>NC_057877.1:19770866-21153366 GCF_019740435.1 Gambusia affinis | reverse complement strand
TGTACAGCCTTTGCATGCTTGAGTTGGTCTGTGTATGCACTTATGTGTGTGTGTTTAAAGCTGTCCATGAAGGTTACTCGTGTGTTGGTAACATCTCTAGGGAGACATCAGACAGAGTCCACAGGGCTGATTTATATCTCATTTGCTGCTACCCGCTGTGTCATGATTGTGTAATAACTTTCCATCAACATTAGCAAAGTAGTTCTTACAGGTAAATTATATTTCTTTCACTTTATGTCAAAATCAACCAGTAATAAAAATAAAATCTAAATTCTGCTGACGCAAGTGTTCAGCTTCCTCATATGGGTGTCCTTGTACTAAAGGTCTATCAAAAAAAAAGGAAATGCTGGAGCTTGATTGCAACTCAGAGCTATTTTGGACCAAGCCAGCCATTTAGATGGAAGATAAAAGCCTAAGGCCACAGCAAAATGCTTATCATCTGCAACACCGGGTTGTTCAGACAATGGGAGCTTTCACCAGCATTGTGTGAAATCACAATAACCTTGGCTGAGATGTGTGGATCTTATACTTTGGGATAAACACAATGCATTTACTTTGAAAGTAACAAATCGTTCCTGAAAGTACATAATTAAAATGCAATTCTATGACGTAACAACAAAAGGTAAATCTTCCGAACTGGAAAAGAAAGTTAATGCATTCAGCAATAATATGCATTTTTGGTAATCCATCTCATCTAAATGTGGAAGGTTTTGTCTGATTTAATGTCAGACAGTGATTAAAGAAAAGTGTGTTAGGATAGTGCAGTTATTAAGAATAATCATGTTTTGGGCCTCATTTGGATTAAGTGGAGAAAACTGAAACTTCTTTGGGGAACTTTTGGACAAAGTAAATATATTTGAACACTTTACAAGACATTCCACTTATGTCACTCTATGGAATACTCTCCCAAAGCTTTGAAGTCTTCAATATGTCATTCTAGATAACCCGAGAGTCTTTGTCATTTTTTGGTTGACAATAATTTTGGCACTGCTGTTTTCCTTTAAATGCCCTTTTTTGCCCAGTCTCTTTCTTATTGAGGATAACTGATAACCTAATATTTGGCAAATGAGTCCATCATGCTATGAATGTTGGTTTGTTGAAACCAACAAACAGCTGAATGTTGAAACAGCAGCTGAATGGTTTGTTGTCTTTTTCTCCTGGATTAGACTGGTAGGCTGGCCACTCCTGGGAAAGTTCATCATTGGTCCAAGTTTTCACATTTGTTTGCAATGCAATGTCATTTAATAGAATTCCAAAGCCTCACTAATGGCTTTTATAGGTGCCTATTAAATGTGATAAGTAGAGGTTAAATAGATAAACAGAGGTCATACTTAAGTAATTCCTTTGTTCTATAAATTCAACTAGCAACCAACCCAAAGATTTGTATTTTTTTTCCTCTTGTGATGTAATTGATGTGGCTGTAAACTGATATGCTTTGTTCAAGTGCCATGTGCTCCTCATTGATTTTATTAACTCCCTCTGCCTGTGTCAGACGGCCTGGCTTCTTTCCGCAGTTTCCTTCAGTCTGAGTTCAGTGATGAAAACATCGAGTTCTGGATGGCCTGTGAGGACTTCAAGAAGACAAAGAATCCTATGAAGATGGCTGCCAAGGCCAAAAAGATCTATGAAGACTTCATCCAGTCAGAGGGACCCCGAGAGGTCAGAGAATGTCCATTCCTATTTTATATTCTGTAATATTCTACATTAATATTCTGTATTAATAGGTTATTTATGTGGCCATTAAGCAATGTTAGACTTTATCCATGTCTGTTTTTTTCTGCTAACTGCAGATTTTATAACTTTTCCTCAACAGGTGAACATTGACCACTTCACCAAGGATGTGACCCTGAGGAACCTGGTTGCTTTGTCATCTTCTACCTTTGATCTGGCTCAAAAGAGAATTTATGCCCTGATGGAGAAAGACTCCTTTGGTCGTTTCCTCCGTTCTGACCTGTACCAGGAGCTTCTGGTCAACTAAGCCAATAAAGAGTCCAGGAAGGTGGGGAGGTTTCAAACAGCAGCTGATTTGTAAAAATGAAACCAAATTCACACATTTTATTCAAGCAAATGTCTATAAAGCACTCCTCCATAGGACTGAGTAAAGAATTTAACTACTCTCAAAATTAGGTTTCAAAATTTGGTTCTAAAATTATATAAAATGACAAACTGCATCTTGAAACAGCCCCATCTTTCCACATAACACATGTTCCTGATTTTCAATCTGAACTAGAGATTTTGGGGAAGCTGATTTAACCTGTTGCTGTTAAAGATTCCCCTGGTATATATCTCCTCACAATTCAAAGTAACTGAAACAAAAAAATGTTAGAAAGCAGGAATATTTTCATTTTTCAATTTGCTCCTTTAATTTGGGATGAGAAAACTTCTGAATACACAAAAAAAAAAAACATATGTTACATCTGTCAAAATGTATGAGATGTTTCAAAAGTTGCTTTGCCACAAAACCATCAATTTTACCTTAGAACTTTAAGTTCTAAGACTTTCTACATCAGTTACTTTGTTTATTTCCATCCATCCATCCATTTTCTATTCGCCCTTTGTCCCTGTTTGTAAACATTTATAAAAAAATTAAACGATGACGATGGCTTAATCTTATAAGGAAATAGTTGCAACTTCAACTAAGCCTTGAGATTGTTATTTGGTCTAATTTCAGAGCAAATAATTAATAAAATAAGTAATTTCACAAAAAAGACTATAAGCATGCAAATTGACAAACCTTATTATTTTCATTCTTACTGACCAACAAAATTCTTCTTAAGAGAAGATGGCCAGTCTTTATGAGAAAAATGCATTAAAAGTTTTCTAAAAATGAAAGTAAGACTCCTGCTTATGTGATTTTAACAAGAAGACTCAGTAAACACATATGTTACATATATTTTAGTGTCTAGGAGAGAAATTAGTCATTTATCTACAAGAAAGACATGCAAAGGAAGCTGTTGCAAGTCAAGAGCAAAAATATTTAAAGTCCTTTGTCATCATAATTTACTTATAAGTATGAAGCTGTATCAGTGCACAAATATGGATATTTCTGTTTCTCCACATAACTGTTTCACATTTCCGTTATTAGCACACTTGGAATATTACCAAACCCACCTTTTAGTTGTAATTCCTCCTGTGGGAGCAATTCATGAGAAGAGTGCTGACTAGCTGGCTCAGTGGTGCAACCCTGAGGTTGCCTCTAAAATGCAAGTTGTTAAGATGGAAAACCACATAGGAGGGAATCTCAATTTTATAAATGGAATACACAGAGTTGTGGGTTCATATGAAGAAAGTTATTTTAATTTTCCCATGTGAAAAAACTAAAGTTTACTGAAAGTATGCATGCCAGGTTCCTAAAAGGTCCAGTTAATAAAAAACATGGGAGAAGGAACTTAAAGGTATGCAGCACTTAAGAATGCCATACTATGTAGGCAATTATATTTGCAAATCCACTTATTACAAGTTAACTTTAAGACTCAAATGAATATCCACAGGAGAAACATTATAAAAAATACAACTCCTGTAGTTTTTTTATTTTATTTTTTACAATTATCTCCATCATACAGCATTTAAACCACAAGTTAACAATGTTTTTAAGCCACAAGAAATCATAAATCACCCAGGTACACTTGGTCAAGATAACCTGATATAATGGAGAGGTTGTTCTAAGAGTGCAATGTTTAAGTGTAATGTGTTTTGCAATGAGTTGATTATTGACAAATGTATTCATCATTAAGTGTGATTATATGTACTCTTTTTTTCCTTTTAAATTTAGAAATCATTATATTTTAACCACCACTGAAAACAAATCAATATTTGATATATTCAGCATTTTAAGCCCTTACCATGCCAATACAGCTCACTAATTTCAGATGGTATATTTTTAAAAATATTTTCCAGTCATTAACTGAATTTTAAACTTCCTATATTCTGCATTAGATGACAAGTACAACAATTATCCAATCATTTTGGAGAGAATTGACTGTAGGGTGTATAGGGGCACAGATTGACCATTCTGGTGTCAGAACCCTAGAAGTACAAGCAGAGAAATCATTGGAATATCATAAAATATATATTGTAAGAGCTTTAATAATGCTGAATATATGTAATTGCATGTAGCCTTGCATGTATGTTTTGTAGTGGATCACATAAAATATATACAATGCATACAATTGTTGAAGATGTATTTATTTATATTTGTAAATATCTATCTAAGTTATTCTAAATATAACAATGGAGTCAATGATTCTTTTCATGGAAAGCTGCAGAGAGCTCATAGGATCTTTCTACTGTTATAAAAACAAAATTTGACTTTCTTTTGTCACTTTGTTTTTCTTCACTAGACAACTATAAAGTTTTGTGGATGCAAAGACTTAGTTTTTTGTCCCGGGGATGAAAATGTTATGGCAGGTTTGGAAAACTTTGTGAGATGATATTCAAAAGGAAAAAGCAGTTATCCTAAATACAAAAACCCCAGAGAAAGGTTTTAAGACTATTGTTTCTCTGCAGGTAGATGCCAACATTTACTCTCAACATTTACAAGGAGACTTCTAAATGAATGTTAGCTGGCCCATAATTACCAAAATAATAAAAGAGAGAAAATTCAATGTCTTCTGCAAATTATATGACAACTTTAGTCAGAACCTAATGAAATAAATTAAACACCTCCTTTAGTTTTGTCTAAATGGTGGACTGAACAGAACAAAAATTTAAAGCTGCACATAGCACAAGGCTGCATGTAAGAAGTACGCAACTCAAACGTCAGTGAGGGTTTGAAGAGCGGAGCGGAAGCAGATGCGACTGAAGAACTGGCTGCAAACAGTGTTGCAAGTTCCAAGGACGCATCAGTTACTACAAGATTTCTTAGGCCTAATGGAAAAAGTCACATACTTTTAGTCCCCAAAGGAGGTCGGTGACTTTCTGACCGAAACTTTGTTTAGCTGCAACATATACAGTACATTGACATATTTCCAGAAACCTGGTGATGTGAAGTCTTAAAATTATGTCACGTGAAAAGGCTGAATATATAAATAAAACAATTGTGTTTATCAGTATACAATATATCTATTATCTTGCTAAGGCTTGCAAGGCATGTGAAACTGCCATAGCAACCGTGTTGTTGTCTACAGTCATTCATAAACTTTATGTATACAGGTAGTTCCTATGAAAAATATTATTGAATTCACTTTGCAGTATAAAATGTGTTTTCTTACAAGTAGAGACATCATTCAAATATCACAGAATGTATGTTTCCTTTAAAGTATCTTGTCCGGGAGTGTTGCTCTCAGAATTGCCCGACTACGAAGGAGAAGATCGACACACTTCTGTATATAAGGTTTCCCCGAGGTAGATATGGTGAAATCGGAGCCACAGACATCCAAAGCTCTTAATCTCTCATCTCCACTTGACTTAGAAAACAAAGACAGCCAAGTCTAATTTAAATCTCACTGTCATTCTGTGAAGATCCGTGTAATATTTTCTTGAAATTTTTTTAAACAATGTCTGTTAATCACAATCAAAGAGCATATTATGAAACTCAAGATCAGGAGTGTAATATTCTTCAGTTTCTATGGTGACAAACAATTCATGTTTGGTGCAGAACATGACTTGTTAATCTGTTGATTCTATGCTGACAGTCAATACTTGATGGTCACAGGTGTGAAGCTTACCTACTGTGGAGTGACGTTCTACAGAGCATTGAGGAGCTATGTTGTTTGCCATACTCAGTCATGTCTCACCTGCTGACCAGCTGTCGATTGTTTGTCAACCTGCCTGTTAACGCCTACCACTTATCAGCTTCAGACTGCTTACAGTTTACCCAACTGCCTCTCTTTGTCTGATTAACCTTCATTTGTCTTTTAAGAAAGCCCATAAAACACACAGTTTAATCAGTTCTGACAAACTTTGACTTTGATTACTTTTCATCATCCTTATTTTAGTCAAGTTAAGTTTATTTACATAGCATATTTCAGCAATAAGGGAATTCCAAGTTTTTTACACCACAAAAATATAATACCGAAACAAATTCTGAAACAAGCAATAAATATTACTACATTGCTTCAAATGCCATCTTCAAGCAAGTGTCCATCATATTAACGTATGTTGCAGCTATTATTAATCAAAGGCAACTTTAAATGGGAGGGTTTTTTAATGTAAACAAACTCAGTGTTTCAGATGTTTTGGAGTTTTATGTAAGTGTGTTTTTGGAGTCAATGAAAGGGGTGATGTGCTCTTCTTTTCTCGTTTTAGTGAGAACACGATGGCATCTGCTCCTAAGCCTACAGGAAGTTCCTGCCAATTATTCGCCCTCAAACAGAAAATGGGAGGTTGGATTTCTTCCAATCTTTTAAGGCTTGCCCTGGGCCTGAACTGAAGTGCATTGAAGGTGATTTGAAACATTCACAAAAAGGGCCACCCTGTGGACAGGTTCAGGAATAGCACTGACGGGTTATAACAATTTATAAGATTGGGAACCCCTGACAAGGGCGACAATGATTGAGATGGTGCCTTGTGGTGTAGTTGCCACAAGGCAGGAGTGGCACTGACCTCCAATACCCATCCAATTGTGCTTGCAGCTTTAATTTTTATTGCAACTATAGTTTTATAGCAACCTTTTCTGTCAGGATGAACATTAGTGATCTCATAAAAAAAGGAAAGAAAAGCTAGGAATTTCAGATTGTTTTGAATATGTACTTTACGGAAACAAGAAAATTAGGAGCGGTTGACTCCCTTATGAGGTTGCGGTATGGGTGCTTAAACACTCTCCTTTAAGTTTCATTAAGTGTCTTTCATTTTTCAAAAGGATCAACATCCACAGTAGCACAACATGAAGTTCCACAAGTCAGCATGGT
Organism: Gambusia affinis; assembly: GCF_019740435.1. Classification (NCBI taxonomy): domain Eukaryota; kingdom Metazoa; phylum Chordata; class Actinopteri; order Cyprinodontiformes; family Poeciliidae; genus Gambusia; species Gambusia affinis. The sequence continues at coordinate 21,146,518 of NC_057877.1, read as the reverse complement.
ATGCCATATTTGACTATTATTATTATTATTATTATTATTATTATTATTATTATTATTATTATTATTATTATTATTATTATTATTTAAAAAATATTAAGGCATTTAGTTTCTAATCAAAACATATGCTTTTAAAAACTGTTTGGCCAAAAATCTGGTCCTCAAAAGCAATTTCTCACTAAATTGCCCCTTTAAAAAAACTTTACTTCCCTTCCCATGGTTATTAGGTTATTTTGATGCAAACTAAACTGATGGATTTAGTATAATATTCCCTGTGAACCTCTACCCACTTTGAAAGATCCTGTGGGCCTGATTTCCCTATATGTGTTGCAGTCCAGACTGTTTTGACTTTTGCTTGTAATTTAGGCTACATCAGTCTGAGGCAATGTTCTAATTTAAAAAAAAATTAAAATAAAAATAAAAACTAAAGGCTTGAAAACAATAGTCTGCATGCCATCCAGATCATTTATTTTCCCACAAGAAATGAGTTGTGGGAATAATAAAAGTTTTTTTGCAACAGTTTTATAGTTAACAATAAGGTGCAGACATATTCTGAAGATCAATTTTATTCTGTAGTGTTTGTAAATGAAACATCATGGAAAATAAACCACACATCCAGACATATGGCAACAGGGATGTGTGTTTTGTTTGTACTTGGTGCATGCATAATTGTATGGTAGAGATAAGTGCTTTTGTGTCCACCCTCTGTATCAGAGGGTACGTGCTTTCTTGTGCGCATGATGACATTAGAGCTCCAGACCCTCCTGTCAGGTTTCAATTATCAAAGCTCACAGCTGCTTAACGTTTGGAAGCCTGGAGAAAAAATCCACCGATAAGCAGGTTAATGCAAAATGGAGTACCGCTTAGGGCTAGAGTGTCTCAGCCCGTCCAGGACCTGGGCGTTATTACAGCTGCAGGCAAAGAAACACACATACTTGCAAGACAAAACCTCTAGAATTATATTTCACTTTGTTTTTTTTGTTTTTTTCCCAGAGAAAAACATACTTAGCAAAGACATTATACTTATTTCTGTTGTCCACAAACTAATGCTGGTGATTATTTTTTACTTGATCATATTAAATCAGACTTCTTTATCAGTGTGTTGTTTACAGAGGCGTTAATCTAATCACAATACCAGTCAGAGACAAAGGAGGAGGAGAACAGAGCACACTGATTAGACGGAGAATGCTACAAAATACTAAAGAAAAATTACAACAAAGGTCAAACAGTTTCCCTCTACGTTAGGAAACTTTGTAGGGAACTGATTTGTCCTCAGAAAAAAGGAATAGTAATTACAGATAAAACCAGGTGTTCACATGAAGTGCATAAAACACCCATAGAAATCCAAAAAAGGATTTTAACCCCAGAACAATAGCAAAAGATAACAGGCTATAGCTGGTATAAGAGTGACATTATGTGCAGTAAAAATAGTCCTGTATGTGGATGACCTAAAACATTCATCAGAGGGAATTTATTGAACCAAAGGCAAAATGTGAAGACACATTAGAGTTTGAAAATGCTCTCAGGAATAAAGACCTTAATTTTTGAGACACATACTGTTGCCTAATGAAACCAAAATAGAACAGTTACATGTTTAGGAAAAAAGTGGGGAAGAGCTTTAGAGCAGTTTGTTCTCAAAGACTATATTGACCATTCCTGATGTAAATTGCAACATGAGTGAGACCCCGCTGGCAGATTTAATCCAGTTGTTGTGTGCATCTTGGCGATCTAGAAAAAAAAAACAACAACTGCAAGACCATTGAAGTGTACAGAAAAAGATCTTGCATTCCTTCAACTTTGATGTGTCAGTACTAAATTGTTATAGTAGTGTATGAATAATACCAAATTTGCTCCTTCCTTTTCCTTAGCTTGCACCTGATTTAATCCAGTAAATAAATTATTCATTCATTCATTCAAAAGATGTCTTTGAGTGTAGTTTTTCATATTGAGGAGAACATGAATTGGTGAATTTCTTCAGGCGGCAATAGTAGCTCAGGATAGAGGTGGAGGAGATCAATATTTTTCAGATTATCTGTCTCATATTGTACATGGTAACCTTTTTAGCAAACTGTAAAAAAGAAAAAAAAAACATATTAAAAATAACACACGGCACCTTTAAGAGAAGTGCAGACCACATGTGGTCAGACAAAATTGTCTGACCACATGTGGAATTCATATTATCAACATATTGTCTTGCTTGAGGTGTGTATCTCTGCAGTCCCTTTGTCTTTGAAGTGACTGCAGCTGGAAACTTGCATACTACTTTGTTTCTTTTTTAAAAAAAAATATGGATACAATAGTTCTCAGTGAGTCAGACTGAGCTATGGTTTTTAGCACTGCTTTAAGCTCTGCAACTTTATCCCTTATCTGTCTTCTGTGTTCCTTGGTTTTCATGATGCTGTTTGCTCACTAATGTTTTTTGAAAATTCTCTAAAACTGTGTTTCTCAACCACGATCCTCGAGGCACACTGCCCTGCATGTTTTAGATTATTGTCAGCTTTAACACGCCTGACTCAGATTAATCCAGTTCAGCAAAAGCCTGTTTTGATGCAGGGAAACATCTAAAACATATGTTTTCCTTGAGGACCAATATTGGAGAACACTGCCTTGTTGCATTAGTTTCATATTTGTCCACAGTTGTTTCTCATCTCTTGATTTAGTCACCTAAGGTAGCATACAGTTCTCAGACTTTCCAGTGTAAATATTGTTTTCTGATTATTATTATTATTATTTTTTTCAGTCATGCATCTCCTGCTGTCGTCTGAGGTTGGATCACCAACAGCACATTGACATAATTTTTTTTTTTTCTTTTAATTTGTAGTATTCACTTTGTATTTTTAAACTTTACATGGCTTTTAATAGCGTCCAATACCCTGGCAGGGAAATTGCCTAATGCTACTTCTTGTGAGGGAAGGAAGTTGACAAAGATTTATCTATTGTAATATTTGAAAGTGTTTTTACAAGCAGATTTATGTTAAAATCCAAAAACCAAATCAGTTTTGTCAATTGGATAATGACTTTGAACTATTAAGGTGTAAGCACAAACATTTAGAAAAAGCATACTATAATATAGGAAGGCATTTGAAAAAGCTAAATTAATTTCTCTGTCTCCTGTTCAATATTGTTGTTCTTCTTCTGTCCCTTTTGGGTTTATGGTTTTCTCTGTTGTTAGTGCTAGTAAGACATAATTGCTTGTTCACTTCATGTGCTTTTTACCTCCATGATTGCTTGACCTTGCCTTGAATAGTCACATCTGTGTCCTATTATTTCCCTTTAAACTTAGTTTTTTCACCCCTCATTTCAGGTCACATACCATTTACTTTCTTTGTTCTTTGTGCTGTGGCTCAAATACTAAGAGCCACAGCTGCTCTTAGTATTTGTTGTCCATTTGACTGAACACCAAGATAGTGGATAATTTCTTTATAACATCTCTTGCACTTAATCCTCTCACTTGTTTATCTTGTACTTTGAAGCTTGGAATCTGAAACAGGACCATATGAGATCTGAATTTTTTTACAACTTTATATTAAATTACTTACATACCTACAAAACAGCAACAACAAATGGAGTAGATTACCTTTGTACAGGTAGGCATTACAAAAATGTTTGTTTTTTAATTCCCAATCTTTAAATTCTAATATTTTATAATTATAATATTTGTCAATTTATCATCATATTACTATTGGAATGTAACCTTTGTCTCCAACATTCCCTTCCCCATATGTCAGCTCTTTCAAGCCTATCTTTGTAAAGCTTTCCATCTCCCCCCAACAGCAACTAGATATTGTTTTGTTTCTGAACTTTGCTCAGACCTACTGTTTTTTTTTTTTTTTTCTCTCACACAACATCCATTGACTGATAACCTGTGAGCCAAACTTTGCCTGAGGTAAAAAAAAATGTTTTTCATTTAATCTTTGCTGTTGTGCTTTGGTCATCAGAGGTTTTTCCTTTGTGGTGATCTGCAGGACTTGCACAAGATTAGTCTCGTGGGTTACACAAGCCGTACCACTCAGAGCTGAGGTTCAGAACGCAGAAATGGATTGGCCTAGTGACAAAGTAAAGCAAACCATTAAGGCTGAATCTTGTTTTTCTGCCTCTTTAAAAGGTGAATAGGAAGCTGAAAGAGAATAGATGTTTGGCACCTGCTTAAATCTGACCTCATCAGCTAAAAAGAATTACCTCTATTTATAACTCATGTTGGTCTTAAGTGTTGTTATGTTTTTGTAACAAAGTTATTGGTCCAGTTAAAAGAGGCTCATCCAGGGTTTTGGAAATCTAGTTTGGTCTGTGAACTTACCCTGATGGTAAACAATTATTCAATAGTTAGCTTTGTACAGAAAGACAAAGAAAAAAGAGAAAGACACACACAGAGAGAGAGATTTTGTTTTACTGTTTCTTAGTACCAGCTATTTTATTTTATTTTTTTTTTATGAGGAATTGACAATTTTCATAACTGTGTAGACATACAATTCCATCATGGTCCTATAAAAAGCTTTTGCACAATCTACAATACATTTATCAAGGATTCAATGGGGGATTGGGGTCATTCTCTATTTAATTTTCTAAGGAGGCTTGAAGCATTCATCATACTTATTATATAAAATTATCCATCCACCATTCTGAAAATGTCACAGTGTCCTTGAAAATGACATGGAAATCCACACTAAGTGTCCCTCTCTAACTGGGTTCAGATACATGCTGCTGAATAAATAAAACAATTTCCAGGAAACTGTTTACTATTTTTTTGTCTTTGTCTTTCTTTAACATGTTTTACAACTTTGCCTCTCCTATGAAAATAATTCTTTATCAGACATTACAACAGCCTTAAACTTAAAGTCGGGTAGGATTTCGCTCAGTTTCAGTTGCTTTCTGTTTAAGTTGTAGTTGACCTGACCCGGGTGACTAAAAATAAACATAAGTCATATTTAACACTGTTCACTATAATTAAATGAAAATTTACTAAAATAAAATAAAATAAAATTATGTACCTATATTCCGAAACTTAGCAAGTAATAGGTGATTTTTCAACTACTTTAGTTACTTTTAGAAACTTAAGAAAACTAATTTCCTAACTGAGGAATTGGCATGAGTAGTTTTGAATGCTGTTTTGTTTAATTTTGTGACTTATATGGGATGGGGGGCAGTAGTGAGTAGTGCTTGTGCTTTTTACTTAGAAATAAAGTCATGTGCAGTCTATGTTGTGAGTATGGGTGGATGTGACCAGTGGATGTGATGCATACCAGAAAGATGTAACACTACATTTGCTCAGATAGCTCTATTTTTCTGTACATATATCTTTGAATGGATGAGCTTGGATCTAAATGCAACTGCAGCCATCTAAATTAATCTGAAACACAGGGTAGATAACTCACTGATACACGTGGAGGAGAAACTACTATTGGAGCTCCAGTAGAAGTTTCTTTGTTGAATAATTCAAAATGATTCAGAAGCTAAAAACCTTCTGAGGCATATTTTATTCTATTTTTGAACCGTTAATGGAGAGGTCAACCAGCTTGAGGAAATTAGATGAAAGCAGTGCTTCAAGTGTAAGTCAATCCACTAGTGCTCTAACATTAGAACAACTGATATGTGTAAGTCAGGGATCTCCATAAATAGATACACCTACACTTTTTCCTCTGGACAAAAATTGCCCTGCACTCTGCTTATTAACAGATGATACTGTTACATTTTGATAATGATCTGTAATCTGAAAACACTGCACAGTCACTACTGGAAATGATGTAGGTCCGCAAATCACAGACATTTACTGTAATAATAAAATAACATTTTTACTTTTAAGGCCTTCAATTAAGCAAATCAGACCAATATTTACTGATGGATTGAAAATTTTAGTATAAAACTGATTAAATTTCAAACATACAAATGAACACACCCACACACACACTTTAATAACTAATAAATTGGTCAAAACATCAATCAGTCTCCTGTTTAGAAACTTCCCTGCAGCAAACAAATATCTGGATAGGCTGTGGTAATTTCTATTTCCATTAGATTTGTAATTGCATTAGAAATCCAGCCTAATTACCTGTTTTGACAGTAACAGATTAAAAACGTTTCATCTGTTACCACAAGGACGTGTTTACTGTAAAGACCCATCATAATGTAGCAGCTGGAAGCATCGCCTTATGAAATCAAAACCACTTCATAATGGTTTTGATTTGCCAATTTTGAAAACACAATAATAATAATAATAATAATAATAATAATAATAATAATAATAATAATAATAATAATAATAATAATAATAATAATAATAATAATAATAAAACTTTCCATCTCTTTTCGGTTCTTTCTTTATATGTTGATTAAATATTACTACAGCGTTTTCTATAATTTATCACCATGCTTTGTTATTGCTCGTCTTTGTCCGTGATTGAGTGTCAGGACAAGCTTATTACCTGAGCTGGCAAAGTTAGCAAAGCACATCTTTGTGTTTTCCTATTAATATTTATCCAATGGATAACGAGATGGGTTGTTACCAGCTTCAAGTACACACATATTCACCTACAATTAAGACTGCCATGGTTTTGTTTTCAATCAGCCAACTGGGGCATTCAAGCTGACTTGCAGTTACCATCCATGCAGACAAAAAGTCTGTAAGTACTTAATAGTTATAATATCTCAGCCTAAATTTTAGCATTTGAGGTTCATCAACAAAATGAAGCCTTTCTCAATGTAAGCATTTCATCCCTGTTTTCTCCACTTTACACTGACTGTCTGTTTCTGTTAGAATAACTGCTACAATTTTACTTTAGTGTTTTAATTCTTTCAAAATCAGAAGATTACTTTCCTAAGTATTTAGTTGCATTGCCTGTGAACTGTATGACCTGGCTGAAATATCTGGAAACGTGTGCAGCTCCACAATTCTCTCCTTGATATCTTGGCTGATCTCTTTTGACATTTGCAATATGTCTAAAGAGAAAGCAGTGTGTTCCAGATGTGGCCCTAAAATACATCCACAAGACTAACCCCAATGTGTCAGGTAACTAAAATGATCAAGTATTCTTAAAGTGTGCATGCAGAACAGAGTGTGAAGATACAACTTCATAAGCATCAAATAGAAGGAACTGGCTTCCTGATGTTCTTACACTTAGCATTGAGTGAAAGCTAATATTTTATTAATATCATATCTCCACAAATGATTATGTGTTACACCCACCTGTGTAAAATGCACAGCAATAAATAGAGTCTAACCAGCAAGGGGAACATTGTGACTACAAACATGGCCAACATTTGCCCAACTATTCCTACTGCAATGTGCAGTTTAGAACAAGTAAATGCATAAAAAATGAATGACTACCTTCATTGTCATTAAACTAAAGGATTTATGTAAATGGAATAATACACAGCAAACAAAACATCAATACACAGGAAACAAAACATTTTTTTGAAGCACAACTTTACTTTGAACATTCACAGACAGATAAATAGGGCAATACCATAATTGAATTATATCAACATACACAATCAATAGTTTTTCAAATGATAACTGTATACATTTTAATTTAAGACATTTGTCTGCGAGTCACCATCCATTTTTTTGGGGAATACAGTATGGCCTACGTTGAAATGTTGGAAACACCTCAATAAAAAAAAACAATTAGCAATTAGCTTTTATCTAAAATGTTTAGAGAGTATATAGTATGAAAATATGGCATTCTGATATTAGATGAAGCAATTTTCACAGTGTAGAGCTCATGTCAAGATGTTCATACAGCACAGACAATCGATAGTTTTGTTGAATTTTGGGAATTACAAAGCATAAGAACATGGCAGAACAGGCATCAAGCACATCCATTTGCTGTTGCACAAGACACCATAAACATTGATTATAGAGTTAAAAAGAGGTTATAAAAATGAAAAGCTTAAATTGTTAAGCCATAGAGCGTGTTTGTGTCTTACATTCTGCTTACTGTTGCCACGAAAACTAATTTTGAAGCAACTGGCTTTATGTTTCTTGCATTCAGTTAAGGTGCACTATACTAATATTTTTATGTTGTAATACTGTCTTGTTTGTGAATAGTTACCAACCAACTTAATAGCTACTACTTGATATTTGTGTGTGTCAACACAAATATAATGTTATAATGTTATGCTGGGCTGTATTCAAACATCACTGTGTGACAAAATGTATATTTGCACAGTGCTTTTAGCTGTATCTGAAATACTGAAGTTTTGTACTCAATCAAACTACATGTCAATAGTAATATTGTCGTAAGATCTGATTGATGTGGTTCTTTTTGCTTCTGTTTCAAAATTTGTCAGATTTTAGGTTTTTAAATTCCAAAGAAAAGTAAAACAAATTGCTAAAGTGCAAAGGAGTGTCTTGGCAGGTTGATGAACTGAGTCAAGTTTTAGTTTTGTATTAAATTTGTGCTGTAACTGCACTAAAATTCAAACTGCATGTGAACATTAAATGGACATGTTTAAGCAGTCTGGGGAGCTTCTTTGTCTTTTTAACCTTTTTTCAAGTATTCCAAAGTCTTTCAAAGTAAAGAGCTTTTTAAAGATTAGTTTGTTGGTTGGAGGTAGATTGATTGTAATCCATTTTAATGTCTGACCTATTGTTACTACAAGGGTTTTAATTTGGAATCACTAAACATATGTTTGTGAAAAATGTATTTTTTTTATTAATGGAAATATAATGCAAGGTCTGTCCATACCAATCTCTTCAGAAAACCACAACACAGCAGATTGTGAATTCAGAGATGGAAAACATTACATTTGATCAAATATATGATGACTAAACTCTGCAAGTTAATGACAGCAAGTTGAACAAGTAAATTAAAATGATAAAAGAAAAAGTAATCCTAGATAAACCTACATGAGTCACCATTAAGGATAAACTCTTTCTTATAATCTGTCCCTTTCTGTCTAATTCTCTGTTGCACTTTCCATCTTTGGCACCTGCTTTAAATCTTTATGTCACCCCAGTGTTTAGGCCCCACCAGCTAAAACCTGCCTACTCTCAGGCCAATCGCAGCCTTTCTTCTCTTGAGCAGCACAATTATCTTTCTGGCAAATTTCTTGAATCATTCTGGATTTCAGGAACCTTCTATAAGAGTCTTTTTCCATCAAATTGTAGATCATCTTCTGAGCCTCATCAAAACAGGATGGGCCGCCACTCTCAATTTGCCGCCTTGTTTTTTCTCTAGTAGCTGCGTCCAAGTTTACCTTGAATAAAAAAAAAGAGGCAAAGTAAAAATCAGAAAACTTGGATTAAATTTTACAGGTGAAGGTGTAGGGCAAATGGAACGCCATCTTCTTAGCAAACTGCTAACCATATCCAGAAAAATCTTATAACTGTGTTTTACGGGGGTGGGTTGCAACAGTGGCAAAAAAAAAAAAACTCAGTTATTCGCTATAAGTTATAAAACACTATGTTTTCAGAAAATGTAGTAAATAATAAAAATAGCCAAAGAAAAATAATGGGCTTCCACCAAGATTGAAAGTCAAGACTGTTCATTGTTTAATTTCCTGGGGGGAATTAAAGTCCTTCATAATGATCAGATTTTCTTGTTTTAATTAGATAGACTGAATACTTACATATAATTTATGTGCATTTTTACTTTCAAAATGACATTTATCTTTTCATTCAGTTGCCTTTTCTAGTTCTTTATAGACTTCTTTCACAAATACGCAACAATAAGTCTTAATTTAAAACTTAAATGTTGTTTGAGACAGTAAGTGTTGTATAATGTTTACATAAGCAAACTTGCTGATTGCATACAAGTGTTTTTATCAAATAATGAAAAACTCTTCACCTCGTTTGGAGCATCTGCCTCAACATATTGCTGGTACATTTGCTTGGCTTTGGTTGCCATCTTGGAAGGTGGACTCTTTTTGTAGTCCTCACAAGCAATCCAGAAGTCAGCATTTTCCTGGCTGAACTCTGACTTCAAGAAGCTGGTAAAGACTGTGCGACCCACTAGGAGTAAGAAAGAAATGATATAGACATGTGATAACACAACTTAACATCCGTTCATCCGTCCATTTGGACACACACTAACATCTAAGGGAAATAATAATAAATAACTGTTATGTTTCTGGAATGTCCATATTTTTAACTGTAGGAGGAAGCCAAAGTACCCAGAGGATCATACAAATTTTACACAGAAAATTCTATTCATGACAAAAAGATCATATCTGTGACTATAACAATAAAAAAATTAGTTAATGCCAAATTAAATGAAATAAACAAAATTACACTTTTAATAGCTTAATATGGCAAAATGTCTATTTTGTCCTGGTCCTTACCCGTGGTGGTTTTGTGAATGAGAACTAGTTCTTAATTGTCCTAACTTGTCAAAAAGAGGTTAAATTAGCAGTTAGCCAGTATCTACGCTTCAGTTTATCCAAACCAAGGTCATATATAGTGTATTGAGGTAGAAAAGCTTACAAAGTTTTTTGAAATATCTTAACTATTTTGACTACGGAAATGAAACCCCTTAAAATTGATCATATAGGCTTCTTTAGAAAATTTCACACTGTACAAGATAAGCCGTTCTTGACTTTAACTAATGCACAAGGGAGACATTTGGCTATTAAGTATCAAAGACATAATTGTCATAACCTTACAGAATATCTAAAGCAAGTCAAAGCATTGCTATTATCCAAATCTGAAAATCCAGAGGAAGCCATGTAGGATCAGGTAGTACTGAACCAAAGGAATAAAATGAATTGTCATTTGATCATAATCAATTAGTATTCACACAAACACTAATACATTTACATCAGCGTTTGTTTAATCTGTGTTCTAAATATCAGCTGATTGTTAAGTAGTCTAAAGTATTTAAAGACTGCAGAGCAAATAGATGTGAGCCTCTGCTGGAGCCAAAATACCATAAAACTTAACAGACACAGCTGTGCTTACTCAAACTTCTGCACAACTAAAATGACAGATAGTGGAAACCGTTTATGATAAACAAAGTCTTCTGAAAGAAGATCAGTTCACTAGAAGCTGACTGCTGGAGGCAGAAGGATGACATGACAATGTTGGAGGTCAGTGGCTAGGTTCATGGGATGCATCATGTCAGAACTCAGCTGGTTCCCGCAAGGCCAATGCTCTACTGTCTATTGCATACTCTTGACGAGATTCTCAGAGTGCTGAAATGCACAAACACAAATACACATGCACACATTTGCTCACAAATACACACACACACACACACACACACACAAACTCTGAACTGGTCACAATGCCCTGAGGGGCCATCAAGTTGTGCCTTGTGACACGTAGCAAAAACCCAGAGCCTGAGAATTAACTGGGAAGTGCCTGTGCATATGTGCACTTAATTTGTTTCTCTAACATTGTGAAGTCTAAGCTCCATTTGATGGAAAACAGTCTTTCATTGTCTCATGCAAAACGATGTCACTTAATGACAATGAAACCCTAAAAACAAACTTCCACTTTTTTGGGAATTTTTTCAGGTTTAAATCTTTAAAATGTGGAATAGAGATAATACACGCATGCTGCTCTCAACAAAAACCTTATTGACGACCTTTAATGAGTAAAGTGTTTGTCAGGCTGCTGTCTGATAGTGTTCTCATGACTGAAGCACAATTGTGTCTCACGAGAAACATTTCTCTGCTTATATAAACAAGTTTATTCTTTTACATAAACCCCAAAGACCTCCTGCTGAGAACTAATGAGTTCAGCATGACAGTCAGTGGCAATGTAATTGAGATCACATCATGTCCTTTCAGCTTGATTTATATCTGTATCCGTTTCTGTACTTTTCCTTGTTCTACTTTATATTCTTTTTTATAGATTTGAAACCATAATATTATACTCACTTTCACTGCTCATTACATGACAGAAAGACTCCTTCCATTTCTCCACCTCAGCAGCATTAGGGACTCTGAAATATGACAAATAGATTTTTTAAAGGTAGCAGAGAATATATATGTGCAAAAAAAAGATATTTTCTATTGGTACAAATGTATTCAGGTTTATCTTAAGATTCTGTTGTTTTGTTTTATTTTAAACTTCTTTTATCTCACGTACAAATTCTTCATCTCTATTACCACCATCTCAATAAATAAGGTTTAATATGATTGTGATTAGGATGAATGATTTATTTTTAATATTGCATAAAGAAATATGCTGTTTTTGTCCCAGAGTATTTTTAAATTACTGTGTATATTATTCAGAATTTGGTGTTGACACCAGCAACAATAACATCTGACCTTTCTATCATGGAAACTTGCACCTCCACAAAAATCTCTCTGCCTTGGCAAAACCAAAAGTCATAAGAATAATAATAGCTATGTCCAGAGGGGGGAAAGAAACATGATTTGTATTCATATAATTGACTCCATGAACTAAATATTATTTTTCACTGTTAATGGATTGGTTATGTGTTACCGGAAAAGAAAGGTCAGCACCATCACCTTCTCATAAAGGACAATTACAAGCTACCCGTGCAAATTACACCTGTGGGCAGATCTGGGTCAAAACAAGATCTGTTGTTCCACAAGTTGTTGATGTTAAATTTAACTCTCCAGTCAAAACACCTGTAGTAATAATAAAGGAATGAGTATTTTTGGTCCAAACAGCTACAAAAGACTAAGTAGACTCAATGAATGTAAAGATCCTCAGACACGTGAGCACTGATTTTCTAATTAAGTGAAATGACATTCTGGCTGAGCACATCTTTGCAAGGTCTTTTCTAACATGAATCAACACATCAATCTCTCAATTCTTTTTATAGCTCCCAGAATTACAAAATAAAAGGCATTTTCATTACTGAAAAGAATCCTCAGTTTCAATTATTTATTGAAAGAGGAAAAATAATCTTGTTGAATAAGAATGCATTGAAAGCACTTTACAGGTAATATTGTTTATCAGCAAATATTTTATGATTGTGTTTAAACAATATTAGACTGAAATAAAATAGAACAAACAAACCAACACATATGTTTATCCACATTACTCTCACCTACATGAATATTTGTATTGTTCTTAATGCAACAGGTGTATTACAATGAGTATTCTAATTTATTATTTATCTTCTGGAAAAGGAACATTTTAAACTTTGGGACAAATCAAATTTAACAGAAAAAGAAAAACAAAACAAAACCATCTGAATTTTTCTGACCTCTTTGTAATGGCCGTTGCAGTTTTCTCCTTTATCTCCTTCTGATCTGCAGCTTGAGGTTCAGGCTTCTGGAGTAAGAAGCTTATTTTGTGCTTGATGTCTTTAGCACTGCGGAAACATGCATTTCAAAGATTTCAGTTTGTGTGCATCAAAAAAAAAAATAATCAAAAGAATGGCTTAGAAGCATATAAGTGTTCAGGACCTCTTATATTTTATTGATAAATGTAATATAGAAACTGGTTTCAAATAGTAGTATTCTGTTTCTAAAAATATACAGTTAAAGAAAAAGAACAAACAGTATTTGATTTGATTTCCATAAGCATAACAACTAATTTCCTCTTATTGTTTTAATTACACTGAACCTACCTTTTCAAGCAGGTGGCAGGGAGTGTTGCAAGTCCTTTACACATGATGGAATTCTAAAAATCCAAAATTCACAACTTGTTTTTCTCAATGACAGAAGAGAGGCAACTGAGCAATTGTGACCAGCAGAGTTTTTATAGCGTTGTCCTTCAGCATTAGACAGCAAGCTGAACTTATCTCCACCCCCAGCAGTGATTTATACCAGCAGAAAGCTTTCAGAGAAAAGCAGCCAATCACAACCGATGGAGAGAGGAAGAGAGAGGCGGAGAAGTAGAAGCCAAGAGAGGGAGGAAAAAAAGGGAAACGACACAATTGAAACTGAAAACAAATGCGATTCAAATCAACCTGAACAAAAAGTGATTTCTTTCTATTGAGGTCATTCGGGTGTTTGAGGAACTTGTGAAGGTGTTTGTATGAAGGAGAAAAAGACAAAAGGATTTATCTCCTTCATAAATCTAATCTAGGCTTTGACAGTGACATGTGCTTGTGCTCTTTTTATTGTTCTTAATAAGGTTATTTCTGCAAAACCATTGTCATTTGTTTTCATTGAAGGAGTCCCTTTCAATAAATGTCACTGCAGCAAACTTTCACAGTTAAAAACATAAGGGTAAATTCCTTCAATAACATTGTCTGTGCATTAGTCGGGGTAATCCATTCAAAATGGCTTGTTAACTTTCAGTATTTGGCTGTCTTTTTTATTAATTTCCTCCCATTTCAAACAGCACATATAAAGTGCTGTTGAACAATATTAGATGTATCTCTTCTGTTATCAGGTATCTGATTTGTATATTTACATTTGAGTTTCCACTCCCAAATAAGTTTAGCTGTCTGATTATTTGTTTATCTTGTGCAAGTGTTATGAGTTAACAATTGGTCTGGAACACATGCATACAGCAGTTGATGGAACATATGAGTGAAACATGTCACAATAAGATTAAGTACCAGTGAAAATTTGCTTTTCTATAAATAAACTTAAAGCAAGGGTAATGAAAGTGGCACTAGATACCATGTTGTAAATTCAAATTATTTCAATAAATTGAATTGAATTTGATTAACATTAAACACTATATTAAAGATTGGACCTGTATGAATGTACTGTATATGGTTAATTAATAGGTTTTCCGGTGTTATAAAAACCACAGAAGAAGTCCTTGAAAAAATAACAGTGGATGTTTTTGTTATTATTCTTCTGGTGTTTGTGTTTGATTTGAGTTTTGATTAATTCTGAGCTCTTTATTGATTAAAATGATTTGCAGTATGTGGTTTAATTTTCTGTGTTTATTAGGTTTAAGAATGTTAGGCCATATTTTCTTTTGTGTTTAGTTTCTTGCTCTTTTGTGTTTTTTGTAGGTCCCTGGAACTCTTCTGTAGTCTTGTTTGTTTATCACTAAAAAGTATGCTGTAATGCAAAGACAAACATTTCAAGTAAGCCACAAACTACCTGGCTGTCAATAATCAATTTACAAAATTATGAGTCTAGTAGATGCAGTTTGAGAATTCTTTTCTATTTATTTTGCTATGGGGGCCAATCGCTTAGACAACTGAACAAACATCATCCTCTAAAGATCACAAGAGGCTTCTTGTAGACATGCTTTAATTAATCTATATTCATTTAAATACTATGCCTTTGGTTATTCTGGAAGATGAGTAAACAATCTCATTGACATTTTTGCTTTAAACATAGCATAGCTGTCTGTAGGAAGGAAAATTTGCTTCCTACACTTCAATTACTTTAATAAAAAAGTAATTAAAATGGTAATATTATGTCTTTTCCAGGAACACTGTAACATCGTATAGCTTATCCTCAGTTGTTTTAAAAATGCTATAAATATCAAATGTAACTAAAAAATAAAAAAAAGAACTTAGCAATCTTTAGAAAATTCCTACTCTTTCTGACACTGTACAGCAGCACATCATCACAACATTTCTCTGTTAGGCCACTTACAAATATTCTTCAGAGTATTGAACTGAGAAATATATAAAATGCTCCACAGAACTGGAGTTCCACTAGGTTGGATAATTGCTAGTTATCCAACCTAACTAACCCCCCCTCACGGAGAGTTGCTCCGCGAGGCAGGAGCTTGGATATTTGGGTGTTGCATCTCCAGGGAGGAATTGCATGGAAGGTGCAGATTGGTGAGATTAAGTATTTTACAATACATTTGTATATTATTGTAAGCATTACTTCCTTTTATCCTTTCCTGTACCCTGTTTTATTTGATGTGTAATAGTTTTTATTCTGAGATCTAAATAACATAAGAAATCTAACTAACTAATAAGTAATGTACAGTTATTTATACATGCTTGAAAGATATATATGTACATTAAAAGAACTGTGTTTTCTCTTTGTTTCTTTTCTAAACAGAAAACAGAGGGAAGAGTACATTAATTCTTTTTTATTATTTTTAAATTTTAATAATCCTCTGCAGACATTACTCTCACTTTAATGCTCCACTTAATATGCACTGATATTATTTGGCCTTATTTCAAATACAATCAACACAAGGACAGAAAAGCGGAGGGGTAAGAATTTAAAAGGAAGAGATAGAAAAAAGATAGAGGAGAGAAAGATGAATTGATCGGGGCTTATTGGGCAACTCCTGAGTAGGAGAAGAAAAGTTGCCTCAACTGTGTGCAGAAAAACTTACAAATCTCCTGGTCACATAGAGTTCTCTCCAATAAGCAAGAGGGTTGTTACTTTGCTCCTTCATATTACAAGAGGTATGGTTATTATTCTTCTCCATGCTTATGTACCACACAGTGGTGCAGATTACATTGGCTTCTTGGAGTCTCTGGATGTGTCCTGAAATGTGTATTATCTAGGTATGTTGTGATATATATTCCTGAGGGACTTCTATACCCATTTGGAAAGGTTAGCCTACTGCTTGACTGGGGGGGGGGGATCTGAATTCAAGCTGTTTCGTAATTTGACTTCTGCACTAGGCATGGGCTGTTCATAACAAATTTCACATACAATCAAAAGGCAGTGCATAAGAGTGCTTAAAACCAGCACATGTTGGGCCAAAGGTCAATAATAAGCACCATTCAAGAACGAATGTTTTTGTTTTTGTTCAAATGTGCAGAGTTTGTCTTCATTCTTTGTGGTAAATATTTGCCTTACTGTCATGTGTATCTTCAGGGAAGAATGTTTTCTTAACGCACATCTTCCATCAAACTTGCGGAATCTTTTTTTCTGATTGTACAAGCATGTACATTGAAATCAATAGTACCCCTGAGTTAGACAACACATTTCAGATACTAAATTAGCATCATTCCCTGAGTACAATTTGTTTTGGTCACTCTATTCCATTTATCTGATAATGGAAATAAAAAATAAAAGCTTGTATGGACATAAATGACCTTCTGTCCAGGGTGTGCTGCCACCCTGGACAGAGGGTCATTTATGTCCATATTAGAGATTATTATGACCCATGAAGCTCACTAAATGCGTGTTCTCAATTTTTCTTCCTAATTTGTGTGTTTTTGTATGAGACAGTCTACAACCTACTTTATCTTTTTCACAGTTTTTTGGTTAGATATTCAAAATAATATATGAATGGAGGTTTGCTTAGTTTCTACCAAAACAGAGCTGCTTACGAATTCTGCCTCGCAGTCCCCTGCAGCTGATCAGCACTGATCCAGACAGCAGGACGTAATTAGAGCCCCAGATGCCAGGCAGTCACAGCAGGTAAAGACGACAATGCCTCTGTGTGGTTGTGGTTCTTACACAGTCACACAAAATCATGTAGGTGTAACAGAAAAGTATTTGGAAAAACATCCAATTTGAGAAGAAAGAATATCTTTTGCATGCCTCTCTTCAATTCAACTGCTCCTCCATGGCGCCATTATAAAATTAACTACATTAAATTACATTATTGTCATCAGTTTTGCAGAGAATGAGTATGAAAGGATAATAGTGAGGACCAGACAAATGCTGAGAATCAATGAGGAAATGAAAGAAACACAGCCACTGGTTCCAGTATATTGTTAAAATTCCAGCTTAGATACATTGAATTTCAAAATACTGATTTAAAATTCTAATTTTTTTTCAACATTTAGAGAATGATCACACTCTTAAAAGTTGCTTCCATTCTCTATCACTTAATTTCATTAATCTGGTGTCCGGCCTGGCCATTGCTGCCTTATGCATTTCTGCTTGATTCTCATCTCGCTTCATTACTCCACCTGGATTTCTCCCATTGTGTTCAATTTTCATATTGAATTTGGAGGAGAAGTTGTGAACAATGTAGTCGACTTTCAGTGCTGCTTTATAATTTTAGTGTGCCTATATGGTTGTAGCTTGGCAATGGAAGCAAAGGAAATCAATGAAGCTATTCTGTCCATATTGGCCCTGACTCTAAATACTAGGCAATTAAAGTTGGAGCAAGAGCAATACTTAAGACATTTTATTGCTGAGGGGGCTGATGATGATATCTATGTGCCATTTATGCCCATTCAGTTATTTCATATAACATTGAAAAGACATCTCTAGCACAGTTTCTTTGACATCTATTTCAAGATGAATATTGTGACACTGGCCATCTATCCCAAGATGAAAAGTGTGGTGAGAGAATGTGTCAATGTGCCACATTCTCTGTGGCGTGCTGTGGTGGCGTAGGGGATAGCACGACCCACATTTGGAGACTTCAGTCCTTGACACGGCGGTCACCGGTTCGATTCCCGGATCCAGCCAATGTTTGCCGCATGTCTTTCCCCCTCTCCTTTCCCCTTCCTGTCAGCCTACTTTCAAATAAGGGACACTAGAGCCCACAAAAGACTCCCTGGAGGGGAAACAAGAAAAAAAAATGTTGACACATTCTCACTCTGCTTACACACAGGGCGACTGCAATGATTATTTACTTACTCAGTAAGTCATTCATGTCTGTTCATAATAAGCTCTGATGAGGCTACGTGAGGAACAGAATGTAGGTTCAGTTATCAAAAAATGCTGCTACTGGAATGGCCTGTATTCACAGTTTTGATCTCACATGGTGACAGTGAAATGATATGCACACATTGTTTACTAGATATATGGTGATGAATTCATCACCATATATCTTGTAAACAATGTGTGCATATCGTTTTGAACAGTTGGCATGCAAAGAGAAAAGAACATAGAAAAAAAACTGAGTTGTCTATATTCATGACTGGTAAAATGGTTGTGTTGTCTCAAAAGACTTCAGGCTAAAGAGAAAGTCGAACCAGCACAAGATCAATCTCCAGGTTAAAAACAAGCAAACATGTTGGGACAGGAAGGAACAGTGACGGGAGTTATTCACACGGCTAATGTAAAAATTTTGAAACAAAGTAACTTTGACGTCAGGGAATAGCTTGGTAATTTCAGTGACAGAAACCTCATTTTGCAACTGTCACAAACTTTGACCTATTGTAAATCTAAGAAAAAGTAAATATTTCAAACTTTTATCAAAGTTATGATTATTAATAAGTGATAATTTTTGAACAATCTAATGCATTTTTGTTTTGGGATATTTTTTTCTCAAGGAAATTGCCATTTAAGCATCTTCCCTGCTCCTACGTATGTTCCTGGTGTTACTGTGTGTGTCTGTCCATTTGCAGTCAACTAAATAGTCACACAAAGTCCCCCATTAGCCTGTCATGAGGTGTGTAATTTGGAACATTAAGCCACAGTGATGATGTTGGCTCTTTTTTGTTGTAATGGAGAAAAGCTATTTCCACCCATTTTCCTCCAAACACTTGTTAAATATCTACATTTAATGACCTGGATGAGAACATGTTATATAACAGTATATATTTAATTTGAAACTCAACTTGAAACGCAAAACTTTGACGCAGAAAACGTAATTTTAAACATTTTAAAATGAAATAAATGTTGGGTTGTTTGTTTGTAAAAACGATTCACAAACAAATCCTATTAACTGTCTTTCGTGTTATATTTAATCCCCAAATGTGAGTGTAATATATGGGAATTTTATGAATTAGAGCTACATATAATAATGCATAATTGTGAATTGGAAGAAAAAGCCCTACAATAATCTTAACAGAGAATATTCAAAAATATAATTGTGTAAACAGTATCTAATGTCACTAAATATTTTTTAAATATTTCAATTTCTTTATGTTTAATCTATATTAAACCCCATAGAACAAAGTCTACTTCCCATTTTTCCATCAACACATGGATTCCTCCAAAATTTTAAAGGTGCTCAGAGGAGCTCAGGTGAATACCACTGCAAAATAGTGCGGATGATAAAATAAATACTTTAACTAGCTTAATATTATGCATGTGAGAGTTGTGATGTACATCTCATGAGTATGAACTAAAAACAGGCATGTTTCTTTTAAAGAAATCAATCATTTTAGATTCAGCTGTTGACATAACAAAAACTGTTTCATATGAATGTCCTAAAATACAATCCAAATAAATAAAACGTTTTGCAAATTTTAAATTTTAAACACAACCAAAAAATCTATGGCTCCTGGATTAATAGCATTAAACATGCTACAATTTAGGTGCATGGAAAAGGAGATGGGGAGTTATTTGCCCACAGCTGTGGTTAGAAAAACATAATTAAAAACATAAGAAACATACACAATATTACAGGGGTATTAAATTAAAAACCATTTTTTTGCTTTTAAATAACACGTTTTACTTCAAGACTAAATGTTGCTTTACCTTTTTTATTTACTAATAACCTGTACATTTTATGGTAAGCAACTGCTAGTAGTAAACATTGCTTCGGTTCATTAGCACATGTGGAAATAATCTGAAGCAAATTTAGACTGCACACTATACACTGTTTATGGCAGATTTTCTTCTATTAAAGTCACATGGGAGATAACTACATTATGCTCAGGGCTACGGTTACAGTGCGTCACTGGGCTAATGAAATTAATTACAGTCACATGGATAAATTCTGTTTGAGCCTAGATAATTTATATAACATTCATAAGAGCTGTGTGGGATTCTATGACATTTTAGTGACATAGGGAGAACATTCAATGACCGGTGCTATGTCTCCTTTGTCCACCAGCACAAAGCACACCAGATCCCAAAGGGACATTATGAAGGAGCAATAGTAATTAAAAGGGATGTCATGTAATCCTGCACCTTATGGTTCTTCAATTTTAGCTGTTGTTGTGAATCAATGGACATTCTTCAAATAAATGTGTGCCCTGATATATAATAATTGTATTGCATATCTTTTTCTGTATCATCTAACCCTATGAAGTTTTCTTAACTGTGCCCAAAATGTAGAGTTTAGTATAAAGATAAGAATTGTTCAAAATATTGGCAGCATTGTTGCTTAACTAGAAATTTTTATTTGTACCTGCCTTTAACATATTACATTAGCTATTTCAAAATAAATATTGTGCTCTAAAGTATTAGCAGTAGATATATATTTAAATTTGTATTACAACTGAAAAGAGTGTTTAAGTTGTATGTTAACAACTATTATCTGAGCACGTAGTGTCATTTTATAGAATAATCAAGCATAACTATGTTTGAATATATATATATATATATATATATATATATACATATATATATATATATAGTATGATTTAAAGTAAATTTTACTTCCTACTTTAACATCTTGAAATTTGGCCTCTGTCTCTTTAAAACTCATGCTCTTCTGAGTTTTTAAACTCAGGAAGTCTTGAGGAAGTCAACACATCTTTGCTCCTCTATTAACCATTTAACAATGTTTTTACCAGGGTTTCACTGAGAAGTAAATTGTGTAATGAGCTCAGGAGAGGTGCAGTTCCACCAGGTGTTTGCTCATTTCTGCTGGGTAGTCTGAGCAGAGTAACCAGTATTGGGAGAAGATTGGGGAAGGGCTGCTCCGTGAGGCTAAATCATGGAAGTTTGGAAACTACAGCTCCAAGGAGGAGCTGCTACTCGAAGGCGGCGCTAGGTTCCCCCAGGCATTTTGCACAGCTGTATGGTTGTCATCATGGGATATTCAAGGATTTATCAAACACACATAAAAGAATCAAGGCATTACTCCAGGTATGTTTTTGATGAGCCAATGACATTATAGTGTGTTGTAAAGCTCACAAAAATAGAATTTACATAACATTGATCCTTTAAGAAAATTAAACTGATGTGCAGGGTTTTGTTTGATTGTTATGGCTTGTTTGGCTTCTTTAAAAAAGCCAAACAGTAGATATCGGCTTTTGATAATAATTTTAGTTTTACCTAATTTATTATAAACCTCAAATTCCAAATAAAGCTAATCCCAACACATTTTTTAAGACAGCTGGGTTGATTTCCCATTTTATTGAATTCAATCTGGTGCAAATTAAATTTGTGCATACAGACCAATTTGCTCCTAATTATAATATGGAACAGTTAAAGTCAAGTAAAGTTTATTTGTATAGCACATTTCAGCAACAAGACAGTTCAAAGTGCTTTATCTAATAAAAACTCAAAAATACAAACTCATAGAACATACAGTCAACAATTGAAGCATTATATTAACAAAAGCCTTTCTGTTGCTTTCATTTTAGGATCTGACTTATAGAGTCAGATCATCAAAGGTTGGTAAATATTTGTCTGATCTAAGGAAGCCTACTTGATTCTATCAAGTTGTGGACTTTGCAGTAATCCCTTATTCTGGGCAAGCTTGTGGCCAAAGCACATCTCCTGCCGTAACTCAATATAAGTGACAAGCTAACTGTAGCCTAAGAGGTCAGTCACAAAATATACAGAGACACTGAGCGAAGTGTAGTTTCTAAGGGGAGGAAACACAAAGACGACTAGTTAGAGCAAGTAGTAGTGAGAGAGTAGATGGTAAGTATGTCCTCTAGGAGCCCAAAACTGTAGCAGCATAATTTCAGAGCTCAGGATAACCAACAAGCTGAAGATGGTTTTGGAAAGGAGGCTTTTCAACATCAAAGACTTAGTGCCACCAAGTACAAATAGCAGTGGAAACATGAAAAAGCTTCTCAGCAAGTATTATCAATAAATAAAGTTTTCTTTTTTTTTTTCCATTGTTTGTCAAGAGGGGTTTCAATAATTCTTAACATGCAGTTCTGATTAAATATGAATAACATTTTATTTTTATATTTTTGACCCTTTTGTTATTTTTATTTTATCTATTGAGAATAATGTGGATTATTTCAGATCAGAAACTGTTGGTTGATATGGTTGATTTAAAAAATGCACATCAAAACCTGCCATCGGTGTCTGTGATCTTGGCCTGAACTGTGCTTTTCCCAAACCCTTCATGTGCTCCAAAACTATAGGGTGGTCTTGAAAAAAAAACAAAACATTAATATGAGCAGGTCAGAATCTGTCAGACAAATGTGATCTTAACCAGCCTGGTACCAAGGTTTTTAATGGGAACAATCTTAGAAAGAGTAGAAGTATTGTAGCATTGCAAAGAAAAAAAAATCCAATCACATTTTCTCTGTTTGTATTGTTGGATTCTAAATAAACCAAATAAACAGCTTACATTTATATCTGGAATGAGCAAAATTTCCAAATCATACCAAGTATAATTTGGATTTGGAGTTTTTGTCAGCTATTCTGACCCCAGACTGATTGACTCATTGCTGATCAAGCCCCTAGAGGAACAGTACCATCTGATGTGAGACTCTGTTCTTTGCTTCTCTGAAAATAGCTCTTTAATATTCAAACTATATATTTTGAAGCTTTCCTTTTGATATAGAATGGAACATAGACTAAACCATTAGTTTCTAAGATACATTTACTTATTTTTATATGCCTCAGTAATATAATTTGATTGTTTCTTTTCCAAGAACAATCTCTCAGATAGACTTTGTGGCATGTGGGTAAGAATTGGAGCCTAAAGGTTTTGAGATAGCATCACAATGTCTTTATAAGGAGTCTTGCTGGAGTGATTGAAGTTCTCAGATTGCCATGCCGTCCTTTCACAATCAGCAATACTGTAAATATTTTTGGAGATCTCATTATAAGAAGGCAGAAATTAGTCTTTATTTAAATTTCTGACCTGTGGGTTAAGGAACAATCCCCTATATGTATTCGTTCCCACTCATATTACCACTCATATTAGTTGAAAGGGTTTTTAGCCTTTAAAAAAACAATGAAAACCAAATGTGTGATGTATAAACTGCAAAGAATGTGCCTGAAAACTGTCCAGGTTTGGGCACAGTGAGGGGATTATTATATACTCCCAGTGCAAGCAGCAAGAGCTGAAACTCAGATGAGATAAACTGTTTCACAGTCACAACTTTGTGCCAAGAGCCACAGTTGTTCTTCATCTGCCCCTGAGCTCATCATTATTTCTGGTTTCAACACATACAGACCTTTTCTGCTGACCACCGATGCTGGGTCTATTTTGAATGTTTGAAGTGTTGAACATACGCTGACTAGTGTAGACTCAAACAATTCTAATCACCATTTTCAGTGGGGGAAATTTAGGCTCTGTCTCTGTTTTTCTCCTGAGATTACCGTTGAGCTCTCTAATAATGTTGATGAGTAGAACAGAAACTGTTATTTGTCTTTTTTTCTAGAGTAAATATTGTTCAGTGTGTTTTAAGTGTAGACCTAAACAAGTGTATAATTTTTCACTCCAACACTGATTTAAATCTATCAGTAACATGGTGAATGCATGTCTCACAGGGACTTAGACTCCAGCACCATCTTGTGTTTGAAATAAGGTTTTTGAAACTAAAGTTATATCTCTATGATATGACAAAACCTCCTAGATTTTCTCATTAGTTTTGTTAAATTGAGATGTTTACTTTGACTACTACGCTTTTAAGCTATATGGCAAAAACAGATGATGTCATTGTTTTGTAAGTATAGCCTATGTGGAGGAAGTTCTGAAAGCCATTCAGTGGGAAGTTAAAGCAAGGAAAGCAAAATAGTTTCTTTTCTATCTTTATGATACTATTGCAGGCAACAGATGTTTGACAAGGTGCCACATTCATCTGTTTATACAATTATGCTAGTATATGGAAATGCCCAGATATAATACTGTTCTGGAACAAGTTTCACAAAATTATCTATCCATCCACAAAAGCAGTGTCATGGATGGAAGGATGGATGGACATATGGACAAATAGACAGAAGCAAGGAAAGAGGTGATCTATGTTGAACATTTTTTTTTTGTTGGATTTATAAAAGTACAAGCAGAGGGCAAGTAATATTAATTAAGCTGATGCATGTTCATAGTGTTTGCAGTCCAATGACCAACATTACATGACAAGAGGCAAAGGAAAGAAAAAGGAGTTAATTTATTTTGTTCAGAATACTTTAAAATGTTGAAACACTGCCTTCTGCTAATTTGGTTCTGAATGGACTTGAAACAAATTAAAGGAAGGAAACTAACACATGATGCAAATGACCTCCAGCTCTTTTATGAAGCTGTGTTTTACAAAGTCAGCCTTCTATCACCTGAAGAACATTTCCAGGATTAAAGGACTAATGTCTCAGCCAGATCTGGAGAAACTCATCCATGCGTTTATCTTCAGTCGTGTTGATTATTGTAACGGCGTCTTCACAGGTCTGTCCAACAAATCAATCAAACAGCTGCAGCTGATCCAGAATGCTGCTGCTCGTGTTCTCACTAAAACCGGGAAGATAGAGCACATAACACCAGTTTTAAAGGCCCTCCACTGGCTCCTGGTAACTCAAAGAATAGACTTTAAAATACTGTTGCTAGTTTATAAATCACTGAATGGTTTAGCACCACAATACATTAAAGATCTGCTGTTATTGTATCAATCTTCCAGACTTCTCAGGTCTTCTGGTTCTGGTCTGCTCTGCATCCCCAGAACCAGAACCAGAACCAGAACCAAACAAGGAGAAGCACCATTTAGCATCTATGCACCACAAATCTGGAACAAACTTCCATAAAACTGTAAAACAGCTGAAACACTGACTTCCTTTAAATCTCAACTAAAAACCCACTTGTTTAGGGTTGTATTTGAAACGTAATCAATTGCAAATTTATTGATGGAATCTGACTTGATGTTCTGTTTTGATTGTTGATTCCATGTTCCATTGTGTTTTTGTGTTTGATTTGATGTAAAGCACTTTGAAATGCCTTGCTGTTAAAATGGGCTATTCAAATAAAATTTGATTTGATTTTGATTTGATTTTTGCTGAAGCCCAGGATGAAGTTGGTGGGAATGATGGAAACAGAACAAACAGACAAACAACCACAGGCTTACATTAAGCAATGGAACTGTGAAGGAGGAAGGAAAAACACAATGATCAGTGAAAAGAGCAAAGTCTGGCCATTGAGCAATTCTAACTTTGAGCTTTTATCTCAAAGTTTGTGGTTTCAGTCACGTACAAACCACAACCTTTTTACAGAATTGGTTAGCAAAGTTCGTATGCTTTTTTTTTCTTTATTTGAGTTATTGAGCAACAAAATTGTACACCATTTAAAATCTGTTTTTTGTTTGCATAAACAAAAATGACCACAAACAAGCTAAGGGGTTAGAATTTATGTATAAGACGAATTAAAATATTCTGCAGGAGTTTTATTTAGCATCTTTTCCACTGAACATTAAACTGAGAGCAAAAACACTGACAAACATAAAAAGGACTGGAGACAGCTGCAGAAAATGTGGGAAAGATTTACAGTAAAGGAAACCTGGTCTCTAATTATGGACATTGGTTCCAAGCTGCAGACGCTCAATGCCTTCACAGTTATAAAAGGACATGTTGATTTTTCTTTTTTCAATTGTATTTGAGCTTCAACAATGCATTCAGGAAGTATTCACAGCACTTCTCTTTTCCCACATTTAGTTATTTTACAGCCTATCCAAATTGTATAAATTAATTTTTCCTCAAAATTATACACACAAATCCCCCATTATGGCAATGTGGAAAAGAGTTAGACATTTTTGCTTATTTATTAAAAATATAAAAACACTAGCACACGTTTACATAAGTATTTACAGTTTTTACTCAATACTTATCTGATCCACATTTGGCAGCAATTACTGCCTCCAGTCGTTCTGAATATTATGCTACAAACTTAGCTCACCTATATTAAGGCAATTTGGCCTATTCTTTATTGCAGTACTTCTCCATTAGGTTCCATGTAGGCATCTGTGCACAGATCACTCCAGAAATGTTCAATCAGAATCTAATATGGATTTCATCAGAGTCCAACTCTCACCATTTCTGGTGAGAGTTGGACTCTGCCAGGGCTGCCCTTAGTCACAATTCTGTTCATTACTTTCGTGGACAGAATTTCTAGGCACAGCCAAGGTGTTGAGGAGATCCGTTTTGGTGGCCTTAGGATTGCATCTCTGCTTTTTGCGGATGATGTGGTCCTATTGGCTTCATCAGGCCGTGACCTGCAGCTCTCGCTGGAACAGTTCACAGCCGAGTGTGAAGCGACCGGGATGTAGATCAGTGCCTCCAAATCCGAGGCCATGGTCTTGAGCCGGAAAAGGGTAGAGTGCCCTCTCCGGGTTCGGAGGGGTGGGGAGATGTCCTGCCCCAAGTGGAGGAGTTTAAGTATCTCGGTTCACAAATGAGGGAAAAAGAGAGCGGGAGATTGACAGGTGGATTGGCGCAGTGTCTGCCGTAAAGTGGGCGCTGTACCGCTCCATTGTGGTGAAGAGAGAGCTGAGTCAAAAAGCGAAGCTCTCGATTTACCAGTCGATCTACGTTCCCACCCTCATCTATGGTCAGAAGCTTTGGGTGGTGGGACGTGCCTGGAACACCTCACCAGGGAGGCGTTCCAGGCACGTCCCACTGAGAGGAAGCCCCGGGGAAGACCCAGGACACGCTGGAGGGTCTATGTCTCTCGGCTGGCCTGGGAATGCCATGGGATTCCTCCGGAGGAGCTGGAAGAAGTGGCTGGAGAGAGGGAAGTCTGGGCCTCCCTTCTGAAGCTGCTATCCCAGCGACTAGACCCCGGATAAAGCGGAAGAAAATGGATGAATGAATGAATGAATTGATGGATGGATGGATGGATGTGTGTGTGTATCAGAAGTTTGATGAAAAAGATTGATTTATTACAATTTGGAAAAGCTGTAACATAAAATGTCAAAAATTGAAGCACTGCACATACTTACACTGAATATAATATAAATTTGCACCTTCTAAATCTTTGCTCCCATTTAAATGGCAGATTTGCTAAATGGATAAAGTGAAATTATATTTTCAGCATTTATCCAATTAAAATTTTTGACTCAATAATAAATATATCTAATATAATTTTGTGAGGGGCTGCACAGTGGCACAGTTGGTAGCACTGTTGCCTTTAAGGTCCTGGGTTCGATTCCCGGTCGGGGGTCTTTCTGCATGGAGTTTGCATGGTGGGTTCTCTCTGGGTACTCCGGCTTCCTCCCACAGTCCAAAAACATGACTGTCACGTTAATTGGTCTCTCCAAATTCTCCCTAGGTCTGAGTGTGTGTGTGAATGGTTGTTTGTCCTGTATGTCTCTGTGTTGCCCTGTGACAGACTGGCGACCTGTCCAGGGTGAAGCCCGCCTCTCGCCCGGAACATAGCTGGAGATAGGTACCAGCAACCCTCCTGACCCCTTTAGTCACAAGGATAAACAGAAAATGGATGGATGGATGGATGGATGGATGGATTGATCATTTTGTGAACAGATAAAAAAGTATAGTGCCATAAGGATGTTCAATTATTCTGTCATTTAGATGATGGTGGAGTGTACATAGGCTATTTGCTTTCAGAGGTTTATCTTTACCAGTCATTTTGTCAACATTGAGTCATTCAAAAATTTTATATAAACAGGTCTTTGTAACCAATTTGTTACATGCATGTACTTTAGCACATAAATATTGACTTTCTAGTAGAGACTTTATGTCTTGTTTATTTGTTTGGACAACGGTCAAAGATGTATCTGCAAAGTCTGAAAATAATAAACTTGTTTACCAAATTCAGATGATAATCATCAAGGAATAACTCAAAATTGTATAATGTGCTGAACCAAAATGGTCTCCTGTTAATACTGACTTCCAATTATCACTTGCATAGACTCCAGTTTGCTTATCTTTGAATTTTGACAAAAGCTTTAAAGACAAGCTGAAATTTTTACTTTTTAGACATTTAGGATCAGCCTTGCTTTTGAGTAAAGTAAATGTTAGTGCCAAGAGGAGATCATGTGACTTCCACCAATCAACCAAAGGTCTCCCAACCTACAAACCATATTGATCCTAAAGAGGAGAAAGGGTTGATAAACTCTATTGTGCAAGTCTGTACTGTAGCTGATTGGTTGGTGGAGAGACAGGAGCAAAGTCTTAGACGTGACAATCTGTTTAGGAATGAAACAGAGGCCGAGGGTTGTGTTGACTCTAGTGGGTCTGTTACTCAGAACAAGAATATAAAGGGTCATCATTTTCCTCTGTCCTGGCATCTCTCCTCTGTTTGGTTGGTGTGTGAGAAAGAGGCATAATAAGTTTGACAGAGATAGAGTCAAGACAGGGCTTTGTGATGAAGACCTGTGTCCTGTTCCTGCTGGTAGTGGGGAGTGTCTACAGTGCGCCTGTTGACCAGGGTGGCATCCAGCCAGGTTCCTGTGAAGATCCATCAGCTGTGAGCGCTGCTCATTTAGCTCTCAGCAAGATCAACCTTAATCGAGTGGATGGCTACATCTTCAGTCTGCACCGGCTTTCCAATGTCCACCTGGATAGACATGTAAGTAAAACACAATTGAGCTCCACTGATGAGTATTCTTGGTCTAAGATATAAAAAACTCTATGAGTTTCTTAATTTCTTTTTTTTTTTTACATTGATTGAAAGATAAAACTTAGGAGATATGACAAATCAGACATTATCAGTGCTTCAAATATGTATTTTAACACTGTGTAGAAATGAGACATAATAATTATTATTTGTGTGTTACAGGGAGAAAATGGAGTAGTTTATTATCTGAATCTGGATGTAGTGGAGACCAACTGCAGTGTTCTCAGCAGGAGGGACTGGAAGAAATGCGAGGCTCGTCCCGAAACTCAGATGCCGGTTAGAACTCAAATCTTCACTCTTAACACATAAACACACAAGTAAAATCTGTCCTGCAACTTGTTCTTTATCACTTATTCATGCATAGCTAACTTTTGGTGTCAGGAGAAGCAGGCTCCTTTCACATCATCTGCTTAAGGTGCAACTGATGCAACTTAATGGCAGCTCAGTGAATTATTATAAAGTACATAGGCAGAATAGGCATAAAAATCAATAATCTTTACTGCTTTGCCAGTGGGGAAGTAAAATATAAGCATTTCCAAATCCATATTTTAAAAATCTAATCTCACACTATGTGTGCTGGGTTTCATCAGATACACCCTGGTGGATTTACAGATAAAGAAAGAAAAGCAGCTGTTTCTTAGATCATAACCACAGTAGAAAACAATTTTGTTGCACTTCAACTAGTTTATAACCCATTAATTCAGATGTATATGTAGAACTTCTCAATCATTATTTATTATTGTTCTGCTACAGTATTTAAAGTAACACATCTAACTAATTCCCAAGAAATGAATAACATGGATTTACATTGCAAGTGGCACCTAGATGAAGTTACGTTTGACATCCTTCTGAGGCCCAAATTCCCACTTTGGAAATGAATGAAAGGAATTCCTACACAACTACTCCTTCCACTATTCATCTTTAAAGTAACTCAACTGCTGTTGAGGATGGAAATGCATGCCTCAAGCAAAATTAAAAACAGCTAAGACACCATGGTTCTAATTTTAAAGTTGTTTGTCAAACAACCTATTAATTGAAGGTTTAAAACAAAATTTTACAACATATTTTCTGTTTTCTACTTTGACTCTACTCCTACTCCATTGGAATTGAAAAATTCCAATGGAATTTTTTAGGGAAAAAAAAAATCCTAACAAATATATACTGTATATATCTACATTACTGTGTTTTTGCAGGTGTATGGACAATGCAAGGCTGCCATCTACATCAATAAGCCACACAGAGTGGTTCGTCTCTACAAATATGACTGTGTTATGAGGCCAGGTAGGAAAAAAAAAAAATATTGCACTAAATATTTTTGTGTGTGTGTGGTTTTGTGCTAAAAGTTAAGATTTCTTATAAAAGAGAACTTTGCGAGGTTAGCAAATGCAACACATTGTTACAATATCCAATCACTAAAAGGATGTTTTATATTTACTCAGTTCCTGCAGCCAGGGTGACACAGATTTGCCCCGACTGTTCAACTTTCATCGACTTTGGCAACGCACAGGTCCAGAAGACTGTGTCTCAATCACTGGAGAAGTTCAACAATAAAAGTGGACTGAACAATCATTTTGCTTTGCTCAAAATCTTACGCGCTTCTGCCGGCGTAAGTAAAAAAAATAAAATAAAGTAATACCAAACAAACATTGCATTGTATACTATTTTATCCCATCTCGCTGTATCCTATTTTAAACACAAACTTTTTCTCTTTTTTTGCATTTGTCTCCAGATGGCAATGAGGATGTATTACAATGTGGAGTACACTATTCAGGAGACTGTTTGTGGAAAGTATAAACAGTCACCAGCAGGTGAAAAGTGTCCTATCATGACATGCGAATTCTCAGTGAGTCATATCAAAATATTTTCCTTAAAATTTCTGTGGTCAGAAATCTGTATTGGTACTTTTACATGTGCTTTCACTATGTGACCTGAATGGAGTGGAGTGGTAAATTTAAAATATGCTTCTGTTCTCAGCACAAGGGTTTCTGTAAGGCATCTCTCATGAATACCCCAAGTGATAAAGAAGACATTAGTGTAGAGTGTGAAATCTATGAGCAAGAGGTAACCTACAGTTTCTGGATTTTAAAAGGGCTTTTACTGGTGTTATTTTTATACCAGCTGCGAATGTGTTGTTCTAATGTTCCACATGATACAAATATTTATTCTCTTGATTTTTCACAGGCTGCTGACAGAGAAAAAATACAACATCTGCTGGGTGATGCAACTGACCACCCCCACAATGACACACACACACATCAACATGGAAAGGGCAATGACAATGACAATGACAATGACAATGACAATGACAAAGGTCACTCACATGGACATGGGCATAGTCATGGTCAGGGCAATGACCATGGACACGGTCAGGGCAATGACCATGGTAAAGGCGGGAAACACGGACACGGTCAGGGCAATGACCATGGACACGGTCAAGGCAATGACCATGGACACGGTCAGGGCAATGACCATGGACACGGTCAAGGCAATGACCATGGACACGGTCAGGGCAATGATCATGGACACGGTCAAGGCAATGACCATGGACACGGTCAAGGCAATGACCATGGACACGGTCAGGGCAATGACCATGGACACGGTCAGGGCAATGACCATGGTAAAGGCAGGAAACACGGACACGGTCATGGACATGGCAAAGGTCATTCACGTTTAAGTGAACACGATCACATCCATGACCACACCAAGGATCACTCTCACCATGATGTCCCACATCCTGATGAGAGCAAACATCACCACACCCATGATCATAAGCCAGGCAGTGCCTTCAGGCATGGGCATGCCCACTCACATGACCATGGACTTGACAGCGATCATGATCACGTTCATGCCTATCATGGCAAGGCACGAAACCACACTGGTGGCTTTCCCAATCAGCACCATAACTACAGCCATCCTGCGGGCACACACACCCATGACCATGACCATGAGCATGCTTTGGACCATGAACATAAGCATGCTCACCTGCATGACCATGAACATCATCACCATCACCACTTGCATGACCATGAGACCGAACCACACGACGAACCAGAGGGTTTGATAAGGGCTCTCCCTGCCATTGACCAACCAATGATCCTGCCTTCCTTCCCTGACGTTCCCGTAGGTGGGCCTGAAGCCGGAGTCACTCTGCCCCTCAAACCTGACCCCAGTATTCCAGGACAGACTGAACCAACCATCTTGCCCTTCCCTACCTCTCGCTCAGCAGAGTGTGCGAATCCAGCAGAAGGAGCCGGTCTAGTGAACAAACTCTTTTCGGAGGATCCCTTATTCAAGCCTGCTACATGATGGAACTTATGTCCTTATTGAAAAAGAGCAAAGTTTCTGAGAGAATTCATATAATTAATTGTCTAAGTATTGTAACAACTACTTTTCCTGGTTGTTGTTGAATACCTAACTTGGGAAATGCTACCTATTTTGACCATTTAATAAAGACAAAGTGTACAAAATTTAACTTCTTTTAATTTGTGCCATTTGCTTCTCAAAAAAAGATCAGAAACTGTAAATGGGTCATTGGTAAAAATGGTGACAGTACAGCTGACTGTGCCTAAATGTCTTTTTAAACTAAGCACACTGACAAAACCAGGATCATTAGACTTTTTATTTTTATTTTTTTTAAATTATGTGTGTCAGAGATTTGAAATAAAAAATAAAAAAATCCAGTGTCTCTCAGGGAGTGTCTCTCAGGGGTTTAAATAACTAGTTGTGTCTGCCTGATAATTTTCACAAAAAGTGTTGAACAGATAGTTTCCTTAGTTTGTTACTGTTTGTTTTGTGCTGGACTAGTGTACCCAACAAGCATGATCAAATCTGCTTTGTGGAGAAAACATTTAAACTCTGATTTACAGTGTTTATATTTGCATTTTTTTAAATGGTTGTAATGGAGTATTTCAGAATATTTTAGGTTAACCCAAATTCTAGTAAATATATGTAATAATTCCCTTCTCACCCACCGCGGGTGGTGATTCTTCTTCCTCTTAGCTCGGGTCCTCTACCAGAGGCCTGGGAGCTTGAGGGTTCTGCGCAGTATCTTGGCTGTGCCTAGGACTGCACATTTCTGGACTGAGATGTCTGATGTTGTTCCTGGGATCTGTTGTAGCCACTGTTCCAGTTTGGGGGTGACTGCCCCGAGGGTCCCGATGACCACAGGCACCACTGTGGTCTTCACCTTCCAGGCCCTCTCCAGTTCCTCCCTTAGGCCCTGGTATTTCTCTAGTTTTTCATGCTCCTTTTTCCTGATGTTGCAGTCACTTGGTATTGCCACATCCACCACAACGGCTTTCCTCTGTTGTTTATCCACCACGACTATGTCTGGTTGGTTCGCCTCACCATTTTGTCTGTCTGGATCTGGAAGTCCCACAGGATCTTAGCTCGGTCATTCTCCACTACCTTCGGGGTGTTTCCCACTTTGATCTTGGGGTTCCAGTCCATATTCTGCACAGATGTTTCTGTACACTATGCCTGCCACTTGGTTGTGTCGTTCCATGTATTCTTTCCCTGCCAGTACCTTGCACCCTGCTGTTATGTGTTGGACTGTCTCAGGGGCCTCCTTGCACAACCTACACCTTGGGTCTTGTCTGGTGTGGTAGATCTGGGCCTCAATTGCTCTGGTGTTTAGGGCCTGTTCCTGGGCGGCCATGATGAGGGCCTCTGTGCTGTCCTTCAGTCCAGCTTTTTCCAGCCATTGGTAGGATTTTCTGATGTCAGCCACTTGGGTTATTTGCCGGTGGTACATCCCATGCAGGGCTTGTCCTCCCATGATGGTTCCTCCGCACCTCAGCTTCTGTTCCCCATTGTTATATATATATATATATATATATATATATATATATATATATATATATATATATATATATATATATATATATATATATATATATATATATATATATTTACTAGAATTTATATGTTAGACTAGAAGTTGTATGTTAACAACTATTATCTGAGTACGTAGTGTCATTTTATAGAATAATCAAGCATAACTATGTTTGAATATATATATATATATATATATATATATATGTAACTGTCATGTTAGTATGTAATCTTCTGACGCATATGCACAGACATGCAGGAGACAAGTCAAATCTAAAGATTTTATTACAATATTAATAATTAATCTTAGGCTGTTCTGGAAGAAACTGGAAGTCGCCAACAAGAATACTGTTGAGACACGAGAGGTTAGATCGGAATTGACTTGAGATGCATGATAAAATATGAAACAAGCTTACTTTGAGTCATTGTAGGTGGAGCCACTAGGGACAAGTGAGTGGAAGGTGTTGTTTTTCTTTGTGTATTGACAATGACAGATAACTCTTGAGCCAGACAGATGACAAGACAGAAAGCAGTGATCGTGGAACGCTAGCGAGGTTAAGCACTCAGGAGGATGATGGAGAGTAAAAGCTGCCAGGCACAGAGATGGGTTCCAACATTTATGGTACAGATGAGGTCTTGAACAAGGGAATCCAGAATACTTCAGATTGGGTGACCAAATGAGCACAGCAATCCTGAAAAGATTCTTGAACAAGGGAATCCAGAATACTTCAGATGGGGTGACCAAATGAGCACAGCAATCCTGAAAAGATTCAACCAGGAAATAGAGGGTTTGGTTTATCATCAAGGATAACACTCAGACATAGAAGGCTTCTTCTGCTTCTGCTTTTCTGTTATGCCTAATCACAAGCAATTTCAGATGAATACTGCCACCAATTGTGAAGCAATGCTATCTTACATTCATTAAATTCTATTTTTCTCAGTTTCTCTCTTTCAGTCTCATATTTTACAATTCATTTTCTTTTTCTCCACATCCTTCACATTTATCACAAATTTTCCTACCAATAACACATAAAATAACATTTAACAGATATGACCTAATCTTAATTTCATTATACCTTCCCTTCCCTTTCTCTCATTAATATTTTTAACTCACATTGACTTTTGTAGAAACACCTTCCTTTCTGATCTTCATTCCACCTTTTTTGCCATATTTCTATTAATTTGCTCTTAACTAATTTGCCTTCCCCTTTCCCAAAAAGGAAATGTCATAGTTATGCTCTCAAAAGCCCTTCTTAGCTAATTTGTCTGCCTTTTCATTGCCTTTTACTCCTTTTTGTGATGGTACACAACAAAATTAAATATCAATGCCACCTCTAACTAAATCAACTGAGCTTAATTTCTAATAAGGCAAAGGAGGGCTGGCAGCCAGCTCTTCATATACGGCAGTTGGTGAGTGATAATAAAAACAGAGCTGCTTAGGTCCCCTCCAGGCTTCCTACCGCCATCTAGTGGGTGCAAAAATGAACAACACACAAGGACACAAACCTTGACAGAAACGTTTCTGCAAACATTTCATTGTAATCATATTGAAACTAATTTGTTTGTTTTTCCTGGATACACAGTTATTTGCTAAAAACATACAAAACAGAAAAATTTCTACTTTTTTCAAGTCCAGACTGAACATCTGCTCTAGGTTGCTAAAACTGAAAAAAGTCTTTATATCTTGTCTTTGTGAACTTTTACTGATGCAATCAGATTTCCAGAAAAAGCAAACAGTCATTATCAGTGGGCCTCTTCAGTTGCAAAATTGAAAAACAACGTTTTCCCTAGACTGACCTATTGAGTCATTTCAAGTTAAAGGTTGTGATGTGCTGTTAAAAAACAATCACAATAAAGTTTTAATTCACAAAATAGATTGCATCATATTGGAAGAAAAAGTTTTTGGTGCAAATGGATCATAACCATTGTTAAACATAAAAGTAGTAGCAAATTTGCTGAAAGACAACAAAGTTGTTATCAAGAAACCATCACGACTGTTCCAATGTTCAACAGAACTGCCACTTCGACCCAGCTTTGTTGAACAACACCAAGATCTCCCTAAAAATAAGATTTCTTATACCGTCTAAAACCTGTAGTACAGTAGATCTTGAGGTTCAAGTCCCCTGGTTTAAAGCAGACACGTCAGTTAATTTTGAGCATCAAATTGTTTCTCAGTGATTGCAAGTCTGCTCTAAATGATTGCTCCTGATGTGATCCTTGTGAGACGATTGAGCAAGTAACTTAAAATACAATTTGCACTTTTGAATTGACAACTGATAATTTTAGCTTTGCTGTTCACCTCAGTAAGAAGGTGATTTCAAGCAAGAACTATTTGAAATGAAACTGGTAATTAGGCCTTTTGTACTAAAATACCACGGCCATTTTTAAACTTTTTGTCAGACAATTGAAACGTAATTATATTGTGGGAAAAATTTACAGTATTTTCTTTTCCAGGTGCAAAACATTGTTATGAAGCTAAAGCATCGAGGAAGAGACAAATTTTCTAAACTTTAAATTATATCCTTCTTTCTTTAGATTATGGAGAAATATCACTTGTAAATCAGTATCAGGTGACAAAATTAAAGGAGGTAATGTATTTGACAATTATTTCAATGACAGAGTTGAATCTCTTATTTATAATCACTGACATGAAGTCATTTATATCCCATTGAACTATGACCACTCAGTCAGTCAGGCATTGGCCTTTCATGCAATAGATGCAATCAGTTGTTTGCTCATCCATTGCAGGAGGGGTGAAAGTCTAGCATTTACCTTCTTGTATCTGGCAGAACAGTCTTTGTGAAAACCAGGATTTTTTTTTTTTCAATTGTGTGTTTGCTCCTGTGTGAGAGAGACTGTGTATATGTAGAAGAACATGAGTGTATTCTTCCTAGTTCTGTTGCTGGCATTACTTTTCCATAATGGGAAGGCCAAAGTCGAGTCACAAGGCTGTAACAGCCCTGATGTTGAGAGAATGGTAGAAGAGGCCCTGCAGCAGATCAACCAGGACAGGACTGATGGATACATCCTAACTCTCAACAGACTCTACGATCTCTCCAACCCATCAAATCAGGTTAGGGTGAAAATATTCATGCATGCACAGAATTAATGTACAGTAGATGGGGTCTCAATGTTAAACTTTGTTAGCATTTTGACAACATTTTGGGTTCTCGAAGAAAGAATCTTGAAGAAGAAACTATACTCTGAGTTTTTAATGGCACTATTCACATTTTTAGCCTGGCTGCCCTTCCAATTTGCTATATTTTTAAATTAACCATACTCCTAATAGATTGTCACCAGTGTATAGGTAGAACGGACGCCCAAAAAAGGGTAGTCCTTGATGAAGCCATCCTGCTCTTGTTCTCCCCCCTTTCTTCTCTCTGTCCTTCTCTCTCTCACGTTTTTGTTTTTAATTGTAGAATACACATCTCATTGTTGTACCCAGGAGAAGACTGGTTCAGTTTACAACTTGACTATTGATGTGCTGGAGACCAAGTGCCACAGCATCAGCAGAAAACCATGGAAACAATGTGACGTCAGAGGTCTTGGAGATATCCCTGTAAGTCCAAAACTATTTTCTGTTATACTTCAGTAAATTTACAGCTGACATACACACTAAAAAAAAAACATAAAAAATCCAACACTGGTGTGTTTTGATTTTTTTAATGTGCTCATTAGCATTTGTCCTCAAATTCAATTTGTTTTATGTTATCTGTTATTGATTGTGAGACAGTCCAGCTATTCAAAAATGATTTTTTTTCCAATTGTTATACCTAGAAATGCAATTAAAATTCAGCTATTTCAAATTATTTTTTTTCTATTATTTTGGTTGATTTGATTCTACGTATCCCTAAAACTGCCTTAATCAAGAACAAATTCAAAAACATATGCTGTAAAAAGAAAAAAAAATCTGTAGTTTATGGTAAAATACTGTCAGGTGTAGTTACCAGAATTTCACCATATACTGTAGATACAGTAAAATTCTGGCAACCACAGATGCCCATTTATTTTACCATTAACAGTTTTTTTTTTTTTTACAGTGTATGTAAACTGAGTTGCTATATAATAATAATAATAATAATAATAATAATAATAATAATAATAATAATAATAATAATAATAATAATAATAATAATAATAATAATTAAATTTAATTTATTTTCATTTAATTAATCTAAAAACTGTTGCACAATTCTGGAATGTGTCCCTGTTAGTCATCTTCACACAAAGTACATAACTATATTTGCTTCCTTCAGGTATATGGAGAGTGTCAGGTATCTGTTCAAGTTGATGCTAAGGTCAGACTTGAGAGTTACTCTTGTGCCCTGCGAGAAGGTGGGTGAAATGACCATGAGAAAAATAATTAAAATAAGAATCTAAACATGTGTGATTCTTTTATGATCCATGATTCTATTGATTGCATTGAAATGAATGAAAAGAATCAGAATCAGTTTTACTGTCCGAGTTTGTCGAGGCAAACTAACTATTAGAAGAGCAAGGTAAGTGAGCAGAACATGAAACATGCCTTTTGCCATTTTTTCCCCTTTATTGTTAATAGGAATAAATGTTTATTTTTGCATTGGTTTATCTGATTTAGTTTATAATTTTAGTAAAATATTTTTGCATTCCCACAGACAGTGATTTTACTGTTTACTTTTAGCATCTTTCGGTCATTTCTGTGTTGCTTTTATTTTTCCTTCTCTGAATGATAATAGGAAATATTTCTGATTTTTTTTTCTTTCTGCCCACTGCATTTACTTTGCAACTGTCAAGCAGAAATTGCAAAGTTTGACAGAATTTCTTCATAACACCGCTGTGTGTGCAAAACGTTTGTGAGTTAACAGTTGTAGCAACAGAAGTGTAAGCTCACCATAATGTTGCAACCACTGATCAAAAACATGAATTTGCAATGCAGGATTGTGGCAATTAATATTTTAGGTTTTAGCTTTCTTTTTTCTTGTGTTGAATTCATTCATGTTTTGTGTTTCAGAGAAGAGAAATCAAATTAAACTTTCAGACTTGAGTTCCTATCATTGTGGTGCATTTGGTATCTTTTGCTACGTTTCTTTGACTTTGCACCTTTAATCCTTGTTTAGTTGCAGCTACTGCAGTTGTGCATGTGTGTCCCGATTGCCCTACGGCTGACAACTTGAATGAACCAGTAATCAAGGAGACCGCTAAGCTCGCTTTGCAGAAGTTTAATAAGGAAAGCCATCTTGTCAACTACTTCACTCTAGAAAATATTACAAAAGCCAGCTTACAGGTAAAAACAAGAGCATGGACCTTACCAAACTTCAGATCCAGGCCAAGTTTCTTTGAGAAATATCCTTACCCTTAAAACTTTTTGCATTATATATTGTTTAAACCTCAAAATTAAATGTATTTTGGGAGGCCAAACAATAAAATATAATTGTAAAATTGATTCCCCATTTTTTTAAATTTTATATGATTGTGTCAGTAAAAATATTATGAATGTCAATTTAATACTGTATGTACTATGCTTTTGTGTGTTTTGTCAGTGGGTTGTTGGACCGTCTTACTTTGTAGAGTTCACTGTTCTGGAAACGGAGTGTTCAAAAGAAACTGATTTCAGTGAGCTGACCCACTGCCCTCCAATGAACTGTCAGTTTGCAGTGAGTAACAGATGTAAACATTGCCATTTAGCTGTTTTAATCATTTCCAAATTTCTAAATCTTAATTTCAGTCTGTTCACAATCCTATACAGACATGTGGCAATTAGAAAAGTCTTTAGTCATTCCTCATTTTGTCATGAGTTAAAAAAAAGTGTAACTTTGTTGGTTTTGTTCTGTTCATTAGGTTGTTTGACTTCAACTTTTGCTTCTTGTTTTAGTAGTCTGTTTTTTGTTCTATTTGTTTGTTTATTTGTTTATTTAAGGATCCCCGTTAGTCTCTGCCACAGAAGTCTTCTTCCTGGGATCCACATCATATGTTGTGTTTTCTCTGTAACACATTATATCTTTTCATTTTTATTATTATGGCTTTCAGACAATAAAACCCCACTATTCTCGAGAAAAATAATATTTTAAACAGAAATATCAGGCTTGCAAAAAGCATGTTCTTACACCATTGAAAGATCTGAATTATTTCTTTGTATTTTTCTTCTAACGTGTCAAACCTTCTGATCTTCTTTAGTCTAATCTGAAAAAATCTATATTTTTAGTGTCACATTGATTTCTTTATGTGAGTATGATGCAGGTAATTGTGAAAAAAATCAAGCTCCTCTGCCTTCAGAAATATACAGCTCGGTCAAAAACAAATCAGTTAGGACCAAACAAATTCTAAAAATTGGATGTAGTGTACATTTACCTTACGGTGTAATTTTGCTAGAATATGTGAATATAGACAATTGATTAATAAAAAATAACATGCTAACTATTCTTAACTTCTCTTTTAGCACAGGGGGTTCTGTACTGGTTCACACATGACTCATGAGGAGGCGTTTAAAAACATGAACCCTGTTGGAAAAGACGCCAGCTCCTTTCAGAAAGCAGAATCTGTTGAGGTGAAATGTGAAATTTATGAACCACAGGTATTTTCTTTGATCATTTTTATGGTCAACAAAAATGTTAGCTATTAGCTATTGAATAAAAAAATGATTCAAAAATTTTCCCTAGCATTTTGTAAACTTCCAAAAGTTTACAAAATACCGAAGTATCTCTGCTACTACTTAAAAGAAAGAGATGAGATCTCACCCCCACCCCTCACTCTTAAACCACCATGAATAAGAAAATTTTAATAAAATGTTCAAACCCCAGAAATGAGGAAGTCTGTTAGTTACTTGTCTTCAATATTTGTAGATGTTCAATTGTGCAACTATTATTCTTTTATTCTTCTTTCTGTAGGCAGCCACTGTGGAGGAGCAGGCTCATGCTAAAGCAGTTAGTGGGCACCCAGAGCAACATCACCACAACCACACACACCTGCACCACCATGAGCATGTGCACTCTGTCATGCAAGCCTCAGACATCACTGTTTCCAACCCAAAAGGCCTTCTTGGCAGAGTTGTGTTCGAGCCTGCCACTCCCAGATCAGCCCCAACTGCTAGCTCCTGTCCTGGTGCTAGAAGACACAATCTTGGTTTGCGCAGTCCCCTGCTCTGATTATCTGGATTCATCTTTGTATATTTTCCCATGTTACACCTTTTATATTTTGATGGAATTACTTGAAACTGGTATAAAGAACTGTTACTAAAAAGTAGGATGGCATTAACCTGACTTATTAGTAATTATTGTAACATGATGCATTTCAGTAATTCTTTGATTAAAGCATGTTTTACATTGAATATTTTTTTTCTGATAATGTGAAATACTTGATTTATGTTTTCACAGTTCAAATGCAGCTTTCAAGCTAAATTATTGCTTCTGAGCACAGTTGCATTCAAAGAGGTGAAGGTGGAAAAGAATTTTTGCAAAATTAAACAAAATGCTAAGCCTAAATAAGTCTAAATAAGTAGTCATATGAAATATATATATATATATATATATATATATATATATATATATATATATATATATATATATATATATATA
Source organism: Gambusia affinis (assembly GCF_019740435.1). NCBI lineage: Eukaryota > Metazoa > Chordata > Actinopteri > Cyprinodontiformes > Poeciliidae > Gambusia > Gambusia affinis. Next base: position 21,105,004 of record NC_057877.1, on the reverse strand, counting down.
TATATATATATATATATATATATATATATATATACATACATGTTGCTTGCAAGTGAGGTCAATTATCAATAAGTTGTTTTACATAAGTAAAATCATTTTAAAATCTTTAACTTTATCATTAAGTCATCAAACTGCAATGAGATCAATTGATGACCACTGCAATATTGAGATCTATGTCAGGACTCTTTTTTTTGTTTTATCTCGTTCCAGATCCCACACAAGTCATCTGACAGTGCTTTGCTGAAAAAAACAGACAAAACATTAGCCTATGCTTCAAGGTTTTTACACAAAACAATAAAACTGTATTGCCACATGCAAAGAAATGAATTAATGTTCTATAATTAGTTTTATTATGACGCCTTACGATTGCAGATCATCTATAGAAAGTTGTTTTTTAAGTGTTTAAAGAAAATGGGGCATATGAATGTTTAGTGGCAAATTAAACTAAGAAAAGTTCAGGAACACAAGCTCTAGTGTAGATAGACAAAATGTTTAATCTCTTTTAGAAGACAATTAATGACCATTTAATCTTGATTTAAGAGAAAAACTCTTCCCACACTCCTTCATTATCATTCCATCACTGGGTAATGGCCAAAGCTGTGTTTAACCAATCACAGATCCTGGGAGATATCCAAGGTTTGCCCCTGCTCTAATTCACCTGATTGAAATGCCCTACCTCCCATTTCTTTAGCCAGCCAGTATTAAGTTCAACAAAAGGTTTGTTAATGACAATTCTGCATTTCCTGTCACATGATGGCCACTACTGGCCTGATGCTATGGGAATAGTTGCATAGACCCTGTGTGAGATCAATTATGAAAAGACTAACAGATAATTCTTGACTCTCAGCAGAATGTACAATATTTCCATCATACACCAAACCAGTTTAGGACTAAAAAACTGCAACTGCAGGCAGTTAAGATGGGGTTTCAAATGTCTGGTGTGCTTGTTTGCTTTTTGTCATTTGGAGTTTTAGCAGTAAAAGAATTTAAGAAAAGGATTATGTGATAAGAGAATTTCAACAGACTTATGACATAGCAGCTGTATTTTATCCACCACAATTTGAAAACCCACAAATTAAGTCTTAAAGAAAATATTCTATATATATATATATATATATATATATATATATATATATATATATATATATATATATATATATATATATATGATATATATATGATGATTATATTATTATTATTATTATTATTATTATTATTATTATTATTATGATGATGATTATTATTATTATTATTATTATTATTATTATTATTATTATTATTATTATTATTATTATTATTATTATTATCACCTTATATTTAAATTTCATGTTTGTACTGTTTGTGCGCTTCAGACTGTTGTCCACAAGGTGTCCCCCTTTCTCCCACTTTGTCTCAGCAAACGAATTTGTCTTTCTTGTACTAAGTAACCGGTAGGGTAAAATTAATAAAGATAAATTTCAATTGATTCCAGCTTCAGTTAAGATAAACTGCTTTTCACTTCCAACCAGGTTGAAATCAATTTGAGTCTGTGGAAATGAAAAAGTTGGCAGAGAGCATGAAGAATAATAGTTATAATTGGAGCTGTGAAATGTATGTATGTAAATGCAATAAAAGTATAGACTAAAAAGTACTGAACACTTTGGCACATCACACTTTCCCGACGTTTTTGTTTAATAAAAAAAAAAAATCAGAATTTTTTTTTAACAAGTTTAAGGGCTATGAATACTTTTGGAAGGAACTGTTTTTCTGAGGAATCTGGAGGTGTTCTGAGCACCTTCTTTATTGAAGGAGTCATCTGTTTTGGCTTTCATTAGCATGATCAAACATTGTTTAATTAGGACTGTTGCATCAGCCCTGGATGTGAATTGATTGTGAGACGTGACTGCTCAAAAAGTTGGTCAAGTTCAAGGGTTTGGAATTTACCAGAGCTAAGCAAACTCCAACAAAGAGGCAGAAGAGCATCAAACAGCGTTGGCGTTAGAGATTGATTTTGTCTAATCTGTCCACGATTGTATGCTGCAGCCACCTTTTTCATTGTTCTATTATCACATGTTGTAAGAATGTCTCAGGGTAAGATATGCATTGTTGTCTTTACCCATCCTGCTGCTTCCATTTTTGTGTTCAGTCTTTCTGAAAGTAAAAGTGGATTTAGTAATTTTGTTGTGTGTCCCACATTTTTGTAAACCACCACTGTTACTGTAGCTGAAACACCCCTAAACATGTGTGCATGCCTGGAAAACCACACTGGAAGTTGTTTACACCCCCACACAGTGGTATGTGTTTGTAGTTGATTAAGAGCACGGGAATGCAGGCAGCTGCGTTGTTTCCCTCAGCGAAGCAGAAAAATGCTTCTGCAGCTGTAATTCAGAATCAACAATAAAATGCTTAAGTGCACATAAAGGTATCAAATGATGGTAAATATTTTTTAATTGACATTTTCACACCTTTTTTTAATCTTTCACAAGTCATTTGCATCATATGCAGAAAGGTTACACCTTCTTGTAAATAATATGGAAAAACCCAACACTAAACCATCACATGATTTGCTAATTAAATCTAAAATTGTGTGTTATTAGAAAAAAATAGGATCCCCATATTTGACAGAAAACAATTTGACAGAAGTTTTTAAAATTGTTAAAAACTCCTGTAGCATTTGGTAAATCAGCACAAAAATAATAACTTTCAAAATGTCAATTTAATGATGAATATTTACTTAAGTCTGTACATGGAAAATATCATTAAATTTTCTGACATGGGCCTCACTATATGTTATTTATTTTCAGAAAAGAAAAAAAAAATAGTTTTTCCACTTTTCACAGCTGCTATTTGGGGGCAGTGTGTGGGTGGGGATAAATTTTATGCTTGGGAGTGTCAAACATTGGCAGCAACACAGCATTGATTTGAATCAAAGTGGTTCAAGCATCAAATCAAGACAGGATGCTTTCCTTTGAAGATTGTTAAAGGTGAACTCAGGGCAGACTTCTGGCCTGAGGTCAGTTTGAAAAGGAATGTCTTAATTCGCTTCCTGGACCGGTTATTTCTATGATCCAATCTAATACTGTGAAGAATTGCAGATGTAGTATTTTTAGATTAGTCTGGTCTTTTCAAAAGCTTTTGAGGATTTGAATCATAAACTAATTGTTTTCTTCAGATTGTAGCCCCATGAGGTCTGTTCCCCTGCTGCATTTCCACTGGAACCCTGCTGAGACTGTACACTGATCTCCACAAGCTGGCTCACAAGGAGAATAATTTTTAAAAGCCAACATCCAACAGACGGCCATGTGTTCAATAAACTGAACAGGAATAATTTACACTGTGTCCTTTCAAGAGAGTCTTAGGAAGACATGGGGTTACTGTGGAGGGTTACTGGTTTTATTCTGTAATAACTGCTCATGCAGAGACAGCAGCTGTTCCTGTCTGCCTTGAATCTTGTTTATTGTCATAAAGAGAGAAAGGTTAGGATCCACGGACTTAAACACTTAGTTTGATGTAATGATTTTTTTTTTTTCTTGAAACATCTTTCACATAATAAAGTACCTTACCAAAGCATTGATACCCCTGGAATGTTTTATATTCTCATGTTTTGCTACAAATTGAATTTTACTAGGATTTAGTCTGACTGACTAACTTAAAAAGTAATGTGTAATTCTGACATGGAAAGAAAATAATACTTGGTGTTTAAATCTGTTAGAAACAAAATCATAGACATGTGGAATCCATTAGTATTCTGCTCCTCTGAGTTGAAAGTTGAAAGTATCTCCAGTATGGTTTGTGGTAAAGAGCAGTAGTTCTTTTTCCCTACTTTCCACAATGACTTCCTTGGAAACAAAAGTCCATTTTTTTATGTATGGCTACTAGGTATGTATATATACATACTATGTATGTATGGGTACTACTTGTCCTGATCAACAGATTACTCTAGCTTAGTTGTGGATCCCTGCTACTCCTCCAGGCTTACCGTGATGCCTTTTTGACTATTACACACTCCTTACCCAGTATGTCAAGATAAGCATAGGAGTGGAGCACCAACTCTTTTCTCTTAAAATATATTGGATTGAAAGTGCTGCTCAAGATATCTACAAGTTTGGAATGTCTTATATTTTAGTACTGCTTTAAAACATCTTAACCTTCTTGTTGAACTCCTTGGTCTTTTACCAAACTCTAAGGCTTTCACAGATTTACTGAACCCTTTAAGAGGCAGTTGAATGTTTTAGAATTGCATTTAGGAGTATCGTTGTAAAGGGCCTCAGATTAAAATGAATACTACTTATTTCAGATTTTCATTAGAAAATAAAAATTAAAAAAATTGATTATTTTCCTTTCACTTCATAACTCTGCACTGTATTATTTTGGTCCATCACAATAAATCAAAAATAAAATCACTGGTTGCTATGGTTGCAGAGTGATAAATCTGGGAAAGTTCCAGAGTATGAATTCTTTGCAAACCCCTGTGGTCTTTGATCGCCTGAAAGGCAACATAGACTTAAAAATTTAATGTTTATCACTTAAACCTTGGATGTTATCTCACAATGTTTTTGTTTATCCTGTTTAAAAATACAACAACCACACAAGCTTTCTTGTTGAGTAATAAAACAATTGAAATAATCATGTTGGTCCTTTTAATTTGTCTTAATTTTGTTACCAAAAATGGCCAAAACAGGCAGGCGATTCTGAGTTAAATTTGGTAACTAGATGGACCTCTTAAGCCAACTGCTTCTGGGCAAAATCGTGCACGGCTTCACTCTTGAAGATGTTGTTAGGAGCAGCGCTTTGTATCTTTTCAAAGAGGCTGAGAAAGTGAATTTGTTCCACCCCACTTCCTCTTGTCTATTCGCCTGGGACTACCTTAGAGGGAGCAAAGCATCTCTACTCATGGGACAAGATATATGACTGATGCATAAAACATAACAACAGCATTAAACTGAGCCATACTGTATCTACTGACCACAAAAAGCTGTGCCTCCAGTGATGAAGCTTTTAGTCATAATAGTTAAGCATATCTGTGACCCCTGCTTGATAGAAAGATATGTTTTACTGTGCCTTTCAAAAATATTTATGTTATAGTCATAAGCTTCAAAATATTTTGAGGGGACTTAATTTGACTTACGAATACAGAGTACATAATCTCCTTTCTTCTGTTCATATTCAAGATGAGGTCATTGTTTCAACAACATGTCACGAAGCAGTCCAGCAGCTCTCAGTACTCAGCTTCTTATCCACCTCTGATCCACCTGACGACTGCAGAGTCATTTGAGTATTTCTGCAGATGACAGGTGTCTGACTTGTGCTGGAAGTCTGAAGGGTACAGAGTGAAAAGGAATAATGGGAGTACTGTCCCCTGTGGTGCTTCTGACCACCATTTGCCAAGTAGTCAGATTTAGGCAATTGTCGAGACCTCCACCTGTGTATTCTGTAATTTCTGACAGAGCAAATCCGGCTGAATTGTATTAAATGCACTGGAAAAATCAATTAACAAGATCTTCATAGTGCTGCCCGCTTTGTCCTGATGACAGTGGGTTTGCTGAAGCAGGTGTATGATTGCATCTTCAATCCAACTTGATTTAAGATGAACTTGTAGAAGTTTGTCACATGACTGTGGAGGAAAATAAAACATCTACTCTTTGACAAGAAAGCTGTGGGGCAAGCAAGGGTAGGATATTTGTTTGACTAAGGGTGATGACAGTGATGATGATGTTTTTCCTGAACTACATTTGTTGAAGAATGTCTTTAGGCCTTTTGCTTTGTCCAGACTTCCATCTATCTGATCCTCCTTTTGCTTGAGGCCTGTGTTAAATGAATTGTGATCAGAGTTGTGGTGTGATCTCCAGCTTCTTCTTGCAGCTGCTGTCCCTTAACTGAACTTTGATTGATTTATTTATTTTTCTGTACGAACCTTAATAATTCCTTTTCTGTCTCCCCAAAGGCTCTTTTTTTGTTTATATCAGAGCATATTAATGTGTCAATGCAAAGGGTGATTCTACAAAACATTGAGTCAAAGGAAATGAATGCAAAAGCATGCCATATTTTTCAGATTTTATTGGTAATAAAAGGTAAAATTCCAGAGCATGTGTTCATTTACACTTTACAAGTATGTACTATACTGTGTTGCCCTATTGCTCTATCACACAAAATTCCTACAAAATGTACTGAACTTTCTGGTTGAAAAGTGATAAAATGTTCTAAAAATTTGAATGGTACAAATACTTTAGCAAGGCACTTTGTACACCGATACATACATTCTAATACCAATGACACCCCTCAGACAGTCCAGCATGTTAATCAAAAATATTAACCTATATGAGAGAGGCAAAGTGGGGTTTTATTTTCTTTATATTTAGTAAGAGATAGAAGTTTCAACTTAAAGTTGCTTAAAGTTTTCTTATTAATTCTAAATTAACTGGATTAATTTTAAATGAAGCCATTATAATCCAAAATGAAAAAGTGAAACCTAGGAAGATATATTTGAATGCTCTGCCTTAGATACTTTACTATCCCAGTAGCCTTTCCACTAATTATGCAAAAAGAGATAAAGAATTAAGGGGATTTTTACAGCTTGATGACTTCAAAGGCTACACTTTTTGCCCCACTAATTTGCATGAATTCCATTGCTCTAGAAGTCTTTATTTATTTATTTATTTATTTATTTATTTATTTGTTTTGCTTTTGCGGTGGGTTCTTTAAATAAGGTACAGCAGCAGAAAAAGAAGGTATTTATACCTTCAAATTTTGACAATGAAATATCAGCGCAGGATGCACCAATGATGTAATATCATATTTAGCCACTAGTTGGCAGTCTTGGCTTTTTATATATTTCCCAGATGTGCAGGGTTTTTGGTTTGATTTCACCATCATTTATTCCCAATGATGGTATAGACTGACGGGAAGAGGCAGTCTATATTTATTCTAAATGTATTATCCATACTTGTCAACATCTTCTCTTCTTTTCAAATTTATATTACTAACAACACCAATAATAATAGTCATAACAATAATGATAATAATAATGGCTATTTTTATCATTACTAAAAAAAATAAGTAGACAAGAATAATTAAATAATGGATAGATAGATAGATGGATTATTCATGAATAGTAGTGCAGTTTGGAAACAACGGGTTTAGTTTTTGCAACTTCTGATTTTATAAAACAATAAATTAATTGTAGGGCACCACTTCTTAGTCTTTTATTCATTCAAGTTTTATTCTTTTTTCCCCTGCTATATGTGTGTGTACGTGTGAGAATGTAAGAGGAAGAGATGATGGAATGGAGAAGGGGCAGGTACGGGAGTTTGAGCCACTCCTCCAGCAGAGCCCCGGTGCGCCCATGTTCCAATGGAAACAGGTGGGATTCCTGAACTCTCCAATCACACCCGCCCTATGCTGTAGAGCAGGGTGGAGAGTGCAGAAGTCCACAACCGGAGGCAGGACTCAACCAACTTCTACGTTGCGAACAGGAAAAGTCGGGAAAACACATCTTCCCCCGCATGACGCCATCTGACTTGGCCTGCATGTGTCCGCAGAGCGTTTCCTGCAGTTCACCGGAGCGCTGCTGAAGTTCTCCCCGTCGTTCGGGCTGCTGTGTAGGCGGCGTCGGAGCGTCGCTGCGCTCGGGACGCCTCGCTGCTATGAAGAACACCTACTGACCGGATATTCGGATTGTTTTTCTTGGATTTATCCCTTTCCAGTCGGCCTGGCTATTATCCTGGTTACGTTCTCCTATAGTGTGGATATATAAACAGTTGGGAAAATGCCTGGGAAAACCAAGTATAACCTCGTTGATGACGGACACGATTTGAGGATCCCGTTGCACAACGAGGAAGCATTCCAGCATGGGATCAACTTCGAAGCAAAGGTGAATTTTCCCAACTCCTTCAAAGTGAAAATAGGGCAGTGTTTGCAATGTTGTCGAGTTTAAGTGTGCGTTTGTTTTTAAAGAAGCCTTAAAACATGAACAACTGACAATAGAAATCTCATTTTGCGACTTTGGAAACAAATCCTGAGAGGTTTTGTTCTCATGGAAAGTCATTTACGATCTTAACAAACAAACTAAACTTGTGCCCATTGAAGTAATAATTCAACTAGACTCTTGACATGTTGTGGTTAATACAGACAAAGTAAACTCCAAATGTTTTGTCATTAACACACCTTTTGTACCTGTCATGTTTTACCTTCTTGGCGGCAGTATATCGGCAGTCTGGATGTGACTCGGCCGAGCAGCAGAGTGGAGATTGTTGCTGCCATGAGACGGATCCGGGTGAGTGTGGTGGTCAACTTTTGTGCTGAGCTGACTTATGGTCCTACTTTAAGAAACAATTTTATGCATCAGATTTTTTAAAAATCTAATAAAATATCACTTCAGTAATTTATAGTTTTACAGAAAACCATTCCTTCCTGTGACCTCCAAGCTTTAACTCCATCCTATGAGATAAACAGTTTGCACATTCAATTTTAGTGTAGTGACACTCTCAATATATAATTAGGTGTCACACTTTAGGGGTAAATGGAAAACAGTGCAAGCTTCAGTTTATACTGAGCTTTTCTTTTCCTCTCTTTTAAGAGGTTTCTGATGTAGCAATAGTTCATGTGCTTCAACAACTCATCTTGTTGCTTTATAGTCCTACTCCACTGCACATTGAATTTTAGCTAGTCTGGCAAACCATTCCAACCAGAACCTGTTCTGAGTTCCACTTAAAGCATCACAAATATGACAAGCAGGAGTTCTATCACAGTTTGAGAACTGTTGGTTTTTGCTGTTAAGAGCCAAGCAACTGGGCTGAGAATCAAAGTATTGGTGTTTTAGTTTGTCTCTGCTGTTGTGTCTTGAATAGAAAACATATTTATTAAAACATCTGTTATTGAATAAATGTATTACTTAACATTTTGAAACCACATCCAGAATTAAAGAAAAGTTTAATGATAAAACATTGTGCATAACTAGATGTTTTCTAGTTGTTAACTAAATGTGCTCAGTGTCTTGTGCTGGGCTTGTCTGGCAGGAGGTTTGGTCTCCCATGTGCTCCATCACTGTTCTGAAGGTTTCCTTTGAAGCTGTGCACTGGACTGTGATTTCCCTCCCTTCTTTCTCTGTCTTTTTTTCTGCTCTCTGAAGCTATATTTTACAGCTTTCAATTCCAGGAAGTAGACTTAATCTTAATCAGTGCCAATTTGACTGCAGACTTTTTTTTTTTTTTTTTAAAGTAAGCTGCTCTAGCCAGTGGTGTTGATGTTCAGGATTATGGCAAACCTCAGCTGTTTACTATGCTTAATGGAGGATTCTTTCTAAACCTCATACACATGTTCACACAAAGCCGCATAAGTAACTTCTCATATTTGCCCTTGTTTTTGTCTGAAGCACACGTTTCAAACTCCAGTCCTCAAGGGCTGGTGTCCTGCAGTTTTTAGATGTACCACAGGTACAAAACACTGGAATGAAACGGCTTAATTACCTCCTCTTTGTGTAGATAAGTTCTCCAGAGCCTTGCTAATGACCTAATTATTCTATTCAGGTGTGGTGCAGCAGAGGCACATTTAAAGGTTGCAGGACACCGGCCCTTGAGGACTGGAGTTTGACACCCCTGATCTGAAGCAATATAGTGCAGAATGTAAATGCCTCGCAAAAAGCATTTTTACCTCTATGCATTTTCACAATTCACATTTTCAAATACCAAGCAACCCCAAAAATCTAAAGTATTGTATTGGTATTTTATGTGGCAAACCAGGTCAAATCAAGTGAAATGATGCTCAAGATAAAAAAAAAAAAAAAATACATTTAATATTGATATGTGTGGTGTGCATTTGTATTAAATCTCCCTAATTTAAGATGTCTTAGCCCATCTTTTGCTGCAGTTGCAACTCTATGTTTTTTTTTGAGTATGGCTCTACCAGCTTTGCACATCTATAACTTAAAATTTGCAGTCATTCTTCTTTGTAAAGAGATTTTTTTCAGGGTGGTGTTCAGTGGTACTTTTTTTTAATAAACATAGTGTTTTCTATTATGGTCGATGACAAAACCCTAATGAAATATATTAACAGTTAGTGGTTTAAGCCTAACAATGTGTTTAGGTGCAGCCTGGAAAAACATTTTACTAATCCACTAGAAGCAGTGAACTGCTTATATGAAGCAGACCTCCAAGTGTGCTGCCATAGCAGCATTGACTGGTTCTGTTGTTGTTGGCAGGAAAATAGGCTTCGGTCTGGCCCTTCCTCCTTAAAAATGGTTTGACACTGGCTTGACAACACAATGGAAGGAAGCCACAGGTATCTAACTCAGAAAGGAAGTCGAAATGGAAATCTTGAGAGAAGTGGGGAAGCCATGATGACGTTTGTAAGCTAGACAGATTTTTGGCATTCATCTAGTGACTTGACAAAGACTCTTGGTTTAGTTTTTTTGCAAGAACAAAATGCTCATTTATTGTTAGTACCTATATATTTATTGTCCTGAGTAATTAATAAGCATCTTTTTTTTTCTTTTTTATCAACTTTTAAGTGAAAATTAGCACAAAATTATATTATCATAGCTTAGAACAGGAAAACAATTACATATTCAAACAATGTTTGGCCTAATTTGAGTCTAGGATGAAAAATATTAATTAAAATAAATGTTTGTTTTTAGAACAGCAAATGACTTGCACCTAATTTGACTTTTGATGGACTTTAATAATTTATAATTCAACAAGGGGGGGCAGTTAACTTTTTACATAGGGCCTGGTTGATTTTCGGTAAACATTCTGCCCCCCAAAATTACACATTAAATTAAATTATATGAAAACCAACTATTGTCTTTTACTCAGGTCATTTTTGTGGGTAATTAAAACTGTTTGATGATCTAAAAATGTAACATGAGAAAAAATCTGTAAGAAATAGGATCTAGGTTCTCGACTAAGTTAATTTGAGTTGATCTTATCTATTGATACAGAACCACTTTCATAAAAATCAATCTTGAGTTTTATCTTGCATCAGGGGGCTGTCCAGCTTTCCATGACACAAAGGACTATATTTCTTTTTTATTTACATTTTTTATTAAATGTTGAATTTTATTTTATATTTTAACAACTTAAAATCAAATTGTCTTTTTTTTTTTCAAATTATTAAACTTCCACATACTTATAAAACATAACAAAACAGGAACCCATTAGGTTGCTGATTAGATAAACAAAAAATAATGTGTGAAACACTTAATTCCCCATGAACAGAGTAATTTTCATATATTATTTTTGATGAGAACAGCAGAGTTTCTTTCTATAATTCATCTATCTTGCAGACCTTCCATAAAACAACATAATCAGTTTATTCACGATTCAACAAAGTCGAAAAGGGATTGATTTATGGTCTGGTTTGTTTTACTTTTATTTTTCACTTGATAAATGAAATCATTTAAAATTGTTTTTTTATTTTTTTTGTGGCTACTTTGGTTGTTTTCATCTGATATTAAATTTAGTTTTATCTGAATAATGTATGATTACAAAAATAATTTCAAGGAATAAGCAAAATTTACAATAAAAATCACTTAACACTCTTAAGAATATGTTTTACAGTCTTATAAGACTGCTATTTCCATAACGCTGTATATAAAACAGACAAGACTTCTACAACACATCTATTTAGCGCAATCACAACTTTAACGGTTGTGGCATCTTTTCAGGCCCTAATGTTGGAGCAGTGATATTGATAAGCTAATACATGTACACAATCAAAGTGTCAGCATTTTTATTTATTTTTTCCATTATTTGCTTCAGGCTCATTTTGCTGTTTAATTTATGGATCTGATTTCTGATAACCTCATATTTGTCTGAGATTAAAGTTTGTTCATGTAGGATTATGTATCTGACTTGTCATCTTCTACTAGCACTTAGTCTTTCAAGTAATGCACGCATGGACAGCTGTAAAACCTGGTTAATTTAATGAGATGACAAGTGGTGCAAAGACACATCACTACTGGCTTGTGGTTACATCGTTCAGTAAACTTGTTTTTAACAATATTTATTTTTAAATAAAATACATGATTTTTTTTTCTATATCTCTAACTGCCTTGTGTCAGTAGACTCTGAGTCATGCAGGCTTGCTGGAAACATTTCAAAGTTTACTGTCATTGTTCATTCTGTGGATTAGACAGCTGCGAACCCATAGCTGATAATGAATTAAGGACACAGCAAAGCAGGAAATGGCAACAAACTGCACACTACTGCAGGAAATTTAGGAGGATCAGATTAAGTTCCATTTCTCTCTGATGTAGATTTTGTAGAGTTTCAAACTCTAATCATTAAAAACCCATCACGTTTCTGTCTTATGTTTCTTTTTATCTTGAAAAATTTTCAGATGAAGATCTTTTCTTACATAAATCCCTTTGTAAATTAAATTTATTATCATTATTATTATCTGGCAAAGAGAAGAGGCATCTTAACTGTTTAAAAGGATGGGAGACCTTTACAATGAATTAAAGGGATTAATTTCTCATTAATCTGTCTCTGCTGGGTTAACTGTATGTAGAAAGATTGAGCAGTGTGGGGTGAGAAGATTAGATCTGTCTGAAGATTTGTGAGTGGAGACTGCCAGAGCACAGCAGTGTTGCTCAGCCTGAGATGTGAGAGATAAATGGCAATTTGTGCATCTTCCTCTCTGCCAGACTGAACTGGCACCTTTTTTGAGTTCACGTTTATGAGAAATAGAAGAACAAAGAAACTTGGTGAAAGTCACAAAAGTTTACATGAGCTGTCATGTTTGTTCCAGTGGGAAGAAGTGGAGCTCGTTATAAAAAGAATAAGAAAAATTGTATTCATCAGTTAGGAGTAAATTATACTACAGCCTGACAAAAAGATAAAAATGACTTAAAACTATAAACATTCATTTTAAAAAGTACAGTTAAATATGATAGCTCAGCTAATCCATGCCATGAACTAATTAGATGATTGTTAGCCTTCATAAGGCAACCCCGCCATCCACCCCTTGCCCAAATTTACAGCAATTGTTTTGCATAGCACACTGACTCTAATTTATATTCATATGCTGATTGTAAAAATCAGTCACTCACACAGATTTATTTTAAAAAAGGTGCTGCAAACTCAGGCATAATTTGAGAGCAACTGAATCATGTGATTTTGTTTGGCATGGATCATGTTGTGATATCAATGTGTGCCATGGGTTTAGAGCATCAAAACCATAACTATGTTCAAATATTTTTAATAAATTCCTCATAAATTGATATCATAGAGTCTTGAAAAGGGATCAGAGTTCTCGCTGGTCATATGAAGCCAGTTGATTCCCTCATCACCACATGTTGCTTCAGTCTGTCAGTCATGAATGGTTGAGCGATTCTTCAGTATTTTTGAAGTTGCATTCTTTGAAAAGGTCATATGCTGTTTATATGAACCTATCTTAGTTCCTCTCAGAGGCTGTCGGAGCTAAATGATGGAAGGAGGACAGTGGAGACTACCTTTCTGCTGGAATTAGTTACTTCTGAAGAATTCAGTTCATCCAGAAAGTGTTGACAGTGCCTAAATTTTACACCTATCGATAGGCATCTTACCTCATTCCTCTTACAGAACCTTGGAAATGTCCTTGTGGAACATTCCCCTCTTTTCCCAAAGCGATGCTGCAGCTCTAACAAAGGGACCATCACATACTTGTTCACTTCTGTGGCTAAAGCTATTCTTCCTGGTCGCTCAGTTTAGATTACCAGACAGCTTAAGGAAAAGCCCTAGTTGTTCCAAAAAAAATTCTGTTTGTGCATTATGAAGGCCACTGTGCTCATTTTGAGCTTCAGTAAAATATAAATATATATTTTTTGTACACTGATTTGTATCTTGCGATAGTCCTGTCTCAGAGGTCTTGAGGGAACTTTTTCTTTTACCTCAGACATGCAGTGTCAACTGTGGGACCTTTATATGACTTTTTTTCACATTGTTATTATGAGGTGCTTTTTTGCGCAATGTTATTATGAGGTGTTGTGAGTTTTAAGGGAAAAATAAGTGTAATCCATTTTGGAATAAGGCTATGACATATCAAAATGTAGAACAACAGTGTAGTGTTGTGAATACTTCCCAGATGCACTTTAAGTCAGGTATTTTAAATTGAATGCAGACATTAAAATAGGTGTGATCTGAGCAATTTGTTTGTTCAAGTTAATGGTAAGCTATTTAGTCGATGATCTATTTAGTAATGTCATTTTATTACATTGTGTTTAGTCTGTGCTATCATTTTGGAGTGAGGTGATTAAAGATGCTTACAATTTTTTTTTCATTTACAATTGTGTAATTATTGTGGATTAGCCTCACTCATAGCCTCACTCATACTTTGTCTAATCATCTGTATGCAGTTTATAAAGCTCTATTTCTGGATTAATATACAGTATTCTGGAACTGCACAGAATGTTGCCTTTTCCTTTTCAAACCACAGAAGGAGATGAGGAAAAAATAATGAGTTATGACTGATCTTCTATGTTACCTTAATGCTGAAAGGAAGCCTTTTTAAGGTATTCTAAAGCCAATATAGAAACTTCACTTCAAGGGTTAGATCAAGGGTTTTCTCTTATAAACATTTATGGGTACCACTTAGGTGACTTGAAACCATACAATCCATTGGGAGCTTTGCGAACTGTACTGCTATTCTCTTTACATGAAATGATGAAATGCTCCTTCACCACAGCAACACTTAAACAGCACTGTGTTTGCCACATGTGAGTAACAGGTGAGACAGAGTCCCTCTCTGAGGAGTAACACTGCCATGTCAGGTCAGAACAAAACAAGCTCAACAGTTTATTTTTCACCGGCTGTGTTTCAATCAATCCCCTGTGAAAGAGACGCATACAACAAAGATTTAACTAAACATGAGTTGTTTTCAGGTAGAGGTGTGAATATGTGAACTTTTCTCTTTTAATTATTTTCTCTTTAAGTGGTTGACATTTTGAGGGATATGTCATGTCACTATGAGTAAGAGCTGTAATTCTGTTGTGAACACGACCTTGCGCACTGATCCCGTCTATCTGTTACACGACCAGCCAGAGTAAGGACTGTTTATGATTTTAATCTCAAGCCACCTTTGAATGTCAACAGATGTTGTCAGACTGGTTCATATACAACTGTTTGCTGTTGTATTAGTGTGGACACTTCACACATCCCAGACATTAGCAGCCTGCTGCATCTTTGCACAACTCTTACCAATGCTAGTTTTACTGTATCGTGTTGGACAGACATTGTAAATACCAAAAACCTGTCAGTGTTTACAACCAAGTGGATTTTCTCTAATCAAAACCTTATAGATTTATGATCTGCATGCAAATATAAATTAACACACTTTTGTAAAAACTTCTTTTTTTTATCATCTTACATGAACAAACTTTAAGTTTTTTTAATTTGAGTTTTAGTTTTAATGCGCCGTTATACTGCGGTGTATTAAAACTGATCTTTAATCTCTGGAGATAAGCTTGAAAGTGGTAACAATACATTATTCTGATATACACTTGAAATAATTTGTCTGGGAAGATTCAGAGGCAAAAGGAAAAATAAGGAAGGAAGGACAGCCAGGTACAAAATGGGACCAGAGATTTATTAACTTAGACCTGAGCAAAATGTAGATTAAATCCCTTCCACTGGACCATGCAATAGTTATATATAAGCATTATGTACTAGCAACTGGTTTCTTGATCCATTCCGTTACATTTTCAATTTCTTTTAGGGTTATACTATTACTCTATGTGTTTAAGTCTCATCTGCTCTTTTTAAAGTACAGGTTTATTGTTCAACTAAAGGTCACAGTTGAGAGGTGAAAAAGACTAATAATGGCCAAGGCATGGTTCATTAACTCTCTATTTGCTCCATTTCTTCTGAAATTCTCCTCTGGACACTCTTGAACAGCCAGATCGATTGGGCATGATGGGTCTTTCTGTAAATCTCATTAATGTGTAACTCAGCACATTCTGAGTGTCACATTTATCTCAGCAGTTTGCATTCATTGTAGGTATAGAAGGCATGGTTTATATTGTGTAAAGAAGCAGCTAATCTTTAACTTGGTGCATTGTTCAAAATGTTGTAAATGTGTTTGTGAGCTGTTGATATTCCTGCACTCAGACAGAAAAGACTTCTCAGGGTTTCTCACTTTCTTTTATCTATGAACAAGCACTATGCATTATTTAACTTATATTTTATTCAAGGCTTAAATACGCATCTTAATTAAAAATGTTAAGTAAATCCTTTGCAGTATGAGGGATTTATTTAGCATACTGTTTGATGGCAAGATCTTTTTGATTAGTGAATCTAAAAGTGGTTGTGTAAATTTGAGAACTTGCTAAAACTGTCTTTACAAAAACTATAATTCTTAGTGTAATGAGCATCCAGTAAGAATTTTTTTGTACGTGTCGCAGGGCAAAGAAAATTTATATTTCATTTTATTAAATATGACAGTACAATTCTGAAATTATCTAAACTTCTTTTGCTTTTTGTTCTTGTTATTTCTCACTACTACCTTAGATGCTTCCTGAAGTTTAACTAAAAATGCTTATCTTAGAGTCAAGGATACACGTCAGTGAGTTTGTGAACACAAAATGGTCAAAACATTTTGATGGCAGCTCAAACAATTGAAAACAGAGACAGAGGGAGCAGTACATAGCAAATCAACAAGATAACTGGGATGCAGAAACTAGGCTTTTTCAAAAGATTTGACAAAGAATGTTAGTAATATACATTTTTGGTATATTGCTGTGTGGTTTGTTTGGAGTAACAAGTAGCTCTTGGTTCCTGCAACATCACTGTCCATGTTTTTGTTTATTTTTTTATTTTTTATTTTTTGCAACTTGAACAATTTCCAAACAGTTGAATTTGTCCTTCTTGTATTATTGTGGGAAGTATTGTAGCCTTCTTCCAGACAACTGAGAGTGTATGTTATTGTTGAAAACATGTTATTTAATCTCATGAAACATGATGAAAATACTTAGTCTGCACTGAGGAAGATGTATTTACCTCAGAATGCCAGGTACATAAAACTGAATGTCAAGTGACCTACTGCGTTTAGGTAATAATTATCTGATTACTCACAGGTAATGTCAGAACATAAAAACTTAAGTTCCAAGTTGATTCTTAAACAAGGGGAAAATAAAATAGAAATATTGTTGCAAAGTAAAACATCTCATACTTTTACAACCTTGTTCCCAAAACATGTGCACCTTTCAAAACAAATGAAAAGTGACACAGACTTTTTGAAGACAAGTCAGAACTTGATATTCCACAAATCTCCTTAATTTCATAAAATTTTAATTAGAGCTGGTCAGACGGAGCCAGTAGACTTCTTCAGCTTATTTCAAAACAAGAAATGAAGACCTCCTTCAATTTTTTTCTTTTCTTTTCTTTTTATTTGTACCTATTGAAAAAAGGATTTGTTCATTTACTCTGAACAAAAGCAATTTACCACCTTAAAACTTCATTATGGATTCTAGAAATTATATTAGACTTTAGGAAGTTGCCCTTCTTCAAATTTTTATTATCTCGTAAAAGGTTGACTGTCTTTGTGTCTAGATGCTGATTTAGATGTCCCTTATGCCAGGTCCACACAACAAAACAAAATTCTTTCAGAATTTTTCTCTGTTTCACTGATTTTCTTGTTCCAAACTTACCTTAGCCTTTTTTAAACCTCTTCGTTTTGTCCATGTCTTGACCCATCTCTTGGCTCAAGGCGACGAGCCTCCTTTTCCATGGTTTGTGATGGTCTTTCACAAACCATCTTTTAAGCCTGTCACTTCGCCCTGCACTTCATCAGAAGCTGACTAAACTGCAGCTGATTAACGGCGTCTTTTCTTAGAACTGAAAGTGCCCTTTTCAATCCCAACTGTAACTAATGGAGGCACTAGTTTAATTTGATCCCTCGCCTCTCGTAACTTATGTCTGCCATACCACAAAACAGTTGGTTAGACACAATTTTAATATTGTAATCTTGTGAGCAGTAAATACTTAACTAAGAAATATACCAAAAGCTGCAGAAACTGTAGGTGATATTACTGTAAATCCCCTTGGTAGAAAAAAAAAATAACATGAGTTGGGGGTTCCTTCAATTCCAAGAAAAGAAGTTAGGGGCATTGTGCATGTGCAGCTCAAATATTTTAAGGGTTTTACGAACTGGCTCTGTCAGGTACGAATATCTGGTGCATAACAGATCTCCTCCTAAGCCACAAAGTTGGCAATGACAAACAAGGGAAACCTCCTCAAATTGAATTGTCAGCAGCATTACCTGTACTGCAGTAACATTTCTTAACTTTTTCCAAACATTTCTGCCATAGTCTCATGCGGCTTTTCACAGCCCAATGCTTTTCTTTCACATCGTCTTTCTCTGACAAAATAATAAAGTAAAAGCAAGCAAGTAAAAACACTCAGATGAAGCAAGATTACATCCAAGTTTTTCCTTGGAGATGCATTTCTTACCCTCCTTTTTTTTTTTACATATCTCAACCCCCATGCACCCCTCCCCCACATGCACCCATAAATGTCAGAGGCAAGTTATAAAAATTGGTTTGGGCTGTTCCCCGAGGTGGGTGGCAAGAGAACAGTGATCCAGGAGAGCTAGATGAGGATGTTAGGGAGCTGAGCCGGTTGCATTTCTGCATCAGTTGCCCTGCAGCATAAACATGAGACGGTGCTGTAGAAAACATGCTTTGCCTGGCAGAGATGCAAGCTCTTGAAGGCTGAGAAAGGTTTGACTTCATAGCAAAATCAACATTTGTCTGTCTCTTTCAATGTATTGATTTTGGCTGAAGTTACAAAATGCACCTAGAGACAAAATGCATGAAAAGGCACAGTTTTTTTTTTCTTTCATGATGCAAAAAGTGGGAAAAAATTGCCAGTAGTAGAACTTTTGCACAGATGTAGCTCCGAGATATCATACTTTAAAATTTAGGCAAGTTTAAGTTTTACTCATGGCGTTCAGAGTTTGTGTCATTTAGATCCTGTGAGATTTTTACTCTGTGCGTGGACCAACGGGATCACACTGACCCTATGTGTGCTTTTGCAAGATCTTTTATGTGTGTGTGGTTTCAGAAACTGACGATTTGTCGAGACAACTACCCCACTTCCCGCGACATTTGCCGCGCTCCTTCTGAGTGTCGCACTAAGACCACGGGAGGGTTAATACAAACAGTTTGAAGGGAAAGGAAGCATTGTCTTTTATCTTCACATGAATAATAGGTAGTGTGGTTCTAGTTACCATTTGTAGACAGGGAGTTATAATAAAGAACAGCACACCATCTGGTCATTGGATTTTTGCCAATCACTTCTAAATATTGTAAGGATAACTTTGTTCAGATATTATCCAGACTTCTGGGATTTAAATGTCATTAAAGCAAATACTTAAAATACCTAGGTGGTCCAGGCAAGCCATTCCAAGACAAAACAAGGACATTTAACATCTGAAAGAGGTGAATTGGGAAAAAAATAGATTGTGTTGGGTAGTCAAAGGTAGAGGGATGAAGACAAAACAACCTTGTCCAACTTTGGCTTTTATATGTTGTATTTGACAACATTGTCTTATGAAAATTCTTGCTTGCCAGTGTTGGCAGTTTCCTCCTAATTATGTACCTTAGTTGAAAGTCCATAGATCTTTTAAGTCAGATTGAGAAGTCAAGAAACAGCTGTTCCCTTCTGAAATAAAACTTGCATTTTTAAACGAATGATTGGTTCAAGTAATAGTATTTTTGATGTAGCCAATTCAAGACTACTGATGTTAAAACATACTAGGGTCACTGTGAGTTCTTGATATTGATTTGCCATGTAAGAGACCCAAGGAACTGTTTTACAAACTTGGTTCAGCACTCAACATTTCAACCTGAGTGCTCTCTCACTCCTCATCTCCATTTCCACTGACCTATTTATCATCTACACAGCATCTGCTTTACAGCTGAAGCTTGACCACAAAATCTTTTATCCTCCCACCTCCTGCAGGAGGTGGAGGACCTCATACCTAATGTAAAATTTGTTCTTTATTATTCATATTGTACCCTGAGGTTTTTTTATGAACAATTTCTCAGCCTTCCTTTCAAGCACCCATGCTTCCAATTTATGTCACTCTTTCTTACTTTTCCTTTAACTCACACCTCTTGTCCTTTTCTCCTCATCACCATCACCCTAACCCCCTTATCACTGTCCTTTTTTGTTCTATTAGTGTGTCTTATACTGGTCCGTCTTTTTTTTTCTTTGCTGGTTCTTCCCTCTTCAGTCCTCCCCTCTTCAGTCCTCCCCTCCACATTTTGCTACCTTTCCCTTCCCCCTCTCATTTCTCTCCTTTGTGCTCCCCCATTACCTCCTTTCACCTCTCGACCCTGCCACAGTTTTTATATTGTTGAAGAGCCTGACTTTCGTGGATACTACTTTCACACTTGGCATGGTTGTCATAGCTCTTATGCAGAGCCATTTCTTTCCACTGTACACTCAGCTGTATATTAATTTTGAACCAAAAAATGTTCAACATGTTGTAGGTCAAATATATAGACCATTTGCTTGTAGCAGTCCAAGCTATCACACTCACGTAATGCAATGGATACTTATTGTACTAATCACAAATACGTCTTATCTCTAATATTACTACTTTTTGTCTTTTATTAAACATGTATTTCTGGGGTTTTATAATTGTTAATTTTGTATAATGGTGACAATGGTAGGAGTTTTTTTCTGTAACTGGTGGGTTGCCAGTTTGAACGTCTGCTCCATTTGTCTCAGTCATTGTCCTTGGGCAAGACACTTCACCGGCCTTGCCTGCTGGTGGTGGTAAGACTGTTCTGTTGCACAGGCAGCCTCACTTCTGTCAGACTGCCCCAGTCTGAGACAGTCTCAAGTCATCCTTCTGTATTTTCCCACTCTCCGACCTGCTGTCATACTTTTTAGACAGATAAAAGGTTACTAGAGGTGCATATATAAATAAACTGCCACAGTTGATGCAATAGATTTGAATATTTATGATGTTTTGTAATTATGGGTGTATAATTAATGACAATATCTGTAAAAGGCCTCATAAAAATTAGCAGATATTTTGACATCAGATATTAAAAATGCTCTCTCAGAGAGAAAGTAAAGTCATATTCCTAAATGTTTTTCCACCCACTTCCTTTTTTTGTCTAAACTTGGAAAGTAAATTACTTTCCTTGTCTCAACAGTTTAGTCCCATGTGCTGCTACTGTTTCCCCATCCCAGTGCTCCCTCCCTGTTCCCTTCATTGATTACACAGTGGAAAGGCAGTGAAAGTAGCCCTGCTGTGTGGGAGCCGTGGCTTTTCTTTGTAGTTTAAACCTGCTGGCTGTAAGTCACTTGAGACGTCACATCTTGAAGAACATTTTATAATGGATTTCTGACTAAGCAAACTGGGGTGAGCTGAAGCACGATCATAAGTGCTATGAAATACAGGGAAGCCACCAATGGAACCTAGAGGAATTTATCTATGGCTTTACAGATTTTGTAAAATTTAGAAACAATAAATCCTCAAATTATAAGCTTGAGAAGTATACTAATGTTTTAATATCCCTTTAGAGATTCTAGGCAAATAATCTAACCATCATGAAAAGATGAAATGGAGGGGTGGGGCAGTGTTTTCTACCTAACAAAGAATACTGGTGTTTTAGAAAGTGTGTGATTTAGTGCCTTAAGTAGTACATTTATACTGGACTCAATGGTGCGTATTTCCCAGTGTTCTGCTCTGTTCTGGGCTGGTACATTTTCTTTTCATAAAGTCTTTATAATTGCTCCTAAGAATTCAGAAGTATTAGCTTTCAGTTTCAAGCATCATGGATGCAGAGGTAAGTGAAGCAGTTCCATTGTGCAGTGTGAGATTGTTGTTACTGAAGCGCATGGCAGGCTGGCTAACCAGGTAGTCGGATTGTATAAATGCTGCAGTATCAATTGCAATGGAAGGCCTTGCAGAAGCTTTAGTTTTCCATGATATCATCTCTTCCTATGCCATATAAATGGAGTGAGTGTTGCTGCGGAAAATTACCTTGGGGGTGAAGTACGTCAAAATGCATCAACACAACAAATCTAATGTGGCGAATAAAAAACAAGCACTTGATGAAGTTTGGCTATATCAAGGCTCAATGCAGGAAAAAAGGACATCCGGAGTGAACAGATTTTAGATATGTATATAAATATGTCTATTATGTCTAAATTAGGTGAATTTATTGCCAGATATTTTTAAAATTTTGCCCGATAGCATCATTTCTCTAAAGCAAAACATTAACAGCCATTCCAGTTGATTGGCAGAGATCGGCCTCATGGATGATCATTATCGGAATCGGCAGCAAAAAACCTGATTGGAGCATCCCTAGTAGCAACCTATTTTTTATGTTTAAAGTGTTTGGGATTGTTTCCACTTTAACTTTTATTTTTACCATTTCTGGTGTAAGTAAATGTTTAATTGGGCAAACTGTTAGTAATTTTGGCAGAATCCTTAACCATGGCTTTTGTACTGTCAACTGTTATAACATATCTTGACCTCTTATTGCAAGGGTTTGTGAACATTTCTTTTTTTCTAAAGTAGAAACAGTGCAATTGATGATTAAATGCGTACAGAAATCATTGAGGGAAGTGCTGGAGAGTCAGCAGATTAATCTGAAAGGCAGCATTTTATTTTACCTAACTGCTAAGGAAAAATAAATGGAACAGTTTTACTCTTGAATGTAAGACATTTAGTGTTACAAATGAAAACTTCTTGTGGTGTCGGGCATTGGAGTCAGCAGTTATTTTTCAAGCTCATTTGTTTTGTCTCCTCTTTTGATGTTTGTCCATCTGAAAAGTCCATCCATTTTGTTTTTTTACTTATACTTGGAGGGAATCTCATTTGAGTCTGCACTTTTCTTTGTGTGGTTAGAAATTTAGTTGAATACTTCTATTGCATCCAACCACCCTGTTCATTGAGTGTTTTGACTGGAATGAGTGTAAAAGGCCAACACTTGGAGCTACACTATATTAAAAAAAAATCATGTTGTCATGGCTGCTCCTGAACTAACCTTGAGGTTGTTCTCATCTATCAGCCAAGACCTCAGCACTAACACCAGGCGTTCTTGTGTCTGTCCTTTGCAGTATGGTTCCATCTTAATCCTGCAGTCAACCTTCTCTTTTTAATCTGCCTTCTTGCTCTGTTTCCAGTGATTCCAAATAGCCCTTTCTCTGGTTTATGGTGTTTAGTAATTTGTATTAACATTAATTACTTAAACATGTTTTGTTTTAAATCCAGACACATATTTTACCCCCCCAAAAGATAATGCTTGGTATTAAAATAAATATATTTTTTTGAAGCTGCTGTCAACCATGCATTAATCGCTGAATGAAACTATCTAGTATTTTCTGTGATTTTTTATTTATTTATTTATTTATTTATTTTTTTAGACTTTAACAGTTTTTTTTCCAGTGTGTTGTACATAAAAATAGAAAATCCCCTTCAAGTTATCAGAACACATCTGCCTGGAGTCACCTAAAATAATTTCCTTGCCTGTCAGATTAGGACAGATGAAAGAAACTTCTGGAAATGGGGAGGACAGGGCCATTCTAGGGATTGTTGGATTTTGCACCTGTGTGTATGTGTTGTATTTGTATGTGAAAGCTGCAAAGATGAATTGATGGTGACCGGCAATATGGTTTTAATAAAACCTTTCCCCCCCTCCTCAGACACTTTCATGAAAGCTGCAGGTTTCTGTGGTCTTATCCACACAGCAAATGTGTGGATAAGCTGCTCTTGTAAAAGACTCATCCCTACAAACAGCTTTTTATTGCATTATTTTATTCTCTCCTACTTGTGTTTTACTCTCTGTTTCTTCTACATGCAACTGTCTTATGCATTTCTCCACCACATAAGCTCCGTTTGCATACACTTTCTAATCAGCAAAAAAAGTAATGAAATATAACAACCCAATTCAGCAATTACTGCTTTGTGTGTGATGAGATGATTATATGACTTGAACTCCTTTATTGCTCATATGTGCAAAATATTTCAAGCTGTAACAGCAATGAGTTTATGATTATATCTAACATGTACTGCAGGTGCACCTGTCCATCCTCTCAAAATCAGCTACTTTGGTCTGTAAACTGAATTTTCTGTAGTATTTAAAACTATTCTTTATAAAGAAGCTTTGGCACTGTATTTTTAAATATCCACTCAAATAGGACTGGGGGATATGAGAAAAATTTAATATCCTGATATTATATTTTTGCTACATCACGATACACAATATATATCACAATATTCTTAAATGAGTTCCAAATATTATTTTAAACTATACTTCTTGCAGCATGATGTCACCCATGCACGTTTCTGCCCCCCATTTCCCTGCTAGACTTAAATGTAAGCTCATATAAAAAGGGATTTGGTGTTTTGCTATGAACTGTCTACACTATGGCTAGATAACAAGGTGAGAAATAAGTTTTAACTAAGAAAAAAAATAGCTAGGGAAAGGGAAGTAGGTCAATTATGCTTGACTTTGACAAACTTAACAAATAAATGTACTGTGGAATAAGATGTGTTTTGGACAGCTCATTAGTAAAGCAGGTGTTGAAATTGGCTAATCAACCACTGCTGTGTTAGGTGTCAAATAGCAAAATGCACATCAAGTCTAAAACCTTAAAACTGTAATGAACTGAATGTTATGCTCTATGTGGGGGAAATGTTTGAGTGTTTTTGGTGCTGAATCTTGATACATAAAAATGCGTTGTCAGTTGCTATGGCAATGAGTCTGCATGTATTGTAAAGCTGACACGAGCGATAAAAAGAAAGAACGAGCAATTTTGAGTTACTTTTCCCGTTGCACAGCACTAAATGAATCATACCCGTCTCCTGATATCACTTTAACGGACTAGTTCTACCGAGGCAGCTCGGCATGTAACAGAATAGTCTCATTAGGTGGTGAAATAAATTTGTGGTACAACCTTTTGTGGCAATAGTTTTATAACATATTTCGCAAATTACCTCATTTTGTTCGACATCCTCCATATAAAATCCAAACCACTGCCAAATTATTGATCCAGCGCTGTTTCTCCTCGGAACTAGACTAGTTCATCTGATTCGTGTTCAGTTACCGTCTCGCTCATTTGTTGTCTCCGTGCAGCGTGATTGGTAGAAAATTTTCAGGTTGGGAGTGGGGGGAGGAATTAGCGATGCATTCATAGGCTGTCAGATAAACCATACTTGCAGTGAATTTGACGGCGAAAGTTTATTATTTGAACGACAATTTATACTCGATAGTTGCGATATAGTCATTTTAATTATCGTAAATTGAAAATATCGCGATACATCGAGTATACTCGATACATCGCTCAGCCCTATACTCAAATTTATTTTTTAATTATTGTTGCATATATATAACAAGGGACTCAAAGACAACACTAAAAAATGCAATGATAGTGAGTTGCTTCCCTTGTTTCTTGTGAAATCTGAGCCGAACTGTGTTTTGATAACCTCTGCCAAGCTTCCAGAAGTTACTGTAATGAATCGGGTTTTGGTGTGAATTTTATAAGCCTTCACACGCCTGCTGCTGTGTTGACAAGACAGATCCAGAAAGCAAAAACAGCAGAGGCCAAGCACACTGTTGCACATTTGATCAATCATGTTCGAACTGAAAGAAAGATGTGTCAGAGATTTTTTCACTGATCAAAGATTTGCTCTCTTTAAGGATTTTTTTTTGCAGCAGCTTCTTGTGCAGTAGTTGGTCAGAGGGTAAAGCAGGGTCTTTAAAAGGGATATGAAATGTAAGGAGAAAATGCAAGTTGAGGAGTAATAAAAAATGTAGCAAAGAGAAGGAAACAGTAAAAACATCACAACATATGAAGATGTAAAACTTGCAGGCATTTCTCTGTGCTCTAACAAGCTGATTATTCATAACTCTATCTGACAACAGATCCTAAGAAATATATGTCAGTCACTGTCACTGAACACTGTACGATTGCTGCAGCATGTATCCTCCTCCTACCTAGTGTCAATTAGAAAAAGTGGTGGTAGTGCAATAGTGTGTGTGAATTTCTTGCTCCGTTGGTTCCCATTGAAAATTATTTAAACCTCAAAGCATACCTGAATATTGTGTCTGACCGTGACTATCCATGCATAATGGCATCTTTCAGCAGAAAGCACCAAGTAAGAATTGACCATTTGAAACTGAACCTGACAATGAGCTTCTCTTCTCCAATTGTCTCCACAGTTACTAATTCTTAGTCCAATGAAGAAACAATAAAGTTTTTCCAATAGAGATTCACATCATTGATGTGAAAATTTGAACCATGCTGCTATTATGTCAATAAAAAGTTTACACTTTGCTGAATTCTTACCGTAAGAAATTAAGGTAATTTTGGAAGGGAAAGGAGTTCTAACCCTCCTATTGGCAAGGTTTAGCTAATAAAGTAGCTAATGAATGCATTGTTCAAATCTGCTTCCTGTGATTTTGAATGTATTAATGCTTGTGCATGATTAAATAAAAATCATCTCACTTGACAGTTAAAATTTAGAAGAATCTAGTCAAATAGTATTGAGCGTTTCTACTCTCAGAACCTCTGATAAAATCAATCAAAGTTAATCATATGTTCTCCTTGTTTTCCCCTTTTTCTGTCCCATAGCAATAAAATTTACATGGTGTTGGTAAGGACAGAATTATCTATCTGTGTATATATTTCTACAGGAATCAGTTGACGAACAGATTGTGTAGCTTGAATAAAGGACATTGAGAAGACATAGATTTAGCACAGAACACAGCCCAGCTCAGAAAACATACAATACAGCAAACATAAGAGCACAAGAGTTGGTGTATATGTGTTGGGAATAGTATAGGAGAGCCGGTGTATGTGTATAATGTCAACATATGGGCTTAGCCTACTTTTCAGCTGAATTCTTAATCATAATTGAGCAGGGAGAAACAGTCTTTCAGTGTGGGGTGTGAGTGTATGCTGTGTTCAGGAAGGAGACATTTTTGGAGGGTAAATGTAGAACAATACTTCAGGCTTTAGTATGGCTCATTCTGGACTGTTAGGTAGCATGTTAGCTACTGGTGCTGAAGAATTATTTTGCTTGAGTTTAGTTTTTATTTTATTTTATTTTATTTTATTCTTTTTGCCATATTCTCCTGCAGTGGCTCCACGACGCTGTGATATCCATTAGAAACCTGCAAGATAAAAGCGCTGCAAGACACTGGAAATGACTTGTAGCTCAAGCTGAAACTGTGACCGTTCTCCTGAGGCTGATGTGGGTGGAAAAGTCATGATTATAACTCTCTGTCGAGCTTGTATATGTTCAGGCCATGTAATTGCAGCATGCTATTACATTATGAGACTTCATATATACCATCTATACAGAATATCATGGCATAGTTGTCATTTTCTGGTCAAAGTATGGTCGGCTGGATACATTTTTCTAAAATATTGAAAAGTCTTTTAAGCATTAGGTGGTATATAGTATTAATATTCCTGATGGCTATAACATATGCTTTTTAAAGGCTTGATTTCAACCTGACTTTCTTATTTGAAAGACCTACCACAAAGTTTTTAATCTTTTAATTTACACGAAGCAGATGGAAAACTGTCCTGCTAAAGATATGATCGCAATGTGCACAAGGAAAGAGGGCATGAAATATCACACTTTGTTTATCACAGGTTGTTCTTAATATCCGGTCAGTACTATTTTTTGTTTCATTGTGCTACTCACTGCAATTATATATATATATATATATATATATATATATATATATATATATATATATATATATATATATATATATATATATATATATATATATATATATATATATATATATATAAGATTTATAATCTTTAAGATTGTAAAGATTGTAAAATCTTTATTTTACAATTACTAAATAAAGTAAAATCTTTACTTTATTTAGTTAAGATTTTACAATCTTTACTAAATAAAATGCTTAATAATGAAACAAACTCGTGTTTGTCCTATCATACAATATAATTGAAAAATAAATAATGAAGAAATAAAATAACATTAATAATTGTTTTACCATCCAAAACCTTTGCTCACATTTTAGTGCTTCTACTCAAAGATCCAATACATTTATTAATTTTCCCATGAATATTATATGAATACAACAATGTTTACAACATATGCAATTTTCAGGGTGCTCTTGTTTGTACATAGTATATACCCAGCTTAATCCAACAATATATACTATTTCAAATTCAGTGACATGTCAATTTGATCCTATGTATCTAATGCAGTGAAATTAAGTTCTGCTAATGGATGGACTTCTGTTTAAAGAAGCCCAGTCTTATGCCAAAAGTGTCCTATTACTGCTGCTGCTGTAGCTGCAGCGATTAATCATTTTTCACTGTTCACCATTTTATTCTTTTGTATTTTAGTCATTTTATTCTTGACTTTTTCCAGGTACAACTCGATCCGGTCTTTAGGATGTTTTGTCCTTTTTAACACATCTGATTTTTCACGCACATTATGGTTATCCTGGATTTGAGTCCCAGTCTCGGAACATTTGCTGCTTGTGTTCCCCTATTTCTTGTCCATTTACTGTTAAATAAAGTCCACTAGAGTCTAAAAAAATATTTTAAAAAATCTAACTTTTTTTATCAGTACAATGTTCTGTGATTATTTGTAGCCAAAATCAGTATCTATCCATCTCTTGTCCAAACCTGCTTTTCCTTTTGGGTTTCGAGGGAGTTTGTTGGGGATGGTTGCTATTTCCAGCAGTCATTTAACAAGAGAAGTTGTACAGTGTGGACATGTCGCCAGTCTAAAATCAGTATATAATGATAAACTTTCTTAACCTTAAGTACAGATTGTGATTTTCAGATGCTGCTACAAATTATACTGTTATTTTACGATGTGCTGCTTATCATTTTTATATTTAAAGCTGTGGAATCTGATACTGAACTTGCAAAACAAAAGACTGATCTCAATTATTGAATTCACAATAAGGATAAATGATTTACATGGTACAAAGTAAAGGTTCAGGGATCTGAGTCTCAGCTTCCTCAGTTTACATGTTGAATTTTTAAGCAAGACACTGAACTCACTCATTCATGTTAAGTGAGTTTATGCATAAAGTAAGAGAAACCCTGGGGACTTCTTGGATTGTGTAGTCAGACATCCTGCAAAAATGTCCCTAAGTTTAACTAAGTTTAGGTGAAAATGTGACAAATTTACTTGAATGGTCAATAAAACCAAAAAGGCAGTAGTTGTATAAATTGTGTATGATTTTTATTGTTCATAAAAAAAACATTTTTCAGTTCAGCATTCATTTAGGTTTTGTCACCCTCTCAATGTTGCGCTGCCTTGCCTTATAAAAGATATAAGTTGTGTGATTAAATCAAATGCATTGTTATGTTGAATAGAAATGTTTGTTATTATTACAACCATTTTCATCTCCTTTCACCTAATTAGTTAACTTGGCAATGTTTTTGGACTGATAAATTTGTCACACGTTTCTCTAGTCATTGCTGATAAATAATGTGATACAAATTTAAATATAGTAATAACAATGTTATATTGTGCAACCATGTTATAGACTGGCTTGCCAAATTTACTGTATGCTCATTTAAAAAGTCTTTCTAACTTTTGACTATAGTTCACACAGCTTTCAAAGTTGATTTGACTTTTTCTTTGAACCCTGAAGCAAGAATAAAAGGAAACCATACATCAAGTTTGAATTAAAGCCTAAAATTAGTCTGAGCTTGGATGCTTGAAAAGATAACAGATTTGAACAATTAAATCAAATTTGCTTAATAAGAATGACACTTATTACTGCTGTGTTTCAAGCGTCCTTTGGGATATTCTTTTTGTTCCAAATCCTTCAAACATATTTGAAATTGTGTTTTGTAGTTTCCTACTATACTGTCACATAAATGAGCTTGTGGAATGTTGTTAGAGGCTATGGTCTGATCCCCTGCGCTCTCTGGAGCTAGTCTAATTTGCTGTCTCACCAGAGACTCAGGATAATTAGTCCCAACGAAGGATTACCTTCCGGCCACTGCTCATTTCAGATCAGTAAGACAAAATGGCTGTACTGTATGACCGTGTATGAAACAAATCTCAAAATTCCTAAATAATTGGCTAAAAGACCCTGCTTAATTGCTTGGAATCATTTCTTGCTATGGTTGATTGGATGTTCCTTCTATGTTACAATATATAGCATTTTCTTTTTTTGTGCAAATCTCGTTCTGTACTTGGATATATGGTCAAATGTTGAGTTGCCTTTAATCTAGGGCTAGTATCACATTATTTCAGCACTGGTAAATAATTATTTTAGCTGACCTTTTGCTATGTGCATAGGTGTTAACTTGTGAGGTCTCCTTTAATCTAGCTTATATGTAAAAGAAAGTTGTTGTTTTTTTTCACTTATGGTGATTATAAAAATGCACTTTACTAAAGTGAAAATATGGTGAGAAAAATAATTCATATAAATTGCAGCGCAATTTGTGCTATAAAATAGAAAACCTTTCTGAATCACAGAAATAAAAATATTTAATGTTTTAGTTCTAAAACTCCTTACGTTGTTATTCCATTTTTTTCTTATTTTTATGATTTTATGATTTACGTGTCAGTGACTTCCAGGTCTTTGTCTGAAGCAGGGCTGCTAGATTTTCTAAGGATTTTTAAAACATTGTTTTGAATTGTCTCAAAGTGGACAAACACTTTAGCTCCACATCTATCAATCCATTTTATTTAATTATTGCATATTCACATGGGAGTTGTGAATATGCAGTGAAGGTGCATATTCTCTTTGACTGGTGCTAACAGCCTTGCAAAACTATTCATAGTCCTTGATCACGGTATTTTTGAGATTTTATCACATCACAACAAAGCAATCTGATGTGCATGGTTGATGTTTACACATGAGTCCAATGGTGAAGAAGGGAAAAAAAAAACTAAGACAGGTTTCCAGTTTTTGTTTTTATTTAATTATTTTTTTAAATTCTGGTACTCCAAATAAAACCTAGAGAAACCAGTTGCCTTAGCCAACTAGGCAACTGTTGGCCAGATTATAACATGAAAGATCCATCCTCTTCAGATCCCAAGCAGCTGAAACAAGTTGAAGTTGAAGATTTTATAATATTATTTATTTTAAAAGGAGGTATTTTTGATTAAGATGTTACAAGTGGAGCACATGGGTTCAGAGTGATCTATAATGCCGAAAACAACAAATAAAAGGAAACTATTGAATATTAACTGAAACTTACCTAATTGAAAGTAAATAAACCAAATGACAAAAACTTACCTCCCTAACTAAGAAAAACATGAGAAAACTAAGCAAACATAAAAGACAGCTCATTCCTACAAACTCCAGAGCTTTTACAAGGTGTTAGAGACTAACAGTATGGCCGGTTGAGATGAGCTGAGGTTGGATGTCAGGAAGTCCGCATCTGCAGCTTTTATATCCATCACCTCCAGGAGGCCGTCATCTTCTAGGTACCGATCTGGGACGGGGACCTGCACACTCATGTTTTGTATAATTAACTTTGCGGCGGCATTTTTTACACTTTTATAAATGTATACATTAATGTAGATAAGAACACTTGGAGTTCTAAAGCAGTTGTACAAAATGTGTCCATGACTGTAAAAACATCTTTTTGCATGTTTTCACTAGGACATGTACACAATGATAACCAAATGAGCTTTACTTTTCCTTCCTCATAATTTCTTAATAACCTACCAATTCAAATGTTGCAAGATATTGGATGAATTAGTTCCTTACACATGAAAAATTAGAATAGTAATAAAGCACTAATTTAAATTCAGCTTTAGTTACAGAAGCCTCTTCCTTCACATAATCTACTTTAACCGGTGATGGTATGCTTCAAAGCTAACCCAAGGCAGGACTTATAAATATTTTACCACTGGGTTACGGTGTTGAGCTTTGAGGATATACAGTCTTCAGAACTATATGACCTCAAGGAATTCCAAGTTAATGAACTTCAAGTCAAACGAACATGGACAGCAAGCTGTGAGGCAATAAAATAAACAAGAATGATGCACTGTTCTAGCATTCTATTATGTTTGATGTTAAACATTAGTATGCTAATATTGGGATTTGCAGTCTTTCTGAATTGTTCTGAGAATGGAAAGTATGTGGAAGTGAACTAATTATGCTAAACAATGGTGGTTTCCACCAGTATCACCTTTTACCTCAACTTGAATTAAGTGATCAAAGGATTTGAAATAGCTAAGAATGTTCAAAAACCTACTGATGAAAGCACATTTCTTCAAACTAAGTTTTTTTTTTTACTCACTGTATGTTTGTACCAAAAATATTGTGATTTTGTTTGGTCGATTGATTAGGAAAAAATATCAGATTTTTCTGGAATTTACTTGCCAAATACTTGCTAGAGCCAGTTGGTGTAAAAACTGGAAGAATTTTGTCATTGACCAATAGTCTGTTGCCTCACTAATAGTTTTATGTTATCAGCTTCATTATTTTTGCAAGCATTTAAAAAAAATTTTCTATTGGACAATATTCACCCTCAGACTATTTGGATCACAACTCAGTACAAATCACTGTAGACCCCTATGGGCTACATAAATATTAGCCAGAAAAAATGGGTTGTTTTTCTGAGCCGGAATCCTCCACCCATTTTTCCACTGCAGCTACCAGAGCCTTGTTAACCGCTGACAAACCTCACGTATATTTAGCTCACTATATTCAAACCATAGAACTTGCTGTTCTCAAGGTGGTGTGCAGGGCAATGAGTCCTTCCCACATGTTGTAGTCAGTTTTCTTACTTATTTCATTTTAATTCTTGATATAAGTGGTACAACACATTTGTTAGATTGAAAGGCAACATTGAGACTAGTAGAACATTCAACATGCCCCCTCATGCACCTTTTCAGGTAGCTGCATATGTGTGTGAACGGCTGTTCCAACTGCCTTTTTGCGCCTGTGTGCTAAATTGCTATTGTAGCAATGATAATCAAACATTGATCACGGCTAGTAAGGTATATGGGAGGTAGCTTCAGCCCCATGTCCCCATAGTGATGATCAATTGACACACTGAGCTATGATCACTGGGATTTACTCAAAATAAATATTCACTCATGCTCAACAGAACAACTACAAATATTATTCATGGATAGTTACATTTTATTTTCAGGATCTGGTTGTGCTTGTTGGTTTACATAATTTGAACTCATCTTAATTATCTTTTTTCTTAAGAGAATTTGACTTTACAATTGTGGCTCTAAGCTAAATGGCTCTATAAAGCTTTTGCTTGTTGTACAATCATTTAGTATTATGCAGGTAGCAACACACTCAGAGACGAAAGTTCAAGTGCTCACAGCATCAATTATGAGACAGCAGTTGTGAACTCATACAATATACATGTTTCACGTAAAGCTATATTTTATTTAGTTTCTCCTCTTCTCTGCTCCCCATGCAACATATCAAGTGGGATAAAATGCTTGCAGAAAAAATCTGGATTATGTTTAGATACAAGCAGTGATATCTCTGCTGATCAGAAAGTAAAAACATCTTCAACTGTAATTGAAGTCGGTCAGTTACTGTCAATTGTTGTTTATTATAAATGTGTAACAGTTTATACTTTTTTACAGTCTGTAACAACAATATGAATACTGAACATGATTTAAATTTTTTGACATATAGTATGTTTAAACTCATAAAGTATACATTGTGTCATACAAGAACTCTACCTCCAGAGTTATTGTGTGAGAAAGTCTTCAAAGTGTCCCAGTCAGTATGGCTCAAACATGTGAAAAATCCTTCTGAAGAAAAAGATTAAGTTGGTGTTTAAACAGAGCATATGGTTTTTCCTCAGGGTGTTCCGTAAAGGTCACAGAACTGCCAGATACTAATAAATACTGAAGTTTAATTTGACCTTAAATTTTTGCAGATATGGAGCATCTTCTTTCCTTCAGTAAATCAAAACATCATTAGTGAAGGTTTTTACTTTTCTTTAATAGATATAACTTGTTGATCATGCTGTTTTTGTGGGAAGCTCAGCCCCAACACAGATGAAGTAAAGCCAGATGCAATTAAGGCAACATTTTAAAAATGGTTGGCATGGGAGAACTACTGTTTCTACAGAGAAAGAAAAAAAACAAACTTATGGCTGCTCTTTCTGTTGGTTGATAGTTGGCTTTTAGTATGATTAATGTTCCTATTTTGCAAACCATTAAGAGAAATTATTCAAACAATGTTTCTGCTTTCTGAGAAAGGAAGTTTGTATTTTCTTCCTCTTTTAGTCACCAAGCCAGTGCAGGCTGCAGGCATATTGTGGCTTGTACTGTACATTAATGATCTCAATTAAAAAATATTTCAAAACAATGATTATCTTGTTTGTAGTTTTTAAATCAGTCTTGAGCATTTTATATTAACTCTAAGCATGACCAACACAGGCCGGCGATAAACTGGCGACCTGTACAGGCTGTACCCCACACGTTGGATAAGGAATGGATGGATGACTAGCACAGAGAGAGCATAATTAATAGCAGTCTCTGTGTTCCCTGTAGAGTTTACAAACATTATGAGAGATTTTAAAGATACTGCCAACAATTCCTTACCCAGCATTCAACACACATTAGTTGGCCATGTATTTATGAAAGCAATAGAGTTGAAACTTGTGATGTGGATCAAAAGGGTTAACAGGATTTCAGTCACTCTTTCTTCAAAAATTCTTTTGAGCAAAAGTTACTAGATTTGCAGTATTTGCAGTTAATCAGTTAAACAATCTTGTTAACTTGTTTCTAGTAACTATTTTAAACAATGTAAATTTATCAAGAATACTTAGTTTATGACATTGTCATTCTTCACATGTCCTTCATTAGAAGTTATTAGCACTTTTTTATATTCTGACTCGTATAACCTTGATTTGAAAGGAAACATACTGAACATTAGCCCTGTGAAATAAAGAATGATGCTACCACATAATGTGTTTCAATTATGTTTCATAACCACGACAAAGAGAATAATTATTTCTTTCAGTTTTTTTCCTCCCACTCTTTAGTTGTATTCTGACTTCATTTCTCACTTTTGCTAAAACTTGTCCTCATTCACTTTAGCGCTATATTATCCTAACATGAGACTAAATGATATCCAATTGGAAGAGTTTGTCTCGCCTGGGTGGTCTGGAACCCTGGGTGAATGCTGGGCTGATAAACAGCAGAATGCTCATAGCCTCTTTATTAGGATTGATCTGTCTGCCAAGTTCTCTATAGAAGGAGGTGACACAGCCTGCCAGTGTTGAGCCATGAGACATCGATCCCATCATTGCAGACATTTTTGCTTTAGCCACAAATAAAAAATAGTATATATATATATATTATATATATATATATATCTCTAAAGTACATTGAACAGTTTAATTATCACTTTTCAGCTGAATGCCTCCTTCTCACTTCAACTCTTGTTAATCACAACAAAGAAATTGTTTACTTGTCCTTGACTTCTTTTTTTAACAACTGAGCTTTTATTATTTGCCTTCTTTCACCAACGGTAAGATAATTTCACTTGCAGAGACTTTAATTTTTATCATCAACATCTTCTCCTTGAAATATTGATAGTCTCCATTTGTTAAATACATCTTATATATGCTGCCATTATCCAGTCTCGTCAGGAGCCCATTTTGTCATTTAGAAGACTCATTGCCCTAACGCCAGACTGAAAACCATTTGGACTCCTATTAATACCCCTTTGTCACTAAGTCTTTTGTGTCATAGTGCTTAATTCTAAAATGTTTTGAACTTTGTCTTGAACTGTTAACTAATTACAAAGTTGTCCATAGCTATTTCAATTTTCTGCCCGCTGTCTCATTGCCAAAACTTTATATAGGCCTGAGTACATCCATCAGAACAAGACCAATCGGCTGAGTCGAATCAGAAATAATGTGCTTTTTATTATGGGATGGCCATAATGATCTGCACAGGTTAGGTTGTTAACTCAGTTCATCCATCACCTATTCTGCTGAAACTGAGCCTCAGTGTGAAAAAGAAGCAGCGCTGCATATCATAGGCAGGTAATGAGCAAGATAACTGCTGGGAACTAATGGGAATGTTAAGGAGCAAGTTGATGTGTAGAGGTCAGCATGCAAGAGTTGCTCGATTTGCATATCAGATGTCACTATGAAATACCTTAATAAAAAATATTTTTTTGGATAATTTCCAGTTTTTGGAAGGAGACTCCTGCTCCGAGCAATCATTGATTGTGTGTATTGCCTGAACTGACATCACATTGTGAAATAACAGTGTGCATTTCCAGTATATTGTCTTCTACAGTAAATTATTTCTTTTTATTTCTATTGTTGCAGTTGTGTTGCACATACCTTAATAATTCTCAACTGTGTGTAACTGTGCAGTATGTTATGTTTTTCTGCAATTGTTCAGCTCTTTTTTTACAGAGTGATGACAACGTACATAGCAGGATGACCTTAGAACACTGTAACAAAGTGGGGTAAAATACTGCCTGGTTGTGCAAAAAAATATTTCTTACAAAGCCAACTGTCTATAGTTTTGTGGTTACTGTCAGGCACTGAAAGTGCATACAGACTTGAGTGAAATTAAACTAAATGTAAAATAAGCAAACAAGTTGAAAC
This sequence comes from Gambusia affinis, assembly GCF_019740435.1. Lineage (NCBI taxonomy): Eukaryota > Metazoa > Chordata > Actinopteri > Cyprinodontiformes > Poeciliidae > Gambusia > Gambusia affinis. The sequence goes on along the minus strand of NC_057877.1, from coordinate 21,068,501 downwards.
TGCTTCTTTGCCTTGAGCCCAGATTTACTATACAAGCATTCCTCTGGGCTATTTACAGTATTGTAGGATCAGATTTAGTAATGCTTATATATCCTGTTAGATGGCTGTTTATAGACCAGCATACCAAGCATTTTCTATATGTTCTCCTAGTCTTTCACTGTGGATCATGTGTAAAAATATACATATGTATTCCAAAGGAGTGATTTAAGAAGACAATTTTGGTGTCAATTATTTTCTTGGCACAATTTGTGCAGTTTCATTTAGTGTTTTTCTCATGAAGGATTTCAGCCGCATTCTCATGACTGTCACAAAGCAGCTTTAGACCCACTGTGGGCACCATTTAGACAGAGGAATGCAAAATACTTCCTCAGGCTGTGCAGATTAACTGCAGCATTTTTACCATCATGACAGAGCACAGGCCTCCTTATGTTCAGCCTTTAAAATGTAAGAGCTATTTATTTTAAAATTCGTATATCATCACTTCCTCTTGAGACAGTGATGCTTGAAGGTAGACAAGTGTGACTACTCTGGGGCATCTAAACACATCAAAGCAGGGGCTGACACCGACAAGCAAAAACAAAACAAAAATTCCAACACTGCTGGTTGTCAGTTCAGAAGAAGAAAAAACTCCCAGGAGCAAACACACATATTTTTTCAGAGTTACTAGTCTTACAACATGGAGCGCCAACTCTGTATTGCATTTTTTGATTCAGGGTAAATAAAAAAAATCTCCAGTCATGCAGATGTTGATTCTGTCAGAAGATGAGGGAAGTGGTTTCAGCTTGTCCAGTTGTGACAATGGTGTCAGGAAGAATACACTATTCATTTGGTTATTGTAACTAAACCAGGTTAGTTTAGCTACTAGATTGGTTTAGTTACCATTGTTACCCAGCCAAATCTCTGCAGGCAGCAACTAGAGTCATAGAAGGATGGCAAAGGTGTAACTGAATTACGATTAGAAAGACAGGACAGCTTTGGATATCTGATGTGAGGTATATTTAGATAAAATTAATTGCACACATAAATTTGTTTGATTTTGGACTTCCATTAAAGTTGGAGGATTTTGCTAAATGACGAGAATGTATCTGCATGGTTAAATACACGTTCAATTATTTTATCATGCAAAGTAAAGACAGTTTATTTAAATATCATTGCTTTTGTCTGAGGACTCTGAAGCAGAATCCACAGCAATTTCAGAAAATAAGTACAAGACATTGATAATCTTTTCTGAATAAAGAGTGGATGAAAAACAAATATTCAGGAGTCCCATGAGAAACTGAACTCATTAGGAGGTATTAGTCAAACAGTCATGGCGTGACCTACCACAGATGTGACACCAGCCAATTGAAGTATGACCTTTATAACAAAAATATACTTCAGTATTGTTCAGTTACTGGGCCATGAAAGCCTGCCTAGGTTAAGCCAGACAATTGTTCTTAAAAGTTCTTATGTGAGAACCTTTTTAAAAAATTTCTAACTTATGATTTGGATGTTTTGTTGCAGCCATACAAAATTCAAGCAAATACCTTATCAGAAGGACTTTCATTAAAAATGTGTGGATAAGTGGAAAAACAACAAGAAATGTACAAATGAATCTAGATTTTTTTTTTTTTATTGGTTTCCTTATGTCTCATGTTATCTCTTTACAGATAAATGCTTGTGGATGCTTGTTTGGGGGATTGTAGATTTGTCTTCATAAAATCTACAAAACAAACAGAAACAGATCAGTGATAAACTATGTTTGACTAATTTTAAAACATTGGTCAAAAATTGTACATTTCTATGTAACAAGTCCTCTCCTTCAGTGTATAAACACTTATTACATGGTCTATTTACCATGAAAATTTGAAAATACTAGTTTATATTGAAAGCTTAGAAAGGCAAAGACATCTATTCATTGCAGTTTTTTCCTTCGGGCTCTACTAAACTAGTCAGTTTGATAAGCATTAGTGTTGCTAGAAAAAGGAAAGACAGCAATGTCATTGCTTAATGCTGATCTCAAGCCAGAGTGGATTAACCCCTGGTCTGTGCAAAGGCTGTCAGCTTTGATACCATTCCTTCTGTTGATGTGGAGTCTTTGAAAGGCACTTAAATTACCGTAACTATCCCTCACAAAGCAAAGACTTCATCACTGCAATGCTCTGTGTTTCATCTACTTCTTATCAATTTAAGAGGGCTGTCTGAGCATGGTTGTAAACAAGGTGACTCGAGTGTTTGTCAAGAGGGGGGCTAAGTTCCAGTCTAACTTTGGCTGCCTCAGTACGTGGTGACAGAAATGAAGTGTTCAGAGTAGATGAGTATAATAGCTGCCTAGTCATATCACCATCAAATAAGGATGGAGTATTGGACTGTAGCAGGCTTCAAATAGTTCTAAAAACATTCACTGAGGTGTACAAAAATGTTTTGAATTTTAAGCGACATATTTGTTCTTAAAATTTTTTGATCACTATAATGTATTAAATTGCTACTGGTTTTAGAGGAAGCTCTAAAAGTATGATTTGATTACTTGAAACCAAAGATGTCCTGGGTGTTGTAAAATTGAGAAGTCATGATAAAAGTACACGTGTCATGTTGTGTTCTTGTTTTCATTGCAAGGCCTTGAGAAACGCAAAAATTATGTTTCCATATTGCCTTGTTGTGCGCCTACTGTAGCTAGTATGACTTTATCACCACATTAAATAGCATGCCCCCAAATTTTCTGAGAAGTTTAGTAAACATTGTTGCATGTAGCAGCAGAGCACAGGTAGTTCTTCAGTCAGGTAGTTCTTCAGTCTGCAGTTGTGAAAAAAGAGCCAAAACGTGACACTTAATACTGGTTTGACCAAATTCCAACCTTCAGCTGTGGCCATAAGATATTGATCGTCACTGAAAGAAGCGCCCAGACACATCCCGGGTGACTCATCCTCAGTAGTAGGAACTGTCATCTAAGGGAATCTCAGAGAAGAGCAGCTGCACTTCCATATCAAAATGAATTTGTAGACCTGGCTTATGCATTTGATCGGGATGGCTCATGGATCCCTCCTTTTGGAGATCTTCCACACACTCCCAGACCTACTTAAGAAACTTTATATGACTTTTACCCTTGAATGACTCAGGATTCCTGGGAATGAGAGTAATACTGGGGACAGGAATATCAGGGATTACCTCACACAACTGTTTTGTGGGTGATAAGCTTTTCAGATCTATTTAGCGTAAAAACAATAAAATTGATTTTTAAATCCAATAAAGTTAAACAGTTTGTCTGATATGATGTCAGCATTAGAAGCAATGTGACTGTAAAAATCATTCTTCCAAAGAAACATTTTAAAACACTTCTATCACGCTCCTTATGAATTCAACAGTTTTTTTCTGACATAACAGATGACAAATATGAGTTAAGATTGTGCTTCATAGAAAGATGACAATGACTAGAATGAACGTGCCCAATATCCATCAATAACTGTTCATTATTTGGCACAGACAGCAAAGTTAATGTTTTAAGGTTTGCTTTGTTATGGCTAGCTGAGCGCGTTGCATACACTGGTTGTATAGTCAGTACACACAAAATGTTACAATGAAAGTTCTTCTCTGTTTTTGTTCCTATATATATTCATCTTTGTTCTCTTGTGTATCATATTAATATTTTTGATTCATTATTATTTATTTTGCTCAAAGGCTAATGTGCTACAGCAGCAGTCAAACTTTGTGGTGTAACAAAAGAACAAGTAAGTAACGTTTGTTCATTGTTGTGCAAAATAAAGGTGATGTTTGCATTGAAATCAACTGTTTGATTGAAGCTGTGTACAAATGTGTGAATTAGCATTCACGTGTCAAGTGTTTCCGTCGACTCGCTTAACACCACAGTGCAGCACACGCATACAATTTTTGTTTGTCTACGTCACTAGATGTGGGCAAATTCATTATGATTCAGATTAAAACGGACTAAAACCCTCTGGAGTTGTTGAAACTTGGATTACTTTACTCACTGTGTAGATGCAGAATAATCAGTTTGCAGCACTGAAGGAATTTTTAATTGGCACAAAGACTCTTTGATAGAACTCTCTTAATCACAGCCAACTTTCTCGTGGGAGACTTTGACGGGGTGGATTTACCATGCCCTCTGTAAGTGGAAATTTTCTGCTTGTAGCACTCAATATCTGATTGTGAAGGAGAAGATATCCTAAATAGTTTATTGGAGATGATTTATCTGGAGAAAGCAGGGATGGTTTGCGTGAAAATTTAAATATATTGTTTTTCTTTTCTACACTGACCTTTTTCTCTTCTTTTTGGCTCAACTTTCATTTTCAGTTTTTCTGTATAAAAAGGTTTTTCTAGTCTAGTAGAAGTGATCAGAGGATCACTATCACAAATGCAATATTCCGCATTTAGTATCTAATATCACCTGTCTGGGTAGAGGAAAGGAAACTGACAGAAAGAGAGATGGCTACATTTCTCTTCGCATCTTTGACTAGCTTTTCCAATTTTCTCCTCTCCATCTTGTGCCAGATTGAGCTGGAAGCACTGTTTGCTCTGTAGAAACGGATACACCTGATGAATTTTAGCTTTATAGACTCTTTCCCAGGCTTTTTTTTCTCCTCTCCATCACCACTGTTGAGTGCCAGGCCAGTTAAATTCAATCTTCTACAAAGCCACCCACTGTACCTTTGTTGATCCATTTCCAGCAGTTTCGTAATTTTGTTTTCATTCCAATTTCCAAGGTGTCAAATTTTACCCACCAGCTTATAGAGTAGGAGAACAAAGAAGGCTATGTGCTTGCAGTGTTTGGGAAAATGGTCTGATTTGTCAGAAAAGAGACAGAAAATGTTCATTAATGCTCCACTGATGTGGCTATTAGATAATGATAATGGAGGGAAAAATGGCTCAGTGAAAGCTATGAAAAATTAAAACATGAAAACAGAGAATGAGTAAAAGCTGGAGGATAACTTGGGTGTTCAATGACATATATTTACTTAAAAAAATATATTTTTAGATCTTCAGAAAATTGTTGCATGATAACATAAACACACGTATTGTTTTACCTGGCTGATAAGAATACCCAGTTTTCTCCGAGATCTCACTTGAGACTTCAATTCAGTGAATCGTGTAGGGTTAATAATGTCGGCTGGACAGAGAGATGATGACCGCTCTCAGCATACTGGCTGGTGTGAGGGTTCATCTTGTCTAATGAGAGGAGAGAATTGACTTCTTGGAGAATATATTCTCAGATTCTTTCTGCAGGGACTCAGACAGACAGTTTCAGGTGATGATCTTGTTTTTGGCTAACATACTTTCTCCGGATATGCAGACAGACTATACTTTGCGCTCTATCCAAGATTCCTTTTCAAAAATGCAGTTTTTTTACTCGGCCAACAAGATCAAGATGTTCACACATAATGTCACCCCTATGCTCCTGTTGCTGCAGGAAAAGAGGAAGAACACTGCTCCACTCATTCTGTTACATCTCCTTGATGTTACATGGATTTCAGCTGTGGGGAACTCCTCCTCTCTAGGACCACATCATTTCAATGGGCTAGTGCTATGAATTCTGCGATTATTACCAGTCTCTTTTGTTCTGTGTGCTGTTCAGAATTTAATCTCTGTGTGGGTTGGGTGGTACCCTAAAGAAATGGTTATGTGAATTTTATTTTTTAATTATTAATCCTACTCTTGCAGGGTTGTCTGTCTGAGAATAAAACAATAACAATATTTTGTCCTCAAATATAAAATGAACTGAATCCCTTTCTATAGACATGAAATATCCCTAAAAGCATCAGTGAGTGGAATCTCATTTTGAAGTATGTTCTAAGGTTTTAATTGGGACAGAAAAATAAACTTCCTGACCCATCACTCCTAACAGTTCGATTTTTGTTAGAAATCCATTAAAAAACAAACAAAAAAAGATATGGTTTGATGGCTAAAAATGTGTAAAATATGAGGCAGGAGAACAATCCAGACATAACACCGACATGCTCCGTTTTTCTTTGATTTTTGGAAAGCAATGCCTATCTGAATGAGGGTTTAATTAAATTCTAAGACAGCTTGATGCACCACTGATTGCACCACTTAATCAATCAGCTGTACCAGAAGCGTAATAGTCAATATTACAGCTGATAAAACTGTTGAACATGAGACTTCTGGCCAGCATTAGTCACACAAGTTCTCCTTTCTTGTTGTGAAGCTAACAGGGTGGTTGCTGGTCTGTAGCTGTCATAAATGTCATGAGATAAGACAAACGGAAACAGATAGACTTATCTGCCTGTAGAGCCAGAAATATCAGGAGCCATTCTTGGGGAAAAAAAGCACATTGCTACAGTAATGTTTTTTTGTTTGTTTATTTTTGTAGCAGACACCACAGCCTTCAAGACTCTTTGAGTTGTTCCAGCAGCCTGAAAGGTTGTTGGAAGATTTAATTATTATTTTTGGGTGGGATGATCTCACTCAAAATAGATAGCAGCTGGTGAAGATCCACAGTATTTTCCAGACTTTAAGTCATACATATTTTTTCATAGTTTGGCTTTAAAACTGATCACACCACATAAATGTTATATATATATATATATATATATATATATATATATATATATATATATATATATATATATATATATATATATATATATATATATATATAATATATATATATATAATATATATATATATATATATATAATATATATATATATATATAGTTTAGCTTTGATTGTAGCACATATTTGCTGTGGAATAGTTTTGATAGGCTTCTACAATGTCACAAGATCTATTTCCATTCAGCGTTGTGTTAATTTTTTACTAAAATCTTGCATTGGTGTTTGGTGGGTCTATTCACTGTTCAAAGCCTTTTCGGGAAATCCAAACGTCATTTAGCATTATTAAAATTATTTCTATTCGCTAAATGCCAGAATTATGAGATAATTTACAAAGATTTCATTTATGAATTTGTCAATACATATTTTTACACAAATAGTTCTTTATACAACCCTCTAACCAATTTGGAAAAACTGATTATTTCATGGGCTTCTGATTACTTCATAAAGGAAGTACATCTGAATGTGTTGTAAAATACCAGCTCAACACACTGTTTAGTTTTGTGACATTATGGGGGGGGGAACTGTACAAAGCTAATTGTAGAATAAGGGGCTGGTTTTTACTAAAGCCAAACAAACTACAAAGTGTTGCAAGGAGAACAGCATCCATATTTTGGAGTTGCAAATTCCTAATCTCAATCCTGTGACCCCTTTTTTTTTTCAGAGCTGAAAAGGTGTGTCCAAACAAGGTGGTCTACAAACCTTATTTATTTCCATTCCTCTTGACTCAGTTGGAATGGAATGGACTGATATTCCAGCATATCATTGTCAAGCTATTTGAAGGGCACCCAACAGGTTTGAAACAAGTTGCAGAGATTAAAATACAACAATACCAAAAACTACAGAAAAGTTTCTAATCTTAGGAATTTGTAAAAAGTAAAAATAATTAAAAAAACTTTTAAAATTGTAATTTGTCTGGCATTAGGATATTAATAAAAAATGGCATACTCCTAACTGACCTAAAACAGAAAGTCTTTGGTCTGATTTGGTGCCAGGTAGTGAGAGAAAACATGGTTATGTGTTTTTCTGTACAGTTCATATCTGGTTTTGGTTGTAAGTATGCAAGAAAATTTGTATTTCTGTCTGATAAAGCAGCTTGTTGTATTAAGATTTTATGGGAGAGCTGTAATAGTTGTTAGTGGTGATAGTGAGGAATGGACAAAGCTGAGTAGAATGGGTATGTTCACAATTTTCCTGTCTGGAGGTAAATAACAGTTGTTGTCACATTTGAACAAGTCTGAACCACAATAATGAACAAATGGTCTCTGCCAGACACAACATTGAATTATATTGCTCTATTTTCCTCTGCTGTCTCATTCCCCTTACTGAGAAGAATGTACCAAGGGAGGAGTAATTTTAAGAAGACAAATAAACATCCTACTTATTAGGAGATAATGTCTGAGCTATATGCATTTGTCCCCAGTAATGATGAAACATGGGAAATTGATCTGCATGGTGTTAACGATGAGCTTCCTGTTTGATTACATCATAAAAACAAACTTTGTATTTGTGCTAAAATCAAGCATGTGATTTACCAATATACATATACAACAGATAAAAATGAAAACACAACATAGAACTGCAAAACAGAGACATCATAGAATAACATCTATTTGTTAAAGTCCTTTTGTGGTCTGGTTCATGTGACTTATACTTGACTTTTTCACAAGACTCCAGATTGCACCCCAAACTGCCAGGGAAAGTAATATTGTCTTCCAGTTAGAGATTCCGGTTCCTATTGTAATCATCCTGCCACTTTATCCTAATCTGCTTTCATTTTGTTTGTTTTAGAAAATTTTGTTGTCCTGTGTACGTCACCACAATCACTTTCTTTTGTCCTGGCATTGAAATACTTTGATAGATAAATATGTATAGTTATGAATTTTATGTACTTCTATATTGTTTTCTGAAGAGATACAGATATGTATGGAGATAAAGGAATATTTGCACAGAAAGAGTGAATTATTTTCAAGTGGATTGCAAATTGTTCGCAGTTGTACAACATATGAATCTTTTGTGCTAAGGCATTTGGAAACTTGAAAATATATCTTGAAATTGCTTATCTTTGTTTTTTCAAAATTTAATTGTTACTTGTTAAAAAAGTAAATTTAAATAAGTATCTATTTGCTTGTTAAGCAGTGCTTCTAAACTGACACACAACTTTTTTTGTTTTCATTGCAAACAAATATTTAACATAAATGTAACTCATTAAGTGTCTGGTCCAGCTATGTAGTACAGGTTCAGTCCTGTGCCAGGCTGACAACACATTTATGAATACAGAGTGTGCTTTGTTTAAGTAAATCTCACTGCACATTGGCAGGAACAGGAGACCTGGATGTGTTCAGACCCTTAATAGTGTCTTTGTCATTTATCCGCGTCTGGGAAGATGAGAACATTTCACTGAAATGATGCTGTGCATGCAGAAGCATCTCATTTGGGCCATAGGACTCCGCTGGTGGAAGCATCAAGCTGTATTGGCTCATTTCAGCAGCACTGACTTGTGAGATGGATTTAGTAATAGCGAATGAATGAAAAGGCAAAGTGGCAAAGCGAACACTTAGACATCAAAATGCAAGGGAACCTAATTTAAAATGGCCTTTATTTTATTCCACTATAATAATAATAACACTAAGTGCCATCAGCAGTGGAATAATTTGAATCTATAGCAATTTTGGAATTAGTGAAGAAGGTCAGTACTTTTTGAAATGTGTACTCAGCAATTGGACAGAAATTACTCACAGAAATTTTTCATCCCAAAATTTAAAGTTCATATAATTCTTTAATTTGCATGTTTAGTTTTTTACTCTGTGTACACCATGACATTCAAAGATAAATGTTTTTTTAGGTGAATGGATGAATGGTAGGCACCATTTCATAACAAAAGTTATCTTGAAGCTTGGAAGTTACTGCACATTTGTCTCTTGTTGAAGCTTGTTTACTTAATATTGGTATAATATTGAAATACCTTTTTTAAATTTGTATTTGACTTTGTATTTTATTTTATTTTAAATGAAAATATACATAAGTAAAATTTTATGATGTAACTAATAAAACAGAACTGAAATAAACAGCTTCTAAAAGGACTACCTGACTTTTAAATTTTAATGTATTGTTTTAAAGAAATTTATACAACATGAATTATGTAAGTGGTTTAAAGAAAGCTTTTTGAAATGATTCCAACACAAGTTATTTCCTTTACTTCCATTTTGTTCAGAATAAATTGCCCAATTCAAGCCTATTCATAACCGTCTATGTCTATGCTGTCCAGGTAAGAACAATTACCTTATTAAACAATTAACTGTTTAATCAGGAAGCAAAGATTGTTATTAAGGTGACATAATGATGGAAATGTGAACTTAAAAGCTAATCATAGCTAAGTAAATTACTTCTAACATTGTGTTTCAGTTCTTAAATGCTCCATCACTTTACATCTTGTTTTACGTTGAGAATTTTCTTAACATCCCATTCCCTTTTTAACGCTTTAACTGCCACCTCAAATACTGTCACAGGCAGATCAATGGGTCCGGTGTGCTCATGGCAGTTAAAGAGTTAAAACTATATTTTAGCAGAGTTATGCTACAATGCTACATGACATTCTGTACAGGTTTCAAACATCATTAATTAATATTAGTTCTTGTAACAATACCCTCCTGTGATTCGTTGTGTGGTTAAATTGATGTGCACTAGCAAGATGTTTGTCATTACTGTCCGCCATATATTCTGTAGTTGAGTTAATTAAACTGCCAATTAAAGCTGTGAGGACATATAATTCTTTTCTCTGTCATCTATCAGTTTGTATTACGACAGTCACAACAAACTCCCAACACGCTGTGATTTAATTCTAGCCAAGACTGTCAGCAGAGGCTCCTCTTCGTAATTAGTTGTCTGCACTCTTGCTTTATTTTGCATCATGTTTGTAATTGTGTTTCTTTACATGCATTTTCTGTTTTAGTGAGAATAGAGCTTCAATGCAAGAGTTGTTAAAAAGCTAAAAAAACTCAGTGTGTGTTTCTTTTTTGCTTTAGGCTTTATTCTCTTGAGGTTTGATTAGGGGAGACTTATGGCTAAGTTTTGGAGGAGCTTTATGTTAAAATGTGTAGACTGCGCAGTAATTTGAAATGAAAAACTATGAGGATAGAAAACTTGATGTTGATGAAGTATGCATCCATGACTTCCTCAAATGCCAATATCGCTCCCTGAGGACCAAATGATCATTGGTTCAACAGTTATAGTAACTCTGCTTTTGTTGAACTTGTTGTAAACTTTTTTTTTATGAGATATTGAACAAAACCCATTGAATTTCCAGAGACTAGAGTAGTCAGAAAAAGTTGATCTATAAATGTATTTTCATTTTATTTACTGACAATTTACTTCTTTTAAATCTTTATACTAATTAACACCTCTCCTGGGTTTTATGATCACAAGTAGACTCTCCTTAATACGTAATTAAGGAGAATACAACTCTTGTGAGAACTGTGTTCTCATAAGTGTTCTGAATGACCTCCTGTAATTACATCTTTTTTAAAATTAGTACACTTTCTGCTGTGCTTTTTCTTTCATTTATTTGCATAAAAAATCAAAGACTTAAGTATTAAAGTATTTCATACATGCACAGCATACTATCTTGCTTTGTATGTGGGTCTAAGTCTGAAAAGTATTGAAAGCATTTTGTGAAACAAACTCCCATCATCTTGTTTTCCCTCGTATTCCCTTTTTTTATGGTCATTATGTATCTGGGTATCTGGATGAAGAATGATCATTTATAATATACTATAAATATTGTCTGACTGGGGCGTTCTGTGGTGGCATGGGGTGTTGGCACGCCCCACGTTTGGGGGCTTTGTTCCTTGACGCGGACGTCACGGGTTCGAGTCTCGGTCCCGACGACCTTTGCCGCATGTCTTTCCCCCTCTCCTCGCCCTTTTTCCTGTCTACCTACTGTCACAAAAATATGAGCTACTTGCGCCGCAAAAACTCTTTGGAGAAAAAAATTGAAAAAAAAAAACAAACAAAAAAACTGATTGTCTGACCATATTTTAATAAAGGTTGAATGCTTTTTATGCAATCTCTGAGTGTGCCATAGTGGTGAAAAATATTAGCTTGAATCAGTGGTTCACAAAATCGGTCCTCAAGGCTCGGGCTCCTGCATGTTTTAGTTCTCTGGCGGTAACAACAACAATTTTAGCATATCAGTGTTCTTCTTAGGCCATCTAATGAGCCTTCATTTGATCCTGGTGCAATAAACCAGAGTGAGAACCAAAAAAGAACTAAAACAATAGATTGAAAAAGAGATTGTAGATCTCAACATGGATTTTATTTGGTTAAATAAAGGTTATTATTAAGATTTTCATTTTTTCTTTTAGGTTTGACTTGGTGTGTAGGATTTGCTCATATTTTGTTTCCTTGTCTCGGAAACTAAAAAATATATAAAGTCATCTGTCTAAATCTTAGATAAATGTAACAGTTGATTGTAACAATACATCATAATAAAAGGAAAATATGGGTAGGAGAGTCTTGATGGAGGAAGTCTCTATTAATCCATCCTCATCTATAATCAGAATTTGCAGACTGTTATTTACTATAATTTTATCTGTTTTGTTGTCATTACCTGTTAGCATTTTAAAGGTATGTGTTTTTGGTTCAACATACTAGCTGCCACCTGTGCATAAAAAAATGAAGATCTTCTTTCTCTTTTTGAAGTTTTTCAACATCATCTATGGTCTCAAGCAGTCTCTGTAGATTTCTGAAGCCTTTGGATTCAAAGCCTTGTTTTGGCAGGGTTCATCTTCCTTTAAAGTTCAAAGACTCTGCAATAAAGACAGTTGCTTAAGATTTCACGTTTATTGACAGAAATAGCACAGGTACTAGAAGATCTGGAGACAGGATCACAGTTACCTTTTCATGCCACACAGTGTGTAAGTCAGCCATTCATTATCTTCAAGGGCGACTGTCCATTCTGTGGCATAAACATGTCTTATTTTGTATAACTTAAGGTCTAAAGAACAGGAGCCATTCAAGCCATTCTGTTTTTTGACAGTTTCAAGGCAATGGGCAGCTTTCATTCATAAGCCAGTAGCTCTTGGCTTGATGTAAAAAAAATGTAAAATGTAAAAGCATGTTATTTTATCTGTGCCAATATTTGGAAGAACATGTTTTGCATTGCTATAGTGGAGTTTACATAGTTTTAACTTATAATGTTTTACATCATTATCGTTGTTGTTAGATTGTAAATTCATATGTGATTATTACATTAATGTGTGCGCATTAATGTTTGACAAAACCACCTTATACATTTAGGAGAAAATGTTGTTTTTGATTCCATGACATAACTCCATTACTAAGATTGATGAAATTGGATGGATCCTATAGCATCTTGAACACAAATGGTTTTGGAAAATGAAATGCCTTTTATAAACAACCTTGCCTGAGATTGAATCAGCCAGCGGCCTGTGGAGGAAATAGGAAGAGGGGAGGAATGGGGAGATGTGTAAAGAAAAGATAAGAGGAGGTGAGGAGTGTGTAAGGAGCAAGAGAGAAAATAGAAACTGTATGATCAAGTGAGAATGTGACAAGAGGAGCCAGCCACTCCATCATATTTGTATCTGTATATATGGGGGGGAAACAAGTGTTAAGAATGACTGAGTGGTTAGGCAGAGCAAATTAACAAGGATTCACTGGAATGTGCAGTATTTAAAATGAAAGCACAAGATGGATGATAAAAAGACAACTTGAGTCCAAGTTGACCATATAAAATTGAGACGATGTTAAAAGTTTCTCTTTGGCACACAAAGAGATGCATGAGATGGTGAAAAAAATATATGGGCTTCTTTTCTATATCCTGGAAAATGGATTTAATCAACCGATACAGAGGCAGTTCTTTATTGTTGATGGACTATACAGCAATGGCCTGTGTAAGAATATCCTGTAACTGATTTCAGTCCATTGACTTTTTCCCCTGGCAGTAAGAAGAATCTGATTCCATAAGAAAATGTTGGTTAAATATCGGATTAATAAAAAAGAAGAGTAGTGGAGCAGTAAATTTTAACAACACGATTGTAAGTATCTGAATTGGGCTCCAATATCGAATCTGTGTATTTTTTTAAAAAATACCCACAATGTTGCTTTGATTGTGTGTGATTTATTTGAATAAACATTATAGGTTTATTCTGTGGCCTGATAAAACTTGCATTATGTTAGAAGTTAAAGTTAAACCAATCAGAAGAACATTGTAACTGTACATATTGCAATTTATGTAGATAATGGTAACAGAAAATAGAAAAAATATTGAGTTAAATTATTATTGTTGCAACAGTCAGTTATATTGTTGTTGCATGGTCTGATTTTGTGCAGCAGAAATAAAGAAATTAGATAGAAGTGAACCAGTCTGCAAATCTAAGGTGACTAAGCACTAGTGCTGAAAATATCAGTGAAATTGATATTTTGTGACTTTAAAAGTGTTTTTCTTCTCTGGAGATGCTCATTGAAAATTCTTCTTAATGTCAGCATTCTGATAAGCACATAGCACACACAGCTAGTATTATAACTTTTTGTCACAGGAATAGCCTTGTTTTGAACATGAAAGATAAAATGACGAACATAGAAATAGCTGAAAACAGCAGCAAAACAAGAAAGCATCTCTTTAAAGGTAGTAGTGAGGCAGGGGGTAAAAGAGTTTAAAAATGTGCCTCTTGTCTGTCCAGGAGTCCTTCAGTTTCTTCCTGAAGTGAAAAATAGAGACAGAAAGCTTTATTATTGTACTAGTGGCACAATTTGTACTCTAACTGCTTCAACTGTTGTGTGGTTTTTGCGTCTTTATCCCACTTGAGATTTTTCCCTGGGTAGGAAAATGTAATAACCCTCTGCCCTTATCTTTCAGTAGCTACCTTTTGTTGTCTGTTTGGAAGCTTTCAGTTGCCCTGAAATGGTTCACTACATTCATGAATTAATTGTAATTTGTTGTGTATTGAGCCAATACGAAGAAAAAAAGAGCTGGACTTAGTTTATAAAGACAAACCTTTTGTGGTGTATTTGGACCAAATCTCAATATCAACCTGATATACGTTTAAGTGAAATTCAAATAGAACAATTTAAGTTGGGTTTTATGAAGCTTTAAATTGAATTCTGTTCATATTATTAGACATGTAGCATTAATCTACATAAAAAAGTACAATTAAAAAAAGGTGTGTTGTTGCTGCATGGAAGCAATTTCCTCAAGAAATACAAACTTATCAAACAAAATGACACACCTTTCAGTTATATTTTGTAGCTTTAGAGCTGAAAAAAGTCTCCAACAAGTTTCCCTAAGCTCTTTCTGTGGAATATTCTTTATGCTTTACATTTTGATTAGAGGATTCTCTGCAGAGGTTAAAAGCTTGTGGTTTTCATCTCATTGAGCAGCAATGCAGCAGTATACACTTTTAAGACTTTGAATTGGCATAATTGTGAACTTAATGATCTGAGCTTTTAATTAAGCTTCATATTCCAACTACCGTAGGCTATTCCTCCTCAGCATTCTCTTTGTCTTCCTTTGTCTCCTTTCATCACATTCTCCTCATTCTTTTTACAGCTCCTCTTTATCCCATTCCCTCCCTCTAGAGAGGATGTCATTGAGAGAGATGTGTGCTTGTGATTGGTCAGGGAAAAACCTTGGTGCTTAAAATGTACCAGTTTTGAGCCTACACTTAAGTCATTTTATGACTTAAGTGTAGGTAAAAAGTGGAGAATCAGTCACCAACTATTTTATTGGCAAATATTCTGTGCTTGCTCTCAGGCTCAGAGAGCAAGCACAGAGTGTGTTTTATTGTATTTATAAGGTCTGAAGTTACAGTCTGCACTGTACTCAGGAAGATTAT
Source organism: Gambusia affinis (assembly GCF_019740435.1). Lineage (NCBI taxonomy): Eukaryota > Metazoa > Chordata > Actinopteri > Cyprinodontiformes > Poeciliidae > Gambusia > Gambusia affinis. The sequence goes on along the minus strand of NC_057877.1, from coordinate 21,053,086 downwards.
TGTTGAACTACATCAGTGAAATGGTTAATTCAAGATGAAAAATGTGTTTTCTTGTCTTTTTTTTCTTTTTTCTCTTTATTTTTTGCTTAAATCAAATCAAATTTCAATCAAATTTTATTTGTATAGCACATTTCAGCAGCAAGGCATTTCAAAGTGCTTTACATTAAATCAAACACAAAAACACAATGCAACATAGAATCAACAATAAAAATACAACATCAAGTCAGATTCTGTCAATAAATGTGCAATTGATTACGTTTCAAATACAACTCTAAACAATTCCTTATTAAAGAATAAGGAATAGAAGTAGACGTGTAGGTGGAAGGATTTAATGCAATAAATGGGATGCAAGTTCCATGATTATTCTTGTGGTGCTCATGAGCCACGCAAAGCAATTGCTCAGCTGCAATGAATGTGTGAAGATCATTCCTGCATCTTTTTGAGTGGCACAGAATTTTGTGAATTTTTGCAGGACTGGATCATATAAGATAACGCAAAAAGACATGCATAAAAGTTGAAGATTGCAAATATGAATAATTAGCAGAGTAGAGAAAAAACAAAACAAAAGCAGTCCTCCAAATAATTCAGTAAGTCTAAATTATTTATTTTTAACAAGCTATTTCATTTGCTTCAATTCACCACAAGCTACTTTAAACTGCTAAACTCTTCAAATAGACCTTAATTGGTATTGAGCATTTTGACCCCTTTACCATACAATACGTTTTGAGATTTGGCCCCATTGTATCCGTAATATCCAATGTAATAGACTGTCATCTTCCTTCGAACATTTCATACCATCTTTAATAATTTTGGTAAAAAGGAATATTCAATATTATGCTCATAATTTTCTACAAATGTCTCCAACTCCAGCTGCTTAGAGACTACAACTACTGTGGTGCAACTTTAAAATACATCTCCACTCCAAGTTCGACAGAGATCTATACTGAAAATTCCATTGGTTTAAATGTGTTTGATCAGAACTAGATCTAACAGTTGGTTGTTGAAAGACTGGTATTGGAGTTAAGGAAAAGTGGATGTATAAATGATATACACCAACTGGATGCAGCTTAGGTTTATTGTGGTTTGAACATGAATCAAAATCTCTCATATATCAGGGTTCAAACAGGCCAGGCAGGGACAGGATCGAAAATATATTGGAATGTAATGTAATTGAAAGTTTTCAGACAATAATGTTCAATTTAAACATCTTACACATGAAATTTGAATATCTTTAGGACATAAATCCTTCAAAAATGTTTTGATTAAGTTAATAAAATATTACAATAAAAACTAAACAGACAGAGAAACAGAAATAGATACTATTCATTCTGTCTTGTCTCAGTTGTTTACTGGCTTTCTTGCTTGTGTCTTCATGCACATGTGAATTTGTCCTCGAAGTCATAAACTTTACTTCTCTCAATGAGTTGCAGTAATAAGCAGAACTGCAAGTTGGAGCGGTTACCAAAAGACTCCATTGTGACATGGAATGATCACTGAGGCTTCCAAAATGATCAATTTTATGGAAACAGGAAACAGACTCTTAAGAATCCACAATTACAATACGTGGTCCAAGGACAGGAACTGCAGCTGTTGACTTGTTAGCTTGATGGATGAGGTTATTCCTTTAATTAATTACCATTTGTTTACACAAACGTTGATATTCTTTTATTACAGGACATTTATGGGCCTTCAAGTTTTTGTACCTTTTAGCAAAACTCGTTTCTGTAATGCTCAGCAGCCCATTTTTTCACTCTGTTTTCCCCATCAGTGCATTTAGGCAGCAAAAGCTTCCCATCTGTGAGCCATGCTATAGATATGGATCTGGACTGTGTTGCAATCCATCTTCATGGCTCAATAAATATTCTGAACACCCTGCCTGTTACTCAGGTGCTACATTTGAGGGGCACACCCCATTGGAATGAACCCCTGTTGTTGTGAAATGAATATTTGCGCTTTCCTCAAGTGCAGCAGTTGCAGTACAAATCACATCTCTGCTGTGTTATTGTGGTGGAAGCTGAAGGCACCAGGGAGACTGTGCAATGGTCGGTATGGATTCAGTGATATTGCCTGTTCAGTGAGGAATAGACGGCTTATTAAACATAAGTGCTCTCTCTTGTATTATGGCACACACACTTAACCAGTCAAATGTTGTGTGATATATTTTTTAAATTGCTTCTGCGATCATTTCAGTGGAGGTCATTCATGCAGTCTATCAGGCATTTAAAACATGTTTATGCAGCACAATCATCATTGCAGCATATGCCAAGATGTTCATTAAACTATGTATCAAAGTCACATGAACACCTTTGTAGATTAAAATTTGAGAATCAGTAGTTGCTGTGACAAATCTCTCATACTGACAAGATATTACAGAACATATGAGTGCATAGTGCTGTATTTCTTCACTCTACTGAAGAAAATTCCAGACATACATGAAACTATCTTAATTCTAAGACAAGCATCTAAAGAAAACTTACTTTAATTCGGTGGCATGTATGCAAGGTACAAGTAGTTCTTCAGACTCCATCAATCAGTACATCTTACTGAGACTTTGTAGGCTAGAGATCATCTTTTAAGTACAAAAATATTAGGCAGACCTAACTAGAACCAAAGGACATCAGTATGCACATAATTTCCAGAGTGTAAACACATCAGCTTGGCATGTGAGGTATTTTCACCACACAGTGTTGTTTCCATGCAATCTGTGCAACGCAACTAGGTACAGTGCAGCACAAAGACCTGGGAGTAATTTACATAAATTACCAGTAATTATCAAATGCTGTTTTTATATAATTTTACAATTTAAATACTGTAAAAGCAAATGAGAACTGTGAAAATGTTATTGCCTTCCATATGCACCTTATATCCCGAGGAGGTACATAAACCTGAAAATAGAATATTTTTTCTGTTCTTTTCAGTTCTGGAAATGGTAGAAACATCCAGGCAGAGCTGCATACAAACACACCTTGATTCTCATAACTATAGCAGTCAGGAACTTTCCAGTAAACACAGCAAGGAGTTGATTGGGCTGCTTCACTGTGATGTTCAACCTTCTTGTTCTCCTTCTTAAGCAACGCTAACAAAGCACTGAGTTATTTTGTACCCTCGTATCACGTCCATAATCCTTGATATAGCCGCAGACATAAAATCACTGACAATTTGCAACAAAATGTCCATTTGTCCTAAAAACTGAACATGCTGTACAATTTTCTTTCATTTTTATTTTCCGTGTTTAAATGTGGCACATATTTAAAACTGAATCTGTTCTCTGTAGAGCAGCAGTTATTATTGAGACAAACCTGCAAACATAAAGCATTGTGTAATGCTGCTTTTATAGGAACAGAACATTTTTTCTTGGAAGGGAAAAAGAAAGAGAAAACCAATACTAAAATCAATATGTAGTACACCCAAGTGAAAGCACAAAGCAGTCTGAATGAAGATTAGTAGCTAGGGTTGATGGACTGAAAGACAAAAAAAATAGACACCTTTCTTTTGTATGTATGAAATGGGTTGATTGAATTCAAATATCATCAGTGAAAAACACAAGCATAAATTTATTAGGTAGCCACATAATAATTTGGCATTGGTTAGCTTAGTGCTTAGGTTTTCTGATATTTTTAGTTACATCCCTGATAAATAATTATATTAATACAAAAGTTACAACTTTTTTGAGTTGCCTTTGATTAATATCAACTGAAACATTAATTTCATACTGTATTCCAACTTTACTTTTCTTTATTATGTTGCTGCAATTTAATGCTGTGTTTGTTTGTTTTATTTTTTATTTTTTTTTAATGTTTTTATCATGCCAATCATTTTTAATTGCTGTTTTGCCATACAAAGTTACCTGGACTCTGGACTCTGTTCATTTGCTTGCTCATTTTGTCATTATTTAGCAGAACCAACCTGACTATCTTCCATCCATTTGTTTGTTTTTGCAGTATGAGTTCAAGGTGAAAAACATCAAGAAGAAGAAAGTACACATCGTTGTGTCAACAGACGGAGTCAAGGTTACCTTGAGAAAAAAGAAAAAAGTGAGTGATTTTATTTTCTACTCTCTCTTTTGTTTTGTTTTTGTAAGTTTAAAGCAAGAGCTAATACTTACATTAATATCTGTGTGGATCAGAGCTGTGAATGTTGCTCTGTTTTTTGTTGGATTCTATTAACATGAAGTGGTGGCCTTTCAAATTCCAAAAATTCAGAACTTCAGCAACACCACTTCTGTATATGTACTTAAAGACCACTTCTTGTCTTTACCCTAATCCCACCCTGTATATATATATTTATATATATACATGCATAAACATTTTATATATCTGCAAGGAGATTTTTTTTCTCTTCAACCCTTCAGTTGGAATATAATCCTTGTGATTATAACTTCAAAATGAGTAGTAGTTATTAAGATTATGTATAATTTAGAAATTTGTCCTGTTTTGATTTAATTAATTATGCAAATTATTTATGTAAATTTGATTACAACAAACTACAGAAAAAAATATTTGGGCTGATTAGATGTCTGCATGTGTCTGACAATTAATACTTGCAGGCATCCAATCAGTTAAGCATGGGGGCATAAATGGGTAAATAGCAAGGATACAACTTGGCCATAACAACAGAGAGCATAGAAAACAAGAGAGTAAAATTAATTCCATATTTTTAATCTACCGACCGCCCTGAGTAGGACTCTGCAGCTTCTCTACCTCTTCCGATGTTTGTTACAAAAACATAACTGGAAGCACATCTATTCTTAGACATTTAAAAACTTTGAAAAATGTGTATAACTCATTTAAGTATTAAATCACACACTATTTAATCCATATTTATGTGAAACTTTAGCACATACAGAGACAGAAACAGACTGGGCAGATGTTCTGATGAATTAAGTTGTATTTGAAACGTAATCAATTACAAATATAATGACGGAACCTGACTTAATGTTGTATTTTGATTATTGATTCTATGTTGCATTGTGTTTTTGTGTGTGATATGACGTAAAGCACTTTGAAATGCCTTGCTGCTGAAATGTGCTATACAAATAAAATTTGATTGATTGATTAAGGACTTATTCTTTATTCAGTCCCACAAATTAGTGGCTAGAGCTGGGGAAGTATGTTTAAACAAGGTTATCTAGCGATTTGTATAAATTTACACTGTTTCTGTCTTAAAGAAGGGGCCTAAACTTCAATCTCTAATATTGATCTTGTTCCGTATTCTGACAAATGGAAATAGACATCACTAACAAAACATGCACCTTAGAATTTCTCCCCATATTAAAGAGAACTGAAAAAAACATCTACACCGAAGTTAGGAAACTTTGCTGGATTTGTGCCAGAGGTCTCGTCCATGGTTACTATCAGCTGTGCTGCTGTTTTTGAGGAACAGTACTTCCTGCATCCTTTTTATTGTGGACTGAATGATTCTTTTTTCTTTAAGTTCTTTGTTGAATCAAGTGAAAGAACAGAAATGAAAGGATCTGAAGGAATTCAGAGATGACAATCAATCAATCAAACACAAAAACACAATGCAATAAACCTAAAGGAAACAGGAGTGATTTCATCACTAGCGGAGTAACTGGTGCTTATTGTCATCTAATGAGTTGAAACAAATGTTTTCAGCACAGCACCCAAAGTTTCCAGTGTTTGGAAAAATCATAAAAAATTGCATAAAATTTTTTTTAATACTCAGTCAATTTTCACTGTTTTTCAAAATGTCAAAAAAATATTTTAAAAAGATCTAGGTATTCAAAAAGCATAATTAAAAGCAAAATGTGAAAATATATTAATATAAATCATCTATTAATGGTTATTAATAGATGGTTTGCCATAACCTTCTCCCTTGTCTTCCAAAATCTGAAATGTCACATTCCACCCAGTGAGATATTTACATCTCAGAGGATGGCAGGAGCACAGACGGGTAGTGGATGAGAGCTATTGAATGACTGAAGTCAACAAAGCCCTGTACGGAGACATAAATCAATATGAATAATTGCTGTGTCCCTGTGGGTTGACATTTTGATTGTGACCTTAAACAGAAAGGTAGATTTAATGAAAAGCACAAACAAAAATAATAATGAAAAGCACACATAAACTCTTGTTAAATATATTTTTTATTTACACTGGTTTTCTTCTATTGCATGTAATTAGGGGCGTGTCTTTGCATTTGTCCCTGAGACTCATGCTACCCATATTTTTATTTTTATTTTGTCACATTATATTTACCAAGTACAATTTACTTTATTTTGTAAGTAGGCCTGTCACGATAAACAATAAATTAATTAATCGTACGATAAATTAAAACTATTGACGTCATTTTAATTATCGCCTTTATCTGTCTCTTCCAGCCTTTTTCTCATTCTATTGATGACAATGAATGAAAAAAGGCTCAACTCCGGTGCTCTCCATTGGCCCTCCCTTCCTCATTTCCTTAGTGTAATGCGCAGCGCACACTACACCATCTTAGAGTTGTCGGCCCATTTTCAAAAACTGAGAGACCACACATTAGCCGACAGAAATCCTAGGTATAACGGTTCGATTGGGTTTGATCCTGCCGTTTGGTGTCCAACAATGGCCACAAAATAATGGCTACAAGTTCAGTGAATTCATTTTAAAACCAGGCATTAATCAATGCTTTACTACAATCTACCTGCAACCTATGTGGCTCCAGTGTCAGCGTAATGTCCTGACTGAATGAAAATCATTGTAATCTATTTATGTCATGTTAACGAAGAACAGCTGAAAAGTTACTGGGTTCGTTAACTGCATAGTAATTTCGCTCCAACTCCTCTTGTCATTTCTATATTCTTTGCACCAAATGTTTTATAAACATTAATGTTGTTTCCACATATCATCTCTAATGTCCACTGGACTTCGGTTGTGCAGTGTCAGCTGTTTGGGAGGCTGGCTGTGTTAACGCTCCCAGTCGGGGAAAACCCCTGATTTAGATCGGAGAGGCCACAACGATCTACTGTAACACACCACACACACTACAGGATGATCACAAGCAACAATCTTAGTGCAATCAAAGTTCTAAGATTGTCGTAAAGGAAAAATGTAGGTGTGAACTAACGTGTAGTGTGAACTATTGCATCAGATAGTTAGATGTTCCCATCTTCTCAATTTAATCTAATGATTACTGAAGGGCAATATAATATACAGACTTCATAATCTGCACTCTTTTGGTTGAAGCCAGTATTTATACATTGGTGTTTTTATTCAAGTACATTTTTGTTAATGGAGACTGAGAATCCATTTTATTTTTGTTTTTGGTTGTTTTGTTTATTTTATCAGTTCCAGTGTTAAGTGTTCTTTTGAAAAGAAAGTGTATCTATCTTTGGCAGGAAATTGCATACATTATTATGCCATTTCCATTAAATCAGTGTACAAAGGTCTTCAAACAATATTATTGTCTATCGCAACAGTTTTTGAGACAATTAATCGCTCGGCAAAATTTACTATCGTGACAGGCCTAATTGTAAGCATTGCATACTTGTGAAACCAAAGAATAATGCTAAAAGTTTTTTAAAATGAAATGAACACACGAGCACATGACCATCCATCTACTCTGACAGCCCAACCAAATAGATTATTATTCAGAAAGAAGCCAGGAGGTGAATAAAAAGGGTAAAAATGCACATCATTGCTTAAAAATTTCAGTTTACAACAATGTGCTACCTCATGCTGTCCCTCCTAAATAAAATTCACATTTGTGGTTGTACTGTGATAAAATGTGGAAAGGTTTCAGAATTAGGTCTAAATGAAGCTTCTGGTTTGCTTACAGAAGAAAGAGTGGACCTGGGATGAGAGCAAGTTGATTGTAATGCAGGATCCAATTTACAGGTAAGATTACCTGAGTGTCTGCTAACATAATGTTAAATTAAGCTCATCTAATAAGTGGAGTTTTTTTAAAAGCTTCTTCAAACAGCAGCAGTTCTTTTGTTGGCTTCTCCCAAAGAAATTTTATCTGAACTTGATTAGACATTCTGTGCTGGTTCAAAAATGTGGACGTTTTCTCACACCTACCTTTTGACATTTTGGAGAAACAAAGATATGGTAGCTCTTTGATGTTCACTTTTACTCATCTCTTATAACAATGTTTTATTAAAGCACTGAAGATTGTGGAGGAGATTGTATGTAACACAATACATTTTGTGGGTGTGTGTTTTGACACAAGACACTGAAAAATACCACATCATTACAACATATAGAAATAGAAAAATAGAAATATGATAAAAAAAGAAAATGTGTTTAGCAAGCTTTGATTTGTTGCAAATAAAAGTACTAAAACCTTACATCTGGTGGAACTAATTGACTGAAAATTGTAACTTTTTATTTACATTAGATTTTTCACAATATTTTAATTTTATATTTCCTTTCCTTTGACTTATTTTCTCACTTCCAAGATTTTTTCTGCATGAGATCTGCAGTTTGTTTAATCCTTTTACTGAGATAAAGTTATATTTTGTCAGACATTTGAGAGAAAAAAAAGTTAGCCTTTCTCAGATAATAATAATTGCACAAAGCCAACATTATCTGCAAGCTGCATATGAAATGAATGTTTGACTGAAAATGTTAAAATATGTGTTCAAAAAGTTATGAAGGTGTTAAAAGTTGCATTAACAATGCAGCCCTTAACAGAGTTCTGACTGATCGAGAAATGGATGAGCAGGTACACTCCGTGGAAATATGTCATGAGAATTTAATTACAAGTGTGTTTATGTAGTGGGAGGGCATATCCATTAGCCTGACATGCCTGCAGGCTGTTCTCATAACTCAAGGCTATGGCTGTAGCCATAATCTTGAGTTACTTCAATTCATTTGCTGCAGGGGTGTTGACCTTTAAATCAGCTCTCTGTTGTCTGTCAATACACACAAGCATCAAGTTTCACCGCCCAGTTTATGATGGACTTATGCTTGTATATAAAAAAATGATTGATGTGTGTTTTAGCATGTCCAAATCAAAGATGTTGTGACCTTTCTAGGTTTGATGGAAGAATGGAAGTGTACGATAAAAGCAGTAAATAATGTCTACATTCCATATAGAAGAAAGAATAAAGTTGAAACTTGTTTGTGCCACACTTTAAATTCTGCATTCGCGCACACTGGTCCCCCCCCTCCCCACCACCTGGTACAGCTCTGAAGCGCATCCAGGAGCCCGTTGGGGGCTGGGGCTTTTGGAAATGATTCTGTCAGAAAGATGGATTCAGCCCTGCTGTCTGAGTAAGCATCTCTGAGCTTGGGAGTTTTGTTTGGTTTGGAGATGCTGTGACTTGCGCTACACATCTTTCTTTGATTTTTTTTCCTCTTTTACTATTACAGTAACAAAGTTCTCTAAAAAGAGGTGGAGAAGTCCAAGGACAGAGAGAGTGAGGCAGAGTGGGAAGGGTATGCCATATCCATCAGTCACTGTTTCTTGTTAAAGTGAGTTTGACGTGTCCTGAGATCTGTGTGACTCAGTTACAGGATGATTGTCCCAACTATTCCCTCATTCTTTCAATATGTACCCCTAAAGTCCTGCTTTAGTTGCTTGAAGATATTTACATATTTCCAAGGGCTGACATTAGTTGGATTATCTTTAGTTTGTCCAAGTTTAAAAATTCCCTACAATGGAGTTTATTAACAACTGTCTTGATGGATGAATGAATATATTTGTATGGACAAAGGGCACCATGAAGCCTGAATTGTCTGCTATAGCATATTTTTTGTCACTGCAATTCCATGACAGGTTCATGATGACTTTGACCTCTTCCTGTCAAATTTCTGTCATCACTTTAACCATTTGGACTCATTGATTGCATATTAGCGTGCCTTATTTTTTTGCATATTTGATAACGCAAAATGTTGATGGGGGAATATTAGTCTTTTATTTATTAGTCTGTTAATATAATTATATGTCAAGGATGAACATTACATATTTTCTTTTCCCACCCTATTTTTTTTCTGTCTTGTGAACACAGTTATAAAAATTGTCATCAACAAATAGGTGTAGACAATGTTAACAATAACAGCGACAGCATGACAACAGACAACAGAACAACAAAAAAATTTATTTTTGTGTCCAGTGTTTTGCAAAAAGTGCTGATCTTTGAAAATGTGGCACATTTTACTCTCGCTGTGATTTACTTAAACAAATGGCGGATTATCTTCTAGAAGCCTTAATACTGTTTATTCTATCTACGGAATTAATGCTTCACTCCCGATGCACTATTTACTCAGCAGTGCAATTTCAGGAGCTGATCTTTCTTTGCATTTAGTTTGAGAATTGTCAGATGCACCAACAATTAATACAGGTGTCCAAAGTTGGTCCTAACATGCTTGTAACCTGCATCTTTTACTTCCCTTCCTGCTTCAACACCCTAGTAGTAATCACCTCCTCTGCATGTCAATGTTTTGCAGAGGACTGCTAATGAGCCGTCATTTAATTCAGCTGAGTTACACCAAGAAGAGAACTAAAACATGCAAGGAGGACTGACGTTGGACTCCCATGTTTTCATGTATACAAGTTAAGCAATAGAACAACCTTTTTCAATCTTGGATTCATTCAGGCTGTTGTGTAAATATTGCATCTCCTCTGTGTGATATTGAGCTTAATTTCAAATGCTGACTAGGCCTGTCACGATAAACAATAAATTAATTAATCCCACGATAAATTAAAACTATCAACCTCATTTTAATTATCGGCTTTATCGTTTCTTCTGGCCTTTTTTTCTTTTAGTTAATGACACTGAATGAAAAAAGGCTCAACTCCGGTGCTCTTCACTGACCTCTCCCTTCCTCATTTCCTTAGTGTAATACCCAGCACACACTACACCATCTTAGAGCTGTCGGCTAATTGTCAAAACCTGAGACCACACATTAGCCGACAGAAATCCCAGGTATAACGGTTCGAACAGGTTCAATCGTGCGGTGTGGTGTCCAACAATGGGCACCAAATAATGGCTACAAGTCCAGTTAACTAATTTTAAAACCAGGCAATAATCAATACTTTATTGCAATCTACCTGCAATGCATGTGGCTAGTGTCAGTGTAAAGTCATTTACATCATTTCCATTAAATCAGTGTAAAATGGTCTTTAAAAAATATTATTGTTTATTGCAATAATTTTTGAGTAAATTAATCACTCATTTGTTTCGTGACAGGCCTAATGCTGACCCCTCATTATAAAAGGGAGATGTGTCCATATATAAAGGCTGTGGATAACTTATCAGCCAAGAATTAATTAGAAGACTTAATAGGAACATGTTGTAAAACATTGTGTAAATTAAGCCTTTTGGCTTAAATATGAATAATATGTTTCAAAAGGCTAATCTGATAAATATTCATGTGTCTTTATTTTTATGAATGTGAGAAAAAAAAAGAAAAAACATTTCAAAGACCCTGTATGGTTTTAAACACCCCTGTGAGGATTGTTGTTTTTTTCAGTTGCTGAAGAGCTAGACACTTTAAATCTGAATTATGTGAGAGGGTTTCCTAAATGCTTAGCAAATTTCTTTTTGTAAATTCCTTTTCATGTTCAGCTACATTTTAGTCTAAGCTGAAAGCTGCCCGACACTGATTCTATCTGTCACTTCATATGAAAACATAAAAAAAAAACCTTGCTGGTATGTGGGTGGCATTATCATTATGTTCAATAATATCTATTGTTCAGTTTAAACTCTGCCAACACCGATAGATGTAGTCTGAGAATTGACTGGAAATGGCTGTAGCGTTAACTATTATTCCCACTCTTGAAAAAATACAAAACTGATATTTAAAGCCAAGAGTTGTCAGAAGCAGTTTTTCGTCCATCATCCTTGCATTAAATATCAGATAACTGGGGGAACTATAAGAATTTCATCTTAGGATTTCAAAGTAAAACATCAGGAAGAGCTACTTTGGAGTTTTCCTTTTAAAAGGTGGCATTATATTCTGGTTGATGTGCATACTGAAACCACTGTACACAGTTGCTCGCAATTGCTTTTCTAACAGATAGCCGTTATTAAATCTGGCTGCCTTTTTAAATAAGTGAAATAAATAAAGCTAGACGATGATTTCGGGAACATGGAAATGGTATTGAGGTCACATGAATTTCCCCTTCTAGAAGTGACTAAAGCGCTCTTTTTAGATTTGTAGCATTCATCATTGCTTATGTAATACGATATAATATAAATATCTTTTTCACTGGCTTTGTCCATTGTCTGCTTTGTGCTGCACTCTAAAACAGCATGTTAGATAGTTTTTCCTGTCAGTCACGTAAAAACAGCTCTTTAATCGGAGCTCTTTCATATCATCCTGTAGGCACTGATGTTGTGCTGGCTGGCTTTCTTTCTTTTTTTCTGAACAAAATCTTTTAAATTAAATAATAAAACCCCTGAAGCTAAAACAATGCATTTACAGAGAAAAGTTGCAGATTCTCTCAAATGTATTTATTAATTTAATGTTATATTTCAATCATTTAAGTTAAAACCAAAATCAAACCATGGTGTATGAAGGCACACCATGTGCATAAAGTTTGTTAAATGTTATGTCACAACATCATAATCAGATTTAAATGTGAAAAATGCATCTGTTTTTTTTGTTTGTTTTGTTTTTTGGGGGGTTTTTTTTGGTCAGAATGGATCTTTGCTCTTGAGCTCTCCCATGACATATTAGCTCTACCCTCCTTTTAAAGTTAAATCATAAGCAAAAACCCTAACTGAGAAAAGTGAGACCTTCAGTGTTTGGTGACCTTATGTATCGAAATTGGTTTAACACCATTTGTTTGCTTATTGTTTTCACCAGAGTGCTTAATGTGATCTCCTGAAATTACACCTGAGACCCGTTGCAGACAACCTGTAATTTGTATTAAAGATGAAATTCAGCACGAGAGAATAGATGTGTCCTTGTCTTCTTGGCTGCACATATCATCTATTTTTCTTGATTGACCCATTTACAGGCATTTTGAATACACGTGTGATTTAGAAATGTTCTTAAAATATAGATTTAAATTGTGTTTTTTTTATTATTCATTTCTAATAAGGAAGATTGTGCATTATGGTGCAAAAAAGAAGCCAGTTATCCCTTCGAAATCTTAGGCCATGGTTCTCAATTAGAAAAAAACTATTGAACGATCCTTCCAAGTTGGGAAACTTCCTCAATGAGAGGATTTAAATGATATTGTCTTTTATATCATAAGCTATGCTAAGATAGAGCAGGAGTTGAAAAGATAGATTTGAATCTTATTTCCCACAGTGTAAATGCTGCTCCCAACCATCAGGGCAAAGAATTAAGTAGTCAAAAACAAAAGCTTGCACTGGCAATAAACTTGAATTTTAGAAAAGAATAAAGACAGCTCTTGTTTTGGTGATACAGAACCTGAATAGCCAGTAATAACATCCCCAACATTCCATTTACCCAAATCCAGTCCAGTACACAACATTTATGTATTTGGTGTAAATATTATATTACTGCAGTATATAAATACAAGTTAGTTGTTTTTACAATGTTTTTACACTTTTTCCCTTGAGGTATCAACAAATGTGGAGGACATGGTAAAAGAAAAACAAAAACTGAAATATTTATGGCTATCTTTTTTTTTCTGTTGGGTAAGAGGCCAAGGATCAACGATGTCAGATTTCTAACTGTCTTGACTGTTTATTTTTGTATAAAGCCCCCCAGTCTATTAACTATCATTTGCAATCACTAAAAATCCTAGATATATTACATTTTAGAGCAGAGTTAGGAAGTGACTTTTTTCGGGTGGAAGGTAAAAACCAGGGAGAGGTTGGACGTGTTTTCGTTGTGTTTGTACATGTCAGTCTCCTGGTTGTAACTTCTCTGGGCTTCAGCTGTGGTAATTGCTGTCAGCCTCCATGAAGCTGTCCGCCCTCGCCGCCTGTGAACAGTCTGTCCTAAAACTGCTCAGCTCTGCCCCTTCCTTCTTACTTCAAACCTTCCAGATAGAAATTCACACCCAGCCAATTAGTCAAACTTCTGTTTGTGTGTATGTCAGAAACTCCCTGATTATCTGATATTTGAAACATGTTCTGATGTAAAGTATGCACACACACATGCACACCCCCACACACAAGCACATTTCGCTTTGATATTTGAACTGATTATACACAAACGCACACCATGAAGATTTTCCCAACGCAGTATTACCTAATACAATCTCTGTCTTAGCTGAAGCTCAGCCTTTTGTACTTTTAGATCACAGCCTAATTGGGTTACATTTGATGAAATCTTTTAGCGTATTAACTGCATTGAAGTTAAACTCTGGGGGGTGGCGGGGAAAGAGCACGCCATTTCCACTGAACTGAAACACCCTTCAATGATACCATCTGATAGCTCTATTCCCCTATGCACACCGAAACAATCAGGCAGTTTTTATATCCACAATTTTCGTGTAATAGAAATCAGGAGCAATATATGTATATAAAAGTTGTTTTCTCCTCTGATTAAATATATACATCAGAAAAAAGTCTAAAAGGGCTATGTATTATTTTTGAGTAGTGCAAAGCTTTCTTAAAGTAGTCCCTTTAAATGAATCAATAAGATTTGAACTCAATATCAAAAGTTGCTTTCTCTTGGCTTCTTTAAACTTTTTCAACAAAACTTCCACAAGTTAGGTGAACGACAAACACACACTAACATTTCAGTATAACTGATATTTCTATGTGAGTTTGTTGAAGCACAATGCAGGGAGAAGTAGACTTTCAGGCACCTTAGTTAATATGGGTTGAATTAAAATTATTATCAGTTATTTATTCCTTTATTTGAACATAAACTAGACAATTTTACTCATAGATGGCTAATTTTAAAACCTTTGTGCTTTCTTTTTTAGATTGAGAGTGGTAGAAAAAAAACATGACAGGAAAGTACTCATCCAAAATACAATTTAATGGAGGCTCAACAAAAAACAATGATTATGAAGAAAAAATAGAGCTTTTATTATTTTAGAGTTGGCAGCTGCTTTTGTTTGCCTGACAGAGATGTTATGTTACCTAAATGTCCAACATGTTAGCAAGTAAGGCTGCAACTTACCAGTATTTTAGTAATTGATTATTCTGTCAACTATTCTGATGAGTAATCAGAATTGATGAGGTACTACTCAATTTGAGTATTAGTCATCACATATCTAGAATGTGATTTTTAATCTTTTATAAAAGCACATTGTGCAGATTTTTCTTTTAACCACTTAAGCCTTTTTATAAAACATTAGAAATGCAAATAAACAAACATTTCAATTCCTTTGTAAAGTATAAAATTAAGATGCAGTTACATAGTGTTCCTTCATGTATTCTTGATTCTTTGTAACAAAGCATGCATGCTCAGCCCTTTTTGCTTGACCTAACATCAGTACACTATAGGTCTAATGTGTTGCCTTTTGAACTAACTGATTAATATCTGGATAGCAAAAGGTGGTAACAGATTTTTTTTTATTTTATTTTATTTTTTTAATTTGTTCTAGGTGAAGCTAAACAATGCCATTTAAAAAGCTTTGGGTAAAATATATTGATGTACTGAGTTTTTTTGTTGTTGTTTTCCTCTTAATTACAAAATCTTATATTTTTTTGAACAGTTTTGGCTTGCTTACTTCTTCAATCTCTCCCATTAGTCATAATAGGTAACGATCATTTCCCTGACTACAGAGTCTCTCTTCCGTACAGCCAGACAAAGATTTAAAGTATAGAAGCACTTATTTCTTCCACAAGACTCCAATTTTTGTAGTTTGCAACAGCAGCTTTCAATTCAATGTAAATGACAATGAAGAGTTTTCGAAGAGTGCTTCCTTCTTCTGTGCCCACTGATTGCTCTCTATTGCCTCTGGGCATTCTGTCTGCATTCACATGTGAGAGTTTGGATGACCTTGATTCTTGACTCTGTATTAGCAACAGCATCACATTCTCCTGAGTGAAACTGGGTGCGGCAGCTGAATAGCATTTGTGTTTGGAGCCAACATGGTCACTAATCAGTAAGAATGTGTTTTGGTTGCTTGTCTGTAGAAAGAAAGGTGCTGGGTGAAGGCCACTGGTTTCTGGTTTGTTTTCATCTGTTGAAATAAAAATTCATGAGCACATAGTTTCAATCTTTTGCCAATTAACCTAACATCCGTACACTGTAGATGTACCTTTAATGGAAAGGTCACCATTGGAAAACTTTGATAAGTAATGGAACGTGTAGTATTTGGGTTGCCTTTGAATTTTCACATCACACCTTCAGTGTTTGTCAAAGTACTAAAACTCAATCAATTACTGTTAATGTCTAAATATCCTGCATAATAACGTTAAAAATTGTCACTCAGTTTGTAATAAATGCAGATGAACAAATAACACACAAGCATACATTGCACCAATCTCATAATAAAAATTAAAAATGTCATGTTTTGGCAGTCTTCAGTGTGGACTAATGTAACAAAGGTATAAAATAATTAAAAAGATTTGAAGTAGAGCTGATTTAACTTGCAAGAAAAATCTATTTTTTAAAAACACAGTCCCCTTCTCTGCTTAGTCTTTTTTGTTTCAGGATTGTTATAAAACCACTAACATAAAACCATAAAATAAAATTTTTAAAATTGTGAAATGGACAGAAAATTCTTGAATTGAAATCTGAATGTTTTTGAAACTGTAATCTGAAAAAAATATATATATTAAAATGGGAAAACATGCTTGAACTAATTTTTTACACTATATATATTTATTCTGATGGTGTTGATTGAAAAAATAATATATGATGTAAGAACTTAAAAAAAATAATAGAAATATTAAAGTGCTTGGTTTTAGAATGTGATATTGACTCTAAAACCTGAGACTAGAAGTTTGGCTTCTGATGTGAAATTTTGTTTTTGCAATGCCAAATGCTGGGCAACTGATGTAAGATTGAAAGCTGGAGGGAATAAAGCTTAGATTAGCTGGGAGAAGCCAAGCAGAACTGAATGCAGAGATGTGGAAGCCCGTCTCACCAGGAGAATAGGCTGATGGTATCACACTTGTTCCAGACACAGAAAACAAAAGGAGGGAATCCAGGCTAGGAATGGAAAGCTGTGTAACATCTGAACAAGCTGTAAAAAGTATTTGAGGCTGGAGACTACAAAAAGTTGAATTCAATATTACAAACCCTTGTTTTATTTTTTTTTAATTTATTTTATTTTAGTTTTTTTCAATTTTGGGTTTAATTCAGATTCAGCATTGAGCAGCTTTGCTTAAATCATCGTTAATCAAAAATACAAAGGTAATTCAGAGAATTTCAGGTCTGTCTCAGTTAAAGAGAATACCATTAAAAAGTTAATTCATTTCAATAGGGCAACTTAAAAGGAAGCCTGATATTATTTAGATTTTTTTTCACATAGTGAGATTTTTCAAGCGTTTATTTGCATTCATATTGATTTTTATGGCTGATGGCTAATTTAAAATAATTATATTACATAAGAGAAGTCATTAAAATATTTTAATACTAAAACATAATTGCTAAAGAAGCTGGCTGCTGTCTCCTGTATCCAACTGTTATAGTAAAAAATTGTGTGTAAATAAACAGTTGTTAAAAACAAAGGTGTACCAGCAACAGGGATGAATTCTGCTGCAACCTCAGGAGGATTTCAGACCAAATCCTTGGGCGGAAATGTAATGAAACATTTAATGTATTTTACTTAAGATAAATGTTTGAATGACTGGATTGTTGCTTAGTTATTCAAAGTGTACTTTCAGAAGTATTTTTTTATTTTATTTTTTTTACCTTTCATTCTGGAATGTTGATCCCAGAAATTGGCGGAAAAATGAAAAATCCCAGATCCAATAAGCTACACCTTTGGCTTCCTTAACTACTCTGGAAAGCCCTGGACTGATCATCTCCATGTAATGCTGTGGATGCAGTAATTCATGCAAAAGGAGCCTGAACCAAGTATTGACTGTGCATGCTGAACACTACATGGGCAGACGTTTTAGTGGTCTAACATTGCTGTATTAATTTTTGCTTCATCTTATGTATGATTCAAATTTACAGAGAGACTTATCAGCACATAAACAGAAACAGACACGTGGAATACACCACTTTGCTTTAGTTTTTACATTTGAGTTACTAACAGACTGGCCTTTCCATATATTGAAATTGAGAAAAGTGACATTTGTATAGAAGGACACAAATGTCTGCTATTTTACTTTTTTTTTTATCACTGACATCCCCTGGATTTAATAAGAAAGGAGAGCTCACGAAGTGAAAGAGGAGATCTAAAATGCTGTGAAGAAGTTAGCTTAAGTTGTCCTTTAGCTAGGGAAGATAAGAGAGCAATGATAATGAGAAATCTAAACTGTGCTGCAGTTTGACGTCACCGAGACATTTTCACAGCAATGTCTATTTGCAGTACACCTACGTTCTTTCTGTCCTGAACTCCTTATTAGGTTTTGAAATAATTTAGAGTAAATACCCATCATAACTAAGGTTTTGTTTTTTTCATATTGGGGGTTTTGGTCAGGGGATTATTAATAAAAGCGGATATTACCATAAAAAACACCCCAATACTCATGTTTTCACATTCGGAGAAGGTTGTTTTTGCATGTTTTTGTCTTGTTCTTCTCAGATCCTGGTAGGGCTTGGAGTTGTTACTGGAGCACACTGCAGGAATGTCAACAGATTTATCCGCTTCTCTCCCTGTGATCTTATGTATAAGCTCCACATCAGCTTTGTTTCTCTTATTCAAGACTTGTTGCTTCTTCTTTCTGTTTGTTTGCCTGCATTCAACTGATGTGTTATAAGATTTGTTTTTTTCTTTCTGCCTTTCATTTCTCTGCTCTTCTGAAAAGAAAAACATTTGCACCATTCTGTTTCATCTGTCCTATTTTTTTGGGATTAAAACTTCTCTCACGCATTTGATCTGGTGACCTTCAGAGAACTACTCTATTCTTAAATTCTGTGAAGCACAGAATTCTGTGAAGAACAGAATTTAAGAATAGCTTAATAGGTAGTCGCTCTGTTTTTTTTGACTTGTGATTGGCAGGTTGGATATTGAAAATTCCTTTCAAGGAAATGTATTAAAGCTGAAATCTCCTACCAGTTTGATCTGGTTACATAACATCAAGCAGCATAAACCTTTTGAGTTCAGTAAAAAAAATAAGATTAAGGTTGACACTTTATGCTTGATGCACAAATGAGAATTATACCATTATCACGTTATGTACTTTGGATTCAGAATTTCTTCTGCTATCAAAATAAAACCTGCAGCACTTGTTTTCTTTTCATTTTTTGGAAATAAAGCAAAGTTTCATAATTCCAATCAATCAACCAAATTCAGATTTGTAGAATCAGTTGTAGAATTTTGTGTGTTTTTTTGTTTTGTTTTGTTTTTAATTAAGAAGACACTGTATTTGTTTAATGTGATGACTGATTTTTAGGTTTAGCATGGAAAAAAAAATATTGACATTAACTCAGTAACTAGCACAGAGACAGAAAGGAGTGATTGATGACAGACAATGTTAAATGTTTTTGGAGAGCATCTAGATTTGAAATATGCTGGCTAACACAAATTTTCAAACTTTGCTTATGAGTTCTCTTATTTTACAGTTGTAGCTCCTTCACTATATGTACAGAATTTCTGATAAATATACAGTCATATTCCATGAAACTAATCTTTGTTCAAGATAAGACCATTTCAGCCCTAAAGTGCTGCTCTTTTATTTTCTGTGCTGTGAGCACAGTCTTCACTTTGACTCTTTGATTTGTGCTTCTTCTAAACTGAATGGGGTCAGTATTTCCTAGTGAGCACCAGCTAAATGTGACTAATCCAATTAAGTATGATTTATTCTTCATTTATAACAAGGAGATTTGTTATTCTCACAATTTGCAATGAAATTGATTTTAAACATGGTAAAGGATTAAATACCGGTCATGTTATTTGTTTGTCAAATTTGCATTCTTAAGCACAGTGCTTTTCTATCAACCAGAGACTGTTGTTCCCATTCTCTTAAACTCATGCACAGAAATGGGAAGTTGAGATTCACCGCAGCCACTCCTGTAGGTCCTTTGAGGAAAAACACCAGCATAAATTATTTACCCCATTCTTGAACAGTTTTGTGGTTTGTGTTTAAAAGTTTCATTCAGTCTTTTGTGTGGAAGAAATATAGCTTTAATGACCTCATTTCACATGCGAGAGCTCAGAATGTGCTTTTATCCCGGCAGAGGCATTTATGTGTTATTTTAGTGATGATTGCAAGATTCTTATATTAAAATAAAGCTGAGCTGCTAACCTTTCTCCTTGACTTAAATGAATTTAATCATCTAGCTGTCTGCTCCATGATTAAGTCTGTTCAGATTTGCCAAGTCTGTGCAATAAAATTTCCATGCTTTTCTTTATGTTGGCAAGCAGAGTTTGAGCTGACACAACATCTTTTCTGATAATGAACCTGTACTTCTGCCACTTTGTCTCTTTAATCAAAATGCTGCTCTGTCTGTACTGTGTGGTTAGGTTACATCTGTGTCGGATGCATCCTGCTCTGGACAGCATTTTAGGTTCAGGGCTGTTGACTGGGCCGAGGAATAAAATATAGAGGAAGAGGTGTGCAGCTTTGTGTCTGTTCAGAATTACTTATTGTTTCCTCAGACAATAGTACTTCTGAGGGTTGAAGTGTTTAAACACTAGAGCTGTGCAGTATATTGTGACTCAATCTTCATTGCATGTGCATGCGCAATATTAATATAGCAAGGGACTGTTTATACAATTGTTTTATATTACAAGTGTTATGATAACATTATAATAATAACTTACTTAAAATTTGCCTATTACTTTTGAAACGTGGCTCAGCAGAATCATTTTAAGAAGTAAACAAATGAAACAGATATGAACAAAATTGATGGTACCTTTGGAAAAGATTGAAAGTAATTAAACAATAGGGACATGTCAAACTAGGGTGTTTTCAAGCTTGTAGTCAGTTGGTGTGCCTATTTAAAGGGTGACTTGTCACTAGGTTGTGTGGTGACATAGTGTGGACCACACTGAATGTGGACCACAGGGAGTGAGGAAGAGAGGTGCTCCAAGAGGTTGGAAAGAAAATTATACACAGGCATGTAAAGGTACAGGCTGTAAAATCATCCCCAAGTAGCATGATGCTCCTTTGATTACAATTGCACATATCATTCAGTATTTTAAGGCCAGAGAAGGAAAAATTATAACAAATTTAAGAGAAGGACAATACAAATGGCAACCATAGAGGCCAGAACAAACTTCAACGAAATTAAAGATGCATTCCAAGGTCAAGGTACATCCGCCGTTGCTTGAGCCAAAGTGGACTTCATGGGAGATAGCCAAGGAGGACACCAATATTCAAAGCACAGCATAAAAAAGCAAGACTGGAATTTGCCACAATGCATAGTGACAAGCCACAAGGCTTATAAATATAGAAATATTTTCTGATCGCTCATGCTATGTTTTATTTCTCAAACTATTACTCACACTATATAATAAGATAGTAGGCAGTTTCCACTAGACTCAAACAATTAAAGACCCTCTCTACTTCAACCAAAATTGGATAATTCCGTGGCTCTAAAATGCGATTCTTCTGTGCTTTCAGGGTGACTCTATGCTGTAGTTCCAAATGTTTCATGTTGCAGAAACTGAAGCTTTCAATGATTTCCAATAGCAGGACGTTTAATGCAGAGAGATATTTAATACCGTTCAGTTCGAATTTCATGCCCGAACATGATGCTCATGCTGCAACAGACAAACACAGACATTTCAAGTCTGATCTGTCACAGGCACAATATTGTATCGATCGTAAGTAGCTGTGTCACTGGTGATGATGTGTGTATGTGTGTGTGTGTGTTGCCTCTTTGCTTTTGATTTATAGCTCCTGTGTTTTCACGGGCAGCAATTTATCGAAGGAAAAATGATCGAGGCATTCTGCAGCAACCCCACTTCATTACTCAAACATCCTATTGCAGGCCTCCTGCACGATGGATTCAGCCTGTTAACAAGAAGGGCTTAACTTACCATGGTTAGCTGTTAAGAGTGTGAATGCGTATGCGGTCGTTGAGAATCTAGTTAATCGAGCATAATACTGTCTGTTAATAGTTACCCAGTGTCAGGCTGAGGCGCTTTACATTTGTTTGTGTACAGCAGAAGCTGCTTGTCTGTTGGTTTTGTGTTACTGGGACTTCAGTGAGTTTAATATGACCTAGTTAGACAGTGTTTTTTTCTGCTCCCACCTCACCACTTAAACTCAGTGAATCTTCTTGTTTTCCTCTCTCTGATTCTCTCACAATTCATGCAGGATCTCCAAATAAGTCTTTTCCTTTAGGTGTACTTCACCCACGCATTCTCGTGTCTTATTCCTCCCTTTTCCGCTAAATGACTGCCCTTTTTCACTTCAAGTTCGAATCAGCTGTTCTTTTTGTGAATTATGGCCAGATTTTTATGTTTCCTTTCATTCTGCTTGTCAGATCTTTAGCACAATTCTTTAATAACAGTTATTCAAACTAAATCTGATCATTTTGAGTCCTTTAGTTTCCTTTCTTGTGTATCTTAAATAAATGTATGAAAATGTCTCTTTTCCATCATCATTAAAATGTATATTTTGAATTGTTTGCTCCCTTTTATGCAACTTTTCAGAATTTGAATCCATAGACATAAACATCATTCATTGAGTTTCAGTGCAAAATGCCCCAGTCCTGACACAAATATTATGCATGACTTTTAATCTACATTTCCTTCCACTATGTTTACTGTTGATCAGAATTATTTTCATTCTACACAGTCAAGCACTTCTGAAAAGAAAAGTTGAACATTTAAAATCCTTTAGTCAATAAGTTGGCCTTTTATGGTTCATGAAATGTTAATTAAATGGCTCTAAAAAGCTTATCAGAGTTGTGAATAATTGCTCAAGTTCTCACCTACAGATGAAGTCTTGAACTTTTTATCCATTTTGTGACGTTCTTTTATATTTGACTGTAAATATTACAAAAAAGAAGAATTGATTTATGTGAAATCATTTGCATTTAATGTTTCGGAGAACCAAAAATTCAAATCAAAAGATTTTTAGATTTTTTTCCTCAGTAGGTCTAATAATATCTGAATGATCTAAAATTAAAAATAGATTCTTATTGATTTGTTTGTCCCATTTAGTTTAAGAATTATATTTAGCAGAAAGGTGATCAAGTTGACCCTATAACCTTTAATTTACAGAATACTCTTCAAGATTGAATTGGGAAACGTTTCATCAATCAATTATGTTTTTTTATTTGTAGAGCCACCATTTTCTTGTTGTTATGTGATTTTAGTCAGCAACAACAGATAGTGACATACCTTCAAGAAAAGGCAGCATGACTGAAAACAAGGCAGACTAACCCTAACGTTCCAGATAAAGACGTTTGCTGCTAGCAGTATTTGTAGTTTGATTTATTTTCACTTTTAACCAGCATTTATGTCAGAGCTACCTCTTATTCAAAGCTGTTATCTGTTTGATGTGTCTTCACCTGGATGTTTGGCAGCTGTTCCTCCGAGAGACGGTGGATAAAGATGTATCTCTGCCGTCATCGGTGTTCCGCTGAGGGATTTGTCAGCTAAGCCATCCAGTTAAGCTCACTTTTACTCATTCTCAGCTGCGCTTCAGCAGTCTGACAGCCAGTAATGTTGCTTTGTATCTTTCTGAGAGTTTTTCACAGTAACCAAGACTTGGGCAGATCACAAAAGCATGTCCCCAGCTTAAGAAAAAGCAGGGAATTTACTTTTATCCTATTGACTCACTGTGCAGGATTTAAGTGAAGGCCCCCAAAACAGATAAAAAGGTTCAAATCTTTCTGTACTGTAATGGTCAGTATTCCAGCATTGGATAGTAAGGATTGTTTATAAGGTTGCGTTAGTATTCTGTTTGGGATTGTTAGCATATAGCAGAAAGCTATTCACACAATTTAATTTTTTCCAAACTAATTAACTAATTAGACAGTAACTCAGTCTTTTTTAAAAGCATTCACTTAGGTTGAAACATACAGAGGGTGGCATTTTTATTTCTATTTGCATAATCCATAGCAATAAGGTGCTCTTTTCTTGGTACCCAACAGGTTTTATGTCAGATTTAGGTGATAGAACTGAGATGGCTGTAGATGATTTGTTTTGAACAGTTTATTTTATAGATTGGAAAATTGGTTTTGGAGCATTACCTTTTAAGACCCATTAGCAATCCCATGGTACAACAAGGGGTCTTTTATGTCATGTATTCCAACAAGGTCGAGGAAGAGGAACCAGCTCGAAATTTTTCACTGATTTGTCCTGTAGTCTGTGTATTGCCAGTGAGTGAACCAGGTCATTCCCATGCCTGGCAACTTTGGACCAGGGCAGCAATAGCTGCAATGTAGTTCCTTGCTATCATCTGTGTGTGAATGTGTTAATGACTGTGTGAATGACTGAATAAAGTGTGAAGAGATTTAGGATGCTATACAAGTACAGGCTATTTACAACCTCCCTGCTCAATGTGTGTGGTGACACAAAAACGAGGTTTTCCAGTGGCAAAATAGCTAAATAAAATGGCCATCTGCATTATTTTATATCTGTATCCCAAGATAACAGTTTTTGACATTGAGTCCTACTTAAAAGGGCTTAGAAACTCTAATTAATGTAAGCAATGAATAAAAAGTACTACGGCTGGCAGCAATTCCAAGAAATGCAGAATTGTGTCATTTTGAAACTTAAGAGATGTTCAACATTTGACTGGTAAAAAGAGTAACTATGCATTATTTGTAAAAAACCTGGGCAAAACTTTTTTATGGATATTTTATGATGATATGGGTACTGCAACTTGAAGGAAACTCACTGGCTTTTTCTCTTAAGTTGTATCACACATGGGCTTTCAGAAGTTGTAGGGTAGAGTTGCAAGTACATGCCTCACAGTGGGCAAGGTCTACATCAAAATTTTAAAAATAAAAAATAGGCTTGCAAATATTAAGAATTTGTTTTCTTTCACTTCATTGGCACCCAATGGCTTGACATGGCCATATTTGTACTTCAGTGGATTTTTTTAGGATTTCTGAAAGTTTTGTTTAAAGAAAAAAATAATTTTCATCCAAACAAGTGGGGCAGTTCTAATTTGGTCAGGATCTTAGGTGGAACTTTTTGAAGTTTTATTCAATTTTTATACTCTCTCACTATCTGTGTGTGCTTTAATACATGTCTCATTATGCATATTGAGTCAGTAAGTAGTTTTCTTTGGTGTTTTTAATCATTGCTACAATTTTCAAACTATTAGATCATTCAGATTCATGTTACACTGCAGCTACATGTTTGTAATAAAGACAGGATGTGAAACCAGCAGGTTAAAAGAAAAAGCAAGTAAGGTCCTTGTAGTTTATGTTTCTAAGCTATTATAGACTCACTCACAGTCTTGTTAGGGATTTCCCATATTCAGTCTAACTCAGTTTGACAGAAAAAAAAATGTTTTGGACACTGATGTTTTTTCTTGCTGAAATCTGCAAAAGACAACTGAGTTTGTCCAACATTGAAGTAAAAGTCAGCTTGCTGATAATCCAAAACGTGTAAAATGACAGAATATTTATTTGAAGTATAAACAAAGGGCTGTCATACAGTTGTTTTAAAGGTCAGAAATAATTGCTGAAGAGACGTTTAGGGTTATAACAGAACCCTCAGCAATGACAACAGATCACTGTCCTAACTTGTTTCTGGTCAAACAAACTGGAGGACCACAAGATTAATAGATGTCTGCATGTGTATGCAATGACCTCCTGGAACAGCCTCTAGACAGCATCACGCAGAAAGAAAAATCAGGTACCGGTTCTTTGGCTCAGTGGTGTTTGTATGCCTGATTGAATGAGTCACAGCAGTGAGCCGTGTCTGGCATTTGGCCATCTGCTAAGCTGTGTTGACGAAGAACACCATCCATACGATGCAGCCCCAGTCAGTCTGGCTTCCAGGAAATACACCCAAATAAATACCACAGAAATGTCACTGGGTGAACAGATGAGTATCCTGATTAAAAGTACACAATCTTATGCAGAAAAATCAACATGCACATGGCCAAACAGCTAGATGTACATTTTGTATTTATTTACATAACCCCCTACATTTTTTGTTTTTTTACTCCTGTCTGGTTTTTCATTGTCTCAGTGTGATAAATTACCCAAACCATCCTATGCCAGGCCTTTTATTATGGCTCTAATTACCCAATTACAAAGCTGTTCTGCCTCATGTGTTTCATACGCTCTACAGTAAGTTATTCAGATTCACTGTAATAAAAAGCACAATACGAAAACCTAATCAGAATCAAGTCACAGATGGTAATAGCAATATAAACAAGGACTTTGTTGTTTAATCAAAGTGCTTAGTTTGCACATAAAATATGTAAACATATCAAGACAGAAAAAATTGCTCGTAAGGATCCAAATGAATTTTCTAGTGGGACTTTATAGAGCGATTAAGAACAGTCAGTAAGTTAAGGATTAGGCAGCCTATTTACAATCTGTCAATAAATCTGTCAATAAAAATAACAAAAAGTTTGTTATTGCTATTTTGTTTTTCAAACTAAAAATGTAAGCACAAATATAAAAATTTTTGAGAACAAAACCATGAAATCCTGCTTTCAGACTGGAAATGTATGTCCTCTTTGATTGTGGTATCCTTTAGGGGACAGTTGGGACCTATACAGTTCCTTTATAAGTTATTGAACTGAGGTTTTGGGAAAAATTGCATGTATGTACTTATATTCAAGTTGATTAAGAGTTAAGCCATGGTTTTGGGGTTAGGGATTGAAACGACTTTCGCTCGGTTGTGGTTTATACAGTTGACATTTGGCCTTTATTTGGGATAATTAAAGATGAGGCCAATGCATTTCTGGATGCATTATATAGTGAGCATCCCTGTGGGGAGATGTCTGTTTATATGGTTTTAAAGTTTTGGCAATCAACTAAGAGTTTGGTTTTTGTTTTCTTTTTCTCAATTAGTTGTGGAGCCAATGTTGGCCTTTGCATAAGACCATCATATTACATTGTGCTGAAAAACAAAATAAAACATTCATCCGGTCTCACGCATCTCACAGAAGGGTGGAGAGCATTCAAATTAGTCTCACATTGCTTGGGAGTTTCAAAAGGGAGGTTTGAGTTGTTTACAAAGACCTTTAAGCTTATAAAATTGTGGCTGGTGTCACATAAAGCATCAGAAAGTTGTTGGGATTTATTTATTTTTTTTCTTTTCGATGTTTTTAAGTTAAAATAAAAACAGCCTCATATTCACAGGTTCTTTGATTATTATTACTGCATTCTTTAAACATTTACTTCCCTCTTTCATCTATTTTATTTTTTCCAGCCATAGTCTGTCATGAGTTAGTATGTGTGGATCCCAATACATACAAATTTCTCCCTTCAGGTTATTATTTATTTATTTATTTTTTGTTATTGTTCTTTTTTTACCTTTCCCTCTTTTTCCTGACTTCTCTGTTCTTGTTTACATGCTCTACAGGATGTTATTTATCTCTTCACAACTGGTTTCTGTAATTTTTCCCCACCAGCAAAACTGTTTTTCATCCAAACCTCGGTTATGTTTACACTTTATTTTTGTTTTTCTGAACTTCCTGTTCCTGGCTGAACAAAAAGCAATAGAAATTGTCTTTCTGGTTTATTCAAATAACCATTCCACCAAATTAAATAACTTCTTAACATGTTTATTTCTTACAAAGAGAAACAAGTTATATATTTAAAAAGTATTAGACAACTCTCATCTCATGTCTCCTTGCCACTAAATATGTTTTTATAGTTTTAAAATGCTGCCTTGATTTGTTGGGGTTTTTTGTACATCCATTCTTAACTACTTCATGTTTTGTTTTTTTGTTTGTTTGTTTTTTAGAATATTCTACGTTTCTCATGACTCGCAAGATTTGAAGATCTTCAGCTACATTGCCAGAGATGGTCAGAGCAATGTTTTCCGCTGTAATGTGTTCAAGTCCAAGAAAAAGGTGAGACACACGCTTTCATAAGTTTGTCAAAAACATGAATTTAGCCAGTTTACTATTTTCAGTTGTTGCTGATGAAAATAAAGATAACATTTTCTAAATCAATGAGGTTTTATAAATACAAATAGAAACCTGTATGCTATATATCAAATTAGATGTTACTGGTGTTGTTTTCACAGTGAAATCTTTCTAAATGGAGTCTACACAATGTTTTTCAACGGGGCATGGTTGAGACAGTTATCAAGCCACTGATATACCTATTTTTCAAAATGTATATTGCAAAATACTAGTGTGACCACTCAGACTATTTTCTTAAGTTATCTGGAGTGGACCTTGGATAAGGCAGTCCAGATTTTGTCTGATCTAAAATTGTTCAGATGTACCCAAACAGAAACTGAAAAAGCCCGTCACCACGCTACTCAATATGAAGCCACTATCGGCAATGTTTTGTGCTGAAAATGCCCTTAGTTTGGTATCAATATAGCACTGTAATTACAGTAATTAAGAAAGTAAAAAAATAATAATAATACAGTAAAGAAATAACTCTGAAAAAAACAACGATAGAAGGGTACAGCCTGTAATCGATGGTCTATAAATTTGTCCAATCGCCTAACCTTCTTATTAGATTTGGTAACGCTTTATTTGAATAGGGTTGTGAAGACTGTCACAACACCGTCATAAACATGACATAACACCTCTTATGAACACGAGTAAGTAAAGTTGTTATAACAAAGACATTTTGAATAATGTCAACTTTGTATTGAAAGTGTCATGATTTACTTTATGACAACAGTCATAAATATTCATGAAGACTTACTCATGTTAATGACAGGTGTTATGTCATGTTTATGACATGGTGTCATGACAGTCTTATCCACAACCCGTCAAATAAAGTCTTACCTCAGATTTATTTAATTAGTCTAAAGTAAAAATAAAGATTATATAATGTACTATAATCATTGGCTATCATTGTTTGATATTTTTCTGTTTTGTGAAAGAATTTAGTTTTCTTTTTTCAGTCATCTCTTTCATTTCAAGCTTTTTTCCTGTATGCCAGAAATAATTACATAGTAGAGTGTTATTTTCAGTATTTTCATTGTGTATAAATGCAATAGAGTTGAAAGCAATTCCTGTCTCTGTCAAATTATGACATCCCATACAAAGACATGCCGCACTTAGTTGAAGCAGCTGCAATTCCTGTTTTCGATGTGAAGCTGTCATTGAGGTCTGAGAAAAATATTTTTGAGTCCTTTGGGTTAAATTACAGCAAAAAATAAAAAAAATAAAAATACAAAGAACAAACAACACATTGTTAGACAATACTCTCCCAGTTTTCCACTTCTACAGCCAATTTTGGAGGACTTGTCAGTTAAATCCAGGGGTTAGCTGGGTGAAGCACACACTGCCTCATTATCTCTTCCCTACAGACTGACATTGACCCATAAGCATCCGGGCACAGACGTACACACGCACGCAGACACACCAACACACTCAAACACACATGCATGCAGTTTCACATTCTGAGCAGAAGAATGGAAAGTGTCACATGCCAAATGTCTGCTGGGTAGCCAGGAGTTTGAAGCCATATGTTAAAGAAACTGTCAGTGTGAATTTGTGTCAAAGATTACAGACAAATTAACTTTGAATGGTGAAGATTTACAGCAAATTTATTAATTTTTGTTTGAAAATTTGTTTGATTGTATTAGCTATAATACAATCAGTTATAGCTACACATAGCTGTGATGAACTGGCTACACATCCAGGATGTGTCCCACATCTCACATTGACCACAATATGTGGCCACCAGACCGCCATGTGACCCTGACAGCTGGTATAGACGATGGATTGATAAATTGGTTGTGGTGAAAAATGGTTGTGATAAAAAATGTAAGGGATGCACATCTGGATACTCTTTTCCAAACCGTCTTTTTGTATACCAGAAAAACATCTCCCAAGTACAGACTGGACTCTTGTAAATCACTGCTCCTACGGATCTCTAGAAAGAGTCTTCAGAATCTTCGATATGTCCAAAACCTTGCAGCTATCTTAATGAGACTGTAAAAATTTGCACCGGCTTCCCATCTCCATCAGGATTAATTTAAAAATCTCTCTCCTCACTTATCAGTGCTTGTATGGAAATGTCCCTCTTCACCTCAAATAACTTCTCAACCCACAAACCACAACACACTCCCTCTGCTCCAGTGACGTGCGGTGAGGTTCATAGCTGGTGAGGCACTGACGTCATCAGAATCAGATTTGCAAACAGATGCATAGATTGACAGCAGTTTACAGGTTATGTTTCACTTCTGCATCCTTACACATACAAACTGTAGCTCACAAAACACACATATTATCTCCTGCTTCGATTGAAAGTCCACTTGAGAAAACTTTTTTGGTGTTGTAATGTAGTAATCCATGTCGAAAGTCGGGATAAGCGAGAGGAAAAAAATCACTATCTCTATTATAATCTATCGCTGCACTTGACTTGCTTCCCGAATCGTTTAGCCTAGCTCGCTGTCACTTACTCGGCAGTTGAGGAGTGAACAAGACGAACGTCTGGGATCTTGAGCGCCGAGGCAAGAGAACTGCCTGCCTCACCTCGAACCTGTTCTCTGCCGTTTATAATCGCTCATTACACGAAACACGTTACACAAACACAGTTGGTGACAAAAAGCACTGTACATTATATACATAAGCTAAATTATTGGAAATAAGTTCACATATTAAATTAGTTTAAACCATTTTATTGACGCCTGCAAGCAACATGCTCTCTCCGCTTAGCAGCCAGCGCAGAGCCAGGGGTTGCAATCCAAGGTGAGGCAGAGCTCGCTGCTGCCTCACCGGCATCGCCCAAGCATTTGAATGGGAAAATAAGAAAATTCAGCGATTTTGAACAAATAAAAATCGAAATTGGTGAAGCTACATGAAAAATAAATATTTTTTAGTACAAACCACCGGATGAATATAACAATTTAAATTACTTTATGATTATATATTTTCTTTCTTTCCATGATGGCTGGTGAGGCACTGCCTCACCTGCCTCCCCTGACCGCACGTCACTGCTCTGCTCCACTCACCCCAAATTTCTTCATGTGTCAAGATCCCAACTGAGCTCAACATAGTTGACAGAGCTTTCTGTGTCGCTGTTGCTCACCTGT
This sequence comes from Gambusia affinis, assembly GCF_019740435.1. Classification (NCBI taxonomy): domain Eukaryota; kingdom Metazoa; phylum Chordata; class Actinopteri; order Cyprinodontiformes; family Poeciliidae; genus Gambusia; species Gambusia affinis. Next base: position 21,022,039 of record NC_057877.1, on the reverse strand, counting down.
AGAATGCCACAACTTTAAGAAAGAACCAAAAATCTGATTTTTTTGTAAAGCATTTCAATCTTTTATAGAATGTTTCTAATTTAACTTCTTTTAATCGTTATTTTTTTTCTGTCCATAAAAAAGGAGATATTGATTTTGTATAGAGCTGTACAAATAACATTGTTATTATTTGATGCCGCCATGTGGCATCTTCTCCCTCATCATCTCTGGTGTGGATTCTGAATCTTGTTCAATGTGTTCATGGTGAGCCTGTTCTTGGGAGACTTCATTCTGTTACTGGTGTCTGTGCAGCAAATACTAATACTTTTCCAGATGTGTAACCTCTAAATTCATCACCTTGGTCTGTCACTTTTTTGTTACAGATATCTAACATTATTTATTTATTTATTTATTTATTTATTTATTTATTTATTTATTTATTTATTATTATTATTATTATTATTATTATTATTATTATTATTATTATTATTATTATTAATAATAATAATAATAATAATAATAATTTATTTTTTAATGTCCTTTTCAGCAGTATGGTACTGAGAAAGTAAGCATTACAGCTTCAGCGATGTTGCTTCATTGATATAAAACTTTGTGAGAAATAGTTTTGTTTATATCAAATGTACTATAATCATAGTTGTATACACATTTATGCATTTACTCTCAATCCAGTAACAGTCAATGTTGCATGAGTGTGTTCTGAATAATTGTCTATTACAGTTACAAAGCAGTTAAGTAGACGATTTAGAAAAATGTATTTCCTTCTGCCAGTTAGAAAGGTATCTGATTTAAATCACAATAGCACTTTTACTGGGCCTGTGTGAAATTCTTCCTGTCCTTCTCCCCAATGCTCTCTCATTCACCCCCCATCGCTTCTCATTAACACTTTAATAGAATCTAATGAATTGGCTGGCCTCTATTATTCAGAATTGAAGTGCTAGTTATAGAGTGGTAAAGTATTCATCCAAATACTCAATTCTTCCATTCCTGAAAGGTCACTGCATGCATGTGGTTGTGCACTGTGGTGGTGACAGGGATGGTATTTGATATTTATAAGGTTAAGATTGTCTGTGATCCCTGTTGGCATTCTGGCATTTATGGCAATTCTGAACTTCACATTTCAAAATGAAAGAGTCAGGTCAGTTCTGGATTTGAGTTACCTAAAGAGCATTCCTGAAGATTCGTTTCCCTTTCTCTGATAGTTTTCTGGACTATCAATTTTGCAACTGTGGTAGGCATCTAATTATTATTATTATTATTTTTTCAGATTTTGTTTCACGTCTATTAGTATTGTTATTATTATTATTATTATTATTATTATTATTATTATTATTATTATTATTATTATTATTATTATTATTATTATTATTATTAATAATAATAATAATAATTTATTTTTTAATGTCCTTTTCAGCAGTATGGTACTGAGAAAGTAAGCATTACAGCTTCAGCGATGTTGCTTCATTGATATAAAACTTTGTGAGAAATAGTTTTGTTTATATCAAATGTACTGGAGAAAAGAAAGGTGGAAATAAAGGCAGAAGGCTGGGAAAAAGGTTTAAAGGGAAAGAGGGAGACTGGAGAAGAACAAAAGGAGCATAGAGAGAACACACAACATACTTGACGATAGCTACAGTCATTAAAATATCCAAATTCTGCTTATGCAACAAGTATAGAGCATAAGTAGGGAATGAAACCTGCATTAATTTAGGCAATATTGAAGTATATTGAGATTAAAGAAAAGATATTTTGTTTATTAATTTACATAAAGAATTAATAAAAAAGCAGCACAAAGACAGAAAGTTGATTATTGACAAAGTCTCCGAACTCCCCATATCCCAACCCAATTGAGCCTCAATGCATTGTCCTTGAATAAGCTTGCTCCATATAGACTCTTCCTAGCAACCCTGAGGACAAAGAGGATCATCTCCTTTTGTTTTTGAGCCAAAACACCCTTGGAGATTCTGTTTTTATGCCTCGCAGGATGAAGCTGCCAAGGCAGGACAGGATAAATCTGCACTGCAGTCTAAGCATTTTCTGAGAAAATTAGTAGTTGGACATCTCTTCAGTGCTTACCTGAAAATCCTAGAGTTCACTCATGTTCGAGGATTTAATATTTTTTCAGGGATATAAGAGCTTTGCCAGTAGACAAGCAGAGGAAACTCTGCACATCTGTTTATAGAGACCAAATATGGAAGATGAATGAATGAGTGGCAAATTAACCTATGCAAGCTGAGAAAAAAAAACAAAACAAAACAAAAAAAAACAGGTTAAAAACAACCTTCACTATTCTTACACCAATTGTCATCAGAAATAAGAACAGGTGTGAAACCAATCACCTTGTCAAATGCAAACTCAAATAATTGGCACTTTTTAGGGTAAAAACAACATTGCAACTGTGTTTTCACTGTGAAAACAGTCAATTTAACAAAGCAGTTTAATCACAAATCAGCCAAGAGCAACCTCAATTTGAGCTGCCTGTGGTTTATCACAAATCATGATTCCAGTCATCAATATCTCTTTAAAATCGGGCCAGCAAAGCAAAACCAACAGAGACACAGTATGGAGCACAGCTTGTTTGAATAAGTGTGTTGCACATAAAACAGATGACAGAAACTCCCAAATGCAGACACACTAGTGACATGTGACACATTTCTTTGGGTTTAGATCCAGTGTTTTGTTTTACTGCAACTCCATGTGTATTTGTATAGATAAATAATGAACATCAAATGTGCACAGTACAACGGTGGTCTTTGTGTTTATATCTTAAATCTAACGACTCAGAAAATGTGCAATTCTGACATCTTTATGATGTCTTATGTTTTTGCTCGTTTTCAGATTGTCAAAGTATTTTTATATTGACTAAAAATAATCAGAGTTTTAAAAAAAATCTTTTCTAAAGTGATTTCATCACATAGGCTATAACACACAGCACATTCAAACTCCATTTGTAAATGTGGTCCATTGCTGCTGATTAAAGATTAAATACATTTTCTTCAAGTGCTGACAAAAATTCTAAGAACTTGCAAATGGAATTTAAAAAATCTTTGTCAAAGTCCTATAATTTCAGCTAAAATGTTTTTACATTTTGATTAAAATCCCAAAATATTACAACCTGAAGATTTCTTGGTGGGCGAATAAAAAAAAAAAAAAAGAATAAATAAAGTCCTGTAGCATTGCCCCCATCTCTCCTGAAATTCTCAAAGGACAAGTGTGTATAAACTATAGATGGATCAAGTTATTGATCCTCAAAATTCCAAACCAGCAAACCACTCCACTGAAATGATGTTGCCCACCTCCATGTTAAACATTCTCATCATTACACCAGACAGAAAGACCAGGGCTTTTGTTGACTTTGTGCTTTCACTTTAGATGCAAATTAGAACCTAAAGTATTTTACTCCTGAAACATTTACACCTGTCCTCTTATTGAACAAGAGGGAAGAGTCCAGGATTTTTTTTTTTTTAAAGTGCATGACTGTAGTAGTAGCCTTGCACTAATATTTAATGGATTTTATTGAAATTTTATGAGACAATAGGTTATCTAGTTTCTGGCTGTGAAAAAAAATAGTTAAAAAATAAACTGTGTCCTGACAACATGGTATGATTCAGATAACTTTAAAAAAAATTAATTTTCCACTGTCATCTGCAAAAATGCACCATTCGGTCACAAACAGGCTCTCAGCACTGTCAATCAGGCTCATGTACTTACACATACAATTTCAGAAGCAGGCATTTTCTCTGCTCAAAGTTTAGGAAATTGTTTGGGATATTGTTTTATTACCCAACTCATCTTCCTCCTCTACAACTTCTTCAAGGACCAATCTGTTGTTTTCCTAAATCTTCCTAATTTTTTTTGTTCATAGACATTCTCCAAGAAACCTCTGAGTCCTTCACAGAACAGTTGAAGTTATTCTATAATTAGGTGACTTTTTATGGTTATTGTTTCCACTAGATTTTATGTAATCATATCAGTGTAAAGAGCACTGAATACAAATACACACCACATGTTTAACATTTTTAATAGTTAAGAGTTTCAAAAAATATACTCTCATACCATAATGTAGATAAGAGGTCTGTCACATGAAACAACAATAAGACACAATAGGGCAAAATGTGAAAAAGCTCAAAGAATTTATATGTCTTTGTCGCATTCTTTTTGCAGTGTATCACTCTATTAAAGACACTCTCAGTCTGTGGTGCACGTGTAGTCCAAACTTGATGGTACCCATTCCTATTGAACCTCACAATGTTCTTTTGTAGCAGATTCTGTGCCATGCAAATTCAGTCCAACTTTTCTTCCATAATATCCACCAAAGGATTTCTGGACATACCCGCAGACGCTTATCTTCAATTGTCCTGAAAAGTTCATGACAGAATTGTCATGATGAAAAAGAACCTCTGTGGGTGTTTTTCACAGATGTTTCCACATGGTTCTGGCAGCAGAGTCAGAACCATGTCACCACTGGCAGGAATGGCTACAAACTGAATGAAAGTATGATGAGACATCTCAGAACTGAAGCGCCCACAAAGTATGAGGAAAGCTCGGGGTGGTACATTTTGGAGCTGCAGTGAGAGTTGCTTCTGTAGTTGGATATAAAAAGTTGATGGTTTTAGGATTGTTGAGTGGTGTTCCTTGTTGTATATGACTGATAGACAACTTTAGTTTAACTATTGCAGTAGGAACAATGGCTGTCTTGCTGACCTTTCCTAAGCCAAAGCAAATAAAGGCTTTCAATGAGATCTGCAACACTGCGATAGCTAGGTCTCTGTAAATTACAGGCTAAGCCCCTCAGTTATCATATTGCATCAAGCTAGGCCAAAAAAAACTAACAAACCGGAAAGTGAGCAGGTTTTTTCCAGATCTAATCAAAGTATAGGGTCTTGTTCTGATACACCCCAGTTAAAATAATAGAATTTAGTGGCCTCTCAGCACTTTTTATTGATTAAAAATTTCTAAGTTAAATGGTCCTTCTTTTTTACCCTCTCTGTCTCTTTCGGGCAAATTTGTTGTTACCTTCCATAACTGCAGTCTTTTTTTTTCTGTAAGGACTGGATTTAAGTTGTTGCAGAGACGGTGAATGCATTTAGCTTTTTAGAGCTCCTATTTTCTTAACATTATATCAAGAGTTGTAATATTAAGAGAGGCTGGGAAGTAAGCTAGTAAGTATATCAATATGCTGCCACATTTATTTGTCAGAATGTCTCCATACACAACAACCACCTTAAGGCTTTCCTTCTACTCAAGTTGATTCATATTTTAATATTTATCCTTAACCTTTCTAAAAATAAATTAGACCTTAATCCCTATTTTGCCATCCAATTTATAATTTTAAATTGAATTCTTAATGTATATTCTGTATTTGATCAAGGTTATTACAAGACAGTTAATGATAAATTAGTGTTTAACTGTTAAATGATTAGATCCTTAATAAAATTATTTTTAAACACTGTAATTAATTCCACATTGGATAGAGGAGGAGAATGAATCAGCTCATCATTGGTGCAGAAAATTATGGCAATTCAATAAGAGGTGAATCTCTTTCCCTTCTCCCTTTGTTTTCGCTGCCTTTGTCCTGGATTGCATTGTGTTCCCTTTTGTCCCCTTCTCTTTGTTTATTCCAAGACTAAACCTTGGTAGGTTTTTCAGGATAAATAATGCAACACACCTCTGACGAGGCCCTGTCCAACAGTTTGAGAGAATTCATCGTTGTGAGAATCGAGCTTGCTGCCAGCTTGATGGATAGAGTAGAGGAAGATAAAATAACAGAGATAGAGGGAAGGTTCATTTATTCAGTCTCGCTGACAGAGGAAAAGTAATAGGTAGAGAGAAAAAGACATAGTGACAGATGTCCGGCATAAAAACTATTACACATCTTTGCAGCGGAGCAAAGAGACTTTGCATGTGAGTGACAAATCACTTAGTGGTTCTGTCAGCTGCCAAAACTAGATATCACTGAGAGAACCAGCTCAGGAAAGAAATGTTTAGAAAAGGGACAAGTGTCTTTATGAAAAATGAACTGACTGTAAAAGATGAGTGATTTGTGAGTCAGTGTCCTTTCAACATTGACAACAGTGGGAACATTCTAGCAAGGTCTCATTGGACACGTCAGGGGTAATTCAGGGTTTGGTATATTGGTATATTGGTATATTAATTACGCCATGAAGTGCTTTAATTGGCCAGAAAGATGTGCAAAAGTATTAATAACACAGTCAGCTCAGGATTTGGATTTATACCTTTGGCAGAGCAGCCTAAGCAGTTTGTAGATTTTGTAATAAAGTTTTGTCACAGTAGTTCAGAGCTACATCGTCTAACAACTGTTCTGAGCTGTTGATCCTTTGCCCCATGATAAAGTGATCCATTGGAATATGTTTAACCAGAGGTGGAAAGTGAAACTTTGATCACTGACTGCAGTCTCCTTTTCTGATTCCACTGTGTGCTGTCAACATAGCACTCAGTAATTTAGGGACAAATGCAAAGGTCAAATCTACTCTTTCTTCCAGAGACACAGCTACGCGTGTGCATACTTTTATCACAATTAAGCTTCACCGCTTTAATTCATTATTCCCTTTTCCCAAAGGAGCACATAAACCATCTGGAGCTTACACAATGCTTCTGGCAAAGCTAAAGTGGTGTAAAAGATTATGCTATGGTTTCAAAGGTTTGAACTCTAGTTTTAGCATCTTCATCCTGGGAAAATATTTTAAACCAGTTCTAGATCTAGACCTGGCTGTCAGTGTGATGAAATATACATGTATTATTCAGTGGTGTCCACACTCCAAAAATATAATTCAAATTATAAGTACTTTTAGCCTTTTCATTATATATATATCCTGTCAGTGTGTGCAGTGTCACTTACAGATAATGTGTATATTACTTGTTTAAAAATTAATTTAGAAAAATAAATCAGAAATATGGTTTGGGGGGGAAAATGTTTTCAGAGCTGATTAATCTCTGATCATCTTGGTCTAAACAACTTCTGGACAAATGTATATTCTGCAATTCTACCTAAACTTGCCTATTTTTGCAAGAGAGGAGATGGAGATCAAGTGCTATGGCTTTATGCTGAATGTGTCCTCAGCCTGAAGCTGTATTCCAAAACCTTGATGTTGGGAAAGCCAGCTTAAATTTCCACATCTGATACAGAGCCTGGGGTTGTAGAGCCATGTGTGTCCTTTAACTGCATGGGGCAGCATTTAAGCTTGCTTTAAAGTTAACAGAAAACTTATGTATTTTTCTATACATTTTGCTTGACTTTTAGTTTGTATTGAATCTGAGAATAAATAGAGTTTGCTGACTGGGCTCAGTGCCTAAAAATAAAATCATTTCCTTTTCTTTACCACTGTATAAGAACAAACCAGTAAAGGGAGAAACCTGATAGCAAATGGATATCATCACTCTGTTTTTTGTTTTTGTTTTTTTTTTTACATGCCATGTGAATTTAAAGCAGGGCGCCAGCTAGAAAAGTGAGAGATAAGCAAACACAGCCAAATCAGTGCATCTGTGGGTAAAGAAACAACTCCATCAAAACCCACTGTGACATTTTAGAGATTAGAAAGTAAACACAAACAACCTCTCTGTGTGGAATATCATTAAGTGATACTATCTGACCTAATGATACAGAATCCACATCGGATTCCTGAACACAAGGTGATTCAGGAGGAATCAAGTGTCTGATCCTGATGGAAATGAGGCTCACTCTGCTCACTGTGTCTAGACTTGTGAAATTAAGATATTCTCCAACATAAATAGTGAAATCTTTTATCTTTCTGTATGTTAAATGTTACTTTGAGATTAATAAAAAATTTTTTTTACACTTTTGTTTTTGCTCACATAGAAACCTATGCCACTGGCTTAGGTATGGCTGCAGGTATTTAGATAAAGATCTTAGGTTGCCTTAATTGGCTTTGTCCCCATCCTATTTAGCCCATCACACAGGACAGGTAGTTCTTTTTGGTGACAATACTGAACAACAGTGCTTTATACTGCTGGAACAATATGACCTGTAACTATAAATGGCTTGAAAGCCTGACATTTTGAAAAACGTTTATGAGATATGGAACCAGAAATTGGCCAAGATGGATGACAAATTTCCATGTTTGGCTGCTTCTCTTCATCCTTTGTTATGGCTGGACTGTACAATGAAAGTATGTTCTTTACACTGATTCAAAAGTTTAAGTATTTATAAGTAGGACCATCTGAGCAACTGGCTGTATTTAAAGGCATGTTCTCATGCAAAACATTGTAGCAAAATATTGTAGTCTCCATTTAAGGAATTTCTGCATCACTCGTATGGAACCAGATGTATGCAAATGCAGACAGCATATAAATGAATAATATGCTTTCTTGACTAACAGCCTTATCATTAAGAGTGTTAATCAAACCACAGTTGGTGCCACCAGTTGTGGTTTGGTCTTGGCTTACCAAGTGAAATCTTTTATCTTAAAGATTTCACTTTCAAAGTGGCTTACCAAGACCAAACCACAGAGAAAAGCAATAAATGTCTCTCTGTTTATTGCTCAGTTTGAGTTGAGTTCCTACAAGCATTGAAGCACAGTCTTTAAAATTAAGCCAGTTTGTTTTTCTATTGTAAAAATCCCAACTTAATTTTTTTGTTTTTTCTTCTTTCTCATTCCCCAATCAGAGTCAGGCCATGCGCATCGTCCGGACAGTTGGCCAGGCGTTTGAGGTTTGTCATAAACTGAGTCTACAGCATACACAGCAAAACGCAGATGGAAAGGCGGACTGCAACGGTGAAAAAAATGGTGGCGATTCCTCTGGTACAAACACACAACACACACACACATTAAAAGGTCGATTTGCTTCACTTGCACAACAAAGATATTCCTTGTGTTTTTTAATGCTGATTTGACTTTTTTATTACCTGCTTCAAGGTATAAAGAAACAGCATTACAGCTTGCTGTTTTTCATAAAAAATAAAGGAGGTACAAAAGAGCTACAGAGTTCAGGGTTAGTGCTGCTTTAATCAAAGTTGTTGAAAGGCGTACATGTAATTGCAGAAGCACCTTGAAGTAAAGTCATGGTAAGAATGAGACATCTCATGTTTCTCAAGTTTATCATACAAAGACTAGTGTGTTGTCATTTTTTCCAAACCTAGTAAACATTTGTTGTAAAAATTAAAGCTTGACATTTTATACCATAACATGAGTAAATTACATCTAATCTAGTGTTAACAGCATTCTAAGAAAGAAATGGTAAATGTCATTGTTGCACCTTAACCTTGAGGAGGAAACAAGCTGGCTGAGGTCATCAGTTCATTTGGGATATGAGCCGGTCAGAAGCTCTGGCACCAGCTAGTCTGTTTATCCGTACCATTCATCACTTCCGATAAGAACTCCTGACCCTGAGCACCCTGCCTAGGTATAAAGTGGCTCTGTTTCTATCATGTCTTCTCCTCTTCATCAAAGGTCTGGCAGTGCAAGAAATGCTGCCCTAAAAACATAGACATTTTTAGGAGGAAGGGAGTTTCTTCTCTCATTGTAGTATAAAAACTCAGGCTAACCTTTCTTTTTCGTGGGTGACTGGTATTAATTGTTTCTCACAAGAGCACTACTTAAACTGACTTACAGTTTGCAAAAAATACTACAGTATATAGCATGAAACTATCAAGATTGTATATCTATAGTCTGTATAATATATAGTTGAGGTGGCTCGGGCATCTGGTTCGGATGCCTCCTGGACGCCTCCATGGTGAGGTGTTCCGGGCACGTCCCACCGGGATGAGGCCCCGGGGAAGACCTAGGACACGCTGGAGGGACTATGTCTCTCGGCTGGCCTGGGAACGCCTTGGGATTCCCCTGGAAGAGCTGGAAGAAGTGGCTGGGGAGAGGGAAGTCTGGGCCTCCCTTCTGAAGCTGCTACCCCTGCAACCCGACCTCGGATAAGCAGAAGAAAATGGATGGATGGATAGTCTGTATAATGTCTATGTGTGACACGGCCACAGCATAAGCAGAAACTTCTCAGTCTGACCACTTGATTCATAAAAAAACAAACACAATCAAAATTAAATGCTCCTTTTCACATTTTTGTACTTTCGTTTTTTCATAAAATTAGTTTTTTAATTTTTGTTTAAAAAACAGGAAAACTAGTGTTTTTGAGTTGTTGTTTTTTTTGTTTGTTTGTTTCAAACAAAAAAACTGAATATACATGGACCCATTTGCTTGCAATACTATTAATTCTCTACGCAATTCAGATTTTCTTTCTAAACTCCACACCCACTTTTTGATTTATTTCCAGAGTAAAATCTGAAATCAGACTTACTTTTATGCTGCAGTTGCATAAAATAATTCAAGATACAGAGGTGCAGTGTATTTCTATTTTTTTCAGCGTATGAGTAATATTTCAGAGGGTCTGCTTTTTGAATTAGCTTTCTGAAGATGTTGAAACAAGCCTACCTGCACTAGTCAGCTCAGTCTGGATAAACAGAGATTGGTTTTGAAGGAAGAGTTGAACTAATCACTTGTCTGGGGGGGAATAGTTCAATCATTTTTTTGTCTTTGAAACAATTCAAATTTCAAAATCTTTCACAGTTTTCAATGCAGTTTCCTAAGTCTACACCACAAAAACTTTTTCAGTAGACATTTAATTACATGGAAGTCTGTGGGTATTTACCCTGGAGACCATGTTAGTCTGCTCTACCTTGACGTCTAATGATTCCAAAGACTCACACTTCCCCACTTTCTTTTTAAGGCTCTAGTTCTAGTCGGTTTTCTTGTCTGGTCTTGACTTGCAAAAAACAATGTTAATAATGCTTTTAATATATTAACCAACAATTATTGTACTCTAGGAACGTCTCTGTAATGTGAATATTATATTAACTGATATTGTAATGATGATGAGGAGGATAATGATAATGTCATATCCATGATATTATGCAGCCACTATATGATTGCATTGTGTTTGAATGAACTGAACTGACTGATTTTAAATAAATTTAGACTAAATTTGTATAGCAAAAAATGGATTGGATGCACTTATCTTTAAAGTTGATGAGATGAAATTAGTAGTAAATGTGTGCTGGAAAAGTAATCTGATTTTAGTTAATTAAATTATCGTGACTGATTTTAGCACATTGCTATTTGCTTAAAGGCAGGAATCAGTAACTCGTTATTTTCCAGTGTATTCTTCATCTCCACAGCTAAGCAGGTTTGCCATTCCAGCCTGCCTCTGGGTGGTCATATGGCATATTTTTTTATGTCTTAGTCGCTGAAAAGAAATTATTTTTTGTTTGGCCAGATATGACTCAGTGCTTTACCCCCATGTTGCTTTCAGCCTAGAGAAAACAATATGCGTTATAATCTGGATCCAAATGCTTTGATTTGTTGGTTCTTATGCAGTGCCACCTGTCTTTTTGAAAATTTTACTGAAGTATAAAGTACAAAAGTAACCTGCACCTTTCCTTATTCTGTTTTTCCTGATATTCTTGCTTTGAAATCAACTATTAAACTGATTTTACAAAACAGGTCATTATTTGCTCACAGAAACCCTCAGATGCTGACATGGAAGTATCTAAACATGACATGCAGAGGGGGGTAACACAGGGTTCAATGTTACAAATAATTTTACTCAGAGGGAAGCTACTGTACAATAACACTGGTGGGCTGAGTTCTCCTTATCTGCTGCTGACTTCCTGGGCATGATGGGCTTCCCTGGAACCCTGCGGCATGTGGCTCTGAATAAGTTCTGAGAGAACGGACATGGAGATTTAGCCAAAGAAAAAGTCCACAAACTCTTTAACTGCAGCCGTTCCAGTTATTATAGAGCAGAGTCCCAATGTGTTATCTTCAGAACCCCAAACCCGCCAGAGGGAAGCTCATATTTCACATGCTGATGAGCCCAGAGATCACCCGCTCATTTTGATTGTACATCCACACAGATGTAAGAGGACCCCACATGCATACAGAGAGAATACTTTTACATATGCTCTCTCTCACACTGGCTGACTGGGTGCATGAAATAGCACAAGAGCCATCGTGCACAGCCAATGAGCTTATCTGGAGAACTAATTATCTCAGCAATAAAAGGAGAGGGGATAGAAAAGTGGAAGATGGCGGATCAGAGAATTTTAAAAAGGGGATGGAGCAGAAGAGGAAGAAGAAATGCATTTTACAAGGAACTGGGCATGAGTAAAAGGAGAAGAAATGAAAAAGTTGATTAAAGAGAAGAGGGGATGAAAAACTGGGTTGAGCAGCAGGGAGCAGTGGAGAAAGTAGATTAAATTTCATTGTCAGAGGAAGCATTCGAGAACAATAGCACAGACAGAATCCAGACTAACAATACAATCTTATTTAACTTTTCAAAGAAAAGAACACAAAATTGGAAATGCTGAACATTGGCATCAGTTTTAATAAAAATTGATATATTTTTGTAATACTTGACATTGTAATTTTTGCTTTGAGAATAAGATATTTAATTAAAGTCTTAAAACTCAATTATGAGAATAAAGAAAGACAGTATTAAGCTCTAAGACAGGAATGTGATATTACACCCCACTTAAGTAGTTCTAAGCCAAAAGTAATTTTGTAGTGTTAACTTTTTTTCTTTATTACTGTACACTCCTTTCTTTCTTTTCCACTAAGGCATTCTCATTTCTTAACTTGTTCTGGTACTAGATTCTGTTCTTAGCTGGTTGTTTTAAAGAACAAGTTTGGTTTTCTCCAACTAGAGAGCCAGCATAGTGGCATGTCTTTACAGCACTATAAATAATATGTGTGACTTTCCATCTACTCCTAATTATTTAATCCTAAAATAAATTGTTCCTAAATCCTTCAGAGAATCAAAGTGTTTATAAGTCTATGTCATATCTAAAGTCCCAACTACGCTGCGGAAAGAAAGCTACAGTACTCTAGATAAATATTTAAAAATATATTTGCATTTATGTAAATTGCCTTTCCTTTCGCACATGACCATCTTCAGCTTTCAATTGAATTCTGATAGAAAAAGTTTCAGGACAATGTGGGGCAGTTGTAAGGAAAGTGCACAAAATTGCCTACAATATTGTTCAATTTCATGCAATTCAGTTACAGATAACAAATGTTGCTTCTAACAACTGTAAAAGACAAACAAGTCCAATTCATATGCATAAATATATATTGTCAGTTCAATGCAATAATATGGACAGATTCTAAGTCAAATACATATATTCTGATTTGGTCATAGTTATCAGACAAAGGAGTCAAATTCAGTTCATTGGTTGAAGTTTTGACTTTGCAGCAATTCCTCCTCCCGAGCATTTATGTTGGGCCAGTGGACAGTGGAAAGTCAAATAACAATTCTGTGTTAGTTTATAAAGAATCAACACTCGTATATGTATTAACTTTTCGTCAGTGAGCTTTAAATAAATTACTATTTCTCCCAATAATACCTAAAATAAGTCCTTCTGTCAATGTAATGAATGTGTTTGGGAACTAGAGGCAAAATTGAGCTGGGAAATTCAGACAACAGCAGGCAGTCATGTCAGTAACAGATAGCACAGAGGCAGGCAGCAGAGCGCAACACTGATAGCAGGGTTGATGAAAAAAGAGTGGGGGTCGGGGTGAGGTAATGGAGAAAGAGAAGAGACTAGCTGGGAGCAGGTTATCAAGAATGAAATGATTTTGAGGGAAGTCTGTAGCTTCTTGTCAAATTGTTGGAAATTAGGTTTAAGTAGAGGGAGAGGACAGAAGTGGTCATTTTAAAAAGGAAATAGGGGAACAGTGGGGAAGGAGGAGGGTGAAAACAGTGGATGTTATTGCAGCTGGGAGAGAGACATAAAAGTGGATTGGAGAGGTAAACACAAACTCCACTACATAATCAAGTTTTAGTTATTTAAAAAAATAAATTTAAACTTAAACTTTATTTGCCTGGGTTATTGAAAAGAAGGAAACTAAATGAATCAGAAATTTCTGAAAACAGTGTTTTTGCTGATAAAGCCACTTCCCACTCTAATTCACCCACTTTTTTACTTTGATGAAACTGTGTGAGAGTAAAAAGAAAAATGTCAGTGTGCCATGACCGAGCCACCTAGAAAGGTGTTAGCTGAAGTTAGGGTCAGGAACATCAAGCTGGGCTGATATCTATACTCTTGAGATGATCTCCATTATTGAAATTAAAATAATTTTTAGAAATCATTTATTTCAGTACATTTTGATATTTTATTTGTTACTAGAGTTAAATCATTAGTTTTCACTAACTAATGACACTATAAAATTAGTGTCATGGTCATTGAGGTTGTTTGTGTTTTTGTGTTTTATTGACTCATTCACAATATTTCCACTTCAACCATCGATAGTGAGGGTTGCTTTTATTTTAGGAGTCAGTAGTATAATGTTTTGAAATAATGGACTTAAGCTCAGTTTGAGAGAGAACTGCAAATCAAACAGCAAATAGACTGAAAAATAAATTAAAAGTTTAAGAAATTATTGGTTTTTATGGTTCCGTAAGATGAAACTTTAAAAGCACAAGGTGCTCATTTTAATTTTGGTGACATCACACCACACTGAACTTGACAAACTCTCCAATTTATTGATTCAAAGAAGACTATTGTACCACTGTGGAAAAGCTGCCTAAAACAGAATAACGTTTCCAGTACAAAGTACAATTCAGCCTCAGTCTTTGCAACTAGTCAAGGATCAAAAAATCTGAGTAGTATTCTCAGTTGAAAGGAGACATAAAGAATCTGGATTGTTGTCACTTAAAACATTGCTAATGAAGATTTACATTGATGTGGTGGGATAACTGTACACAGCATTTTCTAAGATACTCCAAGTCTGCAAAACATTTGTTAGACTCTTCACTTTCAGTATGTGTTTGTTCCAATATAAATAATTTTTCTTACTAGCATTTATGTGTGTCTACCCATGTGTGCGTGTGTTTACATGCTCATGCCTCCATGTGTGTCTGTAGGCGTGCGTGCTTATCCACCTGTATGTGTGTGTACTTTCCTCGGCCCAGCTCGGGAGGTAACAGGTGCAGAGAAGACTCCAGCGAGCGTCGCGGAGGAAACAGACATTGATGCCGAAGACGTGGTCCAGGTGCCGACGGCCGAGGACTTGAACCTCAACAGAGGAGTGACAGATCTCGATGCCACTGCCAAGACACCTGACTTAACCCAGTCAGAAAATAAGGTAAATCACACCTGCAGATGTTCAGTTGGGGATAATGTGCCTCAGGGCAGCTGCAATTGCCACAAAGTCACACTGTGTGTTTACATAGGGAGTCAGTTTTTTGATAAAAGGAAACTTAAAGTTGTAAAAGTTTTTGTTTTTGCTAAATTGATTATTTTTAAGCCTGTTTATATATGCTGCTTGTTTCTTTTGTGCCTTCAATCCTGTTCACATGGTTCTGTAGTATTTGATGTTTAAAAATTTGAATTCTTTGAGTAATCTTCCATATTAAGAAATGGTAGCTCACATATCCTTACACACCTAATTTAGGAGTCCTTGAAATGCTTATTCAGTACATACGCAACAGTCTCTTTACAACAACAGCAACACAGCTGCCCAGAAATCTGCTGCTAAAGTAAGTTCAGAGCTAAACTCTGACAGAACATCAATATTCAATCAGGTCAGGTATGCCTGGGTCTAAAGTGTACCAGTTCAAAGCCACTTTTTCATATTTTTTGTTACATTTTTATAAGACATGCAAAATCATTTTCTTTTTCACTCTTCCTTGTTTATCTAAAGACACTTGCTTAAAAAAAGATATAATTTTCTATAAATTAATCTAGACACGCAGATATTTTATGCATGTCTAGATTACAAGTACGTGCTGTTAGTTTTTCAGATACCACACATGATATTGAAAATGGCATAGTTTCAGAAGTTGAAACCTTGACAAAAAACATTATTTTTGCCAAGGTTTCAACCTTTATCTGCTGATATGTTATAAAGTTGAGGAAATTGAAAGAAGACTTATTCTTGTGGGCAAATAGCTCAAGCTCTGCCTCATCTGGCCATAAAGGTCTTCTTCAGAACTTGTCTGCCCTGCCCACATTGGCAGCTGCAAATTTTCATAGAGTTGGAAGGTCTGTATTTTTGGCAGATGGACTCTGGCAAGTTTTGTAAGGGGACAATTGAACTCTGTGACTTAAACTAACAAATAAATTTTCCCTCATTGCATTAAATAAGGGGTGTCCACAATTTAAACAGAAAATAAACATGTTTTTCAAAAGTATAAGGTTTTTTGCAAGAAAACAGTGTTACCAAAAAAAAATTATTGACAGAATGCTAAGTTATTTGCTTATCATACTAGGATCTAAGGTTAACTGGTTTTACAATTGATATATCCGATTATCATTAGATACATTTTACAAAAGCCCTAACCACAACCAAAATTTTAGGCAATGATTGAAAGCCAAGAAAATATTCACCACAAATAAACTCAGCAAGGTCTGCAATAAAAAGGGGTTAAAAAGTCCACCCAGAATTATGTCACAAATCTGTTCATGTTTACACAAAGTATGGATTTGAGAGACAACCTTCAAATATTAGTCTGGGTGTGTGTCACAGCTGCAGGCATCAGTTTTAATGAGGCTTTTCAGCCTTACATCACCAAATGCAATGCAAAGATTATGATGCAGTGGTGTAAAGCATCACTGCACTTGAGAGCCTTGAAAGCATTTTTTCTAGAGTGATGAATCATGTCTCACTGCCTGACAATTCTTGATTTAGCTGTTGGCAGGATAACAGGATTTCATGACAGCATTTTGTCAAGTTAAAACTTTGGTGCAGAGGGGATGTAGCTCAGGAATCTGGCTAAGTCCTGCAACTGCAGAAAGAGTAAACTTGTAAATGTATCGTTCTGAACTCCGTGGAAACAGTCAGGGGATGAGCACTCCTTGTTACATTATGAATGCAAATGAGAGCAAGGTCCATAAAGATATGAATGACCGATTTTTAGTGTAGAAAAACCTGACTTGCCTGGACAGAGTCCTGAATTCAGCTTGATAGAACATGTTTGGAATAAATTAGAATAGAGAATGTGAGCCAAGCCATTTTGTCCATCCTTGCAAATCCACTTTTAGAAGAAATAATCAACATTTACAATAATGTCAGTCCTAAACATTGGGAGATGCTTTCCCAGAAGAATTTAAGCTAAAAATCTCCAAAGGGTCGACCAGCATCATAGCAAACCCCATGCATTAACATTTGGATGTAACCCAAGCTCATATGTGAATAAAAATGAAAGAATACTTCTGACAATATTGTACATTTCTGAAAACCCAGTAGAAAGCAGCATTTACACCAACAGGAGAAACCCATAAGTGAGTTTCGAAGAAGACACAGCCCATTACTTCTCAGCAGCACAGCAACCCACTTTAAGTATTTTGGATGAGCAGTTTTTATGAAATAGGAAAGGAACTTAATCTGCAGATTCCTACATTGATTGGTGATAAGATGCTACGTGTCTGTAATAAACCACAGTTTAATCCAGTTAAAGCCTAGTCTGTGTTTGTGTGTGGCACGTCTGCAGAAATAGCTCTCACTTTTCAGCGGCTATCTGCAGTGTGTTGGCATCCAAGCCAAGAAAAGTAATTCAGTGTGTGTGTTTGTGTTTGTGTGGCCATGTGGTATAAGAGATTTGATACAGCTCTGTTAGACTGTCTTCTTCAGACCTTTGGGAGTTCTTCACAAGCATCTATTTAAAACTAGGAAAATGTGTTGTGCACTGTTGAGTGGTTTATAACACAACTGTGTGGTTCAGTTGGCAAAGGAGCATAGTAACTTTTGTTTACTTGGTTTGTTTACTACTGTAGTTTAGCAGTAGGAATTTGTGTTTTTAATCAAGGCGGGAGTGGGAGAACAGCAATGTGTGATGAATATATTATGCTACTCTATGCCTTGAGAATTTTGCATCAATTCACTATAGAGAGGACTGCCTGTGCTTCATTTGTTTTCCTGATTTTAGCTGGAAAAAAATATACATTTGGAAAATTGGTGTTTGTGTCGTTGCAGGTTTTCATAGATCTTGATTAAAAATTTTTATTTGAACTTTAAATCATTAAAAATATATTGACAAAAATACAAATATACAAATAAGAAAAGTGGTTTTGCAGGCTGAGCATGTTAATTTCATGACCTAATTCAGGGGTGTCAAACTCCAGTCCTCAAGGGTCGGTGTCCTGCAAGTTTTAGATGTGCCTCTGCTGAATAGAATAGAATAATTAGGTCATTATCAAAGCTCTGGAGAACTGATTTACACAAGGAGGAGGTGATTAAGCTATTCATTCCAGTGTTTTGTACCTGTGGCACATCTAAATGCTGCAGGACTCTGGCCCTTGAGGACTGGAGTTTGACACCTGTGACCTAATTGATCAGATGACCACCTTTCAGCTACACACGATAGTCAGACTAAAATGGAATGGTTTAAATAAAAATATTAGAATTAGCAAGCCAAAGCTCATACCTAACCCCAGTTGAGAATTGCTGGCAACAGTTGAAAATTGGGCTTTTCAGAACTTTTCATGCACAGTGACTGTGTTTAAGGTCATTTGCAAAGGAGTGGCAAAACTGTCAGCCTCCGGATGTTCTTAAAGTGCTATATACTTAAAGTATAATAATGTATTGATTCAGGGGAGTTGTTAAGTTTTAAGTCAGGTTATTTTTATTCCACTTCATGCTATGCACTACTTGATATGGCAAGTAGTCCATTAATATTCTCTGGAGAATATTAGCAAATAACAAGAAAATGTTCATATCAGGTGATATGAATACTTGTATGTACAACTGTACATACAAGTATGCTTTTTTCCCCTAAATGGAAGGGTTTCAAAAGAAAGAATCTGAACCTATTTTGAATCCCAACTCACTCTGAACACGAATCTCTTCAGCTGTTCATCAACCTCTGATAATAACTCTACTGTTATGAGAATTTTTCCTTACAGCTCTTGATTAAAAGCAACGTGCCGTGAAATCTCTAAAATGAGCCCTCTGCACTGACCTCTACTCTCGGGTCACCACTGGAGTCGTGTCGGTATGTGATGCTTTGTCTTGTTGCTGTACATGCACCATATGTAGGGTTTCAGATATTTTTCTTTAATACATTGTCACCTTGACAGATTAAGTAGAAATAAGCCAGGGCAAGTGGAGAAATGTATCTGTGAATAAGATGTCCGCTTGCACGTAGGCTGTGCCTTTGCATTAGCAGCCATTTGTATGCATTTTCAGCTGTGAGGAGAGGGATTCGATTCACTGCAGGGGCTCTGTTGAAGCTCATGAAAGGGAAAGCAGCCTGCGAGTGTTAAAGTTCATTCTCTTCCTGTCAGCTCCCATTAGACTGACAAATCCCTCAGCGGCCCACGTTCAAACAGTCCCAGGGGACTTAGAGAGCGCACATCAATCCTACCTTTCACGTCCTGTCCATATATTGAGTCAAGGTGTTTTTATTTTTCCGATGTGATTACCTTTGGGATCAGGAACAGTATTACTTCAAGACAAATTGGAATGCCAAAAGTCAAAGATTAGAGATAAGTGTAGTTTACACATTACAACAGCCTGAACCTTTTATTCTGGCAAGAGACACATGCTTATTGATTACTTCAATAAATGAGACACTCACCAAGTGTGCAGATACAAAAAGCAGCACATTACACAAATGTTAATTTGTGTATTTAACACAAATTAACTTCAAAAATAGTTTTTTGAAGCAGAAATTATTTTTGTAATCCCTGACATGTTACCAACAAAATAAAACAGAATAATCGTTTCTGGTCAAATCCCACATTGCCACTAATCTCCTTGACTGTACCATAATTCTCCACCTTACAATTTAAAACCCAACTACTGAATGTCCACATTTTGGGGGGATTAAGGTAAGGGTCAAGTAGGTCAAATATTAATGTTATTCTCACTTCAAAAACATACCTGGAGTATTTCTTTGATTCTTCCTTTAATGCTTGAGGAATCGGTTAATCTCCTGTGGCAGCCATTCAGCTGTGCAAAATGCTTAGTAAGTTTCAGAGCTTCTGCCTCAGAGGCCACCTCTCCACCTGTGACTCCCCCATTTCACTCCTTCAGAGTAGCTGGAAGCGATTAGCTAAAAACATCTATTAAAGGGTTAATAGATGAGCAATGATTTTGTGAAGGCCTAGTGTTGGGAAAAGCAGGACTTTTTTACAGAGGCCCAATTTCAAGGCATTAGATTAGGAAGTCAAATTTCTTGTTAGTCACATTTGACATAACTGAAGGTAACATTATTACTTGATTGTACTATAAAAGGATTTTATGTGGCTGGAAAACATAAAACTCCCCCTTTTAATTGAAAATCACTCACAATTGATATGCATTTGGTCTATCAAGAGAGTGTCCTGCTTTTAAGGTGAATACTGTTACCTCTGCCATGTCGTCTTACAAATAAGGGCCAAGTGGTCACTCAGGATCTTAGGATACCTTTAGGGAATAGCAATGGATCTCAAGTGAAACGGTTGTTTGCCTTCAGTGTGACTGAGAAAACAGAAGGCAAGTGTTCTTGCATTTAAAGTGAGGTTGTACAACAAAAGGCTTTGCAAGGTTTTGCCTCTGGCCCATTTTAAGCTTTTGCCAGGCAGGTGTAAGCTCTCTGATCTATGAGAGTAGTGCTACAGGCTGGCAGCCCTCGACTCACAGCACCCTTTCCTCGTCTTTTCCTCCCATCCCATCATTAGTGTGCCTTGATGGATTTAGACCTACCATCAGCAGGATTAATGAACAAGATTTACCCTGCAAAGGCTCGTAAACCTCTGTCAACATTTGATTTGACCAGTTTTAATACTTGTTGGGAAGTCAGAGGTTTTAAGTGATTGTACAGATAGTACAGATTAATGTAACCACTTTAAATTAATGTAGTCATCTTGGTGGTGTGGTGTACATTGCTGAAAAATGCAAATTTGCTGGCTTTGGCATCTTTTTGAATAGACAGAGGCCAGGTACTATGGCCTGGGGCACACCCAGGTTACACTGTAAAGATTATGCTTAAGGGGAGGTTTGGAAATGTCTCAATGTCCCTGTAATTGACTGGAGGAGTTGGCTGAAAGGATAGATATGTGAAATTCTCAGGTTGCATGGATTGAACAGGCAAGGAAACAGATTGTGCGTGTTTTAGCTTTGAAATACATTTTTAGAAAAAAGCTATATCAAAAGTCTTATAACGGCATGTTATTAAAGCTATGGCATGTTATGTTTTCTGCGTCTACGTAAATTAGAACAGACACGTTTATAACTACATGCAAATGTGCAGTTCAGTAAAAGATTTAGTAATCTACTACTGGTCTGATTAATGATCGGCCAGCACTAACAACTGAGAAGGAAAATAACCACTTCTGTTCGTATTAGTGAGGCTAACAACTTTTATGTCTTCACCCACTGAATTAGATAAGTTCTTTTTCTGGGATGACATGTAATAACATTGTATCAACCATACAATATGAGATTATATGCAGCTTACAATTGTGTGTAAGCAACATGCATTAAATAAGGGGTGTCCAAGTCAAGACCTTGACATTTACTATCCTGCAACTTTTGGATAAATCCCTACTTCTACACACCTAACTCTAACTTTAATATGCCTCGGCAGAACTAAAAGATGCTTATATGCCATTTGATTCAGGTGTGTTGGAGAAGGGATGCATCTAAAAGTTGCAGGATTGTTGGACTGGACTAAAGGCCCTGCATTATGCATAATGTACCATAATCCAACATGATATCCAGCAAAAATGTTAAGTATAACACATACATACACAATATTTTTTGAAAGCTAATGACCTGACTGGGTTGCCTTTTACTAACAGACTTGCTGATTTTTAGCTTATTATTGCAAGAAACGTCACATTACAGATGGAAAAGATTATAAATTATAAAAGGAAAAAATCTCAGTCATTTTGACAATGATGTGCAAACCATTGTTTGCATTTCTGTTTGACGGACAGAAGTGTTTACTGATAAAGTCTCCCTCAGATCCTTTGCCCTTTTACTTCAGAGCAAAAGCTGCATTTACTCTGCATTCCTAAACTCAGAAAGATGTGTGCCCCCCACAAAAAAACTCTCCCTTCAGTCTTGTCAGACAAAGAATTATCTTTTCAATACTCAAGCAGCTAATAAAAAGAAGCCTTTCAGCTCCTTAGACTACAAACTCTGTGGGGCTTTATGAAACTGTCTTTTGAGCCTTTTTATTGCAGGCACCAGCACCCTAGGTACCCCTTTTAATTTGTAAACCATATTTCTAGGTGTGTGTATTTGAATGGATGTGCAGGTTTTGTTTGCAGACTTGTAAAGGTGTTATAAAACCAAAGACTGCCCACTCCCAAGGACTCACAAGGTCAGCTGACAAATACTCATCTATTGTACAAAGTTTTGCATTCCTCATCCTTGAGGGGTTTGTAGTCCATGAACACTTTATACAGGACCTAGAAATTTGCTCATATGCCAGTTTCATTTCATCCCAGTAAGGCTGACCTGGTTTAGCCTTTCCATTTATTGATGTTCTTAAGTAAAGTCTTAACAAAAGTTAAACAATGTTATCTCGTGAATTTTCAAGTGAAGACCATTAAGATACATGAAGAGTTTTTGTCCTTAACCCTTTATACTTCTGATTTGTAGCCAAAAGAGCAAACTGACACAGTGCGTGTCTGTTGGTTTTCATACAAGTATAGAGACACTTTGGTTTATCACAAACATACCTCATATGCTCACTGAGATTTTAAATTTCATTCAGCCTGGTCTGAATTGTTAATATGGCCAAATTGTCTTTATAATTGGCCTTTATTGTGTTATAAATTTTAGAACAATATTTTTATGCAAATGTATTAAATTGCATCCTTGATGTCAGAACACCTTATGCAACTTATAATTTAAATGTAAGTGCCATTTAAAAACTAGTGAGGTGTGTATTAGGCAGAAAGATGTTTCCTGTGAAGCTTTAAGGCTTGAGACTCTGCATTTTCAGAAAATGACCACCTGATGTTGATGCTGGTCTTCAGATTGAAATTGTAAATGAAACGAAAAACCTTTTTCTGAAAACTATCACTGCCCTCTGAGCTGCTTATTTTCATCAGCAGGAGATCATTCGTGGCAGTCACCTAGAGAGAGGAAAATTAGGCTTTGTTAAACCCGCAAACCTAAGAGGAGAATTGATATATTTGTATTTAGATTCAGCTGTAAAGCCTCTCTGAAATTCTATTCTGACTATATGCAAAATGAAGTGAAGACTGTGCTTTCTGATGAACCAGTCCCTAAAGTTGTCTGTTATAGTTCTTATCAAATACAATTTCTAAATGACTGTCAAGTCACTAAAATGAGTGTCTACAAAGATTAGATAAGCATCTCCAAACACATTCAGTTTTAGATGTTGCCATATATAAAATTTATTTAACGTGGTGTTGTTAGGGTCAAGAGCCAATGTAATTTTCTGATCCAAGGCAACACTTTCATCACAGAGATTATAGCGCCATCACTTGATGCACAACTTAAAGGCACAACAAGATATTTAAAATTCAAATTTGTGGTGAATTTTAAGTAAAGAGGAGGGAAGCAAGCAACTCCATGCATTTCACAATATCAGCTAGAATGTTGAATTTAAACTCTTAATTTGATTGAACAATTCATCTATTTAAGTTCTGAGGTAAGATACAATTTTTCTTTCAGATATTTTAGTTTTTCAGGTGTTCATATTATAAGGCACTCTAACAATGATTTAAAGGACTTTTGGAAGAGAAACAGTCCTGCAGAATCTCATCCTTCACCATAAGTAACACCTGCTTTATTGCTCTGACTCCAGATTTGGGGGAAAAAAAATAAAAAATTTCTAGTAACTATTTACTGACTAATGAAAACCAATATAGATCTTGACTTATTGGCAATATAGATCTGCCAATAAGTCAAGCCAAAACCTATTGGCTTGACTTTAACAAGGTATGGTATTTAACAGCACATTAGCAGATATAATATGACTGTTTAATAGAATGAAAACATATGCAGTACTTTAAATACAGAACTCTATATACAAACAAAGAAGAAAAAATGGAAGTGGAAACACAATGAGGGAATCAAAGTTAAATCAAACCTCAATAAGGAACATTTTTAATGTTTTATTTGTATTTCTATTCTATGTTTTATTTTATTATTTAGCTGCATCAAAAAATAGTTACTCTGAATTAAATGAATGTACTCTTATATCCACACGAAATCTTTGCTTCTCTTGCTGTTTTTGAAAGAATGAGAAATCTGGACCACTTATTTATTCTTGGAAACAAGAAATCTTAGGAAAGGTGTCAAATACACATTTTAACTCAAGAAAGATATTCAGTTTTGCTTTCCAGTGCATTAACTTTAATGGTTAATGGTGTGTTATAAAGTTACTGAAGGCAATATAGAGTGAAACTGTATGCTGTTTC
Source organism: Gambusia affinis (assembly GCF_019740435.1). Taxonomy (NCBI): domain Eukaryota; kingdom Metazoa; phylum Chordata; class Actinopteri; order Cyprinodontiformes; family Poeciliidae; genus Gambusia; species Gambusia affinis. The sequence continues at coordinate 20,997,678 of NC_057877.1, read as the reverse complement.
TTAAGAGCCCTTGATAAAGTTGTAAATCTGTACCCAAGGCTGTCTTTCGTGAGAAAACCCAGAACCTGACAAGTTTCTCTTCTAGCCTGTGTTCCTGAGTGTGCGTGGGAAGAAGCAGGCTGTTTGACTGTCAGGGAGCAGCTAGTGTAATCGCGGCTGTGGGAGGAGGAATAACAACTTCCTTTAGGCCTCATCATCTGTCTTTATTTTCCTTTCCTTCTAACCCTTTTCTTATATAAGCAATCTAATAAAATGAATAAGGATTCCTGTGACCTGCAAATAGTGAGTCTCAGTATATGTAGTGCATGTCTAGGAATTGTATGCTAATAGCAGAATGGAAGACTTATGAAGAATTTTGGTGGTGTTCAGACTTTATTTAAATTCATTGCTCAGTTTGAAATTTGACTTGTATCTCTTCCCTGATTAGCTTTCACCTGGTAAACAACATTAAGAAATGCTCCAGAGGAATTTCATCGTTGATTCTCATTTCTAACAGCAAATGGAAAACTTGCTGTTTTATATTTGTTGTGTACAGACAACTTCTCTCTTCCTGCTTTTGGGTGTACATCACTGCTTGTCTTCATTTTTGTCCTTGTTGTTAAATATATATATTTTTCCATCCCATGATCAAAGGAAATGTCTAAATCAGGGGTCCCCAAAGTTGGTCCTCGAGGGCCAGCATCCTGCATGTTTTAGGTCTCTCCCTGGTTTAACGCACCTGGATCCAATGATGGCTCATTAGAAGGCTCAAGAAGAACATTGACCTGCTGAAAGGTTGTTGGTGCTACCAGGGAGAGAACTAAAGCATGCAGGATGCCGGCCCTCGAGGACCGACCTTGGGCACCCCTGGTCTAACTCATTGCTTCCAATAAACATTTTTTATGCATCACTAGTTTGATGCAGTTTCTGGAATAATTGCTATGTACTTTAGGAAGTTATAGTACTTGGCTCAAGAAAGTTTGATAATTACATACAAGGCAAAATATTTCAACTAGGGTTAATCAGTTTGGGAAAAAGTGCTGCTATGTTGGAGATTTTCTATTTTATAGTAGAATCGAGATTTACAATGATTGGTTATAAAATAACTTAGTAGTTTGTTCAGGGAAGTAGACAATTTGACTGGTTAAATGTTGTAGATATCTGTATTGTGAATGAAACCAGAAGTGTATTGTCACACTTGGAGTTAGTTTTCTGTTGTTTTCATTGTGATTGTTTGCTAATAAGAAGGGTAACAACTGGAATCCAATATTTTATTTAATTTCCTCCAAGTCCATACCAGCTCTGTCTGATTTGGAACAACTTTTTGAGAGCTTAAGGCTGCACTGTTTTTTTTTTTTTTTGTTTTGTTTTGTTTTTTTCTACTTAATTATGTTTTGAACAACATAAAAACATAGTAATGTTCTGTTATTGAGCTGACTCATGTGACTCACATTTCCACTTACTAAATCTTAGTTTTTTTATACCACTGTCAACTTCAAAATCACAGCTGTAATCCTGTTGAGCATCCTTTATTTCACAGTCAAGATGTGGCTCAGGAATCTCATGGTAACTCAGAGGGAAGATAAAAGGTTTTAAAGACTTACTTTAACACAAATGTTTTATTTGATGCAAGGAAAGATCTATAGCCATCATTCGCACATATACACTGATCTATAAGAATATTTAAATCTCTGACAGGGGATTTTGACAATATAATCCAGCTACACTGCTGTGTTCTTTTGGGAAACCTCAAGATCTGATGTAACGAATAAGTTCACAAGAACTCGATTAAAAAAGACTTGCAAAGACTTAGAAGAAACTTTTTTACATTTTAAAAGTAAAATGAAAAAAAATTCTAATTATTATTTCAGATCATACCTACTTATATGGAAAAAGGTGATTGCTATGGACTATGGTGTTTTGTCCATCCAGCTCCTGGGTAATGAAATTATTCTATCGGTCTAGTGCAGACCTGCACAGCTTGGTCATTTGAGAATGTTATGCTAGATTGGCCATTCTGCCCTTTCTCTATAGATACATACAAAAGGATCTCACTGAGCAGCTGCAACAAACAAATCAATATGCACCGTGCCACCTCTAGGCACTTTACACATTGGTCAGAAATGATATGGACCACACTCACCAGTGGAATAAGAGTTTCAGCTGGGAAGAGGTCTGCAAACAGTACACAGGCAAGACTTTTTAGTTTTTAGGCTACGTTGTTACAAGCAATTTGACCATAATTTTTTTCAATACATAATTGTAAAGAGTAGTACTTATAAAAAAAATAACTTCAGTGTCTGTTTTTGAGTGACTCACAAATATAAATAAAAAATACTGCAATGATCTTACTTCACCTGGTAAAGTTACAGTTATCATGGGGTTGATGGTTTGCAGCTCTTATAGCACATGTGCAGAAACTTCCCACATAACAGGGGAAATTCTGAGTAGCTTAAAGAAACATCTTTGTGCAAAAGTGATTCCCATAATAGTGGCTTTGTGGAAATATAATTTTGGATTGCAGACAGTGAAAAACCCAGTTGGTTGGGACTGTAACATTATAGTAGCCTCATCATTTTCATCCCAGGCAATACCTCAATGGTCACAGGACTGTCTAAATCAAATGTGAACAGTTGGAACTAAAAGGATATCCAGCCAATCAGGATCCACCCTTGAGTTCTATACTTGTATTGGTGGCAGTCACAGGAACCTATGCAGTACTCAACTTGTAGTATTATTGTTATAATGGATTGGTGTCCACTCACAGAAGAAAGACTATATCCTGTTGTGTTGTTCCCTTCATCATGTCTCCAAGCAGCCTGTCGGGATGGATAATTAGCCTCTACTAACCTGAAAGAGCCATCTCTGACAGGCCATCAGTCATTTACCCATCTCCTGCAGAGTCTGTCTGGCTCCTTGTGTGCAAGTGTGTGTTTTATGTGTGTGTGAAGATGACTGACACTGTGTTGCCAGAAGGTGCTTAAGGAGCGACAGATGGTAATGTGGCTTCTCGCAGGTTCCTTAAGGCAGGCCAGTGTTTAATATAATCAGGTGTCGAGTTGTTATACTGACTCTAGCCAGAGTCACAATTCCAGTCACTTTGACGCACCTGTTCTTTCCTTATTAGGGATTTGGGCTTTGAGATTCATTCAGCAACATGCACTAAGGTCTGCAGGATTGGATGCTTATAAAAAATATAAAATAAATAAAAAATACAGAAAAAGCAAAACAAGCATTCTACAATGACCAGACATTGCAGTGAATCACAAGGAAAGCAGTGTGGTAATTTTGCCCTTGCTTCTATAGTCTGAGCTAAATTCTTAAAAGTTAATATGACCTTTTGCAAAAACTTACAGAATTCCTATGACTAGAATGCTATATAGAATGTTTTATCCTCACCCTAAGATGGCTTACAATGATAGCATCAACATACAGCAAAAAGAAAAAAACAGAGATATTGACATAGATACCATTTCCAGTTCCAGTAATTCAAAAATGATTTTTTAATGTAATATTTGTAAAATGATACTTATATGAACACAGAAAATGTTCTCACAGTTGCTATCTTGTGATGTAAAAGTAGACTGTGATATTTAAAAACGAAAATCTAAAAAATTAAAAAAGGTACAATACTCCATTGCAAGAGTAAAAATGAAGAGTGAATTTGACTTTAAGCTTTACAGTGAGTCCATAAACTGAGATTACCTGATAAGGGATGTGGGCAAGAGATGTAATCACAATCTGGAAAATTTTGTGAGAAAATGTAAATAAATTACCAGTCCAAGATATTGGATCCTGTTTTTTCCTGTTATGTTTTGTCCAGAAAAGAAATTAGATGAAGTGTGTTTTAATGGAATCTTAGTGCAAGAGTGTGCACACAGATACTTTCAAATGTTTTTCAACTGAATTGTACAAAATATATGACATTAAATATGGGAAAATTAATTAAATAACTTAATGTAGTCTTTTTATTCTTGAAATCCCTTGAATTTTATTTTGGTTGTGTAGAATTTTTAAAATAATTGTGTCCATAGAAAGATAAGGCGCCGGTCCTTATTCGGTAGAGAATTAAAGCACCAGTGATTTAGATCATATTTATTTAGTAATATTCCTTTTTCTGAGGCTTGTATTCTGTAGATCCCCTCGAAGATAATAATTTGCTCTTGCTTTGGTGTGATTAAAGCAAAAGATTTGTGAAACTAAAAATGATTTTGACAGGTTGAGTGATGGAAAAAGCACAATATTTGACTTTTAATGAAATATTTATGACAGTTAGGAAAACGGCTTTCCGTGGACGAGAACTGAGTCCCGATGCTCATTATTACTGGAGTGAAGCATTTCTGTGATCCCCATCTCAATTCTCTGTGTTCCACTGATCCACACTGAAGCAGCTAATCAGCATCTCAACATTTTCAAGTCAGTTTTTTGTTTTGCGTGGTATTTTAATGATCCTATTGCATGTCCTTTTTAATGATTCATTAATCACTTATTTTGTTATTTTACCTATAGGCAATTACGTGTACAACTTTTTGTAAGCATGTTTTTGTCATGAAGCTTATCGAGCCACTCATTTTTTTAAAATTTACTGTCAGTATGTAGCTTTTTTATATTTTTACTTGTTAAAATGTGTTCCGTTAGCTGCATATTATTTTTTCTTTATTAGATTTTTTACCTCTGACTTCTAAAGCATTCACCATGGAAAAGCACTCAATATCATGGGAAACAAAAAAAGAATCTAACAATTTAAGTAGAATCAATTTAGTCAAGTTTCCTTTCTTTAGACAATTTTTCTACCTCAACTCTTATTACACATATTTTCTTTCAGTGTCTTGTCAAAATGACAATCTAGACGCAAAGATCACATGGACAAAAAATCCCATTTTTGCAGCACCTTAAATCCCTACACACTATTAGCTACATATGTTGCAATCAGCAGATGAACAAATATGTGTACATCATCAGGTACGAGAAGTCTGTGGAAAATGTGGACAAAGCAGCCATTAAAAAATGCTTTCTCTTACCAGACCCTGATGTTTTTGTTTTAATGGTAGAAATGACTTGTGTTTGGTTTCTTTCTGCTCTCAGGTTTTGGAGGAGCCTTCTCTTCTGATGTCCAGTCCCAGGATGCTGCTCCCAGCGTCGGGCACGCTGCCTCCCGGGGCTCCATTGTCTGTCCACCACCAGCTCCAGCTGCTCCAGCAGCAGCTTCAGCAGCAGCAGCAGCAGACTCACGTCGCTGTAGCACAGGTCTGGTTATTTATGTACCTTCCTATACAAATCTAGACGTGGTCGCTCTGATCAGGTTTGCAAGACTGGTCACAACAACCTTGGTTCTATAAGCACATCTCTGTAAAGCTAGATTTTAAAATGAACAGAAAGAGACAGAAATTTCAGATATGACTTAATTTCACCATAAGTCTCAGTCTGCACTTGAGCTGTACAAACGTGAAAGAAGCCTTATTAGCAATTTGAACACACTTGAGTTTCTGCATATTGCACCTTTGATATTGAGGGAAGTTCAGGAAATGTGTAATTATTTAAATGTTTTTTTTTTAGAATTACAAATGTGGTTTGCTGCTAAGATACTTCTACAGCATGATACTATAAGTAATTGAAATGGAAAGAAGACTGAAATGTACTGAGGGGTTGACAGATTTTACAGCTTGAACATCTACAGTTGAAACAAGGGTGAATAACCTGATTTTTGATTCATGAGTCGAATCAATTCTCACAACACTCCCACAGTGATGGAGTGTGTATTCTGAATCTAAAAAACCTCAAGGCTAAGAAACTTCTGCTTCACCCCTAAATGGGTTCAGGCGCTCTTAAGCGGCCTGCACAGACTGAAGTTGTTGAGCTTTTTACCTGAATGACTATGAACAAACTGCTGCCACAGCTGATGGCAGCCCTGCTCACACAAGTTTGGTGTGAGCAGGGCGATACATAAATGTCATTAATTATAAGAGAGAAGAAGCCAGAGGTTGCTGTCCACTGACAGCGATACCCGTGTAAATTTTTTTAATGAGTCAGAGTTTTGGCACATGAAGCAAAGTGCTTCACTTTCCTTTAAATAGGTTAAATGTGTGCATGATTTTCAGGGGGTTGAGGCCGACCTCGGATCTCATGTCATTTAGCAAATGGCTGAGTCTTTAATGTGATCTGCTGCTTAGAACATCTTTGCTGTCCACTTTACCCAATTAAACAAATTTTCAAAACGGAATAATGTTTTTAGGTTTCCATCTATACACTTTGATCTTTAATACATGGCAACTTAATTATTATAATTTATTAAATATTACTTATTATATGTTAAATATTACTTCTCTATTATTTTTACGATCATTTATAACATCAGAACAGACCATGTGGGAGAGAAAAGATGTTAAATGTTAATAATGTGCTGCAAATGTCCTCTGTACATAGGTGAACACAATAGTTCATTGTGTTCACCTGTGCCGATAAATCAGCCTCTGATCATAATCGCCCGATTTCTGTGAAAAAGTGCATTGTTGATCGCCGATCACTGTCTCTTGTTGTCGATCACCAAAACCGATCATAACATCCGATCACTTCGCAGCCTGCGTAGGCAGCTTTTTTCCTCTTTCCTTCACAATGCGCAAGTGTGCAGCAACAAATCCCATCCTGTGGAACTTTAAATGGGGAAGTCTGCGTGTTGCGGTGGAAAATTGTCTTGCGGGTGAAGCATGTCAAAATGCATCAACTCAACAAATCTAATATGGCATTTTAAAAACAAGCACTTGACGGAGTTTGGCTATATCGAGGCAGGAAAAAAGGGACATCCGGAGCGGCCAGATAGCAGGTAAAGTGGCGCACAGCTACCAATACTCACCTTTAAGAGTAAAGTTGCCATTGACTTCTTTGCAAAAGCAATAATAAAAAAGCAGAGATCAGTCTGGCACAGGTCAGCATTTGAAAAAAATTCCCTCTAAATGTATCCACACTTTGTCTGCTTTATAGATGAGAAGTCAAAGACAGAAGGATACTGCACATAAAGCATGAGTTTATGTGCTTTGGGGACTTTCTTGTTAATTTGTTCTCTGAAGAACTAAAACGTATGAAGTTCAAACTGCTCACCCTGAAAACATGTTTTCCTGAAGTTTGTGTTAGTTTTATGTCAGGAAAATGTGGTTGGACCTGCTGGGTTTTCTGCTTGTCACAAAAAAACACTGTAGAATGATGTTCCTTTAATTTATAATTTATAGATCTTAAACACCAAGTCTCCTCTGATTTTACAGAGTTGGAGGCTCTAGTGAGTTATATAACCATAACAAAACAACTTCAAAGAATTGTAATAAATAAGACAAAAAATTATTTTATGTCAACTAAGATTTCTTCACATGTCATCTGTTTAAGAGAAAGTGCACAAACACCTTTTTTTCTAATGCAATGAGATTTCCAATATGCTTGTAAAACAGATTTTTTCTAAATTTACTTAGGCTTGTTTTGTAAAATTGATTTTCTAAACCAGCTTTTCTAAATGAATGCTTTATTCATTTAGGTACTTCGATTTGATTTATCTTGGGCAATAATATTGATGTAATTTTCTGTAAAAAAAAAAACAAAAAACTGTTTTCCTGTGGCTCTGGAAATATGACAAGAAACTGTATTACACAAGAAGAAAACCCTGAGTCAGCTGTGATTTGTTTGGACAGAAAGGTGTGTCAGTTAAACAAAGAAATGATACAAATCCAGCTTTCATCTTAAAAGATTCAAAAGACTCCCTCATAGCTTGGTGCTTTTGATCCCCAGTGGATGGTGTCCAGAGTCATACATGTATGATTTAATATGTTTAAATGAATTAATATTTTCACAATTTATATCAATAAGCCTATTTAAGCACTATGCAAATCATTGCATCTATAACCTCCTTCACATTTGTCTCTGGTTTTTGACTTACAAATCTTGGCTTATTAATCTCACTAGCTGCAAAGTGCTGTATGAAAATAAAAATAGAAGAGTGCTTTCTGCTCACTCATTATGAAAGGAATTACCATAAGAGGTGTAGAGGGGACTATTTTCACTGTGGACACCCTCAGTTTCTGAAACTGCCTCTGATTTTATGGCTCTGAGAGGAAAACTGGAATAATTTTTGTTGTTGAGACCTGATGAGGAGCCTGGGCAGAGGGCACAGTAAATGGAAGTAAATTAGTGAGATGGCCAGGCCTAACCACAGCTCACTTGGAAATGAGTGGAAATTGAGATCTTTAATGAAGTAGTGAAATTGAGGGGGTGTGATGGTTACCTGTTTGATGATAAAAGCTGGCAGTGCAGCAGCTGCTCTGTCGCTGCATGATGGAGTTCTTGTCTTAGTTCACATGTTCAGAAATTCACTCTGTCTCATTTTCTAGCTTTTATATATTATTTTTACTTGTCCTTCAACCTCATGCAAAAACCTATTTAAAACTCTTTCAAGAGCGCATAATACTGTTTAAGATATGTATGATAAGACCTTCACTCACAGTTTGGACTAGGTGTTTAATGCCCCAGTAATACCATATCATACTTGACTTGATTCTTGATCATTCCTCCCCTGTGGTTTCTGTTCTGGATGTACCAGCTCCTTGCAAATGAAATTCTTTACATATACATCTCTGGTCTGCATCTGTACCAAATAACTTCCAAATCACATATTTCTTTCTGAGTGCTTATCTTATTGCACCCCCTATCTTCACAGCAAATTGTACTACATAGTTGGACATACATTACGTTGACAGTATTCACTTCCTCTGATCTTCTTCATGTTTACTGTATGACGACAAAGTGACTGTGTGAGAGGAACAAGAAAAGGGGAGAGAGAAGCAGAAATCAACGTTGTTTAAACTCCACTGGATACAAATTGCTTCAAGTACATGGCAATTAACAGAGCATTCAGTCAATTTTTACTTTATTATCTTCAACAAGAAGCTTTAAATCAACATTAGAAAGTTGGTTAAGTCATCTTATTTAACTAACTTATCTCATCCAGTACACCTGACCTCACTGTTAGATGATCAATCCCAAGTAGATTTAAAATTATGTCCAAGGGGCAGTCCAACTAACCAATTTAGTTGTATGCACAGATGGAAACTCTCTGGGAGAGTCAGTGGTAACATGGCTGGGCTTAGCAACCTGCAGGCAAACCTGAAGTTGACTGGGCAGAGGTTGCTTCAAATGGAACATCTGCAATGCACTAGGACACAGTAATGATTCCCAGCTCCTCAGTTTTGGCTTCAGTTTAAAACTGCTGTATTCACTAATAGCTATTCTTAAAAGTTCTCCACGTAGCGCTTCGAAAGGGGCAGAAGTCCTTTCGTCTTTCAACAGAATTAGAGATGCGGCTCGATCAGTATGTTTGTATAAGCAGGCTCAATCTCCAAAAAGCCTTACAGATGCAATTACATTAAGAGGTATTTATATAAAACTACTAAATGTATTGAGCAGATTAATGTCTGGATGGGCCAAAATTTTCTCCAACTAAATAAAAACAAAACTGAAATATTAGTGTTTGGACCAAAAGAGCATAGATTAAATATAATCACCCACCTTCAGTCCATTGGATTAAAATGCTCTGATGAAGCTAAGAATCGGGGGGTGATCATCGATCCTGATCTGAACTTTAACAACCACATCAAATCCATTATAAAAACATCATACTACCATCTAAAAAACATTGCTAAAATTAGACGACTTATGTCCCCACAAGACTCTGAAAAATTAGTTCATCCCTTTGTTTTTAGTAGACTCAATTACTGCAACGCTATTTTTACTGGATTATCAAAAAAAAGCAATAAGACCACTCCAGCTTCTCCAGAATGCCGCTGCAAGAGTCCTAACTAGAACAAAAAGAGATCAGCATATCAGTCCAGTTTTAAGATCCCTGCACTGGCTGCCTGTTGCTCAAAGAATAGAATTTAAAATCTCCTTAATGGTTTACAAAGCACTTCATAACAGAAACCCAGACTACATTTCTGACCTTCTTCAACCATATACACCACTCAGACCTTTAAGATAATCAGAATCAAACCTTCTAACTATTCCGAGAGTCAGAACCAAACATGGTGAAGCAGCTTTTAGTTTTTATGCTACAACACAATGGAATAAGCTTCCTGCTCACTGTAAGACTGCATCCTACCTTGAGTTTATTTAAAACAAGGTTAAAATCCTTCTTATTTGACGTTGCCTATTCTTAAATGTTTGTTTTTTAACTATATTCAAAACAGTAATGTTTATTTTGTTCATTTTTAATCTGCTTGATCTTTAATTTACTTTCTTTTTATTATCTTCTTGTTGTATGTTGTTCTTAACTTGTTTTTTTACAAGCACTTTGAATTGTCCTTGGCTAAAAGGTGCTATATAAATAAAGTTGCCTTGCCTATAAAATATTAACTCAGACAGGGCTGAATACTTCCACAATTTGTGTACTGTACTTGCCTTATCAGGCAAGACAAACTATGAGAAAGATAAGACAGGCATTTGTTTATTCTTCTATCTGGTCAAACCTATAAAATGGATGATTACTTTTGTAAGCTACTGTACTGTAGTGCTATATTCAGGTAGGAGATTAAAGGTCCAATCAATTTTCTGCTCCATTTCATTAACTGTTTTTCCAACACACCTTCTTTGTGTGGATATTCCACATATCTCAGTTTCTCTATAAGCACATTTTTAATGGTTTTCATGCCATGACACCAAAATGACAATTTTCCCATCAAGCTTTTCCTCCAAATTGACAGAAATACAGGAGAAGCGGCTGTTGGAAGGTTTTCAAACGTTTTGAGATCAAAGAGAGCTGGCATGGGTGAGCAAAGCAGTGCTGGTAATCCTGTACAAGGAGTGGATCCTCAGCCTGTTGAGTCATAGCACACAACCAGTCCTAATCCCTTGTACTCTGTCGCTGTGTTTCTGTTTTGTCTGATAAGAAACTGTTGTTAGTTAAAAATCCTTCCCATCTGGTAGCCACAGTTTATAAAATTTACTTTTATTTAATCGTTTTTTTATCTGTGTTTTGTAGAATGTGTTCACTATAAATGATTTCCTATGCTTTGCTTATTCAAGACTCTTGCTCATCAGAGGTCTCAGAAAAGGGCTTGCACTTTGGTTTATGTGATTTAAAGCATTAGATAATCAAAACTGGTTTTTAAGGTGACCTATCATGCTTCACTGAATAGACTATAATAGGTCTATAGGCTATACAAAACTCATTACATCATACAAATCATTAAATTTTTTGCACAAAAGCTTTCTTAGATAATGAGATCTTAGTCTGTTCAATTCTTCCTATTTTGAGCGCTTTTCACAAAAAAGCTACGACTGGCCATGGCACCTCACTCAATATTTACAGTCACACATAAAATGGCTGCAAACCTATGCAAAATTATACAACCATGCATCTTTGAAAACCCTTGCTCTATAAAAAGTGGTTTCTGGATGCGAAGTCAACAACAAAATACTTGTCTTTCCCAGCAGCTATTGTACAGTGCATACAGCGGAAAAAAACAGCTGACCAAATCTTCATATATATATATATATATATATATGACAGTGAGAGAAGAGGCTTGATAGAGAACTCCCTAGCCTTTTTTTTTTTTAAATTATGTATTATAAATACAAAAACTGTCCTTGGTGCTGGTCTTCTGGGAAATAGTCTTTGAACAGTGAAACTGATGAAAGCGCTCCCTAATTAGAGCTTTAACGAGTTGTTTCAGGTGTGCCAAGCTTCTTTAATTTTAGGACACTGATAAGAGAACAGACGATTACGGGTTGCAGAAAGTTCATTATTGGAAACAATCGTGGTGAAACAAAAGTCATTCACCTTTGTAATTGGCGCTTTGTCTGTACTTTTTGTTTTTAGTTAAAGACGTCATTTTCTCTGCTTCAGCTTGAAAGGAATTTGTTTCCAAATGAGCAGGAAATTGCCTACATGTGAGTTTTAATGTAGGCCATGCAGGAGTTTTGATATTTGAACTTACACTCTGTATTTTGTTTTGTTTTGTTGCTCATTGTGCTGTTTTGTTCATTCATTATCCATGTTACCATTATTGAACACATTATATTATGTTTTAGTTGGCACATAACATAAGGCTTTTCCTCCATCTGATACTCAGTATATTTTATGGTGGATTCTTTTGTTTGTAAGATGACTGGGTCGTGTTGCTGCAAAATATCTCCAAACCATGACACTCTAGAAAGTAGAAGGTTTTCAGTGTTTTTACTTTGTGCTGTGCTGATTGGATAATAGTTTTACAACCACTGACTTACTTAATTGTCTGCTGATTCAGCTATTGTTGTCCTATAAAGATAAACATTATTACTGACGATTAGTAACATTTTCAATTATTGCCATAGTATGTTATTCAAACACCCTGGGGATAAAAGGGTAATTCTGTAAGAAAATGTTACTCATGCTTCATGTTTGTACTTAATGTTATTTCCTGGAGCAATAATGAAAATACAAAGCACATAAAAAGGAAACTGTGATGCATTAAGACACAGTGGGTCGGCTAAATCTAATTACAACCTGAAGTGACAATAATTAGACGTTTCTTGTGCTTTATCTTGTTTTGATGTCTGATTTTAGTTGGCTTCTTCATTCATAAGACATTGTGCTATCTTTACATTAGAACATAGGCCAGACTCTTAAAATAAATATATATATTTTTTTTATCAATTATAGCATTGTTTACTCATATTTCTACCAAGAGTTGATCAATGTCTCAATTGCAGCCACTAACCACAGGGATGACTACAAAACATACACAACAGATTCTGTATGAAAAACAGAGCAGAGACCGATGTCCTTAGCAATGCTTCTCTTTCCATTATCTAAGATGGTGTCCTGTCCGCGCTAAATTACATCAGCCTTGTTATCACTGGGATGTTGCTCTTTACAAATTAATTCTGCAAAGGTCACAAATCAGAACTCCTTGCTTTTTGTTACAAACTATAGAATTAATAAAAGCAGATAATTTTCTCTCTCAGCTGTGAATTTTGAGTCAGTCCCCTACATCTCTAACTGAATGGCTCCTTAGTAGAGTGGCATGGATTTATAACAGAAAAACTCTCAGACAAGTTCCCCTATCGGACAGAAATGCGGGACAGCAGAGAAGAAATGGACAAAGGAAAGTGAGAGAAAATATCACTAAAGGGACCCAAAATCAAAAGATTTTAGGCAAATATTCTGTTTGATTAAAAATGAACAAGAAATACCATTACTCACAAGAGCTGCATAAGTTTTGCACCATCCTCTATATTGCCTTCATAGATGGTTTAATACTATTAAGACGTATTACTAAAGTGCTCAAGTTAAAATAATTTTATTTTTATGTTTATTTAAGCATCTTAAAGAGGGTTTGAACACATTTGTGTGTGTATTGTGATGCCAACAGCTTCAAGGACTGGGTTTTTCATGATTGAGCAGCTGCCAACTCGTAGCTCACCAAGTTTAATGAAAAGCATTGGATGGATCAGTGTAAAGCACATCACCACTTGATTCTAAAGCAGAACATTGTTCTCTGGAATGAACAATCATGTTACTCTTTCTGGTAATCATTCAGATGAATCAGTCAGGGTTTGACGTTTGCCAGGAAAACAGTTCCCGCCTGACTGAATTGTGCCAAGTGCTAGAGCGGAACACATAGTGTTGAGGTTGGTCCTCAAGGGCTCAATACCAGTGAAAGAAACTCTCAGTGCTGGGCCATACAGACTTACTCAATGAATTAGAATATTATTGAAAAGTTAATTCATACCATTAGCTCAATTCACAGTGAAACACAATGTCTAAATTAATTTCACACGGATGGCATAAGTGTTCAAATATTTTTAGAAATTTCATTTTACAGTTGAGGGACAACCCCTACCAGTACCAACATGACTCCATATAAGTGCATAAAGAAATATCCATAAGGATGAGCTTGGTGTGGAATAACATGAATAGTCTGCACAGAGCCCTCAACCACAACTCAGGAGAGAACCTGTGATGAATTGGAGCCAAAACTGTGAGCCAGGCTTTCTCATCCATCATCACTGCCTGAAGTCATAAATTCTTCCCTGAAATAATGGTCAAATTTCATATAAACACACTCGTAAACTTTGTGGACAGCTTTTCCAGAAGTGTTGAAGCTGCAATAGGTGAGTTAACTGGGAAAATAAAGCCTGTGTAACAATGGGATATCATCAAAGTATATATGTGTAAAGACTAAAGTCTCCATTATATTGATCATAGAATGTTTATACGTCAATCACATGACAGTTAAACATTGATATTGTGGAGAATTATCCTTTCTCCACTAGCACCATGCTCCAAAGCATTACAACTTTTTCATTGTGCTGCAATGTCCTCCACAATCACCAAAACTCAATTCAATGATCACTTTTGAGATGTGTTGGGACAGATATTCAGTAACTCCATGATGCTTTTATGTAGACACGGAGCAAGATTTATTAGAAATTCCTTCGATGGATTATTAGATTTATGCCACATCAAATTTAGGTAAATCTGATTTTAAAAATGTCCAATCTGGTAGCAGGTGTACTTAAAATGTGGCAGGTTATTCAGTAAACAGCAGCACAGCAACTGATTCAATGAATTAAAATTATTTTCATGATCATTTTACAGCTATTTCAGTGTCTCTCAGAACAAGCCTAATTCTTAAGCCCATTCTCCACGTTTCAGAGCACAGAAGTGTTTCAGAATATTGGGCTGTCCTTGGTGTATTGTTCCATTTTCAAATACTTTGTTGTGTCATTTTTCTTTCCCTGTTTTCTTATTTGATATTTGTTACCCTTGACGTCAGGAGCAAAGAGCCTTCGTGCTGCCATGGTAATCAGCTACATGTTACTGCTTTGTGCTGAAATGAGAAAAAAAACAGGGAATCATTATGCTTTTCAATGACGTATATCTCTACACAAGAAGCCTTGATTTGCTGCACCTGTCTGCTCTTCACATAAGTATTGGTGGGTTTCTCTGCAGCCACGCTTAATTTTGAGTTAGTCATTTTTACACTCAAAGCAGCATATAAAATGTCTTACTGATAAGAATCTATTAGAAAGTCAGGAAACAAGGTAATATAAAAGTAATGAGCCCTTCCTGACTTTTACAACCTAAAATTAGATGATTTTTCTTCATGACATGGATTTCTGGAAATATTTCCCCTCTTTTTGTCTCAGTTCCTCTTTGCATCCTAGTCTACTGGTGTTTGAAGCTTTGCTGGGCTGTGACCAAGCTCCAAGGTTAATCCAAATCAAATTATTGAGAAGTACGCCGCCTCTTCTGTCAAAAAATCATTAATAAGTAGCCTTCCTTAATGCTGAGCCTCTTTTAAACGTCTCTCAGATTAGAGACTTTTGAGATTTTTTCCTTTGAACTTTTTGAAAGCAGTTACATGGCTGCAAAGGTGTCTAGTTAGAATGTGAGGTGGTGCTGCAAACATTTGTGAAAACAAGGTAGTTGCTGCTCACACAGGAACCAAATATGACTATGTATTTGTAATTTTGTGTGCAACAACTGAAGGGTGTCTGCCTCAATTTTTTAATAAATGATTCATTGTATAAAACGGGTTTTAGCCTTTCATGCCTAAATTGAAATGGAGTCTGCTTTAATCTGGCAAACCACAGCAGACTATGGCATTAAGGTTACATGAGGATCAGAGCTGTCACTCGAGCACCATGAGTGCTCTTTGAACATTTTATAGTGGCACAATAATTTAAGCACAAAGATCTTACATTTTTGGACAGTCTTTTAAATTTTTTATTTGAATGCTGAAGTTAGTTTAAAACTAATCAAAAAGAGTTCAAAAAATGTACCCAACAGACAAAATTAGCTGTGTGCACATCACATTGTATCAATAGTGGGTTGGCTGCTGTGATTATATTTCACCTGTTTTTTTTTTTTTGTTTTTTTGCAACCGGCATCTTGTCTCTCTGACTTTCACATTACGAGAATCTTCTTAAAATCCTCTGCAGTCATTCAACTTTTGAGACCTTTGAGCATTTGAAAGGAAATTCAATACTTATTGTATATTTTTATAGATAAAAACAGGATGTTAAAGAGAACATAATTAAGCTGTTTACTTCTCCTAATCAATTACTACAATATCATTTTTGACTTCACTTTGCATCATTAGTAAGTCTATCTACACTAGCAATAGCAAGTATATAGTTGACATAAGACACCGCATAGAGATGAGCCTTTTAAAAGATCTGGTTTCAAATTAATACTTCAATAAAATATTTAGTTCACATGCCCAAAACTGTCCAAATAAAAAATACAAACATTTTGAGAAGGTTGTGATTTTCACTGCTGTTGTATTATGTGAAGTCAGTACTTGTTCAGCAATTCAGGTGGCATACACCGGCATAGTATAGCTCTCCAAAATGCAAAAAAAAAAAAAAAAAACAACAACTTTAATTTGAACACATTATTTGTGATAGGTTTTTTTTGTTTTGTTTTTTTTTGTTTGTTTTTTTCCACAAAGCCACACGTATCCGCACCCCTTCTGTTACAGTTTGTGTAAGCCCCTTACCCATTTATTCTGCTCATGTACCATTTTATAAGTTTGGCTTGGAACGAAAGGGATCACTTCATTCTGCTCTCCTCAAACTACAGGGTTTATGTTTGTGGGTTGAGAAAGTCATGGAAGACAACCTATATTGTGTCTACTGAACCTTTTCTATGTTTAATTTTCTGTTTTAAATCATTATCCAACTAAAATCCTGAATAATAACCGTTGTTAATTATTTGTTAGGGAGTTGTATTTTTATGCCACAGTTTTATTTCTACACGCTAAAGAATTATGATCTTATGGCCTTTTGCAAAATTACCAGGGCTTCTGGGCAAAAAAACAGGCTCACAATTGGGACTGCACTTTACAATGGATGAATATGCTTCTTCACATTTCATCATTTTTTACAAGCCAGCAGGAATGTTTACCACCAAAAACCCTAACTCCAGATAAAGTCACAAACTGTTAGGTAAATTCCACACATTTGCTTGTAATATTTGTCTCATGCTTTTCTATCCAAAGCAAATGCCAAGTAAGAATGTAAAACCTAATTAAATCAATGTTAACAAACAAGTACTTAGAAGGAACACCACCAGGCAGGTTCTCCCAGGGGTAACACTGTAAAAGTACTGTAGAGTGCAGGCATAAAGAAAAGTGCACAATGAGGAGATGCACTCTGAAGAGCTGGGTGTTCAAGACTATTTAAGATATACAGAGACACCCCTGCTCTGGTAGTACCATGTATATTTTTGAGGGTAGCACAGATAAATGTGTTTTACCTGGCATGATCCCCCAACAAAAGCTTAGCATGTTCTTTTTGGTTTTTCAGTAAGTTTAGCCCTCTTCTAAGTGCAAATGTTTCTAAAATGTAGAACTCCTTCTACTGCTGGTATTGTGCTCTTGATCTTGAGCGATGACTCTACCTCACTTGTCCCCACTGGATTATCACTGATTGATCTCTTCGGTTCTGGCTGTGAGAGAACTCAGATGGTTTTGACATTAGCTCCAAACAGCTTTGATTAAATTCAGTGCAGTTTAAATACTACAGAGGATCAGTCATTCTCTCCTGTTGAGCAGACTCAGCCACGTTTTTAAAGCTAAATCCTCAGCAGATTTCTAGGCTTGGTGTGGCTCTGGACTTCACATTTAGAAGTTTATGTTATGGCTATGTCAAAGGATTTCTGTAACAACGTTTGTCTGATCAATCCATTATCTCTCTCCGTTTCATATCTACTGCTTGTCCCCCAATCTCACCCTCTTTCATCCATCAATGAAGGTCCATCTTCTGAAGGACCAGCTAAGTGCCGAGGCCACTGCTCGGCTGGAGGCCCAGGCTCGAGTCCATCAACTGCTGCTCCAGAACAAAGACCTGCTGCAGCACATCTCCCTGCTGGTTAAACAAATCCAAGAGCTTGAAACCAAGATGGTTGGACCAAATTCCAGTAAGTTAAAATCTCATTATTTACATTTATTTTTTACAGTGAGTTAGAGTTGATGGGTTAGATGTTGATAAGTCAGGCATGGTCATCAAATGTATGTTAAGCAGAATAGAAACTCATATTGGCATGTAAGCTACCCTCCTCCCTACATCCGGCTACTTCTTCCCAGTCTGACCTCTTCCTCTATCTGTTCCTGAATCACATGTTTTCCCTACCACAAATCCTCCTGAATCTCTAACTTTCCCTTACACACAGAGAGATATAAACTTCTTTTAGTAGCCCGTTGGGCTGGTAGAGTTATTGTCTCTGCCACCACATGCAGACAATGCAGTCACTTTAATCTGGGCTGTGTGTGGATGTCAGCAGAAACCTCAAGCAGATCCTAGTGGGTGGATTCAGCTGACGAATTTTACATTATATTGTCATTAGTCCTTCAAGGTACTAGAGTAAATACAGATTTTCCATCAATCCTATTTTTCAAAAGACAGCCACTAGCTGCAATATTAACAAGAGAGAAAACACACTGGTAAACCTTCAGGTAAAATATCAATGTTATGATATTGAAAAACTTTATAACTGTCAAATATCTGTATGTTTATTGACAGCAGTCAATGAAAACAAAAAGATATCCAAATTTATTGTGATTAGCGTAAGTATCTGCACAATCGTGGGCACAGAAATTAGGTTCTCTTTTCTTTCAGTTCACTCAAACATTGCAATCAGTTGGTTTGTCTCTCTTAACCCTACTGTATTGTAGCACATTTGAATGATGCTTTTACAAGATGAATCTTATATCTAAGGTTATACTGCTTAGTCAAAACTGAAGATTCATGAAACATGCAAGAGAGAAATGTTCCAAAAGACTCCAAGCAAATAACAACAAAACCTTTGGGCATTGTCCATATTCAACAACCAAGTTGCAGAATGCATAAAGGGCTTAGAGAAGGGATTAGTTTTGGACCAAGACACAATATAAAGTTGGCCTGCAGACAGCTGTAGAAATTCTACTAGAAATCAAACGCATTAAATGTAGGATTAAAAAACACAAGTGAATATGTATTTAGTCACCTTTCTGTTTTTGCTCAGAAAGATGGCAGTACTCAAACTCTCTTCCTCTGTGAAGCTGTTGCTATTCATGTTAAAAGAGTTGGGTATGTTTTTCTACTGGACTCTTAGCTTTCTGATTGTTTTTTTCAGACTCATACACGTCCTACTGATGTTCAGCTGTCGCAGACCCCCCTCTGTCCTCTCCAATGTCTCTCTTTGCAGCTTTGTGCATTTTAAAGCCTCTTCTTTGACTATTCAGACAGACAATCTTCTCAGCAACACTACAGTCCAGTCTGCCCTCCAAATGTCACTCTGCAGGAAACAATCTTTAATCTTTTCAGCAAACATTTCAAATGTGAAGCTTTGCTTATTACTTCCTAGGCAAGTTGGACTTTTTAATATGCTTCTCTGTCCTCACTTGAAAACTTTCCACTGACATGCTTAAAATTCTTTTGGGGTTTTTTCTGATACATAAAATGGAAGAGATAGTTGCTGGAAACTAATCTTCCACATTTACTACTCAAGAGCTCTCAAAGTCCAAGAGGCACATCTTGCAGTGATGGTGAACCCATTTTACTGTTGGTGTATTAACAGTGAAGAGCTTAAATTGCACTAATCTAAATCAACATTATTAATCATTTTACTGAAATTGAGGGCAGCTTGACCAAGATAAGAGGTTTATTCAAACTATGTAACATTACCTGTAACAGGTAAAAACGTACAAACATTTAAAATATTTAGACCATAATTTAAAGAGCTGTTTTTCAGTTTTGTGGTATATGCTTCAACTTCTATGGTTACGTGTATCAAATCCAGTACCTGGACATGCAAACTGTTTCTGCAAACCTTTGTAAAAGAACTGGACACTCAGGGGCTCAGTAATTCCAATCTTAATGCTGTGATATTATGCCAGCTCAACATTAAGTCAATTTATGTCAAATACATGGCATTGTAACACAGTGGAACTGACTGGAAAAATCAGCAATCATGTGTTTTGAAAGAAAAAGGCCTGGAAAAACAGAGCAGCTCCGGTAGAAGCCTAGCCACAGAGTGGACAGAGGTCACTAACTCAACAATATATCCAAACTGTACATAATCTTCTGATTTTCTTAAGAGTACTGCATAGAGGTATTGATGAAATGGGTTTCCATGATTGAGGTGCTGCTGCCAATGCTTAAGTCGCAAAGTATACTACAAAATGTTGTATACAATGTAAATCAAGCAATCAATTTGTTACTTGATCCATCCTAATATCCATCTTTTCATCTATTCCACTTGCCTCTTTTCTCCAGTGGGCTCTCAGGACAGTTTGTTGGAGATCACTTTCCGATCCACGGTACCTCCAGTGATCTGTGACGCTACCACACCCAAATCCGAGGTGTCAGACTTCAACCTCTCTGCACTTGGCACTGGTGACGGAACCAGCAACGCCTTTTCCTCTACCAACGGGACTCTGGGAAGCCCCCTAGGTAGGGACCAATGTCTACTCAAACTGGAGTGTTTCCGTTTCCTCCCGGGACCGCCGGGGCCTCCACCTCCTCGACTCCCTTCGCCTCCCCCGTCACTCAAGCCTAACAAGCCAATGACTCAAGGTCAAGATGTGCCTAACACTCCAGCGAGCATCTTATCCAGAGAAGTGAAATCTTTGGACTGCCTGGAGTTCACCAGGTTTCGCGAGTCAGGTATCGCTTCAGAGTATGAGTCGAACTCAGACGACAGCGATGACAGGGAAGATGAGGGGGAGGACGATGAGGATGAGGATGAGGAGATGGAGATCTTTGGCTGGGGAACAGATGGGGAGACGTTGAGACTGCTCAATGCGCTCAACAAGCAGGGAGCTCCTGACTGCCTGGGAGATGAAATAGCCATTTGAGGCTTTTTCTGTTTTGATGAAAACTCCTCTATTCCTGTCCTATTCACTTCAAATTTCTGTACGGCTAACATTTTGTGGACTACCCTCTGTCAGGTGCACACAATTATTTATATGAGATTCATATAGTTATACCTCATGTACTTAAAATGATTAACAGTTTTCCAGTTACAGATTGTGTTTTTGATTTGTATTTTAGTTTCAGTGTTTCAGTTTGTTCAGCTTCTAAATTCATTTTCTTCTCTTTATTTTTAATTTTAAAAGTAGCATTCATACCACTGTGAAATTCATAAAATGAAATAGATCATCCAACATTACATGTTATGCAAAACTATTAGTAAGGTTTATCATGATGTGTCATATCTCTCATTGAAATAAATCAGATTAAATATTTCTTACTGTCTTGATGTAGCACAGTGTTTTGGTCTGCAGAATGTCTTAGCGGAACATAACTTCTGTCAACACAGAACAGAGTAAGAGAACAATTGAAAGTGTTGATACTAAAGAACAATAGAGGTGGTTGTTTTTACAAATGTAAAATGTAAGAATGTCAGTCTGAAGGTAGCACAAATTTAAAGCAAATTGTGTGAAGTGTAATTAAAAATTGTCAAGTACTTCAAGCACACTACTACTCAAATTGGTCTGAAGCAAAGCATAGTCTTTTCCACTCAACATCCAAAATGGCAAATGTTCTGTACTTGTACAGCACTTTATCTTGTGCTTTACTCTACATTAAGGCATTTACCAATCCATGCACACATTCTCATGCTGATTGTGGAAAGTTAATATAGTGAAGCCAGAGCTGCCCTCGAACAGCCTGACAGAAGTGAGGCTGCCATGCACCAATGCTACCAGATCTTCCAACCACCAGCAGCAGATCTATCTTTTTCCCAGTTGGACATAGGATTCCAACAGCAGGAGAACATGTACTATTATTGCTCCAATTCTTAGTCGCTCAACAAGTAAGACTTTTCACAAACAGACACCTAATTTGTAATCAAAATGTCGACACCACTCTTTGTATGTTTTAGCATATTTACTACTTTAGCAAAGCTCTTCACATCTCTGGCAATTCTGTTATTGAAATGCACATTTCTCTTGGAAATATAATAACTTACTATTTATGGCATCAAAGCAATGCCTTGTTTTATTCATTTTGTGCCATTTTTAGTGGATACAAGAAATGCCTGTTTGTGTTTCCAAAGAAAGCCCAACTCATCAACCCACTGCCACTGTGCTCAACACTTTATGGTGTTTGTGTCAAAAAGCTCTACTGGGTTTTTTTCCTGACATGTTGCTGTGTCGCTTTACTAAATATCTTCACTTTGTTGTATGTAATCTGTTCATAGAACATTTTTTTAAGAAATCTTGTGGCTGATTCAGACACAAATTCTGCTGTTCATCTAGAGAAGACAGCTTTTCTTTTTCAAAGCTTTCAAATTTTGGCATTCTCGTCTAGCCTTGTCATAATTGTCATGTCATAAAACGTCAACCTTGAACATGCTAACTGTGGCATGCAGATTCTGCTTTGCAGTATCACTGTGCTTTTCAGACTCTCTTCAAGAAGCTGTCTTAAGGTCCTAGTTGTCTAATTATAGCAATCTTAAAACCACAGGATCTTTAGAAAATGTGATTATATTACCATTAGGTCGCTACTTTCTTTGGTTTACGCTGAAATGAGAAAAACTTAAATTTGATGGAGACATGTGACCAATGAGACAGTTTTACGTCATATGTTGGCTTGTCAAAAACATTCATCATCTTAAAACAGCCTAAGGATTTGAAAATGTGGGAAAAAAAACATTAGGAGCTATTAAGATAAAGCAATGTTTGAAAGCTGTAAGCAGACATCCGGTCCGACTTGAGTCCTGCGTAGGAGAAAATAGTCATGTCTTTTTTTTTACTGAAGTCGGTAAATTAACGCTAATGCATAAATTTTCAACAAAAGAGTTAGATTGAGTCATGCTTCTACTGCAGCGGTTTGTCATCTCTGTACAGGCGAGGTTCTCTCAGAGTTCCCCTAAAATCTGAAACATCTAAAATGTAAGATAAAAATATTCCTGAAATGCACAAACATATGATGAGTAGAATCAAAAATAAGAGTCTCCTAAGACACAAATCTATTTACAGGAAACTCTGTTTAAAAAGAGTACAGCAAACTGAAATATTGTGAGAGCAAATAGTTTTGCAAACTCAAGCATATACTTCTATTCGCTAAAATCTAACATAGTCTTCCCTTTCTTTTCTGTGTCCCCCTTTTTAATTACACTTAAAGCTCATCAGACACACTGACATGCTTCCTGATTCAGGAGCTGAGCTGTGAATTTAATTTTATTTATTTATTTTAGCAGATAAAAGTTTAAAATGAAAGTCCCTGTGGGCATTTATTTTCTTTTGTCTGTTTTTGAATAGGCAATGATGCTATGTGAAATCAAATTATATAACAACATGATACACTGGGTTTGATATTTACCTTCACAACATTTTTTCAGGTTAGATCGGGGGGAACCCAATTAGCCCTGGGAGTAGGTGAAGCCGGGAGTGAGACTGAAGAACGTGTATCTCTTGATGAAGTGGAAAGCAATTAATCTTGTCATGAAATTGCTACCTCTTGGCTGCAATTTATTGATGATTTTTGCTGTCGTCTGTACTTTGAGGAAGTGGAGTCGCTGTTAATTGCTGGTTGCTTTTCAATAGAGATGTGTATCTGTACGTACAAATCCAGTTTTCCGCACCATCCCGCACAAACCTCTGTACTTGCCTTTTTGTCTGCCCTCTTTCTCTCTCCACAGATTCTACCCATTTCAATTGTCCGCTATTTCTTTTCTTTAGTAATTTATGTAAAGCTGGGATTAGTTAGATCTAAAGGAACACTGCTTGTTTGTTTCCTTCATTGAACACAAACACAAAACTTCACAATAGTAACTCACAGATTGAAACTAAGAGTTGTCTCACCTATTTATATCCAGCTCTGAGTAAAGCCTGGGGGCACAATGATATATTACAGTATTAATTTCGATTCATGCTGAAAGCTAACAAGTTTTCATTTTGCACGTTGGTTTATCTGAGCAATATTACAGTTTTTGGCAATAACTCATCTGAGACTTAAAACGGAGTCGGGCCAAATCTCTATGTGCTTAGTGTCTCTTTCACAGAGCTTTAGCCTGATGTGATCAAACCAACCAGTGGGATTCCAGTGAATTGAACTCTATGTAACTGCTTGCCTTTTGAATTAGTTCTTAATTGGGAATGAAAGAGATTTTGTTGTATGTAAAATTATACAAAATCGGTACACATACAATACAGCTCTTTCCCCACTTATTGGCACTCCTGACAAAACTGTGCAAAAAACATTACCATAAACATTTAATCCAATGACAGAACCTCACGTAAAGAAATAATTCCTGTTAAAAAATAGTTGATGTTTGAAAAAATTACTTGTGTCCCTACCAATTCCTATAAAGGAAATGCTGAAACATCTTAAACTTTATACTTTTAAGTTATAGTTCTCATAAGTTGCAGCTATATAAGTTATAATTCATGAGCTACTGTTTTTCTGGAGTAAAACATTGATGAGAGAGACCTGGGAAAAAAGTTTCTCAAATAACTCCAGAGCTGAGTGAGAAACATAGCAAATAGTTTAAAGTGGTTACTAAGCGTCTACAAAATCTCTTGGTAACCACAACCAAGTGAATGCTGTCTACCTGACAACTGGTTGTCGGGGAGATGGTGCAAGACAGGCCTTTTTTCTTTGCTATCCTAATAAATGCCCATGTGTGACGTTTGATGAATGCTACTGAGATTTTAACTGGATTGTGTTGTGGTCATTGAGAATACAATTAGGTTTTCAGCAAAAACCATTCCAAATTTATCTAGCATGAAACAAAACATGAATTGGTTAAGTGTAGTGGAGGATCTGTCATGCTGTGGGCCTCTTTCTCTTACAAAGGCCAAAATTGTTCAATAAAGTTTATGTCTATATTTCAGCAATTCGGAGTGCTTTCCATCATGAAGACATGAAATCATCATAAATACCTCTTCCAGTTGTGAAACCATTAACAGACATTACATTTTGTCAAGTGCTAAGAGAGTCTGACATCATAAACATTTTGATACACCTGGTTGTTTTAAATAGAATATAGTGTCCTCTGACAGAAAGCAGGTTTTCACTGGGTCTTTTGGGAGACCAAAAATCTGCAACATATGGAAATATGCTACAAGTTAAAAGGATTTTGTCAGAGTTTTCTAATTTCTCTCCTTTGTGAATCAAGAAAAATAATATTGTCTGAGCTGCTAGCTAATCTGCTTGGATACCCTTACATCTTTATAAAAGTCATGACAAGACATTAAATGGAGACAGATGGAGAGTGATATGCAGTAAAGATTCCTGATTGAAATCAAATGGAGGACATAAAAGTTCAGGATCATCGCTTTATAGGCCACATCTCCTACATATAAATTAATTCCCCATAAATTACTCGGACTCACTAGGGACAGACAGTTCCAAGTATGAAAAGTGCAAAGAACGACCTTTATGCTTCAGTCTCTTCCTCACCATCTTGTTTTTTTCTTTGCCATTGTCTTGGGTTTAAATTTTTTTAATTTAAATCATACTAAAGCTCCCAACGCATTTAACACAATATGAGGTTTTTATTCAAATGGAGACTTTGATTCCAATACATTCAAGACAAGGCTATTCTCACTGACTGAACATAAGTCAATTAGAGTTCTGAGAAAAGCAGTCTTTTTGAATGTTATTGAAGCATTTAGATTACTTGAATTATTTCAATGAATATCTAAAATTTACACAATGCATATTTTGACTCGGATATTTTATGAGTTCATTTTTTTTCAATTATTACTTGAATAATTCAAACTTTTGATGTAGACATGTGATGGTAGGGAAAGGTTATTATTGGATAAAGAAAATTTTTGAAAACACCCTAAAAAGCTATTAAAGGTATACTTTGTATCTTTGTGACTGCTACCTGTAATAATGCGGCAAGCCAATGATTCAATGCAATCAGATTCTAGGAAACATTCTGAAACTACTATTCTAGTGTTGCAACTTTTTATTGCCTAGCTGTAATAGAAAGTGCCACCAAGATTTCTTTCTGCATTCCTTCACTCATGATATTTACATTTTTATATTCAAAGAGGCTATATTCTGCTCTGACTCTGCACCCTCAGGGGTAAAATTTATTTTTGTCTTTGCCTTTTTTCATTTTGTCATATCTGTATTTTTTAAACTCGTCGGTCACCTTTACCGTATTCTCTTCTTATCTTCTGAACTCAACTTTTCCTCTGACCTCTCCAAAATGTCAGACTGCCTTTTATATTTTTAATGCAGTCTCTTGTGCTTCTCCATGCATTTGTGATTCATGGTTTGTGATGGTGGAAAAAGGTATAGCCCTCAGCCTTTCACCTTGACAGATGGGGAGATAGTAATTACTTTGTTCCATGCTTGTGGAAAACAGACTTATGAGAGCAACCTTTCAGAAAATATTAACCAATCTTTCATGGGATACATATGGTCCACTCAAGCTGAAACTGATTATAACAGAGAGGAGCTATTTGTGTTATTGGTTAATCTATTAGCTTTAATCATTACTTACATGTTATTCATTAACCATTTAATATGCATATTGTGTACATTCAATTGCACACAATAATTGTACACAATATTGTGTACATTATAATATTTCTTGTCAGAGAAGCAAGAAAGTAGTAAATGGTAGTTGACAAGCTTAGAAACCATATTGGTGTTTACATCCTAAAAATAAAAATAAAATAAACTGCAAAAGGTATTCTTTTTAGCATTATTAAAATTCCTCAAATATCTCAAACTCTTCTTTCATTCAGCAATAACTGCATGTGAAAGTTGTTTTCCACTGACAGCTACACTGCCAACTTGTCTAGCAGAGTAGAACTGGGGTTGGTGACTTGCATTGATTTCTCCGTCACAGACACATGTTGTTTGAAACTGAGGTTAAAGACTTGGACAGCAAAGGGGCACTGTAGATCAATATACAGTCCAGTCTGTCACCAGCTGATGCACACACTACAACTTCACAGCTAACCAACACCTTACACACTCTCACAACTTCTGAAATATATGATTATGATTTAGTTTAACATGTCCAATTTATTCTTATCTTCAGGAGAAAAAAAAATTATTTCATTACCTTTAAATTGTCAGCACACTAATTCAATAGCTCAGAAAAGCCATTAGATTGTGGTTAAATGCTTAAAGGAGACAGCAACTGGTGCTGGTGACATCTAGTAGTGAGGTTCTCTAAAAGATTTTGTCTACCTACTCTTTCAAAGTATGGAAACATTATGTAGCTGTTGATTCAATATTTTAGTGATGCAGTTGAATTACTGCAAATATTAATCCAATAAAATCACTTAATTTAATTCTATCTAGTATAGAAATAACTCACGTTTTCATAATAAGACATTTAAAATGACTGACCTATTATTAGTAGATCATAACATCTAAACACATATCAGGTAATGTGTTTAGAGTAATTTGTAGCTGTTTGATTCAAGGTTTCAGCATATAGTCACAAAAGCACAAACAGAATTGTGGAGGTTCCTTGTGCACAAGAGTGTTAGCATTTGTTTGTTGTCATTAACAAGGATATAAGTGTAAAAAATATTATCCATTTATGTTAAGACAACAGTCAACAACAGTCCAACAAAAGCAAATGTAGAAATAATTTACAAGAAAGGACCCAAAAACTGATCTCTAACAATGAACACAACAGGGAATTTGTACATAATGGCTGTGCTGAAACAAGGAGGTAAGGGAAGAGGAGTCTAAGACAAACAATGGATAAACCACGGACACTAACTTAAGCCAACAAATTATAACTGCAACACAAATGCAAAACCTAAAAGATAATAACTCTTTTTTTTTTTTTTCTAATAAGACCTTATCTTAGAAGCTTCCAGCACCTGGTGGGTTCCTCCACTTCCTGCTGTGACTTCACAAAAAACAGAAAAAGCCAGCAAGTTCTTTAATTCTCAGCAAAAAATAAATGTTAATGATCTGATCAAACATGAGAGCTGTTTACCAAATCTGTGCACCTATATTACCAAACATCTATTTTAAACCAATATTACAATATAGGTTTGTTGGGAAGAAAAAGCAAATATTAGCACTGAGAAATGGCTGGAGGAGCCTCCCCAAGAATTTATTCCAAGGCTGTCCTCTGTTTGTAAAGGTGTCAACTAAGTTAGCTGTGTTAATGTGAAATACGGCTGTGAGACGCATCAGGAGTCAGTGGGTCACATGTACACAAACAATCACATTAGACCATTAAAGCCTTGGAATTAATGACTCTGTCTGTGCCAGAAGAGCAGAAGGCATAAAGTACTCAAAACAGCCAAGTAATTAATGCTCTGACCTCAGCATTAATAAGAGCTATAACTTCATCAGAAACTACTTCGATTGATGTGATGAGTATGGCTAGAGTAGTCTTAACCCAGAGGCAGTTGTGTTTTCTGGATGTTCAGTGTCTTTTTGTTCTTTTTTGGTGCTCATTTAAAGGAATGTTCTCTCCACATCCCATACTTTCAACATATTGCTCAGTCAGATGACACTTGTTTCCTTACATTTGTCAAATATTCAGCAGTGCTACATGTCTCTGTGTAGATTTCTGCTTTGTGTAGGCTCCATGCGCAGTAGCAATCTGCTTTTGATGTTGCTGTGATGCAGAACTGACACTTGTTTTGTATGACGGAGTAGCTTGAGTCATAATCTGCCACATGTGGCGCTCCAGATGTGAGTGGCCAGCATGCAAAGATGATTAACTTAAGGTGTTTATCTATGTCACATCTATTTTAGGAGCCAACTTCCCTTTCTTTGTTTTAGCCTGTTTCTTTTGCATGACTTTGAATTTGTTGATGCCAATGGAATAAAAATTTGTCAGATTGTATATTTTAATTTGTCACATTTGGTCTTCAAGTGTTTGGCATCCCTGTCAAGGTTAATAGCTAGTGATGTGTCACCTTTTCAAAAAGTGTTAAGTTTCTTTTAAAAGAAAGGAAACAGCAAAATACAATAATGATAAATTTGTGATGCAAGATTTCACCAAAGAGATTTTTGTTGGCAACTTTTAAATTACTTTTCACCAAAACGTTAAAAGCATCACACAGTGATGAGAATTACTGAAACTCATTTAAACACTTAGCTTTACAAATGCCTTTTTATCGTGAGGTCTAAAGTTAATAACTGCACTGTTAAGCACTGGGCTGAATTGTTTACGTAACAATTCAACATTATTTATGTGGCCTAAATAATTGAAACGCATAATGCACAGTGCTGCAGTCTTTTATTTCTATGGTTTATTGGTATTCATGCTTCAAAGGTTTTTACAAAGTCTTGAACATAAAAGTAGCTTTTGTAATAAAGAGTTAAAAGACATGCCAATAGTTTTCTCCTTTATGGTACCATGTGTTCAACATGTGTGTAAATCTCAGTCTGTATGATGTAACTGTTATTTTCAAAGAAATTTTGCTTCCTGTGAAGATACAGCACAAATCCTCATTACATATACTGTTAGATGTAATTTCTTTTTTTTTTTTTTGTGAAAGTACATTTTGGAAGGAGTGCATACCGACGTGTCTGTGTGAGCTTGAGATCAAATGAAAGTTACAATTCGACAAATCTTGAGATCGTTCATTCATCCCTACAGAAACCCCATGGCTGTTTGCATCTCTTGCAGCTGTTCATATTAGCAGGAGTCAAAATCTCTAAAACAGACAGAAATAGAAGCAGATAAAAGCAAACTCGAGCTATAGAACCTGGGACAGTGTTTGCACGTTTGAATTAAAACCTTTTTTTCGTTTCTTTTATTGCTATACTTGTCCTTCTTTCTACTACCCCCCACCCCCAAGGGAACTTGTCTGGTCTGGTCAGACAGAAGGTGATTTAGCAAAAGACTGAGTGAATTATTGATCTGGGGGCATAAATATACAGCGGACTGGTAGCACTTAAACATGTCGGGCTAGATTCAACCCTACTGTTGTATATAGTATTTATTTCTTATTTATAAAATCTATGTTTATTATTATTTGTCTGTACTCTGAGGTATATTTATATCTCAATGGCTTTTTTTCCTCTAAAATAGGGCAGTCATTTCTCCACACATGTGGAGTAAATGTTCTTGTTGCTAATTTTATGTTCAAGTGTGCAGCGTATAACCTATCATTATAGCACTGTAAGTGAAAGGAAGCAATAAAGAAAAATGAACATTTTCCCTCTGTAATTAGAGAGCAGTGGGTGTTGTCTTGAGGCTGCTTTGCTCAGCGGTCCATAAGATGAGAAATTAATCTAGATCAGTTTTTGCCATTTCATTGTAGAAGCTAAGGAATGATTTCCACCTTCCCGAGACTTTTGGTGCTATCTGAAGTATGCTACGGTGTGGCAAGCTGTGCGTGTCTCATTTATAATCATCTTGCTCCACCTCTTTTGGATTCATACTGTGTCTGCAGTCCAAGGATGCCCTGTTTAACTCACTCTTGGGGCTCCTTTTCCTGCAGCTTTCCCATGGAAAGTGCAGACCTTTTTTTCTGCTTAAATGATTTATATTAAAAAGCTGGGATTATGAACCCCTCTCTTGTGTTAATATCCTCATAGTAAGAGGCTGTACTTTAAGAAGTTTGTATTTGTCAAAATGATAGGTTTATGTGAGTGTAAAAAAGTTAAATCATTTAAGGGCCTGTATGTCTTTTTTCATGGCTTACTTTAATGTCTCCTAACAATGGCTTCTAAAATTTGAGACATTTGTTCATAAATAGAGATATCAGTGTTAAGTTGATACATTCTCATCATGGGCCCTAATTTCTGTTTATCGCCATCTTTATTTTTGTTTGCTTGTTTGTTTTTGTTTAGTTTTTTTGGGGGGGTCGAGTGATGTGTTTCAGTACACATGCTAAAGTTTGAATTTAAAAAGGATTTTTTTTCTGATCTACTCTGGTTCAAAGTTACACATACAGGCTCAGTTATGTACAGACATATTCTACAAAAACTGTTTATACAAAAGACTCTTAGCAAATTACAGAGAAACCACACCCTTGTTTTTTTTTCCATCAGCAAGCTTCTGCTGCACATGTGGTTTGATTTTTGACCAATTTGCTTTTTAGAAGTGGTGGAGTTCATTTAAACTGATTTCTTCCTGAAGAGCACCTGGCTTGTAAGCATTTTTCACGTTAGGGTTGTGATCATAGCTTATGATAAGGCCATCTTAGTGTTAGCCTAGATCATCCTTTCCCAAATATTTTTAAAGTGTTTGTGGTCACTCACCCATTGGTACATCTAGTTGTGGCCAGGTCAGGAATTTTTAATCCAAACTATTTACTGGAGTTAAAGGAAATTTATGATATTGAGGGATAACCCAGAAACCACCAAGACCCAAGCATACTATGAGCTTATTTAGGTGATAAAAAGAAAGCCCTGCTCCACGGAACTGTCTCAAGCCCACCTGAGATTAGCAGCTACTCACATGAATAAGACAAACATCTTCTATAGAAAAATTTTATCACAAACATTGAACTGTTTCACCACAACGATAAGTATGTTTGTAGGGATTGAGGTGAAGATGTCAAACTTGGGAACAAAAACCCTACTGTCATGTATGGTGGTGTTAGCATCATGTTTGGCTGTTTGTGGTTCTGTTATATTATATAAAGTGGATGGAATATTAAGGAACCAGGAAAGTCTCCAAAATCTTCAACTTGACCATCAATCAACAATCAGAGGTTCCAACTAAACAATGACCCCAAACACAAACTGATTTTAGAATTTGTGAACAATCCATAAATATAGAATGTACACCAGAAAACTAAATGAGATGAGCTGAAAAGCTCCCTCTTCAGAGTTCTGAAAAGGGCTTAAATAGATTCTGTCTGACAAGATTCAGAAGCTTGTTGAGGTCATGGTGCCTTTTACTAGGAGCCATTTCAACAAACAATTAATGAAGGTTTTTTTTTATATGTTTGAACTGTAGATAGACAATAAATCCAACAAAAACAGAAATGTTATGCCAAGAGCAAACTGTCAATCAGGGTTCAATAAGGTCGATCAGTGATATTTTCCATTAATTCTGTTTTTTAGTTACTAATCAGTCTGAGGCAAACCCACACCCACTCACTTTAATCATTCATGTCATAATGAAACCGAGTGAAAAATTGATGAGCAGATCCTCTGTGCATCTTCAAGAGGGAAGAGCTTGAAATTGTATTTCTTCCATCCCTTTCTCCCCTCCCCCTGCCAGGCCCTAAGGTAAGATTGGCCTGACTTGTAGTTTAATATTTTCCTCACTCAGACACACAGGACACATGTGCATCCTAATGAAGCCCAGTGAGAGCTGTAATTGAATACCGCAGCGATAATGACCCTGTCTGGCTTGAAGATTATGGTGTTCAAGTGAGCGTGTTTCAGGTCGCTTTTCCTCTCAGCGCAGTGATCGCTGCTTATATTTTCATCTGGGTGCCATGTGCCGTCGTCTCATCTTTTCCCCCAGACTGTCTCATTGGTTTCACTTTTTGTCTTCGGGAAGAGTCTGGTCAGACATTGATGCACTTAACATTGATGTTTTTTATGTGTTTTCTGGCCTGTCAGAAAACACATAAAAGTTTCATGATTCTCCATAGCCAAATGCTACCTTTCAGATTTTTTAGGAAGTTAACAAAGCAGGAAAATGTATAGCTGTTATTTAGTAGAGTGTTTGGAAGTTTTTTTTTTTACATGTGATTTGTTGAGAAAAGGTACATTTAAATGAAAAGCAACAAGTAAACATAAAATATTTACTTTTACTCTTAATATCTTTGTTTTTCCAAAGAGATTGTTAGTCTCTTCTGTTTTTCCATTTGATAGTTATGAAGCTCTTCATTTGAGTAGCTATTGCAGTAACATTTTAATGTTATAAATGGCCAGACACTGAAAAAGTTCCATTTCATTTTTACTTTTGGAGAAGGCTAACAATTTTCTGCAGTGTTGCAGATGATTGCGTTATCCTTACAATGGATTCAGTCTGGTTCCTACGAAAGACTCTGCTCTCCTTGGTAAACACTTTTTGTGTGGACCTAAATGTCTCACTTTGCTGCTCTCATTCTCATCTTGACCTGCTTCTCTGTGTGCCAAAATTTTATGTTATAAAAGAACATGATGACATAAGGATGTAAGTGATTGCATGTTTACGCTGAACATCTTGCCGTCTCCACTAGTAATCTCGCTATTGTCTTATTAATCAGCAGCCATTTGAAAAAAACGAAGGCAAATGAATGCAAATTGTGGCATACAGAGCTCCTAGTCCTAGTTGTAATTTAAAGAACAACTCATGCACAGAGTACAAAAATAACTACATCTTTTTTAGAAAATAATCTCTGCAGATGTTTGGATTTCTTTTCATTCCACCTTCTTTTCCATTTGTAAGCATTATCCTTAACATCTGTGTTAATGCACATTTCAGTGCTCCGGTGCTATTGCTGTTGTTTTGTGCTTTCTAAGGGAGTGCAAAAGGTAAACAGAGATGTACTGGAAACACCAGGAAATTAGTTGTTGTTGTTTTTCACCCCTCAGCAGCACAGTCAGCAGTTTGAACTCCATCAGAGGTTGTGACATGCAGCCCATTAAGGCCAATTCCCATCAGATCCGAGCAAGCAGACATGCATGTTTGCAGTTACAGCTACATTACAAATTTTGACTGAGGAAACATCAAGAAAGTTCCTGTAAAAGAATGTTTCTTTTCAAAAAGCAGGTTTTAAAAGACATGCCGCTTTGATACATTTTCAGTTAGATTGAATGCCTTAATATGTTTTTTAGCATTTTAGTATTTCTATTGTTTGATTCTGGGTTTTTGTGCGTGTGGGTGTGTGTGTGCGTGCGTGTGTGGGCGTGTGTGTGTGTGTGTGTGTGCTCATTTGTGATCATTCTGCATAATTCCTGCTAGACAAACACTAAGAGGTTCTGTGGCTAAGGGGCCAATGTTGTAGATGTCTGCCCTGCAGATTTCACTTGTAGTTAGTTTGGATTTCTGTACCTAAGCAAATCAAAATGTTCAAGAGACTGCAATGCAACAGCCAGCCAATCAGTAATGATCTCTTACTGATTGTTAAAAAAAAAAAAGCTCTTTCAAATTGTCAACAGACAATATGCAGTTTGTGGCTTTCAAGAGTTGTTTTAAATAATATATTTGTAAGAATATAGGAGAGGCAGGTCAGTCAACATGCCCGACAATTTGCAGTTTCCCTTCAGACAAAAATAAAGTATTTTGATAGTGTCACAAACACTGTGATGGAAATAAAGCTTTAAATATTACTTACTATGTCTGCACTTTCTGTAGAGTACGTAGATACCTACACGTAATAATATTCCATGACAGACAGATTTAATCTCTTTAAAAGATAAAATAGAACAACTTTGCTGCAGGACATTGAATTTCCTATTCTGTGCTGATGTTTCACTCTCTCATATGGCAGCCTGAAGGAACGCAAGCATGTTTGAGTGATGCAGCTTCTTTTCTAGGAGCTTTTACAAGCTTTTGTGCTTTCCCTGACTTTATTTACACAGTAATTCTGATGATGAGAATTACTGAGTGTTCTTCACTCTGTAACAACAGGAACTCAAGAGGATTGTTGTTGGCTGCCAATCCTTTTAGCACTTAGGTGTGGTGCATTCACTGACTGGGGGCACCAATGAAGTATATAATCTAGTGAATGTTATGACCAGTGGATTTATCTGTGCATCTCAAATTTCTATGGATTTCCATCTTTTTTAATCATCTATGCTCCTTTTCGGTGTGTGTTCGAAGTTCATGCAGTATGCTTGTCAGTTTTGTTTGTGTTGTGATCCTTGATTTCCCCTTCAGATGCCCACAGTCACATTTGACTTCTGAAAAGTGGCCACAATTATTGCAATACTTTTTATTGTTGAAATTAACATACTTTCACAATTTTATTCATGAATATAATTTTGATCCTTTTCTTCTTTTTTGATTAGGTTTTCAGAGTTCTTTCAACTAGAACTGTCACAACAAAAAAACTTGATTAACAGATAGAAGTGGTGCACAGCACAAAATTAAGACTTTAAATAGCAGTGCATGGTATTAATTACATTTTATTTTATGTTTTTGTCAAAAAGAGAAAGGGTTTCCTTTTTCATCTGCACAAACCACAGTGAAGCTGCAGCACACAAGATTGTGCCATCTCTAATTACAAGAATGTGAATAATTTGCTTTTTGAAATTAATTTGCCTGGTAAGTGTTACTGATGGTTGTAGGTCTGAGCACAATGAGTGCCAAATCAAACAAATCATCTGTTAAATAGCCCCCGTTTAGTAATTCCAATTATGTTGCTGAAATAGCAGCATATTTGTAAAGGAGAAGCAGTGCAGATATTCATGATGCCAACAATAAAGTGGGAGACAAATGTACTGTGTGTGCCCATTAATTGTATTTTTATTTCCCAGAACGTAGCAACATTAAACAGGGTGACAGGGGTCCAATTGTCACCTAATTTAGCAGAAGATCCTCAGTAAATGGTAATGGTCTGTTTTATTAAGAAGCAGACTTACTCTGCAGAATGTTTTATTATTAAAATTTGGTTAAGTCAGCTATTCTACATACTTTATAACAATTGATGTATTTGCATGTAAAAACATACCAAAAAAAACATGATGCATTGTGCCATGGTGGAAGATTACTATTGATTTCTTAAATTAAGTAGTTTTCCATTAATTAAGCATTCCTGTGTTTGAATATGCCTCTTTGTAATTTTTATTTATTTATTTATTCAAGTTAAATTTTTCCCTTGAAAATCATCTCAGACTATCCTTGGTGATGTTCCTACATGAATAAATATCAGAGGTGGTTTCAGTTTAGTAAGGCAAATATCTGCTTATCACTGCATCAAACTGATGATATTAATCATACAGAAAAATTAGAAAATGACGATTTGACCAAAGATAATTAGCACAACTAAAAGATTTAAAAAACTGTTGCATTTGCTCAGCTAACTTGTGTATATTCACTTGTAATATTTCTATTACTTTTCTGTGGCTGTAGTTAGGGACTATTGACACTGGAATGCAGAACAATCAGTTGTGTTAAACAAACATCAGATTTGCATTCATTCTTAGGAAACCGTACCCTTCAGTGAAGGTTCAGGGACAGTCCAGCAGAGAATTGGACATAAATAGTGATAAGACACTATTTGTATGTAAATGAATCAGGCAAAGAAATTTCAAGTAGTCTCCAAACAGTTGAAGTTGAAGCAGGAGGTTCAGAGAAAAGCTGCGGAATTTTAATGCACATCTATTTAGATAGGAAGCCTTAAATATTAATACATATATATATAAATATATATTTATTTATTTATTTTAATTTAAATTATTTCTTGACTGCCCTACTAATGATAAATTGTCCTCCAAAAATGAATATCTAGGATTTCCATTATTTTGGATATGAGAAAAATGTTTTCAAGATAAAAAAAAATAAAAAATCCTGTTGGAATAATTTAATTTGTATTCACAGGCTCAAGAATAAGTTACTAAATAGATAAATAAGTACATTGTTAAAAATAAATAACTGAAGGAATGGCCAACATGAAGTGAAGTGCAGCAAATAAATAAATGCTGACATACATGAGTAAAAAATTAATCAGCAGTTAAATACAAATAAATGAATCTATCCAGCCATTAAATCGCAAGTTATTTAAGTCTCGAGTTAAAGTTGGAGCTTTATTTCTGGATGGAATCAGAGAGTTTGGAACTTTTTTTAGGAAAAAAAGCATGTTCCTGTTTACTGCATAACAAAATATTTAAATTGACCAAACCTTGACCGGAAAACTCCCAAGGTTCATCTTTCCAACATTCCACCTCCAAAAGATTTGGTTAAATACAATGAAATGTACAAAAAGTACATTGTCCTAAAGAAGCAAAAATGTTTTTCTGTTAGACGACTGGTCTCTTCTTCTGCTGATGTTTGCTCATCTGCCTGACATACTGATTGGAGCTGATATAAAGAGACTGAAAGATGAAGCTCCAAAGAGTAAACATATGAACATGTTTCATCTGCAATCAAAACAGCAAAACAGCTGCAAGTCACCTTGAAAGAACTCTCAACTATTTTGTAATAAAGGTTTGCAGTCTTTGCTGTA
Source organism: Gambusia affinis (assembly GCF_019740435.1). Classification (NCBI taxonomy): domain Eukaryota; kingdom Metazoa; phylum Chordata; class Actinopteri; order Cyprinodontiformes; family Poeciliidae; genus Gambusia; species Gambusia affinis. Next base: position 20,960,680 of record NC_057877.1, on the reverse strand, counting down.
GAAAAAAGAAAAAGCTTAAATGAGCAATCTGTCGATTGCTTGACTTGCGCTAGATCAGAAAATGTGTTGGATGACTTATTTTGTCTTGCCATTTTTCTTTTAGAGTGTAATCTACAAAGAGGGTTTCACCCGACCACTAGTCTACCTAGACTACCTTATGTCACTCATTACAGATGTGTTTCAGATTTTAATGGTGGACTCACTCTGTTCCTCTCTTCTACAGAATTTTATTTACAGTCTTTTCTTGGTAGCTGCATGTCAGTAGAAATTCAGTTTTTTTTTCCCTTTCCCTTTTCATATCCCTTTCTATTTCCTTGAAGTTAATGGACTTTACATCACATTGATTTGTACTAAAGGGTTAGATATCCTCGAGCGCCTGGCTAATGGGCCCTTCTAGATATCTTGATTGGAACAGCAAATGGAAGATTTGAGTGCAAATAGGTGTCAAGGTTAGTCTTTAATTTTGAATTTGTTTCTGTGTTTTTCCTCCATTTATTTGTGTTTAGAGGAGTTTTTGATAAGCAACATTTTTGTTCACAAGCAGAAACATTGGAGTAATGTGCACATTTACGGGGTAAACTGACCTGAAATCTAATGCTTCTCTGTCTCGTTAAATGCTTTCCGAGAAATATGTCTCTGGAAGAGGTAAGATATTTGGTGGACTGAGATGAACTGAACTTCTTTCTGTTTTGCTGTTTCTGAGTCTGCATCCTGACTCATTCATGCATGATTGCTATTACTGTCTTCTTGTTTCGTGTTTCACTGCAGTAGTCTAACATGTTGTTTATTAATCATTCTTTCCTCACTTGGTATAGTGGTGCTATTGCCTGTATCATTTAAATTCCACATGCTAAATTCAGTTTTGCAAAACAAAATTGAATCTTACTTTGATGATGCAGTATTAGTTTGCTTTAAGCACAGCTGAATCTTACAGTGAGAGAGTTTTCAGTCCTTCAATAAGCTCAAACAACAAAAAGTAGCCTGAATTCAAAAAATGGGTTCCTACTTTTTCTGAGAAGCCCTGAAAAGGTAAGAAATAGGATAATTTTCTTTCAGGTCAGAAAACTGATCAATTTGCATATTTCTATTTTAATCCATGCCCTGCTTGCTGAGTGTGCCCATCCATCCTTCCATGTACCAATCTCTTGAATTTGTGGTTTTTGCAGATTCTGCATTCAAAACCTTTGAAAAGGAAATTACTCAAGAATTCTGTAGAGATTTTAGAAGAAAATAGCAACTGAAGGGAATGAGAGAATTAAAATACGTAGGAGCCCTAAAATAATTTACTGATTCTATTTTTTTCTTGGTGCGGAGGAATATGGAAAAAACGTGTTCATTTCTGTTGGAACCTCATCTATATCATTTACTGTTTTAAAAGTTTGCAGCTTTGCTGTACCTCCTTTTCCTAAAACAGTTTTTCTTGTTCTGTGTAAGATTTTGTGGTAATTTTTATAACACTCTCTTTTGTTTGCTTTTTGTACAGTTGATCAGAGTTTGTTTGAGAACTCCATTGCCCAGAAGCAGAGCCCTCAGACCTCCAGAACAGGTCAGCACTCCACCCGATCCCTCTCAGCATCCATTAATTCCAATTCTGGCTCCACCTTCATCGACTCTCCATCCTCTGGAGGACAGCAAAGGCTGAAAAATGCCATTAACCTGGGCAAGGCAGTTGGGGCAAAGGTCAGTGCATCATAAGCTGATTTGTAGCAACAACCTCTGCGGGTTCTCAAAAATACCCAGATAACTTATCTTCCTTCAAAGTTGAGACTTTTCTTTTCCACAAGGTTAACGACCTGCTGAGAAGAAAGGAGCCGAGCCACCTTGGAGACATCGGCGTCACTGAGGTCAACAAGAATGTTGGCGCAGTTTGGAGCTGCATGGACAAACTTGGCCACAATTCTGCCAGCAGGTGTGTAAATTTCACTCACAAAAATTGTCATCAGTTGTATCGATTCAATTTAGATTTTTATATAGTTAGGAGTTCTACAAATGATAAAGAACTTGTTTCTGTTTCATTGTGTCAACTCAAGACTGTAAAATGTAGACAGCAACCCATGTAGCACTGTATGATGAAAGATTTAACCGATGAGGAACTATGATTTCCTTCGGCAGGTGAATTGCATCACAAGCTTCCAGCAAAGGTTCAGTCCAAAAATTAATTAAAAGTAAGCACTCAAACTACCATATTCAGGCCATAAACAGGAGGAATTGTGTAGATGTGACTGTGCTTATTGAGAGGACAATATTTGGACACTTAGCTTATCTTCTAAAATTGGTCATCTTTATCCTGTATCTTCTTCAGGCAAAAGGTTTGTAAACAGTGCTACCTCCGCCACAAGGCAAAGAACCTCCACCAGGCTAGAAATCAACTTTTCTAGAGATCTATTAGTTAATACATTTTGATACTTCTGGTTGCTAAAAACAACCAAAATGACTTATTTTTTTTTATATATACATATTTTTACGGACTTATTTGTTCCCCATAACATTTATCAAAGGAGCATAGTGCTGAAAGAAGAGTGGCCTCAGATCAAAACACTTAAAGTTAGGTTTCACAGTAGAATTTGCTGAAATTCCACATCTGGTTTTAGATCCTCTGTGTGGATTTGTGATGCAGTTGGTTGAGAAATATTACTGCAAATATTACTGCAGTGCAAGATGGATCAATAAACCTAATTGATTTGACCAAACAACATTACAGTTGTATGCTTTGCCGACTAATTTGATAAGATGGAGAAAAAAAAAGAGAAAAAAAAAATCTCCTTTTAGCTTTTGAAATACCACACTTTTATAACTATCAGTGACTGAGCTTATACTTGTAATTGTTCACAGGAGTGAGTTTTTTATGGATAGCATGACTTTTGTGCGGAGTGATCAATAATTATTAGTCCAATTTTACCTTTCAAGGATTGTCATTATGGCACAGTGCCAAACTCTAAAACCCGTTTTGAGAGAGGAAACCTGACCTCCGATATCAGTACAGCTATTCTTCACATTGAGGTTTTTGGACAGTGGGACATTTCAGTTAAAGCTCATGGACTCCTGTGGAATGACACTTTTGGCGTTTTGAAGGAATGATGGGTTGGCCTTGAACTGGCCAGAGGATTTATTTCTACATGCCTAATAATAAGCAAGTCATTTTGGCTTGTGTAGTTGTGCACAATACTGCACTGGACAGTCAGGTTTAATTTGGTGCTCTGTTGCATGATGCACTGCTGTGAGTCAGAGGGAGACAGTACACCTATTATATGACTTATTTTTAGCAAGTAGTATAAGATAAATCACATTATTCGTGTAAAGAATTGTATCTGTTGTCTTGCTCTTTGAAAATGTGTTTTCTGCTGTTTTATTTGTATATTTTTCAAATGGTTTGTGGGTAGTGCCACTGCAACAATGAATTAAGGAGTTCATTGATTATCACTGACAATTGTTTCTTACTGCCAAACATATCAACACCTGTTTGTTTGGAAACTGGGATTTGCCAAAAGATACATGGTTTCGTAAATCACACATGAAACTTGTCCTCCTACCATTTTTGACTCCAAATGTGTTCCAGGTTTTTGATAAATGAGACTCAAAAAGTGTAAACAGAGCGCAAGTGTCTGCTTTGTTTCCTATCAGTTCCTGCTGTTTGAGTTTTCCGGTTCATATTCCCCTTTCATCCTCTGGTACTTCAATTTTGCACCTGTAAGAAAATATTTTAGGTGCCCTAATCTAAACCATGATGTATCAGGGCTATTTTTGTTGTTACATATTTTTCTGCATGACTATGATAAACTGTTTCAACAATTCTAATGAAATTTATGATTTAAATAATTTCTGTATTATTTGAACAGATTACATTACACTGTAATCCAATGTATGATGGCTATTATTCCCACTTAGACTTGTCAACTTTTATTTAAAAAAAGAGACAGATCATCTCTAATTAAAACAAATAAAAATTGTAATAATGCTGCTGGTAGATATTAGTTAATATATCCATGCAAGCACATTTCCCTACAGCAGGCTGAGTAGAATTTACAGTGCCAACTTTGGTTTTAAACCTTGTCAAAGTGGGTGGAAAATGTCTCCATGCCTGGCACACGCTGGTCAGGAGAAGAAGCTGTCATTTTAACTGTGGTGATAAATGGGCAAAATCATCAGCTTCTGACTGCACTAACTCCTCTACCACACATTTACTTGAAAATTAACTATTACCCCCACTAGGTTAAACCCTCTCAACAGAGAAGAAGCAGAAAATAGTTCTTCTAAGTGTTCTATTTTTCTAAATAGAACCACATTTTACATTTTTAATTACTTTAATTAGTATATTTTTGTTTAAAATAGGTTTTATAACAGTATGTTTCTTTGTGTTTTATTTATTCAAATGTTCAATTTATTCCACAACTCAAATTGTCCAAATGCAGCAGTTCCTTTTTTGTTGACAGATGAAATAACACAACCATGTCTTTTTAATGGTGATGAAAGGAGCTGCTGCAAATGATGTGCCGTAGCGGCATCTTCCTCTTTGTCGTCCCGATATTGATTGTGTGATGGAGGACTTGTGACCTGGATGAAAGCAGAGGGTGTGTTACTCTCACTGTTCTGCTCCAGAACAGTTTGTAGGTGACGTCTCGAGACAGTGGAGAGGAGCCACTCCCTCAACCTAGGAAGAAAAGTCCAGCAGCAGAACCAGATCCAGGACGGTCAGGATGAGCAGCCATGTGCTGCGACCAGCTGGTGGCTGATAGAGAAGCGATTTACAGTGATAACATAAAAGTATAGAGAAGGGGTTTTTTTTCTATGGGAAAGGAACAGAGAGAGTGCAAAGAAAATGGTTGGAAACTTTGGTTAAAAATGTGTGCCTGGAGAGCGCTAATTGACTTCATGATGTTGAGGTTTGCAAATGTCTGAACCTTCAACTCCTCTGAGATTTATTTTATTCTTCAGAGGTGCATAGACTCTTTTTTGTGCTAAATTAGTTTGCTAAATACTCTTGGCTTTGATTATCTGTGATACTAATCATCAGAATGTTGGTCTAAAGTGAAACTAACCCATTTGTTCTAACTTCTCTGTCACCCAACATGCCGTCATTTGCGGGCAGAAGGAGGTTTAAAGTCTTAATAATAGGACGGGATTTGTGTTTTCAGGCAGCATGAAAGCTTTAAATGGTTGTAATTCAGTGTAAAAGTAAAAGGAATAATGGTTTTATTCAGGCATGATGGTGGTGTTTTTCCTATTCTCACATTTTCCATATTTTTTAGAGGCTACAGGCCTATAGTAAAGAGTAAAAGAGGGCACCAGATCAAAACCTGAAACCTGTACTGGATATTCTACAACAGTAAATAATTTTATTATATTATATTTTAACAGTTTCAGCTTTTGTAGTAAAACCTGGTCCATTAGCTCCTGAGATTAATCCCTTCTTCCCTCTCCTCTTTTCCAGCCACATGTTTGACTCCTTTCCTCGTCTCAACCCACCGCCGCCAACAGGAAAGAAGCGCGTCCCTCGAGCTCTGAAGACGACCCAGGATATGATGATCTCCTCTGACCCTGTAGTCGCCTCACCAGAGCCGGCAGATTCTCCCCCCTTCCTGCCCTCCCCTGAAGAAACATCTCAGGGCCCCAACGAGGAGAGGAAGAGTAAGGAAAAGCTCCAAGGAGGGAGTGAGGAGCAGGAGGAGAGGTCGACAGAAATCACAGAGCTGTCCGGTCTGGTGGAGAACAAAGCCGATTCAGAGACAGAGGAGATCAAATCCACTACTGATGAAGTCAAAGATGGGGAGGAGGAAAAAGGGAGCCTAGAAGGAGGTGAGGAGGATCATCGACAGCAGCTTCAGCTTTCTGTGCCAGACCTCATCAACAAGGATCCTCCTTCGGAATCCCAAGCCAAACCCTGCGACGTCTGGCAGAGGGCATCCTCGCCAGACTCCCGGCTCTCCTCCTCTCCGATTTTGGGCAAGGCTCCCTGCCGCATCAGCCTGGGGGAGGAGGTCCTGCTTGGACACAGCGCCCCCTGCAGTAAAGACTCAGGAGGAGGCACTGAGGAGGCAGAGGCTCACCCAGACCTGCTATCCTTTGAATAACTCAAAGTTTTACTGTGGCTTTTAAATGTATCCGCCACCCTGCTTTAGTTTAGGACAAAGAGAAGAGATGCTTTTCAGAAGCAAGGCAGGCTTGAAGACCTGCTGCTTTTCAAACTTTATATCAGCTTTTTAAACGGTTTCGTCACTGGTTTGAGGTCAGTCAGACTAAATAAATTAGATATTTTATGCATAAAAATACACAGGAAAAGACTGGCTGTTTGCCATCATTTCTGGCTCATGATGCAAAAATGAGCCAGAAAAAATAGAGTAAAAAACAAGGGCCATTATTTTATTGCAGTTTCAGTTTTTAAAATAAAGTTAAAAAAACAATGTTCATATTCCATAAAAAAAAAAAATTTGTAACTTTGACCTTTAAAAGTTTCCTGTCTGCTTTAACAATGAAATGACAACCTGATTATGTATTAATGAATGTATTTAGTGTGGTCACATTACCTTTAGATGGGTTAAAGATTTATAGATATGAACAAAACCTTGAAATCCTTGAAAACCACACCATTTTTGATGCATAAAAGGGTTTATTTTTTAAGTGTGTTACTAAGCTGCTGCATTAAAGCCAGTTAAAAACTGCAAAAAGTATATATGTTAAATAGAAATATATATTTTACATTTCAGAATTTTAACTACATGGTAAAGATTTTTAGTTTTTTTTTTTTTTCTTTTCTCAGTTGTTTATAGCAGTCTGGAAAGCATGCTCAGAAAAACAAAACAGGAAGTGAGAATTAAAGGCTTAAAAGGATGTGTTTGGGATTGAACAGGTAGGGTGAATATCACTGTCACAGCACGTCTGCAACCTCCCGTTTCTAAAAAAAAAAAAAAATCATTCTGAATCAAAGTTTTTTAACTCCACTTCAAGATGATTGAACTCTCCAAAAGAAGCTTTTTGTGTCAGTTCTGTGCTGAAGCTGGCTTTTCTCAAAGCTGAATTTGAATCAGTTCCATAGAAATCTCACTCGTCATTTAAAAACAATATTAAATCACCAATGCCTTAATCTGTAAAATATACATCCTCTGAAATATATGAATAAGATGACTATTTTTAGGACTAAAACAAATTTGACATACTTGACCGTATGAGCTAAAATCCGCTGCTATACTGTAACTAAAGGCCAAGGAGTGAGAAGAATTGAATTACCGGTCTGTGCAGCTCGGATGTGCAAAGACAGGTTGTTCCACATATTAGCTGGAGCGACTAAACATCTGTTCAGGCTATAAATCTGTTTTCTTCCTTCCACACCCAATAAATTAATTAGCCGTTAATACTTTGATGCGAAACGGATCAGTTTGGTGCGCCTCTCTCCAGAAACAAACGATGAAAGGTTGTTTCTCTGCTCGGACCTGAAATGTGCGTGACTTCATATTCCATCACCCTACAGATGGAGACGGGACTGAAAGACGTCTGAATGAGTGTTTTTTAGAAAAGTGATGAGGGGTTTCTGAGTTAAAGAGAGGGCAAGGTAATGAGCTGTCAACAGGAAGGGATGAAAGAGGTGTCTTTTTATTCAAGCGAATCCTAAACTGACAGACCAAAGACGGAAATTAACAGCTCAGTCAGACAGGTTGTTTTATCACTTTTCTTTACTTGTCAGAGGAGAAAAAAAAAAAGCAATAATATGGAGGAGTATTTTTTGTTGTTGTTGCTTAAAAAGATGAAAGCCAAAGTGTGAACTTCTACCATTTCTTTGTAGATGATGTCCATGTCTTTATTCTTCAAAAGACGGATGCTGACTCAGGTGCTTGTTACACGTAAGCTGGCATTGAGAGAAATTATTAAACCTTAATTCACAGCTGTTTGTCAAAGCAGGTAGATTGGAGTCTGGTTGCCGTGGTTACTTTAACACAAATCAAGCACTAAGAAGAAGAAACCTGTAATTTTCTAACCTTGTATTCTGAAGATGCTCTGCAGATTTCTGCTTCTGGGTCTTGAGGCGTTTAACACCCTGGATATATTTTTTGAGCAGAGAACTAAAGTGCAGAATGCCATGAATTTCTCAGAAGAAGCTGAGACCAAAAGCAGCACCAGCTGAGAATGAGAGGAATGTGTAGCTCGTACTTACGAGGGAAAAAAAGCAAGCTTTGTCTGTTTTTTTTTTTTTTCTTGTTTTTTTCTGAATGTGTCTGAGGCACTGAACTGTAACCAAGCAGCTGAGGCCTCCTCTACGGTTCTGAATCATGCTCCAATTTTTTTTTATTTATTTATTTTTTTTTTTTTCTGGCAAATTACTCAGAGCTGCAGATGTTTGAGTAGAAAGCACTCCAAAAAGAGAGATATTTTTATACATATCTAAAAAAAATTAGCTTTAAAGTTATGGGGAACTGAATCCTTGGATATGCAAATACCATATCCAGGTTTCTGACCATTGCTTGTAGGAATGCACTACATGCACAGGTCTTAATAAGTACCTTATTTTTTATTGCAGAATAAGACAAACTTTCTTGTAATATTTGAAGTAGTTTGGATCTGTAGTTTCTAGGCTTCTGAAGGTTTTCCTAAAAAGCAATTATTTGAACTTTTACTTATTTTTCAGTCAACATTAGCCTATTAACTATGACCAATAAATGATACAGACTTAAAAAGGTTGTTAATGTCAAGCGATAACCCAGCAGTGTGTTGACAGGGCTTTTTACCAGAGGCCTGCCATAAATACAAAGTTGCTTCCTGTCATTTAACTGAATTTAAAACTTTGATGCATTTTGGTTGTCATGGATCTATTTTTTTTTTCCCCCCAATAATTTTTTGTCTTCAACTTCTCCCTCTTCCGCTTTGGATTATACATGACACCAACAGCTAAGATATCTTCAATTTGAGTGATTTTGCAGGATCTCTTTGCGGTAACATCCAGTCAGTATTTCCTCCTTACAGTGAGTCTGTCTACTTAGTCATATCTATTTTAGCTATGTGGAAAAACCTCATTGTGGGGAATAGCTATCCAGTTAAATCTGGTTTGCATCACAAGCTCCATCCTGAAGGTTAAGGGAAGCATAAGTCATTAAGGGTTTCTGTGCACCGTTGATATTCATGGAATTTACTCTTAGCATGTTTAGAATCTGCATATAGAAAATATAAATGAGTATGGAGATGCATCTTTCCATAATTGGATATGTTTTTTATTTGTAATAAATCTGTGAATGGTAATAAGGGCTGCAAATTTCAATATCATGAAGTGACTATTTCATTATTTTGACATATGAAAGTATTTTTTAATAATAATTGTCATTCAGTATTTAGTAGTGCATCAGTCTAGGATCAGGTTTTTCCCATCCTAAGCCAGTAGACTGCATCACTTTAATTAGAATTTTAGCCTTTATATTTCAAGATCAACAGTGATCATAACAAAACCAGTTTGAGGTTTAATTTTCTTCAAATAAATTGATGAAATTATAATCTCAAGAAACTAAAGCCATGCTTTCTTGAGATAACAGAAATAAATTGTTGTGATATGTCAAACTAAGATTTTGTCATTTTAATATGAATTAATTTCATGACAAAAGGTCTATCAAAAAAACAAGTTTAAATCTATAGGACGATTTAGATTTTCATAATTTCAAGAAACTGATAGGTAATCAAAGTAAGTTCATAACATTCCGTCTTAAGTTATTGACTGAAAGCACATTTAATTTCCATCACGCACATTTAGTTACAAGAAAGTTTGTAAGCAATATGTTGAAAAATAAGCCAAGGTTAGTTAATTTTACAAATAACAGCTGGATAATGTATATAATGGGCAGATGTACAAGAAGAGAGCATCAATAAAACCTAAAAACTAGAAATCTATAGTGTTTGTGAATTCTCTGAATAAAAACTAGAGAGAGAGCCCTAAGCCTGATTTTAGTGAGAACTTATTTTTTTTTTTAAAACTGTACCTTTTCTGGGACTCTTGCATTTCCTCTTCTTGACTTTAAAAACCATTTTTAAACATTGAGCTACGTCTAAAACATACAAGACTCCGTATTCAAGTTTGAAAAAATCAAGTTTGGTATAATATCACAAGATTGCTGTTATGCTTGATTCTCTTTTTATGAAATTACCAAATTGGTTGTCTGATGTCTGTGTCGCAGTATGTTTTTATGCCTATTTGGATCTGGAAAAAAACCCAAAAACATTTCCTGTGATTTTCTTGTCCAATTTAAGATGACTTTAGCATAAATAACACACTAACATAATCAACTAAAGATATGGGCATAATGACACTACATAGCCGTTTAGAAGAACTCAACTCTGTTTCTTTGTTGGCAATAGTAAATTCTTTGAAGATATCAAACATTCTGCATTTTTCTTAAGTCTGTAAATCACTAACTTTATCATTTTTGTTGAAGGAACAGTAATGTACAATTTTTTTACCAAAAGTTTCTTTTCCCAACAACAAATGAAGGAGTTATAGAGTGTAGTTTTTATTTAGCTATTTACTTTATTTTTTATGTTGAAATTTTATGTTTTTGTCTCTGCAAAGCCAATCTGCATAATTCCAGTTTTTATTGATGAATGAAGGACGCTCGGTGTAACACATGGACTTTTTAATTCCAAGGGACTGTTGAATGTCTAAAGGAAGCTTCAGATTTTTTATCTGTAAACTGTTGCTAATTAAGTAATTTTTTTTAATCAAGCAAAAGATGAAACTGAATGATTTCCACCTTGTATTTTCCTACTTTACTTGTTATAAAGAGGAGACGTAATAATTTCCTACAATCACTGTAATCTTATAAATTTTGATTTAACCATGAAGTCATTGTCTTGTCTGATTGTGTCCTTTTTAAGATCAAATGAGTTTTTTTTCCCTCATTTTTTTAAATCCTATTCAATTCAGTTAGAAAAACTTAAGAGTGCAAAACAATGACATAGTTACCATGACCTGATTGTGAAAGTATCTACATCCTTAAACAAAAACTTTATCAAAGCACCTTTTGATTTAATTTCATCTCTGATTCTTTCTGAGTTCTGCCATGAGGTATAGCAAATCTGATCAACCAGAAATAAAGCTCAGCCGTCCTAGATAATAATTTTATCCAGACATTTATTTTGTACAGTCATCTTCCTTCTTATGTCATAAAATTCAGCCAGTAGCTGTGCTGCATTTCTAATACTTACACAGATGTCACACCGAACTGCAACCAGGTCACAGAACAGATGGCAGACAAAAGTTTTATGTGATGCTCATAAAATATCACACAATCTCAAAAACAGACACAAACCAGAAACTGTCAGCATGCCTAAGAGCATAAGACCTTATTTGCTTAATAAACTTCAACTTTTATCCTACCTCTCTTTACTCCTCTGAGGCCTTCACTCTCCCCAACTTCTCTAATTTGTCTTTGAGCTCTAGGTATTTTTTTTTTTCAGGTTCTTAAATTGTTCCTATCCTGTGTGTCCTCTTTTTGGTTTAGATACCTGGTTGTTAATGATCACCTGTTTATCGTGGAAGTCTTTCTCTTCTGTGCCCCATCCCTCTCACTGGTGCTTCCTAGGGACCAGGGAACCTCTAACCAATATTTCACACCCACACACACACGCGTACACTGTTCCCGTCACTTATTACAGCATTCCATGTCCATTTTGCCTGCCAGCATCTTGCACCCAGACGTTGGACAGTGTTGGTTGGGGTAAACCTTGTGCTCAACAGAACTGCTTAACCAGAGGAAAGGTTTATGACTGACCTGCTCAGAATCTTCTGGAGAATGCTGTGAAGAAACTGCTCTCATATTTTTACAAATGCTCAGATCTTGTGCAAGGTTGTAATATTGCCATAAATACTTAAAGACGCAATGCTAAAAACCTGAATTTAAAAGTAGTAGTTTAAAATGTAGGTACTTATGCAACTGGGTTATTGCAATTTTTTTCACATACTAAGTGAAATTGTATGACAATTGTTACATTATACCAGGGAGAGGTTTTGTAACAATTTATTATGATCTCCTTTATGTCACCAAAATCTGTAATTTTAGGAACATCAACTCTGCTTGCATATTTCCTACTATGACAAAAGCTCTGCGCTCCAAACTCTGCCAGTCTTTAACATTGGCAGCTTCTTGTCTGATGTGTCTCCATTTTGTGTCTTTTTTTTATTTTCAAACTTGCGAAGAGATTTAGGAATAGACAGTGTTGTGATGTTTAATTCATCTGTTTGTCCTAATTCGTGGAAATCCTGCTCTTCCTCTTGGCACATATCGCTGGCCCTCTTACTCTGCCGAAATGAGTTTGAAGCCCTACGGGGGTGTGAAGAAGGGATGCAGATGACTGCAAGATGAGAAGCTTTATTTACCTCTCTGCAACATTAGAGCTGTAAACAACCAATCAGGTCTTGTCTCTTGTTTAATGATTCAAACATGATGCAAATATTGATTCTCTACAAAGGAATCTGGGCCTCTATGCATAATGAATATCAAGTATTAGCTGAAAAGACGATGTTTATACATCTATGTCTTGAAATTATTTTCTGGGATAATTCATACAAACAAGAGCTCTGTAGTACAAACAGTAAACACTAACGTTCATTGCAAATTAAAAGTTTTTATGTACAATAACTATTTGTATATCCAGAAATGTTGAAAGTTTCAACAGAAGTTGATAATAACATTTTAAGATTCAGCAAATGTAGATGTAAATCATAATGTGATTGTTGTTTTTCCTTTTTAATTCTTGTGCTAAATTGTTAGCATCTGTGGGAATGTTATGCTGTTGGGTATTAAAAATATCACAGCAGTTCAGCCTGTCAGAAAATCAAACAGATCTCTTCAGACATGTTCTGATGCAAGATAGCTATGACTGATGCCTTTGCTACAAGAAATTTAACACAAACTAATCCTTGAGATTTAATCTGGTTTCCAAAACAAACTAACCCCCACTATAGGTTTACAAACCCACTCTATTCTCACTTGGGTTCTATTGTGTGAATAAATTTTGATCCTGTAGTTGTATTACTGAAAAAAACAAGGGCACAGATAAGTGGTTTTTCATCTATCTGACAGCAATCTCGACCTGCATGACTGCCAGCACATTAATCAATGCCAGTTGGCAGGATTGAGTTATTATCAGATTTATTGATCTGCATGGGGAGAACTTGCTGCTCTGTGTTTTTGTCTGTTTGTACGGACAGATTAAGACCCAAACTTACTCAGTTGTGCACCGCAAATTCCTAAAACATTGACAACCAGCAAGGAAAACCTTAATCTAATCAGCTGCTACTGCTTCTCAACAAAAACAGTGCCACACGCCACGCCCACAAAGTACTTGAGTTTTTTCCAGTGGACTAATCTATTGATTGAAAAAAAGAAAGAGCAGCTAAAGAATCTTTCACCAGATTAAAAATGTCAAACTTTGAATATATTTATATTTTCTGCTGAAAGACTTCATATCTTTGAATTATTAGAAGTGAAAGTTCCTTCAGAGTGTAAATCATGTTTTTTACAAATATTTTACATCAACCAATTTTTTTTTATTATTCCCAGTTAATTCAGATTTAGAAATTTTCCTGTATTTTTACACAGTGCCTCTGCATTGTGAGGACTGCTTGTTCCTTCCAGCCCTAGCAAGCACAGTTATCAGGAATGAATCCTCTCACTGGATCAGTTCCATTCTCCAGGCCTTAGGATCACTAAACTCTCAGAATCATATTTTTGAATGCACAGTTGAAGCTTTTAGAACTACTTTACACTAGAGTCTTCTGTGTTTCCTTCCCTTTTTATGATTTGTATGCACCTATGCTAGCCCGAATTTATGCTATTTCTGTATTTTATTACCTGGAACAAGTGAGTACTTGCCTAATATTCTTATATTTCCACAGTAATTTATTTTTTTGTGTCGTCATTTTGCTAATATTTTTTCATAAACTAAGCCATGCCCGCCCTCTTGTGGCTTTTTTTGGTATGCATAGTTATTTATGTTAATATTTACTGTTAAATGATTTTTCAGAAACTCGTCTTGCAGGATCCTTTGAGGAATTTTGCTGTTCTGCACAGGTTCTTTGCCATCTTGATTAATTATATAATTTGCTATATTTTGAGGCTGTTTTGTTTGCAAATTGCAATAAGCCTGTCTTTTTATCACCATGTGCACTTAGTGATTTTATAGATGTGCATAACTGGATAGGATTTTTTTGATTTAGTTTGATATTTAATTGGTGGATCAGTCCAAATATGCCAGTGCAATGCAAAAATAGCAAAGGATTTTAGCCAAATTTTGAACATTTATCTATAACTTACAGGAAGAGACAGAAATCCCAGTCTCTTGGTCAGTAGGCAGAGTGAGATTTATTGAAAAAAGATGGAAATTATATGGAAGAAGATCCTGGATTCAAATCATGTCCTGATTGTGCTCTTGCAGGGATTCATCTTTCTTTCAGACCTAAAAAGATGAGAACTAATGAAAGTCTGGCAAGAGAACAAGAAAATGTGACAACCAACTACAGCAAGTTGGAAAACACCCCAATAAATGAGACAAACAAGCAAATAGCAGTCAGAGTGCCCTGAGTTTTGAGAGTCAGTAAACACTCAACGGTGAAAGCAGCACCCATTAAAGAATGTTGTTATCTTTAACCATCTCAAAAAAACTGCATAATTTAGATGGTCGTATTTTCCTGCACTGTTTTGTGGCTCCACTTTTGTACAGGCTGTTGAACTATCCCACAGCAGTGAATATTAGGAGTCTGAACAAAAAATACATTTGATACAATTCTGTATTTGAATTTTAAGAAAATACATCTACATAACATAGACACACTGGTATTTGTGTTCGTGTGAAAACTTGTGAAAAAAGAAATTTCATTCAGATCAAATTGAGGTGCAGGAATCCTCGCATCCACTCTCTGCTCTTCCTGTGCTTTGTCTGCCACTCATAAGATGGATGATGTCAATGACAGCAATTGCTTCTCTCTCTAACAACCAAAGTGCCCAGTTGGCTCTCACTGTGGCATATTTTGTTTACTTGGCTGAAGTAATGTGATGATCTCCCTCCATCTTGTTCTCACCTCCAGGTTCTTACTGCTGTCAGCAAGCCGCTTCAGACTTTCAGGGACCTGAAACTGTCTTCTTTATGGGAACACGTAGTCAATAAACCTCCTCTGAATAAAAATGAATTTAGAATGAAGGAGAATTTGGCAGGCAGTCTGTTAACTGAAGGGACATTGGTCTATAAAGGCTTCAATGTCCTTAAAACCAAGTAGTTTTATTTCCTCTGAAGGAAGGTCAAGGAGATTGGAATGATTGCTTCATATGGTTTCCTCTTATCCAGAAAGTTTTCATGGGAGGAAAAGAAAACATGCAAATCAAGGGTCTTATTTGCATGTTTGGGGATGAATAGGCATCTTAATAACTATTTTGTGGCTATAGGTGCAATCTTTTTTCCCCTCAACCCTGCTCCAGCATATCCATGAAGTTCCATATTTCACCAGCAGGTGTCAAAACTCAGCTTCCAGTGTTTCCTGTTCCTCCAGTTCACAGAGGCACCTTTCCACAGAAAAACGCCAAACCTCAGGTTAGTGGATTACATTCTTCTGCTGCTGAGTAGTCAAGCTCAAGAAATTTGGTCAGAATATTAATATAGCAACGCATTTTCTGCTTTAATATGAGCAGCATAGCAGTAGACAGAAGTGTGCTCAAACTTTTGATTTATTTAAAAAAAACAAAAAAAACATCTGCAGAACCTGGATTGGCTCATATTACCACATATACACGAGATGCAGAACTGGGATGAATAGGGGGTCTGCAGCTTCCCACAGTACAGAGAAACCTCATGTGGTAGACATGCTGACCCAGATGCTCCAGAAGCTTTGAGCTGCCAGAGTTTGTGATCCTTGAATGGAAAATAAATTTTCTGCTGATGCTTTTAGACTCATTCACCTCAAAATCAATATAGAAATTCATAAAGCATTTAGCTGGAATATGTAGTTTTTCCTGGAGTGGAGGGCCAGAGCAGCAAAGGATACCAACAGGACCTTCCTGGAGCTGATAAGACTTCCTTGAGCGTCATAAAGCGACTCATCAGGCCTAAGTGGCCCAACCTGTTTATAACTTGACTGAAAGCTGCAGTTCCTTCTACAATTCAGGTACTTTTCCAAAAGTGTCTCCTGTAAGTCAGTCATGTGTCTACTTTTTATTGTAGGTGTTTATAAGTAATGAATAACTACTCTTTTAATGCTTCAGTGAAAAGCAGTAACCTCATCCAACAAAAGGCAGACAGCAGAGGTGAGTGTCAAATTTGTCATAAAACCAATATGTCAAAATCATGGGATTGTTGCAATTATTCTAAATCGCACAAATTTTCTAATATTTAAACCTGGAACCTGACAAAGCAATTTTACCATCTTGTTCATAAATGATGATGTCAGACTTTTTATTTTGACACTTTGGCATGAATATTTGCTTTTGAGAAATTAACTATCTGTAAGTTTAGTTTTAGATGATTAATCTCTCCAATGCTTTGTAGCCCATAAGTAAAAGTTAAAGTAAACCCAAAATAATTTTAGTCCCTCAAATTTTCTACAATTAAAGGCATGGAACTCACGTGGCAACAAAAACTTGGATTCTATAAATTAAGTTTTATTGTCTTCCTGAACCGTTAACCATTGATGACATGGTGCATTCATGATGTGTTTTCACTTGGTCAGTTTGTATAAGAATAAAATTAACCAAAACAGTTTGAGGAAACATAGGTTATATAAATAAGACATAATTTCTGAAGATTGATGTAACAAAGATTATAGTTGGAAAAAGTAACTGATTTCAATGTTCAAACATTGTTCTAATAATCAAGTGTAAATCATTGTAGCTGGCAGTGTAAACCCAGGTTACTAAGTAGCAGGATCATAGTTTTCCAGCATCCAGTTTAAATAGTTGACATTATATTGGAATGCGGATCACACACCATATATGGAATATTAGTTGTTGATTTGCTTACATTATCATAACACAATAACCTCAGTGCAAGAATTGCTTTATTGTCAACTATTGTCACAATCAGCAGAGAAACAGGGAGTGATGAAGAGTTGCTGCTGAATCAGATTTTGTTGAATGCTGCTACATCCACACTCTGAACCTGAAACAAGCAGGAAAAGAAAGGGAAAAAAACAATTCAGTGAACTGCAGAGATTGCTTGTACTAGATAAATTTGATACTTTGGCCACATGATGGCAGCAATGGACTAATACAGCTGATTGTATTGACATGTCAAATTTCCACTAATAGCTGAACAGTATTAATTACAGAATCGACTCAGAGGATGAAGCTGACTCAGTTAGTATTAAAGTAAAACCCCATACCATAATACTTACAATTCAGTTCAGTGGAAAAGTAACTTTTTCTTACAATCAACTCATGAAAAACCAAAATTAACATTAGAGCTAAAATTAAGGTTTATATTTTTAATCTTAATTAAAATTGTGTTGGTGAAGAAAACTAAGCAATTTTTAGCTTTACGACAGTAAACCTCTGAGTAAATGTCTATTTTTCTGAATTTATGTTGCACGAGTCTTACTGAAACAATCACAGAGACAGATTTGGTCACAGAAACTTATGAAACTTTCTGTTTGTAGTAATTGGGTTAGAAAATGTTTACTGCAGCTCATCATTCTGCTCACTTTGGAGAAAGATTTGTGAGGAAAGATTCATTAGTGCCCATTTCAACTCTGATAAACCAGCAGAAATGTACAGAAAACATTGAATTAGTTTAAACTACAGGTGTTAAATATTCTAACTGAAAATTAATATGGTGAAATCTCCCCAAATGGAAGACTTAATTTTATATTATAGGGCCAGCCTTTAAATAGATAGAGGGTCACCATTACCTGGCCCAGAGATTTGTTTAGAAAGTAAACTGAACTGAAACATAGGGCTGGTAATAATATAAATCAATGTACTTACATAGTCTTCAAACTTGGTGATCTCTTCCTCCAACAAATCTGTTCCCACCTTGTCGTCCTCCACCACGCATGCGATCTGGAGCTTCTTGATGCCGTAACCCACAGGAACCAGTTTGGATGTTCCCCATAGCAGGCCGTCTGCCTGCACCGAGCGCACACACTCCTCCAGCTTCGCCATGTCTGTCTCATCGTCCCACTACGGCAAGCAGGAAAGAACAAAGTTAAACAGAACATGAAGATGGCCTGTGTTTTATAAATAAATAGCATTTCAGGGTGAGAAATGTAGAAAATCTTACAGGCTTAACATCCAGTAATATTGAGGACTTGGCGATGATAGCAGGTTTTTTTGCCTTCTTCTCTGCATATTCCTTCAATCTCTGCTCTTTAAGTTTCTCTGCTTCTTCGTCTTCATCACTACCGAACAGGTCGATATCGTCTTCATCATCTTCTTCCGCCTGTTTAACTGGGGCACTGGCCTTCTGCTGGACAACATTGCCCTGGAGAAATTAAGTGAGAACTTGCACTTTTTGATGACAGATCACCAAATGGTCATCATCTACTCACATTTGTGTAGGGGACGGAGGCAGCTGGAGCCAGAGTCACTGATGCTGGACGTTTCTCAAGAACAGCAACTCGACATTCCAGTTTGGAGAGCGCTGCTCGTAAGTTGTCTACCACTGAAAACAGAATCCCAGGGAAGGAATTATGTATATATAATCTGGATAATGTTAAATACGGAGCCCCCTAGGGGACTTGGGGATTTTTTTTTCTTTTGCGTTCCCTCGCAATACTTTTGCGTTCCCTCATAATACTTTTGCGTTACCTCGTAATACTTTTGCGTTCCTATACTTTTACCTCGAAAACTTTTGCGTTCCCTGTCATTTATGCTCTCATAATACTTTTTTTCCTCACTTTTATGCTATTTAATATAAGGTTATGTAAGGTTTTTCCATGAATATTAATATCTCGTTGTGAAATATCTGAAGTTTTATATCTTTCTTTAGGATACAAATGCACCACAAACCTATGATATAAAGAGAAACCTTCCGTAAGTAGGAAAGAAATATAAATACTGTACATCCAAACTATATTTCTGAGTTATTATCGCGAAGTCATCTGACAGTTTTGATTGTGTCGCTGTTGTGTTGGTTGCCTGAATGGTTTAAAGAGCTGCTTTTATGTTCAGTTCCATCTCAACCTTAACAGACATAAATATGCAGTGAATGAATCGATTTTCAATCAGTTTTTTGCACCAAAGACTTCATAATAATAGGACAGTGGTGAATTTCCAAGAAAAGTGAATATATGTATATACATTTATTTTTTTTGTCATTTGTGGTAAATATATTATGAAATGACAAACCTTCAGATTCTAAAATATATGGCTAATCTTCTTTTAAAGAACATATGTTCTGTAAAAGAAATTTGCTTTAATTGTGACGGTTCAAATCCAAATTCAGCATAAAGCCGAGAGCTATCCAAGTAGCAACATAATAGGTTCCAAGCATTAAAGACAAGAAACTGAAAACTGATGACTGTGGATGACAACCAACCTTTGTGTAAACTCTGGTTCTCCAATTCAAGGCTATTGATGCGAGAAATGATTTCTCCCTGATCACCTGCACTGTTGTTGCAGCTGCCGGTGTTCTGTAGAGGTACAACATTTAAAAAACAGAAAAATGTGTTACTATTCAAACAGAAGTTATTCAATATGACAGCCTCCTTAGAAAAACAAAGACTAGAGAGAAATGGGATACATATGGAAACAGACAGAAAAACAATAATGATAAGCAGGTGATACCACTTTGCAAGTCATCCTCAAACTGAATTTGAATTCAGATTGATAAAATTCTGCTTGCTCAGACTACCTGCTGAGAGCAGCAGCAGATGCTTCCAGAGACACAAAAGACTAAGAAACTTACAGGATGAGACAGTTGGGTCTGGGAAGCTTGGGAAGACCCTTTGTTACTCAGCGTATTCTTCAGCTTGGAGGAGGGGAGTGCAGGGTGGAACAAGGAAAGAAATCAGGGCAGGGAAATGGAAATGAGGCAGAGGGAAATTGAATGAGCTACATAAAAAAACAGAATGATGAGGAGAGGGAGTCTAAAAGCAAAGGAAAACGAAGTTTCAAGTTTGAATAAAAGAAAAAAGTTCATGCAGGGAACAAAGAAATCCATCAACAAATTATATGCTTTCAAATCTGCTCAGACAATGAAGAAACAAACAACTTTTCTCAGAGATAAAGACACAGGTGGTCATCAAAAATTTTAAAAGTAAGTTTATTTTCAGCACAGTTTGATCCTTTTCAGACCAGTTTTGCAGTAACAGTCTGGCTAAATGAGATGTGCTGCTACAGAATCCTCAGCAGATTGTTTTCAAACAACAAATTGACAGAAAAGTTGCTCTTCTGCAAAACTCTACCAGATAAAGGCTTGGAAGTGTTATTTTCTTGATGCAGCCGGCAGTCAGATGACCAGGAACTTTCCCTTAGTAATGCAACCAATAACTAAGCCTCCTGGAAACTCCTGAAAACGCTTCATGAGTCAAATCCAATCTATCCAATAAGTCTGGTTTGTTTGTTTCATTCAAAAGTGATGACTGCAAAGGTAGACTGGTTGAATGTTTTAGTTTAGGAATTGTATCAATTCTTACCCCCGCTAGAGATTTCTGGATGTTCTCCCGAGCTCGAGCAATGTCCTGCAGGATGGCATTAGCTCCAACATCCTACAATGAAAACAAGGAAATATTTGAGAGTATTTTACTATGAAAAGACTAAAAGAACTGAGCTGAATGTGCACTTTTAAAGCCAGCGACTTCAAACCTTAATGCTTTAATCCTTCATCTCAACACACATCTTAAAATAAAAACTCTGCCCCATCTTTACACCCAACTTCTTCACAACCCCATCGACTTTTTCTGTCCCCCCCCCCCCCCCAGTAGAATTACAGCTTTAGGGCATATGAGATGTTGATTAGATAGAAAGTAGATTCAAAAAAACCTAAATCAACAGTCTGAGTGGGTTACCTGAATGTTTTGCGATGAGCCGTTCATTCGCTCATAAAAGCGTCTTTCTGCCTCATCATAACGAGGCTTCTCAAACCATATCTTCTCTTGAGCCAAGAAGTCCACTGAGCTCATTTTTCTAAGAAAAAGAGAAAAAAAAAGGAATGTAGGGAAAAAATGTCAGGGGATAAGAAAATGAACTACTACATTAAACTTATGATCTAGAATGTATCAAGTGTGAACTCAAACATTATGTATTACTTCCATACAACCAGACACCCCAAGTACAACTCTACAAATGCTGAAAGAAAGATGGTGGGAGAAACAAAACAAAGTTGGCTGAACTCAGGAAAAGAAAGAATAAAACAATTAGAAATGATTACATGATCTAGAAGGAATAAAGGAAACAAGGTGAAAGAAGAAAAAAAGGATTTGAAAGGAGGGGAAATTATAATGAAAAGTAATGAACAATGAACTGAAACATCTGGAGTGGTTCCATTCCCCCGGTTTGGTCATACTTGTCCCTTTTAGGCGTCTTGGAGGACGCTGATGACTTTTCTGCGTCCGGCCTCCGATTCTTCTTCACCGTGCAGACTTTATCCAAACCACGGCTTTGAAAACGGTTCTCTGCAGCATCGTGCCGCCACTTGTCCAGCCACACTGGCTCACTGTCCGGGTGAAGGAAGAAGCACACTCCGGAAGGTTCTTCAGTCTCAAAGAACTCAACTGGCTCTTCTTCCTCCTGAATTGGGTGAAGGGCATGAAAGACTTCTGCTTTACACTGCAGGACCAGTGGTTTCTCTTCCTCTGCCATGTTCTCACTGTCCTCCTCCTCTTCCTCTTCCATAAGGCTTTGAGGGTGGTCACTTCCTCTGGTGGTGGGGGTGCAGATTTGCCTCTTGGAGGAATTGTTAGCATACATGTTCTGGTAAAAGGCTGCTTCGGCACGATCGTACGCAGGTTTGTCGAGCCACACTTCCCTCAGCAGCTCGACTGGAATGCGCGGCAGCCCGTTAATTGACTGTCGAGAAGCCGGCGTACCAGCAGTCTGTTGGACGACAGGGGTTGCTGGAGTTAGAGCTTGAGACTGATACCCTTCATCGGGTGTTCTGGAGGTGCCAGAGAAGTTAGTCGGAGGTGAGAGATCAAGGGAGTTAGGAGCTGATGGGAGAGCAGACCCCTCAACAAAGTGCCACTCTGCTTGGTCAAAAGTCGTCTTGTTGACCCATACTTCCTCCACTATGTGGTGGCAAGCCACCTGATCAACATGGTGACAAGCTGGTCTGGAGGAAGACAGAGCCACAGTGGATGGATTGCTTGAACGTTTCCCTGAGGACTGATGTGAACGATTGGGCTTGGAGATCCGGTTAGCGGAGCTCACTAGCCAGCACTGGTAGACGCTCTCAGCTTGTTCGTAGATGTTGCGTTCAAACCACACACTGCCACATTCCGACTGCAAGCCCATCAGTGCAGCCAGTTGCTCAGGCGACTGGCTAGTGTATTCGTCAGGCTTCTCTTTGTTTTTCACTTCATCTGCCTTTCCCTCATGGTGGCTCCCAGGATTAGATGAGCGTTTCTTGCGGCGACGGCTTTTCCCACTGCGCTTTCCGTTTCCATTCAAGCTACCACTCTCTGGAGATGAAGAGGTTGTTTCTCCATTTCTCTGGCCTGGTTCTGTCTTTTTCCTACAACCCACGTTGGTTTGATCCAAATGACTTTGGCTGGGAGGCTGATCATGCTCCGATTGGTCCTTAACAGAGCACTGGGAGATCTTCTTGGACATCTTAGGGCAATTGTGGGACAAAAAGAGAATAACAGGTACAAGCTTTTGGGTTAGTTACAGAGGCAGGAAGACAAAGAAGGGTTCATTTTAGGTGACAGATCATTAATGGCATATTTTCCAATGTAACGGAAGTATACGCAAACTAGAAAGAATCCACAGGCAAGTCTTCAAAAAAAAAAAAAAACAAGCAGCATGCAGACTAATGTATTCATTTTGGGTATGAATTGGCAGATCAGAATTATGGCAGTACAAGCAATCACAGAGCACTATAATAACTCTAATAGTTCAAAAAGTGGAACATTGACATGCAAAGGGTGACTACTCCTAGAACCTTTCCACATTGTCGCCTTAAAACCACAAACCTCAGTGTATTTTAATTAGATATTTGGTTCCAGTATCATTCTGTGGAATTGCTTTTCTTCAGTCTGAAAGCAGAAGAAAAACCTAACATTGCAAAACTGGAAGAGACGTTGCTGCTATTACTGGAGCAAAAGTTGGTTCTATTGGGAAAAAAAATACTTTCTTCTACTCACAATTCTGCACTACTTTAGTTGTTGGTCTATCACATAAAATTACAATAAAACACACAGAGGTGTGTGGTTAAAACATCACAAAATGTAGAAGAGTCCATAGGGCCCTGACACTATTACAGTACACTGCATAAGGTTTAGAATATATATCCACTTGCTGGTACTGTACAGGTTACTATATGAACAATCTGTACAGTACAGGTTGTACTGTACAGGTTGTACAGGTACATTGTTCAGGCAATGTTTGCCTGAACAAACAATGTTCAGGCAAGTTCATGTAATAAATTATATATATATATTATGTAAATCATGCTGTTTTATAATACAGTGAACCCTCGCTATAACGCAGTTCACATTTCACGGCCGCGCTGCTTCACAGATTTTTTTTGTGTAGTTTTTTTTTTTTTTTTTACAGTGCATTGTGTTCTGCATCCTGACTGGCTAAACAGTCTCCATGCTTCTTCTCTACCTGTGTGCCAATAACGTTATGGTATTTAAATATACTTAAAACAGCTTGGCAAATTTGGCAAATATCTTTGCCCAGAAGAAAAAAGAGCCACAACTACCGATAACTGTGTTCTTCTCTCGAAAAAACACACCTGCACCACAAAGCCTAGTCAGGCCCCAGGGTCGCAGTCAGAGGCACAGTGAAATACACAGGGTCACAATTTGTCTTACTGTACTTCGTACTGATGACTCAAATTATTATTTTACTGTAGTTATTTGTAGCAAAGCGTTCTATTTGTAAAAAAAAATGCTTGGGCCTCAAAACAGGTTTTGTTCTTTGGTTTCAATGTAGAGTATTTAATTATGCTGTATAATAATTGTAAAAAATAAAGGTAACTACTTCCCAGATTTCGCTTATAAGGATTTTTTTCAGAACAAAACTCCCGCGAAAAATGAGGGTTCACTGTATACAATAAAATTAGGCATTTACTCACTTACACAACATTAATATGGAGCTAACAGTAATTCCCTTTTGGAAAGTTCAGGAGTTTCACATGTGATTTTTATGATTTTTAACTCACCTTCCTTGGTAAAGTTGTAGCTGTCAAGCTATAAACAAAGTGAACCTCTCAACACGTTCTTTTCATCCAGTTAACCGCAAGCAAGTGAAAGAGAAATTTAACAATCACCACCTTATAAATTTAGTAACACAAATACATGGCATGCAAATATGCAAAAAAAAAACCCCAAAAAAAACAAACTAAAGCTTAGGTCATGCTCAAGCCAAAATCTATTAGTTTCAGACTATGCACATATAGTGTTGAAAGAAAGTGGTAAGGGTGTTTTGATATTGAGTTCAATGAGACAAGATATTATTACTTTCAAGAAAATTTCACATATCAAATTTATGCTGCACAGACTTTTATTAAACATTTTTATACATTTTTCCAAAATTACAAACTGATGTATCTTTCTGATTTTTTGATTCTCGTCAAACCTTAAGAGAGTGCTTCAAATGCAATACCACATTTACCATTTCCAAGTTGGACAAGCTGTGATTGTGATGTAGCTCAACGTACCCCAGACGTCCAGCCATTGGCTTTTTAAGCAATGCTTTCTGCCTCCTTCGGCATCTGAACAACTTTCTAGTGCTTGCATATTGTTCAGGTCTTATTTGTCACGCTTTCATGATTTATTCTTCATAACTTCCTAGTGGCTAGCACTCATTAGATAGTCAATATCATAAAATTTTAACATTGTGAGATCTTGTAGAAGATCTCTTTACCCCCCAAGTTAATTTATAAGCTTTGATTAGTTATTGCAATAATTACAGAATTACTGATTGGTCACAGAGGAGTACAAATTAAGAAAAGGAACTCCTGATTATTTTTTTTAAAGAAACAAAGATGATTCACTATCTTATAAGATTCTTTCAAGATACTATTTATAAATCCCAATAATTAAATCCAAATTAGAACAGTAAATATCTGAAACTGTGTTCATTACAAAAATCTAGTTCCAGGAATATATATAGGAACTAAACATAATGTCTCAACTCAGGCTGCAAATGTCATGCCCAGCTATTTTTTCTGTATGATTATTGTTTTAATCAGCAAACATTGCTTTGTTCTTGCTGGGAATTCAAGTTTAGCAGCTTAGGGTGTAACAGAGTTTCAGCAAACAGACAAATGAATTTGGACTTGGCTCCAATTACTTACCAGTGCAAGACGAGTAATTCCTGTTTATGATCTGCCTACCTTGACTAATACTGTCCATTAGCATTTGTTAGATGTTTTGTTCAGAAGTGCATATATTAACATTACCAAGAAACAACGCGTTATATTTCCACTTCTGCCACTAATTACCAAGAAGCAGAAATTGAACATTTAAAAGATAAAAGGTGAGAAAAAAGGGGATTTCAACACCTCATAAAGGTTGATATAAGACACATTTAATATTAATGTCCAGCTGTGTACACATGCATTTCAATAAATTAGAATAGAAATTTCAAATGTTAAATACAATGAATCATTAAACACTGAGATACATTTCAAATGTTTATTTTGATGAATATTTCATAGAGCTAATGAAAACCCAAAATTACCTTTCTCATAAACATAAAGATGACTTTGGCCTGCAACAAAGTACATTTTTGTACAGTATATGTACGCAATACTTTGTCAGAGATCCTTTTGCATAAATAGCTTCACCAATGTAGTGTGACAGAGGCAATCAGCATGTGGATCTCCTGATGAATAAAGGAAGCTTGTTGGCCTTCAACTTATCTATATCTTTGCCCCGTTTTCCTCTTGACAATTCTATATCAATTCCCTGTGGGATTTGGATAAAATGCTGACAAATTAAACAGTCAGCAGTCATTATTGACCATGGTCAATTAATCATTAGTATGGACAGGTGCTTACTCCTGCTGGTAGATGAAATCAGCATCTTGATTATCAACACAAAATCCTCTAAAATATTGGGTATGTCCAGAATACATCTGTGTGCTAATTATTGATATGCTGACTCAAACCGCAGTATACATTTTCTGAATCTTCCCAAAATTCTTAAATCAGTTCTCCTTTTCATTCCTCTCAAGGTTATCACTGCTCCTTGGACGCCTTCTTCCTTCCACTAAACTTACCATTATCTTGGCAATAACGTTAAGAGTGATAATGATCATCTCTTACTCAACTGTAAAGTAAGGAGTCTTCACCATGACTGTACAGCAAATAAAATTTGTAAAATCTAAGTTTTCAGAGATAGCTCTACGTTATGTTTTTAAATAAAAGCTTAACATTGCGTTTTGACCTGAATTACACCCATTCCGATGCACATGAAACATGTTTTATAAACTAATACACATATGTAGCTACAAAACGAACAAAGGTCTGTCCTCTGATGCAGTAAAGAGCCTCATCAGGGTATAAAAGTCCGTCTTGCTAACCTGAACATTAGCCATATTTTTCTGAGTGTCAAGTCGATGGGAACACTGATAATTAATGGTAATTGTCTCCCACTGGAACAATAATTCAAGTCATAAAACATACCCTTTTTCTCATTACAATACCGACATTTAGAGAAGAACATAAAGCTGGACCAGCGGCCATTCACGCCGGTATTCGGAAGGCGTGCCAGTTAGCAACCGCTAGCCTCGGCTAACATCATTCTTGATAACGTACTATTCTTCCCCATAAATACCAAGAGGTGTCCAGTTAACAAGTTCTGACAGCATTTCCCACACTGGACCTCTGTCTGTCAGACAGCGTCATCGTTACTTACTGCTGTATTTTTGTCTTTTTTTCGGTGTAGCCGCAGGCCGGTGGGTAAAACGCGTGTTTCTCCAGCCAGAGTGAGTGACAACGGGAAGGAAGAAGAGGAGGAGGAAGAAGCAAGGAGCAGCAGCGACTGTGTGAAATTGGAGGAAAGGGGAGGTGGGTTTGTGAATCATTGATATTACCACATGCTCAGGTTGAATTGATGCCAAAAACAACTACTGACACCAGGGATGCCGCCGGGAATTTTAGGGGCATTCATTTTTCTATTACCAGGGGCCCTAAGATATTTGTTCTATTTATATATAAAAAAATTGTTTTGTGGGATCCTCCTGACTGTCCTTGGAATTGTCCTAACTACCCCCCCCCCCCCCAACTTATCTTCACCAATCAGCAGATTACCAGGAAGATGCAGCATCTTGAGTCAAACCTTCCATTTAAAACTGTAGTCAGCTGCTAAATCTTTATCTCTGCACAGATCTATGTACAAATCAATCAATCAATCAAACTTTATTTGTATAGCACATTTCAGCAGCAAGGCATTTCAAAGTGCTTTACATCAAATCAAACACAAAAATACAATGCAACATAGAATCAACAATAAAAACACAACATAGTCAGATTCCATCAATAAATTTGCAATTGATTACGTTTTGAATACAACTCTAAACAAGTGGGTTTTTAGTTGAGATTTAAAGGAAGTCAGTGTTTCAGCTGTTTTACAGTTTTCTGGAAGTTTGTTCCAGATTTTTGGTGCATAGATGCTAAATTCCGCTTCTCCTCGTTTGGTTCTGGTTCTGGGGATGCAGAGCAAACCAGAACCAGAAGACCTGAGAAGTCTGGAAGGTTGATACAATAACAGCAGATCTTTAATGTATTGTGGTGCTAAACCATTCAGTGATTTATAAACTAACAACAGTATTTTAAAGTCTATTCTTTGAGCTACAGGGAGCCAGTGGAGAGACTTTAAAACTGGTGTTATGTGCTCTATCTTCCTGGTTTTAGTGAGAACACGAGCAGCAGCATTCTGGATCAGCTGCAGCTGTTTGATTGATTTGTTGGACAGACCTGTGAAGACGCCGTTACAATAATCAATACGACTGAAGATAAACGCATGGATGAGTTTCTCTAGATCTGGCTGAGACATTAGTGGACAAAGTGGATGATTTCTTGACAGATTTTCTTATGGCTTTTGCACACATACATGAATTGTGCTTTCTTTTGTAGCATTGTTGGGAAAAAAAAGAGATGTAATTAAAAACAGATTCCTGTTTGGTGTAATTCAAGATTTCAGGAAAGTGATGAATGGGCAGCAAGACTCAAGCTACAATTTTCTTTCCTTTTTTCAATATTTTTCACTGTCATAATTTCAATTAAATATTACAAATTTTAAACATTTGGTGAACAACATGAATTCTGTATGTAAATAACTGTTTGCAAGGAGCTGGTAAATTTAAAAAGGTTCATATTTTTACTTTACATGTGCTCATCTCATATAGCAGGCTGGCATGTAGGCCAACATACCATTCAACGGTTTGCATATGTATCAAATTACATCTGACCGTTTCACTAGTCGGGGACTGAGCTATGCGAGTACTGCTAATTCATCCACCAACTTTCCTCTAACACAACCTTACAAGTGCTAAACAATCAGCAAATATACTTACTCTCTATCACAATATTATTTATATGAACATCTCATTATCATGCCTGTCCTAATTTAAAGGAAGGATTATTCTGAATGTTAATGCAGATACTAAACTTGTGATCCAACAGTTTTTTTTTTTGTTTCACACAAAGTGAAACAAAAGAAGCCTGTCCTTTGAAAGACCTAACAGAAGTGTAAACTTGTTTTTAAAGAAAATCGAGACTATGATCTTTTTTTAATTCTTATGATACCAAGTTATGAAATATAAAAAAATAAATAATAAAAAACAGACATCTTATTTTTAAGACTTTCCATGGTTTTAAGTTCAAGATGTAGTTCTTAAGAAGGTATACTGACGCATGGACCCTTCCTGCTGCCTATTTTTTCCCAAGCTCTCTTGCTCTCTGAGTGGCCGATTCCACCGCATTCATGACAGACGCCCTCATGCCTCCTTGCTCCAGTGTGTGAAGCCCATAGATGGTTGTTCCACCCGGGGTGCAGACGTCAGCCCGAAGCTGAGCTGGATGTTTCCCAGAATCACGTAGCAATTTACCAGCACCCTGCAGCAAATGACAAACAATCAAACACTGAATTTGGACATGGGTTTCTAGTCAAGAGCATTTTTGGAAAACAAAAGTGCAGATTTTGTACGACTCACCAGAACAGTTTGGGATGCGATGCTGTGAGCCAGAGCACTTGGCATGCCCATTTTAACAGCTCCTTCTGCCAGCGCTTCTGCAAAAAGATATACCTTGACAAAAAAAACCAGCAAAAAAACAAACAAAATAGATTAATAAATAGTGGCAAAGAAAATTTAACATAATGGATTAGTGTCTAAGCTGGTAATGTTAGTTGTGGGACATTGACAAAAGCTTGTGTAAAAACAGGCATAATACATAGTGTGTAGATACGGCAACACTGAGACTCACAAAAGCGACGCCGCTCCCGCTCAGCCCTGTGTGGACATCGATCCAGGCTTCAGGCACTTCCTCCACCAAACCACAGCAATGCAACAGGCTGAGAAGTAGAGCACCATCCTCCCCTTTTGCATTGGTGCCTAGTGCAAACAACAGGGCCCCCTCTTGAACCAGACAGGGAAGGTTGGGCATCAGCCTGATGACAATCGAGTTTTCTGGGAGGAGCTTGAAATTAAAGCAAAAAAATTAAAAAGATTCAAGATATTTGATACCCAGACAGATGAAACTTGTAGAGTGAAAACTTGTTACAGCGGCTGTGGCCCTCACCTCCTCCAACATAGCTAGTGTCACTCCTGCGGCAACTGACACGATTATCTGTTTCTTTGTGATGTGCTGAGAGACTTCAACAAGAACACGTGGAATCATATGAGGCTTGACGGAGACAAACACCACATCTGACCCACAGACCACCTCAGTGTTGGAGTGTGTCACAGAAATGCCAAGTTCCTGAAAACATTTTACCAGTTGAACAACAGATTTATCAAGCACATAGAACTGATAGATAAAATACTCAAGAGTTAGGTATGCTGGAATAACTGATTAAGCTTTTCTCTGTTCACAACTGCAGGGATTCAATGCAGCAGCTGGCTTGCAAGTGAAAACATAGAGCAAAACCTAACTAAACTTAGAAACAGTATCATGTCCTTATTTGTTGCTGCTCATCGTCTTGAGTTACCTTACAACTCAACTCTGTAATAAATTACAGAAAATAAAAAATATTTTTTTAAATACCTGGAATCGTCCTAAATTCGTAGAGGATGGTGCACTAACTTTGATGTTTGCAGGTAGAACATTTCCTGCAATGCAAAAAAATAAAAAATAACCATGAAGATTTACACTCAAATGTTGTTTCAGTATTTCAGTATTGCTTGATACAACATCGACACTAACCTGACAACATCCCCTTTGCAATGCCAAAAGCCATGTTTCCTGCACCGATAAAGCCGATCCTCTGTTGTGCGTCCGGGTTCATTTTGATCTGAGGAAAATGCAGCGAACCCAATATTGCAGCAAGAAAATGTCATATTATCTGCCCTGTTAAAACAGTGATGCTTTTTATAAGACCCTACACAAAGGGAAAGTGAGGCCATCATTTGCCCTCAGGCTCGCCCAAACTGGAAAATAACAAATTGGAAAAACTTTGACGTCAGCTTAGACATTAAGATAATACAGTCAGAATTAGAAATGCATGAAAGCAAAAATGCAATCTATCAGGTATCAAAGGTTGAAGCTAGTGGTGGCTTTATAATGGTGTGGGGGAATATTATCTTGGCACAGTTTGTGACTCTTGCCAAATGAGTAATGGATTTTGACAATATCCATTACTTTATGGCCACATTGTACCCATTTTCTGCATGATACTTCCAGCAGGATAACGCACCATGTCAAAAAACTCAAGTCATCTCAAGATGGTTTCTTGAATAATATGTGCAGAAACCAGAAACCTACACAGTCATCAAATTTGTGACAAATAGCCCATGCATATTGGGATGGCACCCTGCTTTGGTGCCAACTCAAAGAAATTGGTTGTAATGCTCTTGAGAGTTTCAATTACTAATCTAGTCGCTTCTACGTCCCAGTTCTGTTTCTTCGTGCTGGCTAGGTCGGTCTAAGCTTCACTCGGCTATGTTGCTAATAACAATGTGCTAACGCGGCTAGTTAGGAGGAGCAAACCCTGCAGACTGATGCTCCAGCACTGCACTGCTACTCCGATAATCTACACAAGCGGTTCCGACAAATCCCTGAAATACACTGCCAGTAAATCTTTCTGTATCGATCTAAGGACAGTGAGAGAAAACATGTTTTAATTAGATTAGAAATCATACAAATGTGTAATAAAATAATAAATAAAAGAAACATGGTGTATAGCAATGCCAGAAAGCAGAGGGAGCTTTATTCACCTGATTTCGTTTTCTTAATCACAGTCCGGCGTAGTTCAAGTAAAAGAGTTCTTTTCGAACTCTCTATGGCCAAAATGTGGTTACTCCCCCCGAGCATCCACGTGAACCAACAGTGTTGTGTTGTTCGTGAATGATTCGAATCATTCGGGTGAACGAACTGAAGGGTCCTGTATTACCGCTTACTGCTTAAAACTCGGATAATTAAATCTTAAATGTCGGAGAAGATTTCCTGTGGAGCCATCTTTGGTTGAGAGTTTTACGTTGCAAATGTTGAACAATGCAACTGTATTTCGAACGCAGCAAAAGTGGCTCCTGATAAAACTTTCTCTTTGACTCATTCATCTTAGGATTCATTCAGTGTCACTTCTTTTGAAGGCTTTTTGGCGGTTGGCAAACAATCATGGGGTACATTACCGCCACCAACTGGCTTGGAGTGTGTTCTTCTTCTTTTCTATTATGTAGGATCGCAAACAACTTCAAGGTGCATACCGCCACCTACTGTACACAAGTGTGTAGCAACTTTAACTCACATGCATATTTTAGGCTTGTGGCTCATTTCCTTAGCTTCTCGTATCTTTTGTTTTCCTTATAATGGAATAAAGCCATCGCCCTATCCTTTTCTCTTCCTACCGCTTTTGCAATCATTCCTTCTGATAACTTTATATGAAGTTACATTACTTTTTGTTCCGAAATCTGGGGTAACGGGGACGGGAGAATATATGTATTTGCTTTTCTGCTGCTTGATACAACATCAGCAGTTAGCTGGAGAAACTGAGCAAGCGACACACTGTGCTGGAGGAGGCACTCTATCACTGGACGAATGAAGAGTGGGATCCGGTGAACGGATCTTAGAACGAATCATTTTACTGATTCCAAAGATTCAGCAGACTCAAATGAACTGCCGTTTCCAGTTCACGTAACTTGTAAGTATGTTTGATTTCACCAATCTGCACTGCCGACAGGGTCGGGCGGTGCAACGGGCGTCGTCTGACACGACCTTGGCAGTATTTTGCGTTTATGCCGGAAAACAAATTGAGCGCACCCATAAAGGCGTCGTTGAAAAATGCGACAAATATGATTGGTTGTTTAACAGCGGAGCAAATTTAGTTATCTCCATCAGCTGTTATTGCCTGTGGGATCTCCAGAGTGGTGGCTTTTTTCTGCAGGAATTTGCTCCAAACTTAGATAAGGTAACTTGCATGTTCTTTAAGCGTATGTTAATTTTTGTTTTCACATTTTCCTTTCTTTTAAATGAACGATAAGGCAATATATATATTTTTACTGTTGGTATAAATTATCAAGAAAATAAGCACTGTCATTTTAGATGCTTGTTTTTGTATACTTACACAAAAGGGTTTGCTATAAAAAATATTAGGAAATATCATATTTGTAAACAAGTGCATAGTTGGTGCTTCTTAGTGAGCAGACATGCCTGGGCAAGCCTCCTATCCTTGGTCTTTTACTTATAAGCAACCGAATTAAGTTTTTCTTTTTTTTTTCTTTTTCTTTTTTTTTTTTATCTCGGGCCACTGCAAAAGCTTTTAATTTTTAGAATCGCTTGGCAAAAGGGGAAAAGACATTTAGAAAGTTGTCTTCCATTCTTCAGACATTACTTTAATAATAATTGATCCGACTCTGTCGCCATCTACAGTCAATAATCAACACTGAGTTATTTGTAGTATAGAAAACACCTCATTTTATGTCAAATTCGCATATTTTGATTTATAGGCTTAAACCATCGCGATACCTACTCACTTTTACTTTAGCAACACAGAACAGGAATTGGAACAAACTAGAATCCAGAAAAACTGCCCAGCAACTAATTCTCTTTCTTCTTCTGCTCTTTCCTTTGGTTTGTTATTTTGTTTGTATTTCCTTGTTAATTCACGTAAAGCACTTTGATTTGCCTTGTTGCTGAAAATGTGCTTTATAAGTAAAATTACCTTACCTACCTTAAAGCTGCAGAATGACAACTGTCACCTGTAATCAACCGTGTAAATCAGTTGGCTTTCAAATGTAAATTATGCATTTAGATTTTTTTTAAGTGGTCATTTATGTTGTCTGTCACAGAATGTTTTATTGTAAAATATTTTTGAGTTTAGCTGAATAAAATTATTTTTAATATCTAAATTTGTTCCTTTAGTGACCACATGGTCTAAACACACTCAACTTGGATGATGTGCAATTTTTCTTTCACTGAAGAGCATTTTGGGTTTTGTTTAAAATGTCGGTGTTAAGTTTCCGGTTTAATCTGCTATCCTTGTAACTAAGGCATATGTACTACTCCTATATCTTTTTTAAAGCTAATTAGCAAGTTTACCTTATTACCATTTTCATGCATAACAGTAGACAAAGTATGTGATGTTTGCAATGCCAGTATTACAGAGAGGACTCTAAATGCATTTCCTGCTTTGTCTAAATGACACTGTTTTCTGAGGTATGCTCCAACCTCAGGACCTAAAGTAGTTTCTGAGGTGTGGTATGCCTTGAGGGCAGTGTGATGCAATACACTGTTGCAGCTAGCCAAGAGTAAAAATTAAGAAACTATGTGGGATTATTAAGTATTTTATAGCTTGTTCTGCGAGTTTGTTCATTTACCATTCCTCATATGACAATTATTGGTATTTTTTGTAATTATTGTTTCATCTTCATGTTAATTTGTAATACCATTTATTAGAGTGAATATCACATATATCATAAGCATTTTGTTTAATACAAGAAAATCTCTAGTCGCATTAGACAATGTAATTTCTTTGAATGAATCCTAAATAAAGTAAGAGGTCCATATAACCACAAGACATTTGAATCTATGAGCAAAAATGCAGTTTAAATCTATCTATCCATGTTCTGATCCAGATATGGGCCACCTTCTGATCCACTGTCCGCTCCTGCTGGTTACGGCCTGCATGCTGGCCTGGCCTGCAGTCAGCGGGCTTTTTGAATGGTTGAGAACCCCACAGCCTCCCCCTACAGCGGCTCCCCCTCCTGTAGCTCCATCGCTCCTGGCGAAGGATGCTCAGTTTGAAATGGTGACTTCAGACGAGAAGTTTCTGGCTGAGGCGAAGCAGCTGGAGCTGAGCCAACTGGACAGCTGCCACTACAGGGTAAACATGGATTTCCTCCATAGTTCATTTTCATAAACTTATTTTTCTTGTAAGAAAAGGAAAGCATTTGGAGAGAAAGAAGGTGAGCACAAAGAAACCCCACTCTCCATTTCATCATCATTATACAAAGGAATGCTTTTTAATCCCTTTTAAATTGCAACCCAACATGATTCACTATTATTACCAGTAAATGTTGCTGACAAACTTTCTTAAACACACCTCCAAAATACAGATCTGCATGATTAAACAATTGATTTACATGTTTAGTTGGGAATGATGCAAAAATGTAAAACATATTCCAAAGACTTGTAATTTAACTAGAGGAAACAAATAAGAGGAAGGAGAAACATTTTGAAGCATGTGCATGTCTGCAGGTGGTTGCTCGTTTGAGGGCAAGCTGTGAAAGCCTCTCTGAGGAAAATCTTGCCAAGCTCGGAGTGGAACTGTTTAACTGCCAGGCGGAGATTGAAGGGCGTCGGTCCTTCCCATGTACTCAGGAAATGGTAATATAGTGAAATAAGATTTATTTTTAGAAAAAGTTTTCTTTCCCCATAGAACTACTTAGAAAGTTTTGTGACAGAGTTTTTGTTGTTTCAGACCATTAAAGAATGCACAGCAGATATGGACCCAGACACCTGGAATGCCTACCACATAGTGAGCAACAGAGCACGCTCAGTTTGCTACGCAGCTCGCCAGCAGCTGTTTCGCCGCCGAGCAGAACTTACCGTCAATTCTCTCATCTCCACGGCATCAAGCCAGTTAGATGCAATGAAAGACCTGAAGGTTGAGTTTTGTTTTTCTTTTAAGCTAACACTTTCTTCTCTTCGCTTCAGTACACCAGATCCTGAGTTCCTTGTGCTGTTTTGATGCAGGTTGGACAGCTGGAGCTGAAAGAACTAACTGCAGCTTCTCTCGACAAGCTGCTCGAGGGCCATAGCACCCTCCAGGCTCAACAGGGCAAACTGCATGAGGGCCAGGAGCAAATGGAAGGTTCACTGAGAGAAAATCTGGAACGTCTTGGTCAGGAAAAGGCCCTCATTGCCTCTGGACAGGAGCTGGTAGCCCAACTCATTCAGGGCATCACTAAAAGAATGGGTGAGAGGCTTGGTGTGTTTTATAAGCTAATTACAGAGAACTCAATCTGGCAAAGCTACCAGAAGTTTGTGCTAAACCACACTATGCTATGAGAAAACACTGAAGAATCAAACACTTGTAGTTATTGCTATCTTTTCATCACTATAAATCACCTATTCAGCCTGTTGAATGACAAAGGAATGTTAATTGAAAGGAGCAGTTTCAAATTGTTTTCTTTTCTGTTAGAAAACGTGAGCGAACATTTGCAGATCCAAAGCTCAGAGGTCCAAGATGGCCACAAAGCAATCACTGATGACCTTGCAGAGGTCAGGAACCAAGCTCAGGATATCTACCAGAAAATTGGTATCTGAACAGCTTCACACCATTTTTGTAATCGCAGTAAACTAATGAGATGCATTGATTTCTAATCATCTGCTGCTGTGAATCAACAGACCACAGCATGTCTGAGTTTCTGCAGTACCAGGACCAGACCTCCCAGTACTACACTGACCTGATGAACAAACTGGAGCGCATGAACAACACACTGGGAGTCATGCTGCACTATCTGGACAACATGGAGGTTCGGATAGAGGAGAGGCTTCACATGATTCAGAGCTACCTTGGCTGGGCCGGTAAGTTTGGCAAATTAAACTTCACTCACGTCTGTTAGTATAAGATAAGAGGTTTGAATCAGAGGAAATGCTTTGACTGTAAAGAATTGATTGTGGAATTATGCTTTGATGTATAATTCCACAAGTATACATCAATGACTTGTTGTTCACTAACAAGTCATTCACTGACTTGATATTGTTTGTTTGGTTTTTTTTCTGCCAGAAAGAGAGTAAGTTTGAAATTAAATTATGAAAGTTCTTCTGAGATTTTCAACCGGAATATGTTTCCCCTCACTTGAATGATTCTTATTGGAGACTCATTAAAGAAATTGCTTTAAAATTCAAAGTGTAGAAACCTTTATTTTAATGCTTTATACCAGCTTTGAATTACCAGAGCAAAGTGAATGTTGAAGGATTTAGTTTGAAATCACAAAATGTTTGCATACAAGTTTTGGGTTTCTTCTTTTTGCAGGTTTAAGTCTGACTGCTATCTGGACGTGTGTTGCACACACAGCCTACTTCGTATTGTGTGCAGTCCTTCTGACATTCCTGCACTGTCCAGGTTTCTCCAGAGCCATGTTGCTGCTCATGGTTCCCCTGAACGCAGTGGCTGAGGTCAACCAGCAGCCGGCGCTGGACCTCACCAGCCTCAGTGTGCTGCTGCTGACTCTTTCCTTGGGTACAACCTTCAGGCCAGGTACAAGTCAAATATGAAGCTTCCAAATACATTTATAACGGTGTCTTTTGTGTTTGTAGGTCACTGGTTTGTGACTCGTCTTTGGGCTTGTGTGCCAAGCAAAGAAGAGTCAGTTCCACCATCGCTGCTTGGTCCATGCAATGTCATGGAGCCTCAGAAGTACACGATGTTGGGTCCACCATCATCTACACCAGAAAGGTTTGTATATTTCACCCTTATATGAAGCTTTTGGGAACTTTATTCAAATGCTGTTTGAATAAAGTCAATTTTCTCAAGAAGTTACAGATCACTTAATACTTGTACTTTGCATTTTGAATCTTGATGCTAATGAATTTCAGCGCCTCTAAATTATTCATGTTGTAAATTTTAATCTCAAGTTTCAGATGTGAAAAAAACGACTTATTTGAGGGGGACAACTTGTTGAATCATGACAGCTTTTTATCAGGTAAAAAAATTAAACCTGAAGTTCATTAGAAAAGATTCACTGTAATGGATTAACTTTTATTACTCTTTGTTTTCAGGTGAACTTGGGATATCAGCAGTATCTCCCCCTCAGAGGAGACCCGTTCCAGAGCCTCACTTCCCACCAATATTTGGAACACAGAGTCAGTCCACTCCCAGGCCGAAATCACCCAAACTTTTATCAAGGGTGAGCTGATTGTCATTTTCTATTTAAAAGTAACAAAGTTCAGCACTTCATGAATCATTATTTGACGCATTCTAATTGTTTTTTTTTTTGTTTGTTTTTTTTCAGGCTGTAGTTGATGATATCCCTCAAAAAATCTTGGGAGGAGTTTTTGATGCTGCGAATGATTCTCATGATTTTGGCAGAGACTCTAGAAGTGCAAGTCCTACTCTATCGATTGTCACTAACAGGTTAGTGTTTTGAATGTGTCAAATATCTACTTCTCAAATTCTGGAAATGTTTGATTTCTTAGTATTGTCAGTCTAGAATAGTCGCATTCTAAATTATTTTAGGGATTTTAAATGGTGGTGTGTTTACATAGCTCTACTCCTAATATTGAAGAAAAACAGTCAATGAAATATTTATGGAGTAAATGATCACAAGCTCAGTCGATCAGAAACACTGATTCATTATTTATTTTTTTTTTTCACTGTTTAAGAACACTACAGGTTCTAAAAGGCAATTGTCTTTATCCTAATGTGAAATTATTTCTGTTCCTTTTATACATATGTTAATTTTAAACCTAATTTTACTCTGAACAGTTAATGCACAAGGCCAGATACTAATTATGTTATTTGGTACTGTAAACACATAGACATGACTCCACAGTTTTTTTTTGTACTTGCATGAAAAATAAATTCCCAACAGTGCCAAACATTGCCATAACTACTGTTGATGTAATTCTACACAAAACGTTTTGTTTACAGTAACACCGTAAAGTGAGATTGACCTCATTCCTCTCTCTGATTTCTGTGGCAGCTCTTTGTCTGGCCGTTTCCTGTGTAATGGAATCACAAAAGCAGGGAAAGCCTGTAAGAAGAAGGCAATTCCAGGACAGGAATACTGCCGCGTCCATGAGGGGGGACACAGTTCTTATGTTCAGTCCTAAAATGTTGAACGTTGAGACATTTTATGTTTTTAACTGGAGCCACTGCTCCAAAAAACTGTTTGCAGCATTATTTTTACTACAATACATCTGTAGAAATTTTAAATGTTTGTCACTAGAAATGAAATTTTTACCTGTTTTTTTTCTTAATAAATTATCTCACTGATGTATTTTTTTTTTAAGTAAAATGTTCCAGGCGGTGCAAATTTAAACCTTTTGTCAATATTTAATAAATTCAAATAACCACACATTGAAAATCTTGTCTTTTTTTAACAAACTGTTTCATCATTCACACTTATGCTCATCCTGTAACATTTATATTAACTGATTCTAGCATTGTCATCATATATGTAACAAGGAACTATTACATTTTCAAAGGTAAGAAGGCGTGGAAATAAACTCAAAATACAAAATGTAAATCAGTCCACCTTTATTTTTCTAAAAAAATAAACAATTTAAACTTTTACAAAGAGCTCTTGATTCTAAATTGGAATGCTACCTTTTTATATGATTGACATTTCACCAGGAACTACAGAACACCAGCTTCTGGCAAAGTGAGTAATCTTGATTTTTCTCAAAGATTCTATGCAGCAGTAGTGGATGAGCCTCATGGTAGCCAGGAGAAGAGTATACATTTCCTGACCCAAAGAAAAATTCTTTGCCAGAATTGTGAAAAACTTGGAACACTGGCATTGAACATCAGAACATTTTAATGTAAAGTTAGTTTGGCTGTGAATAAGGCTCTGCTCTGAGTATCATTGACAGCTACATTTTGTAAATCCCACCCCTGAAAGTAAAACCCTGACTTATGTTTAGAAAAGTGAAACTTTCAGCTGTTTCCATTCACTACTACCACGCTTTATACAACTACAGGTACGCTATATATTTATTGTTCTGGTGCCTGTGAACATCAACAAAATGCTCTTCATAACAGAAATTAGAAAGTCTTCATAAAATCTACCAGAATTTTATTTTATCACAAGATTCACTAGTGTTTTTGGTTTCCTTGGTAGAGTGCTGGTTTAAATCTCCAAGCTATTGAACTGAGAAAATAATTTCTTAATTGACCAGTTAGAAATAGGAAGTTATCATTTAAACATGTTTAATGAACTCTTGAGTGGCCTTTGCGACATGTGCTCCATCAATTTTTAGGGTACTTTCAGTTTCTTTTTTTTTTTCTTTTCATGATTTTCTGTATTACTTTGAATAAGGAAAGGACTATAATTACTGTAAAATACAAACTCAAACACATTTGAAAACAAAATGATGAAAATGATAATTATCATTTAAAAAAAAGTAGCAACTGAAAACTAAAAAAAGAAAAAAAACATCAAGGAAGCATCTTAAACGTCATGTTACAGTTTGGTCCTGGAGTCTCTTAATTTAAAACTGCAGAGCTTTTTAATGATTATCAGACATCATTACTAGCACACTACTTTCTGCACATGATCTAATGTCCTGCAACACTCTCCACTGTTGATCCCATCAGTTCTTTTTTTTTTTTTTTTTTACAGAAATGGTCATTCAATGGACAGCTTTGATGCCAACCGGTTCAGGAGTCGCCTTACTTCCGGGCGGTGTCATAATTGGTAACAAACCAATCGCATGTCTCTTTTAAAGCTACAAGTGAAAACAAGAAGACATCTGTCATGACATATGGTTTCCTTATTTAAGTAAATACATGCAAAACAGAAGGTTATGATCTCACCTTGTCTGAAGGGTGTGAATTTGAAGTCTGGCAGGTACTGACGTAGTTTTGCATTACTGGCAGTCTTCTTAAACTGACCATCTGCTTTACTGGTGTCATACTGGACAACATGAGTCAAAGAAATTGAAAGTTAAATCAAGTTAAAAAAAAACAAAAAAAACACAATGTTTAACCCGTTGATATGTCAGTAGCATATGTCATTGAACATTTAAAATATCA
Source organism: Gambusia affinis (assembly GCF_019740435.1). Classification (NCBI taxonomy): domain Eukaryota; kingdom Metazoa; phylum Chordata; class Actinopteri; order Cyprinodontiformes; family Poeciliidae; genus Gambusia; species Gambusia affinis. Next base: position 20,920,197 of record NC_057877.1, on the reverse strand, counting down.
GTATTAGAAAAAACTTGAGGAAATCAAACAGGGCTGAAAATTACACTACTCCTTACGAAAAGAACACCTCTGTGTTTTACCAGAATGAAATGCTATTTTTTTCATTAGGAGACAAGATTTATATTTATCAATATATCATTCACCTTCAGGTGTCTGTTAAATTTCAACAGTGTTAGTTTAGGATGTTAAACATATGAAATCAGGCTGTAACACTATTTCTTCTTTAAATTGTCCTTTTTTTACATACAGAATCACTAGCTACGGTAAATGAGAATTTTCAGAAGCAGATAATTTTATTGAAAGGATACCACTACTTCTCCTTTAAAGCTCAACGACTCAACAACTGCTTCTGCAGCTTCTTTAATGGAGACCTCATCTTCTTCCCCAACTGCAACCAAACAGCTTATTACTAAATCTCACTGTTAACTATTTAAATTCATGTCATGCATTGAAACTCACCAGAGAGAATGATTGGGTTGACCTCTGGATACTCCCTCAGGACCCAGAGGAAAAGACGAGCCAAATCCAAAGAGTAGATGAACTGCCTTCTAGGAGAGCCTGAACCCCAGACCACCAGGGGCTTCCCTTCCTCTGGCCAAAAAGACACCGAAATTTCAGTCTCTGTCCTCAACTTTGACCTCCAAACTCCAACATACTGAGCCCTCACTCTCCTAAAAAGCAGACTTACTTTGAGCGATGTATGCCTTATGTATGAGCCCTGGGAGCACGTGGCCATCCTCGATGCTGAAGTTGTCATGAGGACCAAACACATTTGTGGGAATCACAGCTGTGTAGCATCGGCCATGTTGCTGGAAATAGGCCCTGGGAGATGTACACATAAACTGAAACTCAGACCCAATTTATCTATTTAAAGAAGTGTTGTTCTTTTTTTTGTCTTGTTATGAAACGACACCAAGAACTGACCTGTTGTGAACATCAATCATCCTTTTAGCATAGGCATAACCAAAGTTGGACTCATGAGGAGGGCCGTTGTGGATCTGGTTGCAGACACAAGAACATGTGGTCACCATTGAAAAAATCCATTATTTATTCTAACATTATGGATCAGAGGGAGCTTTTACCATGGTCTCGTCGATAGGATATGTTGTTTTATCGGGAAAAATGCAGGTGGATAGACAGGAAACAACCTTAACAGTCCCGACCTCATGTGCTGCCTGCAGTACATTATCGTTGATGTAGATGTTGTTCCTCTGCATGACAGATATTGATAGTTCAAGTTTGGAAGCAAAAGGGTAGGCACCATTCTCTGATAACCCTGTAGAATATAGACTAAAAAGGTGCATGAATCTGTGCAAAGCTGAAAGACAAGTAAGAGAGAGGCAACCAGTGAGGAAGCAAACGTTTTAAATAAAATTGTTCTGGACATTGTTGCTTCTTTGCTGCCACAGCTTTATGCAGTCATAGAGCTAAGTGCTCAGCAGGATGTACCCCAAACAATTCTGATCACTAACTATTTTCTGAAATTGTCTGGTTTTGCAACATTGTAAAGTTTTTGATTTTGCTAGATGTTTTTTTTGTTGTTGTTGTTCTAAAGTGTTGTGCATTAGTTCACTGAAAACATATTGGCACTAAATCCAAGGATTATCAAATTTTGCAATTGTTCTGTACTTGATGGATTTTGTGCATAGCCGTAATTTGTTTTAACTTAATGCTGTTGATGGTTCATCCATTATGAAGGTTAGTCATTTGTCAGTCATGGATTGTGTGTCCTACCCAGAAGTCCAAGTTGTGCTTCATGTTCTTGAAAAGACCTCCCACCATAGCAGCCAGATGGATAACATGGGTGGGCCGATGTTTTTCAAAAACAGCCTGTGTTTCCTCTTTGTTCCTATGGAACCAGAAGCACACTGAAATGCATGTGGACTGTTTTAAAAAAAGAAAAAAGTGTGAAGCTGTACGAAACATAACAAGGTAGTGATTCTCACATTAGGTTTGCATCTTTGGAGGACAGAAATATCCATTCTTCTCCTTTTTTGGCTCCCCCTTCTTCTTCTATAACATGACGTATGGCTCTCCCCACCAATCCAGAGCCTCCTGTGACCAACACCTTCATCTGACCAGTACACTGAGACTTTATCTAAGCAAACAAGAAAACAGTAAAGAAACATCACATTAATAATTATCAGAGATGACATAACCCTCCTAAAATGGTGATATTTAAATCAAAATTGATTCCCAAAAGCCCAAGTGTCAAAAGGAAAAAAACAAAGTTTCATTCAGTAAAATACACCTGGGAGAGAAATATAAGACCAAAAATAAAGCCAAAAATCTTTAGCTCAATGTCAGATGGAACAACCAATAATGCTAAAGTAATGCAAAGTCACTAAACCTTTAGAAACCGGACAGCAAAATCGAAATGACACACAGACTTGTCTACAGGTAGATATTTTAGCCTGGGACGTTTAGGTATAAATCTAATCACTTACAATGTCAACATGTTGTTTCAAAAGTAAAAAAAAAACAAAAAACTTAATGTATATATTGCATCATGCCACTGTGATTCGAATGTTAAAAAATAACCTTGCTAACCTCTAAAGAAATGAGAGTACTGAACATGTCATTGTTCAGCAAATTTCTGACAAGTAAAATCAGACAGACAGGATCTTACCAAAGTTGTGCTTGCTAGTCAAAAACTTGCACACATCTATTTGCAATGAATTACGAAAAAATTCAGACAATTAATACCTAATGTATGAAACAAAAAAGTACTATTAGTCTTTTTTCTATAGATTTTAACTCGGTGAGGTAAAATAGCATTAATTGTTAATTAAATTATTGTGTAAAACAGCAGTTTCTTACCTGTTAGCCAAGAACACTCCCAACAGGAAGTTAGCCTTCAGTGTCAAGCTACGAAATTCAATGTGAATGTTCGCTTCCGGTTCCTACCTTCAAGATAAATGTTTCTTTTATCTTGAAGTTAAAAGAAACTTCAAAAACTTGCACACATCTAAGTTTTTAAAAAGAAATTTCAAATTTCTTTTGAAATTAGTAATTTGCCTATTGAGGATTCAATCAGCAGGTTGTGCTGCTCTCTGCAACCAAAAGTTAAAGTTTTTGAGTTGAGGTGCAATTGCCTCATAATATCCAGTATTAGCGCCTGGAGTGTAAAATGTTTTGTTAGAAGCAGTAATAAAGGAGTTACCTGTTTAGGTTATCCTCCACATGGCTGTAGTAGGTCAATAGATCATGTTCTTCCAGGCCACTGCATTTGTTGCCAACCCAGGATCTTAACTACTGTTTACCTTTGTGATAGCATAGTTTTTAAGACTGGAAATACTGAGTTATGTCATTGAAGATGTGTACTGGCACATCCAATATTGCATTTATCAGTTAACTGTAAAGAACTTTGGTCAATATTTATTTCAAGTACAGTACTTAATATTGCTGCCCTCTGGTGGATTAAAAAAATTCATAATCTTGTATCCCACTTGTTGCGTAGCAGTATTTTCATTTGGCTCAGCTAGATACCACTGTCAATCACCTCAGTTAATATTTTAATATTTGGTTTACATTTGATTGTCATTTAATAAATCTGAAACCTAATTATGACTTTTGATCTGTTCAGAAGAAACGGCTTCAAATTTCTGAACGAAACAGTTTCAATTCTTTTTGACTCAATTCAGCAATGCTTTATATAAAAACATTTAAACAAAATAATGTGAAACATTTATAGAAAGAATCACAGTTTAGCCCAGTGTCATTCTTATGTTTTTATTGTAATTACTTCTTAAAGTCAACAAAAAGCAAAGGATTATTTGATCAAGTAAATGGGAACTTTATCAGCTTTTATTTTAGCATCAAATTAATTACATCAGTTCTCTTATGGAGATGAGAACCTGCCAAAGAAGAGTATGGACTTGGTCTTGTTGTGCCTGATGAAGAAGAGGAAGGGGTGATCTGCTTGGAAGTGCTCCTCCCTCAACATGCAGAAAGATACCATGCCAGCTGTGGCTGCAGCAGCTTCTGTGCCCTCTTCATTCACATCCACAAAGGCCTTGTGGGCCACCGTAGACAAGAAGAGGCCCCCGTCTTCGTTCATGCCTGTCAGGTCAGCTTTGCCAGCGCAGAACACGTCCGTCATGCCCATCTTGGACAGATGTTCCTTGAGTTCGTAATCCTCTTCCAGCTTGAACTTTGGCAGGTGGACGATGATTTCTGTTTGGATATCCATGTTTGCCCTGTTGGTCCATTCATCCAGCTTCTCTGGCGTCAGCTCATTTTCCAGCTGCAAAGGAGTAAACCTGGTGACTACATTGTTCATTCTCTAGCTATTAGAGTTGCAGCTTGAAAACTACATTTAGGTTTTCTTCAATGTTTTATTTCTGGGTGTGTACCTTCAGCAAAGGGTCTGAGCCATCTGTAGATAACTCTGGCAGCAGGATGAACATGCTGAGCTCCTGTTCCACGTATGGAAGCTCCAGGATCTGCAGTCCCAAGTCAGGGATATAGTTGAAGGGCAGCTTCTTCACCTGGTACATCATCTGGACTGTTTTGGTCTCATTCTGACAAAACAGAAAAAGGCAATCGATTTTTAGAGCATTTGTTGTTGCAGAAACTTTGCTCTACATCTGTCACAGTATCTACTTCTACAAATCATCTTACCAGGCTGACTTTAAAGGGCATCTCCTTGGTGTTGGCCGCATCAAAACGACTCATCCAGCTTCCTTTAAAGTAGATGGCATTCACGAGAGCCAGTCTTGTCATGGCGTTAACAGTTCCTGGCTTCAGAAGATCTTTTATCTTGTCTAAAAGAAAAAAGACAATACACAATCCAACACAGTAGCCTAAACCAAGAGACAAAAACTCAGTATTCACTGATTTCCAATCATATTAATATTCCTACTTTCTGTCTGCGCCTCCACCCAAGTGTTGATCTCAGCTCTGCAGTCCTCTGGGTTTCCGATGAAATCAACAGCCTTCAGGTCTGCTTGGTAGAACTTTTGTGTGTCTGCTAAGAATTTCTGCAGATATTGGATTATTGCTTAATCAATTTCATTTTGCCACATTTTAAAATCAGTTTGATGAGAATATATATGCAAACTCACAGGGAGAAAATTAGATGTGGTCTCTCCATAAAGACGGTTGGCCACCTTCAGGATGTACGATGCAGACGGGGAGTTTATGTCAGCATTTAGGTTTTGGAAATCTGCATGGACGCCTTCACCTCAGTGTATGAGAGGGCCTGAGAGAAATGAGGAGAGGAAAATGAAACTTAATTCAAAACACAAAAAGGAGTGGTAAGCAGTTATAGTAGCAGAAACATGTCTAATATCTCCATCTAAAGCTATATAAGGAAGTGCAAAAAAAGAAACATTTGGCAAACACAAAGGCCATTAATCTAACTTAAATGTACTTTCTGATAGGTGGGAGTTTTTCCAAAGGAACAGAGTACAAAAACTTTTGTTCTGCCGTTCAGATTATTATTATTTTTTTAAACAATGCATAGCTTGTTCCAAGGGTTATTAAATGAGGTCAAAGTACAGGTTCATTCCAAGAAGGGCCTCACCCAGGACACACCTGTCGGATTGTACCTTAGATACACAACTGGTGTAATACTGTTGATAACTGTCTGAACTTACAAATGCTTAGAGGACATAGGGAGTGGTTGACTATATTTTAAAACCCTCTGCATAAAGAGTTTTAAAAGCCACTGACAAAGACAGAAGCTGCAGAGGACTATCATGTGATGAGTTGACGGTGTGCTGACCTTTGCCATCTGAGTTGCAGTGTCTCCTTTAGCACCTAAATAGACCATTGCCATCGCCGAGCTGATGCTCAGTGGAGAGACAAAGATGTTCCTGGCCGGATTTGCTTGGCTCAGAGTGCGGAACAATTCAAGGGCAAAATCTGCATTGCTGGTGACTGCCATGGCTGATGTTGTTGGGCTTTGCTAGGATAGAGGAATTCAAGTGAATTGAAATCAAGTTATTTTATTGCCTGTTGCACCTACAAACAATAAAGCATACAGAAATATAGTCAATGATTTTTCATAGAACATAAGAAATATTCAAAATGTACATTACATTGTAAAACTATTTAGTCAAAACCCTTTGCATTTTTGAAAGCCTTTCCATGGAGGCAGTTTCAAATAGTGTTTGCATTTCAAAATCCAGTTGTCTAGGCTGAAATTTCTATAGATTTTTTTCCGCATCATTCTACAATTCACTAAACAGCATAATGCTAAACTTGGCTTCTCATTCAGCTATGCGGTAAAGAACCTTTTTACACCTTTTTTGGAATCTGATATGCAGCCCCACTTCCATTATATATAAAGATCTCACTGAAGTGTCCAGAGGCTAAAAGGCAAGGAAATTGTTCTTTTATAACTTTTTACTTTCAGCATATTAAAAACAAAACACTTAAATTGAGTAAATACTTCAGTTTTGTTTGCAAATTTTAAAGATGTCTACAGTTTTCCAACTAAAAGATGCCATTAAATTAGAAATTAAACAATTCCAGTTTACATTTGTTTGATACAAACTGAATGAGGAAAATAAACTTGAAAAATCAAATATATTTTCCATTCTTAATTTACCCATAATTACGAAGGAATTAAAATTAATCATCTCAATTTACATACCTTCACAGACCTTTTAAGACAGCACAAGTTAAAGTTGGTTTACTTATAAAATTAGTAAAATATCTATTTAAAAAATATTAATATATATATAAATGTCCTGGAAACAACTTGCAAAAGTATTTTAGGACAACTGTAAAGGATTTTATAAACTAAGACTCAAAAATGAGAAGGGCAAGAACGTTCGCACATCATATAGCTTTAAAGTGGGCGGAGCAGCAATTTTACTTTACTTAAAACCTAAATGTTCCACTAAGCCTCCCACAGACTACGAGGGCTTGTGTTAAGACCTCTTAATGTAAAGCTGCTTTGCTAACCCTCCTAACGTCATAGAAAGTATGAATGTGCTACAAAGTGGTATCGTACCCACCCGGAAATGAATCTACAGACGCCAATTTTGAATATCCGCGAAATAAATTTCAGAGTTACATGAGCTATTTTTTGGTTTAAGCATATGTACCTTTTCTCGGGCTTGCTGCAAGCTGCTGTCGCTCAAACTTGAAAGTGAAAGGAAAAGCAAGAAACATCCAAAAATCCCCCTGACACCGACGTTTGGTTCCGCTGGATCACAGCCGATCATAGGACTGCCGTTTTATCATGGGGTAGTGGACTACCCGCCCCGGTTTGGGTGGAACGCGTGAATGCGCGATTCACCGAGTGACAAAAACATTCGGCTTTATTGTCGTGTGGAGAGAAGAAACAGCAGCCAGCTGTGCCAAATGAGGTCTGTGCGGACATGCGTCACAAGTGCACCTTGTTCGGCTGGAACAGCACCACTTCAAAATTAGAGACGTCGTTTTATTTTTACAAATAGAAGATGGTGAAAAAGCTGATTTGTTTGTCTTACAAACAACATAGTAAAATCCCGTTTCACAAACATAGTCACTATAGCTCGCAATAACGATGTTGTTACAGGTGCAGTCTAAAATGGCACAAAGAGTTGGCATGGTATTACAGAGTGAGTATCTTGACACAGTTTGTTAAAGCAATACTAGGTCAACAGTCATCAGATGAACCATCATTATCAGTACCTGGTAATTGAGTCCACAAAGTGGTTTAGTATGAGGCTCAGTGGTGGCAGATGGCATTTAGCATTATGGCTACAGGCGTAATGCCTGTTTTTGGAATCAAGTGTTTAATGTGGGCATCCAGCTATTACACATTTGCATACCATGATGGTCATATTTGGACCTTTAAGCATTGAGATTAAAAGCGCCTCCAATAAAGAGTATATTCCAGTGTTTGGCGGTTTCATAGTATAAACACCTTGCCTTTTGTATACTTAAAATTTAACAAAGTTATGTCAAGTATAACACCATACTATTGGATGCTCCAGCAACTGCTTGTTGGAGTAGGCAACAGTCATACAGGTGTCGTACACATAATGAGTACGCCACCCTTGTTGTACACATAATGAGTATAACACATTATGTAAGAATTATAATTAAATATTTTGTTTGAGTGAATTACTTATGCAAATTAATAACATCTGATAAATTAATCAAGACTTTACTCTTGTAGATTACAGTTGAAGTGACTTTGTTGTGACTTCTCAGGACACTGCATACTTGTAAAATCTGTATATCTCAAAAGATTCTATTGCCTGTTCTTCATACTTGAACCTTATTTCCAACATTTTAACTGTAAGGTGACTGAAAATTAAACACTGATATTCAGGAGAGAGCTTAGGTTAGACATATTTCCTCAGAAAGGTGTGTCACTGTTATTCATATCTTAGAGATTACACCTAATCTCCACTAGTTAAGTTTACACTGTTACTATAGTCACAAGTGAAAACTGATAAACATGTCAGCCTACTGGCAACCTTTGGACTACAGATCTCTATACTTCTCTCCACAGTTCTTAGAAAGCATTTCAACTCTGATACTAAAGCCATGCAGTTGGGAATTAAGTTTTTTCTATTCTCTTATTAAAGGTCTGCAAAGGTAGAATAAATATGCCAGTTATTTTCCATATCCCAAAAAAGCTACAGCCAAAACAACCTGTGTGAGAATATGAAGACAATTTTCCTTCATGTTTTCCCTTTAATTCACACATGCTTAACATCTTTAGTATGTTTTTAGTAAGTATTTTTATAAGCTGCAGGTTGTGTATCTGACTTCAACTGTTAGAAATAAAATTAAAAAAAATTATAATGGTAGGGCTCTTACAGTGGGTTTGGACAAGGAGGTTGTGTACATCTTCATATGATTATGTGAGAGATAAAGTTGGAAGCAATTTAGAACTTATTAAACTAATTTAATAAACTTATTTAATTTTAAATAGTATGTAGTTTGTGTACTATTTCCAGGTCACGGCATAGCAAGAATGGAGAAAATGGGGAGAAAAACGGGCTGTAATAGACTATACTAATTAAATTATGTGTTTTTTGTTGGTTTTTTTTTATGAAATGCAATTTTCAGAATGTTCCATACTCAAATGTGTATCTAACTCTGTCCAATAGAGGGAGCCAAAGTGACATGTTTTGTCCCTCTGTTAGTTTTAATTTAAGTTAACTCAATGGCAAGGTAGAAAATATGTCGAAAGTTTTACTTAAAATTAAGTTTTTAGATAAAGCAAAGAAATGTTATATTGTCTAGGCATTGGCAATGTACTTATGGTGTTACTTTGTATTCAGGTATAACCCATAGAGATTTTGATGTTCTTATATACAATAAGACAAAATTTATTCGTTTGTTCAAAATAGTAACATTTTAGTCCAACATGACTTTATAAATATAAAATATATTTGCATTAATAAATATTTTTGCAGTGGAGAAGTATGAAGATGAGTGTTTATTTTCCCCTTCTGGAAATGAGACCAATGACCTAAAAATAAATGTCAAAGATGTGAGATGTAAAATGTATATTTACAAAACATGTATGGGTTTAGTTATCTGTTTACGAACTCTTGTGTTATACAGATTTATTTATATAAACAACTTTGGGCATTCAGTGTAGCATGATTAGACATGCTTAAGTATTGTTTTTTCTTAAATAATCCCTCTCACAGAGACTTACTTACATCTTCTGACAGCTAGCCCAACTTATAATAACATTGACTAAGTTTGCTATTGGTACACTTTACCTAAAAAAAAATAAAATTAAATTATACATACTCATTACACAACCATGCTCCAAGAGTTAATCACAACATAGTGAATTGTTTTGTCACAGTTAAAAATATCTACAGCTTTTGTTCCTATTCAAAATCAATGTGCATAACAGTTAATACACATCCTTCTGCTGTTTCGAAGAGATGACTTTATGAAACACTTTATGTTTCCATTGGCCAATGTGGGGATTGAACCCAGGACCTTGGCTTTACAAGTACCATGCTCCGACCAACTGAGCTAACCAGCCACACGTAAGTTTGTGTTCTCGTCAATATAAGAAAAATGTACTTGATCTTACTACAAAGAAGATTTGAAGGAATGTTGTTATGTTTTTCAAAATCAACATGCTTAAAGGTGTATTTTCCAGCAATATTTTATTTTGAAGTGTTGATTTTAATTTCCACCTTTTTTATTTTGAAGTATTGATTTTATTTTCCACCTTTTTTTATTTTTAAGTGTTGATTTTATTTTTCACCCTTTTTTATTTTGAAGTATTGATTTTATTTTCCAACCTTTTTTATTTTGAAGTTTTGATTTTATTTTCCAACCTTTTTTATTTTTGAAGTGTTGATTTTGTTTTCCACCCTTTTTAATTTTGAAGTATTGTTTGTCTGAAAGACGTTAGATTTCCATTGACCAGTAATGGGATTGAACCACCTACCTCAGTGTTATTAACACCACACCTTGTCCAGCTGAGCTAACCTCAGCTGGACAAAGTTTTCCTAAATACATGGTAACTCATAACGTTGAGTTTCCATGGATTTAAGAAAACTTACATGATCTTACCACAGTGAAGATTTGAGTTAAGAGCTCATATTCTATTGTTTTTCAAAATCAATGTGCATAATACTTCAAAATTAAAAAGGGTGGAAAACAAAATCAAAAATTCAAAATAAAAATGGCTGGAAAATAAAATCAACACTTCAAATTAAAATATTGCTGGGAAATACACCTTTAAGCATGTTGATTTTGAAAACCATGACAGTATTTCTTCAAATCTTCATTGTAGTAAGATCATGCATGTTTTTCTTATATTGACGAAGATGTAAGATTATGTGTGGCTGGTTAGCTCAGTTGGTTGGAGCGTGGTACTCATAACGCCACGGTCATGGGTTCAATCCCCACATTAGCCAATAGAAACATAAAGGCAAGTCCTCAAAATAGCAGGAGGCTCTAAATTAAACCACAATTGATGTTGATTTTGAAAAACCTTTGAATTTCACTGCTTTTGTCAAGATCATGTAAGTTTTTCTAACATTGATGAAAACTCACCATTATGTGTGGATGGTTAGCTCACCTGGTCAGATTAGTGTACGGTACTCATAATGCCAAGGTCATGGGTTCAATCCCCCCACTGGCCAACTGAAATAGAAAGTCTTAATAAAATCAACTCTTCAAAATAGCAGGAGGCTGTATATTTACCCATTATGCACATTGATTTTGAAAAACATTAGAATATGAGCTCTTTACTCAAATCTTCATTGTGGTAAGATCATGCAAGTTTTCTTAAATCCATAGAAGCTCAACATTATGAGTTACCATGTATTTAGGAAAAATCTGTCCAGCTGAGGTTAGCATCATGTGACCGGATTGGGAGTAAGGGGGATTCATGTGACAGGAAATTAAAAGCAATTAATTAGGGTCATGAATCACTCATCAATCACTCCCCGATTAAACTCTGACAGGGTGCCAACGGTATATATCTCTCTATCAGTTAAGTAAAAAATATTTTTATACATAAATGTGTGTTTAATATAATATATGTTTATAATGTGGATAAAGGTTATTTTCAAAAGGTACCTATGATTTCTAATTCTAATTCAATGAACTTTAGTGAATACCCCTTATACTTGTAATTTAGTGTATTAATGAAAACACAATCGAATCTATGATTTTTATTATGTGCAGCTCATTGTATCTCAGAGTATAGGTTGGATTTTAATCTTAAAAAGCTCAGACTGACTTTCCTGACCTAGAATTTTTTGGTGGCATACGTTGCTGTTCAATTTGGTACAGATGACAGGAAGAAAGAGAGGCTCTTGGCAGAGGGTGCAACCTTCTATAAATCTCAACATTGTTATTCTGACTTATTTACGAGCATGAGATGAAAGCAGAAGCAGCTTTGCACCCACAGCAGGGGTTCGAGGGGGACAAGATAGAGTAGTTGTCGTTCAACTCACTTTACCTTTGTCCTTCAGCTGGCACGTGGGGGATGTCATATGTCCACACACACATACTCTTAAATCCTTCTAAATGCTAAGGACCCAAGGTTTGTTTGATCTTCAATGGAAAAAAGCAAATTGCAAAATAAACACACGCTTGGAATCCTAAAGCGTGACTTCAGGGAGGACTTTCAACAATGTGGTCTATTATCCATTTGAGCTAAAGTAATATTTGAGAAATAATGTGTACACAAGTAACTTGAACTAAAAATAATATGCATAGCATTAAATCCAAGTATATTGTTGTTTCATTGGGTTTCTTTCTGACATGAATGCTGGAATTTGGGCCATTTGGGCAGTTGCCCGGGGTGACAATACAAGGGGTGGGCACACTACCTTCTGGCAGAAAAATATAACTCATCATTCAGTTTTCTATTGCTTTTATGCATGTGCAATCCATGTGGACATGGTGCTCCCTGATGGTTGCAGAGAATTGGGAGGCTATTATGTGCTTTGTTTTAGGGCTGGACTGAATTTTTGCCCACTCCTATAGGTAGATGATTTCCTGCATTTAAATTGGTTTGGGGGGACAGATGAAGGGGTTCACATTGAGCCACTGGGAAATTTGTATTTCTCATAATACTCAATGGCCTGGGTCCTGAATATAATATTTGGAAATTATTATAATTTTTCAGATTTTAAATTGGAACACAGTTAGGTTAGACGTGATATAATTCCAAGACTTCTTAGGTTTGAGCTGAAAACTCATTAAGTGCTTTATCTGGTTATAGCACCCAACTAGAAGGCGACATGAACCAAGCAACAAATGCAGAATAATTCCCAACTCATGCTCTGCATGTGATTATGCGGTACTGCAGAGTGGGGTGATAAGTCTCTATCAGTTCATTACCCATCTCTAGTTGGTTAGTCACACAATAAAAAGGACATACTTAAGGACCTTAGGCTGGTATTTAGTGATTTCTGGTGTTTATATCTTGCTGAATGCAGACAGAACACCAAGTACCCTGTTGCTTCTGTCATGGAAGATACTGTTACTACTTCAGTTGCAAGTTCACTCTACTGACCTCATTACCACAGAGAGACTTCTCTCCGTGGAGGCAATTAAATAAAGTGTGGTACATCTGATACAGATTCTAGTGAACACTGTGTCCCAGATCTTTTTTTAATTTTCCTATCAGTTTATCGCTTGCACATGCATGAAAGACTGTATTTCTAATTGCAAGCCCTCGTCTGCAGGATTGCATCTGATGCTGCCGAATTTACACCTTCTATAATGACTTGTGTCATTAGCAGCTGATGGTAGCACTTTTTAGTTAGCTAGGAGGATTGCACCAACGAGTGCAAGTTTCGCAAATCTATTTATTTTCCCTCCCATCACTGTAGCTAAGGATCAAAACCAAAACAAGGCTGCAGGTTTCCAGTTGATGAGAGTTTATAATTCTGACCATCATCCTACTGAAATGCGCCTTGGGTGAAAGCAAACACAGGTGTTCTCAGCTCAGCCAATTAAGTGAAGTTGCTTCTGCAGCCGACCATTGTCCTCAGCTGCCATTCCAGCCTCATTGTGTCTCCACACAGCTGTGACCTTCTCAGGGATTATCAGGGAATCTGGTATCCTGATTGAGATTCTGTGTAAGATTAAGTGAACCCCCAGAAATCTATGTCAAGTATACAGTGTGTCACTCAGCAGCACACACCTTTGTTTTTACAGCTCAAATGTGGTCAGTGTCAGAAGGATTTGCACCATCTATGTTGTCAGTAATGGAGCTAAAATGTGTCTTTAAATCAGCATGACAGTCATACCAGGCAGTTTCAAAGCTTTATTTGAGCTTAGAATATCTTGGAAATACTGCAAAACTTTGTAAACTGTCCAACAATTCCCTTTTAATAACTGTGTCACCAGAACAGGATATGTTTTTATTAACTACCCATGCAGTGGTTGTTCTAGTACTACTTTTCACTCCATAGTTAGCCTTAAGTTACTCTTGAGTGTTTAAATGTATCAACTGAAAAACCTTGTTGCAAAAAAACCATCTGTCATTCATTCTATCAACTGAAGATAATTAGTAAACATGTAGAGGACCATTTGGAGAAAGTAGTTATTGATTTATCATAATCTGATATCAGCAGATGTATTGACAAATGAAAAGACAAAAGAAAGACTTTTTTCAATAATGCCAGAATCTTTAGCTTCTATCGTGCATTTCCCTGATGCATAGATAGGTTTTGTTCATGCCAAACCCTCTGCCAAACTAGTTTGTGTCTGTCAAAGATTACCTGTGCAGTACTTCTTGTTTAGAATAAAATGCACTATTTGATCTTATTTACTGATCTCTGGGGTTTTATTCTTCCACTTCATGATCTCATCACTGCTGTCTGAACATATGGAAGCTGACACTTTAATTTTCATTCAGCTTCATTCAGCTTGCTGTCATATTTCTCATCCATGTGAGGAATTTGGGACAGTCTTTCAATTCTGTTTATGTTGGTGTAAGATTAGATTCCAAATTAGTTTTAGCGTCTCAAAACGTGATCTATGAAGTGTGGAAAGTGTCTGGCTTAGATTTTACTTTTGGCCTCAGGTGTTTGTTTTGGTTGGACTTGCTTGTGCTGAAGCACCAAACATGGTTTTTGAAGGTTGTAAAGTCTCTCGCAAAAGTATTCATTGAAGTTTTCCATAATTGTCACATTTGAAGCACAAACTACAATGTATAATTGTGAATTTATGTGATTGACTGCGAGTGTCTTTTGGCACAGTAATTTTGTTTTACCTCTTCAGTAAATCAACTGAAAAAAATCTTCATAGTTGTGACGCTGAAGGGGAATGAGATATTGTTTCAGAAAGATTTTTCATTAAAATTTACTCGATATATTACGTTTCAGCTTCTTTTAGTTAGATACCCTTGAATAAAATCCAGTTCAAACCAGACTGATCAGGGGGAAAGATGATAGAAGGAGATATAGGGATGCAAATCTCTTTGTGTTGCAGAAAATTAACACTGCACATCACCCTTACAAAAAAGTGATTCCATAAAGTATTACCGTACTTTAGGATGGCTGAATACATGCACATAACACTTTTCAGATTTTTTTGTAAAGTGAAAATAAATTATTTTACAAGTCACTGTATCCAGTATATGACAACACACTGCGCCAAACAATTTTATTGTCCCAAGATAATTGAATTTAGTGTGAGCTAAATAAAGAACCACTGGAATGCAAACATTTGGCCCTGAGCAACATACCAGGACAAACGTAAAGCACCGTTAAACCCTGCAGTAAGGGACTCAGGGGGAGCCCATTTGCACACAAGGGGAAGATCAACACAAGGGGCGACAGAGGGAGAGAAAAAGGATTCGGTGTCACAGCCACGAGGCTAAAGACTGAGCTCACTAACAAAAAGGTCAGGAGAATATTATAGTGATAAACACAACAGATGATAATGAGACAATCTGACAGATAAACAGAACACACCCACAGTGAAATGAACATGCTTATTGCCTTAAAAAGCTACAATAGAGGAACAAATAAATGAACTGATCTTCAGAAGGAACTAAAATATGAATACAGATTTAGCCAACTCTGTTTTAAAAAAACAAAACAATCCAAAACTCAAGTGTTCTTGATGTAGCAATGAACTGCTGATAACTAAAGGCCTGGTTTGCCCCTGGGAAGTAGTAAGTGGCGCAGTAGCCTGCCAGAACATGTATGGATGTTTAGTACATTATAGAAAGTGGAGGAAACTGGCACCATCCATTGACCAGAACATCCAATAGCAATCATGGAAACTCTGATAAAGGATGTTGGAATGACATTATACACAATATCTCTTCAGTGATACTGGAAGAAGCTATTGCTTTGAAACATCAAAATCCACCACAAAGGCAATTTGTTTATTTATTTATTTTTTTTAAAGTCAAGTAGCAACTTGTCACTAACATAAGATAGTGAGATTGATAATCACACCTCTATGGCTCCCAGTGGTGAATTTGTCACTTGCTTTCACAGCCAGGACGGCGTAACCAGGTCACTGTGACTCACAGCACTTCCTAATCTAACAACACTTCTGCAACCATCAACATGGTCTTCTTCAAGTGTGCTTGTGTTTGAAAACATCCTAGCTGTGAAACTGATGGTGTTGGTTTTTTTATTTTTTATTTTACCATGCATAAAAAATATTTTTCAAATTCATAACAATGGATAGATAACTAGCTGTTATGCAAAAATCAAAATGGTCCTTCAGATCACCATCAGCTCTCAGATGCTATTAAGAAATTACCATTTTAGTTTTTCATGGTGAAAGGAGCATCCTAATAGATCAACTCACCTGTTTGCCCTGCTGCCCTCTGACAGATGTTACAGAGCCATAAAATCCTGAACAGCAAATCATTTTTAACCTCAGCTAAGACTTTAAGGCCATGCCTATATATAAGAATATACTCTGGCCCTTACTACAACCAGACAGTGTTATGTAGCATAATGTATGTTATCTATTTTTGTTGTGCTGCTGAAGTATAAGCAGTCAAAGACTTTGAGGTACAATAATCATAAATAGTGCAATGCTATTTTTGGATGCCATTTCGCTTACAGCAGCGCTTCACAGTCATTTATAGTTAAATAAATCAACATTTTGTAGGACAGAGTGTCAGGCCTCCTTTGACCCAGCCTCTTTGAGCTTACTGACTGAACAAGAATAGCCTGTTTTTTTCTTTCTAAAAACCAGCTTATTCATGTGCTTCACATCATCACATTTTTAAAACAACCAGCTGTCAAACCATAACAGGATAGAAAAGGTCACCCTCACTTTGATCTTTGACTTAAAGGAATTTAGAGGTTTATATTTGTTCATGTTTACAGCCATTTTAAATTTTCCAAGACTAAAATCTACAGATCTAAAAGATCTTTAGAATTCTTTGGTACAATGAGTTATTCTATTTATCGAAGTTACTGGCTTCATATCAACATGTTCAAACATTTAATGTGTGAAACATTTATTCATATAATAGATTTTTTTTTCAATTAATTCTGCATGGATTTAGCTGCAACCTCAAATGTGCAAAAAGACACATTATTTACTGAATGATCATGGTGCTTATATAAGATACTGAATCATTTTTGTCTACACTTGAGCCTGAATTTAAACAATAGGCCAACCTAGCATTAGAACGGAAATTATATCATATCAACTTGAAACACAGATATAAAGCAACTTTCAGTAAGGAATCAGAATCCATTAATTCTAGACTAATGAACATGTAGCAACAAAAAAGAGTTTTTAATAATTTAGACTCCTTATACCCATTTGCATCTCTCTTCTCTTGCTCAGTCTTCCACTCTGCCATGAGAAATATGGCACTCATTCCGTTCATTCTGTTATAATAAGCCGCATTCCCTGGAACAATCTCTCTGGTCTGTTCCTGTCTGTGGTCCCAGAGCAGATGCCCCTCGTTCTTCCTCCTCCCTCTCCCACACACCCCTGTCAGTCTCTGACCCCCACCTCTTTGCTGCTTATCCCTCCATGGCTGTCACGGCAAAAGCGTCCACTTGCAAAAGCGTCCACTTCTTCCACTTGGACAGTGTGTCAGAGGCATTTGATCAGAGCATTTCAGTCCGAACAGGGAGAACAAGAGCATCCAGCATCAGCACTGGGACGCTGTTGAAGAACATTAGGACAGCCTGGGGAGATAACTTCCATCAGACCCAAGAGAGACATGGGAGGAAAGGAGAAGATGATTTTGGTTATCCCAAATGTGCCCAACTGCCAAGGGTGAGTCTATTGTTCTTTCATGCTGATTCAAAAAGACATCTTTGTTCAGAGACAGAAGAGCTTATACAACATTTTTCCTGAAAATACTGAAAATCTTTTTATCATTTTTCCTTCAAAGTAATCCACAACTTGCTTTATAGCCGTGCTTTAAATTCTAACACCTCGTCTCTGGCAGTATCAGTTGCACATAGTACACAGCTCCACTTGCCAAGTTACCATGTATGCTGATTTATTTAGAGCACATTTAATGTTTTTGACAGACTTTGATTAAAGATGAACTAATATTTATTTATTTATTTTTTTTGTGGAAAACAAACAAGCAAAGAGAAGCATGTCAACTTATTTGATACTAATTCCAGGAGTTGAACCATTCTTGCCACATTCTGAGACAAAAATGATAAATTTCATAAAAATAACATTGAGAAGAATCAGACATTCATTAGTTAAAAAGGGAAACTGGATCATAGGCGGTTTTACAAAATAGCAGAGGGCAACTCCATCTGCTGTGGACTAAAATAAGGCTTCTGCTTTGTTCCTGGGATTATAGGGGAGTATATTGGGTGGAGGATCTGCAGTTACAAGCTTCTGTAGAGGTTGCTGAGCTGTTGTGAGAGTGGACTGTGAGAACTGAATATGTCTGTTAGAAAATAGTCTGTGTAAGCTTGTGCATAAGTAACAGCAACATTTACGTGTGCTGTGTTGTTGGAGTGATGACTGAGTCTGAGTATTTTCCGAGAGGTCAGCTACACTCCATTTAAGTTCATCATCTATGTGTGTTTTTAGTATGTGCTTCTTGTAGCAGAATCTCTGGGTCACCCAGATCCAGTAACAATTTAGCACAATCTTAGTTTAGCTATTTGCATCAGAAACTCCAGCAGGCCACTGCTGACCACAACTTGGCTTTGATGTAGTGAAAGTGTCAATCTTAGTATACGTTGTTTAGATGCGGAAAACTGACCTGCTAATCACTTGATATTGTAATATCAGACCACCAGCAGGTCTGATTTGGTGAAATTTAATAAGCCGACATTAAAATCTTTGCATATATTTTTGGAGTGTTACTTAATTAAATTTTTGAAATTTAATGTGCCAACAGTCTCTTTAGGTTCCAGTTCAATGACGCAAAAAGGGCTGAAAATACATTCCGCATCTTTGGATGTAAGTGAAATGGAAGTTCTTCAAAGTCTGAAACATTTTCTTGATACATCCATAGGTCAAGCATTAGCTAGTATGCCTGGCATGAGTACAGGTAATCACTTTGCTACAAATATGAATGTTTTATAGCACATAATGGGTGTGTAAAGGTAGACAGATATTTCAGATTAAAAATAAAAAAATCATTTTTGAAGCGGTGGATTCATTGGACTTTATTTGCATACTTTGAAACAAAAACTAATACAATACATTGGCTACAGAAGTCCTCCTAAATTAATCTCAGTACCAAGACAACTATATATGCATCCAGACAAACAAAAAAACATGTCAACTGATTTTATGCTAACTCAAAGAATTTGGGTCAAACTCTTGTAATTTGATAGAAATGTTTGATAGAGAAGATTAGTGCATAAGAGCATAGCAGACAGATCAGGAATAAAAGTGTGGACTGTGGAAAAAGTAAATTTAGGGTAACCTTCAAAAACAGTATCACTAACTAGCACATCTAGCACAGCATTTTGGATTACTAAGATAAGTATGGTACAGCTACAAAGCGTTCCCTCTTAACACTTAAAATGTCACTCCAAATACTGTCACATGCAGATCTATGGGTCACATGGCAGTTAAAGGGTTAAGCTGACAGGCTTGGCAGCGAGAACACTGATCAGGAAAAAAAACATCACAAGACCCACGGGAAATCTGAGAGAAATACAGACCTAAACTTAACTCAAACTACCAGGCAAGACTTGAAAATAAATGTATCCCCAGGATAAGATGAAGTTATTTTGGAAAGCAGAATCGGCAAAAATATGTATTATCTAGATTTGTACTGCTGGTAAAGACATTGACCCAAAAACCTGGACCAGTATTTACACCAAAATTGAAGTGCAGTGCACACTTAAAACATTTGTTAAAAAAGAGGAAACTAGACTTTCACATCTTCAATATGTTTTGGTCTATTAATTAAACTAACTACCAAAACATAAATAAAATGCATTCAAGTTTGTGGTGAAAAAATGTGTTCAAAAACTTCAAACGGGATGCATTGTTCAACATGTTTACTCTTTCCCAATCATCTGTTAGATTTTTTGTTTCCTCCACGCACGCATACAGACACCTACAACACATTCCTAAGGTTACAAGTTTATTGGGACTTTCCATGCCACAGTTAAACCAGGACAGCAGAAGCCCTACAGAGATAGATACCAGCCAATGAGTGAAGACAATCCCTTTAAAGTCGCCCCTCATATTCAACTGGTGCTAGACCTTATGTTCTGGCCTTAAAGTTAAAAAAAGGCTCCTAATCTACTCTGTTGCTTTTTCTGTACCAAGCACACAGCCAAACACATCCCAGGTCAGTAAGACCTTGTGTTACTTCCGCACTTGCACATAAGTATACGCCTACTGTATACATACATGAATGCATGCACATGTGCACACAATGAGAGGAACTGGGCATGCAGCAGACTTGGTGTCCCCTGCACCACTTAACTTTATCATGACTGATAGTAAGTGCAATGTCTGTGTACCAATCTCCAGATACACAAACCTTCTGCATGAATACACTGAAAAAAATAACTCTTTGGATGAACATGAAAAAAATCATGGAAAGGATTTCCACCTGATTGCTTTATTTCAGCACCATGGAATTCTGTTACTCCTATTTAAAACAAATGTGTTAGGTCAACTTAATTTATTAAGGTTGATTCAACTCATTTACTATAGTTGAACCCAATGCAATTTAAAAGAGCCAGCCCAACTAATTTGCAGTGTTTTGGACCAAATAATTTACTTCACTAAGATTAATGCAAATTTAGTTGAAACCAACTTTTTCTTTTCCATTTTTTACTCCGAAGAGTTTTTGCGGCGCTAGTCGTTCGTATTTTTTTTGAGACAGTAGGCAGACAGGAAAGAGGACGAGGACATGCGGCAAAGGTTGCCGGGACGGGAGTCGAACCAGCGACATCCGCGTCGAGGACTAGGGCCTCCAAATATAGGGCATGCTAACACCATCCGCCACTATAACAAAACCAACTTATGTTACAGTGATACCTTCATACTACTTAATTAAGTTGATGCAACTCATGAAAATTAAGTTGGCTCAACAAACATGCGTCATGCAGAAAGAAAGCTATTTAATCATATGGAACACATTAAGGTGAACTGTAAATATATTTAAGTGTACATTTTGTTTGAAGTTCCATTGTAAAATTTATCTTATTGGATTTTAGTATGAATTATTCATAACACAAGCTACAAATAATTGTACACAACCGTCATGATTAATTTGAAAAGAATATTCGTTCAGCAAGCAAAGTCTACTTAGTATTTAGATTTTATTTCTTTATTTTTATTTTTAATTGCTGATCTTTTAGATTCATGCAGCGTTATTACAGAGAGGTTACTTCAACTCAAGTTAAATTTTTCTTACCATTCAATCTAATAAAGTAAAGCAAATTTGGAAACATTTATTGCAAACAGTTTTGATTTACCAAGACTGGTTTTGACTGAGATGTTTTACTCTCATTACTGAGCTCTTAACACACTTGACATTCTGCAAAGGATTTGAAAGAGATCCTGCTTTCGTCGCTTGTGCTTTCATCACTGAAACATTCACTCCTGGACTAACACCATCCTGAGGGATTTAATGATTCACTGCTACTTCAGGAGTTATGAAATACATGCAGTTCCTATCATTAAAGGATTAAACTGGAGAAGACAAGTAATGACACCCAACCTTCTGCATTCATGCAGAAGGTTGGGTGTCATAGAAAGAAGGTTTCTTTTTGTGTTTACAAAGAGAAAATGCCAGAGTAAAACCTTTATTCAATGCAGCCACAAACAACACAAAATAGGTAGGTAGATAGCGTCAAGAAAACCCGAGATCATCCCACATCCCCATTCTGGAGATTTTAGTTTAACAGTTACAATAAGTAAAGTTACCTTTAAAATTAATCACACAAGTGACATCTAGGCCCACAATAGACTTAAACTTCAATCAAATCACCTGGTTGTGTGTATGTTGTGTTTGTCTCCTGCAAACTTTGCTTTAATTCTACTTCTTTTTTCTATCTAATCATAAGAAATCATTGTCAGACAGAGAGTCATGAAACAGGAAGAGCAGGTGACCTGAAAAAAGAGGAAGAAAGTTTCCAGCCTGCAGATTTATAAAAATAGTTGAGACTATTCCTTATTTCAAAGCATGAAAGTTTTAAAGAATAAAGTTTAAATATTTTGAGTAATTGGATAAGATTCAAAGATACTTATATTAATATTGGTTTACTTGTGAGAATACTTACACTTACACTTACATTTATGGGTACACTTTCAAGTAAAACAAGTAACTGTAACTTTGGTATCAAATTATTAGAATAATGGATTATTCCTTGTTTCTTTTATGAAAACATCTGCAATTACTCACATTAAGATTATAATAAGAGTAACTAATAAGTTTCTGAGAAACTTATTAGTTAGATGGAGAGCTGGTAGCACATTTCCCCTCTCAGAAGAGGAAGTAGAGAGTGAGGGAGTAGAGAGAAGGGAGGGAGGGGGTGTTGCGCAACAACAATAGGTTACTGTTTTTAAAACCGGAATGAGTCAAAACCACAAGAATAGAAAGCAGGCTAGTTGAGTCCCAGTCTACCTGGCAACAAGTCAGGCCTTTCCACCTAATGGTTATTTTTTCATAAATGGAGGTTTTCCATTTCTGTTGGTTGCACGCTCAATCAACTTCACCCTAAACTATGGAAACCCCTAAATAAAGCTCTTTATGACCCAGGGTCAGCTAGCCTCCCAAGAGGAGCAGGGGA
Organism: Gambusia affinis; assembly: GCF_019740435.1. Lineage (NCBI taxonomy): Eukaryota > Metazoa > Chordata > Actinopteri > Cyprinodontiformes > Poeciliidae > Gambusia > Gambusia affinis. The sequence continues at coordinate 20,897,569 of NC_057877.1, read as the reverse complement.
ACGTAGGGAGGAGGTCAGTGAAGGCATCTCAACACCAGCTGAGCTGGCACCATTAACACAGGCATGAGAGTTCAAGACACACCACATGTAGAGAGATCGTCTGGATCAGATATGACATCTGCTCTGTCTCAGAGTAACCACTCGAAATACTTGGCTCCTTGGGAATTTACTACATGGTAGATAAAACGCTTGCATTCTTTTTGCACGCATTCACTACTTGCTCATACTGTACTATATATGTTATAGTACAGTCTCCTAAATATCAGCCTTCAGTCTGTGAATTGGGTGATTGCTCTAAAACCCACAGAAACAGTTTAGAACTGACTAAACTTTATTGAGAGATTAGTACCCCAATCATGCACTTTATTGCCAATCAGATTTGATTCAATGAGTCGTTTTAGGTTGTATTATACTTATGACTGCCACATCCTTGGCCCATTTTGCATCTCATGCTATGTCTCATGTCTCAAACATGAGACATATCATTTATCATGTTTGAGAAATGCTATGTCTTTAATTTAATGACACACATAACTTTAGAATTTAATATATTGGCGCAATATCTTATTTTTTACTGTCATGTTTTCCGATGTTAGACATTAGCTTTATGACAGGTCTGTGAGATGATCTGCAGAATTTAAAGAGGGGATATTATGTAAAATTTATTTTTTTAGCTGTAAATTATGCTACAATGTTATTCCATCATCAAAGATATATCTGACATGTTGCTTTAATTCTTATAGATGTTGGAAAGTTAACAACAAAAACAGTACTCAAATTGTTCCCAGAGTAAACATATCCTCAACATTAGAGCAGTGACAGATGACAATCACCACTGAATGTGAAATCCAACCTTGAGAAAACCTTTGATGAGAAGGGACAGATCTGGCTGCTATGCACATCCGGAATTACAGCCTCAATCATTATTCTGAAACTACAGCCATGATATGACGTCTGTAATTGTCAAGCGAAGGCAGAGCATTTACGCTGAGGGGGTATAAGTATCTACAGGGATCTTCCATGGCTTCCCCTGATGCCAGCAGATGCCAGAACATATTTCACCACAACACCATTAATCATTTCATTTGTAATTGAGATCCCACGGCCCTCTGGAGGAAAAGATCAAAGGATCTGGGCTACATAGTTTTAGTATTTCAAAGCTCTTAATAAAGGTTGGGCAAGAAACTCCGTTGTCCTTTTATTACGGAGGCAGTAATCCATTTAGCAGCACTTGCTGCACTGCATGACTACATGGACTGTCAAATCATTGGAAAGGCTTACTATTATTCCTCCTCAAGATGCTATTCAGTTTACTGGTGGCCAAATGAAAATGAAAAAGATAACTTGGCATATAATCCTGATATTTCACCTCAAGATGTACCCTACACTCTAAAAGGTTCCCACAGCAAGAGGGAACATTTATGTATTTATTTATAAGGTATAGACTTGGACAGTTCCAGTTAAAAGTCTTCGCTCCAAAACCATTCAGAGACATTTCAGAAAAGACCAGTTTACTGATCTTTTCTGTACTCCCAGTGTCATATTCCATTGAAGTTAACAAATCATGGGTTACATACTTAAAAACTTTGTGGATAAAATATTCCATTTATGATTATAAAAAGGTCAATATTAATATTTTGATTATGTCCCACTTTACTAATTCACCAATGTTGTTTCAGATGCTGAGACATCCATTTTAAATATCACAGCATCTAAAATGCAACAGCAGATATTTTTTCTGGACACCCTTACTCTGCTGCTCCAAAGCCAAAAATTAACACAAAAACTAAAAATTTTGTGTTGTTTGGTTTGACTTTGACATCAGCTGTGAATTATGTTTTATATTTCTAGGTCAGATAAGAGGAATCTGTGTAAGGAGAGTGTTTATGGGAAGAAGAATTGTAAAACCCCAAACACAGCTTTGCCACCTCCAATTCCCATGTCCCCAATTGTTGAAAAGATGGAGGGACTGAAAGCCATCCGGAATCGTAGCAACAGCCTTCGACTGGACCGGCTGGCCTTCTATCGTCACCTGGAGAAGGTGGAGACTATGCGCTCTTTCTGGGAACTCAAACACGTTGAACTGGAGGGAGGAAACTGGAAGGTAAAGTGCCCAGACTCAAAATTCTTCATTCTAATAATCTGCATGGAGGTGTCAAACTAATGAACTGACTGACTAGTGAGGTAGTATTGAATCCTCCTTTAAATGTATTTGGCTTTAGATTTGTATTTAGAGTGCACAAGGAACACAACACTGTTGTATTCCTCACATTGATGGTAACATATACTTTGAACCGGAGCCACAATCGTCTGTGTGCACAGAGGGAGAGGAAAAAGAGAACTGAAATAACTCATAGCAAATACCACCCCAGTCCTTGACATCTGTTGAAAGGGCCGACACGACCCAACAGGTGAACTGCCACAGGCTCACTAGAGGGTGCTGCCGATCTTTTTATGTTTGGTTGTTTCCTGCTTGAACTTTCTGACTTCTGTCTGCAACACGCAAAGACACGCGTGCTATTTGTCAGAAAAATGGTCCTTACACTATATCAAATACAAGGACACACACACACACACACACACACACACACAGACATAAAGCCTCAGCCTAAAATGAATGTTTGCTATGTAATCAGACTCTCACAATTGCAGACCTTACCACCAGATGGCAGAAGTGGACACCTTTCGAGGTCAGAAGATGACTATAGGACCCCGCTCCAGCTGTTTCCGAAAACAAATGATTTGCTTCTACTTAATGGTTCAGTTGTTGAATCATAAAAGTCTAAACATTTTTGAAACGGTTTTTGAAAGTTTCTGAAACTAATAGGTTTAGGTATTAGTAAAACAGCTCTGCTCATATATGGTAAACGATTTGTATTTATCAAAGATCAAACAAAGCAGCAATGATGTACAAACTGATACCATTTGCAACACTAATTTTCAGTTTTTTATTTTATTGCACGAAGGTGAAAAGTAAATTCAAAGTATTGTAAATCACAATTTTGACCAAAATGAACAAAGACAAAATTAACTTAAAGCAGTCATTTTTTAAAATCAAAAATGTAGTGTGTAACCAACATGAAGATGACAAACTGGTAAATCGTGGTTTCTCCTTGTCAATAAATAACCAATTTCCCCTATCAATACATTCTATTCTATTCTGTTCTATATTAACTACTTATAAAAGTTCTGTGTCAGCTAACTGGGAAATCCAGGAACTGTTCCATGCTCATACTTGGAGTATTTTGTATTTACTAATTAGTTCAACTGTAAATCAGTTCTGTACTCAACGTGACAACAGAACATGTTCCAGGGAAACATTCTGGGTTCATGTGAGGCACCATATGTAATTTAAGATGTTCAAAGTGTGAATAGTTTACATCTGTTTCTTTACCTCTAACTCTGACAAAAGATCATTTTTCCCCTTCATTTACCCATCTGCTGCTTACACTTTTTCTTGTCCTAACTCAGAAAGCTGTTTCATGATTTGTTAGAAATAAACGGACCAGTTACCAGAACTATGTGCTTAGTAACTGCCCTGTCACTCCATCCTTGCTGCTCACTGTAGATATTCTCCTCAGATTCCCGCTGGGAATATTTATCCTGCCCGGGTCTCAGTGTTGTCACCCTTGTGACTCTTGAATTCCACCAGCTGTTGAAGTATGTTAAATTAAAATGCTTAGAGTTTATACTTTAAAATGCCTTTTTGGTAAATCCTAAGCACACTGTTAAAACATGAAAAAAAATTTTTATATATTTTTTTGTTTTTTTTCCATTTAATGTTAACCCTACTGACCCTCTAACCCTGTGTGACTGTTTGCTACCGTAATTTGTTCCCTGTATAAATACGGCTGTTCTCTGAGTGCCTTATGGATTTGTTAGAGAATATTACACAAAAAAAGCATCACGAGACCAAAAAACACGGCAGACATGTCAGAGATAAAGTTGTAGAAAAGTTTCAAGCAAGATTAGGTTATAAAATAGTATTAAATGCTTTGAATACCTCATGCACTACTCAATTTAAATCCCAGAAATGAAAGGAGTACGGCTGTCCACTTGAAAGGGGTTTAGATCACAACGTATTCAAATGGCCCAATCATCAGCATGCTCCACATTTGGAGGCCTTAGTCCTCGTCGCGGGTTCGACTCCCAGTCACATGTCATTCGCCGTCTTTCCTGTCTGCCTGCTGTCGCAAAAATACAAGCCACTAGCGCTACAAAAACTCTTCGGAGAAAAAAAAATGCACCACCTCTTTTGGATCTTTTTTGTCAAAAAATTTTAAAATTATGTTATCCTTCTAGTTCACAATCAGGCACTACTTTGTGTTCTGTCATACAGAACTCCAGTTTAAAACACTGAAGTTGGGAGCAACGTGATAAATCTGTTCAGCATAAATCAGCAGCTCCATCCTGACAGATAGTTGTCATGGATGCAGATGCATCTGCAAAAAGAACCTCCACTTCTCTGCCAACAACACTAACATGCTTGTCTATAAGTAGTCTGTCAGCTGCAAATACAGCTTCCACACAAGAACAGCACTTTTCAGAACATTTTAACTTCTTTGGGTGATGTCTGTTATATTTCACCTTGTTAGTTCACTACACTGTACCCTGACTGTCTTTATAAAGAATGTTTCTTTCTCACACGTGCGTAGATACTTCAATCCTCTGAGGAAGACATCCACACTGCAGCTCTTGTTTTGGTGCCCTCTGTCCAGCACGTTGCACAAAAGATAAACTTAGCACCACACACTAGAAGGTGTTTGTTTGCAAGTGTGCTCCCGTATCAACTTGTTGCATCTGCAGCAGTGCATGTACAGAACACTCTATGGCATTCAGAGGCAAAGCCGTGGCCTGCAGCCAGTTTATACAGGAGATCATGCAAGTTTGCTCAAATTTCTGGGTCTGAAGTTGTGATGATGCATGTAGTGTCTTACTGACATACCACCACCACCAGCGGCGGCGGTGGGCATCTGTTTCTCTGTACAGCAACGATACCCAGAACCCAACACCACCTGTCTCGACCTCGTCTCAGAGACAGCATGTTCTCTCCTTTTAGGTCCCGTGGTGGGAGGTAGGGAGGAAGCCAGGTTGAGGGGGAGTGGGTGGGCCAGTGGGCGCCTTGACAGCACAGAAATCCTGTCCTTGTCAGAGTCTTTAGTTAGATAAAGACTGGACATTTATTGCCGTGCTACTGGAGTCCAGCTATTTCATAAGAAACAACTGGCGTGCCAGCTGAGGCCTTGCTGCCTGAGATCCCAACATACGAACTGAGATAATACTGACATTCCAACATCCTCAGGCTAACAAGAGGGACAGGAAGCGGTACCTTTCCAATATGGAGAACTTCCTAAAGGATAAAGATATTTGGATATTAGGAAGTGTATGCCTGGTGGCCACTTTTCTTTGGAGGCGAGTGTGGAACTTATTTTCCATCAGGAAGGGAAGAAGGACAGCACAGCATGCAGAAGCACAGGTAAAGCAGGAAACAATTAGATCTAAGCACCTGTGCAACATATTATCCCAGCATGGGATGATTTGGTTACCTGCTGAGAAAGTGGAAGTTGCTCCTCTATTATTTCACTTTGTGTTAAAAAATACAGAAGTTCAAAAATTCAGCAAGGAACTAGCTTTGTCGTGGAATATCGCAACAGAAATATTCCTGGAAAATGCTCTCAGATTGTCAGGAAAATCCTCCTCATATCTTATTTGTGAAAACCGATTTGTGAAGACTGGAATTACTCTAGGTCTGACATTACCTGTAGGTGTCTTATTTTTGAAACTAGGTTCTGAAACATCTGAACTCAGCTATGCTGGTATCAATTACAAGTAGTTTTTAATTTCACTCTAGGAAATCCAGAAGTAGTCCCTCCCTTATACACTAAAACACTACCAGGTAATGAGATCGGTACGTGGAAAGCAGATGTGGAATGTGAATAAAATTTTTGCATCTGAGACATTTTTTTTTTTACTTTAAATTTACTGTTGCATTCTATTGATAAGAAACAGTGCAATATTAGTTATATTTAGTCACTCTTCTTCCAGAGAAGACAGTCTCACTCTATGTTATGCTTAAACCAGTTTATTGTGTTTACATAAACCGCCTTGTAGCAAATATAACTGACTCCTCGTAAAATTTGGAGCTGTGATGTTTTTCAGCTATGACTACTTCTCAGTGACAGGATCATGTTTTTACTACTCCAGCAGGTCTTGCTCGCTCTGTGTCACAGTTAATATCCAAAACTTCATGATGTTGCTGCATGCTTTGTAATTTAACTATGATTAACGGGGGGAAAAAAACTTGTGTTCTTTCCAAGTTCCCAAATAAATTCCCAATGTCCACGGTCAAACTTATCTATGCAAATCCAAATACATGAGCAGCTAAATGTCCTACAAATTACTTTTTGTTGTTTTAAAGTTTAACCTGAGTCACTAGAATTATAATGTATGTTATATGTTCAGGATAACATTTGTTGCTGCTCCTTTTACACTTTTAAATAATTCCTCTGATGGCATAATTTCTGGCTCGGATCTTTTATTATTTAGCTATTTTGGGGAGTCTGAAATTCAGTGCAACTTTTAAAAATATGGATCAGGGCATTTTCATTTCTCATTTGTAGCGTTGTTCATTAATAAATACATTTCTCTGCTCCGGTTTGAGTCTTATTTTGCACACAAAAGCTTCTCTGGCAGGCGTTGAGGAATCCTGTTTTTTTTTTTTTTTTTTTTTTACATACACCCTACCCACCAGTGAGGTCTCTGAAAAATTTCTTCTATTTTTTTTTTTTTTTTTTTTGGTTTTTGTTTTGTTTTCAAGACTTTGAAAAAGAAAGAAACCCACAGCATTGAGATCCTGCACCATAACTAGCAGAAGGCCTGTGGTGATTTGTCTGGTATCCATGCTTTGTTTTTACGCTAGATCTGTTTGAAGGGTTTGTTGTTGAATACAATCCTAATCTGACCAGAACAAGTTGGTTCATGATAAGGACTCAGTATGTTTGCAGACTCTGCATGTGGATCCTTTTGATGGCAGGACAGAAATAGCTTTTGTTGATCATGCCTCCCAAATATATGGCTGGCACATCAAATGCATCATTTGATTATTATAAGACACTTTATGATCCCAAGATGCCCCTCTGTGCTTCAGCTCTCTCATTATGAACTTCAGAGATTTTTTTTTTGCTTCGTTTACAATTCAGCTATCTGTATGTGGTTCAAAACAGACAGGAATCACTTAAAAATAATTGTGATTAATATAATAACAAAACTTCCCTGTGTTATCTATCAGCCTTTAAAAAACAATATTTTAGGGATGCTTAAAATAAGAAATGCAATGGAAATAATGTGATTAGTCATAAGAACTGTACATGTTGCATTATTGTGACCTTGTAATAAGTGAAGTTAAATAAGAATAATAACATTTATTATCATGGGTTTATCATTTATCAGCGACAAACCCATGGAATACTATGTACTTTCATTACATTATATTTTCTCCTGATTATAACTGTAAAATTTTGATGTATGTATTTTAAAGCCAAGCTGCTGAGCTTTATTAGATTGTAAATGACTATTGATTTTACTGTTAATGTATAGACCAATATCATCCTCTAAAACTCAGGGACTAGGTTTTTATGAGGCACAAATAAATGTTTTTGTACCAGGCTTTTATAGAGTAAGCTAGAGCTTGTGTTAATGCCCCTGTCTAATGTGCAAAGGGCTTGTACTCAGATTCTCAGACTCACTCGACTCAGCTGAAATTAGCACACAATTAAAAAGCGCGCGAAGAGTGGAAAGCCTAGAGTTGTTTCACATGTTGAGTTGAAGAAAGTAAAGTCAAAAATAAAAACTTTTATCTGTTAGTTTGTTTTATTAATGTGTTAAGATCAAACAACCCTTAGGCAAACACATCTGATTCAGTAAATGAAGCCCTTAGCTTGTTATATTACAAGTTTCTGATTTGCAAATGTTTGCTCTTATGAAGTTTTCTACCAGAAATGGCAACTCAAGTCTGAGTTGCCAACTCGAGTCATTCTTATGTCGCAAAACCTGGAGACTTCAGACATAAAACTTATGTCTAAAAATTGAAACTTGAGTTGGGCTTCTCATGTGAGACTCAAGTCTTTTTAACAGTTTTTACCTTGTTTGATGAAGCATGAAAGGAAGCTGATATGTGAGTTCAGTATGAAGACAGAAAGTGAATGTGCTGCTTTCGCCTGCTAATGTATAGCAGGCGAAAGCAGCACTCTGCCCTCTCAACTGGTGTCTACTTTCAAACGTTTGCATACCTCATTAGCAACACTGGTCCAACAAATCCTTGTGAAGCTAGTTATAGAGAAAAGAAAAACTGTTTCACGAAAGGCACATATCCAAAAGATATTTTTAATATCTTATTTTGTTTAATCTGGTCATGGTTAACAGCGCCTTAATTTTGACAAGGACCAAATGAAATGATTTAGCAAGTTGGGTCAAGGCTAAATAAAGATATATCAGCAGTGTAAAGGAAGCTGGAATGAGTTAATTAAGACCTGGACACATCCCACAAAGTACCAAATAAATAAATACAACTTAATAATCTAAATAAAATTAGATCCCAAAAGAGAAACTAGAATGTTAAATAGTAAACTCTCAGGGAGGTTCCAGAATGAGAGAGAAATCTACAAATTTTGGTTTTGAACCAAACAGAACATCAGGTAACTCTAGGATTGTGCCGTTTGAAACAGGTTGATAGTCAGCTGATACCTCTTTGATTGGCAGAACTGCTACAGTATAAGATAATTTAGGATTTGTTATGTAGGGGAGCTCTGCCCTTTAGCTTGGGTGGTATGAATTTATGAAGAGCTGATTGACAAGCAATAACTGGCAAAATATTTTTTAAAGTTTCGAATGTCTTTCACATCAAAGTAAGAGATGAGCAGAAGAAAGGTGGAAATATATTTTTGTACTAATTTAAAAAAAAGCAACAACTACAATTTGGTTTTAATTTTGCACTGAATCTCTGACTCCTGCAAATTTTCTTTATTCTTGATACTTTAATTTGGTATTTTTCTCCGTTAGCACCTTTCTAGACCTAAAGAGATTAAACAAAGGGTGCATATTAGCCTAGTCATGCAGTAAATATCTCACTTAATCCTAAGAACTCTTATCAGATCCTAGGAAAGGTAGCAGCATAAACAAAACTTTTAAATTTCTCCAAAATGTTTGGTCTGACAGCATCTAAAAACGCGACTGTGAGTACACCATCACCACAAAAGTTGTTCTACTCCTTGTAAATTGGCCAGAAAGCATGCAATTGGCATACATTTATTCAATACAGAATATATATGACAATTACTAGTTCAAGTAAAAATAAATCATGAATTTGGAATTTTAAAAATGGCTGCACAAGGGTGCAATCCTTTGTTGATTCTCCCTTTTGATTTCATTTCAGTATTCTTTCTTCTTCTCTTCACATTTGACATCAATTATGTCAAATCTGGTGAACCTAAAACCAGACCTTTCCAAATTCTCACAGAACCAGCCTTTAAAATGTAAAAATGTAGTTAATGAGATGGGTTCATTAGATAGAAATTTTGAAAATTGCATGTTGTTATACTTGTCAACAATTTAAAATTTGCTTGATGACCTGACCAGGTTTGTCAAAAAGCCACATTAGAAATCTGTCCCAGCAGAAATCCTTGGATCTAATATACATAAATGAAAGCTTTATCTTGTTATATAGAATGTTCTTAAATTAGATTCCTGCAATCTCATAAAATAAGCTTTAAATTGTCACAGTCATGACAAGTTTAGCAGGGTAGGTTCTCCTGTTTCCCAAAGTTACTGCCACCAATCTTAAAAATGATATACTGTACATGCTAATGTAGATCCACAGTCATTGCATGTTGCTGTGTAAAAGATGCACGCACACATATGACAGTGTTTTTTCTCGCTCTAACTAAAGCAAGACAAACATTGGTAGGTTGTAGCTATAAGTGAAACATTTAATAGAAAAAAACTAAAATATGTTTTCTAAAACAATTTTAAATAGGAAAAGTGCTTGTTTTTTTTTTATCTGATTTTAAGCTGAGCTAATTCTGACATAATGCATTAGCCAACAACTTATTCTTAACTGCAAATTAACTTATTTATGATCTGTCACCATGTACAGTGGATATTACATCACACACTCTGGCCATCTGTAATTACTAGCATGCACTACAGCAGTGGCTTTGTGTTAAAAGTAACTAGAGAGCTGCATGACCCCAAGACAAAATGTTACTGCTTCTACATTCCTTCAACTCTCATCAGTCCAGATATCTTCTGCCATCAAGTGGTACCAATGTCAAAGTGCAGCTGACTTTTGTTCAAAACCTGTCAGAATAATTTAGTTTATATTTAAATTATATTAATTTTTTCTATGATTTGAAAAAAACCATTTCAAAATTCTTTATTGGCAAATTTTTAGACTAAAATCTACATTAATCGATGCGTCACATATAAAGGATTAGAAAAACTGTTTTGCTCAGTAAAACTGCATAAAAGAAGAGCTCACAGGTGCAGATTTAAATTAGATTTAGCTGCATAAGCAAAGTCTTCACTCAACTTTTACACACTTACCATGAAAGATTCCCATTTTATAATATACTTAATAATAATATACAATGGCATAATTATTATACAATTGAATAGTATTGTTTAAATCCATCAAAGCTGTAGGAATGGGTTACAGAGTATTCACAAGCTGTAGAAATTACATTGTTTTAAAATATGTGTTACTCTGCAATATGAATGCTACTTATTTTGCTGTAAAAACTGATTTAAACAAACCAAATGTACTTCCAGCGGGTCAGACTAACACGCTGGGAGAGCAAAAATATTAACAAAGGCTTTGAAATACAATCCTTTGATGAACAGTTGTGTTCATGCTGCATGTCACAAGTGAACTGGAACACTCTGGATAGTGAGGAAAGGGGGTCTTGTGTGCATCTATTTAAAAGTCAGTCAGACAACACCCTGGGATGGCTTATGTAACACATTTATTTACAAGCTGGTTCTGTTTCTATCTCACTCTCACTCTCACATATTCTCAGCTGGCGTCACACAGCAACTGTTTTCCATGAAAGGAATTTGGTTAATGCTGACCTGAAGTAGGAACACGGAGAGCAGAATTAATCTTATCACGACAACTAAAATGTGCTAGAACGAGCTGTCATCAACCAGTGGTGACAAAATAAACATTTGTCCCATGCAGGAAGCAGCAGGGGGAGCTGTGGAGATAATATTCAGTCTTCCAGGGGAGTACTCACCACATATTCATTGTCACGCTAAAATAGAGGAGGAAAAGCTTAGATTGTCCAACCTTAACAAATAATTAAGCATAATATGGTCAGACTTCAAAAAGACTTTTACATTGATCAATCAATGACTTCCTAATTCCATTTGTATTAAATATGAAATGACAAGAATATCCATCACTTATAGTTATTCTTTAAAGATTTAAAGACAAAAGAACATGCTATCTAAAATGCTTACTTCCTGATCTCCAATAAACAAAGTGATTTAAAAAAGTTAAGACAACTGGAATGTGCCACCACATACAGGGCAAGGACGATAATGTAAGTAGTAAAAAATATGTAAAGCACACCGCACTGCAGGAAAGACTGGTGTCATAGGTGACCAAGTTTTTATAGCAACTAGTACAAGTTATTAAAAAGTATATCCTGTCTAAGCATACAGAGTTTGCTAAATACTACTGGGACTTTAAGTAGAGCAATGCACTTTAGTCAGAACTATTTAAAAATTCATCAGTGGATTTATGCAACATAGTTTCATTGTATCTTGGCATTGCTGGCAGTTTACTGTCCATTTTGTCTTTTGTTGTTGCTGTTGAAGTTTTTCATGGTTTCGCTCATTCCAAACACTGCACCACAAATGTTACTTACTTTCAAAGTACATACTTGGAATGTCAAAACCTAAACACTGCAATGAGACGGTGCTGTGTCTCAGTTACTGACACTTTCTATGTTTGCTCCTTGTGTTTTTATCTCTCTTTCATCACATCAGTGAGAATTTCACGCCATGAGTTTAAGTGAAACCTACTGGCTGAAAGTAAGGAGATAAGGATCTTCTCAGCACAGTTACATGAAACTGTTTTCAGCAACGACAAGGCACTGCGGGGTGGGAGGGTCAATATGTTGGTATGGTGAATCCTCCGAAGGCAGAGATGCCACTTGGGAAGGGATACCCTAGTAGAGTTGGGGGGGCCTAATGGAGACGGGGGGCCCTGGAAGATGCTAAAAATGAGAGATCAGTGCTTATAAAGTTTATAATTTATTACAAATAATTTTTCTTTTTAATTTGGACAAGCAAGTTAAGGCCACCTTCTTTTCAGAGTAATCAGAACTACATAAAATCCAAGCAAATGATTATGTTGTGCAAGATCAATCCAAATATCACCAATTGTTTTCGAAATCAAACTATGTGAAAAATCTGGGTGATTTCCCAAGAAAGAGATCACCCTAAATGTAAAACACACACTTCTACATTTCAGCGTCCTCTTACCAAGCTACTGTATTTCTAAATGTGGACTCAAAACAGCAGCTAATTATGCAGTAGCACATGTTTGTTGCTTGTGACACGTTGTATAGTTGTAACTCCGGGCTACTGCTACCAGAGTAACACTGGATGAATGGAAAAGTTGTGACCCAACATTAAGCATTGTGTGTTGTCTTTGTCTTCCTGCTCAGTAACTCTATATGCAGTAAGAGTAGCTCAGCAGCATCAGTCTCATTCCTGAACAGTTTTCCTTTCCTGACAGAGTCTCGTCTTACAGCACAACCTTTTCCTAACAGTGGGGATCTCAGTGATTCCCTGACAGAGTACAGTTAAACCTCTTGCTGAAACCCATGGCAGACCAATCAGCTACCACTTTGCTTCTTCTGTTATTGGTCTCTGTAATGAAGAACTTTTAAGCATGACAAGCATTAAAACCTCATATACGATGGGCTCTGCATGTTGTAATATATTTTGAGACTCCAAAATATTAAACAATAGTGCAGTAATTTGTATTAATCAAGCTCATTGCATCTCTTTCAGTGAAAGACAAATGACCAAATACTTTAAATACAAAGTGAAAGAATTAAATTTTAGTAGCAAAATATGTGATTTTACGTTGTGGGTTTACAAATGAAAAAGATAGTTGTAAATCTGAAAGGACACTGGATGTAAACGTTTGAAACTTTACAAAAAATATTACACCTTGTCCGGTCAATAGTGGCATAATATACAAAGCTACATAACATATATTGAAAAGGCTTACACCTACAAAACTGGAGGAAACTACCTGTTTACTATAATGTTCTTTGCTTGTACACAAAACCTTGTGAGGCATTGCACAACATCATGATGTAAAATCTCAGTAGCAGCTGTCAAGGTATCTAAAGTTTGGATGACAATTTTTTTCAGTGTTCAACAATTCATGAATTAAATTCAGTAAAAAAAATAGTAAAGTATAGTTAATTTATTCAGCCATGTTCAGTCTCTGTGGGCATCTTTTGATGGTGGATTCAAATGTAATCATAGATGAGGCATGCAAAGCCTTAATAATATTAATATTTTGGAGTGGCCCAGCCAGAGTCTCAATTTGAATCTGATAATTTGCAAAGGGAGCTGAAGATAAGGGTCGCTGGCATGAAGGCCTACTGAACCACTGCATCTGATCTAATTGTAGACCTGTATTTTCAAAGTTCTAGAAAGGATTCTGAACCACTAATAAAACAACACTAATGTCTAAGCTTTATAATTTGTTTTTTGTCTTCCTTACTCTGCGTAGACTGCTTATATGAAATATGCTCCCACTATTTTAAATTGTCCAAAAATGATGATCAGCACTTGGTCAAAATAATACAGTTGGCGTAGTTCTTCTGGATTTATAAAAAGGCATTTGAAATATAAAACATGATTGTTTATCAGTTCACTTTCAATTTGATTCCGTTTGTTCAAACAAGACCAATTCACAACACCTGCTATCCTACTTTACAAAGAAAAACATTTGTTGAATCATACAAACACATTTCGAGTCAATTTCATACATTCCAAATTGGTGGTAGCTATTAAGCAAGGCAATCAAGTTCAGTTTATTATACAAATTAGTTCAAGCTTTCTATCTAAGAAATCCTGACAGATTTCATTCAGTCATTGTATGAATAATTCTCTCCTAGAAGAGCATTTTGCAACCATGACTAGTCACTTACATAGTGTCTTTGACTTTGCAGCAATCCCTTATACTGAACATGCATGTGGTGACAACAGAAAGGAAAATTCCTCTTAAACAGGAAGAAACTAATCTGAATAACTGAATTCAAATCAGGAAGAGTGCCTGGAATTTGATAATAGTCTCTTGGGACATTAATAACTAGGGTTTAATTCCCTACTTAACAAAACATGTATGTTCACAGGTACTCCCCAGTATTCTCTTTTACTCTCACCTTAGTTGGAAAACAGGCACCAAGGATGCAAGTGTTCACTATGACAGCTGACAGACTGTCTGAACTGGGAACAGTGCAAGAGACAGAGTATAGGTCAGGTTTTTTCCGGTGCTGACAGATGGGACCGGTATATAGGCGCCAGTGTTTTGTCAGCCAGCCAGGTTCAGATAGAGCTGTGCTGAGATGTGGAAAATTATGAGCTCAGTCTGTGGGTTCAGACATGCCTTGCATATGAACTTGTCAGTTCTTCCTCTTTAACTCTTGGGAAAAGCACACGTGCTGCCAGTTCCATCTTCCACAATACTTTTCTGCTCCATAAACACCACTGGGGTGACACAGGGATGTCCTGCTTCCTTGTTTTCATCCAATGGCTTCTCATTCTTCACATTGCATTCATGCCTTTAATGCTTAAAATTAAAATATATTTTAAAATCACTTTAAACTTATAGGCACGTGTTTTATTAAAACATAGATAAAACTAGTACATGAAGGATTTACAATACATTCTTAGAGTTTGAAATACGCAGCAGCAGATGCATCAATATTGTTTTGCAGTGCTGACTCATACAGTGAGTTGAACCAGTCAGTGATGTAAACATACTGGCATTCACTTTGGTTCCTAATGCAAATGTGATTCATTGAGGTCCAAAGACTCACACGGACAAACACTTGGTTCATTTTGACTTGCTTTTATAAGGGTTTCCACTGGGTCTTAAGAAACTCTAAACTGTGTCAAATTTAAAATGTCCAACTTAAGAATTTATTTTCCACAATAGTTTTTAATTAGTTACATCTTAAATCTGTAAAAGGAGAGATAGCAGCAAAGTTAATGACTTGAGTGCTTGAGAAGTTGACTGAGTTGATTATATGCACTATTTGGAATTCAAAAAAAGAATGTTGAATTTAAATTACACTGAACTTGCTAGTGTGCTTATTTGAAGTAGAAAGCAGGGGAGCCTACTCCACATACAAAAAAAAAGCATCCAACAGAAAACTTATTTAAGCCAAACTGATAGAAATGTTGTTTTTAATTTTGTGTTTTTGCACACTGCCTTTCTAATACAGCCCTGGTGAACATGGCCCATATCAAAAAGTGTAATTCTTTAGGAGTTGGTGATGAACTGCATTAGATTGTCTCCAATATTTTAGACCAGCATGAATTTTATCTAGAGTTTATTTTTGTACTACTGGATATGAATTGGACCAGTTTTTCTTGTGAAGAGCCTTCACACAATGTTTCATATGAATTGCCGCAATAAATAAAATTAACTAAATACAATTAAACAACACACTGACACAGCTGATGAAACTCAATTATCTCCCTGGGGATTGTCTGTTCTTTTTATAAAGGCAGGACATTTTTATTTGTTTGCTTTACTTCTTATATGGCGTCATGTTTCAGGCCCAGATTCCTGGGATTCTGACACTTGTCTGAAGGGCTTTTCAAGTAGTTCAAGTGTCACATAGCTAGCCCACCTACCTAAGCTCCCCTATCAATCCCCAGCTGCACACCCGAGCTCAGAGCTCTTATCACTGGCCACTCAGCTTCTGACGTCCACAGAGGGCTGCTCTTTCATTTAGGGAAGAGCCACCTGCTATTCTTATAACTCAGCTTTGTCATGCAGCATTTCAGGGATAGATTCATGACCTCCATCCACATCCCTTCTTCTGCCTCCACAATGGCTCTTCTTGCAGTTTCCTTCATATGAAGCAGAACCAGTAGATTTAGGTTGTCGCGAGCACTTCAACGCCAGTCATGAGCTCCACCCTGGTTAACTCTTTAGCCAAAGTGTACGATCCCAATCCTCTTCATGGTCAGAAGCTTTCTGCAAGGAAGTTCTCCCTGAATGGATCAGACCGGTTCCAAGCTTCATCCTCCTCTTTCTCTCACCATGATGCAACTCTACGCTGCATGGAGAGCAGGATCGACTCCCTCAGCTCCCAGATGGAGCACCTGCTCATCATGCAGCAGACCGTCCTGACCCGGCTGGATGACCTGTCCCAGGATGTGAGAGGCATGGGTCGAGATGTGGCCTCGTCCCATGAAGGGAGACGTGGCTCGGGGATCGAGGCGGTTTGCAAGGAGTTGCGAGGGGCTGTGGAGCGAATAGAGAGTCAGGGGCGACGGCTCGAAGGGGTGGAGAAGCTGGTGGAGGGAACTCAGCAGGTGATCTGCTTCATTGGGGAGGTGGTAAAGAGCTCCAAGCTGGTGGAGCTTTTATTCAAACAGCCTGGAAACAAAACCAGCAGGAAGGTGAGAAAATGAATAAAGATTTCTAGGTACTCTGGAGGGAAACAGTATGACACAAATACTTAAATTTAAAATATGGTTAAAATCAGATCCTGAATGCCTTTGAGATGTCTTTTTCTGGTCTTAACTCTTTATTGTTTCAACTGTTCTGCTCTTGAACATGTTCTCAGTAATAAAAAGTAGTTTTCCTTAGTGCAGAGATTGTTTTTTTTTTTGTTTTTTTTTTTACTGCTTAAATGTAGCTGATAGGAGTCAAACTTGTTATCACATCCAGACACTCATGTTTTTATAATCAGCGATTGGGCTCTCAGCTGCAGCTGGATGCAATCACCGCCAAGCCTGTCTGGTCTCTTCTAACTGGGTGATAGTAATGCAGTGACAGATCAAATGCTTGTGGTGTGCTGGAACAGAATGTACCAGTGTGTGTTTTCCTGTAGGGGTGAAACAATAAGAACCCTGCAGGTTGTTAACTATGTTTATTCTCATGTGTGTTGTTCAGGGGCTCCTTCTGGTACATCAAACTCATTTCTAAGCACAATACAGCACATATGATGCTTCTGAAAGATTACATTTTCTATTCTAGAAATGCAATTGAGAAGCCAAGTTGTTGTGGCATGCATTTTGCTGCAGAATATGTGACCTTTCCTCTTAAACGGGGAGACATCCACTGAGCAGAATATGAACTTTGAGTTATGAGGCACCACAGCAACAAAACAAACACTCTGTCTTGGCATCCCGCTGTTACGCAAACAGAAACATGCACCTTTACTATTTGAAACTTGTTGACATTTTAAATATTACTTTCCTTTCATTAACCTTTGTGCCTTACTCAGATGGAAGTGGGACATGTTTTACAGTATGCTACTTCTCCTTTTTTCCCCAAATAAAGGCAAAAGATGACAAGGACAAAGCCAAACAAAGTGTGAAGGGTGGGAAAGCCCAGAAGAAAAGGAAACCCCAGGATTCATCAGGTAAAGTTAAACTTAATGTAACTCCTGACCACATAATTCTTTAAAATTTATGGAAAAAATAAAATAAAAAATATGTATATATATATATATATATATATATATATATATATATATATATATATATATATATATTGTTAGATAATCAGCTGGAAGGCAGATATAGTGGATAGTGGATGAACATAATGGCTTTTCTTTCTGGTCGTTGTTTCCACTTCAGATGCTTCCACTCTAAGTGAGTCAGCCCTGAAAGAGCAAGTTGAAAAGCTCAACAGGGAGAATGCGGATCATTCCCATATAAACACAGAAGCTAACTTCCAGAGTCAGGAAGATCCAGGAAGTGGGGGAAAAAGAAAAGAGGAGCCAACAAAGCTGATTCTTAGTCGGTCACACGCTCCTTCAAGCCAAACTGTGGAGGAAAGTAAGGAAAACAAGAATGAGGACGATGAGGGGGATGTCTTTGATGAGACAGATGCAGAGGAAGAGGAGCAACAGACAGAGGATAACAATGAAGAAAAAGGCAGGAAATTGGAGGATGATATAAAGAAAAGACTTAAAAGAGAAACAGAGGAATCATCAGAAAATATTATTTCAGACAAGAGCAAGACGTCCCAGGAAAGGTACTCCTATTCACCTGTTTTCACTTTTTCTGTATCTTGATTCTTTCATACAGAAGGAAGTAAACAAGAAACACTACGGCAAAAAATAAAATGAAATTTGACAGCATTCTTTGTTTTTCTTTTCAAAGCTCTGAAGACATTGGAGATGGAGCCACAGCAGGCAAACGTCGTGTCACAGAAGAGGACTTGGTTAAAGAAGACCTGAAGAAGAGCCGAGTAGAAAACACCTCAGTGAAAAATGCTGACAGCCATGCAGTGGAGGGCTCAAAGTCTGATGAAGCAAAGGCAGAAGCTAAAGAAGGTGGAGAGTCTACAGTACAGGATTTTATCCTTGGTGAGACTTTGGAGGACATAAAGGGACTTACATAAAAGGATGCAGTGAGAACAAGTTAAATTTCTGATTTAAAAAAACAACAACAAAAAAAGCATTCCAGATAATAATATTATTTCTATTTTGATTTGATTTGATTTAATAAGATTATATCAGATCAGAAAGGCCTCTATAAAGCTCTGTTCAGGCATTTTCAGTTTACTGAGAATGCATGTTGTCAAGGGGGCAAGCACAAATAACCACCACACATTTAAGAGGTATTTTAATAAAACATTTTTGAAAACTCACATTAGACTACCACATAAGCCCAACTTGTGTTAGGCTCACATGAATTCCTATAAAGTACACAGCTGATTGTGATTGTAATGTGAAACATTTTCACTGTACATTGAATCAAATTAATTTTCTTTATTTGATGCCTAAATGGTTCTTAAGAAACATGAGAAAATCCCAACTTGGAAGATGCTTACCTGACTTCTCTGCCTGTGGTTTCTATTCCACGAAGACACACTTTGTCCTTTTAGGTTGTAACATTTCACGTGACATTCCTGAGGTTTTGAAGCAGATTTCATGCCATAGTGCCTGCTTGAGCCTCCAGAAGACATCAGTCATGCAGCTTATAGGGCAGATAATGAGTCACATGCATGCTGCTATTTTCATCCATGTTTCTAGACACAAAGACCTCTTCCTCTGTCTCTTCTCTATTTTTGGCATTCATTACAAAATGACTTCCATATCCATTATTCATCTTGTGTTTCTTTTTTTGTCCTCTTTGTTTTTTATTCCCAGAAGCAGGCCCTCCTCCAACCGCTCCTTTCGATCACCGCATCGTGACTCCCAAACCCCATCAGATAGCCACCTATTACACTATAAACAGGGATGAAGTTCTGGGCGGGTGAGTGACAAGGACAAAACCACCAGCTCTCATTAACAAATAATAATTCTTTAGTTATTTTCACTCTACCCAGGCATTTAGATGCTTTAATCTACTGTAATGAAATAATAGAGGGTTTAACAGCATGCGAAGAGATGCCTAACAGTTTTTATGAAGACATATCTGCTGCCATCTAAAGGGCATGTGTCCCCCCATGGGGACACATGCAAAATTGCATACCTTTCCAAAGTAATGAACTGGTTATAAATCCAATCTCTTAAAGTGAAGATGATTTCTCTGCAAAACAAGGCATGTCTACAATTTCTGGCTTATTTATTCAGACATGAACCCAGTTTTAAAGCGATAGATGCAATGTATGTGTATGGATTAGAGATACACAAAATGAGCAACTAAATTTAAAATGCTTTATTTTGTGTTTTAAAATCACAAAAACAGTCCAGCAATAAATATATTTTTGAGAACTTTGGAAAGAAACATTTGGGATTGCATTGCTCACATATTGCAGTTAAATCAAACTCTCCAGATTGTCAGCCTTCCACTTTAATCTCAGCTATTCTGTGTCCATCCACTAATGTGTTTGACTCAGCTTGTTTCCTTTTATTAGGGGACGTTTTGGACAAGTCTATAAGTGCATGGAGAATTCATCTGGATTGACACTTGCTGCCAAAATCATCAAAGCAAAGAGCCAGAAAGAGAAGGTGCAGAAATGAACTGCCTGTTCGTGTCGAATATAGTACAGAATATACAGTCATTTTATGTGACTTAGCTATTCAAAAAAGGTGTAAAACTTCCTGCATTACCTGTTTATCTGCCTATCTGTGAACAGATGTAATATGATTCAGTGCAAATAAGTCACACAACTCACTTGTTTTTTCAAAGAACAGAATGCAAAGCAACTGTTTACTTTGTAGTAAGCACAATTTAATTAGATAATGACTCTAGCTGTTGGAGAGTTCCCATATTATGTCTAGTTAATGAAATTGATAATAGTAACAATATTCTCTTTTTTTGATCCAAACTATTTGTAGATGCAGCTTATAGATATTTGGCGTTTGTTAAAGCAAAGTGGATATCTGTTAGGTTCATTGTGTGATTAAAGTTGCTAAAAGTTAGTAATTAGAGTTAAATGTCATGAGGCTTTTCTCTCTAATTAATATAAAGTTTTTTGGATTTACGATATCCAATGTCATAAAAATAATTTTAATTTTGAAAGCCATATAGAACTTCACTGAAATTGTGATTCCCAAATTCCCTTGTGTTAGTGACCATTTTATGTCTTCCTCTCTGGAAATGAAAAGATGATTTATTATATTATGTGGAGTCAGAAATATATTTTTTAAATGCTGATTTTAATCCCTTTACTTAGTTCTATTTTGCTATACATACTTTGAATTCAACATTTTTGGCTTTTCTTAAGCCAAACACAATTCAAAACATATATCTGAAAATGTGGATTTCTTTTGTTTTACTTCTGTTTCAATGCCACATGGAGATATTCTGCCCTAAGGCTATTTAAATTGAGCAGCACCGTCAAGTTTAATATCTTAAGATGTTGTACACCAAATTTTTCAAGGCATTTACCAATTCATGGATGAAAGAGCTTTAATAATTAGACATATTTATATTTAATAGAGGTAACAGGACCAGATATCCAACATTCTGGAACATTTCTATAATGTGTTTGTAGATATGGCAGCATATGTACAGAATGACATTAACTTCTGAAGCTACCACTAAACTGCTATGAATTTAACTTTTATTCTAATGACATAACGATGACTGGTTTTTGAATGTTTGTCTCTCAGGAGGTGGTAAGGAATGAGATCCAGGTGATGAACCAGCTGAACCATGCCAACCTGATTCAACTCTATGCTGCTTTTGAGTCACGGAATGACATCATCCTGGTTATGGAATAGTAAGTCTGTTGCGGGCCGTCTTTTTTGAGTGCCTTTAATGGAACAGAGTGTCCAGCTCTTCATGGCTGTAACTATGTTTGTTTCTCCATGCTGCAGTGTGGAAGGAGGAGAGCTGTTTGATCGCATCATCGATGAGAACTACAACCTAACTGAGCTAGACACTGTGTTGTTCATCCGTCAGATCTGTGAAGGGCTGCAGTACATGCACAAAAATTATATCCTGCATCTTGATCTCAAGGTAAACTTGCTTAGGATTTTATATTCCAGTAACATACTTATCTATTGCTTGCTTTTTATGTTGTAAAAATTGTTCTTTCCAGCCAGAAAACATTCTTTGCGTCAGCAGAGCTACAAACAAGATCAAAATTATTGACTTTGGCCTGGCAAGGAGGTAAGAAATAGAAAGCTGTCTATCTATTGTAAGTTTTATTCAATGTTTGCAGAGCTTAAATGTTTGTTTCTAAAAGGTATAAACCCAGGGAGAAGCTAAGGGTCAATTTTGGAACTCCTGAATTCCTCGCTCCTGAAGTCATCAATTATGAGTTTGTTTCATTCCCAACGGACATGTGGAGCCTTGGAGTAATCACATACATGCTGTAAGTCAGAAATGCTGAGTCATCTGCACTTACAACTTGCTACATCACAGACTGACCTCCAGTAAAAAATTATTCCAAGCAGAAAATGGAGGAAATTGCAGCACTGCAAGATACCATACCCCAAACCTTTGTGTCCTGTCTGTCCAGGCTCAGTGGCTTGTCTCCGTTTCTGGGGGACGACGACAATGAGACACTCAACAACATTCTGGCCTGTCAGTGGAACTTCGAGGAGGAGGAGTTTGAAGACATTTCTGAAGAGGCCAAAGATTTTATCACCCGTCTGCTGGTGAAAAGCAAGAGCTGGAGGATGAGCGCGACAGAGTCCCTCAGACATGCTTGGCTGTCCGACAGAAATTTGCACCATCGACTACATCAGAAGGTAAAAGACTCCCTCTGTTGACAGGCTATGGTCAATTACTTCTTTTGTATGTGTGTGATAATTTTTAGATTAGCTATGGAGGTGGAAATTTATCAAGGTAATGAATGGTGCATAAGAAACTGGTGTTTAGGACAGTTCCATTTTTCTAGTGGTTTGGAACCGATTGAGCTTCCAGGTGACCATTTTAGAGCACGGACTTCAGATGAACAACTTGTACCATATATCTAACCTGGTGGAACATGCTATTACAGTGCTGCATGGCATCATACTTGTTTTTACTATTTTGTATACATCTTCAGTGTAGTTATAGAAAAACGTGTAAAGAATTCGGCATGTGAATGCAGATTTTGAAACACTGTGGATTTTTCGTTTGCAGAAAAACAAGTGCCACTCCTCACATGCTCCGCCCCCAGAGAGCTAAACAGGTGAGATTACTCCCTCTGACATCATTTAGATATTTCTTTATAAAATGCAAATTATAGTTTATAAACTCTTTCTTCTGCTTTTTGTTTTGTTTTGCTTTCAGAAACAACCAGGCCCTTGGTTTGCCTTGTCACACTGTGTGGCCCTGGGGCCCATCACTGGACCAATACTGCTGCACCTGAATAGCCACTGGATTATTATTGTCTGCCTCACATTTTTACCTTTGTGTAGCTGCACACTATTTAGGTCTGAACTTTTAAAGCTGCCCGTACTGTATACTTGCAAAGCTATTCAAAGAACTTTGCCTGAAGTTTGCCTGAGTATTTTTTCTTATTAAATACTGTTACTGCCAAAGTAAAATCCTGCAAGATGTATCACTTTGATACCTACCATGTGCCCATAAAAATCTGTTCTTTTAGCACATTTTAACAGGTACATTGCTTTTCTTTTTTTGCAAACGTTGGCATGCTTTGCACACTTTTTCCTCCCTTGTTCATCCAAGAGTTACCAAACAAATTTGAAAAAGTAATTTTCTTTTTATAAATCCATGTGTTTCTTTCTTTTATTTTATAAGTAGCATAATAATGTTATTTCTCTTCAAGGTAATTTGAAATCTAACTCCATTAATTTATATTGTGTACATATTGTGCTATTGCATATAAGTCTTCTTAAAATATGAGATAATCTCAGCTTTAATGTCCCATTTATATCACTGTTGGTGTTTTTCACTGTAGACTGCCTTCACCTCAGTGTGCATTCATCTCACCTGCTTGTTTGGCTTTGGCAGTTTGGAGTACCCAGCTCACCTTCAATGAAGGCAAAATGAAATACATGTTACTACCTAAGACTTATACTTGTTGATGACTGAAGTGAAATCTTATGTTCATTTATTTACTGGTTTAGCACCAGATTGTACTTGAAGTGCAACTTTTTTCTTCAATATGTGATGTTTTTATTTCAGAGGACACAAACGTGGTTTCACGTAGTCATGCACATACATTTAAAGTATAATGTACACCTCAGTGTGGCAGAGAAGCAAGACACTGAGTTGTTAGATGAATTATTTTGAATTAAAAAGCTTTGTGTTTTGAATATGTGTTTATTTGAATTTATGATACCTTTTTCAAGACTTCTTGTGAAATGTTGTGATTTGAAAACAGTAAATGTAGGAAATAAATGATATACACAAAAACCTGATTTTTGCAAAAATTTATTTTCTTAATCTTTTGAAAAAAATCAAGACTTTGATGTTAATATTGCTCATGAAATGCAGTTGGATTGTGAGCAAGTGTGACTTCCTTCATAAAGCAGGAATGCATAGTCTATTTTTCAGATGTTCATAACAACTCAAAATAGGAAAAATATTGCCAATAAATATATATTTATTGAAGCACAGGTATCAAATTTGAGGTCCACGGCAAAAATATGGCCTGCTAAAGAGTTTCTGTGGTCCTTTATAGTGCCACATAAACAGAACTTTAAGATAACAGTTATGTGCTTAAATGTAATTTTACCAGTCAAATCAAATCAGTTTTAATTTCAATTACATAAATGCAGAAATATGTTAAAAATTGTAACATTTCACGAAGTACTAATTGAACAGAAAAAAAAATATATTTTAATAGCTTGTTAATAGCTGTTAATATCAGTACATTCTGTCACAACAGGCCACTTAAGGACACCAATGACCTTGATATGGCCCAAAGTGAAAAGGAGTTTGACATCCTTGTATTAGGTTATTAATTTGATGTTGCTAGGCTTATATCTGTTTCCTTTCTTCCCCACTGGAGTCTTATTTTACATGCAGTCACAGTTTTTGGAAAGTGATAATATAATACGTATTACACATCCTACAAAATGTGACTGATTTGTTAAATTGTCACTCCCCTGGACCCAGGAATGACTGCAGTACGGATGTAGTTTATCCTCCCCTCCATTCGGGGCGCTACGATAAACAGCCTATCCGGACACAGGTCTCTTAAAGTTCCCTTCCACTTGCTGGCTTCTGATTGGTTTGCGTCATAGGTTTACGGATGCTGAGGAGGCTCGCTGGTCCTCGGGTTGCTGCCAACAAGAGCTCTCCTTCGTTTGGTTCCACCGGTTGTATTTTTGGCGCAGTGAACCGTCAAGACTTGAGAAAGAGATGGCTCAGTGCTCCGACGCTGCAAAGGCGGGCTCCTCGGCAAACGGAGAGGATGTAAAGAGGAGAAAAGTGGCTGTCATAACCGGCATCACTGGCCAGGTAACAGCCTGCTGCTGCAGCTGGAGACTCTCAGACACTGAGTTGTCTGTGAAAGATGGGTTCAAGTGAACTTTCCAGGAAGTCTCTGTATGCTTGTGTTGGCATTCTCTTTGGAAAATCGTATTTCCTTGGTTGTGTGTCTGTTTGAGGCTCTATGAGTAAAGTACTGCAGAGTTATGCGTTTTAATGAAGTTCAACTAGTTTTCAATTAAGATCGCTTCGCGTGTCACTTCAGAAAAGGCTGTGACGAAACAAGGAAATGATTATTATCAATGCACACTACTACTGACCAGGACGTCTGCCGGTCCCATCCCAGATGGGATGTGGGTTAGTTGTTGGGTGAAGGTGTGGTTGAAAGCAAACTCAAAATATATTCCAAAAGCAATACTTAAGGCACATGCTCATGTGAAAATTTAAATTGTTTCTACCCCCCCTCCCCCAACCCCACCCCAAGAAAACAAAACAACAAAAAAACTAAAGTTCATTTTGGAAAGTGCTTTTTATGTCTTCATTGTCATACTTTCATTGAAAAGCAGACTCCCTGTTAACTCAGTAAAAAAGGACTTAATTTTTGTCAGTATTGTTACAAACTTTGAGATATTTTACTCCAGTTTGTTCACAATGTCTGAATCAGGATGCTGCATCTGCTTGCTCATCTCATGTGGAAGAGTTATGAATAGTTGTGCAGGTAAGGCTGGTTTTACTTGTAACCAGTTTAGAAGAAAGAGGGACTCGCGTCCCATTCCCTAAAACTTTCTTCTTGCCATATAAGAAAACAATCAAATCAGAAAACTAGCAATTTGCAATTGTCCTCAATAATAACTGAATTGTTTGAGCCAGTTTTTATGTTTTGGTTTCTGAACTTTGTTTATTTTCCATAAAATTGTGCATGGTTTGTTTAATATTAGGCAGGTAGAAATAAAAAAGGCATAGTTTTAAATATTATTTTTTTTTATAAGTTCTCTCTTGTGATGATTTTAAACCTCTTGGGAAATATGTTTACAAGGTCTTATTTCAAGAGGTATTTGTGCCAGTCTTTTGTTTGGGGCATTGGAAGAAGCTCAGTGTCAGATCACTGTTAGAGGTGTGGCCTTTTCACCAAGCTTCCCCACCATGAAAAACTATATTTTTTCATTCATGATATTCATTCATCCATTGATACATTGATGCTTTCATTCATGATATTCATTTATGCATACATGCATCTATTCATGCCATTCTCAATATTATTGCAATCTGAATGTGTCTACTCTAGCAGGCTTTTATTTCAATATATTATATGTGATACTGAAAGTGTTAATTCTTTTCTTTTCTTTGTAGCTGATGTATGATGAGTAGCTATCCTTTGTGCTACTGGATGATCCTATTTCATACAGCCCTTAAACTGGGGCTGGACAACCTATTTAGGGCTCTTTTAACACAAACCAAGTGAACATCCACTTTCAGTATTGTACAATGGAATTGCTTACAGTTTAAAGCCAATATTTATGTTGCATATCCTTAAAGAAAATAGTCGTGGCAAAATATATGTAATCATTTAAAACTGTACATAGATGACATAAAAATATTGTCCTATTTTTTTCTTTTAAAAAATAAGTCAATACAACAACAAAATGCTAAATTTCATTTTAATTTATGATGGAGTAGTTTTATTTTATTTACCCATACTTGTAAAGTCAAAGTTCAGGTAAATCCATAAAAACAATTGGCATACTAACTGCAACACGTGGATTTAAAAGAAGCAATAGTTAAAATAGGTTTAGAAATCCACATCATTTGGCCACTTGGGGGCAGCAGATTCAAATGTTCCTTCACAGAACTACTTTTAAATCATCTTTAGTTTAAGCTGCTCCGGTAGACTTGTAATGGTCTGTATATTTTAAAACATTCAAATATTATCATTTTGAATTTATACAAATTTATATTGAAGCATTTGTTTTGTTAAGAGAAAAGTCTCCAATAAAATAAATAACTCTTCTACAAATGTTTGTAATTAGGGAGACAGATTGACAATACTGGATTGAGGTACTGCAGTTTGCAACCCATTCATATCTACAGATGTGAACTATGTTACCTGTGTGACTTTTGTTCTTGATGGTTTTATACCTGGAGGCTGGAGTTTTGTCAGTGTGGTTTCACTTAGTAAATGAAGAACTTATTTTCACAATAAGCCTTACTCTGATATGAGGCCAGGCTGCGTTCTATAAATATTTAGATCAAAACTGTGTCCTTTGAAAGAGTGGTCCTATTTGTGTATGTTGACATTTCTTCATTTCCTTTTATGTTGAATCTATTTGCAGAAAAAAGTCATTTCAACGTGCATTACAAAATAAACAGATCCAATTCATGTCCAACTTTTAACAGACTGGGTCAGTCAACCACATAGTAATTAACACTAGAGAGGAACATATTTTTTTCAGCAGGAATAATGCAGCAGAAACACAAATTGACAATCATGTTGTTTTAATATATTTGCACTGTGATAAGAAATTTTTGAAAATAAAGGTGCTTAGTTCATCCAACCTGTCAGCATTTCATCTAGCCATAACTTTAGGCTTTCTTATGAAGTACTGTTTCAAACTAAGACTTTGTAGTAGACTGCAGGGCTACATGATATCAGGAAAATGTTATGATTGCTTATAATTAACCCAATTATTCCAATTGGGTTTCCAATTGTTGCCTAAATATAATTATTTGCAATTTCAACATTACACAGATTAATATTGAGATGAAGATTTTGTCTTATTTTTATTTTTTTGCAAAGTTCAAGTGGACACATTGTCTGTCTCCCTAATTAAAACCGGAATCAGAATCACAGGAAAGTAGACTAAAAATGGTTCAACATGCCTCCCATTCTACTTTGGAACTCACAAGTAAACCTGCAGTCTGAAAGTGAATTGGTCTCGGGAAATACAAAGCTCTGAGGTTCTTTAACTAGATTAGTTGAGGGTGTTACAGCTAAGGAGAGGAGTTTAACATAAAAGGAAACTTTAACTCTTGGTTCTGATCTGAACTCTTGCTGCAGAATTGCAAAACGGCTGGGTGTGCTTTCAGTTCAAACTGTGAGTAAATTCGTGGAGATTTTTGTAACATTACCTTTTCCCATTGTATGTAAACCAGAAAGTAATGTTAGAATAACCTTATCCACTAAAATTGATTTACTTAAAATTTTATGTTTCATAAACATTAGCCAAAACTGATTCATCTAAATAAGGTTTTTGATAAATCAAATTTCAAATAAAATTTTTCAACATTAATTTTCTTGTCAAAAAAGTGAAAAATTATAATCTATTGCAACAAAAACAACAAAAAAACCCCCTAAGGATAATTCAGTTTACTTTGATGTTGAGGTTAGTTTTTAGACAGGTTTTAGGGCCAGAAATTAGTTTTAAAAAGTTGCAAGAATAAATTCATAATAATACCAAAATAAAGTCGGAATATTACCAGAATAAAATAGTAATATTATGAGAACAAACTAGTAAATTTATGACAAATCCTATCGGAACAAGCAGTCGTACCACAGTGTTAAACTGAGGAATGTTGAGCATCTTGTGAAGTTATTCTTTAGCATGTCTTTTGCAAATAAGGGAATACAAAATCTTTTAACACATCAGCATGAAATTATTATCAGTAGTAGAAAAACAAACAACTGTGTTTAGAAGAAAAACACAGACTAGCCAGTCTGGTCACATTAGATCTTGACAACTCTGTTGAAGCTTTTTTCTCATTAGAACGAGAAAAAAATCTGTTTTTCTTGTAATTTTTGTTTTACCTCTGGTAACATCGCATCTTTATTCTGCTTATATTATGACTATTTTGTCATGTTATTATGACATTTTTCTCATAATTGAAAAAAAAAAAAATTCTTTGTGTAGCCCTAAAACCCACCCATAAGCTTTAAAATAATAACCTTTTGTTCTTACAGAAAATCGCAAGCGTTACAGTGTTCATTAAAAATGAGTTGGGGTTAGATTTTTGAAGAATGTTTTCAAAAGACCAAATGATGTATTAGTATTTCATTTTTTCAAAAATATTGCTCAGAAAGTAAATACAGAAGACATCTGCCTGCCAAAATTTCTTACTTGCTTGTTGGACCACATGCATTTGAGTATGTGCTGTGTGTTGAAGCATCCACATGTCTGTGTGTAGCAGATGATGATCAGAGCAAATAGGCCTCAAGCTGTAGGAAATGCTATGGTCTGAAGCCGCAGCCGTCACTCTAGCGTTCCCAGAATGCGGCCCTTTCAGAGGCGGCCATCGGAGCTCCTGGAAAGTCTCACGTTCCCGTGTTGAGCAGCACTTTTCCAAACCCCATCTACCCTCGCCCTCTTTAACAGACAAGAAGAATAACAGCATTAATTCATTTTTATTTTTCCCGTCATGGCATTACTGAGGTAGACTGAGAGCTCATGCAAGAGGCATCTGGATACACCATCTCAGAAGTCACACATTGGGCCCGGAGGAGCCATGGCGAATCCGTAAATCACCTCGCTAACTACTGCTCATAAATTCCAGGACAGCATGCTGCTCATTTGGAATATTTCTGAGCGTTGTCTCGGTGTGAAGTATTGGGACCGAGATGGTGTGAGTTATAGGAGACCACCTGCGTGCCAGGCCATAGCAGCAGGGCTGTGCAGGGGGTGCTGGATGATACTTCAGGGTTACAGAAAGGACAGCTTCAAACTCTCTGTGCGACAATAAAACTTTACTCTGCCTTTGAGCTGTTAAACATCTCTTTTCCACTCTGTCTGAGAAAACATCAATATGTTGAGTTTTGACCCCTCAAACTGTTTGATGTTACTCCTGTTCACCCTTCCGTCTTTGTTCCTATTTAATCTGCTCATTCCCTCCTCGCCTCCTTCCATTTGCTTCACCGTTAGCAACACAGGATAAATTCTGAGCAAGTGCCAGCAACAATAATCATAAAGCTAAGAATCCATGCACACATCTCCTCTGTTGCTCATAATGGCTGCTGAGGACTCCTTAAAGACTGATTCTTCCTCTGACAGAAGTCTGGCACCCGCAGTTAATGCAGGAGTAGATATGAGTTCAGCTGCAGTTGTAAAAATGTGAATTAGCTGCCTTAAGAGTGAATTTTATCAACCAGCTTCTACAATAATTGGCACAACTATCTTTAAAATTACTTGATTTTTCCACCATCATGGAAAAACAACTCCCCTTTGATAGTTTCAGTTGTTTTCTAAGCAGGAACATTTTAATGAGGATTACATTTCAGATAAGGAAGAAGTGATTGGATTTTATATAAAAATGTTACATTCATTTTGCTACCAGATTAGATGTCTTGTACAAACTAGATTTATTGATTCATCAACAATATAAATGTAACCTAACAAAATGCTCTCTTCAGGGGGTTTTCCACCACAGGAAATTGCAGGCAGTTTTAAAGTTCCAAAGCATAATATTCTTGGCTGATCTCATGGTAGAAAGGCAACATGATATTCATAAGTATGTTTTCATAAGTCTAGAATTGTGTGAAAGTGAGAATGGCTGACTTTATTACATTGGAAGGAGCAATATGCTCTGGGGGAGCTCTCCCTGCTGCCATCACACCACATTATTCCAAAAGAGAGAATTGCTTTACATCCAGCTTTAGCTTGTTTTTAGGACAGACTTCTTTTTGACTCAGTTTTCATTAGTTTACGGTTTGAAAAACATGTGACAAGGACTGTATAGGTGAACCGCCAGAAACAAAAACTCAGATTTAGCACTGAAGATGTGCTAAATACTTGAATAACTTCATTATGCATTTAAAACTAATTTTCCTAAGTGGCTGTTAGAAACTTTGTAGTGGCATCCTGACTGATTCTTCATGAGTGGATATTTACTACTTGTGTAGAAATGTAGTGACTAAAAGCTTTCCTCCATTCTTCCCTTTGTAGCTGTTCAAGCTCTGTCACGTTGCGTGGTGGTCTGACGTGAAGAGCCCTTTTCAAGTCCTGACAAAATTTCTCTATCACGTTGAGATCTGGGCTTTGGACAACTCCATAACATCCACCTGTCGTCTTCAAACCATACCTGTGTAGCTTTAACTGCAGAGTTTCCCCCAGTGTATTATAACCTGACCGTCCTCCATGCTTTACTAGCCCCCCGCCAGGCTAGGCGTTGCTTGTTTTTGTTTTTAGGAAAAGATAAATAAATCGCTCTAATCGCTGCAATTAGCATTGCAAGCGTCTCTGTTGCTCTGAGCGTTTCACTGGCAGCCTTGTTCCTAAAAGATATTTTCATAGAATATGGGTTTATAATTGATGCATTTAAAGCTAGACCAATCACAACGTTGGCGCCTCTGAGTGTTGTCTCGCAGCAGCTGGATGTGGGAAGATTACCTGTGCGCCTCCTTTCACTCAAAGGAGATGTGTGGATATTTACGTCAACCCCCTGTGAGGAGTTATGTTTCTTTAGAAAACTTTACATCAAGGTAAGATCTTAAACCACCGCGTTATCTCTGGTTGCAGCTTTATGTGAATGGCAGGAATAACTACTCATCTACTACTCATCATGCAGACCGGTGAGGAGCTTTCACGCTCTGCCAGAGTTAATGCGTGCGGCCGCGCAGAGATCTGAAAAACTCGTCCTTAAAAGCTGGGACAAACCAACAGTTTATATGGCGCTTATTAAAAACTCAACAGACTCGAAATGAAAGAGCTACTAAAGCCACATTAGCAGCAATGAATTAATTCTCCCGTTTGTTGAGCATCTCTGCGCAGTGCAGCGGATTTAACTCACCATGCAGGGCCGGTCCAAGGCTGCATGAGGCCTGGAGAAGAATTTGATTTAGGGGCCCATTTTTGTTGCTAAAACATCAACACCTCTCACAGCTTCTGTGTTAGATTTAATCTGGGAGAGGGGGAGTAGTTTAATTGGCTAATCTAAAAAGCAGTATGTTATAATTGCAGTTTATTAATTTGCATTTGTGAACAAACAGAGCTCAAACTCAAAGATTAAACTCACAGCATCACATTGTTGCTGTGGTAACAAAACAATCTAACTATGAATATTGTTCTTTGAACTTTTACAAAGTAAACTTGCCAGCTCCGTAAAATGTTATATTTAAATGTTAAACAGTTTAAAATATTTTAATTTATGTATCCTGCAACCATTAAATCAAATTTAACAGCATTGATAATCTCAATAAGCAATGTTACATTTATGTATCTGTGGTCTGTGTTAAAATATTAATATTTATCGGGCATCTGGTAGCTTTATGGAGCTGCTGACTTAATTTGGATTAAACAGAAGTGCAAATAATTAATATTAATTTTAATTGTATGTTTTGATTTGTTGTTTTTAAGAATAGTTGTGGGTTTAAATAGCGTTTACTGGCAATGTCTTCCAGTAACACATAAATTACCCAGTAATATTTTTATGTTTCCTGTCTACTCAACATCTTTTAATACAAAACCCAGGTGGATCCCCTCAACGTCCCGACCACCAAGCTTAGCAAGTTTTCTGGGGGAAACACTGAGCTGGATGCTTAGGGTTGTTGTCTTGGTAAAGAATATGTGTTTTCCAAAGCCTTTGTTCTCTGGGAAACAAAAAAATGTCCTCCATGATTTTCCATATTTAGCTTTTATTTTATCTTCAGCTTTAAGTTCAGTCCATTTGTGCTGTTTGTTTAGGTTTTTTGCCCCTAAAGTTTTAGTCTGTGTTATGACCACATCTTATCTGTCCAAAGGACATTCTTTAAAGTATTAAAGTTAACTTAGAAGCAATGTCAGCCTCTTCTCTTGACGTGACTTTAATCAGTTCTACTCTGTCCACTCAGCCAGATTTGTGTCCATTAGGACTTCCTGCACCGTTCTTCCCGTTTTTTTTAACGGCTTCAGGAGTAGTACAAACCGTGCCAAGAAGTGTAGTGTGCAGAATTACAAAAGTTTACTATAATTAGGTGCTCTGCTAGTTCTTATGAGGATAAAAAAAAGAAATGATTTTGGCATGTCAGCTTTGTTACTGGTCACATGGTTCATACTTGAGATATATTCCTGGATTACATTTTTGATTTTAGAATATTTTACCTTCAAAATTAGAATTTTTGAAGACTCATCTAATCCAGTTTGTAAGGTTACCTTAAGTAAGAAGGTTAAAGAAGTAATGATCTTGATGACTGATCAAACAAGAACAGCTGCTAAAGCTCAAAATGCTTTCAGTTTCTTAACTGGTAATTGTCATATTTTTTAAAATGAATATCTCGTCCTTCAGTCATTTTGATTCTTGATTTGCAATGACCTATGCTGTCACCTTGCTTGTTTAGACCGATGGACATTATAGGGGCCAAAGCCTGGTGATAATGGAACAGTGTTTTGGGATGTAGGGCTAGGAAACAGATTAAGTTTAGGTTAATTATTATGGCTAGTTTTGGTGTTGATCACAGAAGGAATTTCTAAAATCAGTGGAAGGCTGTATAATGTCCTAGTAAGGGTAGAAATCCAAACCGGTGTGTGTTAAGGTCTGTGATTGCAGCGTCATTACACTGTAATTACAAGCTGCTGCCGTGTGTGCCAGCTTCTGCCGGCGGTCTAAAGAAAACATATTAAAGTGATTCATTTGCAGTCTGCACACAATGATGGATTAAAGCACGCCTAGCTCCTGTGTTTGCATAGATATATGCCTCATGGCTGCAGACACTTTCAGAGTTCCTTGCATATTGGACATAGTTTGGAGTGTTTTATGCTGGCTCTTTGGACAGGTGGCCTGATTGTGAATCAGAAGCCACACAGAGAGGAGTGTATTAAAAATTATATTTTCCCAATTTTGCTTTTATGCCAGGAGAGGGCAGCCAACTCTCACATTATTTCTTTAATCATCTCAGCTTTATTCACAAATATACATCTCTCATGTCTAAATCACCCTGGTTTTTGTTCCTTCATAAAATTAAAACGTGATTTATATTTTTGGTATTGAAGTTTTATATATTTTACCAAATTGCTAACCGATTAATAAAACATTAATAAAAATAATTATAGAGGAGAGATTTTTTTTTAAAACTCCTGTTTGTAAAATAAAAATATATGCTCATAATGCTCACTTGCCTAATTATTTTGCACACTTTATCTATGCTTATCCTTACTTGTCTAGATTTGATTTATTTAGTTAGAAAAAATCAAAAAAACTTTATTCGGCATTTCCTGCAGGCAATATCTTTTTAATGTCTTAATCAGTTTTATATTTAGTTTCCGATAAGACTATGAACCATTTGAGCCACTGAAGTTCTTTATCAATCACTTGACCAGACTTTTATTTGTAGAGCAAGGTTATCATTTTGTCACTTTCCTAAATGAACTTTTGGTGAGTTTTTTTGTGGCCGCTGGTCTGACAGGTGACTCTATTACGTATTTTTGTGTATGTCTGCCTCTGCTCACACAGCTCCTCAAAACAGGAAACAAGGAGGTGAAGCCAGGGTTTATGGGATAATGTGGCCTCAAAGGAGCTTCTTGTTTAGAGGCAGAGCTGCAGCACTTTAAGCTTGTTTTTTTTCCGTTTTGTACTTGCATGGAACGTTTTGACCCTGGCACAAGGACAGGAAAACATGACACCAGCTGGAGCTTTGAGTGCTGCTTGGATGGATGAGAGGGTGCCAGAGCTCAGAGTATCACCCTTGCTTTAGGCAGAAACAACTTTGGCATTCGTGCCAACCAACTTTCATGCTGCTCAACCTGCAGATCCCAGGAAAAGACAACATAAGAACGTAAACCTGAACCTGAACTAAAATCTATTTTAATTACGCTCCAATCCTCACGTTATTTGTTCTTTTAAAGCTATCCGTTTCTCTCACCACAAAGAATTGTGCCTTTGGGAAATGAGAAATATCTAGCTTTTTTTGTTTTATTTTTCTTCAGTTGGTGAAGAAAGTGATCACTAAAAGTATTTGCATATGATTTGCAAAAGTTTTTTTTTCCCACACAGCAAATACATGAAGAGTTCTCTGCCTTTTTAGACAAATTTGCCGTGGACTCTGCGGTTCGCATCCAGAATGACAAGATATACAACAAAGTTTATTATCCTTTAGGTATACATGCCTGAGAAGTTTTGCAACCACAAAACACTTCTAAAAAATTAAGTGTTTTAGAATATTTTGTATATTTCGATCAAGCTTTGGGCCTTAGCATCTACTGAATCCAGTCAAATTCAGACTAGAAATATTGCTCTTCACGACAACGAGGTCAGTTTCTTAAATTTAATTTGTTTGACAACAATAGCACATTGTATTATTTGGACATCCAAAATAAATAAGTTTGTGAGTTCATGTTTACAACTTTTTAATTTTGTTAGCTTTCTGTGTCACCCACAATCTGTGGATTTTGTTTTGTCATTGCTGGCCGCTATTTCTTCTTTTTTTTTTTTTTTTCAAACACTCAAGTTGCATACTTCATGTGTTTCACTGAGTTTAAATCACCTCGTCACCTGAAAACTCGATCGCTTGGTAGATCTCTGGGAAACTTAATTTTAGTCATTTCAAAACAGGACCTCATATAACCCAAAATACATTGATGCTTGTCGGAGCTCAGAGCAGATTGTTTTGAACTCTCACTTCAGACTTTGACAAGAAGAGAAGCACAGGGCTGTTTTGTGAACCACTGTATGTATTTGTGTGTGTTTGTCTATGTAGTTTTTGAAGGCTACCAATAGATGGATGCTATGACTTCTTAGAGTCTTTCATAGAGTGCAATTGGAAAGTTTGAGCAGGAACAAAAATGTGGCAAGGAAATTAGACCATGTTGACAGTGCTTGCTCACACACAGGTTAGCCAAGAGTTCCAGATTCATGTGGATGTTGCATCTGATCCCATGACTCTCATGATCCTGCTGGGCTATGTCATACAGCTTTCCTAAGGGTTGTTTCCAACATCACTAAAGATGTCATTGTATTTTATTGACCTTTAAATTATTTTATTTCTAAGTATGTGGAAAAAACAACTGAGTTATGTATTAATTTATGGTAATTTTTTCCCCCAAGTACTACGATCCTTTCTGGGCAACATTATGCCACTAAATCTGGCTATCGTGTTTCATAATCATCAATAATTTTATGCACCAACCTAAAATTAAAAAAATGTTTTTCTTTTCCAACTATTCTAGAAAACTGTACTGTGATCATTTTCATTTTAATTTTTCTTTATATTTTAAGGCTTTTTATTAATTTTCATCAAATGAGACCATCATTCAGTAAATAATCTTAGTTAGAAAATAGTACATTAAGTATTAAAGTACCTAATCATATTGAAAACTTGCTTCACACAAAGAAATGATTTTGGGTATTCATTTATCTTTATCTTGTTTCTTTGAGTTATTAGTTTCTTTCATGCAGTTATATGGTTAACATGAGGACATGATTGCCCATTGGTCATTCAAGGGTGAATTGTTGTGTTGTGATATGCTTTGCATTTATGGTATTTACTTACTTGTTTACATGGTCAGAGTAATGTACATATGTTACAAATTCTGCATAGTTTCTGAAGTATGTTGTTTCTAAGCTTGTTGTCCTCTTTCAGTCTACCTGAAGTTTATACTGCATTGGTGTTACAAGCTATTTTGTTATGCTGATGAATTATATCTGTAAAGATGGCTATAGTGTGCACTGTTCCTACTTTCCAGAGTTACACTTATTGTATTTGTGACTTGTTGAGAAATACAATACATTAAAGTTTTCTGTTGCAATTGAAAGATAGATCTGCAAGTAAACCAAATGGAACAGTGCGGCTTCTTCTAGTTGTATGCATTATTCCTAAGTCTTGTCTTTCTTTTCAGGACGGTTCCTACCTGGCTGAATTCCTACTTGGTAAAGGCTATGAGGTGAGAGAGACAGGTCACACACTGCAACCTTAAAAAGAAGCAGATCTTTTTTCTTCAGACGCTCAGACGTCCTCACAAACGCATAAGAAATAAATGTCGATAGTCATGAAGGCCAACATCCACACAGCAACATTCCCTCGATAAGCAGCATCCAGCCACTTCTGTCTGTGGGAACTTCAGGGGGAATGGTGATTTGACAGCTCTTATAGACACTGGTTCTCTCACACCTCGCCCCGATAAGACCCTCCTGTTGGATGAGCTCTTTCACTCCTGATTGTGGTGCTTACCCAAGGGTCCCACTAATTCTCAGGAAATTGTTACCATCATAGTAACAATTTCCTGACATTGTATGATGGTAACAATTTCTCAGGAAATTTGTTACCATCATAGTAACAGTTTCCTGAGAATTTGGAAATTTTTCAGGAAACCTTAAGAGTGAGTTCATCAACTTTCATCTGATGCTTGTTGTATATTTAGGTGTCTTGCAGCAGTGCCGACAAACAAATATTTGCCACTAAGAGATTTCTTAAGGAATTTTTTACCATTTTGGTACCCAAACAACTTTTGACATCAGGTACAGATAACCTGAGGAAAACTAATGAGGTCAGACTACTTACAGAACTGTAGAAAACTCTGAGATGGAACTCTGACAACACAAAGTAGGCTTAAATTAGCAGAAACAGAATGGGGTACAAAGTTATTTTTAAGGTTATTGGACTTTAACAACCTACTGTAATAGCCATTATTTATAAAAAGTGAACAGGGTGGAACCTGTTCCACCCAGAATTGACTAGCCTCCCAAAATTACACTAACAATACATCAATGACCCATTCGGGATGTTACCGAAGAATCCAGAACATCTAAACTACTGCTTGTACACCAGTATGTGCTCCTCTGAAATGGTAAAAATAAAATCCAAATCTGTTTGAGCAGCTATTGGCTTGATTGACCAAGCCACTCATGTTCATGCTTACTAAAGGCACCGATGTGTCTGAATTGAGACAATTTTATTAAAGAAGGACAATGCCAAATGGCAGTTATTGCCATCCTGAATGATACATCTAGAGTGGTACTGCCGGTTTTAGGATCAATGACTTTTCATATCAGGGCTGCCTAGTTTCAGAAAGTCTTTTTACTAAAATAATTTTTTGGCACTAGTGCCTGTTATGCAACAGTAATCTGACAGGAAGGGGCAGAGAGAAGGGAGTAAAATGCGGCAAAGAAGCCGAGGTTAGAAGTCGCATTTGGTCTGCGTCTGATTTTGGAACCTCTGAATACACGGCACCCACTCTAACCACTGTACCATGTGACACCCCCACAAAGTCTTTTTAAGTTTGCGAGGGTGGCCATTTGTAATAATGGTCATCAGTGTTCCATATGTTCTCTGTTTTTTATTTCATGTCTCTCACTGTGGTGTACTGAAGTCCCAAAGCCTTAGAAATAACTTTTTAACCTGTTGTTTCATCATCTTTAGCTCCTTGAGATCTTTTAGCATACTTCATGTTAGTGGGTTATTTCAAAGTGATGTGTTAATGCTACTAGTCTGAAAGTAACCAGGCTAGTATTTGTTAAGAAGACAGAATGGCTTGGAAATCTTTTCCCATTTGACAAATGAAAGCATACTGGAAGTGAAATTTGTTTCATAAGAAACATTTAGATACAACACAAAAAGGCAGAAAATTTACATAAGTGAATAAATACAAATGTGTGTAATGATGAGTAAAAACTAGATAAGTTGCATAAAGACAATAACTAGATTAAAGAAACACTGACCTTCATCTTAATCTGCTTTCATGTCAATTGCTCCATCTGCTGCTCAGCTCAGGGACAGCAGGCAGGAAAGTGGATGAGCTCCAGCTTGAGGGGGTTGACTGATAAGGTGGTGTGGAGGGGGAAAGGGTGGCAATAAAGAGGAGTGCAGAGGCATGCAGGAAGAGCACAGTGAATAAAGGAAGTGAGTCGGGCCACAGTGTCCTCCCACTAATGGACTCCCTTTGGAGCAGGTCCTGTTATCTTCCCTGAGCAGACCTTCCTCATAAACCCCCTACTGAATGTGAAGGAAAGATCACAGATCAGACGGCAACAACTAAACACCGAGCTGAAGTTATATCAGTATTTTATAATGTAGAGTATTTACTGAAAACTTCTAGAAATAAAAGCTAAACTGAATGAGGCAAAGTAAACAAGCTTTTTCTATTTCTCAGCTTTTCATACTCGTGTGACATTTTTCTTTAAAAAGCAAGCAAGATGTCTGGCTTTATAGAAACAAATCTTATTTAGGAAAGCAGTTAAAAGAAATGATAATTTTTACCACGTTTTGGACCAAAGTTTTCAAACAGAAGGAGGATTCTGTTTCTCTGTTACAGGGAAGGCTGACACTGGTTGTGCCAAACCTTTTTTCTTAGGTAACTAGCAACAAAATTAGGTGCAGCCACATTTTTGACAGCATCCTAAGTAACTTCCTGGCTTTACAGTTTTTTTTAAAACTACTGTTTATAAAGGCACTATCGATTTGTAAATGATTAAATAAGTATAAATTTAAATTTAAGGTCCTTTATTTGAAACAAAATTGTGCAATTGGGTTAATTACTAGATAAGTGTTAAAAGTGCTTCAATGACCTAAAATTTAAAGTTTAAAGCCTTTGAAGACAAATAAAATGACAAAATAAAATAAAATATAAACTATAAGATGTCTTTAGGGCTAAACAAGCCCAGAAAAAAGAATCTAAGAGATAGAAATGGTAACATCTGAAAAGGTTGAATGGTCTGATATATTCTATGGTTTATTATTTTGTATGTTTTATACTTTTTACTTTGCCAGAATAACTTGTATAAAATCGATTTACTAGTTGTGTCTTAGATCACATAATTAAGTCAGTTCATAGATATCAATTCATGAAAAAATTGTGAAGAAAATATGTAACTCGTGGAATGTAACTTTGTAAATAATAATAAAAAGTAAAAAAAAAAATACTCCTTATGAATAAGCTCACCAAATCTTTGCAGTTTCAGTCCTATCTCTTCTCTTTTTCCTCAGATTCATGGTATTTTGCGGCGTTCCAGCTCCTTCAACACAGGTCGGATCGAGCATCTTTACCAAAACCCACAGACACATACGGAGGGCAGTAAGTATTTTGTTGTCAACGTCTGCACTATTGGTCCCAGTTGTAAACCAATTAGCACCAATTTGTGAACAACTGTTAAACACAAAAGACTTATTTTATACAAGCTTCAACAAAATTTACCTTTACCTCCAAGATATTAATTAAGATAAATGTATAAAATATTCAACATAGCATGTCTTCCATGCACCTTACGATTAAAAAAAAAAACATGTGTGCTACTCTTTCTAAGATATGAAGCTCCATTATGGTGACCTGACTGACAGCACCTGTCTGGTGAAAATCATCAATGAGGTGAAGCCCACAGAAATCTACAACCTGGGTGCTCAGAGCCACGTCAAGGTAGCGTGATCTAAGAAACATACCTCCTGTCGTCTCATGTGGCTTTATACAAAAATAAAATGTCTGGTATCTTCATTATGACGCTGTAATCCCTGTAAAGTGATTTGAGTGTTTAGAAAAGTGAATCTAGGAACAAACGGTTAATGAGATATCACTGATGATGGGATTTGGAGAAACACTTTTCTCAAAGTCAATTTGGAAAGATGAAGGTGTTCCATAAATTTTAAAACATGTTTTGGTAAAACTTGAACTGACATTATGCTGTTGATGGATTGGTTTGCCAATCAAACCACTGCATGTATGCTCCATTTCAAGCAAAATGTGACATAAATGGCACATTAGTCATACCACCAAAATAGTTAAGAAAAAAGTGAGAAAATTTTTTCCAGATGTTATTTATTTATTTATCTTTTCAAATACAGAGATTTACATTCTAAAAAACATTTCTTCTTCTCTGGGGAGCTAGCGTCTGAAATGCAAAAACCCTCTGAAGGCTGGTGGGACAGGAAGTAAAGTATTCTTGAATGGGTCAGTCTGTAAAACAGTATTGTCTTTGTCCGTAAGCCTCACAGGGATCCCAGATGATCCGGCTGAACCGCCTCTGTCCCCTAGTGATCTAATTTACAGTCTCCACACAAAACTGATCTTCATTCATCTTTTTAGAGCAGCCAGGATCTGACTCAGGCCATTCATAAAAAGCAAAGAGCCATTTCTCGTAATGTAAGCTTGAAACTTTGAGTAATAGCTGTTCTTTATTTAAGATTCATCCTCAGTCTAAATTTAGACATTGAATTTTGTAAACCACAGTATAACTGGAAGAGCCCAGTCAGCTGGCAAATAGCTAAGTTGTGGTATCATTCCTCTTTCTTGGTTTGGGGTTACAAAAAATAATGACCTGTTAAAAAAAATAAATACAAACTACTGCTTGCTCTGACATTTCCTTTTCTTTCTGCTGTGGCTCATATAAGCTAATTCTAAAATATGTTACAATGCTTGAGTTTTAGCTGATTGTTTGATGATGTCAGTGCTTTTCATCTGACTGCTGTATATTTATATTGATGACCTTAGATGATAGCTTTGACTTGAAGGCAGAAGTCTGTTTAGTAGCTGATTGGAAGCTATTATCATTGAAAAATGGTTGTATAATCTCTATAGTCTCTTTTCTCAGAGAGATTTTGAATCAGATTTTTTTTTGACTAAATTATATCAGTGATAAGGTAAAGATTATTTAAATAGTATAAATTTATTTCCTAGCATTATACTAGTTTTAATGTCCCATACATTTTGATATAAGGCAGTACAACATTGTAGCAGAGATTTCTGGTCGCAGGACTGAAAGCCAATTTAATTTTATTTCACAAATTTAAAAGCTACATATCAGTCAGTTGTTTTCCAACTCCAACTGGGTTTAATCCCCAAAATTAAGATGACTTCAAATGACTTTTATTCCCTTGAACTTAATTTAAAGAAAAAAATGTTCACAACAAATTTGTACGAGGTTGGTGAAACAAGTGGGGAACAAAATGAATTTATTTCCACCTGTTCACATCCTTGTTAATGCAAATTGGGCATTCACATTTTTTTTTTGTCGGTGAGTTTAAAGGAAGAGAAAAAGCGAATAGGACAGAATAAGATGGGAGAGAATGGATGACTCCCCTCACCACATCCTTTGTGGCAAAAGTATGAGACTGTTTTTCACCTCCCACATCCTTGGGCCACACACAGAAACAGGCCTGAAAATCCCTGTACCTGTACAAAGTTTTCATTTTTATTTGTTTCCTCACAAATAAACCCTGCTCTGGTTTTGTTCTTGCTACGCTACCCATTCCAAATAGCCCAGCCTGCTAGATTACTGACAGAAGTGGCGTCTTGCATATTCCACACAGCAGCTACTCTGCATCTTTCTGTCTTATTCCCACCAGTGCTCTTCCTGCCTCTGCCTTACAGGGAATCTTTTCTGATTCATTTTAGCTTGAGCCTCTTTTCTGCTTTGACATAGGATGTGTGGGTGCTGGTTTCCGCTAAAGAGGGTCATTATCAACAACAGAATTGAAGTTGTTTTTATTATTTTGCATGGGTGGAGGTGGACAGGGAATAGTTGAACCAACTGTAGAGTACATGAGAGACAACCAGCTGTAGTATCCTCCAACTACAACAGAAAGGCCTTTTGTGCTTTTTCCTTTACTCTGGAAAAAAGTCTGATCTTTGTGATTGGGACTGATTCCCAGTTTGGAAACCTATATATATTTATACCTACATGAGAGACAGACTTACTATTTGACAATCTACTACGAATTCAACTACTTGCTCTGGGTAACATCCAATTATAAGCTCCTGCTTTGTAGAAACAATATAATCACACAGTCAGATTCAAATTCTGTTATTTATTGTACAATTAAGTGTGCCTTTCCATTTTAATGACTTCTTGCAGGAAGATAATGCCCTGTGGCCCAGGCTCAAATCATCTGGAATTAATTTGCCATTTTTTTAATATTGTTTAATAAAATGTTTTTATTAAACCTTTATTTAATCAGATAAAAACCAGTACTGCGAATTTACTGGAGTGATCTCTCCAGTTACCAAATATCAACCTAAAAGGCCACCATTAGGATATGCTGGAACAGAAAATTGGCATCATGGTTTTATCAACAAATCTACTGCAATTATGTACCAATATCTTAAAGGAAATTTCTTGGAAATATCTAGTTGTTCTAAGTTTAGTATACCCATCTTGCTATGGTAGGAATACAACAGGGTGCTGAAAGTTAAAGGTAAAAATACTTCATACACAACTAAACAGGACTGAGTTTGAGGGTGTTGGACAGGAAGCTTACACTTTCAATAAAATGTTCAGATGAGGTAAGACAAAAAAAACAAACAAAAAACAGTCACAACAACAGATGATGAATTTATGTTTGAGAACAAAGTATTCTGGTAATTGCACTCCTGAAATATGCATGAGGAACATTTTTAAATGGGGAAGTGCTCTTGCTAATGTGTTGTGCATCTGAAGGTTCAGAGCAATCCTTTTGTGTTGTCCAAGTGACGCGCGTCACAGGAAGTGCACAAACAAAACCCTGGTAGTTGTCTACACACAATTTTTCCCACCTGCAGCTGTCACAGCAGACACAACAGCAGATTGAATGAATTATTAACACACAAACAAAGTGACACAACTGAGGGTCACTCGGCATTTGGGGAATATGTATATTGTGCCAAAGAAATAGGTTTGCTCAGGGAATGAGGATGAGAACACAAATAAGACCTTCAGTTTGTAAGAGTTCAGAACTGAATGTGCAATATTAGAGAGTCGGCTTGAAATTTTTTAGGGTCTTATGTTTGGTGGGTTTTGAAGAGAAAGAACTGATCAAACTAAGGAGGAGCAGACTTCTTATTTTCTGTATCCAACTTGATGTGAATAACTTCTTAAAGTGGATTACTATCTTCCCATTATCTATTTGGAGAATTCTTTCTCTTGGTTACCCTTTGGACTTTTCTCCATCAGGGTTTGAAGAGGCTCCTGCATCACAAAAACACACAAGCTTTAACACCCATATTTCCCAACAAAGTCTGCCCTGTTTGTTTGCTGTCGATGTCTTTATTGCCCTGTCTGCATTACTACCTGC
This sequence comes from Gambusia affinis, assembly GCF_019740435.1. Lineage (NCBI taxonomy): Eukaryota > Metazoa > Chordata > Actinopteri > Cyprinodontiformes > Poeciliidae > Gambusia > Gambusia affinis. The sequence goes on along the minus strand of NC_057877.1, from coordinate 20,853,582 downwards.
CGTTTTTTCTTGAACATGAGAAATACAGAATAGAAAAGAAATGGAACTGATTTGAGTTGAACTGAAGTGGACTGAATGCAACTGAATGGAATGTAATTTAGTAGGCGGTAGTTGAATTTAACTGGGTAGAAAATCATTGAATTAAGTGAAATTGAATGTGGTGGAAGTGAATGGGAGTGAAATGATGGAAGAGGATTGACTATAACTGGTTAGACTAGAATTGAAAGCAATGGAAATGCTTTGGACTGGGTTAAGTGGAACATAGTTGCATTAACTGGAAAATAATGAAGCAGAATTTGACTGAATTGGATATGGTGGAAATAAATCGAACTGCACTGAACTGAATGGAATTTAGTGGCATGGAGTTGAATACAATGGGATTCATTTGGAAAATAATTAAATGGCATGTGTGGATGTTTGATTGCTGCACAAGGGTCTGGAAGCCTGTGTCCAGTCTCTAATTTTAATGGCTTAGACCTACATAAAAGAAAGTCTCTTCGGCCTCTATGGACTCAAGAGTGAACTTGGCTTTGGGGAACAGTCCAGTGTGCCAAAAGAAATAGGTCAGCTCAGGGAATGATTTGCAGTTGTTTTGAGGGTCAGATATGTTGCTCCACTCATGAGTCAGACTTTTTTCTGTTTTTTGAGATGTTGTAACACATGGAAATATGTAGTGAGAAAAAAGATAAAAAGAAACAGGAAGAACAGAGAGGGAGTTTTCTGAGGTCTGTTAACTAAATATACAGAGCCAATAAATAGTATCACAAAGCTATATGTGATTGCATCTGTGTCTTAAATCAAACCCCAAATATTCCACTTCAGCTGTCTTCCTTCGATACATCGAAGCCAAAATAAACTGCAGATGCAGTTTCACAATGTTGATTTATAGATGGCACTAGTGAGCCACTACAGCTCCTTTGTGGCTTTGAGTCATGGCTTTTATCAGCAATAAAACAAATGTGTGAGAATGAAATGTTCTGTAATGTGCTCCTCTGGCATCACAGTTACTTCAATTAATTATTTTCATTTTTGAAATGTCATCAATGAAATCATGAAGGAAAAGAAAATACTTGTTTTGATGGAAGACTATTGAGAGTAACACCAACATGTTAAATATCTAAAGAGATATTTTCCTTTCATTGTCTTTAACTATGATCATAAAATAAAAATAAAAAATCATACAGGGAAGATAAATGTGATGGAAAATGGCAAAGACAGCAGTTTACAAAATAATGCGACCTTTGATGTATCTACTCTTTTTTGCTATTCTTAACTTTTTTTCTATACAGTAAGTTTTTCATTTAGGATTTTAAATTACAACTTCAGCAATAGATGTATGACAAAGGTAAAATTGTGCTCTATATCTTGTATTTTCACCTTCTTGGCTATACTACATGCAGTTATAGGTTCTTACGGATGTACAACATAATTATCTAGAATTTAAGTTCTGTCTAAAGATTTAGTTGTTGATACAAAGTCTTAGATTTGTAAAAGTTGTTTTTATTTTTTTTCGTAACAGAAAGTTCTTTTGGGGACGTTGAAAATCACTACAGAGCCAACTGGTCACTTCTTCACACACATCGTTAAATTGAATTCAAATTAGTCAAAAATGAAATATCGAGACGTCTAAAGTGTAAAGCAGAGTTTACTGAATATTCTGGTTAAAAGATGAACTCATTCTTTTACATCATATACTTTATCCTTTTTATCTGTATTTTTTTTAAGTTTTGTGCTCAATTATTTGCTAAAATATTTATCTACTGGGTGAGTGATTGACAGTGGCCCTCGGTGTGTTTGTTGTTACGAGGCTTACAACAATTAACAGACACAAAGCTGGAATAGTTTGTGTTAATTAGTTTAGTTTGTGTGAGTTGAGCACTGAGGTGAGAAGTCTGTAACCAGGAATTACACTAAATATTTATTAAGCTCATCAATCTTCCTGTACTTGTTGCTATGTCCTCCAGGGAAACATTTGGCAGCAATCGACCTTGAAGATCCACATTTGATCTTCTTTAATAATTTATCAGAAGCAATTGATGTTGTGTGTTTTCTTTTGGAATCTTCTTCAGTTAGTGATTTGCCGTGAGAGAACATATTGCTGCATGTTGTTTTTCTTCAGGATAATTACACACAGTCTCAGGTCTGATGGCTTCAGATCTTTATCAAATGTGCAAGCAATTGTCTAAATATGTTGCTACATAAGGGAGGTTGTTGTTATGCCAAAAGAAATAATGCTCTAAATTGAAGACGTGGTCAAAATTGTTTTTGCAACTATATTTAAGTAAAAAAACTACATTAAACAAACCAATAAGGAATAATACTTTGTGACAATTCTGTTGGTGTCTGTTACTTGATTTAGGGCTGCATGATATCAGGAAAACTTGCAATTACAACACAGTTGTTGAAACTTATATTATAGATTTAAAATTAATTTACATTTCTTTTCCTTTTTTGTCATAACAAAGGAAAGAAATGTCATGATAAAAAATAAAAAGAAATGTAAATTCATCTTACGAAACAGCTATGACGTGAACATCATGGACAGTTAGAGAGAGGCTTTTCCAATTGGGCGAATACATTTTTGACATTTTTTTATTTGAATAAAACAACGAAAACAGTGATGATATACATTAAAAAATGTCAGTTCTTTTCTTACCATCCTTTTCTCTGAAGGAAGACAATTTACTCTTGCTAACACTATAGCCACCAAAAAAACTGGGTGACTGTGGCTCTATGGGAACAGTAGTCGTCTTGCAGTCTGAAAGTTGTGGGCTTAATTTCAGCTTTCTACTGCCACATGTTGATGTTTCCCTGGGCAAAGAACCTTACAAAAAATGCTTAACAATCTACAAATCCGTGTATGACGGCGTGCATTTGTGAGTGTGATTGAGTAAATGTGTTTCTTTTTACCATCAGCTCATTTTCTGTTCACCGTTGTCCCTAATGGGGTTGGGAGGGTTGCTGGTGCCTATCTCCAGCTACGTTCCAGGCGAGAGGCGGGGTTCACCCTGGACAGGTCGCCAGTCTGTCGCAGGGCAACACAGAGACATACAGGACACACAACCATTCACACACACACTCACACCTAGGGAGAATTTAGAGAGACCAATTAACCTGACTGGTCTCTCTGGACTGTGGGAGGAAGCCGGAGAACCCGGAGAGAACCCACGCATGCACAGGGAGAACATGTAAACTCCATGCAGAAAGACCCTGGGCCGGGAATCGAACCCAGGACCTTCTTGCTGCAAGGCAACAGCTCTACCAACTGCGCCACTGTGCAGCCCTCTTTTACGAGCCACTGTGGGTAAATTTATAAATGCATGTCTCCATAAATGTTTAAACCTCAGTCAGTATTTGAGACACAGGAAACATTTTGGAGAAGTTGACTGTTCATCACAGGACCAAAATAGGCAGTTCTAATAAAACTGGATTTAAATGTGGGGCTTTAAAATCACCAGCTAACTTAACTTGGATATTTCTGAACTATGTGAGGACACCAAAGTACTTTGAGGGAACCATTCACAGAGGGTTCATTCAAACTTTATAACATAGATTTGATCCAAACACCTGCCTGCCGTGTGATGACATGCTGTTGTCAGCCACACCTGTACTAATATAGTATCAATATCAGATAAGATCGCTTGGTATTAGCGCATAGGTACACCTGTGATAGAAGTACTTGTCGACCGTTCTAGTTTACACAAAGAGCACAAACATACTCAGCTCAGTTGACTTTAAGCTTTATTTTGTGTACCAAAGGATTTCAGTAACAGACTTAGCAACTTTATACTCACAAACAAAAGCTTTGTCAAGACACATTGCCTTTTATATAGTTTGTCTCAGTAGTGTCAGTCAGGCAGCACCCACTCATTATTATAGTTTCACTGAGAGAAATCAGTCTCTTGTCTTCGGTCGCAGACTCTTAATTACACCATATTACCAAACACCCATATCAGCCCTGACAGACAGCGAGAAGATGCAGCCTCGCTCAATCCCTCCATAAGTGACATAAGCTCATTACTCACAGTAAACATTGTTGTTAATCTGTGAACACAAGTCCTGACTGCTGCTGCCCTTTCTGCTGCATGCTCACACCCTCACAGATGATACACACACACTTCCCCTGCCGAAGGCGAGTTGGGGCAATTCAGCCATCATGTTTGGTGGTTTTCTAACCCAGACAGACCCTCAGTTAGATTTAAAGCTTTACTGTTTGTAACTGATTTTTTTAAAAAAGGGAAAATTATGATGTTAACAGGAGATACTCTCTTAAGTCAGGTTTTTCTTGTTATTTTACAAGCTGTAAATTCTCTATTGAAGACATTTTGTGTCGAGAGGCAGTTTGTATTTCTGACTTCAGTTGAAAGTGTTTGTGGTGTCTACATGTTGGTCCATGCTTAAGAGCTTGTCTGTTGGGTAATTTAAGGGTTGCAAGCAACTTGTAAAATCTTGATGTAATGAGTTATGATCTCACTCATTTGAATGCTGTGGAATGATGATCCTGGAACAAAACAACCATAGAGCAGAGGCAATGTTTGCGATGAGGACAGAGATGAGAGTTTAATAGGTTGATGAGTTATGGCATTAGATTCTAATCTTGATATTTGTAATTGTTTTAGTCTCTCAGTTAATAAAAGCGGTTTGGAATTTCTTATCAATGTGTGTGCGCAGGGCGGTGTTTTTACCTGTGTGTATTCATTAAAGTTTTAAATCAGGCTGTCGTGTTTTTTATAAGCCGCTCCTAGCCTTGTCTCCTGTCAACCAAACAAACAAGCTTTTATTCTCAGAGAGAGCAGGAGCTTCAGGTTCATTTTGCTCAGAGCGCAGCTCCTCAACAGCATTCACATTTTGTTGATTTACATGAATCTGTGATCACCCTGACAATTATGGATAATGCAAGATTAAAAGAAATAAAGGTTAGAACACCTCTTTAAAGTTAATATTTTTTGTGATAGTAAGATACTCTGGAATCAACACGTTCTTAACTCATTTTTTAACCATCAAATATGTGCAAATGTATATTTGCAAATATAATTTTTCTCATATTTAGACCTTTTTGGGGGGGCCAGCCTATAAGGCAAAACGCAAAATAATGTGCTTGAGGGTTTAGTTTTTTTTGTATTTCCAAGATCTTCCTACGTATTTGATGGAAAACCTCAAACATTCATACCTTTGCACCAGTCCTGGAGGAGACTGGTAACATACAGTAGTTTTGAAGGCTGATGGTTGGCTATCGTGAAAAAGTTATACTATGAACCTTACTGGAAATTGCATGTGCTGTAAGCTGTGAAGAAACATCTTGTCTTAAACATTCCTCTTGCTTCTACTTTATTTGCTCAATATTTGTAAGTATATATTCAAAATGAACTGAACTGTCTTCATTCACTTTTTCTTCTACCATTGCCAAACTACAACCATGGCACAGAAAAAAAAACCCAACATGATTATTCATAACTACTCCTTCTGTTCGCTGATTGGCCCATTTGAAATTCAGCCAGAGAAATTGATCCTAATCGGAGAAATCCTAGACAAAGCACTGAAGGGAAATGAGAATTGAGCAGAGTTAATTAAAAAGGCAGACCAGTATTAAATTATTAAGGAAAATTTGAGCTCTTCTAAGTTTTACGTCTAAAAAATGCATTTGTCCTTATCAGTTATTACATGAGTGTTTTATCATAGTCAGATACGACCCATCTTTGTGTAAAAAGACTAAATCTTCATATTTTGGTGGTGATTCTGTTGCAGTGGTGATAAGGACTATCAAGGTTTTGTCTGTTTTTAAACCTTTTCAGCTACAATTTCCTGCTAACTCATCCTGAACAATTCGCCTGCTATTTTTCAGTTTTAGCTTATATGTAATTCTAGATGTGTTCATGTATTGAAAATGTGGGAAAGGTAATTTGGAGAAAGATCTAAATAATTATTTATTTTCATGCCAGTTTGAAAAAAAAAGGACTGAAGAGACTCAAATTTATATTTTTAAAAAGAAGTTCATGAAATTGGCATGATATAAATAAATAAATAAAAAATGTATATACTTTGCTCTTTACTTTTATTACATTGTGTCTGTGATCAATTAATTTTTTTTCTCTCTCTCTTTTTCTGTCATAAGGTGAGTGTTTGGCCACACACAGACGCTGCTGGTGCCTTTGGTCCAGTAATGTACTCTTGCCAGACATATGAGTGGCAAATGGCAAAAAGATCATTAATCAAACTCTCAGCACGTGTTCATTGTTTCCTTCGGCCTTCCTGCCTTGGCTTCTTTCTCCTCAATTTTTCCAGCTCTGCTTCAATGGAAAATATAGAGGTTCTTTTGTTTAACTTGTCACGATATTTCAGAGCTCTAAGAAATGTTATTTGTTTATTCAGGTGGGACAATTAAGATTGTCCCACATGTTTTTTTTTCTCTTAGTTCTACATGACTGTTAAAAACTCACATTTGTCCTTTAATTGCCTTTGAAAACTTGACTGCTTGTTTCCAGGCAGAGTCATTAATTCACACATCGAGTTCTTCACGTGTCCTCACAAAAGGTGAAACAGGTGTGCTAGTGCTCCTGAAATCTGACTGTTACCCTTTGCCTTCGGGGACACTGTGGAATAACTGATTAGATCATAAAATCTCCCCATTATTATCATTAACTTTGGTATCATCAGAAGTAACAAGAAACATCTCTGGCACTGTGAGAATCTAATCGCAAACTGAGATAAATGAGCTTGTCTATGTTATTTATGATGGCTGATTTTGTCACTGTGAAGAGGGGTTTTCGGTTTTCCACAGAACCATCGATCATTTGTGCTGGCGTCTGGTGGGGCCAGTTATTCTGATGGACGGATAGGCTGAGGCAGATGAGTACTGAACTGTCAGGAGGCCTCCGACCTTCAACTGTTGACTTAAAGCCTGGAACCTCTTGGCACCGTACACAGACAGATTCCTGTAATTGTTTTTGGTTTAGTGTGACCTGGTTTCCTCATCATTATTAGAAAAAATAAGGCAGCAGTGCTGCAATTACTTAAATTATCTTGAGGTTATCTTGATAGTGATAGTGACAGCTGTTGGTAAGTGAAGTATGCATATCAATATTCAGGTGTTGAAGCTCAGGGTTCTACCCAGAAAGCTTGTTAAACCCAGTGGTAGATGCACTAGGGCAGACCTGCAGCGGCGCACCATGTTTTTGTGCTGAAATATGTTAAAACATAATCAGTTCTGATTGACGAAACATTTTCACAGTCGCTGATCTGCACTGTCATCAACTTAATTGTACAAGGAAAACATAGATTATGTTTCAACAATAAAATGTATCAGGTTTTAACCAGAAAAAATGTTGTTCAACCAGTATAATTTTCCAATTTGTACAATAGGTTTTCATGTGCCTACCATATTAATATTGAAAAAACTTTCATAGCTTTATTATAGCATAATCAATATGTATATTGTAACAACATGCTATATTGTTCAAACATGAAGAGTATATTGTTAGAACACAGTTCACAAGCATAATGTGATATAGGATAATGAGGTTTGCTGAATCTCCCCAAATTTTCACAATTCAGGATGTTACTTCCCATATTGTATAAAATGTGGGAGTATATTTTACAATAAGCAACACTAATTATATTATTAATATAATTGATATTGTATCATTAATACAATTGGTATTAATAAGTAATTAGTAAGTTTTATTTTCAGGCGGTTTAGTTAGTTCATCAGTTTATTACTCAGTTCAGCTTTAGATTTTGAATATGGCAGAATACAACACAGCACAGCTGAGTCAGGCATGTGCAGAAAACCATTTAGTTCAAAAATACCCCACAGCTGTTTTCTTTACAAAGAAACCATGGCAGGCCCCTTCTGAAGCGTGTAAACGGCTGTGGAAAGTGCCCACTTTGCAGATGGATCGTCACAGACATGCTCAAACTGCAGTAAGTGACCCTGAGATAGGTCTGATATGCCACATGTCCTAAAGACGGTCAATTCGAAGAGAGGTGGGTTCGTGGGTTGGCAATTAGTGGCATCTACCAGAAAACCGAACGTTGTCAGACGATCACTTGTTCTCCTCTGTTTGCGTTCAGTGTGAGCAAACTCCAAAAAAAACACTCCGATGTTTTCTTTACTTTTCTTTACTCTCTTCATGCTGTCTCTTTTACGCAACAGCATACACACACTTTCTCTCTCTCTCACGCACACACCCACACACAGACGTTATCAAAGTACTCAGAACTGAACATGAAATAGCACAGGTAGGAGTGGACCTTTCCATGTTTTATTTTTGTGTGAGAACTTGTGGGGGTAGCATTTTCTGTCTCTCTGCGTAACATCTGTTTTCCTTTTTTTTTTTTTTTTACTTATTTGAACTTTGTCACAATGTAGCAAAGGGTTTGAGCCCTCTGACATTTCCAGCATTAGACTTAGAGACTTAGACTTAGACAGATTTTATTGTCATTTTGTATGCACAGGGGTGTATACATAACGAAATTTCGTTGCATACGGCTCAGGACAATGTTTTGAGGTTTCAATGAGGTTACTCAGAATAAATAAAATACACAATAAAATATAAATATAAATATTAAATATTAAATATAAAGTGCAGGAATGACAATAAAATAGAAGTTTGACCATCCTTTCAATTAATTGCACACATAATGAGGGAGAAAACAAAAGAACTGGCCAGGGCAGGGATCACTCTTTCCTCTGAGGAGGGTAGTCATTTTGATTCAACCACCTGGGAATTTAAATGTTCCCATGATAAGTCTTTCCAGCATCCCAGTGCCACTATGTGGTTATATCAGCTTTGGCATGAAGCTGAGCTAGCAATCTCAGCTCGGACTGTTTATAGATGTGTGGTCAGCCCAGACCACCACAGCAAAGAGTTTACAATAATATTCCTCAAGTGATGCCTGTTGTAATAAAAGTGTCTCGCCTGGTGCAGCAAAACCAATGTGTTGTGTTGATCTTATTATTCTCAAATTAAAGAGTTGTGCTCCGGGCAGCAGGGCTATAAACTGTGGAACTTCAATAAAACCAAATTCCCCCCCCTTGCCAGTTGATTTTCTGCCATTGAACACTCGTGTAAAATGTATGTGTATTGAAAAGAGAGCTAGCTCAGCATGTTGAGACATTTTGTTTGCACGTAAATTTAATTCAGTTTACTGTTTATTGGTTGTTTAAAAGCCACAATTCTGACCTCAAATGGCATTTTAATGACATTTAAGTATGCTGTTCCAAGACAAGTAACATGACAACTGTGTCTATTAATGGCAAAGTTTTGGATTTTGATCAACTGGCTAAAGAGCAAAGTAGAAAGATTATAAATTTATGATATGCAACTTTGCTAATTAAAGAATGTTGAGACTTGACATTTTACCTTCCTTATGGTATGGTACATTGATGGAATTAATTATTTATGGGGAAATTAATTATTTATGGGGAAATTAATAATAAGTGGAAGATAAATCCTCATCCTCATTTTAGAATAACAGACAATAATTACAAATAAATTGGCTATATCTTAATTTTTTAAGGTAATTCAAACATTTTCTCTAATATTTTTGACTAGCTAGTTATAGTAAATTGGGCATTTAATCAACACATTTGACATTTTGATCAAATGTCACAACCATGCAAAGACTATACAGGCACAGAAAACACATAGTTGGCAGACATGTGCAAGAAAGTGACAAATAAAAAATTCCCAAATTTCAAATTGAAAAACTTAAGACTGAAAAATGTTTTTTAACCCAACCACTAACAATTTAATAATAAGTGGTATATAATTGCATCTAGTGTATTTTGTGTCTGATAAAAAAACTAAATTTGAAGTAAGTTAATCTAAAAAGATGGCTGGAAAAGTGTACTTTGTTTTTGCCAAGTTGCATGATGTCCAGAAAAATGTAGTGATTTGAAGAAAACAATTGTGACCAGAGCTGGGAATGTCAAAGCATTTGTGAGGTCCATCCTCGGCGTGAGCCTCCACAGCTGCTGATGCCTGGCGGTTCAGAGAGGTCTGGCTCTCCGTCTTTTGTTACCGTGGATTGTGTTGTAACTTGTATCGTTTTGGAAACTGAGCCCTCGCATGAGGAGCTGGGGGGAACATCTCGGGGCCAGATGTTTCTCTCTTTCTCTGCTCCTCTTTGACATGTCTTCATTCAGTGTGCATATATAGACCCTGCTTAGGTTTGGGAGACATGAAGGCATTACTAGAGTGTCAGTCACCACCTCACTGCCCTTGGGGAGATCTACAGGAACACTCACATGCTGTTACATGGAGCAGCTATAGGTAACTGCAGTGCAGTCTTCGTGGTTATACTCGGTTCTTCTCTCACTTATTAGCTTTGACGTTGGGTTAAGTAAGAAAATATGCCCCACCAAAACCACACAAGAAGACTCAGCACTGCTGCTCCTTATTCTACAGATTAATGGGTCTTACTGCAGATAGTTCTGTGTTTGGTTTAATTTAAAATTATTTGTTAAAACCTTTAGAAATTAACCATCAGTTTAATGTTTTACTGTCTTAGTTTGGTTCTGAGACAACCTTAGTCTTTATGATAAAAGGATAGACGTATCTAGGAATACTAGTTTACCACTTACGGTAAATGTTTCTCAAGAGTTGGAAAAACACAAATGTAGCTTTGGAAGCCAACTGAAGAATTATTTTTATTGCTTTTGTAGGTTGTAAACAGAAATGGGTGTTTCTGGGAAATCTTTTATCATAAGTGCACAGCCACAACATATATATATATAAAAAATTCCCTTCTCACCCACCGCGGGTGGTGATTCTTCTTCCTCTTAGCTCGGGTCCTCTACCAGAGGCCTGGGAGCTTGAGGGTCTCTCATGATATCTTGGCTGTGCCTAGGACTGCACATTTCTGGACTGAGATGTCTGATGTTGTTCCTGGGATCTGTTGTAGCCACTGTTCCAGTTTGGGGGTGACTGCCCCGAGGGTCCCGATGACCACAGGCACCACTGTGGTCTTCACCTTCCAGGCCCTCTCCAGTTCCTCCCTTAGGCCCTGGTATTTCTCTAGTTTTTCATGCTCCTTTTTCCTGATGTTGCAGTCACTTGGTATTGCCACATCCACCACAACGGCTTTCCTCTGTTGTTTATCCACCACGACTATGTCTGGTTGGTTCGCCCTCACCATTTTGTCTGTCTGGATCTGGAAGTCCCACAGGATCTTAGCTCGGTCATTCTCCACTACCTTCGGGGGTGTTTCCCACTTTGATCTTGGGGGTTCCAGTCCATATTCTGCACAGATGTTTCTGTACACTATGCCTGCCACTTGGTTGTGTCGTTCCATGTATTCTTTCCCTGCCAGTATCTTGCACCCTGCTGTTATGTGTTGGACTGTCTCAGGGGCCTCCTTGCACAACCTACACCTTGGGTCTTGTCTGGTGTGGTAGATCTGGGCCTCAATTGCTCTGGTGTTTAGGGCCTGTTCCTGGGCGGCCATGATGATATATATATATATATATATATATATATATATATACCTGTTTATGATCAAAACTATTGACACAAAATAAACCTTTAACATTTAGGTGTCCTTTAAATGCATTATTTTACAGTTTAAAGGCCAATTCACACTCTAATATAACTTGCTGGCTGGCTTTGAAGTATAAGTAGTAACATATTGGACATGTTATGTTTTCTAGGAAGCCTCACTTTGAAACAAATAATTGCAAACATGTCAAATATTAAAATTTTTAGTATTAAAACAATAAAAAAAGTTTATAGAGTTTATGGCATGTACATCATATAAATGTTTTTTCTGGTCTGTGTTTGTTCCAGGAAAAAATGATTATACAGCAACAAACTAGAAAAATATCTAAAGACTTAAATTAAGTTCAGAATTTTAAATTTATTGGCAACTTTGACTAAACCATAGTGAATGAAAAGTGCACATGCAGGCCTAAATAGAAAGATACATTCACATAAACACTTTTCAACAGAATGACACCTTGAAGACACTTGTATTCAATCATCATGATTTATTGGAGGTAGTGGTTCATCTTTGCCAGCATAAATATGAGATGTTTGGTGTCTCTAGTTTCATTCACAATTATAAGAAAATGAGGAAGTCTATGGAACTTGTGGTAAGGGAAAGTTATGCTGCCAAGGTGTACAAGGTGAAGTGGGAAAAAAAAAGAACATTATCTTAATTCCTAGACACAACTTAGCATTCTGGCATAATTTTATAAGGCAGGCCAGCATTAGGCAACTAGAATAGACATTCTATGTTGTTGAAGTCCATAATGGGTGGCCGTTAATGTACTTCTCTCTAGAACAGTTGTTTTTGAAATAGGGTCCAAACACTACGTTTGATGTTAGAAGTACATTGTGTAAGCATATCTCCCAAATAGAGGTCAGGTAAGATAAGGTAATTGTATTTATGTAGCACGTTTTCAGCAGTAATTCAAAGAGCTTTGGAGGATAATATTCAAACTAATTAGCTTGACTTCAATAATTTCTACACAGAATGGGAAGATTTTTTTTTTCCAATCTGATTTTTTGTTGTGAAAAAACAGTGTATTTTTAGACTTTGAAAAAAGAATGAGTCAAACTGGAGCAGTTTAGATAAATTGTAGGAAAACATATACATACAAATATACAAAATAATTTTGTTTATAGGACTACATTTTCCTTCACTTTTACATTATTTTACCCAAATTTGAGACCTGAAGGCAATTATTTTCTGTTCTTTACTGTATTATATCTTTTCAAACAGCCTATGTAAAGCCTCCACCTTGAGGTGTGATTGTTGTATCTGCAAAGACATTTAAAAATCCTGTCATAACTTAGACGATAATCCCATCCCGAAGGACATTGTTGAAAGAACTGATGTTGTCAGCGACTGTACATGTGGACTATTTAAACACACTGCACCAAGACCTATTGAGACAATCACAGAGCTTTTACACACTCATAAAACAGAACAGAAACACTGTAAAAACCATCAACCTCAATGAGCCCATGATTAACTGACAGGAGTGGCTGCCAGCACAGACTTGGCAAAACACCAGCGGTGTCACTGTGGTATGTTGTTGTTTGCTTACATGTGTAACCGCACTAAGGAGATCGTCACAGACACAATACTAGCTCTCATTTCTCTATGTGAGCGTCTGTTGATACTTGCTGTAAGACTGGGAGATGATCCATGACAGCTATGTGACTGGCAGGTCTCTGCAGAATCCCTCAACTGTCATTTTCAGTGGAAGAACATTCTTCCTTTATGAATTTCGACAACAACTCTTCACCTGAAAGGAAAAAGGCATGATTATTATGTCTGATAGAACATTTTACATCAAACAATTCTGATATATGTGTAGATTTTTTTTTTTTAATTCAGCCAGCCACTTCTAAAGGGCTCGTTCTGACCCTTGTTTGGTTTCTGTGATTCCATAGCAGAAATGCTCTGAGAACATATGAAAACTGTCTCTGTGCCTTCAGTCTCAACCAGACAGGACGTGAACACTGGGTGATGAATATGCAGAAAAAGTGTAAAGCATCTCTATAACGGAAGAGATTTCATATGCGAGGCCTTGAATGGCTCGCCTTGTGCAGAAGCACTGTACCCACTCCCATGCGGTAAACGGGTAAGGTGACCCAGGCTTGACAGGTTGCGGTCAGCCTTACCGGGAAAGCTGAGGGTTTTTAAGAGTTGAGGGTTGTTGTAATTTTGGCTGCTTGGGCGGAAGAGCAGTGTAGAGGTTAGGACAGAGAACTCTGTGAAAACATAATCAAGACCGGACACCAGATATGAGTGTGGACTTACATTTGCATGAACCGGTTGAGGACCAAAGTATGTTGGAATCACTTGATCAAAGGACTTTTAAATTCCGAAACAGATTTTTAATGGACAGTCATGGATGGTTATCTCTCTTCATGCAATACTCTGTTAAAGAAAGGCCTCTTTTAACACTGGCAAACTTTTTAAATGAAGTAATGCGTGTGTCTTTCCATTGCTGTTCAGTCCCTTTCTACTTCCATAGCTGTAAACAAACCACATTGTATCAGCGTTCCTGAACCATTAGTTTAGGAGATAACAGTCATAAAAATTCTACTTGTGAGATTTTCGTCTGAATTACTTTTTGCTCCTGTTGGCTTTTGAGTCAACAAAATCACATTCATGTACAATAAAGAAAACAAACACAATAAAATCATAAATGCACATCATATTAGCCCAACTTCAACTAAAAGCCTCTTAGAATAGAATTGTCATCAGCTGCTTTGTGAAAGTATCCACAGTCCCGTTTTTAAAAGTATTTTAAGTACAAGCTATGCAGAAAGTTTGGCAGTGTATTCCACTGCCTGAGTGCAACAGCCTGGAAAGATTGGTCTCGTGGAGTTTTGATAAAATATTGTTTTTCAGTGTTTTTCAATTTATATTCTGAGACACACCCATCCACCCAATCCTAAGGGCAACTTAGAGAGACCGAAATATCTAACATGCTATATTTTTGAACTGTGGGAGTGGGAGTACACAGGCAGAACCTACACTTGCAAAGGAAGAACATGCAGACTATATGTAGAAAGAATCTGGGCTGGGATTTGCATCCATGTTCTACTTGCTGCAAAGGAACAGCACTAAGTGTGGTACTACTGTCCAGCCCCAAACTGAAACAAATATATATGAAATATTTATTTTCACAACCCCAGTGGCATATAAAATATATTTCTATATTTGTTAAAAAAGACAGACTTTGTAGTCATTTTGTAAAATATGTGTTGAGCCACAATTATGTGGCTAAAGTTTGTATATTGTTACTGAGTCATTTAAGCACAAACATAGGATTAATGTTGTAATTTAAAATAGTTGATGATGGCCTGTTCCTAAAGCACATTATTTGTTTTCATATATTTTGTAATACCAATAAAAATGCAAAAAAAAAATAAAAATAATAATAATACTTTGAATGTTATATATATATATATATATATATATATATATATATATATTTTAGGATATATATATATATATATATATAGCTGTCATATATATATATATATTCCTCAGAACCCCAGTTGGTGAATATTTTGTACCTTATGATTGAGTTTTGTTAGGTTTATTTTGCGTTTGTTTATTTCTAATTAGGTTCTGATATAGGAAAACAATCAGGTAATCTCTTTTCAGGTTTTACTTAATATAATTTAATAAATTTCTTCTCTGATTAACTCAGAAAATCCTTTGATAGTCTCCATTAATGTTACCCACCAAACTGTGTATACCAGATATATATATATATATTTATGTACTTGAGTACAGTTTTTTTTTATTTTTATTTTTTGACTGGACTAGGCGTTGTCAGACCCTTCACTAAAGGAATGCATATTAGTTTGAACTGTAACTTGAGAGTACGTCCCAGAGTCTTCCCTGCTGGAGTTTCTGTGTATACCAGATACTAGTATAATTTTTATGTACTTGAGTACAGTTTTTTTTTATTTTTATTTTTTGACTGGACTAGGCGTTGTCAGACCCTTCACTAAAGGAATGCATATTAGTTTGAACTGTATCATTCTTCACTTCAGGCACAACGCTCTTATAGCTACCTAATTGTGTGGCAGTTTTGCAATAAAGTGAAATACTTCCAAATTTCAAATCTGGGCAACCATTCCCTCATGTTCTCTTTTGGGGATTGCATTGTGGTTGTTTCCCCTGTCCTTTCCTGAAAGTAATCCTGTTACATGTTTCTTTGACTCCGTCTTTCCGCTGATATTGGAAAAGCACTGCAGGATAAAGGAATCTGCTGCCATGCATAGCAAAGAAAGGCTTTCCACTGATATCCAAAACTTCAAGCAGGGCACTTCCCCTTCCCGAAAAACCTTCCTTACCGCAGGCCTCCTTCAAAGACCAGCTTCTCAGCAACAGTCCGCCCCGGCATGCCGACCCCTGTTCCTGCATTTCCACTGTGGTGAGAGAGGCAGGCGGAGCTGGGCTGGACTTCAACTCAGGCAATTGTCTTCTCCTAAGCTGTCTTTGTGCTTTTGAATGTGTCTTTGTGTGTGCGTGCATCTCCACGTGGATTTGTAAAACCCTGAATCATGAATTTCTGCTGATGATATGCTGATGGCATTTAAGGCCACGTGACCAACAGAGGGCCACACACAGGAAAGTGTCCACTATTGGGGTAATAATGCATGAGTAATAGGGCAGTGGTTTCGGAAAAGATTATGTTTAAGCCATTTGAATGTCAGCAAAGACAAAGAACAGCATCAACCTGTTTGCTTTTTACACTAATTACATTGGATTAAAAGAAAAATACAGCATGAGTAGCAGAATAAAAATAAATTGATTTTGTTGGACTATTGAAGCATATTAATAAGAACAGAAGAATGAAGAAGCATCATACAGAATAATTGTAATTGTCAAAATCATGCTGCCATGAGTTTTAACATTTTACATGTTTAGTGAGACCTTTTGAAGCTAAGGTTGAACTTTTGGGTTGTTGCTAAGATCCTTTGATCGGATATTTGCTGGGATGTCCACTCCTGGGAAGCTTGACAGCCATCTCAAATGTTTTCCACTTGTAAAAATTCTCTCTATGGAATGATTGACTTCAAGTAGTTTGGCAATTATCTTGCAAACGGCTTGAAATAAGAAGCAGATGAAATGTCTAAAATCAAACTCATAAAACACGCGGCAGCAGTTTGGAAATAATTCTGTCCAATTATTTAGACGTTTTTTCTTTTGAATCTATATGCACCCAATAATTGTTTGTGTCTTTGCAATGCTGTCTTCGGACTTGATTCTGTGGCTGGACTGTAACTTTAAGAGTTAATGTTGTATCAGAGCAGTGTCAAACCTGTAGGCTATCTGAAGCCATGATAATAGAGATAAATGACAGAGATTAAATTTCCATCTCTGCCCAAGCTACACAACATTATGTTAAGACTGATGACTGGTATTAACGTGGATTACCGGCTGTGTGTGTCTGTCTGTTTATACACACTGAGCTAATTTTAGCCTTTGTGCAAATATTCTTGTATTTACAGGCCTGTTGCACTTCCTCCACACAGCACACAAACGTTCAGGTCACATGTGATTGTTTCGTAAGCTGTCTCTGTGAGCAGAATGAGCTTTAGAAAGCAGAATTTTAATCAATCACTTCTTATTCCCTTAAATTTTATTCCCTGAAATTCATTTGGCCAGCCCTCTTTTAAAAGTACAGGTCTGCATGCTGATCTGTGGGCCTGAACCTGAGTCACACTGGGCTGGACTTCAACTCAGGCAATTGTCTTCTCCTAAGCTGTCTTTGTGCTTTTGAATGTGTCTTTGTGTGTGCGTGCATCTCCACGTGGATTTGTAAAACCCTGAATCATGAATTTCTGCTGATGATATGCTGATGGCATTTAAGGCCACGTGACCAACAGAGGGCCACACACAGGAAAGTGTCCACTATTGGGGTAATAATGCATGAGTAATAGGGCAGTGGTTTCGGAAAAGATTATGTTTAAGCCATTTGAATGTCAGCAAAGACAAAGAACAGCATCAACCTGTTTGCTTTTTACACTAATTACATTGGATTAAAAGAAAAATACAGCATGAGTAGCAGAATAAAAATAAATTGATTTTGTTGGACTATTGAAGCATATTAATAAGAACAGAAGAATGAAGAAGCATCATACAGAATAATTGTAATTGTCAAAATCATGCTGCCATGAGTTTTAACATTTTACATGTTTAGTGAGACCTTTTGAAGCTAAGGTTGAACTTTTGGGTTGTTGCTAAGATCCTTTGATCGGATATTTGCTGGGATGTCCACTCCTGGGAAGCTTGACAGCCATCTCAAATGTTTTCCACTTGTAAAAATTCTCTCTATGGAATGATTGACTTCAAGTAGTTTGGCAATTATCTTGCAAACGGCTTGAAAAAATAAGAAACAGATGAAATGTCTAAAATCAAACTCATAAAACACGCGCAGCGGAATTTGGAAATAATTCTGTCCAATTATTTAGACGTTTTTTCTTTTGAATCTATATACCCAATAATTGTTTGTGTCTTTGCAATGCCTGGACTGTAACTTTAAGAGTTAATGTTGTATCAGAGCAGTGTCAAACCTGTAGGCTATCTGAAGCCATGATAATAGAGATAAATGACAGAGATTAAATTTCCATCTCTGCCCAAGCTACACAACATTATGTTAAGACTGATGACTGGTATTAACGTGGATTACCGGCTGTGTGTGTCTGTCTGTTTATACACACTGAGCTAATTTTAGCCTTTGTGCAAATATTCTTGTATTTACAGGCCTGTTGCACTTCCTCCACACAGCACACAAACGTTCAGGTCACATGTGATTGTTTCGTAAGCTGTCTCTGTGAGCAGAATGAGCTTTAGAAAGCAGAATTTTAATCAATCACTTCTTATTCCCTTAAATTTTATTCCCTGAAATTCATTTGGCCAGCCCTCTTTTAAAAGTACAGGTCTGCATGCTGATCTGTGGGCCTGAACCTGAGTCACCTGTTTTAAGTTGAACAAGAAAATTTAAGTGTGATAATATCCTTAGCAAAATTACATTTTCTTTTTTTTTTTTGCATTTTAAGAATGCAAAAGCCTGTTGTTACAGTGAAGTGGGTATTGTTTTGCAAGAGAGGAAAGAAACAGGAACGTGGAGAGGGGAAGGCGTTGAGATAAGAAAGTGCTAATGTCTCTAATTCACTCCAGATGAAAGTTTTTGAGCTGACAGGGTTGGGACGGATGAGAAATGTCGGCCACGCCTACATCACACCATCTTTTAATGAGTCTCCTAATGTTGAAAGATGGGTCGTAACCATAGAAATGAAGAGCAAAACACACATGGTCACAAACGTGTTCTCCTCTGAAGTGTACGTGGTTCATCGGTCTCCTTCAACCATGCAGCCGTCACTGTGTTTTTAATTTGTTTTTGCGTCAGCAGTGTCCCAGCCTGAGGAAGTCTCAAAGGTTTCTGCGTCACAGTCTGATTACATACTCAGGAAATTAGACATAGGAAATTAAGCTTGAGCACTAATCTTCTGCTTTTTAACCCTTAATTCTTTTTTTCAGTATTTTAAATTTTGAAAGAAATTTCTTATTAATTTTAATTAATAAATTTTGAGCTTTAGAGTTGATGGGAACTGCACATAGATATGTATAGGTAGATATCTTTATTGGAACTTTTATAATTTGACGTCTGGTTATGAGTTTTTTCTTCCACATAACATAAATCCTCATATTTACACATTTTTCAAATGCCACCAATCAGACACCTTTAATGAATCTAAAGGACAGAAGGGAAGGTATTTATAACCATCATGAAACTTCTGGACCGTAACCTGGATCCTACTTGTTGTCATGTCTACGGAGGTCATGTAGCTGTTGAGCTGTTTCTGTCCAGGGGGTCCTGGGTGGATTCAGAGAGGTCTGAGGATTCCAGAAGGCTGTGTGAATCTAATGCCATAATTCCCATGGTGTAAAAAAGTTCCACAGTAGAGTCTTCAGATGACCTTTTAAAATCAAATTTCATGTTAATTTAAATATCGGAAAAAAATATAGCACTATAAAAGCAAGTCATTTAAAAATTGGTCCACTCTAGCAAAAACAATAGTTATTTACTTATTTTGGATGCCAGAAGGTTAAAAAAGTTTTAAAATCTCAATCTAAATCTTAACATCTGTTTGTCTGTGAAATGAAAATAAAGGTGGCGCCTTGTTCTTCAAAGGTGTGCCATACAAATGTAAGAATGTTATGAGAATGTGTCCAGTTGACAAAACTATAGAATAAAAGCAGCAAGCTGCAACAATAACATTATGGAGCTTAGTTTACAAAAAGTAACAGCAGGACAGAGATGTGTTTCCACATGGGAAGATTAGGGTCAGGATTTATATCAGTGACTTCCGCTGCTCACAAGGAGGATATTTATCAAGTGAACAGTGCTGGATGGGATGTTTGTGGGCGCTGCCAGATGGAAAGGAGCATGGTGGATGTTGGAGAGGGAAAGATGTTTGGGAATGATGGAGTAAAGAGGGGGAGTTGCTAAAGAAGAATGCATCAAATTAAGTCATTCTGAATCATTGTCTCTGTTATCTGAGTATTGTGCATGTCACAGCTAAATGGACCAGCAACAGCTTTACTTTAGGTAGCTGGAGAAACAGAAGACCAGAATGTAGAATGTAACTTTTAAAAAATAAAAATATTTTTTTGCATATATGTTAAAATTATCACTTTGTCATGACAGAATAGTATGAGAAAAGCTGTGAAAAAAGTGAGCTCCTGTGCTCCTACTACCATTTGAAATACATGCTCAGTTAGAATCAACCAATCAGAGCTGGGAGGAGGGTCTTAGCATTGTCATTCAAGCTTGTGTACATGCTGCTCACACCTTCCCCCTTGCTCTCTGCTGTGCTACAGCTGGTTTTCCATAAAAGAGCCTGCGATTAATGCTGTAGCATAGCGACAGATGATGGTGGATGAGCAGTTTTCCTGTAACGGTAAGTTGTTTCTCTATCACAGGGGTGGGCATTCCTGTTCCTCGAGGGCTGGTCTCCTGCAATTTTTAGATGTATCTCTACTTCAACACACCTGAGTCAAATAATGAGGTCATTAGCAGGACTCTGGAGAACCTGACTAAACTTGGGAGGTGATTCAGCTATTGGATTCAGGAGTGTTGGACCAGGGAGACATCTAAGAGTTGCAGGACACCGGCCATCGAGGACCAGGAGTGCCCACCCCTGCTCTATCATTAGCACAGTGAGCAACATGTACACAAACTTGATTGACAACACCAAGATCTTGTTCTGGTTGGTTGTTACTGACAGAGAATGTTTTTTTTTTGAAGAAACAATATTTGCATAGAATTCTCAAAATGTCTTTTTCTATAACAAGTATTGTGATGTTTGGGAATGATGGAGTAAAGAGGGGGAGTTGCTAAAGAAGAATGCATCAAATTAAGTCATTCTGACTTATTTATTTATTTATTGCCATCCCCGTATGCTGATAATATTATTAGTGACACTTATTTAATTCATCCTAAAAAAGATTTAGAAAGTAAAAAGTTTGAAATTGAGATGCTGACTTATTGTTTTTCCCAGTTAGTAACTCTTTATTATTAATTATTCAATTATTGAAAGTCATATGGCACCACAGCATTTACTCATATAAAATCATACTATCTAACAGTTGTCTGTGGCTCAATTCTTTTTTACCAGTGTCTTCTAATGCATAAAGTCTTCACTTATTAGCCTATTTCAATGACAAAAACCATTAGTCACTTTAAAGATCTGGTTTTCTTTGAAAGCTACCATACCCAAAAGAGCAGTCGCACATTAGATTTTTGATGAAAAATGCCAATCACCTTAGTCCCTATAGCTGCTTGCTCTTGTTATGTGGATATGTGGCTGTGTGTGCATAAGCCTTTTTTTGGAAGAAAATTCTGTAATAAAATGTCAATAAAAATCTCAAGGATATTTTGAACTTATGGCCAAATTTTATAAACAAGATAAATAACAGTGACTCAAACAAAGAAAGGTAATGATGGTGACACTATTACAAACCTCTCCTGAGAACTCTGTTGTGAAATTTTCATGAATTATCACAGATACCAGAACCCTACCTGCATGTCGTCACATAATGAGGACTCTTCCACTGAAGCCTCCTGGGCATGACCTCAGCTCACCGCTGTAGGACCTGTTGCTATGTTTACACTTGTATTTGCGATTGTAGGGTAGCAATAACTGATTGGTGGTAAATGTCTCCAGGGAAGATGAGCAGACTGAGGGAAAGAAAGAATGTGAGGCTTCTACAGTTCTTGAATGACTTTTCCAGGGAGTTTCTATTCCTGGCTCTCTGATCCAATGTTAAAGGAACAGAGTGTACAAATCCACCTCTGCTGTCTGCTCTTCAAACATTAACAATTATTATCTTCAAATAACCAACAGTGTATGGCATTATGCACAAAAGGAGATCAAATTGAGACATAAAAAATTTGTTGCCATCATATAGCCCTTTGGCATAAAAGTGGTTGACTTGATTAACCTGGTTGGTTTCCTTTCATTCATTCAGGGCTTTCAGAGAAAATTTAAAACACTTAATTGTGTTGCTGTCCATTCGGTCTTGTGTATTTCTGGATCCTGAAGTCATTTGTCAGCTGTTTTGACTGGCCTGTGGTTTTTTTGTTTTTAGTGTGCTGAAGAGGAGTTTCAAATTATTGTTCTATGTCTGTCTATTAAAATAAAGCTGCAATAAAATTTGTTTATTTTTTTTCTGTGTATGCGAAAAACAAGCAAGCCTAAATGCGAAATCTAAGTAATCAAAACCACCTACATCAAATATCCCTCATAATCTGTGCTTTAAGGTTGAAGTGAAGCTGTGGAGTGAACAATCATCACCAGTTCAGATCATGTCATCGATCAACAATAATGTGTGCAGACACCCAGAAAAGGAGTGAAAAAGGTTAAGAGGAGCGCTGTGAGGCAGATGGGGACTTTCCAGAAGATCCTGACTTGTCAAAAATCCTGACTTGTCAAAAATCCTGAATTTGACAGTCGATCTTCAAGTTTCTGTCTACCTGCCCTGACATAGTCTGCTCTCAATGCACTTCTCTCC
Organism: Gambusia affinis; assembly: GCF_019740435.1. NCBI lineage: Eukaryota > Metazoa > Chordata > Actinopteri > Cyprinodontiformes > Poeciliidae > Gambusia > Gambusia affinis. The sequence goes on along the minus strand of NC_057877.1, from coordinate 20,831,025 downwards.
ATGTCTGTCTCTCTATCAGATTCACCTGATCTGTGTACATGTTTTTATTCATTACCATAGCTGCAGCAACACTTGCACTTACTGAGCAGAAGACGCCTGTAATTACACAAAAAAATGTAGGGATTGAGATGTGATTGTAATGATGAGTGAACATCAGAGGGGGGAATTAGTGGGCGGATGCACGTTCTGCCATGTGGAGAGCCGAGATTTGAAAAATTAATGTTCACCGAGAACTCTCTTTTATGTTTCAAGCACTTAAGTCTATCTTATAAATCCCATCTCCCAAGCTCTCTTTAAGTAGTTTTGTGTTTAACATCACATCATACGGCTGTGCGAACACTGAATAGCCACAAAAAAAGAAAGACCTGAACAAATGAGGGATGAACTCTGTTTTAAAATCACGTTGAAGCAATTCATGTCTTTGTAGAAGGTTTCCACGAAACACAAAAACCATAATTTGTGAAAATTTCCACTTCAAAGCTGATTTAAAGCCAGACTGAGACTATAAATAGTTACTGTTTGCAAACACTCTGTGCATCTTCCTCTTTTTAGGATATGTGCGGATTAATAGTGGCAGTGAATATTGGACTTTGGCTTGTTGCAGCAGACATGAATGAATCTGTGGTGAATTGCTGTATTTATTTTGCAGCCCATAGATAGGTTCTTGCTCACATCATACAGCTGTAGGACCTGTTGCTATGAAGGACCTGTTGCTATGAAGGAAAGGTGCTGCATAAGAGGATTTTGTGTAAAGGTAATTTATTTCTTAGTGCAAAATACACATGTGGAAAAGACCCAACAAAAATTTACAAACAATCCAATAAATTCTAAAAATCTTGTGAAAGTAAACAGAAAGTTAGTATAATCTCAACCTTTATTAAAACCATGTTTACCCGAGCCACCTGTCGGCTTAATTTTATTGAAACAAAGCCAAGAAAATATATTTTTTATACGACTCATTTGGCATAATTTGGAAATCGCTTGCCTCTTTACGTAGTTTATTGGTGCCTGAGATTAAATGCAATTTGAAAAGCGGAAACATTTTAGCGTAAGAAAAATAAAAGCAAAAAGAAAACAAGTCTGTCTGTCATATTTTTTCACAACAGTTTCCCTTTTGTCTGTCATTGAAAAGACAAAAACAGCTCTCGAAGATATTTGAAGCACGTAAGCTATGGTATCTGAGGAGTTCTTGCAGCATGTATTTTCTATAAATAGCTTCACTGTTGGGACTTCCTTCAGGTGCACTTTAATTAAAGCTCATTAAATCATGTCACTGATTCCCAAAACATCTATTTATGACCAGGATTTTCATTTTGAAACTCTTGGCATTTGGTTGGTATCTGTAGTTGGTACACTGATGTTTGCTGAAGGTCTCCTCAGGTATTCATGCCTGTGGTTTCACCTGATATTTATCAGCATGGGGAGCAGTTCTGCGCGTTGTGACCCATTTTGGACCCACTTGGTTGCCAGCGGCAAAACACTGGGGGGAAAAAAATGCGTACCAGCTGGATGATGCAATGCTGCATCCATCTCGGTTACACTCCCATGTCACTCACTATTCATATACTTCTCTCACCGTTTGAATTTCTTTCATTTCTCATTGTGTCTGCATTTTAGGGAAAGGCCATTTGGCACAGTGCGAGGGGGAAAATATAGCTCATGTTTTTGTAAAAGGTGTGTGTGTGTGTTTATGCACAGTGACACATTCCAACAAGATGGAGCTCGAGGCGCAGAGATTCCCTCTGGAGTTTCATCACAACACAGTGGTTCATGATGATGGAGATGCTGCACTGTTTGCAGAGAGTGAGCTGTCAGCGTGGGCCCACATACAGCAACAGTAGCTTAGGCTACAGTTTTGGAAAACATGGAAAGTTTGTGTCGCACTGGCCTCCTACGTTGATCCTCTCGTAACTTATTGTGACACTTGTTGTTGACTTTGAGCTGCACTGCGTGGGTTTGGCTCTGTCCTGGAGGGAAATCAGTCCGTTTGTATTTGGGAAAACACAACTGCTGTAATTTGGGTCGGCCTGTAACCTGTTGATTAAAGGTGTAATTGTCTGTGGTTTCTCTCCACAACCTCCCCTTCTCACTCTTTAGCATGAACACATTTTTTTTTTCCAGATTCTGTCACATTTTCTTCCCCTTTCTTTTCTACACTTTCAGGTTTGATCATTGTCATTTTCTTCCTTGAGTTAAGTTGGAAGAAAATAGCACTGTTTGTAAGAAAAAAAATCAGGTGATCAAGCCAGGAACATTCACATATCAGCTCAGATCAACATTTATGCAACAATTTTATCAGATGCAAAACAGTTTTGAGAGAAACCCAAAACAGCCTTAATAACCTTAAACTGCCATTTGTCCAGTCTCACATCGCTGCATGTGCGATGTGAGACTGTTCGCACATGCAGTGAACAGTCTCATGTGCGAACATGAGACTGTTCACAGTGTAGACTAGAATAAGTTAAATACATTGTAGATCTATGCCTTAACTCCCAATTTGTAACTTTAAAAGCAACAAAGTTGCTTGTCTTATTTTTCCACCCTTAAAAGAGAAAATAGCTATGATGCATCATAAGAAGCCCCAAATTAATTTGACATTGGTATCCCTGATGAATCTATGTAAAATTCTGAATGACACTGTATAATATATGGTACACATTCCTTTAAACTCTCCTACACCTGTGTATATACGACTCAATGTCTCCATTTGTTTCTCTGTCCACGAAAGCGAAGGCCATGGCTAAATTAATGCAGCTCATATTTATACACGTGTCACAACTTTTGGGTACATTGTCAGTGAGCACACACTTGCATACCTTCACACACTTATGGAGTCACATTCCACAATTTCATGCATGCATTTCAACAAGCCCCTGTGTGAGCACGAAAGAAGTGAAACCGCCAATTGCAGCACATATATCCTGTACATTTAGAAGCTTTTTAAATGGATGCTTTGCTGTCAGGCAAAATGTTTGCTTGTCAGTGCCCCCCCCACCCCCAAATGCTGACAGAGCTTGGCTGACTTCCCAGAATAGAAGAATATTTGACAGGTTGTCTGAGAGGCCCAACAGTCACAATGACACTCTCCCCAAACACACACATTCTTCAAGTGGTGTACGCAACTGTGATCACTCAGGCTGGCCATAACATAATGATAGAGAATGGAGGCATTAAAGCAATTTGTTTGATTTAAGTTGTCAAGAAACACTAGGCCATGGCCTTCTCAGCTGGTTTCTATAGACGCTGCATGTGTGTCCTATGCACTTCATCTCCAGAGGAGAGCTGAAGGGAAACACGCACTGTGATGTGTGTGGGAAGGAGTTTTATTGTGGGATGTAGTAGCACAAAATAAGAGTAGTATTTACCCTCTGTACATGGTTGTGGAGTGTCACATCTTTGATTCTCGTCTTTCACCCGTTGAATCAAAACATTTATGTTTGTCTGCTAACATGAACTTCTGATTTTCTATACTGCACATGCTAGTAAGACTCAATGTGGAGTTCTAAAAGAGAACTGTATGAGTACATTTAAAGTCTTTTGAGTTCAGTCAGTTGAAACAAGTTCAGTGTTTCATACTGGACAGATTGTAAATGGTAATTATCCTGTACTTTTACATCACCCCAAAGCACTTAAAACTACATTAAGTAATTCACCCAGTTGCACACTGATTTTTGTTCAGTTACCATCTTACAGAACTGAGGTTGCTTTACTCTTGCCAGACTTCCATAATGGCCAGATTTTAGAAGGGCACAGTCAGTTGGTCCTTGCGATGTTCTTCACAAAACTTCTCTAACAAACCTCTGCTATATTTGCCAAACATATTAGTTGCAATTACAATAAATATAATAACATAAGGTTTTTGAAATGTGACTCATTTAGAAAAAAGTCTAGGGTATAAGAAAAATTTAGAATTTTCTTATATAGATAATTCATGTCATAGTACTCTGTCTTTTTTGTCTATTAAGTAGGCAAACATGCATTAAGCAAATGTGTTTCAAGTCAAACACAATAACTTGGACTACAAACAAGGCATTTCAAGGAGCTTTATGAGTTTTTGTTTTTACATTAGCAGAAAACAGCATGCAATGGGTGAAATAAAATTAAAAATCTCTTAAATCTACAAAGGAAAACAGTTATTTGATGCAGCTCCAACAAAACTCACAACTCTGAAATAATTACCAGATAAAATTCAACTTCCTTCTATGAATATTGTGTAAAACTTCATCTATTTGGTTTGGTATCCAAATGTTTAAAGTTTTGCGCCAACCTCTTGTGTTGTGAGTGTACATTGCTATTATGTAATGTGTGCTGTGTGTCTCTGTATAAAGTACCCTCTCACTTCCTCTTGTAATTGATGTAAATATAAATGAAAATGCCAGAATGAAAAGTAAAAGCATGAGTGGAGTGTCACAGGTAATTACACTGAGTTGCAGAGTGTGATTGAACTTGATTAAACCTTCTCATGGTGTGTGTGCACGTCATGAGGGAAATAGAGGCCCAGTGTTCTCGGATCCCAGCTTTAAATAAGGGGTCTTTATCTACTCATGTGTGCGTGTGTGTGTAGCGCTGGTGTGAACACCCTACAGAGTTGGAGTTTTATTCCTCCATTTAGATGTGGCCCATGTGGCCCGCACCAGGTGTGGTGACCGCTAACCAGCTTTTCACCGTCATACCTGATCGGAAGCTTGAGGCCAAGCTGGCACACACTCAAGCTTACGCACTCACAGCACACGGTGTCACCCACACACTCGTGCCTTCTCAAAGCCATTTCTAATTTAAATTTAATCTCCCACAAAGTGTTTATTAAGCTCACTCTTTTCACTATTTTCTATGGAAGGAGGAATTCTGGGAGTTGTAGTAGGAATTTTAGAAAAAAATCTGATTTGCTATTGTTTCTAGGAATACCTTTTTATGTTTAAAGTACATTTTGTTTAGCATAACTTTTGGGGTTATTTTTTTGAAAATTGTGTAGTAACAGCTTTGTGTCATGACACAAATGTATAAGAACATAATTCATTACTATTCTTGTATTATTGCAGCAACAATGTTTTTATATTTTTTACAGTAAATCTCCTCTACATTTATTTCATTAAAGGAAGTTACAGTGCTGATGAGTCTTTCAAATATACAATGACCCTGAATATACAAGCAAATTAGTTGCAATGGTGTGAACCAACAGCCTACAAAACCAGCATGGAGGAAATAAAAATAGTTTTTGTACCCCTAACTGATGTAATACAAGAAATGTTTGCTGTAGTCCAATTTAATGGCAGGCAGTGAGAACTAAAGTAAGTTTTTGTTCAATGTATGTAAATATATAATTTCAACTCTATGTTTGACCCTCATTTCACAGAACGTTTTTTTATTCTTTTGGATATCTCCGTAATCCTATGTACAAAGCATCCACATATCTTACAAGTTTATGCATAGTGATCATGGATGGTGCAAAGGAAACATCATTTCCTTGGTGCATTCAGATTTTTTCTGCCTTCATTTTGATTTTTACAGCTCAAAACCAAAATTCAGATTTATTGTGTGTTCTGCAGGAATAAGGAGAAACTTCAGTTTTTTTGGTACAGATCTTATTGGTATTGAAAATGTCTCATTTTTTCCCCCTCTTTTTGTTCCCAGATTTCCTTTGACTTGGCTGAATACACAGCTAATGTGGATGGTGTGGGCACATTGCGTCTCCTGGATGCAATCAAGACGTGTGGTCTGACCAGCAGCGTCAAGTTCTACCAGGCTTCCACCAGTGAGCTGTATGGCAAAGTCCAGGAGATCCCGCAGAAGGAAACCACACCTTTTTATCCCCGCTCACCTTACGGTAGAACTAACTAATGCACCGAATGCTGCAGATTCACGTGGCAGCAAGCATAAAATATATTCTCTGTTTACATTTGTCAGTGATTGCACGTGATCATTTAAACACATACAAATTGCATGAAATCTCTCCTGCACTTTATCTTTTTTATGAATAAACATCCTTATGAATGTGTGTGAGTGAATAGAGAAGTGTTTTATAGTTCTAACTTCCTTTGAGTTTGCTTCACACCCTGGGGCCAAACGTCGGATTGAAGACTGGAGTGGCTCTCTTTTTAACAAAGACACCTTTATATCCACAGCACTCAGCACTCACTTTCAGCTTACACACACTTGCACGCCCACGCACACGCACGCGCACGCACACACCCACACACACCCACACACATGCATAAACACCGGCTGCACACGTGTGTTAGCTATCAGGTTTAATGTTCTCCGTTGTCTCAGTGCTCTCCCGCCTGACACTTTCCCCATCTGTCAGCACTCAATCTGAAGCTGAATAGGAGGTGCGTACCAAGCTGCTCCTCCATTAATTAGACCTGAGAAGTTGGAGGCGGAGGTTGCCGTGGTGAACTCCCTTCACCTTAAGTTTACATCCTGGCCTGTGGCTTAATCAACAGGCACCTCCCTTCATTCGTTTTGGTATCTGACTCATTACAGGAGAAGGGAGGATGAGGAGGAGTTTGGTTAAAGATGGTGCTGCTCTAGTCAATCACAGTCTCAGATTTACACTCCTGAAAGAAGGAAAAGTTTTGTTGATGTTCTATATTTAACTCCAGGATGTGGTTTTATGGCCTTCCTCAGCTATTTTAATTGAAGAAGCATTTCTCTCTCTCTCTCTGCTTTTTACGTTGCTACATTAGTTTAAGGATTTTTTTATTGACTGGTTTCAATTTTTTGTTTTATTTCAATAAATAACAAAGACAACTTTGTTATTAAATTTGATCTTTCAGTTGAATTAAAAATCATTATTTTCAAAACAATTAAACCTTACAAAGTTTACATGGGCATAAAATTCACATAAATCAGAAATATTCATGGTAACTATTTTTGCAACCTACTATAATCTGCCCACTACCTGTCACACTGTATATTATTTGTCTGTAATATTTCCTGTTTTCCTTTTCTATCTCCTGTCTACCCTCTCAGGAGCTGCTAAACTTTATGCCTACTGGATTGTGGTAAACTTCCGTGAAGCCTACAACATGTTTGCTGTCAACGGAATCCTGTTTAACCATGAGAGTCCGAGGAGAGGTCAGTAAAAACCATAACTTCTATTTACTTTGACCTGTAAAACAATTTATCTGAAAAATATACTCTGTATTGCCAAAATTATTGGGTTAACCATCCAAACAGTGAATTGAGTCAGTCCAATTACTTTCATATCCATATGTAATAAAACCCAGAGGGGGCAAGCTGATGACAAGGGAGATGGTACATAGAGGTTGCCATTTTTCTGCTGAGTCAACAGCTATGGTTCTATATACTTTTTCTGGTTATCAGTTTGGCTTAAAAACAGTGCTCAGAGAGATAAAGTGTCAGATCCACTGGTGTAACGCTCACCCCTACTGGGCCCTAAAGCATTCATGACATCTTATGGAGTGACCTAATATTTCTGCCTTTCTGGTAGTACAATAGAAGAGTCTGGGTTTAACATTTGCCAAGAGAAAAGCACTTGTCTAAGTTTTGTGTTCTCGTTTTTTCAAGAAAGGTACTCTTAATGTTTACAAGCATACCTGGACATTTTGGGCAATTTCATGCTTTTTTGGCACAGTTTGGAGATGGTCCCTTGTGTACTAATTGATGGTTTGCTAGTGCAGACCGTCAGTTAGAAAGCTCCATCAGTTTCAGGTTAGAAACTGATGGAGCTTTCTAACTCTGTTGGGATAATTTTAGAGTGGATAGTAACCAAGACCATCTCATCCAAAATCAGTACCCGATCTTTTGGAAAAGGTCAAAAGTTGCCCTAAAAACACCTTCTTATAAATGTGAAGCTGTTTTATGTGCACAGGGTGGACCAAAACCATACTAAATTCTTTGCACCAAGCAAGAGATGTAATTAAAGTTCAGATGTTTAACCCAAGACAAGTAACCCAGTACTTTTGGCAAAATAGTTAGATCAGTTAGACAGTTACTCTGTTTTGACTTGTTTCAACATAATATTTAAGTATTGAACAGCGTGAATATTCAGTGTTCCAGATGATACTACAGATGTTTGGATAATTTCCAGCAGCACCAGTGAAGTAAATTCATGTATGAAGCCAGATAGGAAGTTTTAACCTAATCAGACGAACATCAACATAAATTCCTCAAATTCTTAACAGTGCAAACTGAATACAAGGACAATTCTTTTACAATGTTCATGTGTGATAAAATGGCAAAGTATGAAGCCCCTGACAACACTTAACCTCAATAAAAAGTTAAAGCCACAATAGTAATAGTACATTGTAAAACATAAATAAATCCATTGTTACACTGTGAAAAAGTATCCAATTACACACTCCATATAAAGTCTTAATGAGCCATAGGTGAGGCTAGGCTTCTTATAGCCACTTGGCACACACTCTTACACGTTCTGACATATAGTGAATGGTTTGTGGTCATATTTTTAATATGTGTTGCAGGCCCTGAGGGTCGCATGCGCTGCTTTAACCCGATTTACACGCCACTGTGACTCAAAATTAATAACACATGACTAGAGCCCTGAAACTATGCCCAGGTCAGCCGCTCAGGTGTTTATGATTTATACCCTAATGAAGGCACTGGCCACGACCCCGACCAGTGTCAGGGGTCATTCGGTAAACTCTAATGGGTTAGCACAGACAGATAGATGTGGGAACCAGTGTGGGTTACTGGCAGTTCAGTAGAGATGATGAGGTCCTTACAGGAATACAAAATCAACAAAACTTAAGATAGTTAGGTTTTTAATGTTGGTAAAATATCATCTACAAGTGAATTTCTTTTAGATATAAAAACAGGCTGAATGCTTGTGAAATTTCAGGATTAGAGATGTGAGGGCTTGTTAAACACACAGACATGACCTTTTAAAGGCAACGCTTGCTCCCCTCTGATAACATGATATCAGCTTTTTGGTTTACATCAGCTCTGCCCATTCTTACCACACATACTCCTTTCTGTCTTTTTCCTCCCTCTTGTTTCAGTCTTCCTTTTTTCCTAATAGTCAGTATAAGTCTCCTTATAGTCTCCAGCAGGCATTTAGGTTTCACTCTTATCAACTCTATTTTCAGACAAGTTTGATGTTGCTCATGTAGGAGGAACGCGGTGCGTTCCATAGTGCAGTGTGGTGCTTATCTTGGCCCAGTTGACCAGTGTTTACCCAAGCCCCCAGGGTGCGTCATGACCCTGTCGGTGCCACACTGAAGAGACACTCGGCTCTGTGTTCTGTTACTCGCAAGATGACTCTTTTCTTTAAGAGTTTGTCCTTTTGAGGTGCGAAATCTTCTTGCCATGTTTGCACTATGCTTTGATTGTAGGGTTGTACTTTAAATCATATACTTTGATATGTATATTTATACTTTATGCTAACTGGATATTACAAACATCTAATTTTGGCTTGAGTGTAGTAAATGTACCATAAACAAAAGCATGATTACTAAGCAGACCCTCCAGAACTTTTCTTTTTCATGTTGTTGTTCTTGTGTTGCTTTCTCGTCAGCAGAGCAGCATCAAAAGTATATATGATAGCACTAATATCTATCTTTATATATTGTTATGATTCCTTAGTATTTTTAACAGTTTGGTCTGCTTTAGTATGTCAAAACTCCAGAAATGGTAAATGGGCTGAATATGTGAAGAGCATTTTTTTTTGTATGTACCACTAAAGCACTTTAGTTGTCTCGCGGTCAAATCTTAATGTGCCCACTGAGCTCCAGTCCCAGAAGACACTGGTGGATGTCTTCATATTTGCTTTGATTATTGACTATTTAACCAACATTCCCCCTGATAGGTGTGACTGGGTTTGACTAGATGGTCACTGATACAGGAACTTCACAGTAGACAGTGACGTCACCTCTACACCTCAGACGTTGGATACATCAGAGTTCTGCTATCTACAGAACTACTCTGATGACCCTGGAGTTGTCAGATGTAATATAGATGGAATTAGATTGCTGGAGCACAATGTTTAAGAATTTTATACTAAAGTGACTCAAGTACTTAGAGTTTGTTCCAGTTAGAACAGCTAGTTCCTAGTTGGTTCAGTATGAAAAATGATTTTCATTTCCATAACGTGCAAGCCAAGTCAAAAACACTTTATGCCACTTTAAAAGTCTTCTCTAGTTAATGCTTTGGTTTAGTGAAAACACATTGGCAGAAGTCTGATGATCTCAGTAAGCATTAGCAGTGCATTCTAAGTTGATGTAGATTCTTGAAAGAGTTCTACAATTTTTTGCAGTGCTTTGTTTGCATGTACTGCTTATTAATCAGGAGGGTCTGGAAGCTCTTTATTAACTGTAGACTCATTTGCATTTGTTTGTGTTTCTTAAAAGAAAATATTGGCTTTTTAATTGAAGGCAGTTGTGAAACAGTAAATTATAAATGACCTGTACTTTTAGCGCTTTATCTAGTTCAGAGTACTTCAAAGAGCTTTACACTGCATCCAGTCCTTAATATATTCACTCACATGTTGACATGCTGATGAAAGTACTAAATTAAAGCCGCAGGTGCCCTTGGTCTGTTGGATGAAAGCATTCAAACAAAGACACAAGAACTAAAACATAATGAGTGGGGATTCAAACCGGCAACTAGGAATCCTCCCACCACAGAGATTGCCGTCCTAGTAATCTCTGTGAAGATTTCCAGAATGAGCGCAATTGTTATCACTCCCCTACTTTCAGCCACACCCTAAACATCTGTTTCCAGGTGTTTATCGCACTACATTTACTTGTTAACACTTTTGACAAAGGATTTACCAGTTTACAGCCACACCTTTACCAAGAATAAATTTGTTTTAATGTCTCATTTGTACAGTACCACCAGAAAGTATTTGCGCCCCATCAATTTTTCCATGTTTTCTGTTGTGTTACAGAGCCATTTTAAAACTGTCTTATAGAAAATCTTTTCCATTTATGACTTTCTTTTTTAAAATCTCTGAAAAAATACCATACAGTGAAAAATATATTAAATTAGATAAAAAAACAACAAAAAAAACAAACTAATATCATGTATATATTGGAATCCTTTGTTCTAACTCTCAAATTTGAGTTCAGGGGCATCGGAGTCTCCCTGTTTATGTTTTAAAATGTTTCCTCAACTTTATTGGAGTCTATTTGTGGTCAGATTAGTCAACTGATCATAAGTTTGAATCGAAAAGACTTGTATACATACGGTCTTACAATTAGTTGTATAAATGAGTTCACAAACCAAGCAAGGAACTCAAATGAATTGTTTGTTTTCATCCAGCACATTATTGTATAACACCATAAATCTGGGGAAAGTTAAAAACAAATTGCAGCACTGAACGTCCTAAAAAGCATTGTGGTCTGTGGTGTGCTGGTCAGCAAGATCACCAAATGAGCAAGAACCCAATGATTAGGTAAAGTGGTGTTCTCTTGTGGATGGGTCAGCCATTGCTAACAAATTCCATCAATCAGGGTTTCATGACAGCTTACTAGAAGCAACCTTAGAGAATGTCTAATGATGAGACATAAAGTTCTTTGATAAAAACAAAACAGATGTTTTAGATTTGAATTGAAGAATCATATCTAGAAGAAAAAAGCGACCAGTGTGAACTATAGTGGTGGCAGCATCATGCTGTGCGTGTGGTGTTTTTCTGTGGAATACATTGAGCTATCAATTAGAGATTCTTCAAGACCACCCACTCCAAAGTACCCTGAAGCTCAGGCAAGGGTAATAATTACTCCTCAATGATGACAATAACTTGTTGTACCCTACCAAGTTAGCATAGAAGTGGCTTCAGGAGCAGTCTGTGGCTGTTATTGGTATCCCTCCCAGTGCCTAAATTTAACTAACCAAACAGCTATAAAAATTGGAATCTGCTTATGCTAACCACTTACCTAAGACGTAGCTACAGAAGGTTTCTCATGTAGTTAAATATTAAAGCATTGGGTCAATTATTAATAAAGTATTTAACTTTATTTGAATTGTAATGTAAGAAAATGTGGAGAAAAGGGAAAGGCTGGGATTACTTTCTGATGGCCCTGTAGGCTTTATGTCGTGACATATGATTTTCACTTACCAAAGACACAGAAAAACTGTCATGGATATCAGTTGATCTACTTTTCTCAAAAGGTCCCTGCTGAAGATTTTTTTTAGACAACGCAAATAGTCTGACTTTGTGTTATTGTGGTTGCTCCTCTGAATTCTCTGATAAAAATGGGAAGTTGAGCAGAGATTTCTATTTCCTTCAGCACTGCAGATGACTTAATCCCGGTAGGAATGTGTTTCTGGTTTCTCTTACCATTCTTGTAAACATACGAGTACTGTACCAACAAACAGACGATTTTCATTGTTCTTGTGCAGAAAGTCTGAATTGTGCAGAAAGTCTGAATTGCGCAGTCGTCAAGAAGAAAAATAAGCCAGTGTAAATCCAGCGTGAAGCAAAGCAAACAGAAGTCTGCGTCTGCCAGCCAGTTCACACCGCTGATCACTACTCTCCAGTTAGCTTAGCTGTTAGCCATAACAAACATTTCTCACTTTGTTTTTGATAAGAAGCAGCGGTCCTAAATGACCTCCACATAACTGTGAAATATGATCCAGTGCAGTTCTTTGAAAGTTGGATCAGCAGTCAAATGTATTTATTTTGTCATTTTTTTCACAACCTATCACCTGAATGTAACCAGAAATCCATTTGTGCCATGGGAAAAAAAACCCAAACTTAATTTCTACTTATCAGCAGTTTGTTGGTCAGAGGATATAGTTAATCAGCACATTGTGTTTTATATGTGCACATAAAGTCAGTGAGCAGCTCTAGTTTGAGTCTTACCCCTGGTTTTTTTAGGGAAGCACAATCTCTCCTTTTTCCCAGAGAGTATTGTTGTTCTTGTTTGGCAGTACCAAATAATATATTATGTCAGGAGAGAAGAGTAGTCAGAATAACAGTGCAAAAGTCAAACATACATACAGCCACTCAGTCTTCACATGCCTTGGCATCATCTTTCTGCTTTTGTTGAGTTTGAGCCCAAAAGGTCAGATCACATGATAGATTTGTAAGAGGATATGTTTTCCATTTATTTAGAAGGTTATTTTCAAAGGAATTTTCAGGTGGGAATGACTCGGTTTGTGGATTTCAAGAGGATTTGTCAGTGTCCTTTAAGATAGAATTCAACAAGGTGGTGCCTTTTGTTTTGGTCTTTAGTTTCATTTGGTGTTGATGGGTAAAAAACTGAAAGAGCACAGTCTAAACAGCAGCTGATCTATGGCCAGGTAAGCAGGGTTCTAAAGCCTCAAAGGGAAGATGATGACAGAGTCCTCTACTCTCTTTACGCCTTGCACAGATTTATGTCATGAGCCAGGGACGGATCTGAACAGAGCTTCAGACAGATCAGATTTTTTCTTACCTTTACTCATACCAGTTCTTCCCCTCCAATCAGTGTTTGTTGTGCACGATCACCAAGGTGACCAAGAATCTGGATGACAGAGCAGCTTAATTGCACAAGTTAAGAGAAATGTGTTGTGTCTTTTAACCTCTGCCAAACCCTCGATAGCTCTAAAGGAGCACAATTGAACTTCAAAGTAAGTTTCAAGATACATTTTTTTAAACTGTTGCACTTGTGCATCTACATTTTTCACTTGGGTTCCCCTGTACAAAATTTAGGTTCACCTGAATTTATCGGTTCCTTTAACACCATGATATTGCATAGTAAAAGTTAGTTTTATCATTTGCTTTGCCAAAAAATGTCTGTTTTTAAAATACCTCTAGCCTAACAATGCAAAGAAGTAATACATTCAGTCAGTGAAAACTGTTTTGATTCAATTCGATGTGGTATGATAGATGAGAGTGAAATGAAAATGATAAGAAACGTCAATGTGAACATGAGGTAAAGTTTTGTCTTGGTAGTATTTGTATTTTGCATTCACTGTATTTTAGTGGTGGATTTCAGTCCAGTCTCATGATGAATCTGAGATGTTTTTTATTTTTATGAATGGAACAGATTTGTTGAAGAGGTGGTAAAACTGGTGGGTGCTGGTTTACTGTAAGTCTGTCTTTAACTGTTTCTGATGTTACAGAGTGTAGATGTAATATACTCTCTTTCACAATTTGACATCATAGTTACTGAATGCTTACAAAATAGACTGTTAAGTAAAAGGAGGTGCTGGTTTGTGCAAAAAAAAAAAAAAAAAAAAAAGCTTTCTAGCAAGCAGAAAAAATCTCTTTAAAATTACTAACAAGACAAAATAATTTAAAAGTTTTATCTGATTATTTGTGCACTCCCTTACTGTAATGTTAAAAACTAATTGTGGCAGTAAGAAAACCTTCAGCAATGGTAAGATTTTTTTTAAAACAGTGGATAACAAGAAATATTGATTTGTTAGTGAATTGGAAGAAATCCATTTATCTTAAAATTTTGCAGTGATGTCACCAGGAGCTGAAAATTATTTATTTTTGAAACAAAAATGTAGCCAGTTTAGTTAGATTTGTTTTGTGTTAATCTGACTTCATGTTTTTCCTGAAGATCCAATTTAACGATTCCCTGACCAGCCATTTACACCCCTATGACAGCTATTGGTGGTATTCAGAAGAGTCAACAAAAACATGCACCCAAACAAGGTTTTCGAAACAAATCTACAGCTTCACAAATTTATTATGTGGACTACTTCTATGTGGCCATATATGCATCCTTTGTTTTTAACAAAAATTTAAAAAAACAAGCTAAATTTAAATTCAACAGAATCTATATTTTTTTAATGATGGTATGATGGAAAATATTTTTTTTTCCTTAATATGCCTCCCAGTTAAAATGTTTTATATAAGTTAATTTTTTCATCACAAAAACTTGGGATTTTAACAAAAATATCACTTATAACTGTTAATTCTGGATCATTATGTGTAAACATGGCTCACTACTCAGTTTTGCTGATCACAGTTTGCTTTGTTTTAGACTCCTGAATATATGCTCTTCATGTAGATCTGTACTAAATGAAAGGTTGGATTTTTCTAACCACAAATGTCAATAATTAGGGAGGATATTTTATTATTTTCTGATAAAGGGAAGAAATAATGAGTACTCATTAGTTTATTTTTTAAGTTCATGTACACAGAATAAACTATTTGTCTTTTTATTGTACTATTATGCTTCCAGATCACCTTGCATCACATTTCTTTCTCCATGCGTTTTTCCTGTCAGTTGTGTCAGCCATTACATGAGGGACCTGTGTTCCAGGTGTGAATAGACACTATATTGGATGAGAAGAACCCATGACCTGTCTTGGATGTAGCACAAATGTTCTCTCTTTGCTGAAGCTGCAGATATCACTCAGAAAATGAATCAATAACAGCAATGGCAGACATTGACAAGGCTTTGGTTAGGTAGAAGTAGAACCAAGTAGCCCTTTTTGGAAAATATTTTTCCTGCAATATTACTCAATCCTCCTGCTTGTTAGGTAGCCTATTTAATTCAATAACTTAATGAAGATAAAGAAAAATAGGATATTCACTAGATGAGCTTGCATTAATTTTGGTGCTAACAAATTGACTTAAAACCTAAGAGGGAGCGGAAATAGAAATTAAAGGTTACATTTCCACGATCTACCCATTCACTCCCCAGACCATCATTCAAAGACAAAACAAGATTATGGGATTTGGAGTTTTGGCTGAATGCCATAACAGGTGTGTAGATGCAGTGTTGAGGTAGCTGAAAGATCTCTATGGCAACACTATGAAAATGAAATTATGTCTTGTTTATTATTCACTTTGCATGTTTGAAATAAGACCAGTTGAGACAAGCTCGTAACAGAAGTGACTCAAATATCTGGAAAAGACTTGGATCAACTCTTTAGTGTCTTTTTTTGTTTTGTTTTCTTTCTTTACCAAAATGTCAACAACCTGCAGGCTTTTTTTTAAAAAAAATAGTTACTCAATAAATTGTTCTAGAAGCTGAAACTAGGCACACAAAAGGAGCAGATGTTCTACCTGCCCAAATATTCCATTAAAGATCATTTTGATAGTTATTTTTAATTAATCAAGTATTGCATTTGTGTAGCTTTACAGCTTATAGCCTTTCAGTTTTTCCAGGCCTAATGCACCACTCGGCCATGCCACAACCGCACAATATGTCTTCAGAATAAATGTTACAGAGGAAAGATTGGAATAAATCACATTGTGGTTTAGTCTCAGTAAATGTGCATAAATATACTGACAGACAGTAATATAAATGTGTGTGAGTCAGAGATGTAAATGTCTGGGTGTTTTGGGGGCTGAGCCTTCACACAGTTTAAGGCTTTATAAGTCACTTTTTTTATTTTTTTATTTACCAGAATATCTTGAACAACAGAATTTTTTTTTGAGTAACTAAGTCCTCTTGAGCCAAAATCTCCTCAAAACCACAGTTTCTTCCCCATCCTACCCCAGACCCATGCCCCCAGCTGACAGCTCCTGTCCCCATCCTGTCTGGACCCACATGGTCTGGCTTGGGAATAGGAGACATCTCCATACATTTCTCAACACCCTCCTCCTCCTTTTCCTCCCGTGCTCAAGCCCAGCTGTGCCAACGAATTCTGTTTGCTACGTTTTTCCTGTTGGCCAACGAACGAAACGGAATGGAGGGGGAAAAAGTTAAATGAGAGTGGGAGAGAGAAAGTGAGTGTCAGTTTCTGGCAGGGGTTTTGCTGTCTGCTCAGTTTTCATGGCCCACGGTTTTATTAGACTTTCCGCCAGGCTGTGGGCAAGGTTAAACGGCCACCGCTGCCCCTTTTGGGCTCAGAACCTCCTGTCAGCTCCCCTCTCAGCTCCCCTCACCCCTTCCACCTCCTTCTGGCTGTCCTACGCTGCCGCTGCCAGTAAAGGAAACACATTAACACCAGAGTCTGTAACAGAGCAGGCTTTGTCCGGGGCCGGGCAGACCCGTCCATTAGCCCCAAGCTTGGGTCCATGGCGCACCAATTAGAGAAGGCAGGGAGCAGAGCCACTCTAAACAGAGGTGTGAGCTTTACAAGGATACTACAGGTGTGCTCTGGGGGAAATAATGGACTTTATTTCTGATTGGTGTACTGTGTACCACCATGTACCTCTGACACCCTTTTAAGAGCCAAACAGGCTTTGCAGAGTTTTGACAACCTGTGTTTAACCTTCAAACTCAAGTTTCTCTTGGATCAAATCAAACCTCAGCTTTCCAATTCGCTGTAGTCGCCAAACTGGGCTCTAGTTACATTGACTTGGCCCACAAGATCATAGTATGTACTAGACAGAGGGCTGCTCTAATGAGCTTTTGATTACATTTTTTCTTGAGTCTAACCAAAAACAAAAAAAGAAAATTTAATGGGATTGGCTTGGACTGTACTATACCACTTTAAATGAACATTATCATAACTTTCATTCTAAATTAGGTTAGATTAAAGAAACTAAAGGACAGTTTTAAACCAATTGATTACAATTTATGACATTGTAATCATCAATTGATAATTTTTAAATCTATCAACATTTTTGTACACTGGGACATTATGTAGTCTCTACATCCAGCAACAAAATACTTTATTGATCTCAATCTGACGAAATTATGTTCTGCATATCCTGCTTGATTTCCTCCAGATCAGGAGTGGAAACATGCCTAATTAGCTTTTTTTTTTTTCAACATTCCAAGCATTCTCTTAGAATCTGCATATTTGGAAGGAAACATGACTAAAATCATGATGGTCTAGATCCTTAACCCAAGATTCATTCAAGTTCTTTTCATTTGATAAAAGTTCTACATAATTTTAAATTATAAATCATTAAGATTGTTTGCTTTGCAGAAGTGTTTGAAGGATAATGGTAAGAAATGTAACCTTGCAAATGTATTTAAATTGTTCAATTTGACAATAATATATTTTGGATGTGATCAACAGCAAACTAGACATTTGTTGTTGATTACAAAAAAAAGAACACTTCCAAAATCACTTCAAGCACTAATGTTTGAAATTACCTATAATAAAGGGGACTGACGGGAAGATAGATCATTTTACTATGAACTAAGCACCAAACCATTTTCAAGTACTTTTATATCTGTTTCAGCAGCATCCTCTCGTGTCTTCACCACTGGCTCTAAAGTATAATGACTTTGTTAAAGAAAGAGAATTGCTCAAAGATCTCTATTGACTTTAAATACTTTTATTTGCCTTCCAGCAATTTATTTACCTGATACTGTGTCGTATAGACATGACACACATTCCCTTTATGTCATGTCATGGCCTGTGACTTAAAACATGAATTTTGCAGGAACGTCTGAACAATGCTGGCTTGGAATAACATAATCAGTTAATGCAAAGCTACTGAAGCTAGTCTCTTCAGTATTCAACCATTACTGCTAAGTGTATAAAGTATGAAGCAGCATTTCTAGGGAATGCCAACCTTGCTAAATTATGTTCTTGATATCAATATTATTTATACTGAGCATATATAAACAATCTTTGAAGGCTTCCTTTTTTAATAA
Organism: Gambusia affinis; assembly: GCF_019740435.1. NCBI lineage: Eukaryota > Metazoa > Chordata > Actinopteri > Cyprinodontiformes > Poeciliidae > Gambusia > Gambusia affinis. The sequence goes on along the minus strand of NC_057877.1, from coordinate 20,812,597 downwards.
AATGTTAAAATACTTTTCAGATCACTGCGTTTTCCTTACTGATAAGTTAGTACTATTGAGTTCAGTTCCCATCTAATGCCACTTTGTTTCTGCTATAATGCCTTTTCATAGTCAGTTGAAGCTGAAACGGTAGATCTTGAAAGTCAGGCAGTTAATAATCAAAGCAGTGTCGACTTTTAAACACTCTAACAGGTCAAAGACCAAATCTTCGGATCATACACCTCACATAATGTAACCTGACAGTGTCTCTTTATTACCTTTTGTGTGTGTAGGTGTGTGATGAATGTCCCACTCTATGATGAAATAAGAGCCTGTCTAGCTGATATGGATGAGAGAAAAACTGACATCCACGTCTGTGTCAGCGGCAGATGAATAATTGTTGTTTAGCGTCTCACTACAGTTAGTGGGAGCGCTGGTATCTGCCAGAACAGATGAACTGCCAGGTTAGAAAAAGGCCCTAAGGCAGGATTACACACAATCATGCAAAGACAGGAAAGGTCTGACATGGAAGGGGCTTTCCATTGACAATTTATCTACGCTCTGTGGACATGTACTATTTCTGAATTCATGCCAAAAATATTGATTTTAAGATCAGGAATCTTTTTAAAATTTTAATTTTTTTTATTAAGTTCATTATACATCATTCCAATATTGCAACAAAGAAGCATTGACACAGGGGACATGTGACCCACCACCAACGCACAACAAGCTGTACTTTCTTAAACAAGCATGTCTACCCTTCTCCTGATCTGTTTCTGCTCAGCCTGCCCTAGGGCTGTCGCTTTCCTATGAAATAATTACTACAAATTTAGTGCATTCGCATGATTGGGTACACAGGATTTTCCTGTGTCTAAATGGAGGCTCTGCTCCATGTCAGGGGAACAGTGATACAGTGTGGGGCCAGAACTGAGCTGTTACAGCCTGGATGGACTCAGGGCTTAAAGGCAGCATTCAGCTTGGATGTAGCAGTTCTAACAGGGTCTCAGAGAGGTTAGCATGAGGCTGTGGGAGATTTATGTTGCATAAACTAAAAATAGCAAATACTTTGATGCAAACTTACAGAGTTCCTTTGAAATTATACTCTGATGTCTTCCAGTTTGGCCTTTTGAACAGGCAGTGCAGATGAGTTCAACTCCTCAAACTTTATTTAGCTACTTCAACTCTGATTGTGACGTTATTCGACATGACAACCTAATATTTAGTGTTGATTTCCTTCAATATAATGCTTTATTTGAGTTGGAGAGGCTTCACCATATATTCACAGGCCATCCACAACACGAGTAGAACATGACACCAACCCACACCATCCCAACAAAATACCCAAAGGCACGTCTAACCATTCCAGCCGCACACGCTCTCATTAGAAGCTTGTTTGTCCTGCTGCAGATAAAATCGCCACGTGTGCCGGCTCCGATGAGGAGCACGATGCTGGTGATCTGGCAGATATCATTGTGGTGGTTTTTGTCTGGATACTACATGGGCAACACCATGGTGGTCTGGATTGGTAAATTTTTCCTTTTTTCCCCATGTGGAATGTCCCTGTTCCTTTTTTTTTTTTGAATGTTTACAGACAGATGGCCTGAAATTTGTGTTGGCATCAAGCCCAGATTTGACACCAAAATGGTGAATTAGAGAAGAAAATGAGAGGGAAGAATTCTAAAAAAGGTCTTGTGGCTGTAATGTGAGTTGGTAACGAATTGATTTGACTCAGAGTTACATTTTGAATTTTTTGCTTTGGCTAAAGCGGGTTGGAAAACTAATGGAGGTTTGGAAGTCTGTACGTGTCGGCGTGTGTGTGGTGTTGGAGAAATATGCAGAATATTAGTATGTGTCACTGGAATTTTCATCTTCAAAAATGAGGCCTTAAGTTCCCCTACATTGCTGTGAAATATTTGCCTAATACAGATTCATTTTGCTTTTGTTTTACTGTCACGGTTAAATGTTTCTGAATATCCAATTAATTGTAATAATTGATAAATACAGCATGAATAAACAAAACATGGAATTTCCAAAGAAATATTTCTTCTAAAGTTACCAGGCCTGGTGTGAAAACGTAGTTGACCCCAAACCTAAAAAATAGGTTTGGAATACAACTACCATCAAGTGTTTGCAATAGCTGTCATTGATACTTCTGAAATTGCTGTCAATCAGAAACGGACAGTCTGGTTTGCATTGGATCATTGACTCACTGCAAAACCCTTGTGCTTTTCAGCTACTGGTCACAAACTAACAATGGGATATTCTTATTCTTCTATGAATAATACCAGTTGTCGAGATCTTAAAGTAGCCTCAGACCTCAGTACTACCACCACTATGTTGAATTGGAGACTTTAGATATTCCTCTTGGTTCATTTTGACCTCCTGGATGAGTTGATGATGGCCTTGGAGTAATTTTCTATGAAGGTTCTCCATTGTTAGAACTTTCTCCATGTGTGAAATTGAAATGGCTTTTCATCCCCTTTGAGCCCAACAGTTGTTAAGGATTTGATTTTTTATCTGTTCTTGAAATGCATGAGACCTGGGCATGATGTGTTTTGATGTTTATTTTCAGTTCATTCAATAATTAGGCATGAGTTTGGCTAGATATTGAACGCAACATTCCAAACAAATGTGCTAATCATAGATATTTAAGATTTGAAAAGATTGCTGTTACTGTCTCAAACAGGACAGTTTGGATAAATAAGTAAATGACATGACAATTTCAAAACTGCTTTTTGTACTTACTCTGGTTATATTTGTCTGATGATCAAATTTATCAAATGATCTTAAACAAGTCAGGAGAATTAGGGAAGCAAAAATAGACAAAAACTGTAAGGGGACAAATGCTTTTTAACAGCATTGTATTTGCTTCTTGTTTTTCATTCATCTGCTGGTGAATGTTAGAATGAATTGAACCCGTTTTATATCCTGAATTCAAATTTTTTTCAGGGGCAAATTTTGTCACACGGAAGATCAGCCGTTCTGTGGCAAAGATTCACCTGGGCCAGCTGGAGAGCTTCAGCCTCGGGAACCTGGACTCCAAGAGGGACTGGGGCCACGCCAAGGACTATGTGGAGGTAAAACACACAAACACACAACTCAGAAATCCACACAACCGTCTGTGCACAGCTTCAAAGCTGAACGGCGTTCAGATGTGCACATAGTACTAACGGGGCATGTTTTCCCAGATCATTTAAGGCCATAATATGTGATCAGCGTGAAGCCTTCTATGATTCTCTGCCAAAAGAGATTTGGAGATAGAGAAAGAGAAAGAGAGGGCTGCATGCTGTGAGGCCACAGACTGTACTCTGGTTTCCCACAACTCACCCATGTCCCAGATCCCTTCAGGCCCACATCGCCATCCCCTGATGGCTGCAGAAGAAAGGGCGATATTAGGAGAACACTGCGTCCTGGGGACGATGACAGAAATACTGTGTTTGTGTTAAGGTAATGGTGCCAGCAGCAAGCAGAGAGAGGCGTGGGGAGATGAAACGAACAGTGGGGTCGCTTCGTCCAGGAGCAGACAGCTGAGTGTTTTTGAAAGTGTGTGTTATCCCTCTTGTGCATGTGTGTGTATGGAAGCATCCATTCCTGCATGTGTGTTGAAGTGTGTGATAGGTCAAGGTCGTAACGTGTGCATGGCTATTGAGATGAAAGACTCAATGGGTTGCCATGTCTAACAGCAAACCTCTTGCAGTGAACTGTGTTGTTATTGGCAGGTGATGGTTGTGAATGTGACGGTGGAGGAAGGGTGGGGTTTCTAAGACCTGAGTTAGGGTGAAAAGGTTATGGAGCGCTGCTTCAGCTAAACAGTGTGGGGTCAAATGTGTCAGATCTGGTTAGTGCTATAATGCTATGGTTTGAATGGTTTGTTGGAAATGAAGCTTCAGTCATTGCATTATTATGGGAAGTCAGGTCAGTAGACAAGAAGATTTAAACGGACAAAAAGAGGAAGGCATATTTGAAATATGCATTGCTGGTGGGGGTGTAGTGGTACACATAATGACTCTTTGGTCTATACAAACTAAATAAAAGTTGCAAAATGGTATGTTCTTAAATGTCAAAGCTTCATCTTCCAAAAGGAATTTATTAAAGTAAAATAGTTTTGCTAACAAAACAGGATTTGTCAGCTACAGCGTAAAATGTAATAAGTTCACTTTACTTAAAAAAAGTTAGGAAACCGATTGCCTCAAAATCTCCAAGTAAAGTAGCTAATTCATTTTAAGGTGTTATTGCTAAAAATAACTATGTTGAGGGTACTCCAAATTCAGAGTATAAATAAGTCCAAAGAGCAAGCACATGGCATGTGGAAGATTTCCAAGATCATTCATGACAAGACGTCCTTCCAAAATGATGGCAGTACTTGAAGACTGGAGGTGCAGTGAGTCAGTGGAGGCCTGCCTGTCCTCAGGAATGATGGTCAGGATCCCAGTGGGGGTGTGAGACACGTCTGGGTCTTTGCAGTCCTGACAATAGAAGCAACACAATTACATATCAACGTAACACTTCTTCATCATGGCTGCTTCTCCTGCAGTTTACAGCTGTCCCACCTATGGCAGTCTACTCATCATAAGCCTTCTATAACAGTACAGCGGCTTTTTTAACCCGCCAACATCTTTATCCTTATCCCTTTTCCTTTTTTTGTTTTGCGCCCCGGACAGCTTTTTTGCTCTGCCGCTCCATCTTGTTGCCACTAAATAAACATATTTTCGACTAACGTTGGTCCCAGGCATTGCTAAATCATTACACATAAAGTTAACCTCAAAACCTGGACTTACGGATGAATTATACGGCCGAGATAACAAATATAAGTTTGCTAAAAAACAGTGGGACTTACCGTGACAAAACATAGCTGCAGCAATCGCCGTATTGTTGACAGTTTGGCGCTTCTTTCAAACACGTCGTCACTCGTCAGTGGCCAGCTGCGCATGTGCGTTCAACGAGAGCTGCCGAATGATGCCGAGTTTTTTGCTGGTTATGCAGATGCGTTTTGCTCACTCATAACTCCAAGTTCGGGTTACTTGCTGCTGATGAGTTTGATTACTTGCCTCAGTAGAAAGTTGTCTTTGCTAAGTTTAAGTTAGTATAGTCAACAGAGTAAGCTGGAATGAGTTAAGGTCACTTTTCTTTTTGAGTAAGATATACTATTACATTTTACAGTGTAGTAACTTTTAAACGCCTTCAGGGAACTGTATTTTTGGCTAGTTGTAGTTTTAAACCATATTCAGTAAACTACACTGACCATAATATCAGTATGCAAGGACTGATGGAGAACAAAATGGGCATACTTGGACTTATTTTAGTGAATCATGCATGTAAGTTTGAGACTGTTATGAAAAATGTTTAGTTTAGTTTTAACTGCAGGTTTGACTAAAAGTATAAATGTTCTTATTTTGCTAGGAAAACATTGGTTCTTGGATACCATTGAGAACATTTTTTCGTCTAGATATGTTCTTCTAGCTGGAATTTCATAGCTGCAGCCTTCTGTTGAGAGATTTGTGTGAGTACTTGCCTGTCCAGGACGCCCTGGGTTGAGATGCACCAGGTTTCCTGTGGGAACCGCGACATTCCAGCTCTGGTGGATCAGGCACCTCCTGTTTCGGAAAGTTTTTTTTTTTTTCTTTTTATTTCCAGGAAGCCAAACAGAAGCTGGAGGTACAGAAGGGGAACCGATGCAGAGGAGAGATTGTGCAATTTTTGTACGTTATATGTTACTGAACTATCTCCCTAGTTGAAAGCCCAACCCAACCACCAGACCACCAGAGGTCACGTTTGACACTAATGCCCCCCATGGTGCCCGTTCAGAAACTACCAACTTTGTGTCACTATGGCAGAGCCAAACAACTACCCATCAGTAAACAGAACCATCTGCCTCTGCTTTTGGGCTGACAACTGCTTTTCCTCGCTTTCTGTCTCCCTCTCGTCACCCCACCCAGGACAGGGAAATTGCTCCTAATTGGCTGTGGATGAATTGCGGGTGGCAGGAGGGGCGTGCTATGTGTCTGCTCTAACGACGTCTGAAGGCGTGCGGCTGGCTGGGCATCGTCTCAGCCGGGTATCGGGTATCCGTCGCAGCCAGGCAGACAGACCTCGGGCTGCCCAGTCGCTCTCAATGGAGCCCTTTATAGTTATCGTAATCTGAAATAGATGTCAGGAGCTCAATGCTTTAGTATAAAATCATCAAATAAAATAATTTAAATCCCCCTGATCTCATTTTCCGTAAGAGGGATTGGAATTTTTCAGTTTGATGACTACATTTAAAGCCTAATTTGGTTCAACGGCTCTGTGATACAGGACAGATTCCTGATTCTGAGTCTGCAAAAGAGAAAAAAAACCACAGGCATTACTCACATAATGCTCTAAATGAGCACATATAGATGCAGGAGTAGGCCATACATGGATGGTACAGCTGTGTTGATACCATAATTCTACCGATGTCTAGTTTTTGGCAGTTAAAAGATATTTTGTGCACATAGAAGAGAGTTTGGAGTAACTGGTACAGCTTTATGGTTTAGGCTTCTTTTTTTTCTCACCAGGCCTCACTTTCTCATGTTTCTGAAACTTTTCTTTGCTACTTTGTTTCAGTGTTCCTACATATTCAAGAAAAATCTGGAAAGGATGAAATTTGCTTTCATCACTTTCCAGGCCTAGATAGATGAGAACAAAAGAAAAAAGGACTGTGAATAGAGTTTAGTTTCCAGAATCTAAAAGATAAACAAATCTGAATCTCTGGATTTGTATCTCTGAGCACAGAAAATTGTTTTCTTCCATTGATCTATTTTTAACTTGCATCTTTAGCTTATGTCCTTACTTGATTGTTTTCTTACGGACTTCCAGACCTTAGCATCACTTGCATTTCAGTATCTGTTTGATAACAGTTTTTTCTCATGTGTATCATACACCAATATTAATTTATTTGTCCTTTATTACACAAGTAAATGTGCAACATTTGCCTTAATATATCCACATCTGCAAAAATAACAAAACAACAAACAAAACACCAGTAATTTAGCTCTTTTTTATCTGCAGTACTTAAGCTGCCATAAGACATATAAAATATGTGTTAAGGTACAAGTAATTCTCCCACTAAATTAACGTTCTTAAGTTAAAATTTGGATTTTTATTCATTGTTTGAGCAATATTGAGGTGATGAAATCAAAGATTTATAATTTTAAGGCTTTTTATTCATTGAATTTATTAGGTTTTTATGATCATGCATGGAAATGCATGGGTTGGAAAGAACTGTGTGTACACAGTTATTTGTTTCCACAAATGCAAGGAGGGTATTAAAGTAGACGGCGTCACATAGCTGTCAGTGCTTTTTTTTTTTTTTTTTTTAAGAAACACTGACAAACTTCTCTTTTATATACTTGCCATCATGGGTCTTTAGAGCTGTGAATCAGGGAGCTGATAAATACCTTTCCTTGCTCAGTAAGGTTTTAATAAACACAGCTGGGGTGGTAAAAACTTACAATGAGAGCTAATAGGGCAGAGGGGAGCGGGTGTTAGGTTTCATCACCAAAACCTCCCTGTCAATGACGACAGCTTCGCGACCTCTGAACCCCTGCTGGCACAGAACACCCAAATCAACAGAAGTGTAGATCATTCAGCGAAGCAGGACTTGTGTGACTGTGGCTGCTGTCATGGTGATGTGACATCCAGAACAGACAGTATGAATAAACACCACCAGTGGTGTGTGGGCACGGGTTGGTTCATGCTTGATTCTGTTTTAAAGTCATCAACTGCAGGTGAAATTCAATCCCCTAAACTTCAACCAGAAGCTTAGTTAGCAGGAGTTTAATCTGCCTACTGGCTCAAAGTAATGAAACCCCACAGCCCCTAAAACTACTACAAGTATTTATATATACATAGAGCTATTTTTGTGCATATACACTACTAAAAGGGGGGACAGTTAAAATGATAGAAACTTTGTTAATGCTAGAACTTCACGAAAAGAACCTTATGTGAGTTGGAGGTCTATAGATTCTGCTTACAGGACTTTTAAGGTATTTTATTATTTGCCTACTTGCCTTCACATGTTTACATTAAGATAAATACATTTATGGGAGACATAAAAAATTTCCTGTTAATCAAACATTTCCGTTGAAAAACAAGGCTTTAATTTTCTTATTTTTTGTGTTGAATTAGCCTGGAAAAAAAATAGATTTTTGCTCTAGGCTTTGCTTCAGAAGGTGTGGACCTTTGACTATTGAGAAACGAGTGCTTGCTGAACTTGTGGACCTACACAATCGCTAATGTTTGGCCATGACATATGTAATCCACCAGCTTCATGAAGCGTACTGGAAATTGCAAGAGCTGTTAAACAAGGCCACAACATCTTTGGAAGCATGGCCAAGACCAATTAGAGTGGCCGATTAGTTGACCACACTCCCAAATATTGAATAAATATTGACAACATTTTTCGTTTGGCTCGGCACTTCTCTCTTTGCAGTGGAGGATGGTTGTTTACAATGCAGTCAAATTCTGATACGCTTCATAGTCTCAGAATTACAAACGTTTGCGATGGGGTAAAATTTAAAATGTCTACAAAGTCCGCACCTCCAGACCTATGACCTAAAATTGCAGAATATTAGGTCATAGATCTTTCTGTTATCTGTTCTTCTTTTGTTAGGGCAGCAAAAGGGAGTCAGTTTTACACAATCACTCTTTATTTATCTTCCTCCTGCATCGTGAACATTTTTAACTTCTCCATGCCTGTTTCTGTCCCTCTGGTATGATGCCACAGAAAACACTCAGCCAATGTTCAGTGATTTAAGATGTGGACTCCGATGGGGCGAGAAAGCCTCCCCCAAGATCTATTTTAAGTCACTCAATTCATCATTCCTATCATCATGTCTCCTCCAGTGCCTCCCTGAAAGCCTTTCTGAGTCCAAGTTGCATCTGTCAGTACGTGCTTGCCACTCTTTTATACTAATTGGAAAATGGAAATTGAAATTTAAGAGTTTTATTGGGTTTGTAGAACATTTAGGGAGTTAACATGTGGTCTACCAGCTCAAGTTGGTAAACAACTTGAAGAAAATTTAATGCAGTGTTTTTGACAATTAGTGCAATTAGAGCAGATTGTTTTAAGCCCTCTGAAAGAATTAGCTAAACTGTTGCTGCCCGATTTAAACTTAGCTGCAGCTGGTGATCTCTTTCAGGCAGACTGGCTTAAATTCTCCCCTGCCAGGCTGAGGATGAAAGCAGATGCTCTGCTGCTTCTTCTCTAGCAGGTTTTTTCCTCGGCTTTCTCTTTAATGTTTTATGTAACAAGAATCCTCAGCCTGAATCCTCGCGCAGAAAGGAATCACACAGACTGACTTGAGTGCCGTTTTGGTGTCTTTATAAACGGATACAGTCGTAACTGTGCTTTTTGGAGTATGCAGCAGCTCTGCCATCTGTTCAGGGCTGAATTGTTGAATTTCAACAGGTTTGCTAGATGACGGGTTTGTGGCTGGAGTGACGTCCATCACACATGCAAAGGAAAAAAAAAAAACCTTCCACCTGGAAAGATGCAGTTGAGCAGCAGGAGAGAAGGTTAGGGAGGAGCAAATAATGGATGGTTTGACGTCTCCAGAGGGGGTTGCTGGTGGGGAGATTAGGGACCCTCCTGAGCATTCAACAGGCGAAGACAGAGGTGCAGGAGTCAGCTGGTGGAGGCAAGACAGTAAAAAAATAAATAAATAGTAAAAATAAAATGTAATGTAGATCTTTTCCCCATTTTCTGACTCTCATTGGAAGTGTCAGTAACTCCTTAATGTGTCCATTTCTTCTTGCCAGAGAAAAATTTTTAATGAACAGAGGCTTTTTTTGATTATCAATGGGTTACTTATTGTAGTCAGGCAAAGTTGCTCTATTTCTGCGTATGTATTGGAAACTGAAGTGCATGGTGAAAATAAAGGCCCCCACATACTTCATGCAGAGTGATGAAATCGGCTCTCTTTGACAGACGCGTGATGGAAATTGTGTCATTGTGTTCCCAGAAATGCATCTGCCTTCCGAAGCCGACACCAGGCCGTCGTCAAATTATTTCAGCAGAGCTCTATGCAAAGTGTTTTCTGATTGGACAAAAGTTTGTTGTTGTGTTTCATACAGAAATGCTCTCAGACAGAAATATTTATATTTTCTTCAAATATTCAACTTCAACTATCTGGTTTTTGTATCTGTTAGAGACATAAATATTTTTTGAGGAACTTTTATCTGTACATTTGTACCGTTGTTCTCTAAATAACTACTATAACTCCTGGATGGAAATTCTAATGTTGTTGCCTGTGGAGGAGGCTGTCTGTAGAAAAGTGTGGCACTAGATCTGTGACCGTTTCATGAAAACAAAACACAGGATTCAGGGAGGGAGGGGAAAGCCATTCACAAATTAAATTCATACCAAGCTGACAGTTAATGACAAAGTAACTTTTATATGAAAAGAAAGTCACGCATGACTGAACTGATTCTAAATGGTGTCCCTGAACATGGGCCTGAGTGTGACTGTGAACAGTTCTAATAGAAGAAAGGACAAGAGCTTCATTGCGATGGATTTAAATAGAACATCTCAAGAAAAAAAAATAAAGAAATTAGCCAGTGTTTAAGTGTACAACATTACTTTAGAATCATTATTCAATATTGCACTAAAATATGTGTCTGTTGCACCGTTAGTAATAATAAAGGGATCAAAAAAGCTTTTATGAATCTGTAGGAGTTTCAACAGCAGAAACCTGCTTTGATTAGCTTTAAAAAGAAAACAGGTGGCTAACCCACCGCAATCAACTGTACAGCTTAAACGTTGAATCCAGCATGTCAGAGTTAACTGCAGCAGTGGATAAGAAGCACTATAAATATGTTTTAATTATTCAGCAGTAAAAGTGTCTATATGGGTATAGAGAACATATGTGATTTTTTTAAATTTTTTTAATGCAAACAAGTTTCAAAACTTGTCTTAAAAAAACTGCAGAGTCTGATGTTGTGATATTTTAGGGAGTATCACTGTGATGCAGGGAGTGAGAGAGGCCCTTGCTGCACTAGCAGACAGGGCTAATGGAGTTGAGGGATGTTTGTAGGGTTGGGGGCACTAGGGTCATCTCATTTTAATTGTCTGAGGAGTCTGGCAGACTCTTTGCGACTGGAATGTTTGTGACCTCCTCCTTTGCGCCTTCACACTCCCTCGCTCTCTGCGTCTCTCTCAGTGTCAGACGGTCGAGCGGTTCGTGGGAAGATTCTTAGTCCAGATTGTCGAAATTAAGCCAAATATCACAAGAGCTCAGTGACATTATCAGCTCTTTTTTTCTGTCTCACAGTTCTCTGTCTGTTTTCTTGTCTTGATTACATTTTTGTTTGACTGGCTGACCTTTGTGACTCTGCTTTTTGTGTCTGCGTGTTCACATAAAGTGGGAACTGTAAATGTTTTATGCATGTGTACACTTCTGTGGGAGCATCTGTCCTCCTGCTCCTTGTCTATAAATAAAACAAGCTTGTTCACGGCCCTTGCATGTCACGTTCTGGCACTTTGTCTGGAATTTCTGCATCACACTGCAGTAAATTTGTTAGGTTTTAAAAGGGATTCTTGTTTTAGCGATCATTGCACCCAGGTGGCATATATTTCATCCTCACTACCAATTATAATTCTATTCATGAGGTGGCGCCAAAAACACTACAGATAAATATGATAGCAAGTAGGATGACAAGTAGAAGGAAACTAAGAGATGGAAATTATATTTCAAGGTTATGTCTTTCAGTGGCAATCAGGGTTTAAATGAATTTCAGATTTCTATTTGTTTTTTTAGGTTTTGATCTCAATAAATAAAAGTTGCTTTGAATTCTTAGACAAATATCTTTACTTTTCTACTAGGCAGGTAACAACTTGGCATATTATTACAGCTATTAGAATAGACTGAGAAACAGTTGACAGATAAGGCTGTAGTGCAGCTTTTTATAACATAAACATAATGAATAGAAAATATTTAGATAATTTAGGTCAAAGGTGTAAGATATTCACTAAACCAATTCTTCTAGTTTTGTTCCCAGACATAACTGAGAGAACAAAAAGATACACGTCATATTTCACAATCACCACATTTGCCACAGTAACCCGAGACCTTATGATGAATAGATTCCTTTAAAAAATACCAACAAAAAAACCCTGGATTTGACATAACTGATTTCAACAAAGCTGCACGTTTCTGGATTTTAGATAGGTGCCTGAACAATGCTGCAAAATGGAGCAATTGCTCCCAAATTTTGATGTTAGGGCTGCAGCTGTGTTTGCTTTTTTATTTATTTATTTATTTATTTGGCAAAATTGAAAAAAAAAACAAACAAAAAAAACAATCACCACCTGGAGTCTGACAGATCTACAAATTCTTTATGAATTCTTATCAAGTTTTTTTGAATAGATAGCTAAACCAGTCTATTCAACATTTCCAGGTCTTTCTTTTAAAATCTATGTTTAAGTTTTATTACTTTTCTTTTTGATAAAAATGTTACAAGTCACTACTTTCACCAAAAGAAGCTGTGAATTTGATGGGTTTTTTTTGGCTTCCTCAGTTTCAATTCAAATGCTTTTCAACATTAGTACATTGGAGTAGAAGTAAATATATAAAACAAAAAAATTTCTAATTATTTTCTTTTTTGGGTTATGGTGGGGGTTACAGCCGTAGGAGTTGAACTCACATCCAACCCCGCAGAGAGCTTTCTGTGGTCTATTGAGCATGGCAGAGACAACGTCCCCAGAAGTCCGTTTCAAGCGCCGCGAGTGGCTTAAAGGGAATGGAAACATTTGTTGGGTCACAGCACTGAAAGCCTGTCTTCCTTACTTTAACAAAGCCAAATTGCTTCCTTATGTTGTCTGTTTTTTTATTATACTTTTAGTAAATCTACACTCACACAGACGAATAATATTAAATCTGGTGGTCGATGCAAAAACTCCTAAAAACCCTCATTCAGATGCTTGATCCTCATGCACAAGCATACATGAAGGCAGGTTGGTAAATGTACACTAAATAATACATCTGTCTTAATCTGTTTGAGCACAGATAAAAAGATGTGGATGAACCATAAAAATCTCTGGTGGTTTCTCACAAAGCAGCACGTTGGTGTCCAGTTACATTATTGTCCAGTGACTTTAGAGACCAGTTCATAATTGGTGCAGAAATGCTTCGCAGAGGTGTTGGTCCAATGGATGAAGAGAGAACTGATGCCGCATTCAGAGCTGCACCACAATGAGGCATTCAGACATTGCTGCTCAAATTCAGCTTCATCCTTATTAAAACTTAAAGTTGCATATTTGCTTTTAGAAGGTGGAACTTTCTATGGGAGTGCTTGCAATCTCTGTTTTAATCAAGAATCCCCATGCAGTGTGAGTGTGTGTGTTTTTGTTTAAGCTAAGTGGAGACCCTGCAGCAATAATGGTGGATTGTTTTTATTTGAAAATCACCCCAGAGTTGCAGGTTTTGCACCCTGCATGACCTCCGTTGACCTGATCATCACCTCTTTGAAACTCTTTTATCCGAGCTAGCGCTGAACTACCTCCATCTTTCTTTTCTCTTTTCCAAATGTTCTCATTGCTCCTTCATTTACTTCTTTTGTCAACCTCACCCATCCTTAGTCAGCATCCTTTCTACTGAGTCACACTTGCAACTTGTGACTCATACTTGTGCACACATGCTTAATCAAGCTGAATGGTTCCACATCTGTCTTGACATTTGCTATAAAAAGAGTCTTGCACTAAACACAACAGGCCTCTTATTATATCATTACAGAGCCACAAGCGGCAGACAGCTAGCTGACTTCTGCTTCTCTGACTTTGGCTTTCTGTGGAACAAAGGGATAACTATAAAAATGGCTGGAGACAGAAAGAAGAGGAAAAAGATGTGGGTGGTGCCTCAGATTAAGAGGTGGGGAACATTTGTTTGGGAGGGGGAATCCCTGCCACTTCTCTGTGCTGCAAGGGCTTCATGGCTCCAGGGGCCTGACCAACTCAAAATTTTGTTTATGCCTGTGGGCCAAAAGGGAGAGACGGTGGCCATGTTCAGCAGCTACATGAAAGGCCCCGAGTGCTCTAATGAGATGTAATTACCACAGGGATGTGCTGCGAGATTAGGCAACAAGGAGGAAAACAGAATGAGCAAGCACACTTCACCTCAGCCTGTGTTTACTCCCTGACTTTACAAATCTTCCAGTAATTTACAAGCTAGTAGCTCACCTCTTTGCTCTTCAAACCAGTGTGACCACAAAGTATAGATCTGGTGGAGACTGTCATGGTTTGTCATGCTTGTTTTATTATTCAAGCGGTTATGTCATAGTCGACTATGATATGCGGCAAAGTGGACAACCTGGAATGCCACGTTAATGGGAATATTTAAATACATATGCACATAAATTAGGAATACATTAGTGAATATAGACAGTGCAAAAGAAAATGCAACACTTTTATTTTAAAATTTTTGCTGCCATTTTTATGCCACAAAATAAAATAAAAGCACATTCCCTTCTCCAGACATTTTACCCTAAAACATAAGCCTTTGAATTTATGTTTGATGTATTTTTAATATTTACTCAAAAAACAGAAAGGAAAATTCAATTCAATATCGAACGCTATGTAATTATGTATGAAAGTAAACTCGCCAGTAATATTACTGCACACACATAGCCTGTTTTGTCAATGGAACTGCGCTAAATCTTCACGGTATGTACTCAGCTAGATGTTTGAAATATTTTGGGGATTTTGGAAAATTTTTCAAAAATCGCTTGCAGTTACCATTTTCTTAAGGAACAAGGAGGAAATAAAGCATCACTTATATGATAATTTTCTTCTAGTTTTTATATAAAAAGTATTATAGATTAACTATTAAATTTAATATTGAAAAATAAATACATGGAAGGGCTATTTATTTATTACTTCAAAGTTAGTTGAGTTAAATGTAGATGTAAAATGACAATTTATTGGCAATATAAGAAGATAGATTAAGTTTATCTTGAGTTTGGTGAATAAATAAAGATATGCTTAGAACCTCAAACAAACCACAGGCCAGCTTTGACTTTAATAGTGTCTGTATTATAATTTGTGTGATTGTCCCACTACTTGACAAAATCTAAGAAAGTAATTAATGAAACTAGAAAAAATATAAACTATTTTGTGTTTATTTGGGAGATGCATCCTCTTTATGTGGCTGCCTCAGGGTGTAGGATGTTGCCTTTCATGTCATAAAGGCCTGCGTTCGCTGACCATGATGAGCTCCTTAATGGTCTGGAACTGGAAATATGGCCGTTTGTATTTACAGGCCATTTAGAGCTTTCCACTGGCATTCACACTCTGTAACCAGAGAAAGCACAGGTTGCTGTGCAGCAAACGCCACCCCACGTGCCCTGTACACCTCAGCCAGTAAGAGCTCTATATATGCGTTGCCGGGTTTGCGAGCTTGTGAACGCCAGCTGCCTCAAAATAGCTCGCACCCCCAATTACTGCTGCAAACACAGGTGTGGAAAGCCAGGCTGCCCTCCACCCAAATCCCACAGCCTCCATGCAGCACACAACACCCTGTGTGTTCCAGTTTGAGAGCACACACACACACACACACACACACCAACAGGAGATTTGCATGTGTGTTCAAGTGTTGGGGAGAGAAAGAGTTTGTGTTTGTATATGAGCGAGTCCAGACCACACCCTTTGAAGTTGACTGCGCAGTGTGCTGGGGTTTGGCAGCGGACATGCAGCCCCTCCGCTGGCCGGCTGGAAACTGTATACCCCACATCAATCAGGTCTGCCACACATAAATTATTCATAATCCATGCACACGCACTCTAAAACACAGACTTCCTTATCCTCAGAATGTAGTTTTTGTTTCTTATGACTTCAGTTTGGAGAGAAGTGAAAATAGTGATTGGTGGTGCTGTTGGGGGTCTGCCTCCGGTTAGAATGAGAAGCTAAATAGGATTTTTTGAGATAGAAAATGAGAAACTTTAGGCCGCCTCCTATCTGATTTAGATGAAAATTATACTTTGAGAAGCACTGTTTTATCCTACAATGCCTGTAGAAGACTTGGAAGTAGTTTTACCCTAACAATAAAACACCTCTAAATCCATCAATAAATAAATAAATAAATAAAACAAGAGGGTTAGGTATTTTTCACACTGAATTAAACACTCATGAATTATTTATTTTTTTATTTAATATTAGCCACTACTTACTCTTTTTTTCTCTTCTCCCATCTTATTTCTAAATTGGATTATATCCCTTTAGCAGTCTAAGAAATAAATTTGAGTCTGCAGCATAAGACTTCCTTGCGTTTTTCAGCAAATTGGGTCACAATTTGGAGGTGTGTGTGCTTCTCTCCAGTGAAATTCATGACAAGCCCAGCTCATACTGATGTCTATGTGTAATATTCATAATTGTTTCTTTGTCATTTTTGTTGTGGACAGCTGGGTTGTCTAATTATAGAAGTATTTAGTGAAATGTCTTTACTAAATCTAGAAAGTAAAATATCTACATCACCACCCTTTTCCATTTGTTTCTTGTGCTGTTTTATTTTTTTTTTATTTTTACCTGTATTCTTTAACAAACGCTGGAGGACTGCAGAGAACAGGATACCTCTGTCTGTATTGATACAGAACTGGATTCTATTTTGAAATTAAGTAATGTTTGATGGTTGTTTACAACTAAGTGAAGAAATGCATACCTCTATTTTTAAGTTTTTATTTCCAAAGCACAAAGAATACTATTTAGCATTGCTTTATGTTGTATCATCACAAACATATTTGATCTGGCTGCTTGTCCACAGAATATCTTCTCTCCGTGCCAATCATTTCCTCAATTTCAGAAAGATGCTGAAATGGATTTCATCCAAATTTCTTTGAACTCTTGTCGAGCTATAAAAACATCTTAAGGAAGTGAAATCGAAGCGCCAAGGCTTTGTCGGAGAGAAGCAGACTGGACCTCTGAGAAAAAAATGACTAAAATTTGAATTGACAATTACCTCCTGAGTCGTTACATCTTCAGACAAATATAGAGACCATATGAAGTCCAGACACACAACATCTGTTTAGCTGAACTAGACCAAACTGTGCCTAATGTATTTCCAAAGCTTGTTTATATTCATATGAAGTCAGTGTTGAATTATTGATTAGGGGAAAAGTGTGAGGTTGGCACGCTGGGCTGTTTGTCACAGAGGAAGGGTGTTTCCTGCTCAGGCACCAGCAGTTGCCCGTTCTGCTCACTTGTCCGTCTGCGTCTTCTCTTTCTCACTCTCTCCATGTCTTTTTCACTTTGAGGCTCAAAATGATGAAGCCAAATGGAAAGTGACCCTTGGCAGCCAGATGTGTATTAAACACAGTGGGTCACTGTCGGAGGAACATGCTGGCAACTTTTAGCAAAAAGGAACTGGTGACTTACTCAGACTTCATTATGAATTTATTTTTTACCAAGGAGTTCAGGAACTCGCTGCGAAGTCATGCTCATGTATGCTGAGAGTCTTGGCGAGAAGCAAATGTTGGGGCATTTGAAGACGATAAAATAAATTGATTTTGCCAAATAAACTTAGGTGCCAGTTTTAAAAATACACCCTGGAAACAAAGGGTATTGTTGATGTAGAGATTTGACTTCTACGGGAATGATTTTACACTGTTACAGTAGCTGTGGGGCCTCACTTTGGGGTGGGGAATGATTTTGTGTGTGTCTGTGTGTGTGTGGGCTAGGACAGGATATGAGGAAACCTCTGAGCAGCTCTGTGGATAGTTGTTCCCATTAACTTGGAACGTTTAGTTTAAACAGACACCAAGCCGAGTTCAGGTCCAGTTCGCCCCCTGAATGCACATGTGCGTACATTTGTTTATAAAAGTTATGGACATTTTATCTTGCATTTGACCAAAACCTGATTAAAGGAGGATTATTAGTTGTGTGTGTACATAATTGCATTGAATGAGCTTGTTGTGAGACCACCTGTGGTTTCAAGCACAACCAGATCCCACTGAATCCCCCATTCCGCCCACTCAGCTCTTTCCTTGGGGCAGGGCATGACAGTGGCTTACTCCAGCACACACACACCCAAGGAGCCAAAGAGGCATCATTGACCTTCCAGATATCAACAACTTTGGTGTTAGGGCCTATTGCTTGGTCAGACATAAAAATAAGGTTGTTAAATTACTTGAAAAGTAGAAACAGTAAAGCTGGTCCTATCTTCATTTTTAATTGGATTTAATTGGACTGAAATATCAGTCAATCCATCAATCTAACTGATATTTCAGTCAATGAGATCTAAACAGTCTGAGTACAGAAAACAGTTCAATTTGAGTTTGATGTTGCCTGATAGTTTCTCTGTGCTTATTCGCAGTTCCCCTTACCATAAAAAACAAAGACACTGTTTTACAATTCTGGTATCACAGACAGTAAACATGTCTCTATTTGTTAGATATGTCAATAATAGTGTGACAAAATTGAGATATTTTCAGACTATATTACCTGTCTCACAACAGGAGGGCTTATCCATATTTCTGCTGTTTTTGAGGCATGTCCTGGCATGGCCAGTCATGTTTATCCGCATTTACATAACAGTCCAGAAGTTTTTGCAATCATGTATTTATAGAATATGAACACTTATAAGGCCAAAATTTGTATTTATGTCAGACATTAATTTAATCTATTTTGTTGTGATAACCGCTCCTTGATATTTTTTATCTGCGGTTCAGTTTACTGTTTAAAATAAGAACGTTGGCGCTTCAACTGCTTCAAAGTCTGAACTGTATTAGTGTGTGAAGGAAGATAGGGATTGAAGGAGATGGATCCAGATGATCCTCTGTGGCGCCCCCTACAGGAAGCCTATATAGGAAGGAGCTTCTAAAATCATACTTTTGAATATATGTTGTAGGCTGCTGCATGGTTTTCTAAAAATTCTTAATTTATCCTCTGAACTTTGAAATTTGTTTATCAGGAGAATTAAACAGGGCTAAATTGTGCAAGTTGCAAATCATCATCATTGTCATTAATATTTGTATTATTTTATTTATTTATTATGTCTGTCTGCATAGAGTTGAAAAACTAAAGAATCAAAAAAAGTAGTTACCATATTTTCAGAACTATGTCACACCACTTTTTTACATAGTTTGGCTTGTTCCGCGAGTTATAATCCAGTGCAGAAAATACTGCATTTTTTGTAGGATTTACTTTTTTTTTTTTAAGCTGTTTTAATTTATCAATAAAGAGTTATTAAGTATTTTGTATGACTAACTGAATGCCTGTTCACTTTCCAAGCCAACTGTTGGCTTTCTGCTGGTTAGCTCCTTTCACTTGTTGTTTTCCAGCATTTTTAATGGCCATATTCTGAAACAAATTTTGTGAATTACCCTGTGATGTGACCCCCACTGCATTTGCTGCTGACCCCATCCATCTCCATTAGGCTTCAATTATTGAGTACCATTGTAATTGCTGTTTGAGAAATGTTGGTATGTCGACAACGTCCAGACTTGAGCGATAACTCATCACCCACGGCCAACTCACTAAAGTCCTGCCAGTCCATCCTGGGTCCACCGAGGGCAGAGTGGAAAGGTTAAAAAGGGCCAACCGGTGAGGGATCCAGAGAGAGGTCGTGGCTCTGGTGAGAAGCACTGCCAATGTCCACTCCCAGAATTCCATACTGGAGTCAGCCTCTACTGACCACGCTGAGAATCATGGGAAAAAGTGGTTCACAATTAATCACAACCAATGAAGTGGAACTAGCCTTTATGAGACAGAACCAACAGAGGTTATTGATGTGTATGAAGGCAGAAGACTGAACATTTTTGCTGTGATGCTCTCTGCTGCCAACTGTCTTACTGCTAAGGCCAGACAGTTAAAATATACACACACACACATAAACACACTCTGCTTTTAGATCCAAATAAATCGGATTACTCCTTGTGCTCAAACGCATTTATTTTTATTTTTTATTAGGTTTATTAAACTACCAAGCCAAATATGTAGTTAATTTCTTCTGGTTCCCATATCCAATATTACAATACAGTTATATTTATTTCATATTTAACTTTTATTTGATTAGATTTTTATTTAATAAGTCCACTAATGGGTATATATGTCTAAAGGCAGCATGAGATTATATCAGATTTAAATTATTTCTACCGTGCTTGGGTGTTACTGTTTTTAAGATGTGCAAAACATGTGGAAACATTGAAGCCAAAAAGAATTGTCACTTATATTTATTTATTATTTCAGAATTTAATTATGAAATATTTAAAATGCTTTAATTTAAATGTTAATCGGGACAGTATTTTGTAAATGTATTTTTTGACCCCTACATTTATTTATTTATTTTTTTTCAAAATGAAATATTATACCTACTTTTTGATTTTATAATGTTATTCCCTTATCACAACCATACCTGCAGTGCTGTTTTGATTCTTTCATGCATGTTCGAGAAATCCTTGAATCTCCGGTGGCAACCATTCAACTCCATTTTGTATGACTAACTGAAACACCTATGTGGACCAAATGCCGCCTACAAGGCACAACTCCTCCTGGGAGTCACAGTTTCAAAGTTTCAGAACTTCTGCATTTCAGATCACCTCTCCCCCCACGATTTCTCCACTCAGCTCCTACAGACTATTCCTCGGTAATTAGCAAACACTCGGTAAAACTGAGATACCTTTTAGTGCAACACTGATAACATTAATAGCTTCAAAGAGGAGCTTTGTTGTAAGGACTTCCTGAAGAAGTGTTAAACCAATTATAGAGTTTGAAATATACAACATTTTTATAATGCAATCAAATAATATTACTTGATTGTGCTATATTTATAAATATAAACTATTTATTTACTATTTATTGCTGTTTGAGAAAATGTTGGTATGTTGACAATGTCCAGTCCTATTCAAATATTTTAACCAAATACTTTATTTGGTTAAAATATTTTAATAGGTCATTTTTACCAAACGTCTTTCAAGACTTCAAAATGATTTCACAATCAAGATGTTGCTGTCTTGCAAATATCTGATTTGAACCACGTCCTACTTTTGTTTCCTTTTTTCTTTATTCTGGAATTTTTCCTCTGTTTCATGGTATCTCTTTTCCATCCACAGGTAATATTGGAATCTTTTAACTTTGACTTAGTCAGTGTCAGTTTGTATTATATTTCATGAACTTCCATAGGTTCTTTCTCCAAGTATTGTTTCTTTCATTGTGAATGAAAAATCATTTCCTCTACCCACATATAGCCACCATCATTAGTCAATTTTTTAAAAAATAAGTGAAGACACATCTGTGGACATCTCACTAAGCCCATTGTGAGGGGTGCGTAGAATCCTCAAGCTGAATACAGAGTGTTGAAAGCAGACCAGTGAAATGTGAAGGCTAGCCGAGTCTCATGTCTGTCTTGAGTATTAGCACCTCTCTGTAGACTCTGCAATGTTCCACTTTGCCACAGAGAAAACTGATGACAAGTCGCCTGCAGCAAAGCCTGTTGACATTCAACAATACCCTCAAAGCACACAAACATCTCTGAATTTTGTTTTCCACACCTTGAAATACACAGTATTTCATTGTAGACACTGCAAAACATCATAAGATCCCCTTATTGAGTCCAAATAAGGTAATTGACAAAATGCATTGGCTCTCTCAAGCATTCCTTTCTTATTTTGCATGGACTACACAATAAATGCAGCCAATTTGTTCTTAACAGAAACTTTGTAGCTGCTAGCCCCAGGACACGAATGAAGTGTGTCTGCCTCTGCCTCACAAAGCATGAATCATGGTTGATCGCTGAAATGTTAGAATGTTGGGTGCAGAGCGTGTGTGCAACGCAAACCACCATCTGTCGTCTCTTTGTTACTCTGTGTAAAAAGATTTAGGGTTGGCAGAGGTTGCACATGACGCCCTGCTCCTACATTTCAGACCCTCCCACCGTCTTTAAGTGCTCCAGGCTCTTCTTTTTCTTGTCCTGTCTGAGATGGAGATGTGTGGGATAGTATTTGAGACCAACAGGCCAATGTCTGCCATTTGGTGCTGCATGTGCTGTCTTTATCCTCACCGTGAAATCCTGTCCTCAGAAGTAGCAGCAGTGTGATTGTGACACCTCAACCAGACCAGCCCTAAAGTCAAAGGCCACACTCACATTTTTAAAGAGGGTTTACTCTCAGCACATTTCAAAAGGAAAGGTCGTCAAGTTTGAACCCAAGACACTGCACAGTAATTGTACTCCTTAACATTTAACCTTAAAATGTTGGCGTACCAAAGAGCCTGACTGGCAGTGGACCACATGCGTTCCGATAAACTCTGGTTAGGAATGATTAGGGAATCTTTAATCTTCTAGCTATCAAGACTCATCCTCCCACTAACATTAATCAGCTGGCAGCATACTGTAAATTCCCGTGGTCAGCCTCCCATATCAAATGATTGCTTTAACTTTTGCAGTCCCTCTTGGCAAGAGCTGAGAGCAGAGTGGCAGGAAAGAAAACAAAAGACACCATTTGTAGAGGTTTCTTTGCACAGCTGGTCAGGGACAGGTGTGTGTCTGTCTCTGTTGGTGACTGTGAATGATGTTACCAGCAGGTTTTCTGTTTAAGGGTCAGGGTCATAAATCAGGGTTGGTAATCTTCACAGCAATGACGCTGGTGCCAGGGTCTCAAGGCCTGTATCAACCTTTAAGAGTAATCTTTCTCCTGACTCTCCATTGACTAACCTTCTCACATTCCTATGAGCAACACAAGCTTGTGAACACACACAGTGGGAGGGTGAGGAAACATTACATTTGAAACTTTAGCAGTATGTTAAATATGCAAGCTTTAATATTTTGTTGCACATTCGAGAAAGAAAAGTCAACTTCAATATTATATGTGACTCTTACTTTTCAGTTTTGTTTGAAACTTGTATCACAATAATGTTATTCATTTTAGTGTCCAAAATCCAGAAATGTGCTACAAGACAGCTCAGAACATACCCAACATTTGATGCATTTGACTATGTTCCATTTGGATCACCATCAAAGTATTTTGCTAAAATTTGAGGTTATAAAGGGGGAAATTCATGTTGCCATTTTTCCAGTAAAGAGGAAGAAGCCTCTTTACTGGCTTCTTACTGGGGAACACAAGCTTATTGTGTTGACTGGGGAAGCTTCAATACTTCCCCAGTCAACACAATATGCTCTCTAAAGTTGTGAATAACCACTTGAGACAAAAACTTTCATTTCAAAAGTAAAATTCTTGCAGCATTCAAATAGAAGTTGTATGTTTTGCTCCAGTTCTGGCCAGCATTTTTACTCTGATGTCTGAGTCAGCACTCACTACTTTATATAAGGAAGCTAGAGTGTGAGTGTTTGACTCTCACCTTTCTTTACATATCCCCTTCTTTTTTCTGCTTGTGTGGATTTAACTACACCACACTAAACCACACTACTCCACTCTAACTCTGTAAATCTTTGTGTTGTTTGTTCTATAGCCTTAAAGAATGCTGCACATGTGTTGAATGCAGTGACGTGCGGTCAGGGGAGGCAGGTGAGGCAGTGCCTCACCAGCCATCATGGAAAGAAAGAAAATATATAATCATAAAGTAATTTAAATTGTTATATTCATCCGGTGGTTTGTACTAAAAAATATTTATTTTTCATGTAGCTTCACCAATTTCGATTTTTATTTGTTCAAAATCGCTGAATTTTCTTATTTTCCCATTCAAATGCTTGGAAGCGATGCCGGTGAGGCAGCAGCTCTGCCTCACCTTGGATTGCGCAACCCCTGGCTCTGCGCTGGCTGCTAAGCGGAGAGAGCATGTTGCTGTCAATAAAATGGTTTAAACAAATTTAATATGTGAACTTATTTCCAATAATTTAGCTTATGTATATAATGTACAGTGCTTTTTGTCACCAACTGTGTTTGTGTAACGTGTTTCGTGTAATGAGCGATTATAAACGGCAGAGAACAGGTTCGAGGTGAGGCAGGCAGTTCTCTTGCCTCATGGCAGGGGGCGCTCAAGATCCCAGACGTTCGTCTTGTTCACTCCTCAACTGCCGAGTAAGTGACAGCGAGCTAGGCTAAACGATTCGGGAAGCAAATCAAGTGCAGCGATAGATTATAATAGAGATAGTGATTTTTTTCCTCTCGCTTATCCCGACTTTCGACATGGATTATTTTATTTTGTTTTGTTTTTTAAGGAAATGTGTGTTTTGTGAGCTACAGTTTGTATGTGTAAGGATGCAGAAGTGAAACATAACCTGTAAACTGCTGTCAATCTATGCATCTATTTGCAAATCTGATTCTGATTACGTCAGTGCCTCACCAGCTATGAACCTCACCGCACGTCACTGGTTGAATGGACTTAAAGTACAAATTTATGTCAGACGTAAAGAAAAAAACAAATCAATCTAGTTATTGAAGGAAAAATGCAAAAGGAATGCTTGGAAACAGAATTGATTGACTATAGCATGATTTGGAGAGTACACAATTTATAAACCACATAAAATAAAAGCAATTATTACCAAGAACAACTACAGCTGTCTTTATGGTATGGTTGCCAACTCCCTGACCAAGTTATTTTTGTTAGTATTTGTATACTAAATACTCTGCTGGAGTATTTGTATTGCCATCTTCTCTCAGTTTTTGATTGTTTCTACTCCTAAATCTGTAGTTTCAATAATTATAAAAATTCCCATTTGAAAAAAGGTTTTTCAACTAAGTGAATGGTTTCGGTGTTGAATGAAATCCACCCTCCTAAACTGTGTACATCTGTACTGCTCACCTACCTTTCCTGCATATATTATCTTTATATTAATTTAAAAAAATTTTGGTCCTATTAATTCAACATCCATTCAACATATTTCCATTTGAAGGGTGTTTTACTGTCAACCTTTTTTGTGTACACGGTGACAGTGGACAGTGACAGGCCTCCATACAGTGCTGTAGCAGACTCCTAAGTCGTTACCCCTGTATGTAAGATTTTAATTTTTTTTTTTTTTGACTCCTAAAATAAAACAATTAGCTCCTATTTTTATCAAGTTGAAATAAATTTGCACATGTTGCTGATCTAAAAGAGAATTGGGATATTAATAGATGTAGTCCAGTGAACCATGATTTGTTCTCGTCTGGTCACATAATGTTTTAAAGGCCTCTCCCAGCTACTTTAAATCATCTCTTCCTCCCTGCCTTAAAATGAGACTGCATGCCATTTTGTTCTCTATGATCTTTCTCCTCCAGCTTTCTCTCTCCTTCACTCTGCAGCTCTTCTGATTCTTTCTTCTTCCACATACTCTTTCCTTCTGTCCTGTCTGTCAGTGTGCCCTCTTACCATGCAGCTTTCTGTCAATGCTGAGGCCCCTTGCTTACTGAAAGACAGAGAGCCTATGACTCAGGTTCTGTCACAGGGCCCAGTGGCTCATAGTGGCCCTGATTCCCACACCGATGAGGTGATAAATGACTTAATGAGCTTCCTTACACACTCACCCACTGAGACCTGAGGCACTTTTTCTTTAAGGCACTTTTCTGTCATGTTGTTCAAGTGCTCTTTTTCTTTGAGTCCCAGCAGATGTTTGTAAACTGAATTTTAGTTTTCCACAAAACTTGTCACAAAAAAAAATGCTGCACATTGTCATGAATACACACAAAGTATGTAGTTTTGACACAGAGGGGAAATGATAAATAGTTTTAAGTGTGGTATACATTTGCCAGTGATTTATAGAAATACATTTTACTGTAATTTGAGCTCATAGTCTGCTGGAGTATTTCTTTACCAGACCTTCCAAAGGCAATTTGTTACCTTGATTTTATTTAGGAGTATTAGGAGTCCCACACTATAGATGTTCTTATTTAAAATACTTATAAAAGCTTAGTTTTTCATTGCTTTATCATGAGTTTTTCTGTTATATAATAAAATAATTCTAATAAAATATATCAACATTCTCCAAAAACCTTCATAAAAACTCAAAAAGAAAATAATTTCCATTTCTCCTTTGTATTTGACTCATGGGTAGATAAATATGTGTTATGTTATTGTAATGTAATAAATGACATAGTGGAGATTGACTCATTGGTGAAGCTCATACAGCATTTTGTTTGAAACTTTTTGTAGAAAAGTGCAAGTCTCCCATCATGCAGGTAGCTCTTTGACCAATGTGAGCTCTTTTCACCCTGTAAAGCACAGAGAGCTTGATTATCCAAGAAGTAAAGAACTCATAAACTGTACATTGAATCTTATCAGGCACATGGTGATTAAAGCTAGTTTAGCAGGCATTACAGGTGATTAATGAGTGCTGAAGCAGGTCACTCAGACGGTGAAAGTGATACGATCATGCTTTTGAAGTAGAAGTTAATGTCAAAATCACGTTTTTAAACAGAAAGGAGCTCAAGTTGATCAGTGCTTCTATTTGCTTAGGAAATGGCATGAGATGTGAAGATAAATGAGTTCATGTGTCACCGAGTTCACTCAGGTGACTTGAAGGTATTGCAATCACAGCTGATTTTTAAATGTGAAATAAGTAGAAAATCTTCAGTACACAAACTGCTCTGATTGCAACTCCCTTTTCCTTAGGGCTGGCAAAATCTTCCAATTTTTCTTGAATATGTAATGTTTTGTCCTGATGGAGACGTTGTAGAATGGTAAATTAAAAGAAGGAAACATTTAAATTGCTCAGAATTTATGTTATATTGGGAATTGAATTAGTAGCTTGGGCATTGCATGTGTTTCTGAAATTGTGAAGGCTTAAATATTGTCATAATGTGAGCTCTTTAAGGTTAAAGTCATCTAGCCCAACTTCTTGATGCGAGCATGTGCTGGGATTCATTTCTGTAGCTTATTTTATGCGCGATTTTTTAATTTTTTTTTTTTTGCTTTTTAATTCTCTCTCTCTATCATCTTTAGTTTTTGTCCATCCTCCTTTACTGTCATTGTGGGATTTATTGCCTCCATATTCTCTCTGGCTGACCGGCTGATCCTAAGCTTCACTAGCATGCTGCTGAACTGGATAGTCCTAAAACCTGGCCCTACGAGAAGAAAGGGCCTTCTGTTTGACGTGGGCACCCTAAGGAGGTGGAGCAGAGAGAAAAGGGAGGGAATAAAAGTAGCAACCTGGGTGTTCCATGACAGTGAACCTCTCGACTTGTTATGCTTTCTAATTCCCCTCAGCACAAAACAGCAAGGGGGAGAAGAGAAAAGGAGAAAGAGAGTAGGATGGAGGATGATAAAGGAATCATGTTTTTACACAAATGCAGCTGGGGAGGTGGAGAGAGAGAATATTTCACTTGAAGACAAGATTTCAACCTTATTTTAAAGCCTGAAATCCATTTAGAAAATGATGCATTGGTTAAAATCTATGCTTGTTTTAATACACATTTACAGTCATAATACTCTGTAGACAAAGCATAACATATAAATAAGGTTATTAATGATCAGATCTCAGGAGTACCTCAGGTGGTTCAGTGACAGAAATGTTACCATTTGGCCAAATGGAGTTGTATTTAAACTCTAATCATTTATTATAACACTGACAAAAAAATAAAATAAATAAAAATTTAAATCTTATTGAATCACCTAAAATTTATATTCCTGGAAAGTGTTTTTCTTTTCCAGGAATATATTTCCATTTATCCATGAAATATGGAAGACAAATATGGGGCAAACAGAGATTGCAACTCCCCAAACTCCATTTTCAGGTGTGTGGGGCCAAAAAAACTGATAAATGGGCATTCAGGGCATATACCTCGCTCATTATTTATTAGAGGATAAAACACTCCTCTCATTCTTCCCAGTTTGTTGTAACACTCAAGTTTTCTCCCTACAAGCTCCAAATATAAATCTGATTACCTGATAGTAAAGGTGGATCTCTACCTCCATACATTTGCTTGTTCAGATTTCAGCGATATGTATGAAAATTGCCTTTCCCTGAAACCATTTAAGTAGCATAAGGTGAAAATGTTAAAATTAACTTCTA
Organism: Gambusia affinis; assembly: GCF_019740435.1. Taxonomy (NCBI): domain Eukaryota; kingdom Metazoa; phylum Chordata; class Actinopteri; order Cyprinodontiformes; family Poeciliidae; genus Gambusia; species Gambusia affinis. The sequence continues at coordinate 20,784,734 of NC_057877.1, read as the reverse complement.
GTTCCTGAAAAAGCTAGATGAATGAAAACATTAAAAAAATTACACTATGTGTTTTGTTTCTTCCAGTAAATTCATGTCAGCTGTATTCAATATAAGTGCAGAAGGGAGAAGCTTGTTATTCTTGATGGTTTTCCTTCTGGTAGTGAAGAAAGCCTTTTCATCCTTGCAGTAATTGTGATAGACATACAGTAATTATGATATTTATTTTTGGTGAAAATATTGCTTAGTTAACATCAATTTGAGCTGTGAATATAAAATTAGCCAATTATTTCCAATATTTTCAGCTATAAAAACACATTTTCCAAACATACTGTAAACCAGTCCGAGGCACAAAACAAAGAATGAAAGCATTTAAGAATTACAAATGAAAAAAAAAACATTCTTGAAACTCTAGGTGCTAACAAGCTTGATTATTCTGCACAGCTCTAAATTACATTAATTTCCAATAATGTTTAAAATGTAGTCTTTGTTTTCAAGGATCCTATGTCTGGATTTAATATGCTCTACGTATGGAAAAGATTTACTTGATGGGTTCAGGTCTCGTTCTCAGCCCCACCTTACTTCCCTCTTACCAGCCTCCTTGTGTCCTACTGGGTGTGCCCCTTCACCCTGACCTTTGTTGTCTGAATCCACCACTATGCTGACCGCTACACACTGAGCTGCACACCCACTCCTGCTGCCTTGCAGCAACCTCTAAACGCTCTTATCATCTGGTTCTGCTTGCCCATCCTGCTCCCCCTTCCCTAAAGACCACAGGAAATGGTTGGGCCCACTTGCCTGGGGGAGGAATTAACAGGTGCACCAGTGTTTGTTTCAACTTTTACCCATTACCACTGAATAATGGTAATAATAAATATGGAGAGGCCAGGTGGAGAGCTGGCTTTGTTTTGATCTCTTTATCTTCTCTTTTTATTTATTTATTTATTGTTTTTAACTTTATACTTGTTTAATTGTTCTTGCTCTTATTGTATAAGTTTGTTTTTACCCTTTTTATAAAAAGATATTAAGACCTCTCAAAAGGTTTCTCAAATTTTTACAACTTTCTCAAACTTACTGTTCTAAGTTACTTAGAAAAGTAACTTGAATATTTTTTATTTGTTCTTCATAAAATAGTGCTTGACAAATAAAACTTTGCCCTTCCTCACAGAGGAACTTTAAAATGGAAACTATGAATCAGTTTCAGATGAGAAGGGAAACACTGCTTATTTTGAGTGCACTTAGGAGTGAAGCACTCAAAATCCTACATTTATTTTAGAGTCACACTAAAATGTTGAAACCTAATGTTGTTTTTGTGACCATATAAAACCTCTGAGCCACTGCCTATATTGGTCTTCTTACTCTGTATCCTTGGTGATGCTAAATATGATGCCAATGCATCTTTAGGACAACATGATAAATGTATTTCACATTTGATCTTTAGCCTGATAAACAGAAAACTTCCATCTCTCCTTTTGGCAACCAACTTATTTACACATTTTTGAGGTATGTGTGCTTCTTTTCTGTTTGGGAACCCTATTCAGCAGGGAGCACAGGGTGGCTGATCATGACACTTAAGATTTTAAAATGTTCATTTTAGCAATCTGCTGAGAGACTATCCTTTTATTTAATGCAATGGCTAGTTTTTTAAACTCTCTGACTACATTGATTTACTTTTCATGTAGGCCACACTACATGGTTAAGTTTCAAGTTTCACACTGCTCTTCTCAGGCTCTTGGGCGCCTCACCAAGAACACATACATCCTCTTCCACCCCACTAATGAATCACCACAAACTCACTATGCAAAATTAGGGGTGCACTGTGTTCTTGATACATTCCCATAGACCTCTTTGAGACTGCCTGCCTTTGGCTTTTACCACTATGATTTGCACTGGTCAAACTATGCTGATATAGCCAAACGAAGTCTTTAGGCCAAACTATTTTTAGTTTTTATATTGAAAACTGTTTTATGTTGTGGATTTGGTTCTTATTTTTTGTGTTCAAATGGATCTAAATTGAGATCCAGATGTTGGTGTTTTCAACAGTTCTTGCTCACCAAATCCCCTTTTTTCCTCAAATTTTGGGCAATTTTTCAAGCTGGCCTATTACATCAGGTAGAGCTGCCATCTTGTTCTCATGTTACCTGGAATCCCCCTTAAGTGAGTCATCAGATTGGGTAATAGCAGGAGAGAGGCAGTTTAATGGCGTGCAAGGTTGACTTTGTGGGTCGAAGGTGGGAGGTCAAATGTTGCCATAATCCCAGGCTCCAGGTTTAGCCTGTATATAAGACCCTGGCAGCTGGGAGAGAGGAGGGGTAATTGATTTGAAGGGAAAGGGCATATTTCACCTGAAGAGGAAACAAAGCTGTCAACCTTCCAACCAGTTCATAACCATAGACAGATTAGCACCTCCTGTGTGGGAGATGCTCGAAAATAGTTGAGGAGAAGAACTTTAGAGATTAATGAGATAAGAGAACAAATCTTGCTTTAGTGCCTTTTCTCATCTTGATGACATAAGACTAAACTTGGGAAAAAAAGCCGATGAGGTTGAATGAGTTTGTTTAAAAAAGAAGCAATAGAAAAGCAACTTCAGATCTCTACACCCAGTGGTTGAGATTACTATATAAAGAAAAGCAGGTGTGTCCTCGTTTCAACATCATTTGTATTCAAAGAAGGCAGATTTTGCAATAATGGGACCAAACAGTTCAGGTTCAATGTGTATTTTTATTGCCTTACGCTGCATTTGTCGCACAACGTGATTCAATCTCAGCACTCTCCCTCAGACAACAAATGACCTACAGATAAGGCCACATTCCTGTGCTTGTTTTCATTGATAAACATGCTTTGATTGGCAGAACAATATCACAGGACCTGCAGGGTATCAGGATCTAGCGAACTAGTGACTTTTTCCTGTATAGACAGGAAGTGAGGGCTTTTATGAGGGCAGTACATAGATTTCCTAGCATACCAGGTCTGGGAGTGCAGAGAAAAGAGCCACTTCCTGTCGAGAAGAATGCCATGTTGGCTATCTGGCTCTCAACAGTTTTAGTCTTCGTGTGAGAGGTTGTGAAAGGAAAGGAAGTTAGGTCTGCAGGCTATAGGTACACAGGTTGAGACTGAATGTTTGTTTGAGGAGTGGGACCATTCAGCGTGAGCATGAACTATACACTATAGTGAAAGTTTGACACCTGTCTCTGGGTTCAGTACTACTGAGGTTTTTTGTTGTATTTAACATGGTTTTACCTCAAACTGTACAGCTTAAATAATTGTTTTTTTTTTTGTTTGTTTTTTTACCATGACTGTATAATTGTTTTTTTTTATTAAAAGTGATTTGTCCATTTTCTGGGGTTCTTTTTCGCTTAACATCCACTGGCTGGCATAGAATAAAATCAAAATAACTTGAGGTAAATGGCTAGATTTATGTTGACCTTTAACAACTGTATATTTAAAAATTTGTAGACTCTGGAGGACCACATAAATAGTAGGGGTGTGCTGGATTTGACACCTGGGCCTTGAGTTTGACACAGGATTTAACACGCACGTTCTAGAGAACTTAATCAGCACTATCTTGGGAATGTTTTATATCAGCAATTAAATTTATGAGAAATATTCCCCTAGGGGTGGTGAAAGATTGTAAATGTGGAAAGACATTGTCATAATGACGTGCTGAAGGCAAATTACCTGAAAAGGCAGGAACTTCTTTAAGAGACAGAGGCTAATTTCAAGGCATCAAACTGCAAACTCCAATTTCTTTTGTGTTTGATCTACAGATCATTTTTTATAATAACTGAAGATAACGTAGTTACTTTGTTGTTCTATAAAATAGTGTTTTGTGCCTGAAAAATACATAACATCGCTCCTGACTTACATTGAAGCCAACTTAGAAAGAATTCTGTCATTTAGTTAAGCATGAGTTTATTCATCAGTAAAATTGCATGTTTTCCTGATATTGCGCAGCCCTAGTTTTGTGTTAGATTTTTGCAGAACTTCCTAGCTGCTACCTCATATAGACATTGATTGTGCTTTCTGATGTTATACATCTCTTTAGGTCTTATGCTAGTTTTTTGCTCTTACTTTTCCAACTTTTGCACTTCAACATATGCTTTTAATGCTGATACACAATAATTTAACTAAAATTGATTGATACAGAAATTATAAAGTAATTAGAAATTGTTTGTACTTTCTCGTTTTAGCATCCCAGTCAATCCTTCCTAAAGTAATTTTTACATGAAACATTAGGAGACAGAGAAATGGAAATTGCATTCCTCGACGTTTGGACGTTCTGTACTTGGTTTTTTCCTCTCAATGCTTCCTCAATCCTTCCAGTTCTACATTCCCCAGCTCTCTGTTCTTCTTTTACCTCATACCACTCCCTCATCCTTGTTTCATCCTGTATTTCCTAACACCTCATACCTTCTCCCTCCCGTCTTCCTTTCCCTTCTAATCTCTCTCTCCTTCTTATCTGTCTGCATCTTTCCCTCCCTCCCGCCCTCTGTCGCTCCACCCATGGTTCAGGGCTCGAACCTATGTCCTCCTCCTACTCTTTCTCCATGATATCCTTTCTATGTTAGCCGGTGGTCTCCGAAAATGTCCCAGAAGAATTGATGTATCCTCATCGGTGCTCAGCAGGCTGGAATAGATGGTTGACGCAATTCTCCAAATCACCTCAGGGAGGGAAGAAGGCCAAGAAAAGAAGATGGGAGGGCCCCCTCCTCTTCCTCGACATTTATGGAGAAGTAATTCATATTTGCAGATAAAGTTAAGCTTTCATAAAAAACGGTCTGCATCATCTGCTCGGCTTTGTTCCACTATGGCCAACACATTACTACTGAAAATTGCTCTGTATGTGGCGATTGGCTGTTTACATTCTTTTAGGCTTTCACAGACCCACTTCCATCTGCATCCCCGCAGGTCACGGGTGGGGGTTCAGAGGTGAAAGGCGAGGTTGCGGGCTGCTCCTCCAAGAGGAGAAAAGCTGGTGTTGGAGGTCCCCTCGCCCAACCCTCTTGGTTCAGTCTCAGAAGAGAGGAGCCTCCTCCAGCTCCCCTCTTGCACATCTGGCTGCCCCCAGAATGCTCATTTGGAAGGAAAACAAGAATGTTTTTATTTCCCAGGAGAGAAGAAGAACCAGAGTTAAAACACAGAGAGGCGTCCTGGGCCCTCACACAGCCTGCTGCTGGGCTGAGATGGTGAAGGGTTTCTCCTATTTCTTTGTTTCTCTTCTTATTATCTTTTCCCCACACCTGGTATTTGTTTTTATTCCTTTAATATGAATGTAACAACATCGTTCTCATTTTCCAAAAGTAAACCAGCAGGCACCTTGAGCCCATTTCTCGTTACAATGTCAACTCCTCCATTATGGGGCAGTTTCACTTTTCATAGTTTTCATTTGAAGGTAATCCATGAAACCGATGCTGATTTCACTTCTACTTCCTAAGTGAAGGATTAAAGCGAGCCAGGTTAGGATTGTGCATTACAGCAAAGAGCAGGGGACTCAATGGATGACCACTAGGAGACAGAATCACATGCCATTATGAATATTGGGGTTTAATAACAGGCTGTAGAATATATCTAAATAGAAGATACCCTTAAGTCACTCCTGTTATAATCTGGCAATTAAGATTATCTTCAGTACAAGATCAGCAGGAGAAGCTATAGGAGGTAATGATTGGAGTAACACTGCAGGACTGTCAAGTGCAGAACTCCACCTGCCTGAGATATTCTGATCAGAGCCTTGGAGAGTTGTTCTCTCATGGCTTTTGTATTGCTTTTAAATAAATGATTAAGATTTGGAGGTCATTGTGTTTATTCAACTTTAGATCAGACTTAAATAAAACCTGAACCTGTAAAATGTTGTATTTGTTTTATGCTGATACTGAGAACTGTACATTTACCTAATGTGGAATGGCAAACTTGGATAGGCAAATGGAATACAGTGCTCTTTGAGGAAGACATTGTTAAAATATGGACTTGTCATGTGCTGCGTAGGTTAGCTGTTATTTTTGGATGGTGTATCAAAGTTCTTTCAGTAATGAAAGTAAGGGAAGGAGAGTAACTGTAATGAGAATTCTTTGAGTATTTTAGCAGATGGTTATTTGTTCTGGAAAAGTAAAAATAAATCCTATTTATTATGCTTAATCTACAAAGTTTGGTAATTCTCCAAACACTTCTTACACTTTGAAACAGTTCAAGGGTTTGTTAAAGAAAATGTCAAGACACTTAAATGCTCTCTTTCCCCTCATAAACCTGCTCATCAGTGGGGAACCTCTTCTGGCCTTAATTCATGTGCACACGACACGACACCCTTATCCACTCACAGCTGTGCTCTATTACAGCAACATACAGTAGCTTTTTCTCCACCCATCGCCTGCAGCCTTCTCTGTAACTGTTATTGGAAATGTAGCCCTGCTACGGGAGCAAGCTCTTGCCGGATTTATATGACACAGGTGCACACTCTGGAAAGCATTCGTAAAATCATGCACACACGCACACACACATATAGGGAGGCACGCGAGTGGACTAGGCAGCGAAGACTGGATCTGATGTCAGCCACTTAATGTCAACACCACTCACACGTCACAACACTTCTCAAACTTACACACTCACATATGTGTCTAACCTGCTTGGAGCTTCATCCAAACCAGTCTGAATGTATCCCCTGGCCTCTATAACCTCATCTGATTCTGATTTTTGACTTTGCAGATTGAATATGACAAAAATGTCTTTAATTTTAACTCAATATATTTTCCTCCTTGCCCCCAATGTCTAGATTGCTCCTTTTGTTCTGGGAATATGCCAGGCATTTCCTCTGTATGATATCCCAGTTTTCCAATAAGAAGTAGGCCGAAGGTATGCTCTGGGCTGGCAGGGCTTACGTTCTCTGTGGTGCTGTGCGGTAGCCTAACCCGTACTGGAAAAGTAGCAGATATTCCAAGGCAGCATTGGTTCGTCTTTAGTAGACATCATCCAGATTTGTTCCAAAAAACTAAATGTCAGATATTTTCAAGGTTGTCTTTATGCTCAAACTTGAGTATATGTGAATGCTTACTGAACATTGACAATTTTAAGACATATTCAGAATCTCAGTCTGAAAAATGTGAAAGCCCTGACCTACAGATATTGCTGCTTGTACATCCCCATGTAGACATGTGTGTCTTGTCAGCCCATCCTTTCTGATGTTCATCTAACAATATTGGAAGGGCAGAGGGCAGGGAGGCTCCCTGTTCTCCACATGGTCCTGATTTTGCTTGTTAGTGATGATCCCCTGTTTAATGAACAGTCCCAAAGTTCCCACAGATCCTTGAAGATTTGGAATCTTTGAAGAAGGAGCCTATAGAAACTCCTGAAAATATTGAGAATCAGTGGAAAAAGAATTGAGAACTCTTTGGTTGTCTTTGGAAAGATTTGTAGAAATGCAATGTGGATTTCTGGATAAAAATCTTTTGCTGTCCTGATGTTTATAGTTCAAATAATGATGCAAAATAAATAAAAACCATTACAAGGAAGTAGAGTTAAGCTGATTTAATATTATAACCATTATTACAATAACAGTATGACGTTGTTTCTGTTTTTAAATGTTTAAATGACTTATTTAAAATTCTACTTAAAACCTGATTAACTGAAGACTGTAATTGCCATTTCTAAACCTCGTTTATTCAAACTATTAATAAAATTTTAATTTGATGCTCTACTTTTGTAAATAATAACAACAACAATAATAGTAATATTAATAATATTTTGGTTTAAGTGAGATGTTTTAATACTTTCTACCTTTTAAGTATTCTGTTTTGTATATCCTGTACACTGGGGTACCTCTTGTGTAGGTCTTTCTTGAAAAATACATTTTATCTCAGGAGATTTTGACTTTTAAATTATTTATAAAATAATTTTTGAAATTATATGCAAAACAATAAATCAATAAATTCATATATTAGCAATACACTCACTGTAGCTCCCAAAATCTGTGACTGTTCAGGAATCTTTTTGTCCTGTTCATAGGTGATGGCATGATGGAATAGAGGATGGATTGAAATGTGTCATTGTGAAGAACAACCTTAACTTGCTGCAAGTGTTTTTCAAATGTTCCCTTTGGAGATTTTTAACTCTAAGCATCTCTTAATGGATGAAACCTTTGGAAAACCCCAACATTTCTGAAGAGACTATGCATCTTAAGACCTTATGAGCCCTGTGGAAAACTGTCTTTTTTATGTCATTGCAACCTTGACCTGTGGTGCCATAGACTCCAGTGGTGTTTTGTCTGTCATGAAAATGCAGGTAAACGGCTCCTAATGTGTGCCCTTAACCGCAATGCTTTCTGTCTCAGACAAAAACAAGCAATACATTTTCTAGAGAAAAATATATCTATGTATTGAATGATATACAGCAATACTTCTGTCCTAATTAAATAGCTTCACTGGTAAATCTCATCCACTTATAGTGAATTACATCTTTAACAATGAGTGATAACTGTCTTGTATTTTCACCTGGATATCAAGCTCCAAATTATGTTGTACTTGTGTCTGAGTATATTTGAAGAGGCTATTTTTGTGTCCTGATAATTCCTCAGACTCTGTTCTGTGCCAGGTATGAACAAGGGCGATGGAAACATCTGAACCTGTTTGCCTTGTTTGGCCGTCTTTACAAAAAAACTGGTAACATAAATATATTGTGCAGAGACACTTAGCATTTTGTCTTTTGTGTGGTCACATTTTTGCGGTTTCACTTTCTATCTTTAAACACAACGAAGGGACAGAACATGTCTAGTTTTGGGTATTTAAAAAAAGGAAAGAATATTTGAGTTTTTCCATTATAAGAGATTGGTCTCAGATGCTTTTCAGCATTTATAAACCCCTGCTGTTGACATATGCTACGTGTTTGAGAAGTTATGCTAATAAACATAATTCTGGTTATGGTATCTATGCAGAGAGAGTAGTCTTCCAATTGCAGAGCTACAAATCCTCTTTACAAGGACTGGCAGAATGAATTGATATATTTGACAGGAAAAGTACACATACCATTCAAATATGCTCGAATTTTACCCCAAGCTCCAATTAAAATGTCCCCTAAAAGATAAAATTTAAAACATCCAAATAAAAGTAGCTGTTTTTTTTGTTGTTTTTTTTTTTTTTTTCAAACTCAGTTTACTCCCTGCTGGTCTTGCAGGAACCCCAAATGAGATTTAAAAACAATCAAAATCATCAATGTAAATCAATGGAAAGATTGCAATGTCTGTACATCATTAGGGAATTTGTAGAACTCATCTGCAACAATTATGATATAGCCTCTAGTATTCCCCAATACAAGTCTACATGTTTTAGAACTGTACCTCCTCCAACACATGGTTTAAAGAGAGTAAATATATTCAACAGCTTTTAAAGTCCTGTAAAAGCCTGTCAGTAATCAAATTATTTATATTTGGCCTTTGGAATCAAGTCTAGTCAATTTATTATAATTATTTTTACCCTTACATTATTAATTATGTAATTATTATTACATTATTCAGAACTAATGATATACAACAGACTGAGACTCCTTTTTGCTGGGATTTTGTGCAAACCTAAACTCATAGATAAAATACATTAAATAAATGCTTTAAATATTGTGCTGTTTGTGCCTGATTAATGAAGTTCAAATTGTTGAGAGTAGTGGAGTTGAAAGTTATTTTTTGGACTCACCAATACAACAACATCATCTAAGAAAGCAAATGTGGAACCCTGAGGTTCCCATTCAAATTAGTCAAAAGCTTCAGATGCTGTCTATTAGTGCACAAACAGCATGAGAGCCAAGGTGCAGCTCTGGCACTCCCAACACCGACAGAGAACCAGTCTGACTTTGTGTCGAGAGTGCAGACGCTGTTCTTGGTTTGGGTCTGCAAAAACCAGAAAGCCCTTCAAGAAATTCTGCAAGAGAAGTAGAGATTTAGTCTGTCTCCAAGAAAAAACCCATTGAGAGCTTGTTGTCTTCAATTTTTGACAGTAAACCAAGGCCGCCTTTTCAATAAGCTTAGCCAGGAATATTGTGAAGTGACCCTTCCATAGATGGAACACTCTCTCTTCTCCTGTTTCTGAAAAGTCTGGACACTGTCCCAGTCTGTTTTTCTGATGACATTGTTCCAGTCAAGAATGCAACGTCATACATGTCAGTCACAAAATCCCAACAATATGTGGAACTTTCAATATTTTTGATTAATCCCATCCACCCCTCTGAATTACCTCATCAACATTTGCCATGGTGATGGAAACGGTCTCCCCAAATTGCTTAGACAGGGCCTCGTCCATGGAGAACATGGTGACCAGATCGAGGAGAGCCTCAAAGACCTGCCTCTATTAGCCAACAATACACTGCCCAGATGTAGTCTCAACCTAAAGACAGTCATTATCATGTGGTTTAAATTGGGTATGGCTGTTGACCAGTTTTGATACATCCTTGCCCATTCTATGTGTATGTTTGGGACTTACCAGTTCCAAAAATAGTACATTTACCTTCACAAAAATAGCTATCGTTCTACCAGTGTAACCTGAAAACCTCTGTCCTATTTTTAACGTTTGGCGTGTTTTGCATTTGTTTTGTTTTTTTCGAAGCATGGTTGGTATCCTTTGCAACTGCCGCATATTTGGAACCATTGCAAGATTGAGCAACCGAAACTTTGGACAATCTTTACGCTCAACTGCACAATTAGTTTTGATGAAACACTAAAAATTATTGAGTATTTACAACAGACGACTTCTCCCACCACACCTTTATGATTTGCACAGGTGTTCTTCTGGTATTTGTAGTGTGCATTTCTAGATATTTATCTTGTGGATGTCTGCTTTGCATTGTTTTCCCAAACAGCTCTGTGGGTGTGCACATGAGCAGGGGAAGGTCAGAGGAACAAACTGTAGATGTGTATCAGCATGGGCTAATCACTACCATGTGCTTTTATGGCCACTTGCTTTATTTGTTGAGGCTGTTGGAATCTCAGCAATTAGCTTCCCTTAAATTTCACACACACAGCCCCTCGTCTTCATCACGTAAACTGTTCCACTAAAAGAGGAGCCGATCCAGCTCCAAGCTCCCAGCTTGTCTCTTTTACTGCGCCTCAGGCTTTTACTGCCTCTGAGCTCAACCCGGTCTCTCCGGTGGTCCACGAGCCTGGGAAACAGACTGCTCAGACCTACTCAAACCCACTGAGGGGAAAACTCTTACTTAAGATCATATTTCCTTTCATTCAAATGATCTCTTCTTTTTTTATTTTGACTGAAGGCAGAGCTGCTGATTGTGAGTTTTTGTTTAATTTGGCATGGGTTATTATTTTGCCTAATTGGATTTTAACGAGATTTTAAGTCAGCTTTGTAAGTAAGCCAGTGGGGTGCTATACCTCCCACCTGTAGGATTCACTCAAGGTTAATCCCATCCAGATCAGGACAGAAACGACCTTGTTCCTCTTTTCCAGTCCTGCATTTTTTTTTGTACAACCTGCAAGATAATTATACACAAGCTAAATTACCCATTATAATTTAGTTTAAATGTATTTTGTCTTTATTAATGAGTTTTACAATTTAAATGACCTATAACAGTTTTTATTGTAGCTGCATAATCCTATTTCCATGCTTTATAGTCAGAGCAAAAACGAAGAAAACTTTAAAAGTCAGAAATTGCAAACAACCAAAATAACAAGAAAACCTTGCATACTCAATTTTACAAAAGTAGTGACACATTATTTAATTTATGGCATTGTATGGCATGTGTATATTTTTTTACAATTTGTTACGTTTGTGGTTTGCAATCTTTCTTCCCTCTATTTATTTCTTTTCGTTTTTTTATTTATGCGTTTGCTTCTTTCTGTTTTTCTTGTTTCTTTATTTCTTTCTTTGTCTTTTTTCATTCCCTCTCTCCAATTATCTATTTATTTATTTTCTGTGAACCTATTAATTATTGGTAAATGCCTTTTGTTCTTTTTCTACAACAGGTTTATTCCTAATAAAAACTTGCATTTTCTTGTATACCACTGCTGTACAATCTGCTTTAACATCCAGGAGTTATGGGAAGATTTATGGAAATATAAGCTGTTTTAAGATAGAAATGTTATTATGCTTCCCTAGCTTTTTTGGAAGTTTAGAACATTTATATTAAATAGTAGTATGATCATGGTAACTGGCGTAATGGAGATAACCAGTGACACCGTGAATAACATTGGAAAGCAAAATTCTTGTTGCTTTAGTGGCTCACTCTGGCGGCAGCATCTCTTCTTCTCTAAACTTTTATCTTATCAAAACAAAGGATTCTCTGAATATTTAGGTTCAGGGAAATACCCTCCACCAATTGTGTTTGTGTGTGCAATAGGAAGGAAAATATTTCCCAGAAAGACTTGACAAGTGCACCCAGGAGGAAATTGCTGTCATTCACTCCCTGTCAACTGAATCTTGTGTGCAGAACGTCCTTTTGTTTCCTGTAAATTTTCTGCATCCAAAACCCGGTGATGTACAGTCTAAAGAATCATTCAAAGTTGACAAGTAACTGAAAGGGTTAATAAAAGGAAACTGAATTAGAAACTAATTAGTTTTTCTGTCCTTTTCTCTTTTTCCTCACATCAAACTCGTTCTATGGTTCAGAGGGATTTTGCAGAGATGAAAAGTTTTTCCACATTCTTTGATTGTCTTTTCAGAGTTCCTTTCAGCATGTGTTCTGTTTATAAGCACTGTGAGTTTGTGCATGCAGGTGCACATTTTCCATGAACTTTATGCATGCTCATACAGCTGAAACACTGGAAATTTGTACCTGTGGATGCCAAGTCCACCATCGACTGATGAAATTTTAATATTTATGCTACATTGCAAAACAAATTGACCGACTTAGGGTTTGAATGTCACAATGAAGCACTTTAGATAAAATTAACTGGTGGATTTATGCCCACATACACTGAACATATAACCAGCCACATTAGTTACACAACAGTCCACCTTTCTTATGGCATTAAATTTGAAATCCATCCCAAAGCTCAACCATGAGCTCTGCAGGAAGTTGAAGTCCCAGTTGGCCAATCAAGTGGCTTCAGAATTCACCTCACTTTCCTTCTTTCCCATCAGCCGCCAGGACTGGAAATGGTGCAAATGCATTTTTACCGGGTTATAAAACACCCCTGCACCATCTGTTGAAAACTTTAGAAATGGTATGACAATTGAACACTAGTTTATTTTTCTTTCTCAAAATCTAAACAAATTTAAGGCAGTAAATAGATAAAACTACATGTTTCAACTTTACAATCGTAAAAGTGTGTATACACCATTATTTCATTGGTGTGCAATTACTACTGTAAATAATTTAGACTTTAGAAAAGATTGATAATGATTATTTTTTTCACAGATCCTCTTGAATTCTGATGTAACAACCTTTATTTCTTTTTTCCAATTTTTTCAACACCTACAACCGCCTCACAACTTTGTAGAGTAATGGCTAATATTTGAAAGTGAGCTATTTGACTTTCAGGCCTCAACCCCATCTCTCTCTGTCTGTAGGGGAGGTGGGTCATTCTCAGAGGAATGTCTTCTGTAGGAATGTCTTTATTTCAGAAATGTATTGAGGAAAATTGCAGAACTGGAGAAGGATTATGTGTTATGTCTCAAGTCAAATTCTACTTTTTATCTCAATCTCAGCTGATGGAATTGAAAAGTTATTCCTTTAAATGTGAGACAGTCCCGGTACTTTCAGCAAATGCTGAGCTTTAGTAAAAGGCACTGCTTCAGGCCCTTGGCTAAGAGCTGTTCTCAAGTGATAGAATCAAAGTGGGAGCTTGGTTAGCTCACAGCTTTATATCTGTCACTGCATGGCCATATCCCACTACACTCAGTTAGTGTATCTGCAATATGAGTGGGTGCATTAGAATTTTCTTCTGCAGATATGACAGAAACCATTGTTTTTGGTCCCAAAAATGCAAGGATTTAGGTAAACACTCACCTAGGCTCAATTTGCATAAAGATCATAAATGATGCGAGGAACCTGGGTGTAGCTTTTGACTTGCAACTACATTCTGACAACCAAATAAAGTATGTTACTAAATCATCTTTCTGTTGTATTAAAATTTTTACCAGAATAAAAAGCTTCATGTCGAAAGGGAGCAAATAGAAATGTATGCATGCCTTTTTTTCTGTAGGTTACATTACTGCAACAGCATTTCTGTACCAGCCAGCTGCAGCTCATCATTTCACTGTCTGATACCGAGATCTGACATAGATCTAAATTACCAGGATGCTAAAGCTCAAGGAGAAAGTTTGGTTGATTTTGATGATGGAAAAGACAAAGAGTGAACAAATTGCAGGGTAATAACAATCATTGTATCATTGTATCAATGTCATCATGTTAACAATGTATCATGTTTATGATAAATTATTATGCTGTGTACATTTTACTTTTAGGGCATACTGTTTAAGTATGTAAAAATGTTATTTATTGAGGTTATGCTCTGTTTCACGGCTAGAGATTTTTTGAAATGATAATGTTGTCTGTTAATGTTGCTGATGAAGAACCATTCAAATTTTGTATGTTTTAATAAGAAGCATGCAAGCCTCTTTTCAAAATCTTTTCATGTACAGATTCCCTTATGCAAGGAATTCACAAAGGTCACTATTTCCCTTTGAAAGTGGCCAAACTTTGCTCCTGCTTTATTACACACAAAGCCCTCTGGGTGTCTGACCGTGGAACAATGTGGAACAGCCACATTGAGACTACCTCTCTCTGTCTCATAGCCAGAGGTGAGGCATCTGTTTCCTATGCAGAGACACAGCTCTTGATACACACACTCACACAGACACGGCCATTCTGCTGACACTGCCTCTATCTTATCTCAGTCAGTGGACACATTACAGAAACATTTCAAAGGCACACACCTCTGATGGATTCAGAGATTGGTGTGAAGTTTGTGTGATCTGTGAGTGTGCAGCCTCACCGTGGCCATGTGTATTGTTTTGATGACACTGAAAGGTAATCGCTTGTCCTCATTCTGTGTCATTTGGCCATGAGTTTATATGGGATTGTCCTGATGTTATCAGCATAGCATAAACAGGAATGTAACTTTCATCTGATGTGGTCATCCTGCTGATAAAACTGTTGAGCTTTTCATCAGTGTGGCTGTGCTGTATTATACATTCATTTCTGGTGTTCAACTGCATTTCTGGTATTCTTTGGAGCAGGATTTTGTATTTCCAAAAAATACTCATATGGCTGCATTAGGAGACTGGACATGGTAGTATCACGAGGAGAATTGCAACACCAACCAACCATTAATCAGGGATGAGATAGGGGTACTATGGTCATGTCAGTGTTTGCTCCTTGATCTCAAATGTTGATTGTCAAGGCTGAAAACAGGTGGATATGCATGTTTTATTTCTAAATACAAAATGGAGATTTCAAAGTGGAAAAACGCTTTGGAAATTTAAAATTAAGACAACAGATAAATTCATATGACTTGAGCAAATTAAATTATAGCCTACTGGAAAAAAATGTACTGTATTTTCCCTTGTTAATTTTAAATGATTATGCAAATACAGCATAATTGACCCATTTACACATCACAAGTGTGGGCTCTTGTTTTGTCTTTTTGAATCATTATAACTCTCCCAGCAAAAGTTACAGCCAGCCCTGTTAATGGGATTTCCTCTTTATTTGACATCAAGGTTAGTTCTTTCTTGCAAAGTTTTGAATAGGTGTTTCTTGTAGTTTATATAAATGTGTGAACTTGTTGCTTAAACTATTATTAATTGAGAAAAGTGTTAAAACTGTACATGGGTTCATTTGTTAAAAATTTATGGGAATGAATTTACTGTTGATCTCTAACATCTCCACAGTGATGTTGGAGAACACTTTGTTTTGGTTTCATTGTAGGGGTTTTGTGGGGATTGGTATGTCAGACAATCTGTGTCACTTTCATCTCTGGATCAAAATGTGTAATTCTCTCGTTTCTTGTGTTTGAAAAGTTTTCCTTTCAATTTCGCACATTCTGCATATGCATGTAACTTGTCCAAGTTTTGGTTTCTACTCTTAAATGCTTCAAACTTCTGACTAATTGGAGTTCCTCAAAATTAGATCAGAAATAATATGAAAATAATCCAGTTTTAGTGTTTAGTAGTCAAAATTATCCAGGTCCATATCTCGATCCACTGAAAAGCAGAAGGTTTCCCTCCACTCCTACAAACAACTACAATTGGGAACATGTAAAATATATGAAAATATATTTGGATAGTCATTTTACCTTTGTGGGTGATTCAAAACCTCAGTTTATGGCCTCTAATATCTGTATTTATTAATAATGTCTTGATATTTATTTTAACAAATCAGTCTTTAATAATAAATTACATATTTAATGTAACCATTAATTAGCAGATGCCATGGCATGACTTATTTGCAATGCCAAGAGCCATAAACTAGACTTGGTGTTGGGAATTAAAAAGAAAAAACACAAACATACAGCCATAATCTTAGTTCTTTATTTTTTATTTAATTCTTATTGGCACAAATAGTGTCATATTTATATTGCTCTCACTGTGTATGCAAATTTCATGGAATCCATTCCTCCTTGACAAAACACTCAGATGTAATATCCAGTTTTCGTTGCAGTTTTTCCATTATCCAATAACTGAGTATTATTTTTATTATTTCATCAGTCAGTCAATCTGTCCACCCTGCAGTGGATTTTGTAGACTAGTTAGTCTTTTGTAGGATCTAACAAACAAAACCTAATAAACAAAAAGAAGCAGAAAAGTATCACTTACTAAAGAAAATTTTGAGTCACTTTCTACATGTTCTAAATCTTTATTTTTAACAGTAAAGCTGAAAGTTAAAACAATATAAACAAAAAGGGAGAAAGACCTGAAAAGAAAACAAGTCATGCTTATTTAGTTTTGTATGTAAACTATGCTTCTCTTACTTTATGTATCTGCTACTCTGGCATCTTTAGTCCATCTTATCTCATCATCCCAAAAGCTTCCTCATCCCTTCATCTCTGTAACCAACCATGTGAGATTTTGGTGATGACGTTAACAGGACAATCTGGCTATCAGTAACAGTAGCTTGTAGTTGATTTGAAAATGAGTTATCGCAGGAAACTCATCATGTGCTTCAGGAAATGGCCGGTGTGTTTATGTGTGTGTGTTTCACGTCTCCCTCCCTTCACTCCTGCTGTGGTGGTCAGATAACATTAACAAATCAACAAGCACTCAAAAGGTCGATAATGGGCACAGAGGAAGACAATGATTTTATCTGCTTTTGAAATATTGTGTTGTGCCCATGTTATGTTTTGTGAAAATGATGAAGGTGCAGTTTCCCAGCTGTCCCCAAAGACCTGTGTGGCTTCACCAATGTCACACCACAAATTATCAGTGTTTTCTCAGTTTGACATGAAGGCAGACAAATGATCAGATCAAACTGATATATTATTTTTTAATATTACCTTTACCTCTAGCCTAACCAAAGAATACATCTTCCTTTCCTCCCTAAATAAGCCCATGCTTGGATTTTTTTTTCTCATCCTGTGCTTTGAGTTGTTGAAGCAGGATTTAGTTTGTAATCTATTTCTTCACACAAATGTCCCAACATGTGAACGAGCCAATGTGATGATATCAGGATCCTGGAACGATCACACCTTAATGGCATGCAGCCATGTTTGGCATAATATTAGTGAATGCACCTGTACTTTACCTGCTCAAACATGCCAGAATATTTGTAGTGAAAAGAAGTATCGATATGAAATGCTTTATGTAATCGAAACCCTTCAGTGGTTGGTGTGGGAGTGTTTTTGAAGATGAAATATGAGACTGACAACATGAAACCCTAGAGAGGTTTGACTTGCTGAGCTTTACAGCTTTTAATACCTCATCCCTCCATGAACATTTAAGCTCACTGCAGTCAGACTGCTGACATACGTCACTTTTTTTCAGAGCCATAACATGAACTTCTCTTGCGTCGTTGAGTCTTATGTTGATGGTCCACTTGAAGTTAGAATTAACTATAAGGCTTGCTTTGTAATTCTTACAAGGGATGTCAGAAATGTTTTTTTGTTTTTTTTCTTTGCATCCACAATTTGCCTCTACAAGAACATCAAACAATCACGTGTGTAAAGATTCCCACAAATTCCTTGTTGTACCTTCTTCCCTTTAATGAATGAAGTTCTGCTGTTTGTGTGACAAAGCACAATCCATTTTTTAAAGGTTGGATGTGTTTCTGCGCTCTGGTCTGCTGCTTGGGAAGTGTTGCTCTTTCACTTCCAGTTTAGGGTTCATTGAGACAAAGTGAAGAAGGAAATCTAAAAACAGAAAATGCTTTTCTGTAGCTTTTTCCCCCCCACACACACATTAGAATCTCATACACACACCTGTTCTTGATTGTCCAATTTGTATGCAATGTAGTGGCCTCAAGGGAGCAGAGAAAGCGTAAACAGGCTGATAGCATCTCCAATGATGTCATTGTGGCTGAAAATGTGCTCCAAACAGAGAGGCTGAGCCCGACATGGCTCCAAACTTCACTTAAGCTGTGAGAGGACAGCAAGTATTGTACATGCAGCGGTGCTTAGAATGTAAACAGAGACTTTTTGTTGCAGAGCTGCTCCTGGTTTTAACATTCAAGGGCAGGGGTCACCTGCGTCAAAGTTCAAACTCGACCCACCAAGGATGTCTGGAAATGCAATTCCTGAAGCAGCTTGACACCTGCACAGTGGACCTACTCCTCCTACATGTGCTTCTCTCTTAAATGTCAGCTGAAAGAACAAAAGAAACCTGTTCATTTCTTTATGCCACTGAATCTCCAGCCGTCTGACTCTTTCATGTTTATCTTTAGTTGGACAAGACAAAACACCTCATCTTCGTATCTCACCTGTGTAATTCCTGTTTCCTAAAACATTGACAGTTTTTTTTTTTTTTTAATTTCTAGAAAAGACAAAATAATCATATCCCACAGTCTTAGATTGTGTAAAGTAAATGTGAATAATGTCATCTTCCTTTCCCATGCTTTGTGGCCTCTTCATGCTGCATTGTAAACACAAACAAAACACATTTGTGTTTTGTTTGGATTTATATAACCCAAACCAAAGTAGCACATATTTGTAAAGTTGAAAGAGAAAGATATGTGGTATTCTAATTTCCCTAAACAAAAGCCAGCATGACAAATTGCCTTCAGAAACAGCCTGTTTTGTAAATAGCCTGACACAGTAGCACCACAAAGATGAAGTAACACACCGGGCAGGTCTGGAATAAAGATGGTAGAAGTTTAAATCAGGGTTAGGTTACAAAACAAAGTCTTGAACTTTAAACATCTGTAGAGCTCTTCTCAATGCGGCACAACTGAAAACTGACCAAGATGCTCTATCCACCTTAACTACCAGACTAGGTAAAGAGAGGTTTATTAAAGAGAAGAAGAAAAGAGGCCAGACAAAATGTGCAGATGTGGTCACCACAGAATAACAATGTATGAGATTCTTGACAGATAAAAAACTCAAGTTTTTTTCTACTTTTCTTTCTGAACAAATCGTATACCACAGTCTAAGATTGTAAGTAATCTAACAAATGATGTTGACAAAATTGTGCTTAAACAATTTAGATTACATATTTGTGAGGCGGTGAACAACAACCCACTCATTCCTCCTTGTTTTTTTTCTTTTAAAACCACTTCACAGAATCCAGCTTTCCACAGATCTGCCCCGTTCTCTTTGGCAGGAAATACTTAGACATTTTGGTAACACTTAGTCGTGTTTGGTGAAGGATATATAAGTAAATCTAAACAGTCAGTTACTCATTTAAGTTCGTAGCCGGCGTTCACATCTTCCCCTTCGTCCAGCTGATGTTTGTTTTTCTTCCTGCCCTTTAAAAGTCAGCTAAATAAATAAAGAGCTTTTCTGGCCCTGCATCAATCATTTCTCTGCTACTGATATCCTCTGTCTGAGTGATGAGTGTGTGTGTCTATAAAGTCATTTATTTTCAGATGCATTGCAGCTATACCAAGATATTTTTTTTTTAAAGTAAAAAAAAAAAAAACATTTTTCTTGTCCCTTATCCCGTCTCTCCATTTTCAGAATACATCTCAGATTAGCCTGTCTCTGCTATATTTAACATTACTCAACTGATTTCTGTGTGTGCATATTTGTGTTTGTGTGTGCTGTCCCCTTTTCCCCCCAAAAATGGTAAAACACCCACAGCAAAATGAGAGGGCTCCTTTGAGAAATGTGTTTCTCGTGTTCTCACGGTGTAAAAATGACGCTATCGCCAAGCTCCAAGAATCAGCAGCTTTGTCCTCATTACATGGCCCAGGCCCAGTTTATGTGTGTAGGTGCACGCACGTCTGTGTGTGTTTCTGTCTCACTGTGACTGCATGCATGGGTAATTTATTTTGCAATGTGTGTTTTATGCTTAAATAGTGAATGACAGTCTTTATAAGACCCATTTCTCTGGTAAAAAAAAAAAAAAAAAAAAAAAATGGGAGAGATTGCTGAACTGCTCAAACAGCCAGAGGTCACAGCCATGTTCAAGTGTGTTTCTGAGTGGGTGAACTTCCCCGTGCATGTGACTGTGTTTAGATAAAACAGCCCTCTGGTAATACAACAGGGGTGAGTTCATGCTTGATCGATGGAGATGTTATCAGTTTTATGATAGAAGTCATTTTAGTTTTAGGTTAGATCTGAAATTGTTTGTTGATATCATTATTTGGATACTCTTTCCCTAATCATTTTATTAAAGCATAATTTTCTGTGCCGGGACAGCTACCAAAATCTGCTGATATTACTAAAGATGTGTTTGCAAAACAAAAAACCAAAAGTCAAACCAAGGAGTCAAAGTCTGCAGTTGTTTTTTACTAAGAGTATGACCTATTTAACTGGATGCTCTCAGAAGGGATTTTATGCTTTTGCAAACACTCGATTGTTTGTTTTGCTTTACCAACCACTGAAACAAACCCATCAGGAATACATAGACGATTAAGGTTGCAAAAACACTTCATCTTTGATTAGAATTGTCTAATTTTGTGTCTTTCTGCATTTCAACTGCAGCACATCAACTACTGTGAGTGGCACTTGAGGACTAATTTTGTAAACAGGAGACAAGGTTAAGCTATATAAAAGAAATTATTGGAGGCCTTAGTTTTAAGCCTAATTTTCTGGAAGGGAACAAATCAAACAAGGTACTGTAATGTAACTTTTAGTCATTTTCAATTTCTTTATTCAGTCCTAATATTATAAACAACATAGGAATATAATAGTTCTCAGCATATTCATTTTAGATTAGCAGTCATAAAAGACACAAGGAATGAGCACTCATTAAATACTAGGTGTTTCATGTTTGATGGGTGTAAATACAAAATGAGCAACTAAAATAACAATAAAGTCCCTGGACATAAAAGCACCACAGAAAATGATTCGTCTGTGCAATATTGTAACCAAAATAACTACAAAGGACACAACATAAACAGGGTCAAAACAAGGGTGGCTGCTTAGTCAGCTCAATCTTCCCAGTTTTATGCATCCGGGCAACAGAATTAACATCCTCTTAATTACTGCTGGTGTCTCCTACCAAAGTCCTGGCTGTTCTCCTTTTTCTTACTTTTTTGTTTTGTAGCTGCTAAGCAAGTATAAAAGGATGAAGATGTAAAATGTCATTTACAGCTCTGTCCTGGTCGAGATGACAGAAGCTTAAAACAATGCCGAAATTCAAGACATACAGAGATCATATTTACACATTTTAAAAGATAAATGGTCATTAACGTATGAATAAAAACAATTATTATTATTACCCTCACATTAGTGGCAGTGTTGTACTGAAAATATCTCCAAAGCATTATTGAATATAATAAAGCAGCAACAGTCAAAAGGTGAACATTAAGTCACAAACTCAAACATTTAAGTCTTTAATGCTCTTAAATTCAGCTTTTGACGTTTGTTTTTGCACCACAAAATTTCCCCACAGAGCTTCTCATGCTAACAGAACTTTTCCTTTCTCAAGGAACAGTCAAACCATGCAGCCGTTAGTCAGTGAGCAAAAGTTTGTCATATCCTGTGAAAATTCACATTAAAGCCAAGTCATCTTTCCTTTCAGGTGCATAGGATTCAGGAAATAAACTATCATTCAAGTCTTTGCTACCTTGTTTTTGTACCAATAATCAGAACCACCTCTACTCTGACAGGTGTTTTCTGTCACATTAATTTTTTATATTGATTTATTGATTTTTTTTTTTTTTATATATTGATTTGATGAGATCATCACCCTGCTAAAAGATCCAATTAAAATCCAGTTTCATTTTTCTGTCAGACGTCACCAGTTCTTACTTAACATCTGCTTTTATTTCAAAGAGTTCATAATGCCATACACTAAGCAAGGTTCCAAGGGTTTTGGAAAGGAATTTGCATACAACATAGCATGTTCTTTGCAGTAGTCTGTAGTTTTGACGTATTTTTCAACATTTTAATTATTTATTGTTTTCTTTGTACCAAAGTGCTCAATTTTAATCTCATCTGACCAAAGCAGACAGTTCCAGTTAAATATCCTCTGTTTTTGACAGTTGTGTTAGGCTTTTATGTGAGTGAAAATTGAAAATGGACTAAAGAAGCAGAGTACCATATAGTAAGATGTATCTCTGTCTGCTTTTGTGACCTTTCCTATATAATAATGTGAAGTTAATTGCTGGTGCGAAGCTCGGCCAGCAGAAACACAGTCAAAGTGAAACAGAAAAAGCCAGAGTCCAGTAATTCCTGCGTCATTCCCGACCATATTAAAGCATCATGTGTGTGAGAGCCTGCGTGTGTGTTCAGGGTGAGGTCAGACTGTAAATATAGCCTCCTCTGTGTTCAACATAAACTGCCAGACAGTCTGGATGTCCGACAAGGAAAATCGCTGCAGTCTCTGACTTTTTTGGTAAAAAAGCAACAAGGGAGAGCAGAGCTAAGAGTGAGTGGAGATGGGGAATGTGTGTTTAGAAGTTTGGGGGTGGAGGGGTTAGTGATTTCAAATATCTCTAAAAATAGTTGTCTGGGTTAAGAACTAAAAAAGAAGTTGTTCTGCTAAAAATCACAGCTCAGAAGCAGCACTTTGGATCATGTGCTCTCCCTTAGGTGGAGCCTGGGAAAGTTTGTTGGTTAGCATGTTACTGTGTGGTGGTGTACATGTGGATAAATGTAGTCTCAAATTAAACGATTATGATTCTTACTTGATTTTACACAGAATTTGGTTGGACAGTTCTCCAGTTTGGGCTTTTTTGGCTTAGTCTGCTACAATTGTACCTCAGCTGGCCTGGCCTGCTGTAAGCTTTTTGATTTGGGTCCTCGGTGTTTGGCCTGTAGTGGAGCAGCCTGTATTTCTGTTAGATCCACTTCTAGCTTTTACTCACTCAGAGGTTTGTGGGAAGAAGATACCAAAAGAAATCTGGATGTAAAAAAAATAAATAAATAAAACCCATGAGAGCTCACGAGAAGGATGAAATTAAAAGAAATACAGCACTGTGTAAAACAGTCAAATTTTTAATATTTTCATGAGGCAATGTTTGACTAATATCTTCATGGTCAAACATTGCTATATTATATATATATATATAAAATTATATATATATATATATATATATATATATATATATATATATATATATATATATATATATATATATATATATATATATATATATATATATATATATATATATATATATATATCACAAATTTTACACTGGTCTAGATAAAGTCAGCAATTAAATCTAATTGATATGCTCTCATGTGACCTTTCACTGATTGTTATGGTTCTAAAACTCTCCAACATGATTGGATATAAACAATCCTACAAGAAACAGGACACCCTCTTGCTGTCCTGCATAATGTGGTTTGTAGTTTTGTTAGACCATAATGACACCCAAGTTGCTGAACCAGAACTACAAATCATGGAACAAATAATTGGTACAAACACATTTTTCAAAAATAAAACAAAACAAAAGCTGTAATAGGTCAAAATTCTTCTTCAGCAGTTTTAAAATATGACCAGTGATTTCAAAAACTTGAAATCACTGGTCACCCTTGTAAGCAACTCTTGCTTACAAGGGTGGCACAAACATTTACTACTTTTTGGGAGGTAATTACTTTTTCACCTTCTATCACATTGGTTTGGGTAGCTGCATTTTATATTTATTCAGGTTAACTTTAATTGATTTATTTGACACAAAGAAATCACCAAAAATCAGTAGTAAAACTACTTTCTATGAAACTTCTTTACCTAAATACTAAACAATACTTGGCTGTCAAAATATTTGTACTTGTCTTGAGTGTGTCATTGTTGAGACAGCGGCAGTGGTGTGTCATATGACTGTTTAGAAAGGCAAGACGACCTCAGTTTTCTCTTCACTAACACCTAACTAGAGCTGCAAAGGGAAAGTGGAAGTGTCAAAAGATTTTTTCAGATTGTAGAAGCAGAAAGAACAACAGGATCCTTTAAGCAAACAGTGTCATTGGCAGCTGTCAGACGTGTTCATTCTTCTCTTAATCCAGTATTTAAGATTAGCTTCTGCTGCTATGGAATGCTGTTTAACACATGCACACGCACACACACACGCACACACACACACACACACACAAATAACTATATCTAACACATGTTGGTCAATATGTGGTCAATGTCCTATATTTATTTGTATAAATGTGGGTAACTTTCCCTTACAGAGTCTGTTTGTCATAGTGTGAAACATAAAGTTTACATGATAGCATGTTGCAAATAAACCAGTCATCTAATTCAAATATCTTCATCTTCTGGCATTCAGTTTATCATATCATTATACACTGTATGATCACAGTGTATGTGTTTTTCCAAATAATGTACTTATGTGCCTAAGATTTGTATTCATCAACTGAGGATATTGTAGTGACCTATAGCATTTGCATATTTTACGTTCTACATTAAATATTTTGTACATACAATAAATTACAGCTGCTGCTGCTGGGATGGTCACACCTTGTGAAGAGAATGGTGATATGCTTGATAAGTATGGCTACTATGACCTGTGGAAATAATTCGAAAAAAGAACATCAATATGATTTTTTTTTTTTTTTTTTAAATTCAAAGTATTTTTCCCATGAAATTTGGACAGTTTGTTCAGACAAATGTACTTAACCATCTCAGATTAGGTCACCCTATTAATCACCCCTGAAGTTTTATGTGAATTTTATGGATAGAATAAAATTCTATCCATAGAAGATATTGATCTTCTTAAGAAAGAAGATCAATATCTTAAACTAGAATTATGTTTGTGTTTTATGTATCAATTAAGACTCACTCAAGAATTAAGCACAGCGCAGAACTTGCTTAAGCACAGAACTAAGCAAAACTACTTTAGGTATTGCATTTAACCCTTTACGATCTCCAGCTATATGTCAAATTTAGCTGGAGACTACTTACTAACTAAAGCTGTTTAACTGAGAGATGAACTGATCATCAGTAGGTGAGACCCCATTTTTAAATGCAGGAATTTGATTGCTTTGTTGTTATTCTACATTGTTGTTCCAAGTTAACATTGTAAGTGTCAATGTTGACTTCTTAGCAATTGGAAGAATAAAAATGATAGCTTGCTTAGAGAGATTTCCAAGGGAAAGACTAATTTTAAAAATGGAGTTAGCATTGTGCAGCAAATCATATTGGAACAAAGTGCATTGGAGAGATGAAACCAAAATAGAGAGGTTTGGCCACAAGGCATAGTGCCATGTGTGCAAAAAGCCAACCTAGGCTATCAGCATAAACATCTTAAACCAGCTGTCAAGAACCGTGTTGGAGGAGGGATGATTTGGGCTTGTTTTGCTCATCTGAGAACTGAAGCTTGGCACAAACTGGGTTATATAAGTGGTGAAGCGGTATATCAAGAACTGTGAGCCAAAATTCCTCTACAAAAAATGGAAAAGGCTGATAGACTTGCAGAAAATTACTAGTTCAGGTTATTGCTGCTAAAGGTGATTCAACCAGCTGTACTTTTCCCATGTTTGTGAGCTATGACAAACATCAGCGGTAGTCAAAGTCGACATCAATTACCAATAATTTGGCATGGTCTTTAGCACTTTCTTATTTTGTGTGATACAAATTAATGTTAAATTATAGAGTAAGCACATAAAGTAAGACTTAGTAATATATAAACATTTACTGTAGGAAGAGGTTATCTAGCATCAGTCTGGTACAGAGCCTCAGGCTGTTTTAGAGTTGTAATTTCAATACTGTTTGCCTAATCCCAGTGCAAGATTGCTGCGTATGATTGCCCATGTGTCCGGAAAGTTGTGGCATATGATGAATGTCTGCCTGAAAAGAGCAGTTGATAAGACCGCCTCATGACGTACACGACAATGACCTTGTTTCGTCTTAAATGTGACGCCTTATTTGTTTTTCTTGTTAAAGTACACGTCGGTGGATATCCACATGAATGTCACGTATCACAGCCATAAGTGGAGGTTATTAATCTCATTATCAGTGCTAAGAGGTGAGGCGGGCAGACGTGGAGCTCTGTCTGCTTTTTGAATGGTAGCAGACCACAAATCTGGTTCATGGCAAAATAAGATCATTTTTCAACTTATTTTTCTGGCTCTAACACTGTTGTTTGGCAGCTCTTCAGTCATGCAGCTGAGAACATCTAAAGCTACAAGTGATCTGGAAAAGTCTGGGACGTAAACCTCTTGAAACACTGTACTACTGTCAAGGATTGTGTTTTATTTTACCAGGCAAAGGTTTATTGCACCAAAACAATATTCCCAGTATAAGCGCAATATTCAGTGTATTTTGTTGGTGTTTTATTTGGCAAAACAACATAATGTAGTATGTAAGGGTTTCACAATTTTTTATGAATAAATCTAAAGACGGATACAAGTCTTCTGGGGTACGTTTGCCAGCTTTACACTTTAGTGGCTGAGGTTGTTGCCCTTTCTTCACTGCAAGAGAAATGACTCTTAGTCAAATTGTATAAAGAGTTTTACTCCTTAATAGTAGTAAAACTGATATTTAATTGGATTTAGGCTTGGGGTTGGACTTTGGCTTTCAAACATAAATATTTTTTTAACTAAACCATTCCGTTGTATTTGTAACTGTATGCTTTGGGTTGAACTCCTTCTGGAAAGTGAACCTTTAGCAACCCTCAAAAAATTTGATCTTCCTTTCAACTTATTCTAGCTTCCCTGTCAGATTAAAAAAAAATGCACCCTTGTCACCACCATGTTTATTAGGGGTGCTAGTTGTTTGAGAGTGGGGAGGATGCAATCTTACTTTTCTGTCAAACACATCGGACTAGAATGCCTTCTTGGACATTTTTCTTACTTGTGGCAAACATATTTTAGCGGGATTTCAAGACTTTTTTATTTAATAATGTCTTGGTTTTTACATCACTTCTATGAAGTGCAAGTTTGTAATTAGATTTTTGTCTATTAGATCTTGACAGAGTCTCCCTCCTAAGCTTTGGATGAGCCTCCAGAATTACCATTACCCTCTTAGCTGCCTCTCTGAATAATGTTCTCCTTACTCAGCCTGTAGCTTTCAGAGGACTGTTGGTTTGCAGGTACTAATACTAATGCTGATAATAATGCTATTTTTATTTTATAAACTGAACAGGATCTGTGAGAGGCCCACAGATTGGCATTTTGGTTTAACCTTTTAACCTTACCGTGTTTTTAACTTCTCAACATTTTTATTCCTGATGTGTCTGGTGTGTTCCTCGGTTGTCATGCTTCTGTTGATCACTAATGTTCACTAACAAGCCTTCACAAAACAGCTTTATTTGAGATTTAATTCTATTTTGGGTTGTTTGTCTAAATGTAGGTGAAAGCAGTCACTTATTTTTTTAAAAGTCTTGAAAAGCGACTATACAATGACAGGCTTCTTTCTGATGGACTTTCACATAAGATTTTTATAAAATGTTCCTGTTGCATTGTGACAAAATGTCAAAAGGTTTAAAGGCTTTGAATATTTTTGTGTTTTCTTTGACACTGCATGTGTGGTTCGAGTAGATTCTGTGTGCATGTTTTGTGTTTTGTGCATGGCCACATGTGAAATCTGTGTACAAAACCATGGGGTTAATGGCATTAACAGGCTGCGATTGGGCCTGATGGTTTTCTGCAGACATAATAGCGACTCTATTAAGTGTTTACTGTGAGCAATTCCACATGTCAGCTGGAGTCAAGCAGCGGGAGAGAAGACTGAGGAGCTGTGAGCCTCGGGAAGGCTGGGAGTGAGGCATGTAGGGGGGAAAGGGAGGACTGAGGGGTCAGTTGGCCGCAGAGGAGGGAGGTCTGATAAGTCATTTTCCCTGAGCTGTGGTTGGATCTGATTTTAGGCTGAGGACTCCCAGTTTCAACACTCCAATCCAAAGATTCGTTATTCTGTAATTATATTTCATAAAATATAACCTTTCTGTACCTCCTCTGTCACTATGCCTCTCTGCTTTTTCCGCCTGTGGAATTATAGTGTTGAGATTGCTCTTTGTGACCTATTCAAGAGTATTTCCAGTTAGCTGGGTGCCTTTGGTTTATGCCAGGGATTTTCCCGCAACCTTCAGTTGTGCAGTGTCTGCTCTCTCTGACAGACGATCTGCCAAGGATTTAGGATGATACACAAATGGAGGAAAAAAATGATATGTAATCTATTACAGACACAATAAGTTTAATTTAATGGTAATATTTGAATTTCCTAAGCATTTGGATGTAAAGAATTGCTGTCCTTTTTTTGTTTTTCTCATATATTTGTTTCTAAAAATTTCTCTTTTGAAGAGTTTGATGATAACGTCTTAATTTTTTTTAGGCAAGCTTAAAAAAATATTTCAATAGTGTTTTGGGTTTTGTTTATTTTTAATTTTTTACATTTCTACTTTTGTTTCTGTTTGTGTAAGGTTTGTGGATTTTTTTCACCATACACTATTGACAGACACATTTGTAAACCATGCTTGATAAACCAGGAAAATCTCAGGCGGAGGGTCAAATGTGTTGCATAAGCTGAAGAGACAGCAGGAGGTTTTAGCTGACTGTGCTCTTCGTTTGTCCCTGGTTTTTTCATTCCTTTAAGTGTTTTTTTTTCTTTTCTGCAACTTTTATGGCACACTGTCTCATCCATTTTTCTGCAGCGTTTTAATATAATAGATCATGATAAAATTTGAAATAGTGCACATTATGTATGTCAATCAAAAGTTGTTTTTTTTTCTATAGAAACATTGTTTTTGTTTCTTCATTGTTTCTTCTTAAGTTAGCAGATTACAATCTTAAGCATTTTGCCTTAATGCATATGGTGCTTTCTTTTTAAATGGTAATAATATAAACAATCCAACATTAATTTAGTAAATCTTGTATGTCATTAAGCGGCAGTTTATGTCAAAAGGATACTCGGGTTGAGAGGTTTGGTAGAAAGCACAAAGTTGTTTTAACGTGTAGATGAGGAATGTTGGATATGTGATTGTGGTTGTGTGCAGAATAGTATATTAGTCTATTGAGAAAGCATACTGACAGTACTGCTTTCCAAAACCTTCTTCATTTAGTATTTGTCTGTAGTTTTGAACAAGGTTGTAGTATACGGAGAATACGACCATTCCTACGCAATTTCTATAGATCCTTTAGTTTTAGGTTTTCTTTGAAGATTTATATATATATACAACGTTTCAGTTATTTATTTATTTATTTTTTTGTAAAGTGAGTTCTTGTTTCTATTAAAGGTAAGATAATAATATTGAACCTGGCACAGTCGTTTGTTGAACAGATTCACCAAATTTAAAACTTTAAATTTTGTTTGCTTTCAGAAGTCAAACTAACAAGAACTGAACCAAAATTCTAATTTTGAAATAATATTTCATGTGTTTTGCCAGTTTTTGACCCCTGGTATCTGAATTTTCCCCTCTGTTTATCTGAGTATTATTCAGATATGAAGGGGTTTGTAACAGTTGCGGAGGTCGGGGTCTGTCTTAGCTATAGTCGAGTGTGTGGTGTGTGATGGGGTCATCTTGTGGCCATGTGAACAGGAAAGTATGGGTTCGGTGTGAGGGGCTGAACCTCTGAGCTGTTTATCAGATAGCTAATGAAGCAGCGCAATCCTGTGAGCCCTGAGAATGTGGAGGGACAGCAGTGGGGGGAAAATGGAAAAGGGGTTGGCGTAAAGTTGGGAGCATAAAAAATTAGAAAGGTTGGAAGCCAAAGCTCTGAGCAGACTGAGAAGAATAAAACAGTCTTCACATATTTCACTTCACTTTATTTCCCTCTACAATAAAAATACACATTGTATTATTTATTACATTTCCTGGTTAGAAATCAGCAGAGGCCATATCACTCAGCTCCTGCCGTAAACATTTTCTCTGGCTGCAGGAGTAGCGGAGCCGCGTTCCCAGCTCCCATCATCACGACCATCCAGTTTACTGCGGGCTACACATCCATCAGCATGCTTTGCAGGAAAGGGAGAAGGAAAGAGCTTGCTTCATTACAAGTTCAAATAATCATCCAGTCAGATGATCAAAACAGTATTACAGTATAGATGTCAGTGTTTGATGTTTTACAATTTCCAGCGATAATTAATTCTGTTCACACAGAACACAGAGAGGCTGAAACCTTTCAAAACAAAAGTCAGAAATTTTCAGACCGGATTTAACATCTGTAGTGCCGCTTTTTGATGGAATTTGTGTCCCATGTGTTTATTAAGTGAATTATGCAATCCAAATCAGTTTACTTACATAATGTCCATTCACACTAAATATAATCTTGTAGCACTTAAGAAGACAAATGGATCTTATTCATATCCAGCTACATAGAAACAAATTATATCAAACCCAAAAGGAGAGGTGTAAGATTACATTTTTTAGAAGAAAAAAAAGTACAAAAAGTCAGTGGCTTCATTACTCTGTCAGTAAAGTTAACCAGAAAAGAGAAACAACTCTGCACAGTCACAAGTCGGGGTTACTTTCTATGGGAAATAAAAACAAAGAGACAAAAGTAAAGACAATTGTTTCTTTGTCTCCTTTATGAACCACTCTCAGTCAGGAAATGGAGGGAGAGATAGAGAAGGACGGAAGAAATGTAGGAAATGCCTCAAGGTCGAGAATCCACCTCTGGATGGAGGACTAATAGCCTCTGTATGTGCGGCTCTTGCTCTACCGCTACACCTTTCACAAATCCTGAAAGTACACTTGATTAATGGCTCAGTTAATAGCTCCATTCATAAACGAAACACAGCCAAACACAGAGTGACTGTGCCAGTAGTAGTTTCTGTTGAACAGAAAATCAGAGTATGCATAGCTATTGGCAGCAATAGCTCTCTGGACGGCTCCATCCAGGAGCAAGACACTGACAAACACAGGATCACTGAACCAGGAAGAACTTTCAGTGAAAATGAGAAATAAAGACTCAACACAAAGTGAATAGCAGTAATAAATCAGCTTGTGTCTTCCGTCAGACAAAAGACAATGGACACAGAACCGCTGTGCCAGCTGTGCCTTCTATGCATCTGCCTGTAGTTGCACTCAACACAAAGTGAAATCTTGTCCAGGACCAAAAATATTCCATAATGCAAACTTTCTACTAAAAACAGCAAATTGTTGTTGATCTGCTCTCTGTGTCGCATGTTTTTATTCCTGTGTGCATTTGGTTTGATCTGGGGTGAATCGCTCTCTTAATTTATAAGATTTGAGATCAGAACAAAGAATCATGTCAATAAAGTTGTTGTTTTTTCTTCAATATCAAAATTTTCCATAATTATTAAAATTTAGTTTGATCTTAAGTTATGGAGTCTTCAGGTAATGTAATACAGGTTTACATTACTTGTAAACCTGGTAATGTTTATGGGTTTACAGGTAACGTAAACCTGTATTTGGCATAAAATCTTTGAATCAAGTTATTTTTGACTTAATCGTTTCTGCAGGGTTTGAAGATTTTTGTGTCTGACTAAACCAATAATCAACAAAAAAAATAGATGCAAGATCATTTTTTCCTTTCCACCTTAACCAGCACAAATATTTGAAGCAGCTATAATCAGATTTGGATGCTGCTATTATTATAAAACATGCTCTAATTGGTTTGTTGCTCAGTCACTTTAACATTTTGGTTGACATATTTGGCCTTTGTGACAGTGTGAGAGAATCTGTTTTCTTCATCAGGAGCCAAGGAGTGAGAGGTCAGAGGTCAGGCTCAGGGGAGTCATCAGTGCTGAGCGGTCAGATGACCCTAAACGATCCTCAAATAGGAAGGCTTTGCCTCCCTGAGGAAGTTCATTCCATCACCACTCTTGTGTGTTTGTGTGCGCTTGCATACCATGTGCTTATCTAGTAACACAATTAGTATATATAGTCCTTAATATAGTCCTTCAGTTCCGTAACATACCAATGTTCAGAAAGCCCGAAGAACTACTGTAATAGGAAAACAGAAAAGACTGGCTGCCAGGAAGAAAAATATAAAGAGATAGCCTGTCAGTCCAGAACTTTGCAGTTATATTTCTAAATCTGCTTTTATATTCTACATGTATGAGGAGGAAATTGTAGTCAATTGATTCATCTGTCATTTTAACTTGTATTTAGATTTAATGTATAACTTTAAAATAACTTTATCTCAAATGGCCAAACAATGTTGGAGAAAAAGATGACACAGTTGCTGACTCATCCATGTTAGTTAATTGTGAGTAATCCATGTTAATTCAAGAATTGAATAGCAATATTTTTTTTTTAAATTATTATTCCTTTGAGAGGTAGAATTTGATCACAGAAGGAGTTCCTGGTGTCCAGAATTTTGGATTTTTTATTTTTTTTTTTTTTACTTTAGTGAAAGACGCGTCAATAAATATGACTGCAGAGAGAAGATAGCATCTGCTGAATGCTCTGAGCAAGGCCGACAGCTTCTGCTTCACATCGTAAAGCATCCTGATGTGGCAAACATATGCACACATGTTCAGATTCCAATGCAAGCTACTGTTGCAAGTGGAGCACATAAACTGTCTTGATAACACTCCTCTGGGGCAGTTTTTCCATCAAATTAGTTCTGCTTTTTTCATTTCTGTTCAAAAATTATGAGAACCTGTAACTGTTGTGCAGCAGCCATCATTTTTATCAGTTGAGGTAAAAAATGTTTTGGAAAAGGCTAAGCTGACAGTAGAGAGTAAAGTAACCCAACCACAGCTATGGGGGGAAATAGCCCTGAGTAAAATGCTTTGCTTAAGCTAATTAATAGTTAGAAAGGCAGAATGAAGTGTGTATGGTTCAATATTTGTTTCTAAGTATACATTTAACAAATATGTTTCAACAAACTGCTGGACAACAAGAATGGAACACAATTGTTTTTTTGTTTTTTTTTATTACCAATGATCAGAATTAAGTTTTAATGAAATTATTTTACTTTATTACATGTGACAGTGGAAATATAAAGAAAAGTTCAAAAGTAAAATGTATTTATCATTAAGTTAAATTAAGCTATTTGTTCATTTAATTGAAATAGCATTGAAAACTTTAAGTATTCCAATAACTCAATACACTTAGTGAAACACGCAGTATATGTATTTGTGATTGACAAAATATCCACTCCTATTATTATTTTTTTTTTTTCATACTTTTGTGTTTTCTTGTTCAGTACTCATATTCACAGTGAACCACACTTCTTTTCATCAGGTAGCTATTATTGCTAACTTCACAGGGTTTTAGCTTCTTCTTCAGAACAGAGCTGACTACACAAAAAAACTTGCTCTCATTGTCCCCAGTGGACAACTGCAGTACAACAAGCACATACATAATATTAAAGAGAAAGTGGCAGGATACTGAACTTGCAGCTGTGTTTTCAAGCTAACAAAGCAAATCAGAAAACATGAACACAGAACACTAAGAACCCAAAGACAAGTTAAGATGAGAACATATTCTAGCATATTCATTTTGACAATAATTTATTTGATGAAGTATTAATTATTTGCTAATAACTGTTATATATTTATTTAATTTTAGATGAAATGGCTTTCCATAAAGAAAACTACATCCATTATTTTCCTGCTATCAAACCCTAGGAAGAAATAGCATATGGCTTACTTTCACATCCTGACTGCTGTATGAACTGAAATAAATATGCTGAATCAAACTGAATTATATTATATGCTATAATTTGTTAAATTTAAGAAAGATTTTAATACAGTTCACAGAGCTAATTGCAATTAGGCTCATGTTAAGCTAGTTTTGTGGCCATGTTTCATTTTAGAGACATTTTTCTGTCTGTCTGTCTGTCTTTGTGTCCCTTATGACTCTCGTCTTGCTATCTTGAATGTCCCAGAGGTCCGCAGTTCTGCTCTGCTGGCGCCCATGTAACAGAGTATTTTGGGAGTAGCAACACTGTTACAGTGTTTATTAAAACAGTCGTGCAGCGCTTCTTAATGCTTGAGATTTCAAGACACATGTGCATTTTTGTGTGTGGCAGTAGCACACTGGGGCCTGTGGGAGTGATCTGGGAGTGATCGGTCATCGTTTCCCACAGTTTGTGTCCCATGAGTCTCCTTGGTGACGTCAGGAAAGAGGTACAAGCGAGTGCCCCGCTCAGAGGTCGCAGGTTCACTTCCTGTCTGTCAGAGTAGAGCTGGGCAGTGTCCAGAGTGGAGCACCAAACTGTCTTTATGATCTTTCTGTGGTTTGACCTTCCTGTTTCTGTCTCTTTCAGGCTATGTGGCTGATGCTGCAGTCAGAGGAGCCAGACGATTTTGTAATCGCCACGGGGGAGGTTCACAGCGTGAGGGAGTTTGTGGAGAGGGCCTTTAAACATGTGGGAAAGACCATTGTGTGAGTGTTCACACACAAATACAACACAACACAGGTCACTTTTATAATGTGTAAGATCACAGCCTGAGAGAGATTAAAATCTTCACTGAAATACCTTAAATTTGAAAATAGAAGCTGCACTCACTGCCCTTTTTTTTTCTTCCTTTTTTGTCGAGCAGTCAAAACCATAACATGAAGGGGTATATGAGTGTTCGTAATGCCTGTTGCATTGGTTCCAATTTGACTTAAAAACTTTAAAGAAAGAAACTGCAAAAATATGATGGAGTACAAAAAAGTATAAACAGAAAATGTGGAAAGCTTCTTCATGTGGATTTTATCATATTCCAGGTGGGAGGGGAAGGATGAAAATGAGATTGGCCGTTGCAAAGAGACTGGCGTGATACACGTGAAGGTGGACCCAAAATTTTTCCGTCCCACTGAAGTGGTAAGCCATGTTTCTTATTGTGTGTTTAGTGTAGCGTTTTTACATGCA
Source organism: Gambusia affinis (assembly GCF_019740435.1). Classification (NCBI taxonomy): domain Eukaryota; kingdom Metazoa; phylum Chordata; class Actinopteri; order Cyprinodontiformes; family Poeciliidae; genus Gambusia; species Gambusia affinis. Next base: position 20,749,573 of record NC_057877.1, on the reverse strand, counting down.
ACTATTCAACTAAGCATATTTTTCTATATATCCAAAACAAATCTGTGAAATTATTATAGTGTACTTTGCTGTCTTTGTCAACTGTGTCAGCTGAACACTATTTGGAAATATTTATCAGTCTTCCACATCAGTGTGGAAGAATTTTAATCCATTCTTCCACATAAAGAGGATTACATTTTGGGATGCAGGTTTGTCCTTTCATGAACTCAGTTTATGTTCCTTCAAAACAATAATTTTCTGTTCACAGAAAATAAAAACACACATCTCTTCAAAATTAAAAGGAAAAAGTATCCAGAGTTCAAATTAGTCCATTGCAAATATTAATATATATTAATGCACTATATAAGATTGTGAAAGCTTCCACACTTTCTCTCCCACTCCTCATACTCCCACACCAACTAACACAGAGCCACATTCACAGTGTGATGCTAAATGGTGCAATAGAAGATAAACCAATAAAAATAAACAATCAAATCAGAATACATTCAAAAAGAAAAGAATGCAACTTAAGTTTTGCTTCAGTTTTTGCACATAGAAATCATGTCATGGTCTCTTGTGTTTCTTTTTCTTAACATATTGTTGGGCAGTCAATTATGTTGATATGTTTTTCAAACTGGATTTTTTGATAAATAAGATTTCAGCATTATTTTGCTGATGACATACAAGTTTTTAAATTCTCCATAGAAGGAAAGAACCCAAAGGGCTCAGTTCAGACTAAATTAAATCATTCTACTGTTACTCTTCTTCCATTTATTTACTTTGTAGAGACAACCAGGGTGAGCTTCTTCTTTGTATTTAAGTATTTCTACATTTCTGCCCCTTTAACTCTGGAGAGACACAGAAAGCCTGAATCTCCACCCATATCACAAGTGCCATACAGGCTGGAAAAGCTGGGAAAAGGACATTAATTCTTGTGCATCCATCAAAAGATTTCAAATTAAAACTTTTACTCAATCATGACTCATATGAGACCTAATAATTTCTCATTTTGAGACCTTTTGTTTTTATTATTTGATTGCACTGCATTTAAGTGTATATTTCTGGTGATGGTTTGTCTTGTAAAGTGCATTGAGATAAATTTTAGTGTGAATGGGTGAAAATTTAATCAACTAAATTCAAAACTGAATTTTGCCATAATGTCCCCATGTCAAAATGTCTGACCTTTAACCTCATAACTACAGTCAAAGCTTTGGTAACTTTGACTGTTGTCAAGGTTTCCATTTAATTTAATTAATTTAGATTTTTTATTTACAGTTCTTCAAGTTTTTGCCTGTTTCATGGATAGTTTAACAGGTCCAATCATTAAACAGGCAATGATTGTACTACAACTTCCTAGACATGTAAGAAGTTGCAGTGGGTGCTGAAGAACGACATTGTTTTAAAAATTGTGAAATCCATATAGTTTTGTTAAATTTATCTCACATTATAGTGTAAATCTCTATATATTTGACCTTACCTTGTGAGAAATAGGTTTTGTTTAGTTTTTTTTAAATTTTCTTTTATATTTTTACGTGTCATTGCCGGGCATTGTGTCTGAGAACATACACTTATCAGCCATAAAGGGTGCAGCTGACAGCTTCAGGCGGCTCATTGTATGCTTTAAAGCTGCTGGGAACAAGCCAGCCCACCTCTTTAAGAGTAATGTCGGCTGTATCCTGTCAATTAATTCAGAAAGGCTGCACATATTCACTAAAGCCAACCAAAAAAACATCCCTTTAATGATGAGGTCATGTACCTTCCTAGGGAGCTAATCGTGATCAATCAGGAGCTGTATATACTCCAATGACAAAGTTGTGGCTGAGCAAGCTATCTTGTGCAACAGAAAGTACATCATGTGTCTGTCTCAGAAGATAGGAGGTGGGTCTTGCATTTAAGGTCTCTAAAGGGCATTGCAGCTAGTCCTTACTGATGGTATTAGGTTACCCCAAAGTGTTGTGGCTCTGATTATGCATCAAACTCTTGGTTAAAAGCCAGAAGTTCCCGTCCCATGAGCTTTGGTCCTCTGAGATTAAGGTTGAGATTCAGTTGAGTGACGGCAGGGGATTAAAAAGGAGGTCCTGCTGACTGACTGCTGAGGGTATGACAGAGCTGGTTACACACCTGTGCCTGTATTCTCTCTGCATGTCAGCTCATTCATTCAGGGTCTTAACCCTGAATCCACACACAAAAATACACCTTCTGTTGATCGAGTCAACACTGACCTGTGGGCCAAGAAAAGTTAAGGTGTTGCTTTTGTGATATGTCAGCATCCTGGCAGTATCACCTGTAATGCTGATCCCTTTTTTGTATTTCTGAAATTTGATGGGTTACAATCGACTTGTAAATATATAAATCGATATTTTGAAGATTCAGGGTAGACAAAAAACTGACTTTATTAGAAAAGCTTTTTTTGGATACTGCTTCATAGACTGACCCATTTTTTACTTTATAATTAAAGCTGTCAAGTGTTATCTAGTACTGAGATCAAATGGCTTAACAAAAGCCTGCAGAAAGAACACTATGGAGGTATCTCAGCCTGATTTAAAAAGCCCTCAAAAGAATTTGAAATCATTTGTTTCACTGTATGAAAAGATTAACATAAATAACCATTTGAAAGCAAAACATCTTAAAGTGTTATGATGGAACATACAGCAGGCTCCTGTGACTGTTGATATGAAAGTGTAGGTCTGTACAATTACATAGACCATTTTTTTACATGTCTAAATCTATAAACCTTTCCTTAAAATGTGAAATGATTTTAAAATTCTTGTTGCTAAATTAAGAGTATTTTGGTAATGCAGAGTTTCTATCACCTGAATAGCTCAGAGGTTAAAGCTTGTAGTAACGACAAGGTTTCAACGGTTCAGTTACAGTGGGTAGACCGTCATTGTCTCCTTATTTCTAAAAGAGACCAAAGAGAGTTTAACCTTTGAACTCCCAAACAGGAAATGGCTGACACTGTGCTCATACCTCGCCATTGTGAATCACCTTAAGTGGAAATACCTGTCATCGAGTGGGTGCCGTGTGTTTCCTGAGCTTCCAGCTGACTCATACACATCCAGTGTCATGCTTGCTGTTTAAATCTCTGAAGATTTGGATGTGTTTCCATTTGGGGGCTTTGTGCAAAAAGGTTTGCTTGGCATAGTTGCATTGTCACCTCAGGCTGCGTGTTAATATATGTGCAATTCATCATTATCCCTGTCTGTTTGTCCTTTGCAACCCTGGGGACAGAAAGAGTCAAGCGCTAATGGTTGTAACTGGGTGAAATGGACATGTGTGTTTCTTTCTCCATTCTTGTGTGTTTCTGCTCTCTCAGGGATGTTAAATCAGGTTTGTCTTTCACCGTGGAAGTGGTTATATGAGACAATGCATAAAAGTTAAATCTTGACAACATGTAACTACCCACACTTTCTGGAGACGTGAAATCGAAAGATATGTGATGTGAGCCGTCAGACTTGTTTTTAATTTTTCAAACTGCTCCAACTGTCAAGGCACGGAGGAACCATCATTTGTTCCAGACGCACTGCAGGGGTTTTACCTGCACTGCGGTTTGGCTCAGGTAAGCAGCCTCAGGGGTGCCACTCTGAACCTTGGTGAACTAGCTTCAGTTGCCTAATGATGTCCAGAATCATAACCATGCACATACACAATGTTTTTATTTTTAGGTTTTACTGTTACTTTTGAACCTTTTTTTTTTAAGATTTACATGGTGAAAAGAACACCCCCTCTTTTTATGTAATTTTAAGTTACCTAATGCAAAGGATCTAGTGTTTGATTTTTAACAAAACTTTCTTATGCAGGCATGTGGCTATAGCTCCCAACAAGTAGAGTGCTTTGAGTAATATTTTTGACACAGGAAGTCAACTAAAGAATATGCCTGGCATTCAAGTGACAATAGAAATTGACGTCAGTGGAAAACTTGCAAAAATATCTCAAGTTGTCAAGTCAGAAGCAAAAAAACTGAACTACTAAGACAGATTTAAGGGGATTTCATGTAAAACCTTATATATATGGTCAGATGAAAACAGAAGCCAAGCAAAGCCTTATATTTAATTAAGCTCTAATTACTGCTATAAACCCAATTTTAGATCATCTCGTTCTGTGCTTTAGAGAGCACGGGTGTTTCACTTAGTCAGTGCCTGCGTGCCGACTCTTGTGTGCATCTGTGCTAATACAGGTTAGCTGTCATATCTCATAGTTCATTTGTCACTGCAGGGCATAAACTGCTGTGGGCTGAGTGACAACTCCGTGGTTCCTGTCCAAACTCTCACACCAAACAGGACGACTGGTGATAAATGGGAAGCTGTCTGTCAGTCTGTCTTTAAGCCTCCTCGTCTTGTCAGTGTGTGCAGTTTTCCAAAGCCATTTCTGCAGCTTAGTCGGTTGCACTTCTATCTCTGTCTGAAAGAAAGTAGCACAAGAATAAACTGAGCATCTGTTAACTGTTACTAGTTTTAGAAAAGACAAAGTTGTGCATTCCATCTGTATCTGGCATCTACTGATAAATAATATATCGGAGGACACAACATGTTAGGATTGTTATATTTGTTATCAGAACTTTCTGGGTTTCAAAGCATAAAGACCAAATGGTTACACCCCCTGGAAGCAACATTCCCCAAGAAAACACTAGCTTTAATTCAGTATGGCTGCCATGAATCTTAAATATTGTGAAAGTTGCAAGAATAAACAGTGTATCTGCAGCTTGTATTACTTGTATTTGACTGAAAATGTTGGAACACATCACTGTTTTAACATGTTTTGTTTTAGTATATGTTTAATGTGTGAATGCATAACTTGGAGAGAAAAGTAATGGCTTAGGTTTGTTTTTTTTATCACAGCTGATACTCTCCTTCCTCCCAAAAGGAAGACACCACAACCAAACAGAACATCAAACCAGATGTAGCTTCAATGGAAAGTGAAAACATCTTAGAGAAACATAAAGTTAACTGATGAAATAAAAGCAGACGACACAATTGGAGAGCAGTAGCAGAAGAACGTTTAGAAAAGGGATCAAAAGAGATCAGTTTCTAGGAAGAAACTGTAGCTCAGATTAACCTGACTCCTTGAGACAGGCAGAGCCATGAAGAGCTATCTTTCTGGACAGTTCCCTGTCTAATGCCGCACACAAATAACACTATTAACAAGGACATCAATTTATGAGGGGCTAGAGATTAAAGATCCACTCCATCAAATAAAACACTCCTCTGTAGATCTCTGCTTCTTTTTATTATCAAAAAGGCACGAGAAAAGCCATTGCTTTATATTTGGTACATTAGGTCAAAGTAGTTTTTAGGTTAATCAATGCACTGTGCTGATAAGTGACACAAGTATGGAGAGGTTTTTTTTTTCTCAAATGTATTGTTAGAGATTCTTTTGTCCCCTTTTTGTGCTCTTGTGTGGCAAAACCAATATGTCCACTTGCTTTTGGTTAAAAAGCCCTGTACTGCACCCCACCCCAACTGCTTCACACCTATTTGTCAACTTGTTTCACAGCCAGGTCAGTCATAACAAGGCCAAGTTGATTTAAGGCTGAGGGGGTGGGACTACTCTACCAATCCCTTCAGGTCTGATGAGAAACTCGATAATCACTCCTTTAACATTTTTAAGTTTTTACATCACTGGGATAAGTCCTCTCCAAAACTTTGTTTCTAACTCTGCTGCAATGAAGCACTTTCAAAGAGTCTAACTGTTACAACTATGATTCCCTGTGGGGATTTTCTTAGACAGGTAAACATTAGTACTTGATGTTCCACCTACATAATGTTTGGACATCTGCCGACATTCTGCCTCATTTTCTGTCTCTTCTCACTTGAAGTGGTTTCCTTAATCTTTTCAGGATCAAATTTAGTTTAGCAAATTTTTTCTCAGCTTTTTATTCAGTCTAAATTCCGTCTGAAGGATGAGATAATCATCCTTTAGGCTGTCTTTCAGTCATTGCCAAGGATGTCTGAAATCTGAAATCTGAGTGACTGATTGGTGCCGTTGCTGAGTTTCAGTGGATTTTCTCAATGGTTCTAAAGCAGAGATGACAGCTGTGTGGCCCTGGGGCCATCCGAGGCACCTAGCCTTTTTTTTTGTGATCTACCTCTGCAATTCAATAATAGTACAAATCTGGCCCACCACCACTGGTGGTTAATGGAAAATGATATGTAGAGTACAAAATATTCATATGTTAGTGACCGTGCTTTAAATTTGCTTCTATCCAGTAACTTTTTGTCAAAGGCAGAATTTTGTACTTACAAATCGGCCTTTGGTTAATTTACTTGTCAAACGTTCTCCAAAACTGTGAACTGGATAGCTATCTATTATTAAGGCAAACATGCAAAATCAAAAAAATAAAATAAAATAATTATCTAAATCCATTTAAAAAACATTTAATTATTTTTTTTCTGAGTACTTTGTTTAATCTAAATGTTGCTTTATCAGGTTACTGTTGACAAAGTAAAAATAAAATAACAGCATAACGTCAGTTGATTTAGTATTTATTTGTTATTTCTGTGGCTTGTGGGTACCTTTGACTTGAATATTTTGGCGTCAGTGACAAAGATTCTGGAAATTGATGATTAAACAAACTACCAGTTAATATAATTGACTTTTACGCCTCTGTTTTTTTCCAATGTCTTTCACCTGAAGTGCCTAAATAGGTTCTTGTCCCCTGGTCTGTGAGTCATCTGATATCCAGAAGAAGTTTGTCAGAAACTAAATTACCCTTAATCTCTTGATGATTATTGATTTGAGAGGCAAGTAGCAGACACGACAGAAAACAAAAGCTGTTTACTGCAAGTTATTACTGGCAAAGTTGGTTTTAGTATAATGTACATAATTAAAGGGTGTACTTACATTTTCACACACTAAGTGTTTGGTAAAGGTCACGTGTTGCAGTTGTCGTTCAGCTGAGTTTGCAATTGCTTGATTTCATTATTACCTAAAATCTTGAAACTATAGCATGGAGTTGTTTTCCTAGATCTACACCTGATCCGTGGCATTTTACAGTAAAAGCGTGCTCAATGTATGACATCTTTCAGCCTGGTGCTCAGTAGCAGTTCATTTCAGTTCACTGTAGCGCCTATCGTTAAGATCTAGATGTCATCTTGGTATATTGACAGATTGGGGAGATTTTCATCTTGGCAGCTGGGTGTGTTAGGTAGTAGCACCTGTTCTTAACTTGCAATGTTAAGTTGTTTATTGTCTAATATTCTTTAGCGTGTTGCTATTGATCAGATTTGTTTTGAGAATTTAATGATAAGAAATTCATATCTTAAGAATTGTAAGCATAATATTCAATAAGAACCTCCCAACAAAGATAATTAGGTTTTTATATTTAGGAACAAAGCGCAGCAGCTCTAACTTATTAGAGTAAAGAGAGGTGCAGTTAGTCGTTTTCTTTTAGGTCAGTTAAGCTTCTCTCTATAAAACCAAATTACAACAGGATTGCATGATCACATTGGAATGCCAATTTGCAGTGGCATGAGTGGGAGGCTTTTTTTTCTTTTTTTTATCTCCGTGAGATGTTTTGACTGATGGGAGGGAATTATCACCACAATTCCCATGTATTAAACATAAATCAGGCTTTTGTAGAGTCACGTACCGGCATTCCCTGCAGTGCTGTCAATACATGACGGATTATCCTTTTGTTTTAAACAAGTTTGCAAACAAGTTTGTGCTTGTTCAGTGACAAACAAGTGCAAATGGAAGGAGTGCTGCATACCATTGATGCAACATCTTTTAGTTTGTGTGACTGAGCGAGACAACTAAAAGGTTACAGTTTCTAATTGCACATGAAGATTTATGTGTTTACATGCAAAAGAAAGCCTTTTATGAAAGTAATTATTGTTGTGTTTGCTGTGGCCCTGTACAACGTTCTGTAGCAACATCTGATGTGTTGTAGCTGCTTAGTGGTGCATTGATTATTGTTTACTGGCTCTAGGGGTAATGCTCTTGAGCACTAATTGCATTGCTTTTAGAAAATAAACACATTTCAAAGCTGTAAATTTAGATTTTTTTGAAAAGATAAGATGATTTCAGTCGAGACATCCTGGGAAAAAAAATGAGAAAATCAACTTCTTCTTTCTGACCTAATGCATAACACGTGGCAAAATGTATGACAATTTGCCAGAGCAGTTTTTCTACCTTCCTCTTCCAAAACCCAGGGAGCAGTTGCGGATAAAACGCTCCCACATCAACCCCTAAAAATAACATTGTTGACATACCGCCCCTCTGCACCTGTCAACTGCCTGGCCAGGTCCGCATGTGCGAAACTCGCAAACCCAAGCTTCCTTCTTGCCCCAGATGGCTGTCATACCTGTAGTGAGATGAGCTTAACGAATTCAGCAGAGCCTCTCCCGCTTGCATATTCTCTCACGTCATCAGTCATGTCGTCACATGATGAGAAGCTCAGACAATGGTTCCAGTGATCCAGTGAAATAAAGAACGCTAAGTGTTGTAACTTTTTATGACAGTTGGCAGCATAGCTGACCCACCTGTTGAGGTAATCAGTGAAACAAAGGCATACCTGACTGATAAAGTTTCTAAATAATGTTTGGCACTGTCAGACATAGATAGCTCAGCCTAAAGGACAATTACACACTTGTATGCTATGACACAGTCAGATATCAACATTGATCTTGAATGCATTCCATATGGCTTTCAAATGAAGTGTTTTGACCTGCCTTTTTTTCTTTTGGTGTGGATCCTTTTGACTAGCTTTCTTTAAAGGAGAACCTTTAATTTGTTTCCTTCTTTAATTAGGGTTTTGTTAGCAAGAAAAACTAGATTTCTTTTCAATAGACCTAATTAAACAGTCAACCCTAATACATCCCGTAAAACTCATCATAATGCTCGTAAATAGTGCTAAGAGATGTTTGGGCGAAATGTTTAAAAATGGCATCAGTTAAATCCTTCCAGGATAAAAAAAAAAAAACATCAGCTGTTGTCTGCAGCCAACTAATAAGCTTGTTGTATAGGAATACCCTAATTCCTCTTCTCTGCGCAGCATGATTGGTAGAAATTTTTCAAGTTGGGAAGGGACTAGTGATGCATTCAAGTTGGGAAGGGACTAGTGATGCATTCATAGGGTGATAAACCATACTCGCAGTGCATTTGACTGCAAAAGTTTATTATTCCACATTAACCTGCATGCCAAAACATCTAAGCTCTGTGCTCAGTAATTCAAAAGTCATCTTTCAGTCAATTCAACTATTTGCTATTTTGTACCCCCATTTTAAGCAAATGGATTGCCTTTTAGTCTGCACCAACTTCCATTTTGTACAAACATACTTAACGGCTGTATTATCAATGTATTTATCTTGCTGGTTTTAATTATGGAGGTAAATTATCACAAAAAGTTACAGTCCCACATATAATTAATGCAACTATATTATTCTACGGAGATTTACTAAAATAATACACTGATTAAATCAGAATAACTGAGTATGACTTTATTTCAAAATGTTTCTGTGAACTACATAAGCACGGTTACCTAATCTTAAAACTAGCTTTTGGTAACAGCATACTTCCACAGCACTGCTGAAAATACAGTAGATAATCATACCTAATACAGCTTATTACATCCTTTCTGTTTACTTTGTGTCTTTCCTAAATCAGCTAACTTTAATTTCCGAAACAATTGATAACTCAAACAGATAATACAAAATTGCATGTCACTTAGGCATGATGATTTAACATTTATTTTATTTTTCTTGATTTTACTTTTGTCTGTTCTAAATAAATAAATAAATAAATAAATAATATGCATTGCATGAGTTTGAATAGGCCTAAATATCATACACCATACATACATACATTTTCTGTTTTTGAAACCTTGAATGTTTCTCAATTTTTGGTTTAAACCAGGAACATAAGATTAAGTGTTTTGTTTTTATAAGTTTAACATGCTTTATAAAGCATGTTAACATGCATGCTTGTTAACATGCTCCATACACTTATGAACGTTTTGAAGAATACATAGACAGATTTAACTGAGTCTAGCATATTGAGTATCATTTTAATTTTGTGAACTTCCAACACTGCTTACAATGAAGTTAACAATGTTTTTAACACTATGGTGACTGAAACAACAAATTTACTGTTCTGAATGCTCACAATTTAGCTTTTTTTTCTATCTGAGAAATTACTATAGCCCTTTATGTTTGGATTTCTTCATCATATTGCAACAGAATTTTTAGAGTTAAGTTAAAACCAGATTTGTATAAACTGCTATTAAATTATTCTTAATGTTTTATGTCATTTATGATTACTAATATTATTTATATTTGCAAAGTGACAGAGTAAAAGAAGATATCTATAAAAACAATTGTGAATGTGTTGTGGAAAAAAAATACTATTTCCAAGCACCATTCAGGTGAAATCACTCAATCAGGTTTATTCATATATTGTGCACAATACAGAGAGCTTGTAGGACAAACAGTAATGAAGCAGGTCTGGATGAAAACCTCACAAAGCTCTCCCAGGCACAAACAACACATGAGTTTTATACCAAGGATAAAGAATTAACAACAAAGGGAGAGACAGTCTGGTTCTGATGCAGCTGTAGAAAACAACTTCCAACCTTCTACATGTAACCCAAATAGTTCTTTTGGTGAGAGTTCATAAGCATTTCATATAACATGACTAGCAGATGTGACCTTATTGTAATTTTTCCATCAAAATATCTAGATCAGGGGTGCCCAAAGTCAGTCCTCGAGGGCCTAGTTTAGCACACCTGCATCAAATGATGGCTTATTAGAAGGCCTAACTTGCTGAGGAGGTTGTTACTACCACTAGGGAGAGAACTAAAACATGCAGGGTGCCGGCCCTCGAGGACCGACTTTGGGCACCCCTGATCTAGATGATGCCGAAGCTTTATAAACTTCTGATTCATTTCAAGTCTTTTGAAATTGCCATCACAAACAGACTAGAACAATTGACTGAAGTATAAATTGCAGTAGACTTTTAAAGCGTCCCAGCATTCAGTGCAGTACCTTGGGTAGTAGCAGAAGCAAGGCACCTTGTGCTAAGGAATGAATGAAAAAACTAGTAGGTTTTGCATTACATTTTATTCCATGCAGACGGTCTAGACCTCATAAATCCCCTCCCAGGGTCCTTGTAGTGCAGTCTTTAGCACACAAAATGAGCAGTGTAATTTTTACATATGATCAAAATGTTATGAGCTTTTTGAAGCAGGTTTTTTGTGCTATTTTTTATGCAACTCCATCTTCACGTAAATCGTGGCTTTGAAATTCTGATGCAATTAGGGAACCAGGGTTGAGACAGCCCATTCAGACGTAATAAGAAACCCTAATATTCTAGAAACCACACTGTCAGAGCCCTCTATGGTGGACAGTATTCATCCTAACAATGGGAAAAACAGGTCTGCCCTGCTATACATGCGTGCTAATAATATTATGGGTCCTGGCAGGCAGTAACTCATGCACTGTCCCTGAGCACCAGAGATTCTAAAACTTGGTCTGCTGTTTTTGCCTAATATCTGTTACTCAATGAAGCCTGAAATATGGAGGCTATTTCAGTTTCCCAGTATTAGGTTGAAATTCTGCATGGGTATCCAGTTCAGAGCTTAGTCTGAAGAGGCTCCTAAACCAATGGGGCTGCCTATATCTTAGCTGAAACTTCCCTGCTTTGAAGCAACTAGTTATAATATTAAAAGTATTTCTATGCCAGTCTCAAGAAAAAATAGGATGCATATCTCCAAAGCGAATAATGAAAAGTTGTGTTCTAGCTCATAGCAAACCATATTTTTGACAAAGACAAAAGTAATTTATTCAATGTGTTGCTTGAAATAAGTTACAATTAATTCTATATTGTTTTCCTCATGCATTCTAGGTTTCTGTTGAGCTAAAAAATCAAACTCTAGTGCAAAAGTGCCAGGTTCAATTGTAAACCGATTTTACTAAATTACAATTGCAATTAATTACAAATAGTCAATTGTAATTAATGCTAAAAGAAGAAAGAAATCTTTCCACATGTCATGACTCCGGCTATATACAAGACTTTTGTAACCAGAGTTAGTCAAAAAAATGCATCTGTACGCTGCAGATTGTCATTTACCTATAATGTCAACCAGCCAATGCCAATAAATCTGGCTTTGACCTCACTTCAGAAAATTCAGTTTGAATCAGGGAAATTATAAAAATGCATAACATTTTTTACTTTACATTCTATGAATTTGGCATTACAGCAGTCAAACCCTGCTTGTATTTTTCTGACCAGATCTTTGCGAGGTTTCACTGGTATTTTGACAATTTACGTTTGGTGATGAGCTCCAAGTCATTTGAGATTGAAAAAGCCTCCTTGCCATCATGCTAAATCTTTATCTACCTCCACAGATTCTTTATCAGTTTCTAGCTAGACTGGGCCACGTGAAAAATGCTAGTGAAAAGAATATTCAGGCAAAATTAAAAGACTACTTTAAATCAGAATCTGTGTGAACAGCAAATTAGCAGATCTGCTCTTAAAATAGCGTGCATTAACATTATGCAAAGAACATATTGCATGTTTAAATTATGATTATTTGGAAGACATAATCAGGAAAAACAAAATATGGATCTCATATTTTGTCTTTCCAAAATATGGGAAAAACAAAATATGGATCTCATAAAGTCCTAGCTGATGGCTTTGGGTAATTTTTCCCCTTGATTAATTTGTACTCTTGTTTTATAGCTTGTCAACAATTTGCTTCAGTGACTTGCAGCTATGGTAGTGATACATTACTTATTTTTACTCACTGTAAATTTGCACCTGCAAACTAGCAGCTTAATGATGCATTGGGCTGCACTCTTCTATAATGAGTAGACCAGAAGCTTTCCATTTAAAGGGACTATTTTCTTACAAAGCCGTCACAAAATCCATCAGTCAGAGTCAGTAACCTGCCAAGATTATGACCCGCTAAATATGTTTAACTGGAATCATAGATCGTATTTCACTGAGGTTGTGTGCTGAAGCGTTCACCTTCATTTGTCAGTTATCATTCACTTAAATACGGTCTTTGACGTTCTGACCCTGTCTGGGCGGCAGGGGTGGAGAGGAATGAGCAGCTATTATTATCCAGCTTTACGTCCCTGGCAGTGCAGCGGTGTCAGTCAGAGGCTGTGGCGGAAGCCATGGGGCCGGTTAAGACTGCTGGCTCTCCGAGGTGCTCCATCTCAGGACTGAGGCAGCAAGACCTCTAACTGAACCGCAGCCATTTGGATGGAGAAGTGCTGAGGCAGCAAGCTCGAGCTGTTTCACTGGGTGGAGTTCCTAAGCTGCACTACAGGTCTTAAAACAAGAGGTGGCTGTCGGCTGCCAGCCACTTTTTGACTTTATTATCATGTAGACCTTGTCCCTGCGCTCAGATTCACACATCATCGTCATTTATTCTGTTTTTCTCCACACTTGTTGCTTTGCTGCAGTGGTTAGCTCCAACATCTGGAATCAATTTGTGCGAATTATGTGCCAGAAATTAGTCTGTGTTTTAAAAGAAGCACATGTCTGTGTTTCACCTTGTCATATTGGGTGTTGCGGAAAAAGATGGAGCTCTAGGATTCCTCAGATTCCTCTCAGTGGAAGCCAGCGATAAGGAGAATTAGAAGCAAGACCTTAGAGTTCTGACAACAGCTTGGCTCGGTGATGGATGGAGGTGAATGTTTGAACACCAGACAGACACAGAGAAGCAAATGTCTTTTATGAGCAGCGTGATTTATCCACTGAACAAGCTTTATCGAACCCCGCTGCTGGAATTTATGGGACTTGAAACACAAGACCGGCTAAGAGCGTTGAGTTTGGATGTTTGACAGAGGCCTGCAGGACTTCCACTGTAACGAATTATTAAATACAAGCATTATTTGGAATGGTTTTTGTAAACCCAAGAGTTGCGGGGGGGCTGTTTTTGGGGTGTTTTTTCCAAGATGATTCACTGTAATGAATCTAGTTGTCTGGAAATATCGCTGACAGCCAGAGTTACTGTGGGCTGGAAGGAAAATGATGGAGAACAATAAAAGATATCCTAGTAGCAGTTTTACATTTTTATGCACGCTTTTTCAGTTTTCATACAGTTTGAGCTGTTCAGCCATATTCTCTTCTTATTAACGTATCTAAATATGAGACAGCTTATTGTAATTAATTCCTCATGTTGTTAGATTTATATTTTTATTTTTTCATATTACAGGTTTTGTTTCATGATCTTCCCAGGCAGCTTGTAAGCATCTTTGTGACATTATTATATAATAATTACAAGGTGTGTGTCTAGGAGAACTTGAATTTCGTGACATATGGCATGAAATTTTGAATACTCTTTATTATCACTTTTGCAACATATTTTGCTCTGCATAAGTACATAAAAGTGCTGATGAATTGTGCTAAAATGAAACTCAGCCACAGAATCTGGTTTATGGTAAACATACAGGGATTCTGTGTGGAAGTGCATTTAATGATTGCCTGCCAGTTTTATTGATATTAAACTCTAAGCCTCATGTTGTATTCACAGTCAAGCTGTAATTGAAACAGATTACATCCTGATAAACCACAACAAGATCTAAAGTGGGTCTTCTTTGAGGACACCTTTCTTCCTCAACTCACCAACCCGCACATGTTAATACTGAGATCGGTGTTCTATCATATACGCTGTGATTTGAGAGGCTCTCTTGCCTTTTGGAACATGCTTGTCACATCCTTGAAATAAGCCAAATCTAAAGTAAAATAATGCTATTTCTGTGCTTGCATGTTCTTTGTCAGCTTGGACACATACCGTACATGTGGTAGATCAACTTAATAGGAATTTGACCCTTATTAATGACTAAATCACAGATCTTTGAAAAAATTATTTACCTTCTGAGTCCACATACTTTTCAACAAGAGTTTTTTTGGAAGTACTTGTTTATTTGAATTTGTATTGGCCTTAATGGTCACATGTGGACACTCATTGTTCTTTCTTTAACAGCTAAGATCCAAGTAATTTTTGTCCGTCCAAGCTATGGAAATGCTCCAACATTCAACAGTCAGCCAAGGCTTTTAGCCCTTCCAGTTAGAACAATTCAAGTTACATTTTTTGAAAAATGGAGCTACAGCAGGTCTTAGTTTTTTTTTCTTTTGTTGTTGTTAATGTCTTGTTTATTCATTTATTTAGATTTTTGGTTCTTTAATGTAGGCTTTAACTAGATTGATCATTTTTAGCTTATTTCTGGCAACCAACCTTTTGGTGTCATTAGGTATCCCAAACTTTTAAGCTGTTATGGTTTCAAAAAGATTTTTTTTTTCCTACAATCCCCTCAGTTTGAAGTCCTCCTAATGATATTCCAGAGAAAATACCAAAATGACTTGAGCTTTTTCTGCTGTAAAGTAAAGTAACATTTCCCTTCCCCCTCCAGTTGTTGCACACTGCTGGGTGAATTGGCTGAAAGAAAGCTGCTAGGCTTTCTCTCTGTTTCAGCTCTGTTACTGAGAATTAGGAATGGTATACCTTTACTACTGGCTGCGCCTAAAACATGTGGAAATAGGTTTATATAATGGTGTCAGATCAGCTCAACCAAAATATAGCAAATTAGTTTAATTTAGGTTTTCTGTTCAGTTTCTTTTTTATGCCATTCAAAGTATCTCAGAGTAAAGATAAATCCTTCTTAACTTGCAGCTTTGCTAAATAGTGTAAGCCATCTCCTCTCTGTATGAGCTAAAATCAGCATGCAATGTGTAGCCTCTTGTTGAGCTGAATAGAAGGATCTCCTTCTATTATTGTTTCAGAAATATCTATTTATTCCAGATCTAACTATTTACTGTTTTCATTTTGTAATTATGTATTATGTACCATAGTATCAAAGATATGAAATGGTTTATTGCTAATTTGCAGACCATTTAATAAATAGTAAAACTATATTTATTACGTTTAATTTTATTTTTTATTCTCATTACCACAAACTGTAGATACACATATTTAGACTTTCTTATCAAATATATATTTTGGAAGGGTAACCATTATTATCTTGCAGCATGGAAGGTCCTGGGTTTGAATCCCATCCTGCTGTCTTTTTGCAGCTCTGGACCCCCCACGCATTTGTGGGTTTGCTCCGAATCCACAAGCTTCCTCCCACAGTTTAAAAATATCTATGTTGGGTTTAATGGTCACTCAAAATTCCCCTCAAAGGGGGTGTGTGTATTGTTTTTCTTGTACTGTGAAACTCCATGATGCCCTATGATCTGCCCAGGTTGTTTGCCGCCTCTTTCCTAATGACCACTGGAGATAGACACCAATTTCTATATCAAGCCATGTGTGCAAAGCCCCAATTTTCCAATTTTCCTTGATCTTGACCTAAATATAAACATGTATGTCATGTACGGTAAAGTATTTTAAAGAAAACTGTTAACATATGCACAAAAATTATCCTTCCGGGACTTAATCACAAGCGAATTGTGTATAAAGATGATACACATGACATTCTCTTCTTTGTCTTAGTTTTTGCTTCTCCTTTTTATTGTTCAATAATATTCAGTGAAAAGTTTTCTGTGCAGGAATTCGGTAACATGACCCTCTGCTCAATAATATTTAACTTCAACAGAAACACATCAGAACAGTAACGGAGAGAATCCATCAGTGTTTTAAGCATGTTTTTAACCGTGTCCACATCTTTGTGCGAATGATCCCAGAGATCAGAGACCTGTCTATCAAGAAGACACTAAAGTGGGTGTGTGGGCGACGCAAAAGGAGGAAAATGTGTGGGAGAGGAGATGGAGGGTTTCCGATGGACACCACTCCCTTGCCACGTGTGAACTGATGTGAATTTAGGTGACAGGAGCCTGTAACCCCTGGGAAAGAGTCTACAAGGGGGGAAAAGGGTGAGGAGAACTGAAAAATGGGATTGACCCTTAACCCCCGGAGTTGGTAATGTGATCCCGGTATCTCTATAGTGGAGCCGAGAGATGGGGAGGAGGTCAGCAGGGGAAAGGGAAGCAGCAAAGCCACACTGCTGATTAGAATTTCCTGTGGTCAGCTGCAGAGCTGCAACTTAAAATTACACAAAAGATGAAGGTACACAAAGACTGAAACACTCGAGAAAATCTTTTGGCAAGATTCTAGGCACTGCAATAAATCTCTAAGCATTTCTGTTGTTTCTTTTGAGCTTCAAACATGTGCCTCTATAAATGTGCCAAATATTGTGCAATCTGAGGAATCTTGCAAATATAAAATCCCCTTTTTAATTAAGTCAGAGAGAAATAACTCTTGAACTCATCCAATTATATTGAGTGTTCAGAAATATGAATAATACCTGACATTCAGGAATCAGATGAATAAAACTATTTTGTATGTTATGTTTCCCTCTATACTGACCTTTTTTGTTTTATCTCAATAATTTTAAGAAAGTATTAAAATGAGCAGAAGCTTATCTGCAGAGAACTTTTATTCTAAAGAGGAGCCGAGCGTCACTGATAACAGTGGCCAAAAGCATGCAAAACAGGCTGCGATCCCTGCGTCATTCCCAACGTATAAAGATTTAAATGTCAAGGAAGGAGGGCAGAATTGGTTTTAGGAGGCATCACTATCCTTTTTTTTTTTATCTTCACTTGCTCAGAATTGTCCTGAAATCTGATGCATCTGAAGAATAAAAAGCTGTGAAAGTTTTACCTTTTGACATTTTTTTCATTTTTAGTAAAAATGGTGTTTGCATAAGTCAAATATCATCATGGTAGCATAGTGCTTTTAAAGCTGTTTCAATAAATAAAGTGCAAGGCTGCTTGTAAATTCTCTTAAGAAGGGGTCTCATTTCTTGCATGCTAATTTCCATGACATCCTCACAGTTTTAGCAGAAAATGACTGTGAGCTTTTACTGGTCTTTGTGGAAAGGTTTTGCTCTCAGGGGCAGAAACTTGGCTCTGCGGTGATTTATTGTTTAATTGAGCCGACTCGTTAAAGTTAGCTGTAATTGATGCCATAAAACAGACTGGCCACCAGCCAAACTCTGGGTTGTGTAATCCCGCAGGTTCAGCTTGCGCACTGACATACCTGAGGATATGAGACCACACGGAACAGAACTGTGCACTTCTTTTTTGTTTCAGTGTAATGCTTCTTAAAACAGTGCAGTCCTTTTAACCTGAGGAGTTTGTGGAGAGCGTTTAGGTCCGCTTGTACTAGAAAAGAAAGTAAGATTGTGGATTGTGTGTGTATGTGAGCGTGTGTGTCTGGCAGTCTGGTATTTCCTGAAGGAGTTTCCTCCTACCGTCAGAGCGGAACCACCCTGGGCCCCTCGGCAGTCCAACCCAAAGTCTGACCCGGTACTGCTCCCATAGAAAAGCAGAGATATGTGGCTGCAGAGAAGAGCTTCTTTGGATTTCAAGGTGTTTAAACTTGAAGACACATTGATGAAGTTGTTGGCAAATAGATAAGAAGGTTGTTGAGACAGGAAGACTCGTCTAGCCAAGACGAGGCAGTCTCTCAATTTTTTCATGCTTCGGGCAGCTTTCCATACGTCTGAGAGTGTGAGCCATATTTCCAATGTGCTATTGTGTGTTCTGCCTGTAGTTTGATAGACGGCTGTTTTCTAGCCACCTTACAGTAAGTTGTTGGCAGCAATGTACCATGGAGATTGTGAAGGGGCATAGAGGATCCTAGGATGAGATTCCTGTGCTATCAGCAGGCCGTACTGAGGCCTGACGAGAGAAACTTGCCAGATGAGGAGGAAACACAGAGTTGGAAGAGAACAAAAATGAGATTTGTTGACAGGCTGAGGGAGAGAAAGGTGAGTTGTGTCAGCTCGTGTCTTTGCCCCCTTGTCCCAGCTGGATTTGATTATTCAAAGGTCTCTGCTAAGCAGCTTTGCTGTGCTGAGGTGAATGTAGATGAGGGGAGACTCTGGGCTAGTGTCTAAGTGACCTTCAACCTGCACTTACGCTACTGGTAAAAATTATCTATAATAAATAAATACATCTCTGCTTCATGAACATGGGCATAACAAAGATTATCTACTAGGCTGTCAAAGTTGCATGAATTAATCAGTATGTTGAACAAAAGCGTATAGCGAAGTCCAAAGAACATACCATAAAAGTCAGAGGTAAATTTGTGGTTTTAAAGCAAAGTTAGGTTTTAAAACAATGTCACATATTTTAAATATCTCTCTGAGCACTATACAGTCTATCATCCAAAAATGAAAAATGTATTGAAAACCTACTATTAATGGTGTTTCACCTGATGCAACATGATACGTGCAGCAGAAAACCTACATGGCCTATTTCCACTTGGTGGTGGCAGATTTTTTATTTATTTATTTATTTATATTTTTTAAGCAAGAGACTGCTATACGGGGCCGAGTTGATGGCCGTTTCAATGGAGCTAAATGTAAGTCAAACTTGCAGAAGACTTTAGCTTACCTTCCAAAGTTTCAGTGACCCTAAACATGCAATCATAGCTATGTTGGAAATGTTTCTGTTATATCCAAGTGTTAAAATGACTCAGTCAAAGTTCAGTCCTAAATCCAGCTGAGAATCTGGTGAGACACGAAGGCTGATCTCCAAATATGGCCTCCAACCAGTCCAACTGAGCTTGAGCTTTTTGCAAAAGAGAATAAAAGAGACAGTTTAATAATAATGTTCAGGGATATTGCCCTGCTGGAGGGTTAATCTCAGCCTCCAACAAGCTTTCTTCTAGGATCACTTTATATTTAGCTTGTATCCAGCTTCCCATTAATCTGACATGTCTCATTGCCCCAGCCTATTAAAAGTGTCCCAACTGCATGATGCTACTACCGACTTGTTTCAGTGCAAGTTTGGAATATTGGGGGTAATATGAAGTTTCCTTTTATATAAGTTAAAAATATAGATTTCTGGCTTGTTGACCAACTACAAATAAGTCTTCTTATGATTTTCAACAATGCCTTTCTTCTTGCTAGTCTTTGATAAAGGCCTGCTTACTTCTGTACAACAGGGTTGCTCACCTAAGCTATAGATCCTTGCAGCTTTACCAGTTACTGTGGATTTCTGAGCACCACAGTATAAAGTTTTATTCAGACAAAAATGACAAAGTATCTTAAAGAAGAAAACATTAAAGTTTGGGATTGTAATGTGACAAAATGTGAAAAAGTTCAATGGATATGGTCTTTGCTTGTGGTTAAAGTACTCTTACTTATATTCTCAAGCTTCATATAGGTTTTCATTATTACTGTTGGCGGACACAACTGAGCAAAGGAAAGAAAGTAGTTGTAGAAGGAGTTGCAGCGTTGGCTTGAAGCGAGTGGCTGAGATTTTAATGTGCGTTTCTGAGAGTTTGTGTGTCCCATAGAGCGGTGTGTTTATAAATCACGGAGTCAGGCAGTGTGTGTCTTGCAGGGCCGGTGTTTCCTGCAGTGTAATCTGAGTCTCTGGTGGAATGTGTGAACCACATCCGACTCCACTCCACTCGAGCCCCGCGCCTCACTCAATATCCCACTGTAAACAATGCGGCTTTGCCAAAGTTTCTGGAACAGGACAGGTAGAGTGGCTTTAACTGCCCCCAGCATCCCAACCCTCAGATAAAAACAATGTAGTTGGATGAAATGCTTCAAAATAAAAGCACTTCAGACCTTACAGTTATTATGTTTTCTTACCTTTTCCTCCTTGACTTTTTTATAGTTTCTCTGTGTGTGTATGTGTGTGTGTGTGTGATTTCAACTAAGAGGTTAATTGTCCTGTGACCTCCCTAATGTCTTTCCCTGGCTTGTTATCTTGATTGGGTAATTAATTCTATGGCTACTCTCCTCAGTCGCCCCACTATTCTCATGCACACACACAGACGCACACACACTTTCGATCTCTCTTGAACTCAAGAACCTTCACATTCCTGTAACCCTAAGGCAGTTCTGTTGCATTACTTTTCCTTTCTGTGTCTTCTCTATACTCCCTCCCTTACTCTCCTTCGTTCTCACTCTTGCTCAATTTATTTCTTTTTCTCATCTGTCATTTCAAACTCCGTCCCCACTCCCACTTTGTTACCTTTTTGCCCAAGAGTCAAATTTCTCTGCTTTAAAGAAGCAGCACCCAAAATGTAAAAGCATCTTGGGTGCTTTTACATTTTATCTGGTTTGGCTGGTGAAATTGTCTGGTTTAATTTAGATGTAAAATATTTATTTTATATAGTCTTTATAAATTAGTTGCAATAAATTAGTTGCTGTATCAAAATAATGTAGTTAGTATCCAGAACATTTAAAGAAGGAACACAAAGTTACTGAAAGTTTTTTTTGTTTTGTTTTTTAGTAAATATTGGAGTGCAGATCAAGTTGCAAACACAAAATAAATAGACAAAAATACCTTTATCAGATTTATCAAATCCTTGGTCTGAGCTTAAAGAGATAGTCGAGTTAAATCTCAGCTGAATCAAAAATTTATTTCTGTCGGGGTGAGTGGAGGAAGATCCATGCAAAAAAGAAAAGCCAATTGAGCCTATTGAGATTCTTGTTACATGTGAAAAAGTATAAGAGTTCCCAGAATGTTTTAGGCATGCACCAATTCTAGAGCAAGCTTGTGGCGGTTTATTGCAGTGGTGGCATTTTACTTGGGTCTGGCTTTTATTGTTGGGCAATGTTGCTATGGAGTTCAACACCACTGGAAGAATTTGGTTAGCAAGAGACATGCAGGGTTGGTCGTGCTGGCGTCATGTCAAGGCTACAGCTGCACCATTATTTTAGCTTTCCGATTGCCTTTTTTACAAGAGTGTTCCTAACTTGACTTAGTCAAAGAGTTTTGTCAGCTATAGCATGGTGTAACTGTGGTCATCATACATGGATCAACATCAGGAGATGCATTTGATGTGTAGAGCATAGAATAAAGCCTCTCCTAGAGGAGGAAATTAGTTGGGAAATGTTTTTTGGTAACTGTAAAGAGCATATCAGCATCACGATTGCCTTTAGTCTGAAGGATGCTGTCCAAATTTGCAGCAATCTAGCCACAGTCAAGATTTGTTTTTGGATAGGACCATAACATAGACAGCAGGCTGGCAGAATCCTGTATAGAAGGTTAAACTTAGTAAAACACAAAGTCCAAAACTAATAAAATGAAAAAAACAAAACCAGCAGAGAATTCAAACCCACAAGTTGAACAGCAGGAAGCATGACAGGAGAAATAGAGAAATCTGTTAAAAAGTTAAAGAAATGGAGAGGATATTTACTGGGAGGTACCATAAACATACCATTTGTTTAGCATAATTAAACAAATGTACCGCAGGTGAACTTTACCTAATGAGAAATGTTGACTGTTGACTGAGGAAGGTTGAGATAAACAGAAATCACAAAAATTAAAAAGATACGTATGGGAAATATTTGCCTAATATGAACACAAGGAAGAAGACAAATTCAACTATAAAAAAAATAGAGCTAAGTAACAAAATACACAATTAATTAAATATGTACAAAAGTTCCACAGATTGGGACAATCAAGTTCTAATTGGATGTGGAGAGTCTACCAGCATGTTTTTTCAGTTTTAAGGCATCCAGAGAGGGCTCTTTCTGCTGCTGCAGTTGACTGAAAAGACCCTGAAAAACATAAAATTCTTAGTCCACGTTGAGAAAAATCTTTCATATTCATATCTTTGGTCACAAAATCTATGAAACATTAAATCCAGTGCATTGGGAAATAATTTGGATGGCCCTGTAGCAACAAACTCATCTGGAAAATTTTCCGTAGATTTGTAATAGTTCTGCACGCAACAAGTGAACTCAGTATCGTTCAGAGCAACTGGTCACTAGAGAGTGATGCACTCTTAGTTTCACAACAGCCTGAGAGTTGTGTTGGTCCCACCAAGAGTGCTGATTAGCTATGCTTCCCACTGGACTGTTTGCTTTTTAAACAGAGAAACTACAGATTCAAGTCAGAGTGGTTGCTAAATGAATGCAGGGAACCGTTTTTAGTTAACACAGGTTCAGTTTAAAAAGATTAGGTCACAGAATAGGGAGCCCTGCTTTGTGTTATTTTATTGATCTGATTTTGTGGAGCTGCAAGGTAATAATCTTTTTAACAATCAGTTGAAAGTCCAAATCCTTTAAATATAAACATTTTCACATTTCTCTATTTGCAACCACGCAGTTCTGTATATTTTATTGTAACATTATGTTATCAACACAAAATGGGGCAAAGTGGAAGGAAAATGGTACATAGTTTTCAATATTCGATCACAAATAAGGTTTTGGAAAGTGTGACTTGCATATGCATGCAGCTGATCGGTGTCAATGCTTTTTAGAAACCATCTACTGCAACTGCAGGTCTAGTAACAGAGTTTTATCTGAATGTTGGTGCTTAAAAATGCCCACCCACAGCATACTGCTACCACCAACCTAGAAATTTTAGATTCAGTGTAATGTATAGTTTTACTCCACACTTAGCTTTGCCTGACAGCCAAAATACCTTGAACGTTTTTTGCCCTTTAAATTTCTTCCACGTTTCCTGTGTCCCTCTGGTTTACGGTAAACTTCTTATTGGACTTTGTATGGCTTATTTTTGATACTCCTCTACCATGATTAAGGTTTGTGTTGCATTTTAGCTTATAACCACTAGTTTAATTATGAACTAAGTCAAAATAAATATTTAAAATAAGAAAAATCATCAAATTATGTTTTATTTTCTTACATTATTCTGCATTATTAAGAAAAAATAAACAAGTTCCTTTATGTTATTGAACTGAATCAATTTATTTAATAAGACAGAACATATTGTGCAATATTTGATGTAAATATTCAGAATTATCAAAATGCTGCAAACAAGATTATGTAAGTGCTTTGAAACAGTTTTAAAACTCTGGTAAGAGCTAGAAAGTAGAGCGCATCACTTAAAAAATTTTTTATTTAAATACATGAGCAGAGAACACATACACATGTACATCATGACTTGAAAGTACTTGATTTCTTCCTCTGACACCGCGAGACCCCATGTGGTAGAAGATACACACTGTCAGATTTAGCAAGTCCTAGATCAAAACAATTTTAGTCTTCTTCCTGTGTGTTACTCACCACTACTTGCATTCCTTCTTGGATTTTGGAGCATGCTCAGTATGCTGGTTGGAGCAATCACTTCCATTGAGTGGCAGAAAGTTTGCTGTTTTCTTCTTCATCTTATCACCCCATCACCAGCCAACAGACAGGGGGAGCTGGGAGCTAGAGAGCAATGAAAAGAAGACACTTCACACTCTCTCGCTCAGGTTTGGCTCCTCTCCCTGTTTGGGCACGATGAGAACGGCTGATTATTGGGGCTGATAAGACGAGGAATGTTGCTTCTAGAGGAAACTCTACTGGATGAGAAGTGGCTTACAGAGTACTGTTTCCCCGTCTCCACTGCTTGCCCTCCAACACCAGCATCCCTGCTGGTCCCTCTATCTCCTTCTTAGCCGGGTTTAGAAGGAGATAGAAAGCAAATATCGTGGATCAAAACCTTCCTACGTTTACTGGTTTTCGCTTCATTTGTTTTACTTACTTTCAGTTTATGTAGCAATATGGCAGCTGTTTAATTCCTCTTCACTCGTAAGAATAAGATGAAATGAGTGAAATCAAAGTGGCTAAAAAACTAAGAGAAAATCACAACTTAAAGTGCAAATATCTCTGTTACAATGCCTAGTTTTAAAGACATAAAAAAAATCTAACCGTGAGTCATAATTTCTCATCTCATGTATTATTCAACCTGGAAAATTCAACTGTATGTCCAAAAATCTATGACGGGAGACATTTAAGCAATTTTAAAAAATTACAAAATGATTGAAAAATACTAATTTTTCATTCATGTCAAGCCTTTAGATGGAACAGTCTATGTAGCAATCAGGCATTGATATGCTGATGCTGAAAATCAGTTCAGCTGTCATGGGGATATTTTCCTAAATTTGCTCATTTACACTCTTCAGATAAAGTTATAGTTTGTAGAAATGGAACAGATATAAGGACTGTATCTTTTGAGAGAATACAATACAGTGTGATGAAACCAAACTTTAATCTTTGGACCACATGTTCAGTTTGGCCAAAAGCAACACTTAGCATCACCAAAACAATGCACAAACTGAAGGAACTTTTATACGGCAGAGTCTACAAATATTTCTAGATCAGATGTGGTATGCAGTTAGACTCTTACCAAAAAGGACTTGATATGGAAATTGAATCAAAAGCATTGTTAACATAGTTTTAGATTAATAGAGTTTGCACTTATTCAGCTAGTTTTAAGTTATGCAACTTTGTTTTTGGTTTCTGAGACTAGTCTTGGTCAAAAGGATAATACTTCAAATTACTCTTTTCAGACAAAATCACTTGAAATAGTCACAGGTTTTAAATCTTAACTAAACAAGGTTGTGATTTTATAAACAGACACTTTATTATTCTCTAGTGTTAAAAGCAGAGAGAGGGGCAATCCTGCAGGCTGCAAGAGACAATAAGTACAGGAACGAGCAAAAGTAATTGACACTCAGGGGTTTGTTTTGTTTTTTGTTTGTTTGTTTTTTGCACTCTAGATGCAGTTTGTTGGGTTCTATAATTTTCCAGGATATGCATGATATGATGCTGCTTACAAGTAACTAACATAGATTTCCAACTGATTAGTTATTTTGTTACTGTCACCATATCATAAATACAATGGGCAGATTCTCTTTAGCCATGTTCGGTATTTTAGAAAGTTCTAACAATTACACAGTTGGGACTGTGAACAACAGAGTAGATTTCTACTCCTGTTGGCTTAACATTTATGATCAACTGAAGAATGAGGTTTAGGGTACATCCTGCATCAAGTCTTTGGTGAATTTTTTTAACTCCTGAATTTTAAACTTATAACTAAACATGCTTTTGGATGACAAGTCCCAATTTCTTGTAATTCATATCAAGCCATTCAAACTGCCATCTTACTCTTTCCTTGCACATGCAGCCATCCATTGTCTGTAGGAGCTTATCCGTGCAGAATGGGGGTCACCATTCCAACACACGACAAACAGAACAATTTATAGAGACCAATTAACCAAAGAGTCACCTTTTTAGACTGTTGGATGAAGCCAGAGTATCCTCTTGCATGGGGAGAACATTCAAACTCTATGCAGAAAGACCACAATTTAAACTTTGGGCCTATTTGCAATTGTGCAACTGTTCCAACATGCAGCCTGATTTTTCCAATAATAAAAAACCTACATGAAACTAAAGGAAGAAAATTTAAGGACCATAAGAATATCATTAACGATGCATTCTGTGCCACATTCATTATTCCACTTAAGAAACTTGCTCATTTTGATGGCAAATTTTTCTAAAGGATATTGGCACAGTTTCATATATGACACATTTTAACAATATTTATCTGTATGAGGAAAGTGTGCCTGAGTGTTAAAGCCTAAACAGATTCCCTTAGTGTTTTCACTAAGATTACACAACAATTAAGATGAGACATGGCAGTTTCCTCTCTCTTTCTGACTCTCTCGCTCTCTACCGTTTTTAGTGTGATTGTAAAGAATGTTGTTTAAAACCTGTTTATAGAAGGAAAGCTAAGTTGGCCTTTGATGTCTTCTGAAATACGAAACACCCAGAGGCTTTGCAGAACGCCCACAACACACTCTCACACACATGCCTTGGTGCACAAAGCACTGCTTCAGACAAGCTTTATTATCCAATTGCACAAACAGACTAAACACACATTTCACTTTTCACTGGAAATTACTTAACTGCGCAGTTTCAGATTGACCTCGGTGGAAAGGAACATTCACCTGAGCCCCCCTGCCACTCTCTCTGCCCCCCACCCCCTCCCGTGCGCCCGCTCCGTTTCCCTGCCTCGCTCCATCTCTCAGTCGGCAGCTTTCTGCTGACTCCAGGAATTATGATTCGTTTCCCGTCCGCGGGAATAATAGAATACGGGGGAGTATAGTGGGAGTCAGCAACAGCTCTGTGGAACAGTAGTGAGGAGTCCAGCTTCACTGTGGTTACATTGTGTGTGTATGCGTGTGTGTCTGCAAAATACATTCAGATCCAGATGTGCAAACGTGTTGCGTTTTCCTTTTTCATTTCCATAAACTTCACACGGAGACAGAAACACATTTCGGCCTCTGTTAATGCTCATAAATCTTTGCCCTCCCTCTAGTTATCTTGACAGTAAACGCCTCGCATACACAACCACGCGACAGGCGGCGGGATCTCTCTCCGCCAGAGCCTCTGGGCACTTAACACTATCGGCAGTCAGATCCAGCCACTCTAGTGTGTTTGGAGTGTGTGAGGAGTGTGTCCTCAGCCGCGTAAATATTTATCACACGGCTACCCCTGGAATTTTAATGAGCACTGATGGAGAGCAGTCAACACAGCCAAGCCAGAGGAGAGACAGACAGGGAGCGAGAGTTTGTGAGCCTGGGTTTTGGCTTCTTAACATCAAAGTTTGTTTGTTCTGACTTCCTGTGGAGAGTCAAGTCTGATGAAAACGTTGCACAATAATTATTTCTTCTCCTCATTTTCATTCTCTGTCCACCCTCACATAGGCTTGTGTTGCAATCAAAAAGTGTTTTTTGTGTGTTTTGTTTTGTTTTTTTCATGGAGAAAGGTTTTTATGCTGCTTAATGTGCACAAATAAGAACATTTTTGAAGACAAAATTATTTTAATGCCTGTTTTGCACATTCAATGTAATCATTATTGGATTGACCTTGTGCCATATTTCCAGCTGTATCTTAACCTTACGGTCTTCAGACTTTACCAAAAAAAGAAAAATATGTTGCCAAAAAATTGCTAAAATTCTCCAAACAAGCTAAAATAATGTATTTAAAAGAAAAATTATTAAAATAACTTACATTATTTGTGGTTTGATTGTGTTTTTCTTTTTGTTTTTAGAAGACTATAGGTCCATAATTAAATGTTACCAGCATCTATGGTCCACACATGGAAATATAATTCTTTTTATTTATTTTTTTTAAAAAGAAGAAAAGTGTCAAAACAAGTTTGAAATATTATTGAGAGTATTCTAGGTAAAACCTCACAATTGTGCTTCTTTTCACTTGAATGTTTTAATTATACAGCTTTTAGATATTTTGTGTAAGTGTGGTCATGTGAGCAGGGCACGTACCCATCAGGGTGACAGGGCCACCCCTTAGAGGTCACTTAACACATTGTGTGGAGGCCAAGCTGCATGGGGAGCCAGGGAAGGAAACCTGAGCTGTAACTCTCACAGCTCTTTCTCACACAGACACGCAAACACATGCATAGAAAGAGACACACTGGACCTGACCCTTTGACTTGTAGCTGGGAGTGGCTAATAACTGTCTTGAATTCCCAAAGATCCAGCACCTCGCTATTCATTTACTACACTCATGCTTTATTGCTTTGATGAAACGATAGACATGAACGCCCCGATTTGTGGTGCCAAAAGAGCCGGAAGTCAAATGGTCAGGTCGTATTTTAACCCCTCTGGAAATCCCGAAGCATTTTAAATGGCAACTATGTTTAGATAAGATATTTAAACTTCAACATACTTGCACGTTGAATGGCTTCATGGTGTGTAAATCCTTTAAGTTAGAATTAAATTTGTAGCATGATGCAAGACAAACACTCTTGCCATGTAACTCATGCACTTTATATTTTGCTTAGGATCAACTTTATTAGAAGAAATATATTATCCTTTTTTCATTTATGTATTTCTCCTAACTTTTGGATGTTTGAAAACTTTACCAATTTGTTTGAAATTCTGTCAGATATTTTTACCCCTCCAGGGGGTCTTTTTGTGGGCTCTAGTGTCCCTTATTCGAAAGTAGGCTGACGGGAAGGGGGAAGGAGAGAGGGGAAGACATGCGGCAAATGTCATCGGGTCCGGGAGTCGAACCCGCGACGGCCGCGTCGAGGACTCAAGGCCTCCAAATATGGGTCGTGCTATCCCCTACGCCACCACGGCACAGTCAGATATTTTTATATATTTCTTTAGTGTTTGGTAGATTTGTTTTTTCAAACATTCCAGGTGTCCGTCCACAAGCTTCTGACAATATTTTGCTGGATTTTTGACCCATTCCTTCTATGTAAATTGGTGTAACTGAGTCACATTTGTCAGTGCCTTTGCGTGAACACACCTTTTCAGATTTGGTTACAAATCTTTCCATGCCAGTGAGGCCACGCCTTGAGATAGAAAATCTAGACAACTAAATTTCCTATCAAAAATCCAATTTGTAATTGGTTTGGTGTTTTGCATGGTCATTACTTCACTACTTTGTGAAGCACACCAGTCGCTCCTGCATCAAATGATCAACACATGCAGCTGCTAACCATCTTCTTGACAGTTAGGATGTAGTTTCCATGTTTGCTTTCCTTCTATCCCTTCTAAATGTAATATAGTGATAATGTTCAAACGCTTTTATTTGTCTTAAAAATCTATTTATTTGTTGCTGAGTACATTTTTAACCAATCAGTATTTTATGTTGCTTTTGAAGCAATGACTTCTTCCTTGCTGAGTAATCTCTTAGCATTTTTCTTTTGCATTTTTCCGGTGTTGACATGAACATTTAGCACAAGAGCACATTAATTTCTGGGACAAAGAACTGATTTTCTTCTACTAAGAGTAAAACAAAGTAGTTGAAACTCTGTATTTTTTAAAAGGTTAATCAAACTCAATTCTAATCTTTTGAAATAAATAAATAAATAAATAAATTGGACTCAAACTGAAGCTCATTGATTGACCTTCACTAGTTGAATAATAATTCAGCAAAACTTTTTAACTTTAAAAAAAAAAAAAAACTTATCAAGATTAAATAATTAAAAAATATTTCACTTGTTAATAATTCAACATACTGGCCTCTGTGATGGCACTACTCTCTTCCTGATATCTGGGTGATTTTTCTTTTTTGTTGTTTTTTTTGTTTGTTTGTTTGTTTTTTGTTTTGTTTCTTAAAAAGTCACACGAGGGATCATTGTGTTTGAGATCTCATCTTAAGATAAAGTTCAGCCATAGGTGAACCTAAAATAAAGCCATAAGTGATGCTGAGATGTTGCAGATTTACCTATCAGCAGCTTACAAAACCACAGCATCATCTGGTCATAACAATTACTGTATGAAAACGTCTGGATTTAAAGACAGTGTGTTTTCCCTGTATTTTTATATGGTGTATGTAAATATTTGATGTCATCTGCATGTGTGTCTGTATTCATATATAGTCAGTTTACATTAACACAAACGGATCACTTGATTATCTAAGACGGTTGAACTGCCAGAGAAAGCAGCACCTTCGAGGAAATGAGGCGTGACTGTCAAAGGCAGGAGGCCTAACACTCAACATTCAAGATGGATATGGAAAGAAAATAAACAAAAATAATATGTATGAAGTAAAAATTTCTTTCACGATGTAGGAAAGATAAATTGTTTATCTAACTAAGATGAGAGACCACAAAATATCAATGAATGTAAACGGATAATAAGAGCGACAAGAAAAACTTTCTAAAATAACAAACATAATATAAAATGCTTTCTGTGCACAATGATATCAATTAGGTCAAAACAGAAATTTGGTCAAATAAAAATTATAGGTCGTAATTAAATCATCACACGTTAAGAAATAAGCAGATTTAATTTAACAAAATCACTTGTACTACATTTTTTTGACACCCCTAACAGTTGAACTCTTGAAACTGTTTGTACATATGTTGTTTTCTGAGTTTCTGAACTTAGGACCTTTAATAATTTATGACTTCTTCTTTTACTGGGGTATAAATATTACAAGGCCCATTCATCTTAACGCATCTTGACAACTGGGAAAGACAAGAGAACATGCCACTCAAGTAAGGCAGATGTTCATTGATCTTCATAACTCAGGAAATGGCTGCAAGAAAACTGCTTCTTACCTAAGCTTGTCCATATCACTTAGAGTAGTAATTAAATGTTTACAACAATTGGAATTAAAACTACAAAGCTGAGCCCAAGTATAGCTAAGCTGTGTGTGAGGTATGTCTGGATAAAGCATTGTTTGCCTGAGTTTACCGTAATTAAACATTTTTAAGATTTTATCTCAAAAAATGCGCTTTGTCTGGGAACAAAGTCTCAAGGTGGGTCTGGTGTGAAACAGACCCACCTCATGCCCACTGTGAAGCATAGTAGAGAATGTGATTCTGTGGTCTATGATGAAGAATAAATAGCTGTGATTCTTCCAGCTTTGTCATTTTAATCTGTGACATGTGCGTCGGATATACAGTTTTTACATAAGAATGTGTTTTTTTAAGATAGGATTTCCCCTGCGGAATGAATAAACTCAATTTCAATATGAAATGATGTCATTGTAATAAATTGCATTAAAATTACATAGATTTGAACATGTAAAAAAAATAAAGCAAATTGTACATTCAAAAGTCCCAAGCCTAAACTTTTTCTCTGGGTTAATTTTTGATCAAAATTTGATCTGATAAGACATTGAAAAAGACTGCAGTTTTGTGTAAAAGATGTGGAAAAAAGACGTCAGCTTATCTCCGAAGCTATTCAAGCCTAAAATACCATTTCAATGCAAAACATGTTGCGGCAGCACAGACAACCCCATCACTAAAGTCAGCGTCCACGGTCCATAACATATTAAAAACTATAAGTAGATTTGTTGTCGAGCTCACGTCTATTCAACAATTTAGCAGTGAAATAGATTTTTTAATTGAAAATGTAGCTTTACTGTACAAACTATTTTGTACGTGTGATGATTTAATACAAACACTGCTATTAAATCGATTAAAATTTTTAATTGAGTCCCACCTCTACTTTTTACACACCTTTTACCATTTGTGTCACTAACTGCAGATTTTCACAAATACCCACAATAGCAGCTCAGTAACACCACTATTAACAAAACCTTATGTTTTTGTTGTGTTACTTTCACATTTGTTTATAAAAACATCTTAAATTAACAAGACATAATATTTACAGATTTAATTGCAGTTTACACATATTAGGAAACCTAAAGTAATGATTTCACTTAATCTTGATTAATTACGATGGTATATGAAGCAGAGACATAAAAATTCGTAGATGCTATTTAAAACAAATCTACTGTGCTTTAGCACATCAGTCTCTAATTTCAGGTCTCCCTCTCCCTCAGTCCTCACTTCCTTCCAGCTGAAACTGAGGGCCTTTTGTGCCGTAAAGGAAGTGATAAGTTGAGCCAGTGCAGGCGGAGCTGTGTTAGAAATTGACCAGTGACAGATTTGTGACTGTATATTCAAGCAGCCACAAAACGATGAGATCCTCTCTGTTGGCTGGGAGTGTGTCCCCGCCTACACACAGGTATTGGCTCACACACCTGCTGGCACAGAGAACACTCTGACTGCCATGTTTTTGCTTATGGGAGGTACAATCTCATTTTCTATTCCTATTTGTTACGCCTTTACCTCCTTATTGGTGCCGGAGACTTTTTTTTCATTGCGGTTATGAAAATCGCAGGATCGGGGTTGAGGTCTTCCATCCGTATCAAGGCAAGGTCAAAGATGGGAACATGTGGGCCTGTTTCAAACATCTGTGTCTGCAGAGGGACACGCAGTGACCGTGGGCTTCAGACTCTCACAGTGTTCTTTATCTGATTTCCTTTGAAGTCTGTGTATTTCCAGCCTCATGTCCACTACTGTACAAATACCAGAAACATCACTGGACTTCCAAAACCACATCATTCAGTCTCCCAGCATGGAGCCCTCAGAGAGAGGCAGAAGAAAGGGTCGCTTTCTGCAGAATCTTTGATCTGTCTCCATAAGTAGGAAGACTTGCAGTAAGAACGAACAATAACTGCAGTTCATGGACGTTTTCCCACCTATTGGGATGTGCAATTGTAATTACTGTAGTGCGTGTGTGTATGTGTTCACACATGTGACATGTTTGTGTGTGTGCCCCGATACGTTCTGAGGTCAGCCCCTGTGAGCTCTGATTTATTGAAAGGACTCGCAGTGATACCAGAATTCCTTTGCGTTAAATGCCTGCTCTAAGGGCCTTTTTACTGCTTCTGTGCTTTATGGACCATGATCGCTCTCCATTTGTCTCTCACCTCCACATTTCTGTGGATTTTTTATGGCTTCTTCTCTTTATTGGAATTGATCTTATCAGGGAACCTTAAAGCAAAGAGATATGGGAAATGGGTAAGATGCATACTTGCAGCTTGAGATGAAAAAAGATTTGCTTTTATTGAGTATAAAAATTGGTCTTATTTTTTGGGTTTCCCAAATTTGTGCTTCTTTTAAACACCAAATCAAATTGTTTTCAGAATTTTTAGAATGCTTTACAAATCCTTTTTTTGATCTCTCATATATAAGGACAATTTAGCAAGAATGTGTTTGGACTGTTGAACCCAGGGCACCCAGAGAAAACCAAATCATGCACCAGAGAATATGCAACTCAATGCAGAATGTTCATGCTGATGTTTTTAAAGCAAAGTGCATATTTTTGTCCAACTCTCTACCTGATAGTCATGAACTCTCACTCTTTAGCCTAATTTTAGTCTTACATAAGGATTATTTATAGGTTTATTGACACTTAATCTTTAAAAATGAGAAAAATGCTCCCACATTAATCCCCCTGTACTCCACCCCTTTTCATTTAACTGCTCATTTTCAGCTTTTGTCCCCCAGTTTTCGCTACCATCACTTCTCCATATTTTCAGTTGCTGGCAGCTTTAAACAGGATGCACCTAAACGTTGGGTTTGGTTGCAAATTGGATCCATATGAAGATTATATTGTGCCCGCATCTGTTAGTGGTTCATGTTGAATTATTCGCTACATGCTCTGTTTGAGGAGGGTTCAGTCGGCCGCAGAATGCTCTCGTTAGCAGCTCAGAGTTGGCTTTTCTTTCACCATGCGACTCTCCGTAGGCAGGTTTGCCTCGAAGAGACTGTCTGTCACCTGCAGAAATCCTGCCTGACAAACACCAGATGTAGGATTAACTTCCTGGATGCTGAACTGTGTGGTTGTGTGCTAAGCAGCCAGACTTAGAGGACAGGAGTCTGATTTCAACAGATGCTAAGCTCAGATGGAGAATTCAGTGGTTTGTCAATGCAGCTGACAGGAATGAGGACTATTAAACAGGATACAGCTGCTGCTTCTGTTGTTCTTTCTTATGTAACTCATGTTTTTTATTTGTTGTTCACTTTTAACTTTACCTGTAACTTATAAGCATGAAAAACAAATACCTGAAAAACTGAAAGCTCCCTTTTTGTTACTTCTCCTTAAAAATCAAACAAGCAGTACTTTGACTTTGGGTTTCTGCAACAAACTTGTATGTGTACCTAATTGCAAAGAAATTGAATAGTTTTTGCAATGTGAAATACAAAATAGATAGGTTGACTGGTCAGACTCTGAACACAGCCTGTGGGGCAATGATGGCAATTGTGGTAGAAGTTTGTCGTCTAACCGGTGGGTTGCCCAATCAAACCCCACCTCTGTCTCAGCAGTGTCCTTGACCAAGACACTTCACCCACCCTGCCTGCTGCTGGTGGTGGTCAGAGGACACGGTGGCGCCCGGGGATGGCAGCCTCCTTTCTGTCCACCTGCCCCAGGGCATGCTTATTAACCTTTTAAAAGTAATTCATCAGATTTTTTATTTTTTATTTATTTATTTTTGTAACAGTTGAATCCAAGAAAAATACAAACTCCAAGAAACATTATGCTGAAAATCTTGTTATATGGAAAGGTTATAATTGATTAAATTCCATTTTAATCATTTTAACTCTATTCTTATTGCTTTTTTGTGGCACACAAATAGCTGGTAGTCTTTCTAGATACACATTGAAACTTCAGAATCATTTATTTTCAAGAAGAAGAGATAATGAGCAGACCAATGGGAGCTCCAGCTGTAAAAGAGCCAAACTGACCTGTCAATCAGACATGTAATGTTTCCGATTGTTTCAAAGAAAAATCACAAGTGAAAAATAAATCAGTCTTGTTATATATTTTGTTCTGGATTGAATGGATTCTTCTCACCTTGAAGCTGAAGATACATTTTTAAGAAACATATGTCTATAATTAATAGATTATGATGGTGTTTAGCTCCAATGTGACTATTCCAGTGCCTTTGAGTCATCATATAACTGTGCACCTGACTTGATAATTAAATACATACATACCTTGTAAATAGAATACAAGGCATTAATATGGAATGCAAAACCTATTGGAGCTGATTTAATTTGTTATGAATTAATAAAATCCTACTTTTTAAAGAAGCTTGAGAAAAGTGAAGATTATCGTTTCTTTACTTCAAATGTAGTTCAAAGGTCCAACGAACCTGAAGGAACCTTTATATTATTGGAGAAAGATTGGTGAGTAGTGGCAGCTTTTTGATTTCAGCCTTTGATTGTGGAGATCTTGATCATTTTTTTCATGCATGAAAATAGATTAGTTTAAATTATAGCCTAAAGCTTTAGATAAAACGGATTCTTGCTCCAGATCTCAGATTCAGACTGCATGTCCTTGGTGAAATATACAATGCTATAATCTCCAAATTCCATGAACACCCCACATATGACCTTTTGAATGCCTTTGTTCATTATCTGTGAGCATAAACATGAAAAAAAGGAAAAGTCACGGTATTAAAATAGCGCCTCGGTTGGCTGTTCTTCAATCGTAAAAATGTCTCCCTTGTCACCAGAGAAATCATACACACTGGTTGGCAGTAAATAAGGTTCTGCCATGATTTGGGTCAAACATAGTTTAGCTTATTTCACCAACATTCAGGACAGCGGCCAACACAACACTGCAGTGCTGCTCTATGTTTCCAGCACCCCTCTCAATTTCCTCAGTTAGTTTTGTGGTTAGGTCATTTTGAGTTGGATCATAGTGGATTAGGGCCTACCATGCAGTTGTCCTGCTCTGCTCATTGTGTGATGCAGCAAAACCAAAACTGAATGGATTCCAGTTCCAGTTGAGGTCGTGTGAACTTCATAAAATTAATCTAGAGGTTTCAGTTTTAGTAATAACACAAATCAGACTGATTTTTTTTGCCCTTAGCATAAGTTTAATAAATACTTTTTGATACTTTTGGGAGATATCTGATTGTCAAATCTGGGTCTTGAAAGAACTGCTGATAAAATTGCTTCCAAGCAGTCAGACATTGTTTTAAAGTGGTTTTGTTCTTTGGATACTTTTTCACTTATTTGACGATAGAGCCATTGCACAGTGATATCACAAACATGTGCTAACTCTCTGTCCTTTTGGTTTCCACCATTACAACCTCTCAAAGTATACTTTCAGGTTTAGAGTAATAGATTTACATGGAATGCCTTTCTGTGATAGACTTCTAAAAATATTTGAGAATATTCTGTTTGTTATACAAAATAACAGTTTCATGGTTTAGTTTAGCAACATTCACTAAATGAGCCGTATTTAGTAACTGGGATTAAAACCACGCTAATGTGTAGCGAGTCTACAAAATAACCTCAGAATACCTTCTGACAATAAGGCATTCTTATTGTCAGAATAAGAATACCTTATTCTGACAATAAGGTATTGTCAGCCTGACCATTTTAATGGTCAGGCTGCTTGAAATGGTCCAAGCAGCCTGTCCATTTCAAGATGGTCAGGCTGCTTGGAAGTAAATACCATAGGCAGTTGGTCACCATCTGCAAGGCAAGAAATATTCAAGTACCTGAGCCACAATAAACTCTGTTTCTATGCAGCACGTTGCTTTTTCTTTTCTTCTACATCTTAATAGCAGTGGGACTTGGTTAAAATTTTTAGCCAATTTAACTGCAGGGTCTATAGCCATTCATGGAACTTCTTTGAAAAAAAAACTTAAGAAATGTGGTTGTTGAAATTACCATTAGAGACATCTGTGTTTGCTGCTGTTAGGTTTTAGCTGACGTTTTGCATTGACATGGTAGTTTAGGTTTGAATAACTTTGGTGATGAGTCAACTGCTTTTTGCACAACTTGCACACAACAATAGTCTTTTCCAGCGTCCCATCAGATTTATTTTTGAAGCAAAAATTACATTAGAAATTGCATTAAAAAAATTATTTGTTAAAATCTAAGTAAATAATTAACGCAATAGAGTCCCAACCCTGCATAATACAGATACTATAATACAAGAACTTGTTTTTTTCTTTTAGCAAACAGTCGCAGTCCGTGTAACTGATGTGATGCCAAATAAATGGGAACAGCAGGTGTGTCTGCAGCGTCTCACCAGTGTTCGTGACGAGACCGTGCCAAGCTGCAAAATGTTCTCCATTACAAATCCTAATCAATATAATTATGAAGCAAGTGGATTATTTAATGTAATTATGGAGTAAGTCACCCAATTATAATTGCATTCAGGTCCATGATAAATTATGTCTCATTGCTGTAGGTAATTAGTCTGAAAATGTTTCCAGTTATGGCTTCAGAGCCAGAAATAAAAAAGCTTGTGGGTAATGTACAGAGCTGCTCACATGAGAAAGAGCTGTTTGTCCTGCTGTTACAGACTGTGGAGGAAAAAGGCCTTTCGTGTACTGAGCTGTGTTTAGACCGGGTGCAGTTAAAAATAAAAATTAAAAAAAGTCAGCTCACCCGGAACTGAACCAGGTTTTCAGCTTGGGCCGGATAATCTTAAACCAAAATGCGTCAGAGTCAGAATCAGCCTGTACTTGTTCCCGCTGTGTGTGTTTAGTGTTCTTGCCTTTGTGTGTAATCAGAAGAGTGTGATTAAGCGCCGTGGAGCCTCTCCGAGATGTGGGTCCCTGCTCTCTTAAAGGCTGAGCTATGCCAGCGCTGCCGTGTGCGTTCCTCTGTAATAAGATCACCCAGAAAAGACGTTTTTAAGAGGTCCAGAGCCAGATAACAACCCTGCTCTCTTTTCACACTTTATGCTCTTTACACAAGACCTTTTTTCTGAGTTAGAGCGAAGCACACGGTAAAAACTGTTTAAACTGCCGAAGTAAGCTTTGAGCTTTACACTCGCAAGTTGATCCTGTTTAAACAAGACACTAACTTCACGCATAAGACTAAGAAAGAAATTAGGTTCACTGACCTCCTCCGACTCCTGAATTGGTCTTTTCATTCATAATGGATGGTTTATCAAGGTCCAACATTTTGTGGGAAAATTAGAGGTTGATTAACAAGAAAAATCTCCAATTTTCAGTTGTTGGTCGCACTTTTATGATATTGGTTGAAGGGTACAACTCAAAGCTTATTTACATATTTACACTGAATCCCAGAATTACTTCTCCTGAATCTAAGCCCTGACCTCTGTATAGGATATGGCCTTCCATTTATTATTTTGTTCGTTTTTAATTTTTTCACTGTAGTAGTCCAGCTAAGTGAACTTGCCTTGTAAGCCCCCAAAACAGACTTCACAAAAAAAAAAAAAAAAAGAATCTGTAATCTGTGTGTGTGTGTCGATATAAATATGCCGGTTCTTGTTGAAAACCAGCATATGAGCCACTTGAATGGCACAACACGGTCTTTTAAAAGTGGTCCAACATATTACTTTTCAATATTGTCGATCATTATAAAATAGTCCCTTATTTAAAATTAGTTGCATGCCAACAACTATATGTAGTTTATTGCATGTAGTATGTCTGTATAAAATATGTTGTAGCATGAACAAAAATGGAAAATAAAATGTATTTTGATTGCTTCCGATGTTAACATAGTGAAACATTACCGTACATATTGTTATGACATTTGTTCAAACAAGATAATTCCATTTAAACAGATTTTTTTTTTTTTTTTTTTTTTTTTTTGCAGTAAAATAGATTTGGCTTTTCTCTTTCTTATCATGCATCTATGCCAGAGGATTGAGAACTGCTTGCACAATACAAGATGAGCATATTGGGTCACGTAAATGAGTGTGAACCGATCATGCTTCTTAATGGAGCGTCCCGTTCCTCAGAAAAATTTTAACCTCCCTGAATTAAGAGGGTGTGTAGAGCTATGGCCCTAGGGATAACTCCAGCAAGTGGGATTCAGCTTTTGATTTCATCAAAGTGCTGATTAATATATGAAACATAAAAGCAATCATGTCTCAGTCAGAAATAAATGGAGGACTCTGCAGAGTACGGTGAAGGAAGTGGTAAGAGTTGCTGGCATGTCTCTACCTTTTGTTCAGGAGGGATGTAAACGTTGTCAGACTCTCCTCGTTCTGCTTCATGACGTTTTTGAACTGCTGGGTGCCTCATCCTCACAAACCGACCCACCTGACTGCTGAGCAGCTTCCTGCTTCAAGCAGTTTAAATTCTCAACTTCTGTCAAGACGTCTTATTTTACATGATATTTGACCTTTTTAATTATATTTTCTACTAATTTTCTAAATGACTCAATATGTTGCCATGCAACATAGTGCTTTGGTTGCTTTATATGAGTTTTAAGAAACGTATTATAAATTATGAAATATTTAAATAAGTAATCAGGGCTTACTAAGTAAGATGTAAGAAATTAAGCAGAACCAGAGATGAAAAGTCAGTGGAGATATTTAACGGATAATTATGGAGAACTAATTTCCAAATGCAGATAATACAGAGAAGAGATTGGATCTTCCAGAAAATAGTTCAAGCTTATGTAATATGCAGACTTCTGCCTTCTGGCCAAATTCAGTGTGATGGTGCAAAAGTTTGAATGAATTAATATCCTGCCAAACTATCAGTGCTCTTAAAAAAATTAGAAAAATATTTGACTTGGAAAAGTACTTCTTGCTCTTGTAAATCCAGAATATCTTTCCAACATTAAGGTGCGTTGTGTCCCTAAATCCTTTTTAAGGATCGTTTGTTTCCTCATTCATCCACACTTTAAACATGCTCATCTAAGTGGCCTTGTATCAGTATTTGTCCATTCTGGAACTTGTTTTATGGACCCCAACTCTTTCTACACTGGTCTTCTTTGTGAATTTCACATTTATGTATTTTTCTGTGTATTTTTATTAATTGCAAATAATGTGTTTTAAGATAAAAGAGACGGAAATAATACATAAAGAAACAAAAGTACGGAAAGCATGAACATAAACATCTGACATTCCGTTTTTGTTCCCGATAGATTTTAAAGTTTTAATTGGGTTAGCCCCTTCTTATTTTCATGATCTTTTGAAACCACGCTCTGTGTCTGCAACTTTAAGATCAAATAATCAGTTGCTGTTAAATGTCCCTCGAACTCGACTTAAGAGCAAAGGAGATCAGGTTTTTGCTTCTATTCTCTCGAATTTGTTTCCTTTTCAGACTAAATCTACCCAAAACCTGGGTCATTTTAAATCATTTAAAACTTATTTTTATTTGTTGGCATTCAGCTGAGGTCAAATTCTGTAACTTTTTTTGTTGCGATGTTATTTTACTTTCATCATTTTACTCCACAACAAAGATGTTTATGTGTCTTTGCACAGAACCTTGGTGCAGTTTCAACCTGCTTTTAAAAGTGCTATATCAGCACATTTGACATTGACATTATATACCACTATATATATATGTTTTTTCTAAATTATTATTTCTTTAAAATATGACCCAAGTGTTGTAATGTAACTATTTAGATATCCAAAAAAATTTTGCGTTTCTGACTTTGCTTGAGAATTAGATAACATATAGTAATAGTAATAAAGAACCTTGTTCTTGTCAAGCAACTGTAAGCCATCAATGTTTCTGACACTCATATAAATGAGTGAGGAGTGATGGATGAAAAAAGGGAGAGTTTGAAGAGGGAGTCAGTGAAAAGTGGGGAGCTTTAAAAACAATGTACAGGAGAAAGATTTTTTTTTCCCCTCCGTGCTCTTTTTCTGACTCTTTGGTGGTCTGAAGGAAGGTCTAACTGGATGTTGAACCCAGAGCAAAACACAACAGGGGGGGAAATGAGTTAGGGGTTCAAGGAGGGGGTGAGTGGGGGGTCCTGAGCTGGGGGTTACACCACCAGAGTCCCACAATTCATCATGCTTTGGCACCGACGAGGGCCGTCTGGACAGAACCGAGGTGGGGAGCCGGGAGGGGGAATTGATGGCCAGCGAGACTCTGTGACCTGCTTTTCCCCCCACGAGAGGAGATAGTGTGTGTCTGTGTTAACGTGTGTATGAATATGGAAGAAAAACATTTTTTTTAAAAATGGCGACACAAATCATTACCCTCCAACTTATTTGTCCCGTTGGAAGTTTTGAAGCTGAATTCAGAGCGTCTTCATGTCAGCAGGATTCCCCTGCTTGCTCCCAGCCATCAGATCAGACATGACACATGATTTGTTTTTCTTTACCCCTCTTTCTCTTTCCCTTCCTTTCTCCTCTTCCCTTACTCTCCTTCCTTTCTCTCAGGACTTCCTGCAAGGCGACAGCACCAAGGCGTATCAGAAGCTGGGCTGGAAACCGCAGGTTACTTTTGAGGTGTGTCATAATCATTTGCTTCACACATACGCAACACTTAATGAAAAACCCAATTATAGATATTAAAAAAAGTTTAATAAATGTAATGTTTGTAAATAAATAAAAAAAATACTTCACTACCAAATTCAGAACAGGTTTTAGCTGGCAGTTAGATTTTGTTTGAGTGGTTGAGAATTCAATAAACATTTAAATTATATTTATACTGAATCCACAGATTATGGAGTATGCATTCTGTATACTCAAGCAGGCAATAAGAGGCCTAAAATGATTAACAAAAAGTGTTATTTTAAACACAATAGCATAAATGGTGTATAGTTGTAACTAATCTACTAAAATGGTACTAGTATCTCAGAAAAAAAATACTCTGAAACTGAATGTTTTTATTCATCTGCTGTCCAAAATGTGCAAAATTGTATAAGAAACAATAAATACAGTAAAATAGTTTTCAACTATTTCATTGTCTCTGCTAAATTCCCATTTATAGGCAAAAAGTACAATATTTAATAATATGTTTTCGTTTCTTTTCATAAAAACTTTAAA
This sequence comes from Gambusia affinis, assembly GCF_019740435.1. Classification (NCBI taxonomy): domain Eukaryota; kingdom Metazoa; phylum Chordata; class Actinopteri; order Cyprinodontiformes; family Poeciliidae; genus Gambusia; species Gambusia affinis. The sequence continues at coordinate 20,707,878 of NC_057877.1, read as the reverse complement.
ATTTCATCTCACTCTAACGTATGTTTGGTTTTTCTCATTTGAAGAGGCAATTTTGTTCAAAGAACACAGTAAAAACATAATTGTTTTCAGCTGATCACAAGTTCTGTTCAAGCAAAAAAATAATAATTACGTAAGAATAAATTGGCTGCAGCTAAAATAACACAAAAGCCACTAAAGTTTTGGTGGGTTTAGGGGTTTTTTTCTCTTCTGTTTTGTCATCTTTTATAAAAAGTTTGGAGGACTCGGTGAGCATTTCTCAGCTCCTGCTCTTTTTAAGCCTACCTGCTGCTACATGTTGTTAAACTAAACGATCCTCCTCACTGCTTGTCACAGAGAGTTGGGATCCTCGTTCATTTCAGGCCCTGGAATCAAACCCACTCCAATCAAACAAATGCAAATATTTCTTAAGAGACTTGTTTCCATTTGACTCATTAACTGTTTCCTGTGAAAACCTGATGTCTCTCTGCAGGAGCTGGTGAAGGAAATGCTGGAATCTGACATCGAACTCATGAGGAAAAATCCAAATGCTTGAAAGCAGGACAAGATGGAGATGTTTTAGCACTCCATGGTTCTACGCTGAATCAAACAGCCGCAGAGCCATTTTTTATCTCTTCTTCTCTAAATGAAGTTATTGTTGTTCTTTTGTTTTCTGATCAAGAGCCAGTTGTTGCCTTTCTGTCTTTTTGGTACTGTGTCAGGTCGATATATTAGATTGTTTTGTTTATTTACATTCAAACACTGATCATGTAGGGTTTTAAGTGAAAGGCAATTTGTAAGATTTTATTTATGTGTCTGTTCCCTTTGTAGTGTAGTTAATTTAAAGGTTTGATTTGATTCCTTTTTTAAAAGATGACCAAAAAAATATAAGAACGAATCAATTCAGATATTATTTTTGACTCATATGTTAATGAGATTTTTGCTTCAGTGTGTGCCATTTTTTTAACATTTTTGTTTTTGTTTGTTTTTATTTTTTTTTGTTTGTTTGTTTTGTTTTACTTAATGATGACGAAGGGCTATGAGGGGGGCGGGGGGTAATAAAATATATAGGAAATTATGTGCATTTGTCTTTTTCTATCATTTTTGTTTACTGAGTGGAAATATGAAATATAAGAAATTAAACTGCAATTATTTATTTCTCGTCTTCCGGTTCTGCAAACACTTCCTTTATGTCATCTCTGCTTCCTCTGATCTTCCAGGTTTTCTTTTTTTTTTTCCCTGCGCTCTTATTTGGAAGAAAGCGCGTATTTCTAGGTTTTCCAGAGTTCCGCTCTCAGGCGGTTCTCTGTCCTCACCTATAAAACCCCTTGTCCTGAATCTATTAGATGGGATTATGGCATATTTGTACGAATTCTGAATTGACAAAGCTGCAAATAGATTTCACAAACGTCCGTCTGACCTCTTAAAATATATAGTCATATGAGTTGGAGTTGTCGCTTATAAATGTGATATTCCTTGCCTCTTTTTGTAACATTAAGGACTAGAAGAACTTTTCTACTGACCAATAATAGGGAAAGTATTTGCGGTTTTTTATGTATATATGAAAAAATTTATGAAATTGACTCAAGGAGCTAAATTTAGAAAATATTTAATTTTCAAAGTTTAAAATGTGCTGCTTTTCACTATGTTTTTATGCTATTTTGCATATATATATATTTTTCTTTTAATCCTTGAATAAATTTTCCTGCAGGCCAGATTATTTAATAAAACAATTAATTGACAATAAGTGGCCTTAAAAGTACTAAATTGTTTCGAAGCGAAATGCGGCGAATAATTTTGAAAATCTGCCCCATTACTGGATTAAACGCCATTTCTTTTCTCCACACTGCTGCCTACAGTTCAGCTGGAGGAAGGTTTGGCATTCAGTCGAGCCCTGAAGGCGTCAGAGAGCGGCTCTGAGCAGAAAAGGGACCACCCCACAAACCCCCTCTGTCTGTTTGCGGGACAACACCTTCAACACGTCTCAAGTTCTCCCTGTGATCGTCCAGGACGTCGCTGCGTCTGTGCGAAGCCCGAATAGGAAACAGATGTGGCCCTGGCGTTGTTTTGGGCCCCTGTAACCTCAGCACGCACACGCACACGCACACGCACACAGCTAGTGGCCTCACACAGGTGCAACGTGTGTCCCTCAACAACAATTAAAGCAAAGTCCTGTGATCAGGTCTACTGTTGGCGCACAAAGAAACGGCAGCTGACTGAGCTTTGGAGCTGGAGCAGGAACAAATGAAAGCGTCCAGACAGCTGGTTAAAAGTTTTAGAAGATTAAAGGAATTTAATTTCTTCGGAGTTTTCAAAGATGGAAGCCTTTAAAGAAAAGTCTAAGCGGTAAAACCGCGTGTAAATAGATGTTCCCTCTTCCTTACATCCCCTCCCAAACATCAGCTTTCAGGTACACATGCGCAGACTGAACTTTTGTTTACTTCTAGTGTTAATGTTAGATAAACTATGCAGCGATTATCTGCAATAGGCTGTAATATTATTTTCACTTGCAATGCTCTATAGAGTTAATGTTTTTTTTTTCATACACAGTGTGAAATGCACTATTACACGCGCGTGATAATTGAAGTGTTTAATTAATGCACCAAGATCAAATTAATTTACCTCAAATTAAGGTAAAGCTGAGTTAAGTCCATTTTAAATCTCCTCTAAATGGCCGAACGCGACGCTTGGCTAAAAATGAGACGTAAAACAAAACACCAGAGTTTAATCCGACACACATTGAACCTTTTAGAGCCCACTCCTCTGGGGTATCAGACTGGTCCGATATATGAAGCAGGTCGAAGTTTGCTCTCAGTGGGACTCCTTCACAGTGTCAAGAAATCCAACAGAATAAACTTTGCTTTTTTAACAATCCTGCAGAATTAAATGTCGAAAGGGGCGATGTGCTGCTGCTGCGTATTCGCCTCTGTTTCCCAGAGACTCAGACGGCTGGTTTCAGAACACACCTGAGTCTTCAAGCAGCCACGCAATTACGCGTTGCATATGTTACTACATGCGGTCGATATGTTTTTAAAGTAAGACATTAGCAGAATTTTTGGGTCTAATTTAATGGCTTTACAAATATTTTCCATAAAAAAATGTTTTCTTTTATTTTTTATCTAAATTTGGACATTAAACGCGCAGAAATTGCATCAATGATTAGGTTCATGGCTATTAATGTTTGGCCTCTAATTGCAGAAAAAATAAAAGATTTCTTAAGGTTGTGTTGCTTTTAAAATTTCCGCTACATTAAGTTGTGCTGTGGGTGGCAAAGTAAAAATTATAGTCAGCCCAATTAAACAGAAACACTTCCCGGAAAAGTAACTTTTATTTCTACAGCTTTACTTTCTGATAGATCCTACCTAAAATCTGCAAGAACTTAAATAAATGTGTTATTTGGTTTCTCTGCAGAGAACCTTTGCGTAATTGTGGTTTTGCGCGCTGATCCTTAAACTCAGCTCTGAATTCGACGACACGCAATTGAAGCCATTGAAACACACCTATCCACGCCTGACGCCTTGAAGTAAGTGGTCCAAATGTATGTATTTATTTATTTTAAGTAACACCTCTAACTCAACACGGCTCGTTAATGTCTTAATAAATCCTTCTGGATGTAACAATGCGCGTTTGGAAAGCGGCTTGGCAGCAGAAAGGTTCCCTGCTCCTCTGGAAGTCTTCAGGGGTTTTCTGCGCTGCAGGCCTGCAAAGCCGCTTCGACAACAATACGAGTCCAGAGAAGGTGCTTTAAGATAAGACAGTGACAGGCTTCTCACCGTCCTTTCCTAAAGTGCATTGTTGACATCCTCTCCACTGACCTCCATCACCCCCCTGTCTTGTCCTCAGGATGAAAAACGGTTCGCCCGGATTGCCTGGGTTTCCCTTCCTGCTCAAGAGAGCCGCATCAATCACAAGGACGTTTTGTTTGGGAGCGAAAAAAAAATACACTGGAGCACCTTTATGCACGCAATACGTGTTATATTGGGGAATTAGAAGAATAAGAAATGTATGTTACATTTGAGACCGTTACCACCCCCTCTCTTTGTGGAAAGTGTCACGGTGAAACCAAACAATGCGCTGTTTGACTTACAGCTCCGGTGATCCTGACTCATCCTACTGTGGCCTTAGGGGAGAAATTGTGCGCTGGAAATTACTCTCATTTATTGTTTTACAGCAGAGTCACAACCACACAGGCCTCAAACCGACTGTCAGCTTTCACTTCAGCTTATTCAGCCGAGGAAACACACACACAATCACCTTCTAACACATAACACACACTCTTGTTGAAATCCCAGTCATCCCTGTCTGTGCCTGCAGGCTGCAGAGTGACTGCAATAAACGATTTAATCTGGAAATTACCATTATTACTGTTATTGGCCAGAATTAATAAATTAATTCATGAGACAACATCAGTAGCATCTAAGAATATCGTGACATAATTTTCCTGATGATGATTTGTCTCATTATTATTATTATTATTATTATTATTATTATTATTATTATTATTATTATTATTATTATTATTATTATTATTATTATTAACAGTAAAAACAATTAATAATATATAATTGTATAATTGGCCTAGGGTGATGTCGTTAGATTTTTGTAAAATTATCATTTCCACTGTTATTATTTTTGTTCATATTTTTAGCAATTGTTTGCAACATATTTTATTTTTGGATAACGTCACCAATTGCATTAATAATAATTAATGCCGTTGCTGTTGTCTTATGCCGGTTTATAATGTGTCCCCTTGTAAGTAATTTTAAAATGATTAGTTATAATAATGTTCTGTCCGGATACTGAAATAGAAATAGATACTCCCAATGGGATTTTTTTTTCTTTTTTCTGGTGAACTAAAGGTTTTAAAAATCAATTTAAAGATGCTCGAATACATGTATTATTAGTATTACTATTACTATATCTGTCTCCTTCTTTGAAACTCTGTGTTTTTTCAACTAGGGGTGCCGGTGGGGGGTAATTAAGGAAGTAGTAAAAAAAATAAAAAATAAAATAAACATCTGACAGCTGCCATATTCCAATCAGCCACGCTGCCTGCTGCTGTCTGAATGCAGAGCAGACTGGCCTGTAGCTCGTCCCTACGGCCAGATATCTTATCCACCAGAGCGCACTCATCATGCGTCAGCAGGGACCCTTAGGGTCTAGACCTGCAGCAACAACAAAAAAAAAAAAGAAGAAGAAAAATTTCTTCACCCGAAGACGTCCAAAACAAATGCAGCTGCAGCCGTGTTATGTTTTTCTTCTGCATCCAAACGCTCCCATCGTTATGAAACAGAAGCCAGACAGAAGTCTGATGTGAGCTTTGTGACTCGACTGATTTGTTTTGCTGACAAGGCCTCTGACTGAGCTCAGACCGCACCGATGCCACACGTGAGTTTGTTTACCTCCGGTGTTTACGCTCACACACTGAAAATACACGGCCTACAGGTGAGGCCAATGGCGGCGGGAGTTGGGGGGGAGAAGGCGGCTGCAGAGTTCACCTCCTGTTGGGGTGAACAGGAGGTAATTGTAGCTGAGGGAAATGTGCAGGCTTGGAGCGAGAAAGTTTTTGGAGAAAATTCTCTTTTAGTGTAGAAACCGCTGTAAGGCGTTAGGATATTTGTCCCACACTCTTCAAAGTTCAAAGAAAACTCACTAATTAGTATTCACAAAACATGTATGTATACAAAACATCCCCTCTATTAAAACGCTCGCTGCCCATGCTGTAAAAAGAACTATTTACATTTTAAATGTATCAAAAGATAATTATTTTTGCATTTAGCGATTTATAAACACGTTTAACAGTTTTGTTTATTTTATTTTATTTTTGTTTTACTTTGAATGTGTTTTACGGCCTTTTCTACGGAATAATACTAATAAATCACTCCAATTAAATTCAAATATTCGGCACTTTATTAAACAAAACAACTTGCAATGCCTTCAGAATTTTGTTAAACAAATTACAGAATGAATAAAATAGGCCAGTACAGGCTACAGAGTCTTTCCCCGTAAATTTCTATACAACAACAGGGACAGATTTAAAGGCAGCAAGAAGACTGGAAAAGAGTTTGGTCCTCACCATCCAACCACCTGCTTTTCCTCCAAAATAAATTACTATATTAGGCTATAATTTACAGTCTATTCATAAAGGTGGTAGGAGCAATTCTCAAAGTGAGAGGGAAGGAAACTTACGTGCGGTGGTGTTACACAGCTCACGACAAAAGAAAGGAAAATCTCAGAATCTCTCGTGTCCACTCGCAGAGTAAAAGTACAGCCAAAAAAAATATAGAGCAAATATATACTCGAGTTATTAATTTAAAGGGGACGTTTTGGCTTTCAGAACTTGCTGCAGTCATAAACAAACGCTCCTGAGGTGCGGTAGAGTGACTGGCCGGACGGGAAGGCCATCTGACAGCTGTTATTCCCGCTCACCGGGGAGCCGTTCAGCCCGATCCGCTGGGACTCGAACATCTCCCGCACAGCGTGGAAGTTCTGCTGCTGCGCCGGGTAGGCCGGACTCAGGTGGCTCAGGTCTCCGTACCAGGACGCGAGCCGGCCCTGGTGCCCGTGGTGGCCCTCCTGGCCCGCCTGGCCGAGAGGGGACGCGGTGGTCGTAGTGATGCAATAGTCGGGCAGAGCCTCCTCCACCGTGGTGGAAGTTGTCAGGGGGCCCCCGGACGAGCGGTCCCCGGCGTACAGGCTCATGGCCTGCATGTTGCAGTGATAGGTGGCGTTGGAGCTGGAGGAGATGGCGCTCTGGTTGCAGGTGGCGGAGCTGTATGCGGGGGTCTGGTTGGGGGAGTAGTTGAGCGACAGTGACGGGGTGATACCTGTCCGAGAGGAGGCGATGAGAGGTGGAGAGAGCTCGGCCTGCGGGGAGCCCCGCAATGAGGTGATGATGTTGTCCACGCTGAAACCCTGCGGCGGGGCCTGGCCGTGGCTGTGGTGGTGGTGCTCGGCTGCTTCCATGCTCAGAGACCGGGTGGAGGGGACGCTGTGCGGGCTGCCAGTTGACATGCTGCTGCTGCTGCTGTCCGGGCTTTCAATTTTAGGCACCGCGCCCAGGGTGGGTGACGCGGCCTGCGGAGGCGATGACGTTCCGTTCTCAGTCTTAATGTCCTGGATGCGCACCGGCTGAGCGCCCTGCACCGGCGGGTCCTGCTCCCGACCTGCGGGTCGCGCAGATGGATCCTTCCCCTGCCTGTCGCGCTCATCCTTCTCCTTCTGCACGTCCTTCTTTTTGAACCTCCTGCGGCGCCGCAGGAAGCTCCCGTTCTCAAACATATTGTAGGAGTCCGGGTCCAGGGTCCAGTAGCTGCCCTTCCCGGGCTTCTTGTCGTCCCGGGGCACTTTGACAAAGCACTCGTTGAGGGACAGGTTGTGCCGGATGCTGTTCTGCCAGCCCTGCTTGTTGTCCCGATAGAAGGGGAACCGCTCCATGATGAACTGATAAATCCCGTTCAGGGTGATCTTCTTCTCCGGCGAGTTCTGGATAGCCATGGTGATGAGGGCGATGTAGCTGTAAGGAGGCTTTACCATGTCCTTCGGCTGGTGCTGCGGGGTGTACGGTCCGTACGCGCGGGCCATGCCGGCCTGGTACTGCTCGTGGGCGGCATGTGAGTACATGCTCATGGGCGCGGGCATCCCGGTGTAGCCGTTGCCGGGTCGGTAGTAGTTCTGGTCACTGCTGATGTAGGGAACGACTCCCAGAGAGTTGGGACTGGAGACGGAGTAGCGCGCCTGCATCCTGCCTCTCCAAAACTCTTCCCCGCAGAACGTGTCACAACTTCAGCCTCTAGGCTGCTCTCTTTCGGTTCTCTGTCCTTCCTATTTGTTTTTTTTGTTTTTTTCCTTTTTTTTGGTATGTAAGTCCTTCCAGCCGCAGCTCGCCACGGTGACGCGGACAGAGCGGACGGTCACGCTGCAGCACGGAGCATTTGTGAAACTAAGAAAGCTGGAGGAGCATGAGACTGACACAGCGAGGAACTTTTTCTTTTTTTTCTTTTTTACGCCTTACATTTTTCCTTCCCTTTTGGCTCCTCCAGCTGCTCCACCCCGAATCCAGTGTGCTCCATCATCCAATGGGGGACGAAATGAACCTGTGGAAAAGAGCACAGCGATAAAAGTTTCTACCCCCACCTTCTTCCTCCTCCTCTTCTTCCTCCTCCTTCTCTTCCCCCTCCTTCTTCTCCTTGCTCCCATCTTCTGTCAGCTCAGAAATGAAGTTATTAAAATGTTTTGAGGGTGTGCCTAGAGTGCTGAAAATTTAACTTAATGACCTAAATCTAGATTTATCTTAGAATTAAAACTGTAAAGTTACTATTATATATATATTGAAAAAATAAATGAGAGTTCAAGTATAGGCTAGTTGTGTCTTGACGGCTCTAACCAAATTGCAATTTCATTCTATCCATCATTCCGATGTCAGATTTGTGCGTAAAAATTAAAGGGGAAAGTTTTTTGTCACACTTGTCCCTTTAAACGATAGTAGAATATTCTCCTTTAATTAAATCTATAACTAGAATGTATGCGTTGTAGATTAGAAATGCAAAATAAGCTCAGACTAATGAGTCCTCCGGCTGAGAAGCTCTCAGCTGCAGTCCAGCCTCTGAATAAACAAAACGCACATGAAAGAGTGAAAAAGTGAAGATGCCTCCGCCCTCCACACCCACAGTGCCGGTGGGTGGTGTGTGGGAACTAATTATGGGTTAAACGAAGATCATTTGGTCGAGCCGGGTGACAAAAGATTCACAGTGTGATGAGAGAGAGGTGAGGAACTCCAAATGTCCCAGTACAGACAGACTGACAGGTTTTTCATTGGAAAGTTGCGATCAGATCATGAAGAGGAGCTGATCCTCTTCATGATCTGCCGCAGGACCTATAAGATTTACTCCCGAAGAAAGCAGATAAAATAAAATAAAAAACAGTCATCTGTCATGTCTATCATAAGAATGTGATCTATAAAAATTCACACATACAACTAATAAATGAGAAAATAAAATATTATTCAACGGCAATTTTTTTTATGATTAAAATGACTATTTTGTCTGTTCTCACCATGTGTATGCTATAGGCCAAAAACTGTTTAAGTTTTTGGCCTTTAAGTATCTTTTACGTATCTTTTTAGATTAATGGCTCGGAATCAGCACGACGCCTGTCAGCTTTTTTTTTGTTCTTTTTTTTTTTTTTTTTTTTTTTTGCTCTTTTTTATAATGGTTGTAAATCAGTGAGACAAAAAACAAAAACAAATAGGCTATAGTTATTTTTATCTCATAAACATGAGCCAATGTGCATTTAAAGTTACGTGTGCGCTTGAAGGTGGAAGAATGCAGCTCTATTTATTTATCTATTCGCTATTATTAGGGGCCACAAAAATAAGAATTTCGTAATTTTTTTAATAGTTTTCTAATTCCGCTTAGTTAAGCAAGTGCGGCGGTTTAAATCATTCTATTGACTTGAGATGATATTTTTATTGCCCAGCCTTTAAAAATATTCTAATTCTTAAAAATATAATTTGACTAATAAAGGAACAAAACATGAATGATTAAGTCGCATTTTAGAAAATATAAGTTAACTTTTAATTATCTGAATCTAAACAATGTAAGTGTGAATAATACGTTTCTATAAACTGCCATGATTTATTTATCTTTTACTCCTAAAATCAATGCGTCTTAGTTTATTGTGAGGGTTGTTTTTATTTAGAGAAATATGAGTTCTTAATTTAAAGCAAAAAAAAAACAACAACAAACATGTTAAATATTAATACATTAATATTTTATATGTATATAACTGCTTTTAAGTAAAAGTATTTTGTGTATGTTTGTTTTTGTAATGTCGGTGTCTGTTCTGTGATTTGCATGTGTCTGTAGGGCCACATGAGGAGCAGCAGCAGCCGGATGAGGAGGTGGAAACAAACGCCGTCACCTGTGAGGTCCCCAGCACGGTGAGCGCTCCGCAGCGGGTCCAGACAGAGCGGGGACCCCTGCTGACCGCAGCGCTCATCAGCTGCTCCGCACGCAGCGTGACTCGGTGTGACAGCTCTGGTAAAACAATCTGTTCCTGATATTAGGATCCCTCCCTTAGATGACGGTTCAGAGAAAACAGTCTTAATATGCGGTGATACTTTGCTAAAAACGCAAATTACATCGAATCAATCTGCTTAGTAAATAAGCTTGTTAGAACATTAAAAACAAGTTTTAGAACTGCACTTTACTTGAGACAGCCATAACTACTCTTTAGAACGGCACACTCCTGCCTCCTTGTGGTCAGAGAATAAAAATGCACGATAGATAATAATAAAATTATTATTATTATTATTAGTATTAGTATTAGTATTAGTAGTAGTAGTAGTAGTAGTAGTAGTAGTAGTAGTAGTAGTAGTAGTAGTAGTAGTAGTAGTATTGGAGTAGTACCGGTAGTATTCCTGTAACTTTTGATATATAAGAAGCATTTTATAAATTGGAATACGATTTTTATGACAAAGAAGCTGCAATAGCTTTTCATCAGTTACAGACACATCCTGAGTGTTTTTCAACTACTACAACTAAGAATACTAAAAAAAAAAAATCATAAAATAAAGGCATTAAGATAGAATTACTTAAAGATGCCCCTAGTGGGGAAAAATATCAAGGTGGTATCGTAACAGATACAGAATATTTCTTATCTGCTTCAGATTGAGCTTTTTTTTTGCCTTAGGTTTAATGTTCCTCTGCATTATAGAACTTGCACTTATGTTTCCGAAAGCATTTGTGAATTTTAACGAGGGAATTGCTGATTGCATTAGAACTCTGATGCTCTTTCTTAGAGCGTGTGGCTCCCAGGAAATTGGTTATGAACTTCCTCTTACAGGGGCTTCAGCATCACCCGCCGTATTTATATTAAGTGCCTAATTAAAGGCAGAAGAATTTCCCCAAAAATCCCCCCTTTTCTGAGAGCTGCGTGCCCAGAAAGCGCTTCGAATTGGTTTTCAAATAAATAGCTGCCAATCATTCTTGTGCATATTATTTCTCTGTGTGGTGGTCTGGCTCGGACTAGGTTGGAGAAGGTAAGGCTGTTCTCAAGGCCACTAAATGCCTCTCAGAATGTCACTTTTTCCCTTTTTACCCCAAACTGAATATCTGAGAGCAGACAGCTGGATGACAAATGTTACTTTGGACTAAGGACCAGGCGCAAATGTTCCCAGATGGGTCACTTAGTTAGTGAGCTGTTCGAGGGATCTGTTTGCCTTCTAATGTCTTGGAGTGGTAACACAATTTAATTAATTCCTAGTTTGCTTAACACTCAATAAACACTTGTAATAATTGGTAAAATACGGATTTTTGCACGTATTTTTTTATCACATAAACAGATCTGCCAAGCCTATTTGTTTTTAAGTATTTTTGTCACAGTAAAGTGTTTTGATAGGAATAACTGCTAATGTCAAGGTGCCCAAAATGTCATAGGTAAATGCTGCCCTCTAGTGGAATTCCTCCGAAAAGCATTAACTCGTTCTTATTGTTATTTCCACTTTGATTTTTTCCCCCCTTTTAGTCTTTGTCTTTTAGGATAAAGCTAAAAGTGTATTTTAAAGTTATTGATAAAGATCCTCAAAATCTGAATTGAATTAAAAACATTATTAAAAAGCTGTAACATCTACAAAGATGGACTTTGTGCCACACATTAAATGCGCTTTAAAAAAAGAAATAAAATAGGCTTATTTGGCAGGGACTTGGTAAATTAATAGCATTTCTGCAAATACTTTCTTGAACTAAGCTAAAGTCTAATTCATTTTTAGTTTTCAGCAAAAATATTTCCTCCTTGTTTCCTTCTAATCAGTTTGTAAGATTGAAAACTCCATATGAGTCAACAGCTTTTTACAGAATAAAACGTGGAATTTCACCTGCACTTGTCTCTCATCATACTCTCATACAATCTCAAATTTTGTTTCGACATATATGATTCTGTATCATGATTTTTAATTTTAGCTGAGATGTTCTTTACCCAAGTTTTTGGATGTTTGTCAGTTCATCTCCCCTCTTCTCCATGAGACCAAAATACATAGAGTGCATGAGTAGTAGTTTTCCTGCCAATAGATTACTAACTGAGCAAATGATACCGCAGCTCCTCCAACGTAAGCATAAGCCTAAAGACCACTTGTCTGATTGTTGCTTTGCTTGCTTGGCCTGTCAGTTTAGGTGGACAGCCATGTTTTGCTAGGTTTGCGGTTGAAACATAGTGATATGAGTTAAATGCACATTTCTTCTCCTTGTTCTGGAAGCTATTCATCAGCGAATTTTGAGATTAGCTTCATCAACGGTTGTCAGAAACGTTCACATGTTGACGTCTGATGAAATGTTTTTATCTCTGTAAAAGAAAGTGATGATGTCTTTGCTACCGGTAGACGAAAGTTTGGACATCCCACTCTCCAATTGCAAGTATGAACTCTTACCTCTGAAATAGCTGAAATAAACACCACTCATTTAAGTTTCGGTTTGATTTTCGATTCTAGTCTTAGTTTTCTTTCACCCTGTTTATTTCCTTTGTGTTCAGTTCCTTGTTTCATTGTCCCCCTTCGGGTTCTTCTCTGGCTTCAGCGGGTTTGATTAGACAGACCTGCTGTCTAACCAGGCCACCCATCAACGCTCCTGTCAGCTTTTTTATTTATTTCCTAGATTCTTCTGTGCCAATTTTCCTGCAACCCTGGCTGTCTGCTTGTTTCCTCTCTGCTGTCTTCCAGTTTAATTTGTACTGATTCCTTGGTTTTTATAGGTTTTTCAAAAACAAATATGTACAAAGCACTCATCTGCTCTGCATCTGAGTTTATTTTCTCACCTACAATTTATATATATGACCGTCATGCAGTACAATGTATACAGTTTGATTTGGCACACATAACAGTAAGTTTTTGTAGGGTGCACTACAATGTGTCATGATATTATACTGTACAGCATTTTTTAAGTAAGGGATGATAACACAATGGAGTATGGTACAGTACCTATCTCTTATTGTAATTTCAACATGGTTGAATAGCAACATGTAGTGGTGGTGCTAATTCCCAACCTTTGGAGCCCTTCTTCTGAAGAGGGTTCCAGAGAAGTCAGCAGGGGTGAGGTTTCTATGACAAACAAACTTTCAAAGCAATCTGAGTCTTCCTCATTTCTCCGTTATGTGGATTATAAGCTTCCTGTCTAGTTGACAGCAGAGAGTTAGAGTGGGCTTTCAGACATCTACCACCCTCACTGTCAGCACTGGCTCTTCACAGGACTGCATGCTGAGCCCTCCTCTCTATTCAATGTACAGACATGACTGAACCTTTACCAACCATAGTAATGCCATTCTAAAATTAGCATAAAAAAGCCACAATTTTGGGCTCATTTCAAGGTGTGATGAGTCTGTTTACAGAGAAGAGGTGAACCTGTTGTCACTGGGAAATAATCTGCTCCTCAATTCATCAAAGAAAAAAGAGCTTAGAATTATTTTATCATTACAAATGTTAGACTTTGATAAACAATTTGTCTTCTCCCCCAGATACTTATGTATTCATCAAGCAAGAAGTAGCATATAAATAAATAAAAAATAAAAAAACTGCATTAACCTGGTTACATAAAAATACACACCCTTAATACTTTGCTGACCCATCTCTTGATTCAGTTTCAGCATTCAGTCTTTAGAGGGAGACTAGTTCTCCAAATACCTCAGATCATGACGTGACCACGTATCTAGCGCCCTCTGCTGGTGACAATGCATATTTTATTTCAAATTTAGCTCTGGATTCCAGCTGGACATACCACAAGTTTATCCCATCATCAAATCCTTTTTTGTTGTTATTACTTTTGAGGTATGCGTGGGATCACTGTGATAATGAAAAATAAAGTTTGTCGTTATTTTCAGCTTTCTTCAAAAATAATTAAAAGCTATTAAAAATGTTTATTGGTATTTAGCACTGTTTAAATTTTTTTCCCCATCTTGTCAACAAGTGTTGTTCCACTGACACAAAAAACAACCAAAAAGAATCATAATGCACCCTCCATTTGTAACTTTGAGTTTTACCATTTTTGTACCAAACATCCCTTTTGACGTTTTCCCTAAAGGTTCAAGTTTTGTTTCATCAGACCACATTGCATTTTCCCTAAGTTTATATTGACATCAATGTAATTTTTAAGTAAATAATTCTGTCTACCATTCTTACTATTTAGTCCAGACCATTGGTGGCCAATGTCAGATCTCAAATGTGTCTGTCCTACACATTTCAGAGTTTACCCTGGTTTAACACAACCAAATCACATGAATAGTGCATTTATAGGTATCTGCACAACATGATAACATTTGAATCAGATGTGTTGGAGGAGGAAAACTTCTGAAACAGGCAGAAAACTAGCTCTTGAAAATAAATTCAGCAAGCCTAGTCCAAGTAAAAATGGAGAAAACAGGATTTGCTGGTGGTCACCTGGCAGCTTTCATGATCAGTATCCGTCTTGTGTTCTTTGGAGAATTATTCAGTTGAAAATTGAATGAACTATTTGACAGCTGAACTTTAATTGTAGTCCAGAAAATCCAATATGACTGCTCGACACATATGAACTTTTAGAATGCTGAAACTGAATCAAAGATAATGTACATTTTAACACACCCTCAGATCTTATGAAAACCTCCTCACACATTAGAACAATTGGCCTCCGATGTCAGACCATTGACAAAAAGCCATCAAACCTCTGACAAATAGGTCTCAGAAAAAATGGTGGCAGAATAAAAGCTTTCAACCAGGAACATCTTCCTGGTTGTAAAAAGTTCCCCCATGGTTTGCAACAGATGGAACCATGGTCAGGTCAGTGTTTAGGGGTGTGGTTCATGAGTTAGTTTTACTGTAATAAATGTACTTACTTTTTCACGTGAATTGTGCACATAATGTGTCTAGGTGGAAAAACATTTATAAGCTTACTTGTAACAAAATTGTAGCTCTTATTTTCATAGGTGTTGTCTAAATTTGAGGTTTTAAGTTGTAATATTGTGAATAAATATGTTTTTATACATATACAAACTTTTAAAATTTTGTTTGATCTTGTCTTCCTGGAAGAAGTTGCCATTAACCCAATCAGGCATCAGGGCTTGATTTATGTCAGTGAAGCATGTCAAATAGTACCGTAAGTTACAAATAAATGGATGAGATATAGTGATTTCAATTATTCCCGTTTGCTTTTAGATATTTACGGTAACTAATATTTGTTTCAATCTACACTAAATGCAACTTAAGCTTTGAGTTTCTTACAACTTGATATAAAGTCGGTCGTGGCCACTAGATGGCAGTGTAGCCTTGTTTAATGAAGGAAATCGTCTTCACAGAAGTCCATAATTTGCAGAAGTAGTGTGTGTAACCTCTGTGCTGGAGAGTTATTGGATAAAATCCACAGAAACTTAATATGGTAATTATGATTCAAGTTTCCGTTGTCTTAGACATATAATCTGCTGAAATTTGATTTTTACCAAGTCAATACAACATTATATACAAAAGAGTCCTGTATTGCACCAGTCTGTGTTTGAAACTTACACAAAATGACTATGAAACTACATTAGGATCAGGATTTTGCACAGATTTTTACCCGGATATTTCTAGCTCGTCCCATTCCATATACGATTTTACCTGAATCTTTCCAAGACATTTTATAGTTTATTCTTTTCAGACGTCTTATACTGACTCATCCTTAGTGTTACCACACATCGCTATAGACATGTTTTTCCTGGTTGGAAGAGGTTTAACTTGTCAGATAAACAATGAGGTAAGCGCAAAATCATTTTTTCTCACATGTAGCAAGAAGCTGAAGACGCCAGTGGCTGAATTTAGTCCTGCAGACTGTAAACCATCTGCATACCTGTGTTAGAGATGTGATGCAGCAAACCCAGAGTAAAAGCCACGTCTGCTTTGTGTTTGTGTGATGAAACAGCTCTGTGTCAGTCTCATCTGTTTGCTGCCCACTGGAAATACTGCGTCCTTACATTACCAAAGACTCGGATGGCTCATTTGTTTATGTGGCGTCTGGATGTTGACAGCCCTGGTTGGTCAGCATGGAGATTGTCAGTTGTGCAAAACATCCTGGTGGTGGCATTGACAGTCACGTAAAGATGCCTAAATTTGATTTTTAAAAAAGTCTTTCTAGACTTTAATTCTGAATGTGGTTTGGCCTCCTGAGGTTCACTCATTGCATCAGTCTTTTTGCTTTAAGGGTCGACTGAGCAAAAAGCGCAAAAGCTCTTCTTTATACAAAGAAGTAGCAAAGTAAAACTTACATGTGCACAAACGTTTTGTACATTTTTATATTTATTCAGTTTTCTGTTAAAAACTCACTCTTGTACTTGATTTGCTCCGTGAAGTGAACTTCCTTTAGAAATTATTTTACACTTATATAGTTACCTAAAACAAATCTGTTTCAAACTTAAAAATTTCAGCAAGATAAATCTGTTTATTCTCAACCTCAAAATACATTGATGTTGATATTTTGGGTTTTGTTTCTCTGTTTTTACTTTTTTTTTTCTTTTTTTTTTTTACATAAGATGTTTGTTTTTGCTTGATGATTTCTATTCCTTATGCACCAACTGGCCATTAGAAACACTACAATACTTCAAAAATTAAATAGCTGAAAATGTTTGCAGCTAAAACGTCTTTTATATCCACGTAGTTGAAATCTCAGTATTATTTCGGCAAAATTATTTTATGTTTGGAGAAGGAAAACAGTACCATCTTACTTCTGAATTCTAAAAAATATTACAAAAAGTAAGAAATTTGCATTAAACACAAAAATAATTAGTCAATTTCAGGATTTCAGAGGGAGTGCTCAGATTCTATCGCTCCACATATCTCAATGAATATTTGCTGAAAATGTAATATTTTCAGGAAAATCCTGGGACTCAATAGAACCGTGGACTAAAGAAAAGAAATATGTAAGAATATTTTAGAAGGACAAATTCTGTCCTTAGGCCTTAAAATATGAAATATTTCAACTTTACCTTACACCTTACATTGAAACAACTCCTTTTTGATCACAGGAGCAAATATTTAAAAAATACTAATAGATTGTAATCCTAAAGAAAATACCATTGTCTTGTTTTAAAAGATGCAAATATTTAGGAAATATGCATCACATGCAAAAAAAAAAAAAAATAAATAAAAAAAAAAGGAGCTGAAGAATGTAGTTGGTACATTCCAAAAATGTTACTCTTTTTAGGAAAACAAAATGACTACCAGGATTTCCTGGAAAAAGCAAACAAATAAAAGAAACAAAAGAAAACACACGTTAAACACAACAATAGAAAACAAATCTATAGTTGGAGACCAAGCATTTAGTTTTTCTGCTTCTCAGCTCTCAGACAAACTCTTTGAAACCTTCAACCATCTGTTTTGTCTCCAAAATCAGAACTGAACGTGACTGCTTCCTGCAGCAATCCCATAAAGGTCATCATTTATTTTATTTATTTATTTTTAGTTAGTTTTCATAATCTCATAGCTATTTGCTTGTTTTATATTTCTTCTTCCCTTTTAGTTGATGTTTGATTGTTGAATTTAGAGGAATTCTTGTTTTTAATATAAATTTGTTCACATGTGTCCCGTTAGTTTCAAGTAAAGCATTTTGAATTATTTTGTGTATGAATGGTCCTATGTAAATTAACCTGTCCTGTGCTAAAAACCAAAAGACATGATATTTAAACTGCCATAAAGATTCTGATTATGAAATAAATTAAATTTAGCGTTATTTGATGAAGAAAAAACTTAGATCGTACTCTGAAACTACCGGATGTCTAAGGGATATTTTATCTATTTTTAATTTGATTAATTTAAGAATGTTTGTCCAGTCCAGGTTGGACATAATTGATGTTGATTAGCTCATTTGATAAATTTCGACGAATTTTCCAAGACATTTAATCTTCAGTGGATGTCAGACGTATTTTCACCTTCACTTTTGAAACCGATTTTCACGGTGTTTAGACGGAAAATAGTCTATTTTTAACGAAACTTTGCCTGGTTTGAACACGATTGACCTACATTAATTATCCGCCCGGTTCTGAAGAATAACGAGTCTCTGCTGCCAGTATATGATTATACTTTCTGCTCTGCTTTGGAGGCTCATTTCTGTTGTCACTCCTGTGTTTGCAACGATAGGAGGATAAATCTTAAAATATATATCAGCTTTATTGATACCTTTTACAAAGTCAAAAAAAGTTGGCAATGGTTATACAATAAGTGCAAGATTTGTTGCAGTTCATGGAAGTCTAAAGCGTTGTGTGTGTACTTATACAAATAATGTAAAAACAACAACAACAAAAAACATAGTTACATGGGTTATAAGTAGTTTGCGCGTGTTACAAGGGCAAACGCATTAAACAGTCGGTGTTTCTGAGGCTTCTTTGGAGGAAGAAACTCGTCAGGGTTCATTAAGGCGAAGTGGTTTTTACTAAAGAGGCCTCTGGGGTTTCTTCATTCGTTTCCTTCAATGCATTTTCTCCTGAAGTCCAACAGAAATAGACATATTTAAGTTGCACTCAAAAGACAAACATGTGAAAGTGGACGCGGATGCGTCCACGAATCCTTCAGAATCGACATGTCCGCTTGTTTTGCTTCTGTTTCTTCAGATGTGACGGAGCTGCAGTTTCACTGTGACCGTCGGTGCCTCTCCCTCCCTCTGCGGGGAGTCCGAGCTCACATCACGCACGGTTTGATGTCCTGACACACGCTCTGCGGGTGGTGGTGGTGGTGGTGATAGTAGGATCCGCTGGCCGAGGGGTGGAAGGACGAGATGCCGTTAAAGTTCAACACAAAGTCCTTCCTGTCGCACACCGAGGAGTGGCTCTGGTAGCGCGGGATGCCCACTGTGGAGAGAGACACAGGGTGCAGAGTTTTGAATATGCCGTCCTCATTAAAAAACAACAACCCCCCCAAAAAAAAAAACATTAGCTTTAATGTTCTTTGCATAAATAACATTTTAGAAATTATTGTTGCTGTTTGTTTCATTGCTTTTCTAACGCGCAGATTTTATTTTCTAAAATTCTAACTGAATACAAAATCGATTAACAAAAAAGCACTTGATCCAGAAAAAAAAAGAATAATATTAACTCAACTAAGAATTTTAATCTTATTTTATGACGTTACAGAGAGATCGGGAAAATATTTTTTATTGTTTTTATTGAGGTTTCCTATCATGCAAAAGTTTTTGTATTTTTGTAATTTGTTCTATTAATTAACATTTCTGAATCAGTAAGGGAATATTTAAATATCTGTATTTATTTTATTTGGATATATATTTTTGAAAACCTGATATTCATTGTAAGAAGAATGATTGAAAAAAGTGTATCATAAGTACGGGTAGGACATCATACATGTATTATGGTTATGAAGCAGGAAATACTGTGCCAAAATATTACTGTTGCTATTATTACTACTCAGATTGTATCTTTCAAAATAGGCTTAAGGTCTTTTTTATATATAAATTATGCTTAATAGAAAGTAGACATACCCTATAAACTCACCAGATATTGTCTTAATTTCAATTTAAAGTTAGAAAATGCATATTTTTTTAAAAAAAAGAAAGGTTCGAAATTAAATAGATTTTTTCTAAAAAAACAACAAACAAACAAAAAAAACTATGTTTTCGAAGGCAGCTCATTAACACAACTAACTATGTTTATTTTGATTCGTTTGATTCAGATATGATTGAGGTAATATATGTCTGTGTCCAGTTTCCACAACGTTCCCAAAACATATTTCCCTTTATAAACCTGATCTGCTGAAAGTGAATTTGGAATTTGAACGTGAGCTTCTCCTTCCAGAAATAGAAAAAAAGAATAAATGCGGAGACTTCGTCGGGGGTCATAAGGACTCCAGATGTGAGCGTTTTTCAGGGGGAGACAGCAGGCTTTCTCCTGCGGGCCACAGCTCGCTGCTCTGCGCCTTTCTCCACACACAACACAGCAGCCTGTGTGACTGACAGCTCCGTTAACCCTGCAGCTCGCATCATCCACTCAGTCCCTGCGCAAAGTGGAACAACACGGATGCGCTGCAGTTTATATCCACCGCCGGTGTGGTCCGACCGGCACAGGCTTTGTTTGGTTAACCTCTGGGACCCTTTCCGGGCTCCGGCGCGGTTGGCTCGCCCCCGTGAAATCCCCAGACTTCAGTAAAGTTTTACTCAGTTCAAATTAAAGTAAATGAGGGTGAGCTATAGAAACAAAAGTGTTTTATGTATTTTAATAATTACAAACAAATGGACGGCTGTCCAGTAATCATGCAAAAATGTGCATGATGCAAACACTAATACTGAAGGTTATTTTTTTCTAAATTAAAAAACCTAATTATTATTTAAAACCTTTCTTCTATTTTATTATAAGATCTCTGCAGGCTCATGGACATTTTTGGGGAGCTGTAATTTAATCAGCTTTTAACCACCCAATAAAAACGTTAATGCTAATGTTATTATTTTTGCTTCAAACTCAAAATCAGATCCTAAAACCAATTAAAATTAAAACTAATATGGGAAAAGAAAATTTAATTGCTCTAAATTACAAATATATTATCTTATATAGACAAAATCCTTTTTTTAAAAGATATACATATTTTATAATACACACCTAAATGTGGAATATTGTGGTTCGTTATATTTGAACAGTCATCTTGTTTTGGAGTGGAATGGACATCTTTATAGTTTCTCCAGTAAATAATATTTAAATGAGAAGTTTAAAAGAAAGATAGTCAATTTGTTTTCTACCCTGACTGCCTCATATCAGATTGGTTTAGTGCTCATCAGTTTGAGTCATGAGCTGTTGTTGGTACCTGATATGTCAGCTGAGTGGCTGTCCCTGCCATTCTGGTGGAGGTAACTCTGCTCCAGAGAATAGGGCGACATGCCGGAGTGTAAACCGGACGACGCCGGGCTGCTGGAGGCCAGGGACTGCTGTTTGATGTAGGGGGAGCCGCCGGAGGAAGCCCAATGCGCGGACGTTGAGGCGTACGGGGAATGGCCGTCCAGTGCACTGGCCATAGCCGGAGAGGACGGGACTGGGCTGCTGCTGCTGTCCGGCCCATACTCCCCGCTCGGAGGGACGGGGCAGCTCGCCATGTACGTAGATCCGGGGCTTGGGGACATGTGGGGGACATGGTGGCCCCCACTCAGGCCGTCGTATCCTCCAGCCATAGAATTGCTCATCATGTCCAGGTTGTAGCTGTTGCTGTGACAGGCAAGAGTGGCGGATGGAGCCTGGAAGTCGAAGCTCTGCGGGAGAATAGAGGTGCCGAAGCCGATGCCGTTCATCATCCGGTACATGGGCTTCAATGCTTGGCATTTCCTCCTGAAGCCTCTTGGTCTGCGCCGAAACGAACCCTCTTCGAACATGAACTCGCTGCCCGGATCGATGGTCCAGTAGTGGCCTTTCCCGGGCCGGCCTAGTCCTTTGGGCAGCTTGATGAAGCACTCGTTCAGTGACAAATTATGTCGGACTGAGTTCTTCCAGCCCTGATATGAACCTCTGAAGAACGGGAAGCGAGCCTGCAGGAACTGGTAGATCTCACTGAGGGTCAGACGTTTGGTCGGCGAGCTTTGTATTGCCATGACGATAAGAGCGATGTAGGAGTATGGAGGCTTCTCTGGTCGCCTCAGACCCGAGCTGCTCTTCTTTCCCTTGGCGCCCGCAGAAGCGCTTTCCGTGGCGGCCTGTGGGCTCAGCATAGCGGGGTGCAAGACGCCGGACGCCGGGCTGGATCTCAGAGGAGGCGGAGGGTCCAGCTGCTGCTGAGTGGTCTCGGTTGTCATGTCAGCACTGACGTACAGCTGGCGTAGATAAAAGAGAGAGGGAGGGAGAAAGAGACTCAGGAGCAAAAAATATGCAAAGCTCCAGCGGCCAGTAAGCGCTGCACCACCAGTGGTCCCCAAAATCTGAGCGCAAAATGGAGAGAAATCTGTCTCCAGTTACGCACGACTCTCCCGTTACGCACGGTGCTCCTTTGACGCATGCAGAACGCACGGCGGCTACGCACTGACAGAGAGAGGAAGAGGAAGGGAGAGTGGGGGGAGCTCGGTATCCACTGGAGACTGAGTGTCCAGGGCTCCGCTGGGTGTCACACCGGCGCTAAGTGGCGCTGTGTGACGCGCCGGGTGGCCATCGACCTCCTTAAGGAGGAAGCGCCAAAAAACCCTGGGTCTTATTGCACGCAAGAGTCGAGACAAACAAATACCGACCACCTATCATTTCATAAATCTTTCTTCCCTCTGCGGGAGCCCCCCACCCTTTCTCCTCAGCTTCACTCTCAGTGACAAGAACAGCCTCTCCAAACCCCTCCCACACCAGAACTGGCCCGAGTCCACTCACGGTTTAGAGCTGCGTTAGCACCCCACATTCTCTCCTCTCCTTGTCTTCTTTCTTCCCTCCCACCTCTTCTCCTCGAGTCTGGACTACACGCAAATAAGCGATCTATCAAACCTCCCCCAGACATCCCAATCAACAGCGCCACACGCCTTCCGCACAAGGTAAAAAACAAAACAAACAAACAAAAAAACCCTCCTTTTTAAATGACGCAATTTGAGCCATAAAATGACTCCCACCACAATATCTGTGTAAATCCACCAATGTGCCCAGAATATACAGCTCTTCATGCAATCCTTCCCCATTTATGAAGAATGCCTAGCTCTGTGGTATTTGTATTATTTTGCTCATAATTTCCTCCCAAAATGGCCCAGAGGATAACAAAAACAAACTGTGCCGGTGCCGGACTAGCAGAGGGGCGAGGAGTGTGAGAGATGGAGGTGGTGGTCTTTACCGTGCGTGTAAGCAAGGGGTCGGGGGTGGGGGGTTTGGTCTGAGTAAATGACTTTGACATGAGTGGAAGCAGGCTTTTTCCATCAAGCCCGGCCCTGGATACCACACACAGCGCGCCAGTGTCAGCTTACCGCCCCAGGGCCGGAGCTTGTCCCAGGGGCCCCGCGTTCATTAGAGAGAGAAAAGCGAAATTAGGCGAGCGGGCGTCGACAGTTTCCGCCCCTATGGAGACATCATACACAGATTTGTCCGACATGATGGAGTTCTCTATCCCATAAAGGCAATATCAACATCCGCTCTTCAATGAAGCGGTGATGAGCACAGAAACATCAGAAACTTCAATAGCTGTGCATCATTTTTATAAAATAGACAAAGTGGGATTTATTATTATTATTATCAAAGCAGAAATGATCAGAACTCTACATATAAACTATACGTAATTTCAGATAAATTTCTTGCCCTCACATGTTCGTTTACGTACCCTTTTAAATTTTTAGATGGCTCCATACACAGCCGCTGCATCAACCTTTGCACTTTACAAAACAAAAGGCTGTGCGTGTGGATAAAAATCAGTTTCTCACAATGACACACACGCACATACACACGCACTAGTAACGGCTCCAGAAATTTCCTGTGACATCAAAAAAACGTATGACCCCCACTGAGATCAGGATGCCTCGGTTTGCAGAGGCAATCTTTGTTCTTAGGGTTCGCTTTGAAGACGCTGATCCGGCCGCTTTTTACGGACCGCAGCTTCAGCTCTGCTCTAATTTGGTCTGTCGGAAATATCTCAGCGATCAGAGGTCCAGCTCTGCAGAGGTTTTTGGTGATAGAGCGTTCTGGTCATAAAATATAGAAACGAGGCCGGAGATCCAAATGAACACAATAGCATCAGAATGAAAGCTTCTATTTGCTTTTATTCTCAGGATCCTCAGGAAAGTTCGTGTAATATATTTTGATGGAGAAAACAAGTAGAGGCTTCGTTTCTATATATATATATATATATATATATATATATATATATATATATATATATATATATATATATATATATATATATATATATATATATATATATATATATATATATATATATATATATATATATATATATATATATATAAACGTCCAATTTTTTTACATGTGCTAAGTTTCCCTTAATATGTCCTTATTATGTTTATACAAAATATAAAAAACAAAATACAGCATGCACTGCCTTATGGGCAATAGTGTAATATTTGTTTGGCTACAGTGCTTTTGTCCTGCATCTCTGCTTGTGCTTCCTGCGGCGGTGCCGGGAGCTTTGGAGCTGCCTCTGCGGGACTGTGGGGGGTCAGCCACGGTTCACTCTGGCCGGAGTGACAGACTGTTTGGACTTCCTAACATTGTGCCTGCCTTATAGTTCAGTTTCAATCCTCTGTGCCTCTCATTTGCAGCCCGATTAGGCCTCGTGTTCAGTCCACTCGGAGGCGTAGCAGCGATGCAAAATTTGAAGCATGCGCATGTACTGTGCAGTAAAAATAATCACAATAATGTGAGATGCTGTGAACGCCTGAAGTCACGTGACCGCACCTAAGACAGGTGTGTTGTTCCGGAGTTTCACCTCCAGGTTGCAGCATTGTCCCTGCAAACAGAGAAGAGTCTCACCTGTCACCTGGCGCACTTCTCCTCCTGCTCGCATCTGTTCACTTCGCAGCTCCTTCAAAAGGTTCATATTGTGTTGGATAAAATCAGCAGTTGGTATCTTAACATATAATACGTCATAATAGTTGACCAAAGTTAAGTATTTAAAGCGCCCATGTGAATATCAAAGATATTGTGTAATTTATCACATTAAGGTTTGCTGTCCTCATTTATGCTTTACAGTAAAAGCATAAAAACAACCCAAAACGGCATAATTTAGCCCAATTTGTTATAAAACATTTAAATGCTTCAAAAATCCGTTTTTTGATTTATTTAGTATTTTATTTAGCAGAGATTAATTCAATAATACCACATTGACATTTTTTTTCTTTCTTGGTGCTAAAATCCCAATACTTTAATTTCTTTCAAAATTGTGTCTTAAATAATTAAATGAAAGGTCCTCAGGGCGTAATTTTAATTTGATTTAGTTCCGTTTTGGTTCATATCACATTAAACTTAGAACATAACAGAGTCGCCACTGTTGTTCAGGGAAAAATAAACAAAGATTGCAAACATTGAATGGTTTCAACTTAATTTGGCCAGTTTTATTTTGTATGTAAGTGGATATGAATTGGCCTTACGTGTTTTTCAGATGACGGCATGGGGACAATCAGGAGTAATCGAATTGTAATTTAGTAATTGTTCATTCCTATACGCTGTGGCGAAGAGGTTTTTTTCTTTTTTAAGTCCTGAGTTATTTCTAAGAAGCAAACCACTTGGATGTTGTTTGTTTTGCTTTTCTATGTCCCACTGTTGGCTGCGGAGTCGGAAGTCCGTTTCAGGACCGTGGAGAGCAATTGAAGCCCCTCCGGACAGAAACTCTCAACAAGTTGCGGGGACGTGTACGTAGATTGTTTTCTTCATTTCTGAGCAGAATCAAATAAACATGGCATTTTTCCCCATTTGACTAAAAATGAAAATAATAATTCACTTATACTGAGTAAGACACATTCCACAGTGCCTGCAGCATTTATTGGGGGGTAAATTAACTATAATCATATTATAATTAACTCTTAAATTATGTTCTATCATAACGAAATAATAGCAACAGCAGTAATAATTTAATTAAAAGATCCTCATGTAGTCCTCATGTTTAAGCTACCTCTTTCAAGGTTTTAGACATTTTGTCTGAGACAGATCATTTGTTGTGGCCCTGAAAGCCAAAAAATGTTGTTTGTTTCAAATGCGTTGTGCAGAATAACAAACATCTAGTTTATTTTATTTATTTATTTATTTTTGTGTGTGTGTGGGTGTGTGTGCGTGTGTGTGTGTGTGTGTGTGTGTGTGTGTGTGTGTGATAAACAGCACAGATATATTTTTAATGCATTATGGCCTCAATGTGCGTTGGGCAGACTTTATATAGAGCAATCTAATATTTAAACCGTCTCTATGTAATATTCACTATTTGATTCAATGTTTACTGTCCTCATGATTGTATGTGTTTTTCTCACAGTTTTTCCTTTCTCTTAGAAAACACTAAATTGTGCATACCATTTAAAAGTACACAATGATATGAAGCTGGATTTCCGGCATCATTAAAGCTACATGATGTGATTCTGCAGCAGGTGTTTTCCTCCCTACCTCTTGTGCACCTGTTTCTATTTCAATATTCCCCAACACAATTCCCTTTGATATTTCAACACATTCTCCTCACTCCCGACTCGTCATATAATGAAAAAGTCACCAAACAACATGATCCCATTTTTGTCACGTTTTTATTCACAAAAATATCAAGCATGCATCTATCAATCAATCAATCAATCAATCAATCAATCAATCAATCAATCAATCAATCAATCAATCAATCAATCAATCAATCAATCAATCAATCAATCAATCAATCAATCAATCAATCAATCAATCAATCAACCATCCAGTCAATCAGTCTTAGGAAAACCATTTTATGTTTCCATGCCTTTTCTTGTGGAGCCGCATAAATGCAATACAACTTCGTCAATATTTAATATATTATACATATTATACATTACAGCAGTTCATACAAAACAAAACAAAAATATAAATAAAGTGACAGATTTATATTATAAGAAACACAAGAAATGACCAAGGAACAGTGGATGCATAAAGACAAACACAACTATCGCGCACGCACGCATGCACTCGCACACGCAATCACACACGCAGAAAGGAACACACTGATGACACTATTTTTAGTTTGTCACCACACAGTTAGATCTGTTTTGACAACACAAGCGTTTGCTTTCGACACTACAGTAGTTTGGTCACTATGAGTCCCGCACAGTTAAATAAGTGAAGCGCTGGATGTAGAGAACATCCATCTAGGTGCAGTTTGTTTTTTGTATTTTTATTTTTTTATGACAGCAGGGAATCTATGTGGAAGCCTCGGGCTCTGCTGGGCATCTTGAAGGCTGCTTCAGGTGCGACCATGCCCATTGCCGTCGCATGCAGGTAGGGATCCATGCCGGGCTCTGTGCTGCTGTACGCCACCTCAGACATATATGGATGATGTACCCGATAGTTCAGAGCGTATGGCAACGTGTGGGCCCCTGAGGGCCAGTACATCTGTGGGGTGGGCTTCTGTCTGTCAGGGTGGCGCTCCTCTCTCCTTTTGAACGGCGTGCTGAGGATGCTGTCAATGGCGAAGGAGCTGGTGAACTTGGCCCCCACTCTCTCCTCTGCGGCCGGGAGCCGGGTGTCTTCACTCAGCATGTCCGGGCTCTCCTGCTCCTTGGGGCCCCTCTTGGCGATGCGCTTCCTTCTGCGCCGGAAGACCCCATCAGCGAAGGTGTACTCGCTATGCGGGTTCAGCATCCAGTAGTTGTCCTTCCCCCAGGGCCTGGACGGGTCCCGGAGCACTTTAAGGAAGCAGTCGTTGAGTGACAAGTTGTGACGCACGGAGTTCCTCCAGCCAGTGTAACTGCCCCGGAAAAACGGGAACTTCTTCATCAGGTAGTCGTTGATCTCTGCCAAAGTCAGACGCCCGCTGCTGGACTCCCGGATGGCCATTGCGATGAGGGCAATGTAGGAGTAAGGGGGCTTTGGTCGGCGGGTGTACGGCTTCCCTTTGCCGCTCTCGCTCCCCTGGGTGACAGGTGCCGGGCTGTTGGCTACGCAGTCTCCGTCTGAGCCGAGCTCATCCCCGGACAGAGGAGAGGGAATCCCCCCGTCTGGCTCCATGCAGAGCTCCAGTGGCTTCTGGGAAAAGTGGTGCGCGGAGAAAACTTCAAGTTTCATTTCCCTGAATCAAAAAAGAAGATAGATCAGAGTTTGTGCTTCAGCTAATCAGCTAACCACCCTGAACCTCTGCGTGGAGCTGCAGAACACAGATATGTCTCCCGAGACACTCTAGTCTTGCTTTAATATAGCCTAATGCCTCCGCAAGGGACAGCCCACGGGCGGAGTTTGCGCGTCAAAACCATTGAAGCGGCTGAGTTATGTATGTAGATGTATGTGCGTAATTGGAGGCTGGCATGCAACATGAGGGAGGGGGAGAAACATAAAAAAGGGTGGATAAAAGAGGTGAGACAAGGAAGGTAAACAAATACAGTCAAAAGCATATCTATCTATCTATCTATCTATCTATCTATCTATCTATCTATCTATCTATCTATCTATCTATCTATCTATCTATCTATCTATCTATCTATCTATCTATCTATCTATCTATCTATCTATCTATCTATCTATCTATCTATCTATCTCTCTATCTATCTATCTATCTATCTATCTATCTATCTATCTATCTCTCTATCTATCTATTCATTTTGAAGAACCCTGACTAATCTGCAGAAAACCACCAGACAGACAGAGAAGACAGGTTTTTAGTAGACAAAAATGCAAGCATGCTTTTCTTGTTACTTGAACTCTTGTCATTCTTCACTGGAACAAGGAAGAAAGGCAAGCACAACACAAATATTAAAGAAAATATTTGGATAAGATTCACCTAACACACAATGACTATGTAAATTGACAGGTTAGCTAACAAGGCGTAGAGAATGAGGAAAACAAATCCTTTAGAAGATTGCCTGGAAGGTCAGTATAAGTTCAAAGGAGAGGACAATTAGACCTGCCTCCAAAGCAGCATCTTCACAAAATGACAGCCGGCAGTTTATTCTGAACTGCATCGATGAATAAAGGCAGAAATGAACCTCTTCTCAGTTTGATTAGTCGCTCTCATTGCTGTGGAGAAACTTGGTCCTTCTCTACCTTATATTGAGTGTAAAGCTTTTTTTATAGCACCTTTCAAAAATCACAAAGAGTCTTTCAAACAGAGTGAAAAAAACACAAGTCCCATTAAACATAAACAGATTTTAAAACAAAGAATTTTTAGATGGTTTTTAAAGGAAGACACTGAGTCCACTCATTGGCTTTAGCAGGGCTTCCATGGTACAGTTAGTTTCAGACAGGTGACCTTACATACAAAAAAACTTTATTAAACAGAACATTTTTTTTTTTTTATGGTGTGTTCAATGGCTGCAGGGAAGCCATGTGATGAAGCTGCAAAACAAGCCCACACCATTACTCTTCCACCACCAGGCTCAAGAATTGGAATAAGTCATTTGTGCTGATATGCTGTGTTAAATTTTCTCCAAAGATGGCACTTTGTATTTCAGCTCAACATCTCTACATCTCAACTGTTCTGGGATCATTGCTCCAGAGGTCTTGTGGTCCATACAGGTGCATTTTTGCAAACTAAAGTTGAGCTGTCATGTTTTTTTTTCTTTTCAATAAGAGACTTTTATCCTTCCAAACAGGCCATTTCGGAAGGATTCATTCTATCTTTTTCTAACTATCCTGTCATAAATTTTAACAGGCTGGTACAATCCGAGATAGGGGTTGTGGGTCTTTGCAATTGTTTGAGCAGTATGTAGTTTCTACTTGGGGTGAATGTGTTGGGATGTCTGTCCCTGGGAACGCCTAGCTGTATTTAATGTTTTTAATGTGAATATTTTTTTGCACTGCAGAATAGAGGATTTCAAGATGAGAAATTACAAGTCGTGAGGCAATTGGTTATTTCTTTCCATCTTGCCATTGTATTGACACTCCTGTAGGCAAGAATTACTAATCAATCAAGTACATTTGATCAGCAGTCATGTTCCCTTCTAAATTTACGTTTTCTGTTTCATGCACAGCTTCTCCATTTTGAATATTCTAGATTACTCTAGAATGAATTTGTGGAATCTGTTGCACAGTTTTGTAAGTTTTATTTAAATATTTCAATAAATTCAGAAGGTAGCATAGACCACATTATTTTCTGTAATCAAATCTCAGATGTAAAGCTTAAGAAATGAAAGTGAATGTTCTTTCTTTTGACTATAACTACGATTGGTAAAACAAAATTTCATAAGACTTTTGTAGTAGTTTAAGTGTATGCTAAATGTACACTGATTTGATCTGAACTGGGAAGAAGTTGTTGCACTTTTGGTGAAGATGAATTACTTTATTACTTTATGAGCAATATTTTGGATTCTCTTATCAGTCACGCCTTGTTTCATTACAGTAATTCAAGGTTTAGACTTTCATCAAGTTTTCCTTTTGATAAGAGTCGGTCTTATTTCATTGAGTCCACAAAAATTCTGTGATGTAATCCATATTAACCAGTGAGGTCAACTCATTCCTATCGCTGTAGTACAGAGAATCTAAAAAAACTCTTCAGTGAAAAACACAGATTGAATACTGAAGTGTTCACAAGAGCAGGTCTGCAGAGAGGTGGTGGGCCCAACATGAGCTAGGGCTTTCCTGTTTGACTTTGCATATTTGTCTCCAGAATACTTTTCT
The DNA here is from genome assembly GCF_019740435.1 of Gambusia affinis. NCBI lineage: Eukaryota > Metazoa > Chordata > Actinopteri > Cyprinodontiformes > Poeciliidae > Gambusia > Gambusia affinis. Next base: position 20,677,695 of record NC_057877.1, on the reverse strand, counting down.
TCGGGTACTCTGCTTTGAACATTTCTATCATCCTGCCCCCTTGTGATACCAACACCTAATATTTTTAATGTCACCAATATCAGTATTTCTTAATTCCAATCCTCAGGGACCACTGCAATGCATGTTTCAAGTGTTTCTCTTCAGTCCCGCACTTGAGTTTAATAATTGGGTGATTAACAAGGTTTTGCAGCACTTGAGGTCAAGCAATCACTTGAAACAGGAGTTCTGGAACAGAAACACATTTGAAAGAGTTCACTCCCCTGTATGGATGAGAGCATCAGAGCAAATCTGATGCATAAAATACATTCCCATGTTCCTTTGAGCTGTCAAAAACCATTTATGAAATCATTCAAAAACAATCACCAAAATTAAGAATAAAACTGAAAAAATTTCAGCCCTTCTACATATTGATGAAAAGAAATTGTGTAGCCATATTTTACTTTCGTCCACAGAAATTTACAAGGGACCATAGCTGGAGTTGATATTATGTAACTTCACAATGCTGACGCCTGTAAACCAAACCTTGGTGGCACAAAATGACTTTCAAACTCCCCTTTCATCACCTCAGTCAGATGACGAAGCAGACAAAGGAGAGCTAACATGAGTTATGAGCTTCAGGGTAGTTAAACTGTCGTCTTGGCCGCTCCTTCTCCCTCAGTTTTTTTATAGGGGGCCCTGAACACTAACATAAGCTTTAACTTTGTCCACTCCTTTACTGTTCGGCATTTCCACCTACATAATGCAAATGAAAAAAAAATAAAATAAAGACAAAAGAAAACCAAAACAACAAAAACCTTGAATATCTGCTTGAGTAAACACCAAATAAGTCATGGTCACAGTAAAGCATCTGAAGCCTTAGTAAGAGCAGACAGGTTAAAGCACTCTGTTTAAATGTAGCACTCTAGTGCAAATGAAAGACCCGATTACAGACAGTACTCTGAACTGTTTGATAATGGGTGTGAAAGCAAGCAGATTTTCAGAAGGGAGTGTAAGCTAAGAATGCAAACTTGAAGTCCTGTTTTTTTCCAATTATGTCAAAAGAGCCTGAAGGGGCCTTTGTTTCTGTGCATTCAAAGTTCTCAGGTCACTTTGTAGCTGTTCAGCTCAAATATGGTGCAGTGAAATTGTTTTCTTTGCTTTATGGTTACCTTTTAAATTGTTTTCCATAAAAGACTCAAACATAGGGCAGTGCTGTAGAGAACATATTAGAGGCGGAAAAATAAATACTGAATTAGAGTACCATACTCTGGTATGATACAGTGATGCTTTTAAGAATCAGATTGTTAAACTGTTTTGTGATTTTTCACTGATTTGGCTGAAGAGAATAGTAATAAATTGACAGATTCTCAGATTGTTAACAGTTTGTAGCAGTCCAATTTAAAGTTGTCTCTTTACTAAATTCTTTATGAGTACACAGAGCAATAATTAATTTCTTAGTTTAGAGCCCTTTCTGTGTTTGATTCAGTTTTTTTATATTAAAATGGTAAATTTTTTGGAAGGGAGAAAAAAGACAGTTAAAGTCAAAAGCAAACCTCGCATGTTTTTGAGTGTCCTTATCACAACTTGTTTTGCAGAATGATGAATGGAAAAGAAATCAAAGGCAGTCAGATATCAAGGTTAAATCTCTACTTTGTTTTTGTTTTGTTTTTTCTTGGAGCAGCTGGGAGTTAAAAAACAAATGTTGTATCAGAAACTCATGATGGCGACTGCTGTGAGGCTAAATCCAGAGCTGAGGAAACCATCATTATTGCCATGCTGTGGAGATGCAGAGAAAGATGCCACACTGATGGTGGGTGTTGCTGCGTTGTATTTTGGGGGGGTTTTTTTACATTTCTTTGCAAAATTGCAGTGAAGGTGGATTTAATTCCACTTTATCTGCCAGAATGACTGCACACTCACACATATGTGCTGGAAAGAGAGCACACCTGTTCTCAGTTTGAAATCAGAGGTGGAAAAAACGACTTCTCAGCAGGTATCAGTATACTGTCACATTATCATTCCTACTTGGATGTTTTGGGCTTGGATAGATTTAAATCCTTCATGTTTTTTTAAGAAGCAAAAATTAAGTTTCAACTTTAGTTTTTGTTGATATGAAGTACTCTATAAATTTACATAACTGCAAATTCATTGAGCTCCTGAACTTTATCTAATGCACCAACCAGCAGATGATTGCAAATGACTATCAAAAACAAGATTTAGCTAACCAAGTTTGAATTTATTGTAAATTATCTCCAATTCACACATTCAGGCTCAATTTATGTTAAACCTTTCTTCCCGTTCAGCTGCTGCAATAACAGCAAAATTGGCATGAACCTCAGTGTTTGCTGGGTTTTTTTCTCAAAATGATCCCAAACACAACAAAGTAAATTTAGGGATGAAATCTATTAATGAAGGTGTTTACATGTTTTGGGAGATAGTCCATGATCAATGCAAATTTGGGAATAGGAGTTTTGATTTTCTTTTTAGCAATTGATGGTGTTTACTGCATGATCACACCAAAAGGAATCAAAGTTAGCCAAAGGTATGATTAAAAGTCCAAAATTGTCACAGCAGAACTGTATTTAAACTTTTTACCAGCACTTTGAATTGAAACTTACAAAAACATAATTCTTACACAACCTGTCTCCTAAAATTGGAACTTTGTTAGTTTAGTTCACCTTTAGATGTTTCTGTTTGAGCAGCTGGAGAAATCTCTCTTAATTGTTGTCATGTGTGGAATTCCAGTTATGTAAATTCATTGGGTGAATCCTCTGCTCCAAAAATAGCCCCACCTCTCTGCAGCGGTCTGCGCTCACACGCTAACCCTTGTCTGCATGTCTCTGGATGACTTCTTACCTGTATCTCATCTTTGTTTTCTTTCTTCTCTGTGAGTGAAGGGTGTCCAGCCCCCATGTCTTTGTATAAACAAAGCGTGGGCTGTAAGGGTGTGTGTGTGTGTGTGTGTGTGTGTTTGTGTGAGCAGGGCCAAAAGAGGCTCTGCGTAGCTGAGATTCCCGAGATTCCCCTGCAGCAGATTCGGTCTCTGACGGAGGCCTCTGATGATCCGACATGCTCCAGTGGGGCGCACAGGTAGGTACAACCGCCTGTCTGCGCCACAGACAACCTTAAGTTCAAGCATTCCACCTTAATTCCACTCATTCCTGCAGCCATGGTGCTGGAGTTTGTTTGTGGGGGAGTGTTTCTGGCAGCAGCTGTTTGTCTGATCAGGTGTGGGTGTTTGGAACTGTGAGAAAATGTTCTACTGAAAAATGGAAGATGCAAGCATTCCATCTAGTTTATTCTTCAAACGGTGATTACTGTAATTATCCTAAAATGCAGGCTGTCGAAATGTTCAAGCTCTGTTCTGCTGTGTTCCTGCAGAATCATACCTTTATATTTCAGAAGATGAATTTGGGGGAGGGAGAGGGAGAGCATATCCCCCCTTTCATATAATCACACCTGAGGAGAAAAAGTTTCCATAAAGCTGTTTCCAAGCTTTCCAACCAAAAATCTACATCAGTAATTTTGGGTTGACACCTGATCCAGATGTAAACAGAACAAAATAACACGTCGTGACACTTGAAGCTTGCACATGTGTGGTTTGGTAAGCCCGAATCTCTTGAAGCCTTTGTGTCAGCGATTAATAAATAAAGTCTGTTGAAACAGAGCAGCATATCCTGAAGTCTCTTGGCAGCTGCTTGTTGCTATTTTGGTTCACCTATTCTTACCTAAGGTGCTCACACCCTGCCAGGCCCAGGGAGAGGAAAAAAAATATAGATACACACAAATGCACAAAGCCAACAGGGGTGTCATTAAAGTAATTAAGGAGAGAGGTGAAGTACAGGTGAAGCAGCTGTGAAAATCAGCTTGGTGCTGCCAGAATGAAGGCCTAAGCTCCTTATTGTGCTAATATATGAAATACAGTGTTAATTCTTTTTTTCATTAGCCTCAAATTACATGATTTTTAGAACATGGTAGGTTTCTGTGCGTTTCTATTATTCCTGAAGTGTGACCATCATTTGGCTTATAGAGCCAATTTCAATTTTTTACCATTTTACCATCTTGTTTAGCACTGAATGAGAACTCAAAAATCTGCATTTTGAGGAAGCCCCAAAAAGCTGCATTTTGAGGTTTTCTCAAAATGCAGCTTCCTCTTGTTGGCATCAAACCAAACAATTCTCTCACTGATTAGCAAAAAACAACCTGACCTAAATAAAGTTGTTTTGGTGTAAAATTTGACACTGGTCAAAAGTGGTTGCTCTTTAATTTTGTGAGTTGTGAAATTGTATTTTTTTTAACTACTTTTCCCCCAATTTTTATAAGAGCATTAGGTGCTGTGATAATGGGGAAAGACTGTGTATTTCTAAATTTTTTCCTCCATTTTACAGCATAATCATGGTGGCTGGATCATGACCAACTTGCTGCTAAATTGAGGTTGTGTTAAACTCCAGTCCTCTAGTGCTGCTGACCTGCCACTTTTAATTGTGTCTACATCTCTACACATCTGAAATAAATATCTAGGTCATTAGTATGACTCTGTAAGAATTCACCAGAAACGGATGTAGAAGTTGCAGGGCAGGACTAGAATTTGAGGAACTTGTTCAAGATAGAATATGAGACATCTTTAAAAGTAACATTTACAGAGAAACAGCTGTCACACAAATGCACAATCTTTTTACCAGCCTCAATACAAGCAAATAATGTACAACTATGTAGATTGTATTTGTCTGTTGTGGTTATGCAGATGTACAGTAACAGTAACAAAGCCCTGTGAGCATCTGTTACATGTTCTGCCTGTGCATGCCTGGGTTCTCTTCAGTTACTCCCAAAAACATGCTAAGGTAATCTGAGATGCTGAGAAAATGTTCCTTTGGTCTGAGTGTATGCATGGTTTTTTGTTGTGCATCTTGCCCTGTAATAGATTGGTGACCTGTTCTGGATAAACACCGATTCTCACACTGGATATGAACTCCAGCCATCCATGGAACCGCAATATATAAAGTAGGTACAGAGAGTGGATGTACATATATTCTAGGTTGGCCAGTCATCTGCCATATTTGTTAAATGTGTTGAAATATATCAGTTTTTTTAGGCAATGCTGTCCAGATTTGACATGTGCAACAACACTGACAGTCAGATTTGGCCTCTTTGCTGGGTTGTTGCTCATCTCTTTAAGTCAAGTGACAAATTCTACTGAAGCCAGTTTTCACCCTAAGTACTTTAAACATTATATGCATAAATTCCATTTGAATTCCTCAAATAAAACACTGGTCAAAAGTGGTTGACCAGTTACAATAATGAAACAATTTTAAAACATCCACATTTTTCAAAGTATTTTTGCTTTCCTTTAATATTTCAAAATAGAATAGAAAAATTGTTTTCCACACTCATGTTTCTTAGACTATAGGTTTTATTTTTCTCACCTTTTCAGTCCATTTCTTGTGCCTGAGTACAGCAGCAAATAGTGCATTAGGTGCCAAAGTTATCTACAGCAAAACACTGTCTGGAAATTATTTATTCCCAAATTGGGAAACAAATCCATCAAGGATTTAACAAAGGATATGAAAAATGCATGATCCCCAGGTTAAACTTCAAGAACTCTTTACCTCTACTAATGATGAATTGTTTAAAATGTTACAACACAGTCTTGCTTGATGGAATCAGAATGCAAACACATGACACATAGTGTCCTTTTTGACATTTTCAGGGCTAAAGTCCACACAGTAACATAGAATCCTTCAACTGCATCTAAAGAGCTTTGTCAATTCCTAAAATCTGATCACAATCTAAAAATTCAAAACAAACCACTCAGGAGGAAATCAGACCCGACTGCACCCCTTCACCCAGCCTGGAGAATGTTACTGCTTAAGCATTTCTGTCAATGAACCTCTGCCATGCGGGTCAGATGGGATTTCATACCTATGGTTGTATCTCCCGCTGTCGTCCATTGAAACCCTTCACACGCTAAGCCCTCCTATCACGTTAAGTTGGAAGGCTTGCAGAGTTTTCAGGGAGCAGGTATGGACAGGGTGGGGGCCAAAAAAGAAAGAGACGCAATGATTGATCTCAGCCGTAGACACCTCACTTTATCGCTGCAGCTGATAGGACCTACCTCTATTCAGCTATGCTGTAGGCTGTTTTAGTGTAAGCATAAACACAAGGCCAAATCAGTACCTGTGCTGCTCTGTTTACCTGGCAGCCATTCAGCCCCTTTCTGTCTAAACTTGAAATAGGATCCAAACACTCTACTCACGCATAGCAGTTTGCACGAGATGCTTTCCCTGCCTCGCAACCTACCACAGGGCTCTTTAGCGCTATTTTTGCTCTATCTGAACCTTAACCACCCCTCTTATTTCTTTGATTGAGAGGTGGAACATTTAGCTTGGGGGCTTTGACTCCAAACAAAACACTGATTTTGAGCGGTTACCAAGGAATCAATTCACTAACAACCCCAACAAACACTGCTGATGGATTGCATTAGTGTGGCTTTACTACTTTTGAGGAGGACAGGTTGGTGGTTGACTTTGGTGGTTATTCAGCACATTTCTCCAACTTGTCCCACAAAGTGTTTCCTACAATCATCAAGTTTTGTTAGTGCATAACATTTTAAGCAGGACTTGAAGCTCTACTTTTTTGTTTCTACATTCATTGGTTAACCTTGCTTTCTGCAAAAAAATAAATAAATAAATAAATAAAAACAAAACAAAAAAAAACTTTATGGAAGTTTTGTGGCCCAGAATTGTCTTCTGTGAAGCAGGATTCAGATGTGAGGTACAGGCATCAAAACTTGTAGCAAGCAAAAACAGTAATGAAAAACTAAAGTACAACACACTCAAGTACCATTATGTGTTCACCTTGTTCAGACTGACCTTTTTTTCCTTCCAAAGATCAACTTTCTTGGCACAAAAGACGCTGGTGTGGCCTTTATAAAGTATCATGGCCTTTTGTCACTCATAAACACGTATCGTTAGGAAGGCCTAAGGGTTGGAAGGTTGATTCACTGAACTTATAAATAAAACATGTAACTTTAATTTGCTTAGAGGTTGCATGTCAGGTGAAAAGAGTCAGGAAATATTATAACTTTCTATAAAATTAAATGTCCACCAACTTGAGGATAGAAGTATTTTCCTTTTTCCAATGTATCTGGTGATATTTCCCACTCACTTTTCAACAACTCCTGCTGCTTTCTTTCATACTAGTTTTCAATGTCTGTGCCAAATGCTTACTGATGAAGATTGTATTTTGTGTTAGTAGTTGTCGGAGTAAATCACAATTTGTTGTTTGTTCACCTCCTTTTTGAAAATAGGAGAGGTTTAGAGGTTTCAAGACAATGAAAATATCCATACTACAGGTCCTAAATTTCAGTGTTCTGATCCTTAATCTTTCTTCTTCTTCTTTTTAAACCAGTGAACCAATTCTTTATCATGCCGGGGAACCCATAGACCACCATCAAACTGACTGTGAATGGTTTTGGTCCCATAAAATAAAAAATAAAAAAATCCATGGCAATATTCTTGGCTTGGATTTTTAAGAATAGAAAGCAACATCACACATGAACTATATTGACTCAACCAAATCATCAGGAGTGTTTAACAGAGAATAGTGACTTCCAAGTCTTCTGCTGTCCATTCTAATACTTCCTGCAGAATCTGGTTAGCAGAAATGCTCAATGTCTGTTCAGTCTGACCTGTTCTAAATAGATTGTCACTACCTTATACATTTGTGATATGTGGGTCATCGCAAAGTTTCTCAGAGGGAGTCTGGGAACCAGCTCTTTTGGCTCAGCACTAGGATGTCAACAAAGACCTTCAAAATCTTGAAAATAAAGGAGCACTTCATTCTCATCTAAACCCTCCCTGTACGGTGAAAATACAATAAGCCTTACATGAATTTTGCTGTTGCTGAAAAAGGAAGTTAATAACTTTGCACAGATTATACAGTATTAAAAGAAGCAATTTTCCAAAATTCCACAATCAGGGATCCAGTTTAAGCAAAGCTATGACGGCTGCAGGCTTTTCTTTGGAGGTAAGTATTGCTGACACAATTAGTGATTTTATTGTTATTTGTCTTCTAACTAGCCTAATTTATTAAGTGCAATGATGCTCATTGACAGCTTTACCACTATACCAAAATGCTAACACTATTTTGGTATATTGTTGATGAAATGACTATACCAAAATAATGTTGGAAGATCTTTTCTTATTATGTTTGTTTTTTCTTCTTGAAAACAATACAAATAATTTAACTTTAAATTTTTTTCTTCCGATTACCCTGCAAAATATTAATTTCATTCGGTCTCCTTTAATTTTTTATTTTATTTTATTTTTTTTTTTTAACCACAACTTGGCTTCCTTGTTTTAGTATGCAATCCATTTTTTGGTTCTCTTTCATGCTTCATATTATGACAGTCCAATTTTAAGATTATCGTTTTCCTCAAATTATAAAGGATGTTGAGCTAAATTTGACCTTGTTCAGTTTGTGTGGTTTTACATGAATCACTGCAAGAGTAATTAGAAACCTGCACAATAGAGCAGCTGTGACTGTTTGCATTATGTGCTATTAGATATTGATTTGGTGATAATACTTATAAGAAAATCATTAGGAATCGGAAGTTTGACACAAAATGCTTAATCTCTTCCAGATGTCCGAGGGGTCATAATGTCCTCCTGCCTCCGGTGCAGCATTGATCCACTGGAGCAAACATCAGCAGCTTGATTGTAAAGAGAACCACACAGTGCATTTGTTGTAAAACTAGTTAGACAATGAAATAAAACAGAATCTGACCACAAGTGTTATCTGGTGGTGCAGAATGGATATATTGGAGATGCAACACGTTTGTTACTCCTTTGTACAAAATGTTCTCAATCTAGACAGTATCCATATGTGGGCAAATTACAGTGGATGGAGCTACCAAATGCTGCAAAGCTGAAACACCTCTTTCTTCTCCCCTTAAGAATCTCTTTTGGTTGTATTTTTTTGTCTTAAGGCAAAAACTCAAACTCTTTTATCTTCCACTCCCTGGATTTAGCTTTCAGGGCTGCCCTACTGTGTCTTACCATACTTCAAAGAATCATTGTCAAATTAGCTGATAATCTAAATGAAAACGGGTTGCTGCTGTACTAAGTATGTGGAGAGCTTGCTTTAATTTCTTTTCTCATACATAAAAAGTAAATATCTACCATACAGCTTCTTGCAAACTTAGAATTTTAAGGAATTATCTAAAACTTAAAGTGTTTATTTGATTTTTATGGGGTTTTTTTTTCAGTAAGTTTCATTTATTCTTGTAGAATTTGACGAGTGAATATTGGAGTATTTTTGGTCTTCTGAGACTTAACACTTCCAACTGCAAGCCAGAGGAACCAGTGTGACCATTTGGACATCCAGGTGTATGGAGAGGGAAAATGAAGTGAAGCAAATATTGGACCAAATGCTTATGTCTGAGAATGGCAATGATGTGAAACTATCACAACGGCCAAGCAGAGAAAGCATTGTCTGCTTCTGAGAATAGATACAAGAATGGCAACACACAAAAGTAATATTTCTTTGTAACAACTAATCCTTTACAGATAACCTAAACTCCATATTTTACAACTTGAGAGAACAGAGATTACCTTACCAAGTCAACATGTTAAGTATGTTTTTCTGTAGTTCTTAAGAGATCAGAATTGTGAGCACAACGTTGGCTAGTTGTCTTGTGACAAGACACTGAAACAAATTATTGTTTGTCTCAGATAATAATTTGAGAAACATTCATTATAGACAAATAACTTGTCTCAATTCTAGCAAGGGAACACTTTTGAAAAAGTGTTTGAAAATGGACGAATGAAATGCAAATATAATGGTAATTCATATTTTTGGGAGATTAGATTGTGTTTGTAAAATGTTATGTCTTTAAAGCATTGCTTTAAAATGTTGGCATTGCTTTATAATTATGCTTTGCACCAAAAAAGATTTCAAAGATTTCAGAGAGATTAAATAAGAAACAATTTGTAGCTGGTCATATTCAGCTTAGAGTCTTCTGGAGGAAGTGCTTGCTACATTTTCAGTGTTGTGATAAAAGACGTCAAAACTCAGTGTGAATTTAGTCTTTAACTTAAATTAAAGAATATAAAAAACAATAATGCACATAGCATTGTGTGTTATGTGCTATGTGCATAATATTTTCTGACACCTTGCCACGGTCAAAGTATGTTTTTGGCATTTCACTTTTCATGCAACTTTCTGTGTGAGAAAACAGGAGAACCACACCTGACTGGGCATCTATCCAAACAAAAGGTCTTGAACCCAGCCCTTGCGTGCCGCTCCAACCCAGACATCTGATTAATTATAGTGTGGCCGTAAAGGCAAAGAAAAACTAGCTGATGAAAAGTCAGCGAATCTGCAGGCTCAACCTGCCCAAACAGCATCATGCGTGTTAGCTAGTAAAAGCTCCCGTCTCTCCTCCCTTCCAAGTCTTTTTCCTTCCACGCTCCCTCCCCACTGCCTCCCACCTCTGCTTCGGGCCCATTTGTGCTGGGAAGATAAAAAACATTTTCTGCTGTGTCAGAGCCCCGCAGGTGGGCCCCGTGTACTCAGGTAGATTATATCACTGTTACTATAGACCGTGTTTGGGTTAGCTCGAACACACTCTTCACGACAGGAGCAAAACAAAGTGTTCCACAGTGGATGATAACAGCAGAAGCTGCTCTCTTCAAATTGTCCTTTGGAAACATTTTGGCCTCGCACGGAACACAGGCGTAATACCTGCTCTCCTCACCTATTTTTTTTATATCTGTAGTAAAGTTTATACAGTCTTTCTCATTAATCTAAAACAGTGACACAAGCCTTTCAGTTAAAGAAAAGAGCTTCCTTATGTCCAGATTGAAAGCATTGTGCTGATTGGATGAGTAGTTCTGTTTCTGATCTACATGTTGCTTGTGCAGTAGACTTTATAAATTGACTTACTTTAAACAAAAGAGGCATGAATTGCTTGAATGTGCTCCAGGGCCAGGAGCCCAGGATGGCTACGATAAACAGATCACCCAGGTGGTCCTCGTGTAAGAGCGGGGCTACAGCACTGCTGCAGAGGCCTGCTGCTGCTGCTGCTGCTGCTGCAGTCACAGCCATGCAACATCTTACTTCAGTAACTGACTCACACTGTCTCAGCAAAAGACTGAAACTCTGTTGAACTAAGAACAATCTGAAGCTTTTCCAGGTGTCTGAATACTGAGCGGTTTGTCATTGCATAAAGAGAGACACACATGAGCTGAGAAATCTTTGCAAACCACCTCATTCATTTGTAAACAGCACGATGCACTAAAAGAAGTTGTTGTAATCCTTCGTAAAACTTTTTCATATAGTTAGTTTGCAGAGTCTGTCTGGTTATTTGTCTTTGTAGTAGTATCCATACTGCTCTGGAAAGAGCCCACTGCACTGAAGTCCATTGGTAACCTCATGGTTATTCCACCAAATATTGATTTCTGAACTTTTCCTGGGTTAAAACGCTAGTATTGTTGTTTCTAAATGAATATGAACTTGTTTTCTTTGAATTATTTTTCTTCATTTTGACCATTTCTAATTTTCTACAAATAAATACTAAAGTTTTGCTTGGAATTTCAGAGACATGTTGCCAGTAGTTAATACAATAAAAGAACAATGTTTAAATTACTCAAACATATGCCTATAAAAAATAAAATCAGAGTAACTGAGCATTTTAAGTGCTCTAAATTTTTCCAAAGCTGCATATAAAATAAAAGATTATCCTAATATTTTATGTAGCATGCTTTTTTGGTAAATGTATATATATTTTAGCAGTTACGGTTGATTTACTATGTTGCTATCTTTTTATGTGTGGCATGGTTTTTGAATAATGATCAGTAATCCACTGAAAGAAGATTAGAAAAAAAGGTTGGATTAAAACTGCTAACAAATAAAATATGTTTGAGAACCATCTATCAGAACCATCAATCCATCCATTGTCTCCTACTTTTTCCACATGGTTAGAAGGAAAAGGCAATTCAAGTTGTGGAATGAGGACAGACTCCTAAGAAGATTGAATGCTAAAATTCAATAAAAATTGCTTTAACAAATTATTAGTTGCAGCCACATCTGTCAAAGACTGATTGCATGAACCTATGCAATCAGTCTTTCTTTTGTTTTTATTTCCCTCTGACAGTTTTGGTTTCTAGGTAAACTCTATGTCACATCACAAAGGCAGAACAAGTTTTGCAGTGATTTGTCATTGCCTAATTTATTTTGCGTCACAAAAACTGATTTATTTTTTCCACATGGTTGCAAAGACCTTCTACCTGAACTGTGGAGCCTCATCAGAAGCCACCATTTGTATTTGGCTAAAAACATTTTTTCACTGATTCTTAGTCCCCTTTTTCCTCTTTACAAGTAAACAACAAATCCTTGAACACGCAACAAACAAACAAACAAACAAACAAACAAAAGAAATAAGTCCCCAACAGCATAGTGATCTTTTGTTCCATCGGGATTCCTAAACATGACTGAAATGAGTGTTTGTAAATACTTATAACCATAACTGCTGGCCTGTTCATGTTCATACCTTCTGGTTTACATTGGGAGCTGCTCCAGGCAGACAGATGTAGGCTCCTGAGCGCCAGGCAACACTGTAACAGCTCGAGATTTACTTGATGGAAAAACACATTCCTCACACCCACATGCTCATCATACATCAAGCGTGTTTCTAATCTGAAGACAGGTAAGGGCTTAAATCAACGATGCCAGACACTGTACTGCCTAATGCATTGTTTAGATAGTATTATTTTACATAACAAGTGTGCTCCTGTGGTTCGTCTTATCATGGGAGGTGCTTGTATTATGGATGTCATTAAGCTGGAGCTCTGTTGTCCCTTCTTGCAGCCCCTATCTAGCATCTTATCACATTAAGCTGAGTTATTGTAAGGCCCTGTGTGCACCAGTGATGGTTTATGTACAGTAAGCGCGACAAATCATTTGTCAGTCAGCCTGGTCATTCCCTCAGCATGCCCCAACATACTTCTGCCTTTCGGCTGCTCGACCATGTTTGTGTGAGAAAAGGATTAGGAGGAAATATGAGGAAACTGTCAGTATGTAACTGTGAGGGTAACCCGGATTGTGTTTCACAACGCTTAATAGTGTCAGGTAATCGCTGTGAGTCATAGCTGAGAGTATGCCATCGCGTGCATGCTGAGCAGTTGAGGTTTTGCCTCTGTGGGTACAATTGGAAAAACTGGTTCTTCTAAAATGTTGTTATGACAGATATCACTGCAAAGAGATCACCAGACACAGGGGGGTTCCCTCTGCAGGCACAAACAGAGCTGATTTGGATTTTCATGCTTTTATTTTGTTTTGTTTGGGGTATTTTGCCTCATCAAGTAAAGTGAATCAGAGCTTAAATTACTCATCCGAGTCTGGATTGTCTGCGAAAGGCTCATGTTGCTTCTGGCTTAAGGGCCACAGAAGCGCTATTATTGTTTTTGTTTGACACGCTAGGATTCTGACTGCAGCTCTAAAAATAACACAAAGACCATAATTATGGCTTTGACTTAAAGCCCCCACCTCTCTCCACTCCCTCCACCCATTATCCGTCAGAGCACCTTTGCTTATTTACGGCGTGTGAGTGTCTTCACATGTTTTCCAGATGATTTACAGCTCGTCAGTTTGTCAGATTTGTGCAGGAATGCAGTCTCTGATGTCAATAAGAACCGACTTGAATGTGAAGGAGTGACTCTATGGCAACTTCAGCTGACGACATGAAGTCCAGGCCCTCTATAACAATGAAGAGTTTACTCTTGGTGACACTGGTAATTCAGGTATGTGAGGTGCGGCAAAAAAAAATAAATTGTCGCCTTCTCATGCTCTTTTCCATTAGGACTGGACCAACCCAGTTATACCTAGTAACGGGTACATTCATGCGCACTGACGTTCAGCAAAGTTTCCATTTAGTTTTCATAAGATGTATACATTTAGGACCTAAATGACTTACCTTCCAGGCAAATTTAGATTGACCATTATTTTTTTTGTACAAAAAAGTTAGGAAAAATCTTTTTTGCATGAATAAAAGAACATAACATGGTTAATCTTTTAAATGGCGGTTTTACATTTTCTTATTTGTTCAGAAATTTTCATCTTGTTTCAGAAACAAAAAATGAGTTTGTACCTACATCTGCCAGAGGTATGAATATGAGTTTGCAGAACACACAAACTGCTCTGAATTGTCATTTTACCAATTGATTTTTCTAATGTCCTTGCAAATATTTTGTGTCTGGTATCTCTTATTCTACTGATGTATGCAGAGAACTTTGAAATATAAGAAGTTCTACTTTTTATTAACTTTATTTTTATTCAAATTCTTATATTACAAAGTAAAATATAACATGGACATTAAACAGCACATAGAACAGAATGTTACCAAGGAAGGGATACATTGATGCATCACAAAAAGGAAAAAGTAAACAGAGTTTTGATCCCAATGTACTTTGATGAAATGCCAAGAACCTTGAAAAAGGCGAGGCATTGGCCCAAACCCACCCGCTTTGAGCAAGAGAGCCCCCCAAGCAAATACCTCCAATACAAATTAAGAATGGGGAAGGAATCCCTTGAGGCCATTACACTGACATGGATGAATCAACTTGTCAGGAAGTTAACAGGTGAGAGTTTCCCCAACTGATAGAATAACAGCCCTGCTATTCCACCCAGCAACAAACCACAATTACTACAAAAAAAAGAATCGTCACACTTACTTTGGAGCTCATACATGTTAACAATTTTGCCCATTATTTTTGGGCTTTGTTACTATAAAGTCTTAGGGAGAAGGTAAGCATTTCCATTTCACAGATTTGCTGACCAATCTTTCAATGTCAGTGGCCTCCCCACTAGGCCATTGCCGTGTAATAGATTTTTTTCCCAGATATTAGTAACATTTTCAAAAGGTACTTATCCTGAGAGTTGAGAGTTTTTGGTAAATTAAATATATAGTTTGAAAGTTATGTTCAATTTCAAAGCCAAAAATTACTTTTGGTATGTTCATCCATCCATCCATCCATCCATCCATTTTCTTACACCCTTATCCATGGTGGGGTCGGGAGGGGTGCTGGTGCCTATCTCCAGCGAGACATTTTGGCCCCATTACTTACTCTAGAAAGTTTTTCATATCTTTTCATTGCCATAAATGTGGGGCTGAAATTAGACAATGACCTTAGATTTGACACACAAGACAAATCTGTAATAATACAAAAAGGCTTTTTCCACCAGCAGTATATTCTCAAAATCAAGAACCATTTTGTCCAGGTAGGATTTCGAAAAGATAATCTTTGCCTTAAGGACACATTTATTTCCTCTGGCATTCAACACAGCATGAGTTGTTTGTTCTTGTGTGTGAGTTGTTGTGTTGTCTAACATTGTTTTATGTCTATTTTTGCTTTTGTTTTCCATAAATGAGAAGAATGGGAGTTTTCATGTAGCTTTAACTGTGATTATCAAATTTACTTTTATGTATTAATTATGGAGAGAATATATTGTATTCCTAACACACACACACACACACACACACACACACACACATATATATATATATATATATATATATATATATATATATATATATATATATATATATATATATATATTGTTTCTTTTTGGGGGTCATAAGAAAAAATAGTGGGAGGGAAAAAACAGGCCAAATGCAGAGGAATACTTCAAGACATAATTTATGCTGGAGCGTAGGTAATAATATCCCAGGAGACACAAAAGCAGCAAAGAACTTTATGTTTTTCATAGATGCACCCTGGTTGAAGTACCAAACAAGGATTTTATTCTGTATCTAAAGTCTTTCTCAAACAGTTACCGTGGCTCAGTTGTTAAACAATTGCAAGCATAATATGCCACATTGTATTAATGTGGAATCCTGATAAACGTCTATTTCACTGAGTGCAATCTTTGGTTCCTGGAGCTGCCCTGTGTAAACATTACCTGGAAGTAAATTTCTTGTAAATAGGGGAGATAAAATTGGCTCTGAAAGAGAGGGCATTATCATAAACTCTTTAGATACTGTAGTGTATTATTTCTTGGTGCCAGGTGCTTTGTTGGAATGAAGGACACGAATAACGAAGCGGTGATCTGAAATGTGTAAAAAGCAGATTAGTAAGTAAGTCATAAATTTGCAAAAATTGTTCCAGCCACAAGTCTGGAAATCTTAGAACAATACATAATGGCATTTTGCTTGATTCTTTAGGCAAATATTAAAGTTCCCTCTTCATTCAAACACAACATATAAATATTTTTAAAGCCAGTCAGAATAACAACATGATTTATTTTTTTTTATATCTAATGTCTACAAAAACCTTTAGCTATTTCTTGATTAAAAAAGTGGTTTTAAGTCATTCAGGTTTTAGCAAATCCCTCACAACTACAGCCAGCTATTCTTAGAAAGAGCGTTCAGGTAGAAGTAGTTCCAGTGCTGCTAAAATAATAACAAAATATTTCTGAGGCAACACTTTATCATGTGGAAGTTAACTTTGAAGGCAAAGATCTCGCTGCTGAATGTCTGCTTCAAAAAAGCTCCATCCACCCATCTATTGTCTTTCGCTTTATTCGGGGTTGGGTCACAGGGGTAGCAGCTTCAAAAGGGAGGCCCAGACTTCTTCTCCCCAGCCACTTGTTCCAGCTTTTCGGGGGATATTCCAAGGCATTCCCAGGCCAGCCGAGAAATATAGTCCCTCCAATGTGTCCTGGGTCTTCCCCGGGGCTTCCTCTCGGTGGGACATGCCCAGAACACCTCACCAGGCAGCCGTCCAGGAGACATCCTGACCATTTGGTCAGGATGCCCGAGGCACCTCAACCGGCTCCTCTCGACGTGAAAGAGCAGCGGCTCTACTCTGAGTCTCTCCGGATGACTGAGCTTCTCACCCTATCTCTAAGGGAGAGCCCAGACACCCTATAGACAACCTATAACTCATTTCGGCCGCTCGTGTCCGCGATCTCGTTCTTTCAGTCATGACCCAAAGCTCAAGACCATAGATGAGGATGGGAACATAGATCGACTGGTAAATCAAGAGCTTCACTTTTCGGCTCAGCTCTCTCTTCACCACAACGGACCGGTACAGAGCATGCTTCACGGCAGACACCGCACCAATCCACCTGTCTCCCAGTCTCTTCTTCCCTCATTCATAAACAAAATCCCGAGATACTCAAACTCCTCCACTTGGGGCAGGACAACCCCCCACCACCCGACCCGGAGAAGGTATTCTACCCTTTTCTGGCTCAATTTTCCTCGGATTTGGAGGCTCTGATCCTCAACTTGGCTGCTTCACACTTGGCTGTGAACCTCTCGAGCAAGAGCTGCAGATCACGACCTGATGAAGCCAATAGGACCACCACTGGAGCCAACTCACCACCAGGTAGTGGTCAGTGGGCAGCTCTGCACCTCTCTTCACTCGAGTGTCCAAGACGTACGGCCGCAGATCCAATGAAACGATGACAAAGTTGATCATCGAACTGTGGCCTAGGGTGTCCTGGTGCCAAGTGGACACCCTTATGCCTGAGCATGGTGTTCTTTATGGACAATCCGTGACGAGAACAGAAGTCCAACAACAGAACACCACTCAAGGCTCTCCAAAAAGCTGATTCCATGAATCACAGAAATACATTTGTGGAAGTTGTTCTACACACAGAACGTACAGCAATTTGATTTTGCAGGGCAGAATCTATTAAAAAAGGTTTCCTTCCTTCAGTTTTCAGTCCTAAGATGATTCTGTTATTTCGGATTCCTTCACAAATTATTGCAGTATATCCTGCTTTGAACAAAAACTTTTCATGTGACTGAATGTGACTTAAAAGAAGAAAATGGTGAACACGTAAGATTTCTTTTTGTCAGTTCAGGAGATGAACCAACTATGTTATCACAGTTCCCGTTCTCACCTCCCTATGTACATTCACCAGAGCAGCTCCAACGGAGCAGTTCCTGCCTCCTATCAGCTCCACTCATCACCTCTCCGTCTCTGCTTTAGCCAGGTTATCAAGCATGCAACAATAACGTGCCAATGTATGCGGGCGTTTTCTACCAGTTCAGAAAGCTGGCACGCTCAGTGAGCCATGTGACGTCACAGACGAGGGACTGCAGATCTGATCTAACTATAACTAACTGCATGGCATAGCATGACTACACCGTCTGCTAAACTGTTAATCAGATACCGTCCCTGAGCTTCAAACGGGATTCTTTCTGCCACGCCAGTAATGTTTTTGCTTCTTTAGAAAGTTTATCAAATGCCAACATCTGAGAAAAATATATTTTTTCGTCTTGATTTTGAGGAACAAAACACAAAGAAAATTTTGCACGCTTGATGTATTTGAAATAGAAAAAATGCAAGAATCAGTTTACATTTTATTTCTAATTATGACTTTTGAAAATAAGAATATTCATCAGTAAATCAAAGTTATGCTGAGTAAACTCTCAAGCTAAGGAGGAAAATATTTTAGACTTTTTTTTCTTAATCATTCAAGTTTTCAGAAAGCAAATAAGTGCACTGATTAAGGATAGCCACCATATAATCAGATCTTGCCTGACAGTTTGCTACATGTATTTACAACTTTAGAAGAAAATATCTCCTTTTCAACATTTTCCTTTATGATGTAAGGCAGATGGATTCTTGCTACATTTACAACATAACAATCACAAAAGAATTTATATTTCCGCTTTCTGGTGCAGTGTTTCAGTTGCAAACAGGTGTGTTTTCCATATTACTGCAGTCAACAAAGGCATCACCTGCTCATTATCTTAATTACATTTTGTTTTTTGATTGATAGATGTGGGTTTCTTAGAAAACAGTCCGGATGCTCAACCTACATTTATTTATTTATTTATTTTTTTACTGTCGCTCCATTGTAGAAAAACAATTTCATAAATCATTTTCCTGATGGTTTTCATTTCATAACCCACACGGCAAAATTGGTTATTAATACTTCAATAAGCCTGGAGCTTAAATAAATCATATTGGCAGATGCCACTGTTATGCAATATGGAGAATGCATTCAGACATTGGCATAGATTAGTTATGAAGGCATAGTATACTATTATTTTTGGTGTTTTACATAGGCTTGTGTAAAGATGTGAGCAATGATTATCAGCAGTAAACAGAAGTCAGATGGGCCTCAGCAGGAGAACCAGGAAGAAATCAATCTTCAACTCTGAACTCTGAATTTAGAGGCAGGTCTAGTAAAGAGAGAGTGCAATCTAAGACAGCTCAAATTTTATTAAAAGTCTGATCATGCAGTCTGAATTACTACATGATCAGTTATTTAATAATTTTCCCAAAAATCTTTTACCTCACTGTCACATATATGTTTTTGTGCCATTTTCATCTAATCCTAAAATGAAAATGTAAGATTTTTACGAAAATGTGCCATTTACTTATGGCTGGAAACATAAGCATATTCACTTCTTTAAACGAAACACTGCCAGATATTAAAATCTTCCTGAAGGAGTTCCTCTTTTGGAAGTGTTTCAAAAATATTTAAATCAACATTTATGGCTGTTACTGTAACAAAACAAAGCAGATGTGTGGCTATGGCAGAAAGAAAATGCCACATCCAAGTCAAATGAAATTTGCAAGATCAGACAAAATCTTGTGTCAAAGTGAAATAGTTTTTTGTCAAACGTGGATCAAAATCGCCAGTGTGAAATAAATGCGTTTTCCGCCGAGTACCTGGGTGCGTGAGAAATTCTTACACTTGATTTAATGAGCTGTGGTCTTGGATCAGATAAGCTGTTATCAGAGCAGCGTTCGAGTCATTCTGAATAAACATCCAAGATAATCTAAGAGCGTGTTCTTGTCTGTGCGTGTCTGTGTGTGCACAAACACACACTGACATCAGTGCGTGCTGTAGACGCTGCTTCATGTTTATATAGGACTGATCTCAGAACAGGAGCTCAGGTTCAAACACAAACAGGGCATTAAATTCAAACTGGCAGATTGCTGCAGGGCAACCAGGACTGTGAATGACAGCCTCTGCAGATTCACCTGAATCTGTCTCTCAGGTGTGAGCGGACTCGGTTGACATGCCATTATCTTGGCGCAGTGTTTTCTTCCCAGACTTACCTCTGCGTCACACCTCACAGAGTGTGTTCTAATCCTGTAGGTATTTTCACATTTTTTCTAAAAGGGCAAATATCTTTAAGCTTTTCAGTCAAGATTTGCTAAAGAGTTCCCAGCTGATTGGCAGGCAATTTTGTGCTAAAACAATCCAACATTTGTCTTGTTGTACTGGAGAAAAAATAGACAAGGGAACATGTTTTTTGTTGATTTTTTATTTTATATTTGTATTTTCTGAACTAATTTTTGGCAATAAGTTTTAGAGACCAAGAAGAAAACTGATTATTTCCACTTAAATGCAGTCACATTTGAAATTGCATTTGTAGATGATCAACCTCTTCTCAATCACTATCAACAAACTGTCTAGTCTGTGGCCATTATTCACAGGCATATTTAGCATGAGTTTAAGACTCATTGTTTTTAGAGTGTTAAATTATGGCTAAACACCAGCCATATTATGATCATGGCATACTTTATTTGAATTCACAGTCCTAAAAATGAAACTCATGTGAACTACAATTTGAATGTTTACAAGTAAACAGGCTTCCTTCTTACGTCTGCAGCGTCAAGAAGGTATGCAGAACCAGACATTCCTTCATACCTGCAGCTGATGATGAGAGGTACAAGATCAGAAAGTGGTGCACCTTCCTTCTTAGATTAGTGGTGTTGTAAAAACATTATGTGTTTGGTGCCTGAAAGAATCGTTGATCTACAGCTCACGTCAGATATTTACAACACAGGATAAAAAGACATGCAACTTTTTTCTCTTTGTACTTTGTATTTCTTTGTATTAACTGACTCATTTGTGGTCAGTTAATATTACCAGATTTATGCATATTTATTGTTGTTGTAACCATCATTTATATGCAGTTAAAAACATTATTCTTTCTGATTATGAATATCAATTTTTTTTTCTTCCTATGAAAAACTGTTTTTCAGATGAACAGTAATAAATATGTAACATAGTCATGGATGATCTTTTTAAAATGTTACTACTATGTTTAGCAAGTTTGTTGTTATTTTATGGAGAACTCTGATCTATTTCATCAATTCATGAATAATAGTTTAATGAGACTGTCTGGGTATTTGCGTTCTCAAACTCGAGATAATCCTGTCTTTATAAAGACAGTTGAGGAACACCTGCCAAAATACTGGTTTCTTTGGTGCATACCAGAAGCTGTTTTGTTGCTCATGTATGTGTCTGCTGGAGTGATGAGAAGATTAGATTAGTTACATCTAAGTATAGGGTGAGTCGCATGCCATCATCTCCTTCAACCTTCCACATTTGCTTTTACTTTCATTTATTTATTTTTTTACATGCATTAATACACTGCAGCTGAAATGGGACAGTGTGTGCATGCATGGTTCACACAGAAGTGTGTCTTTGTGTGTCTCTGTGAGTCAATATGCTGTGTCTAGTATGAGAAACACAGCAGGGGTTTTGCTTTGTCAGTCTGCAAAGTGAGGGAGGGAGAAACAAGTGCAGGGGGGTAGAGGATAAGCTGTGATAACATTTGCTTCAGAAGTACCAGGACGGCACTCAGCTTGACCCTCGGCCTTTTTCCCTTTGGGAATCTTTCATCTATGTAAGCAAAATGCAGCAGATCATTTAGTAACACAATACAGAACAGTGTTTGTGTTCAGCTTCCTGTTGGAAGAATTCTGTTGGAAGTAAGTTGAAATATTTTATTTAGACTTTTACACTTCAACCTATTTTATAGGACACTTTTAAGGCAGATGTGTGGCATATTTTTGCACAGAAAGATGGTTTTGCTCCTAAACATGGGAATGACCTTTGCTAAAAGCTACTTTAAATTTCTTCTACTTTTCATATGGTCATGTGTCTCCAGACAGTCTGCACCAAGCCACTGTATTGATCTACGGTCCTCTTCAGTCACCTTCAGCTCTGAGATGAGAAGCCAAACTGAGAGTAACAGAATCAAACTTTGTTCCTGTCATTCTAATTGTGACAAATTATATATATTATAATTCTAAGTGACTCCAAACTGTAAAAGTAACTGCATTTAATCTGAACTATAGAGGTTTTTGACACAGACCCTAAAAGAAAACCACAGAGTTCTTTGTGACAGAGAAAATTTTACCAGTTACTATAATGTTAGATGCCCAAAACTTTTAAGGTATCAACCCTATTTTTGACAAGCCAATGATCTACATACTCCCTAATTAAAAATACTAACAAGTAAATATCTCTTGATTATGCAAAAGTGCTTTAAATTTTTTATCCATCCATCCATCCATCCATCCATCCATCCATCCATCTAAAACTATGCAGCAAGAGTAACAGTTCCAGACATCCCTTTGGCCAGTAACACTGACTGCAGCACCAACAAGGAACTTTATGGAAATAGGCGGAGCTTTGTGACAGCAAGCGCTTATAGGCACACCCACTGGCTCCCATGGGAGATTCAAATGAGACACAACAGAATCAAAGCAATATTCCAATTTTTGTTGTTGTTGTTGTTGTTGTTTTTTATAAGGGAATAATATTATTGCATGATATGAAATTCAACAAAGTCATTTTCACTTTTAGAATTTTTTTCCCCCACTTTTAGCGCTAACACGTTATGCTGCAACTGCAACATCCATTTTTATTCTTCACAGCCGCAACATGATACTACGAAGAAGCATTTCATTTGTGTCGCACCAGATAGGTGAACCCAACAACCTGTCTGCTGTATTTGCATAATCTGTCATGTTCTTAAACTTCTTAAAGATAAAAACATTCAAAGACTAGGTTTGTTGAGTCACATTCCTTGAGAGTAGCCTCCCGTGGGAGTGGATGGTAATGGCACAGGTGAGTATGTGTGTAGTTGTTGTTCCATACCTATTGTGTTTCAGGCATTCACGCACGTACACATATCTCTCAGTTGGGCGGTCAGACAAGTGATGTGAATTGTTAGTTTGGGAGGAATTTTGACACCCAACACCCTCCTCATCCTTTTCATTATTTATTTTTTAGCATACCATGTGAATGCCTCATGAATTGTTGTGTTCAAATGAATGTTCACAGCAGGGGTTATTGTGAGAACTGTTGCTTCCTTTAATAACAAATTTTTTATGTATCTATTTGGGTAGAAAGAAAAAAGTTTTTATTTACTTAAATTTTTGTCCAATTTTCAAAAAAACAAAACAAAAATTAGATGTGCTTTATTCTGTCAGAACTCCTCTGATTTTAAGTTCTCCATTCATTTTTTAAAACTGGGAAAGAGAAAGACTGAGAAATTTGAAAATTTTGGTATGAGAAAATATTGAATTTAGAAATTTAAAAAATACAAAACTGGATTTAATTCATTTGATAATATGTAGGTCAGATAATTCATCACCTCAAATGTCTTGGAGCAGAAACACTGACCTCCAAAAAGCAGAGATGTTCAACTCTGATCTGGAGTGAGTCAGACACAGTACTTACCTATGATAGCTGCTAATATGATATAAATTTCTTCAAACCTGTCAACTTTATACAAGCTTTTGAGATTCTATTACAGTGTGTTTTTTTAAAATAATCTGATGACATGCTGCTGATTTGTCTTTGTGTTTGCCTCATGTTCAAGACTCCAGTCAATCAAACAATGGGGTCAGTCAAGTGACAAGGGTAAAAGTCAAAAGTCTGTAGTGTTCAGTGTCCTCGGGGAACCAGTCTGACCCAGTTGAACCCAGACTGCTCACTGGATACCAGTATTAGGCAACAGATAACCCAAACATGCCCTTAAGAGTCACAAAACCCTGTACACCCACACACAATAGTGTGAGAGCTTT
Organism: Gambusia affinis; assembly: GCF_019740435.1. Classification (NCBI taxonomy): domain Eukaryota; kingdom Metazoa; phylum Chordata; class Actinopteri; order Cyprinodontiformes; family Poeciliidae; genus Gambusia; species Gambusia affinis. Next base: position 20,653,864 of record NC_057877.1, on the reverse strand, counting down.
TCAGAGGTTGTTTGGCTCCTACCTCTTCATCAGTAAACATATGGAAGACCAAGTTTACTCTCCTAAGGCATGCTCTCTCAAGCGGCACACTTTCGATCCATATTTATCTAACAGCAGAAGAAACATATACGCACACTTACATGCCCTCCAAATGACTCAACTGCACACAGATTGCCTCTCATCTCGGTCAATGGAAGGTCTTTAATTCAGCACCATTTTTTAGGGTTCTTTTAAGTAAACTAATCTTTAAGCAAATACCGCAGGCTGTTTCTTATGTCTGCTAATAATAGAAAGTCTTAATATATCTGAATAAGAGCAAACAGACTCAACAAGAAGCTCGCTGGAAAGTTTGGGATCAAAGCTACGGGGCACAAAGACGAAGATTTAGCATGTTAGAGTGCTCGTCACTCTTTCAGATCCAACTATTGTTCCCTGTGTTTCTCTCCTCAAGTTCTCTGAATTCCTGCTCAATGTAAAACGCTTATTGTTATCCATGGGTTTTACCGACACAAGCCATGTTCTTTAACATCTCCTCTCTGCCTTTCAGGCTCCCCTCTTTTGAATAGGAAGATTAAGAAAAAAAGAGACCCGGGAAACATCAAACAGACAAACATTGTGGGTTTGCGATTTTGCTGGGGAGTTATTGTTGGAGGACTTGACCGGGGTGTAGTGTATCCACGCAGCTTGCAAACACCTTTTTCTTGTGGTTATGTTTTAAGTGGTTATTTGGCCCAGTTGTCATGTATACGGGGCGTCATCCAGGTGTATTTGTACAAGATGCAGAGTTTCTATGTGCATAAGCTGCTTCTCCCCTTGTCTTGTCTTTTTTTCTCAAAACTGTTTGATGATTTTTGGCATCGCAGTGTGTGATCATGTTAATGGAGAGGCTTTGAGCTACTCCCAGTTTGAAGTGATTCAGTTTCCAAGGCAGATGCTTTGGAGATGTCATTTCCCTTCTTTAAAGGTTTTATTGCTTTAAGGCCGGATCTTTAATTTGATTTTGATTCAATAGAGGCTATTACATTCATTAGAGCCCTTTATTTTCTGAATTCCTGTCATTCTAACTTAGTCACAGGATATGGGAGAAAAATAATTCTCTAGGATGTTTTTGAAACACACCTCTTCAGGTAAAAGGCCATACAAAAGCATTCATAATCCTTTAATCTTTTGATATATTGTCATGTTATAACCACAACCTGAGGTGTATTTTATTAAGATTTTATCAGACCTATACAGACCAACATAAAATGCATATTTGTAAAGTGAAAGGTAAATGACACATGGTTCTAAGTTAGTTTTACCAATATAAAATCTACAAAGACTGACATCTGTATTAAACACCTGAATCAAGACTTTGTTAAATAACCTTTGGCTGTAATTAGAGCTACAAGTTTCTACCAGTTTTGTACCTTAACAGACAGAGATATTTGCTCTGTCCTCTTTGAAAAATAAATCAAGACTAGTAAACGAGCATCTGTTACATTAATTTAGCCTTCCACATAATCTCTGTTGGAAATAAGTCTTCACTGTGGGATTTTCTCACACATAAAATCATTTCATTTTAGTGTTGGCTGTGTGTTTAGGGTTGCTGACCTGTTGGAATAAAAACCTTCATCCCAGGTTTGAATCTTTTGTAACTTCTAAACTTTGATCATTTGAAGGGCTCTGCCATGTAATCTGGCTCTGACCAGATTACATGGCATAATACCCATCACAAACATGAAAAAGTTTTTATGAATGTTCATGACTGTTGTCATGAAGTGTCAATGAATAAATAAGGACACTTTTAGTGCAAAGTTGACACTTTTAATGCATGTTATAATGCATCTTTGAATTAACAGTGTCATTATCTAACAAATGATAGATAATGATAGAGACATTTATGAAGACTCAGTCATGTTCATGACAGGTCATGTTTGTGACAGTGCCATGTCAATCTTATGCACATCCCTTCAAATAAAGTTTTACCTAAAGTTCTAGCAAGTTTTCTTCAGAGGTTGTTTTGTCTTTAGCTCTTAACATCAACTCCTAGCAACTTATTTGTCCCTGCCTAAGAAAAACCTTCATATTGCTGCCAATACCATCATTGTCCTCTATGGTGCTTTCAAGAGATGTAGGGTTTTCTCAACAACTTGAATTGTGTCTCATTTGACATGAATACATCTTTTTTACACGTGTTCATTGTGTTCCCTTCGTGGTTTGTAATGAGCAGCAAACAATACCTCTTCTCATGGCTTTGTAAGCAATGTCTCTTTTCATTCCAGATTTCTATTCCGATCAGATTTGTGGCTGATAGTTAATGTGCTGACAGTTTTTCCCACCTGGACAGTGTATCTCTGCTGCTTCTGCAGCGTTACCATGGACATATTGGCTGCTGCTCTAATTATTTTTCTCCTTACAGGGAAGCCAATTTAGGTGGTAGATCTGTACTTTTCTATGTTCTTTTCATGGTCTTAGTGATATGATTATATTTTTGCTTTATACATCTCCACAACTTTATTCCTGATCAGTTTGGTGTATTTCTTGTTTTCTTCATGATGCTCTTTGCTTGCTAATGTTCTCACAGAACAGCTGCAGTATACTGAGATTAAATTACACACAAGTGGAGTTGCTCATGGAGTTGCACAATTGCTCATTGAGTGACTTCTTAATAGAGTTGGGTGAATTGGTTTTTATTTACATGTAATAGAGGACAGATAGTAGAATACAAATCCATGCCATGCATTCTGATTTTCATTTCAAACTTAAAATAATGGTCTGTAACATAATATCCCAATAAAATACGTTAAAGTAGTATGATGACATGTAAAGAACAGTTTGTGCAGAGTATTACCTCGAAGTCAAGTCACAAGGGTAGTACCAAGTAGTTACTTGGCGCCTGAAAGCCGGTGTGGATAAATATCTTAGTCATCAAGTCTAATAACATGGTAATCACTTTTTACAGCTCGATGAAAATTAAGGTTACAGAAGGATAAAAAAGACTAGGAAGATTTCATTAAAAAAATAATTCTTTGCTTTAATCTTTTTCAAAAATTATTGTTCAGTTGCATGCCAGCTAAAGTTATTCTTTTTAGCAATTTGCCACTTGTAGTTACGACATTAATATATAAATGGGTTCAATACTTTACATTGACACCATTTAAAATATGTTTCTCAAACCAACCACATATTAATCGTTTGATTTTGGCAAAATATAAATTCTTTGATCTTTGGGACTGGAAGGTTTCTAGAAAAATGCTAAATGTTGATAAATTTAAAAAAAATTATTTTGTCTTTGCTGCTGTCTTTGCTAAAGCTCCAGGAAAAGAGATATATTCACTGTGGGTTTTAATTAATTTTATATTGTGCAACCTTTATAAGGGGACAAATATTTTTCACAGCACAGTAACCAGTTTATAACTGACAAACAATACTCACTCAAGTAAGTTGATCATATTGTACAGAAAATCATGGCCTGTACCTTGAAGAAGCATAATGTAATAATTGCTTAGCTTCATTCAGTGAGGTCAGAGTGTTAAATTTTCAGCCCTATCAACCCTATTTGACCCCAGTATTTATGACTTCTTGTGCCACCACCTGCACATCTTTAAACTCAATGTTAACTGAAGCTTGGCAGGACGGTTAGTTATTTTTCTGAGGTCAACTGAAGGATGCAGAGCAAAGTATGATGATATTGTCTCAGCATGCTAGTGAAGGTCATGAACCTCTGCAGAAATAGTTCAGTCTGTTGTACCTGTCTGTTTGTGATTTTTGCATTGTGGTGTGTTATTCTTGCTTGTCAAACAACAAACTACCCACGGAACAGAAAGCAAAAGACCTTGTGAACTTCTTCAAGATTCACCTTTACTTACTTTTAGACCCTTATTAAAACAACATTTTTGACTTGGATGACAAATATGTCATTTGGATTTTGGTTCTGTTCTGCTTCGGTTTAAACACTGTATTGAAATTTTAAGTGTTCCTCGGTTATTTTGAAATTTTATTATTATTTCTTTTTTAATTTGTTGGAGCTTTTAATTTTTTAATTAAAATTGGCTGAAATTAATTGAAATATTTTTTAACATTAAAGGATATATTCCAGTGTTATTTTGTGAGGGTTTTGTTGTACAAAACAACCTGATTAAGGTAGAAAAAGAGTGTTTAAAAGTGGTGAGGTGTTAAACCAGTTCAAAGTTTATTTTATCATAAATATTTCTGCTGTGTAGAATTAAAACCCTAATATACACAAGAGCTGCTGCAGTACAGAAACATCTAGCACTTAGGTAAACTCAGCTGCTACTCTTAGTTCAGCTTCAGTTTAATGTTGTGGCAAGACACCAAGCTGTCATGGAGTGATTCACCAGACTGGCATCAGGAAGGTCCATCTGTGTGAATTCTGAAGCTGCTTCACCTAAGAGAACACTTTGTTTATTTGTCTGTTTGTTGTTGGCTATGTAAAAGGAAGACAGTTGATTGTGTTGAATTGCAGCAATATCAGGTCCAAAACACATCTTTGAAAAGTCATTAACAAAGAGTAATAGCTAAACAATGACTCAGATTAACTGCGAAGCCCACAATACGGGGAAATTAAAAGGGACTTCCTGCTTTATGAAACCTGCATGTTTGTTTATGTTCTGTTTCACTTGAATAGCTGCTGATTAATTTCCCTGAACGTTCATTTCCTGGCCTACCTGTGGCTGCAGGTAGCTACCTTTAAACGGCATGTTGCCCTCTGTTTGCACCTGAGCTGCCAGGTTACATCAGACAGACAGACAAACACATGCACACTGGCAAACATACAAAAGCTGCACCTCAGCTGACATTCATGGATTAGTTATGGCACGCCTGTGTTTTAGAGTTGTACTTATTTGCCACGCAAGGCTCAGAGTTTCACCCTGATGCACAGGGAGAAAACTCTCCCAGGGGTTCACAAAGGGTTCGCTGGCCTACGACTGTGTCGAAGAGTGTGTGTTTGCATGTATAAACAGGTGAGCCGCAGGGTGGTTACGCTGTCAACTGCTGCTGAGTCACTCACATCTACACCAAGTTAATTAGAGGCGGCAAAGCATTCCTGGCTCTGCACACACGCACATAAACACTCGTGTACATACACGAACGCAACTGTGCACCACACAAAAAAAATTACAGTAAGGTATAAATAAACTTGCGTGCCATCTGTCTCTGGGCTCTCAACACCTTGATGGTGTTTGACACAGTCATTCAAAGTGCACACCTACTGCTAGCAGGGCTTCCGAGGAAAACCCCATTACTTCTTACTCGAACTCTGTTCTGGGTAGTGCTGAGAATTTAAATGTTTGGATGTTCAACAGAATATGTTTACATGCAGGTGGTGTTTTCAACAGTGATGCACATAAACACTAACATTATAGAGGGGTTATTTAGAGTCATCCTTATGAATGACACTACACCAAGTATCTTATATCCAGTAGACAGCGACAGAGCAACCTTAGTTTGGAGAATCAGGAAGAAATTCTCAAGGACAAATCAATCTGCTGCGATCCCAAGTTGAAGCCTTCTTTCGTCCATTGTTCAGTAATACCACACCTCACTTTGCAAGTGTTCATAAAAAAATGGCAGACAGAAACTGGGACCTGTTTGGCTATTAATTTCTGACAATGAGGTGGTGCCCCGACTTGTTAATTTTGATTAAATATCTTTAACCTTAGTAATCGCCCTAAGCATAGACAAGCCAAAAATATTGTTGTAAACAGCATCAAGACACCCAAATTGAATTGTTTAATAATGAGCGGTACTGTCCAGAACTTGACTCGAAGCTCAATAGTCAATTCAGTCATTAGATTAAGTTGTGCTAGACCATTTAAGAGTAGCAGGATTCCTGTATTCGAGGACTGGAGTTAAATATCACTGTTCCAAATATAAATATCTTCTAACATTAACATATAACATAAGTTGAAATTTACAAAGGAAGATTTTTTTTTTGAGAGAGAAAAAACAAAACCTATTCATCTGTTTGTCCATCCGTCCGTCCGTCCATCCATTTTTTTAACACTCTTGTCCCTGGTGGGGTCAGGAGGGGTGCTGGTGCCTATCTCCAGTGAACATTTCGGGTGAGAGGTGAGGTACATCGTGGACAGGTCGCCAGTCTGTCACAGGAAAAACAAAACCTAACTGATGAATATGTTCAATTTAGAAACATTAAGTAACTTCAAAATTTCAAGACAGACATCATTTAATGATTTGGGTGATAAGATACACCAACAATATCTTTAAGCAGGGATTGCTTCAAAAATACAACTATAAAAATTCCTTATTAAGAAATATACTGTCATTCCAGGACAAGTTGTGTTTTAATGACCTTATTCTAATTGCCTGATGTGTTTTATTTTCTCTATTTACATGATAAAGACAAACCTCCCCTTTTAAACTAGCCTTTTGACCTGCTTCATTTTTCTTGTCAGTGGAACCTCAGAGAACCACTTAAAAATATTTACAGCAGCAGGGAACAAAAATCTAGTCACGTCTCTTTGACCTCGCCCAGTTGTTGGTGATTAGATGACAGAGTTGCCAGTTTCCAGAAGGAAGGATCTTGGTCCTCTGTTGTCACATGATTGCATAATAATCCCCTTTGAGAGCCCAAAACACCCTTGCGGTCATTCTGTCACAGACACCACAAAACACCTGTTAGGATCATGAGACAACAACGGAGATCCTTGTCTTTATTTCATGCAGTGTAAAAATAAGGTGGTGACTCTTGACTGAAAAGCTTCACAAGGGGGATTATAAATTGTGAGCTGGCCTCCAAAAATAAACACAAGCTCAGGTAGAGTACTACATCACTTCCTGGGAAATTGACATTTTAAACAACATTTTTTTAAGAGGTGTGGAAAAATAGGCTTCATATAATTGTTGAACCTCAGATTCAGAAGGAGTAATAAGGTTTTCATCCTGGTGTTTACAAAGGGATTGTGATGTTAATTTAAGGGAGGCATTAGTTAGAGAGAGGGAATCCAAACCATAATTTAGATTAAAAAAATATACATCTGAGAATCTATTTGGTTTAAAATGTGTTAATATGATACTTTCTGCCAACCATGACATAAAATTGGTATTTGTCAATGCATTTGTTTGCTTTGGTTACTCTTATTTTCTGTTTTCCAACAATAACACTAAAAATATATTATTAAAGAGAGAACAAATAAACTGTGACTAAAGTAAATAATAATTAGATACATAATTAAAGGTGTTTTAAAAACATTTAGAAACCCAGTGTGTGTCTGGAATTAATTCTACTCTTCAAAGTAATCACATGTACTATTTCTCAGATAAAAACTTTTGTGTAAAATTTTTGTCTTTTACATCAGATATATGGCTTTATGGGCCACATATTTTGTGCTAACATAGCTTGTGCCCATATTTTTACGTGTGTCAAAATCTACCGTGACTAAAACACTTAAAAAGTACTAAACTTTTTTGATGACTGTGTGCCATAATAACCCAAGGCAAACTTTCAGTCCCTAAATTTTGACTCATAAATAAATCCAGGTGAGTCTTTGTTTCATGTTCCATTCCCAATAACAACACACATTTTTAAAAAGAATTTTGACTTCGGTTTTTCCTGGGTGTGGATGGAAATAGAGAGAGTAGTGCCCCTAAAATGTAAACAGCAGTTTCTCATTTCTCAGCCTTAATTTCAACGTAAACCAAACAAATCTCTCTCCCCTGCTTGAGCTCCAACCACCAGACTTGATGGTTTCTTGGTGTTCCTTGCCCCAGGCCACCCCGATTGGCACACTGTCTCAAACTCAGTGGCCCATTACTTCACAGTAGTTCTCAGAAGTAAAGATGCACAAAATGCTGAGTATGTGTTCCATTTAATGGCAGTTTGGATTTGGATTGAAACCTGGAAATAGTTTTTTTTTTGTTTGTTTGTTTTGTTTTGTTTTTTTTGCTTCTTTCTAAAGGAAAGAAATAGGTGGAGATATTCCTTCTGTGAGGGGTCAGCTGTACTAATCTTTAGGTGAATAAAATGTAACTTGGTATTTCTCAGAATAATAAACACTGAAGCAAATGTCAATATGGAATGTTGAATGCATTGAATTGAATTGCTGCTTCCGTAGGAATTATAGTGGCAAGCATTAACTAAGCCCTGTCTGTTAAAACCATAACAGGTGGAGAAAACATTAGTAACTGTTATTGGACATCAGTCTGCCAATCACCTCAAAATTAAAAAACAAAACAAAAAAAAAAAACATAGATCTTGTTAGAATCCATTGCCTCCATCTGGCTTTATGTAATAACCTTCAATTCAGTTTAGGAAAAGACTGAACAACTAGACTATGGCTTGATTTTATGGTTTGTCTGTCTAAATTGGTTCTGGAATAATATTATGAATATGTGAATGGTTAAGAAATGGTTACCCTTATGCGCAGCACTCATCCCCCACTCTCACGTTGCAATAACACAACTGGGAAGCCCGTCAGTCGCTGAGGATCTTATGAATGTTTTTATAAACATGTCTGTAGACTCTAAACTATTGTAGAGTAAAATGTATGCTCATTTTACTCTACAATAAATCTGGGTCTGGGTCAAAAACAGACCAATAATACCAAAGCACCAAATGTTGGGCATTTGGTGCATTGCAAGTACAAGTACACTTGTACTTGCAAGCCATACATTTTGCAAAAATACATGTGGATATTCATTTGGAAGTGGTTAATTAGAAAGTGTAAATACAATCTTGCAAACATTCCGTTGAACATTCTATTGAATTTTATTTCTTCCCTTTCAATGTTCTCTATGTGAACATAATGATGAGACCTTAAAAGCTAGCTGCTGTAGACTCTAATTCATTAAAAACAATAGAAGTAGGCTGGTTTGAGTTTAGATATCCACACATGATTTATTCATGTCAACTTGTTCAATTTTAATTTAGGCTATCTAACGGCCATGTTGAATACATAACTTTTTGTTTGTTCATTTGGAACTGGTGTAAGAGCTGTTAGGGATAATGTGAATGTGACTCTCCCAGTTCAAATAGATCACTAATCAAGGCAAGTATAGTGGCCAAAATATAAACCTTCTTATCATTCTGGCAATACAAATCTGTGTTTGGCGTTTTGCTGATAATATCACTTCTGAAGCCTGTGTCAGCTGTTGATTCCAGTCCAACAATAAAATGATAAAAAAGTAAGAATTTACATGCTTTCCTGCAGTGATATTTTAGTTGCATTGGATCATCTTACCTCTAAAACAAACTGTTATTTGATTTACTGCCATAAAACAATCAGTTTGAGATAACACAGGTTATGTTAATTGGCCTATTGTGCAATTCTTATCCTGACTGTGTATTTGCCATTGTCCATGCCTGGTCCTGCAGCTAATCTGTGTCTTTGTTATTGCTGATAGGGCACTGACAAGGCTAATAGCTATCACGCAATTGTTCACAAATTTACCTAGGGGAGCCAGCCTGCACAGGATGTATACCATAAATCCAGGCACACCAACAGCTACTGCATCTGATAAGCTTATACTTACAGTTAAGTAAGTGTTTATAGTGGCAGAGTTGCTTTGTGATGTTAAACTCCCATTCACAGATGTCATTCTATCATTATTTATTATAAGAAAACATTTCTGTCTCTGAGATCAAAATTATTCACAATATTTCACAAAAATCTTACAACATTCACATTGTTCTAAATTAAAATGTAACTGCATCATAAATGTTTTTTGTTTTTTTGTTTTTGCATTGAATCTCTTTTGAAGCCCTGTTTTATATAATACTGGACGTGTCAACATTATCGGTTATGAATGACGGATGGTTTTAGGGGCAGTGTGCGAATAAATAAGCCGTGGCCACACATTTCAAAGTTCACAACTTTATCAAAAAATATTTAATGTTTCATAACCACAATTCTGAGTCTGCACCACCAAAGGTTTAAATATAAACTCTACTAAACAGTTAAAATATTGACATTTTAAAGTTTCATACAAAAATCTAAAAGACAATTTAATATATCCTGTTGTTTTATGTTTACATTTGGATTGATTTTGTGCAATCAATACCAATGTGAAATCCCTGGATCTGTGATTTCTTGAGCAAACCACAAACTGACGATGTGCTGATAACCAGTGGGAAGTGACGCTCACTTGTTTTGTAACATTTATATAGCTAATTATTAAGATAAGACATTTTAACCACCTTGGCTAGGATCATTATGAAAAGGCGAGGTCTACAAGAGCTTGTGTATGACTCACCTGATGTGCAGCATAGGTCACAGAAAAGCATGAAAATTTGGAGAACTTCATTTAGGCAATTTTACAGCTAGGAGTAAGTATGGGGGTAAAAAGTGCTGTACAATGTTAGATGAGATTTCCAAAAGGAAAATTAAACACCACTACCCACTGATAGTCTTTTTGGAAGAGCGTGATTTGATTGTAGGGAAGGTGTTGAGGTTTATAGGGTGCAAACTTCCTTTTAATGAGGAGTAGTATTTTAAAGGATCCACTGAGAAAGGGACGTTATCATAGCGAGCAAAAAATATTGATGAAAGAAGATCTTTGCATTAACTATAAAAAAGACCATTACATCAGACTAAGCCTTTGTTATTAGTAAGCTACTCTGTGATTAATTTGGTGATATGCTCAAAGTAATTGTACATTTGGAGACCTCCTGGCTGAAGATGTTGTTTTAAGAAATTTTAAGATGTCACTTCAATATATCCAATCTTTTCTGTGATCTACATCAATTCCTCTTGCAGCAAATAAATACAACACAATGCTGTCATCCCATACTTCACAGATGGAGTAATGTTCTCAGACTTGTAGGGTTCCCTATGTTTCCATCAAATGTAAGAATGTTAATTTCATCAGGCACAAGAAAAATCTTCAAAAATAAATGCTTTTGCTGTAATAACTTTGGAGTTTATGCTGGTCTTCACAAGAGAGATGGAGATCAAACTTTACTGCGAAGTGGGTGACTAATGAGAACAGGGGAACATTGTGTAACCAGAAATACTTAAGATGACTGGATCTGATGGATTGCTTTGTTTTTCCACCTGACAAAGCCCTGCTGAACTCCTGCTAGCATGCACAGTAAAACCAATTTTTTAAATGTAACCAATTTTACTCTTTTTTGTAAGCCCTGAAAATCAATAAGATGTCTTCGACTCTGGCTTTAGCTTTTAATGTCTTCATGACATGTTTGTTTTCATGTATATTTTAAACCTTTTTCTCTCCTATTTTTAGATGAGGTGCTGAATTAAGCTGATATTTGTCCTGGAAAGATAAGCTTGCAGTGCTAGAAGCCGTAGTACACTTGTTCTTAAACTTGACAAAACAGATACAGGAATTGGTAAATGATAAGGTAAATCGATGAATAAAACCACTCTCATGTTAAGAAAAAGAAACAATATTTTCTTATACATATTTTCTTATTTTTTTGTCAAGTAACAAGTTTTATATTTACTGGTAACACCTCTAAATTTAATAGCACCTCTTATATCAACTTTCAGTGGCGTGATTTATTGAATAATTAACCTGGTCCACAGAACAGTGATTGGTCTAAAAAATCCTATGATATGTCAGCATGTTGTAGCAACAACAGTTACAAAATGGGCATGTTTAGAGTGTGAGCTGGCCTTGCAAATCTCAAGAAACTTAAGCTTTCGTGCAAGGTCGCCAAAAAATGTAAACAAAACAACATGAGTAACAGACCGAGGTTTCAAAATTTAATCACGGGATCAGCACCCGTACAAACACTAGCAGGATGATTCAGGTTTCTGAAGCTGCCAAGAATCTGTGTTAACACAATAAAGTATTGCAGGGACCGTTAGACAGCAATAGTTATGAAATTGTTGATATACATAAGAAAGTAGGGCATTAAAGCTATTTTGAACATTGTATTCCTAATTAGTTAATTTCAATTTCAAAATAAGTTTGCTCCTTTTGACTATTAAAATGTTTACACACTTTAGGAAATAATTTAGATACTTTAAGCTATTTATTAAATGCTTTTGTGATCATAAAAATATCTTTACTCATGGGAGGGATGCAAAACTAAATTTTATTTTGGGTCATATCAAGATCATACATGTCATCAAAAGAGTCAGATGTGGCAGAATATATCAAAGTCAGATGTGGCAAATAGTCAAAATATAATATTAATAAATAGCCATTTTTGCACTCCATGAGCATTTCTTAAAGTTACATAATAGTGAACATCCTTTCACATTTATTAAATTTGGCAGTATACAGATAAAAATGACTTTGATTTACGTAATAAAATAATATTTAAACATACAGTTGTTAACTTGAAGGTTTTATGTGTCCTATTAGAATCTAGAGGACCACAAAAATGTTATGGCAGACCAAACTGAGCCATTAGGCCTATGCATTTATAACTATTTTGCTGCAATTATGTAATTATTCATTTAAGTTACACAATTATAATTTTTTTCATTTTAAAATTTGTTTTAATGAGTTCTAATTGTGATCCTTCAAATGTTTTCTTGGATCACTCAATGGGGTCTCAAGCCTTACTTTTGGAACCATTGATGCAGAGCACTTAAATCTGTTTCAGCTGCAGCTCATCATGTTTTATGTTTGTAAGTCGGTGGTAATGTTCTGGGGGTTGCATATTTCTTTAACTTCTTCCTTTTGTGTGCTTTGATACAACTAAACTCATCAGATTCTTGGGTCAGACCGATGACAAACAGGAGTGTTTTCTAAGATCTGCCTCCCCATCCTGTTTTTCATGAAGGTGGATTAATGAACCGGGACACTCCCAGGTTTCCCAACGGCCTGTCCCGAAACTCATTAAGAAGGCTAGGGATGAAGACGAAAACAGATTGTTATCATCCAGCTGCAGACCGGCTCCATGAGTCACAAAACTGTGGAACATGACTGAGCCTCAGGAGCTCAACTCAGGCATGTTGATTAATTGCTGCAGCGATTGCAAACACTCTTTTTGTGTTGGTGTGTCTCTTATAAATTACAGGACGTTAAAGACTGAGACTACTGTGAGAATAAAGATTTTTGGTGGAATTTTTTTCAAATTAAACAACCCTTCTTAGAGTAGATTGAAGAAAGGTAACCTCCAATAGTTACCTTTCTTCTGTGCTATGAGAGTATTTAGGAAATTACTTCTGGTTTTTACAACCAAATATATTTCTCAGATGTTTGCAAAATAAAGCAAAATCTATTATATTGTAATTAACTGCTTTCCTCAGGGACCTGTATCCAGCATGCAAAAGCATTCATTTCGATCCACAAATGTCAAAACTATGCAATTATACAGAATCTGATACATGAGTGAGGTGGTAACCCAGTTCGGAAATTTTAATAACTGCTCCATGTTTTATGTTCCTACCTTCAGGTGAGTCTAACTTTTTATGAAAACCCTATTCATTAACTTTGTTGGCAATGCTCAGCTTAAAACTTTAATGCCACTTAATATCTGGTATTTTTGTCTTTAAGACTTTGTTCAAGTATCTTTTATGATGTAGCTTTATTATATATTCTGTATTATGTACAGCGTTAGCCTGCAAATAGAACAACCCTAGAAAACCCTGGCTATGATTAACCCATCAACATGAGCACACACATTAGCTCAAATCTGACACCTGAGTTGACTAAATACATACCCTTAAGTGTAAAATTTTTAAATGTATTTTTTTTCTTTTGCTCTGAGGAGGATGTAGATTTAAAAGACTGAAGCTTCTCCAAACTTTGAAACATCAGATTTAGACAGTTTAAAGAAAAAAAAATCAACAACAAGAAGTCTTTAACATGTGTAAAGTGTACACTCAAATAAGCTTGTTCTGTTGTTGCAGCATGACAGTCTTTTCATTCTCTATAACAAGAATGAAAGTTAGATGATCCCTGTGTAGAAAACCTAAAAAATCCTTTTTGAATATGAAAGACTGTTTGCCAGAATTGATGAGCGTGCACCTCAGCAGCAGCAACAAAGAGTAAAGTTCCCTGCTTTTGTCATTTTAATGTCCTCCTGCTGCCTTTCACCAAGGAAAAAAATTCCTTGAAATTTCCTTGGTGAAATTTCTTTGTGTGTGCTGCTGTCTGTTTCTGTCACTACTCATTTGTGAGGGACTTCTGTTTATGCAGGAGCAGCGGAGAAGCTGAATCTGCCCCTGCACAAAGGAGAGGAGCCAGTGTCGTTCTCTATGTTAATGACATTTCTGTGTGTTGGTGCTGCATTAGTTGATAACTCGCTAATCCCAACCTGTGTCTTGGAAGCTGAACATTCCCGGTGGCGCGTGTGCAGGGATTAGCACCAGAGGGTCGCTGTAAAGGCAACTAATCTGCAGCAAACTCACTCTTCAAAACCTGAATTCATAAGAAGCACAAAAAAGGTGCTCGACATTGACACTTTGCATACACACAGTATTATTACTTTTCACAATAAGACACAGGTTTCTGACTGGGTTGGTATTTGTCACTAGCAGATTTTTGTACATCCTTGAGTTGTCTCGATGTTTTTTTGGCTCAAAGTGACATATCAAAAAACGAAGGCTGTTTATCTGAGCAAGGAATCCTCTTGTGACTGTGCTAGTAGCTGCAGATAGACCTGAAAAGACACTGCAGGTACACAAGCTGTGATGTTACCCCCACCCTCTGCTTGAACCAGTCCCTCAGACACTCAGAGGCTGAGTTGAGGTACAACTTTATTTTCATGTCCCGTTTCTCTGCAGCCTCTCCTCCACTTTCATGACCGATTGACCCCAGACGAGAAGTTTACTGCTGCCATGTCCTGCATGTGAACCATGAGAGCTGCATGCTGTTTTATGGGGGTGTTTTACTTTGCAGAGATATTAGGAGTGTCTTAGGGCATCTGGAGTGTGAAAATCTCAGACTGACAGGAGGAGAAAGAAGGCACAGGAAAACTTGTTGTTCCAGCCCTCCTCAGTTCAGCAGGTTCACGCTTTTGCCTCAGGCTCAGAGTGTGTGGAAAGTTGTGGAGTTTGGGGTCAGGAGAGCAAAGAGTGGATGGAAAGATCCTTTAAAAATGAAGTATTAAAAATAGGAATAGCCTTTGTGTAGGCCTCACCAGGCTCATTTTGTTGAAGTTTTTTAAGTGAAATGAAAACCATCCATTTTCAGAAATGATTCCCCATCACCAAAAGCCATACTAAAAGTTACAATACCCTAACATTTAGTAGAACCAAGACTGTAGATGGGGACTTTCCATTGAAGTCCCTTTTGGCTCTACCACTTTTTTGTAAAATATAATTTTTTATGACCTATCTTCCTACCATACCCACCATCGGCATGAACATGGAGCAGATTTTGTGCCAGTATCTGTTGCCATGCTCATGAATTGCTCACTGTAGTCCATCTTGGCCACCATATAGAGGGCTGTTCATGTGCCCCTTATTCAGCGCCAATATGCAATGGCTTATTGTTTTCAATGAAGACTCATTGTACTCATAGAGCAGCTATGTTGGACTGCTCTATGTTGCTCTATGTATTTGGTTGTTTTGTAGTTTTCTGGAAATTTGATGAAGATTAGTGGAGCAAAAAAGCTTTATGCTGCTTCTCATTGTTTGGTTCTGGTTCTGGTAATGCAGAGCAGACTAGGAGCAGAAGTCATTTAGAGCAAGCCCCACGTGTTACACCTTTTGCTTTGGCAAATGACCTTTTGCAAAAGGTCATTTTATAGATTTTATAGATTTTTTTATAAAATCTGTAAAAACAAAGATCTGTGTTGTTTTCTGACCACAGGTCCATGATTTCAGTATTATGATGTTTGAGCAGGAATCAAACCAGTAACCCACCAATTACAGTACAGACTTCTACCACCATCATCACCATGGTAGTTTTAGTTCTAGTAGTGGACTGAAATGCAAATAAACGAGTAAACCCACCACAAAGTCAATTTGACTTTGAATGCAAATTACCTTGTATTAACTGAATAGTAAACTAATAGACGTAAATGGACCATATTTGAAGCAAATGGAGCAAAGTAAAAAGCAACAGACAGTTGCTGACAGTGAAAAACCTAAGTTTATTTTAGGAAAACAAGCATTTTAGTAGAGGGATAAGTCTTAGTCTCCCTCTACTTTTATTCTAAATGAAAGACTGAAAACTAAACCTGAGAAGAAAACAAGAAGAAAGCTGGAGGGCAGGGATGGAGAAAAATGAGCAAAGAGGTTTTCAACACCTCTTCAGAGGTTGATTGTCCCAGTCACGCCATCCTGCATGAGTACACTGACATAGATTACCTTATACAAAGAAAAAATAAATAAAAAACATACAGTCTGTCTTAATTAAAGTCTCATAGCTTCTAGCTGAAGGCCTCAGAATCATTTTTGAACTGTCTTCAGTAGACTGATAACTACAACTGCTGTTTTCAGGGTTGAAATAGTTAAACCTCACCTTTCCTTTGTGTTTCTGTACTTCAGTACAGAACAACTTTAGACTAATATGAACTTTATGTTTGGCAAATTCCACTGAATGGATATGTTATCTATACTTACTTTCAAAGCGGCAGTGTATTTTTATGTTAAAGTCTACAGAAACAGGAATTACATCAGCATAAAACTGATTTCTTTAGATTTGATTTTTTATTCACTAAAATTAAACTTTACAAGTCATAAATGCTAGCTTTAAGGTTGGTTACTAAACTTACTTGTTTAGTCTGTTTTCTCTGAAATCTACACCAAAATACGTAACCTCATTTCTCTGTAACGCAATTCTTGATTTGCAGTTAAAGTGCTAAAAATAGAAGTGGTTATTTCATAGGAGGAACCCTCTGGACATGTGGCAGTTACACAATCTTACTCAGACACAGACTCTCTCAGGAGATGTTTCCAACAAAAGAGACTTCTGGGAACCCAATCCAGCCACTGAGTGATTTCTGAGATGCCTATTACATGTCATTTTGAACAAGAAGTTCTTCTAAATGTTGCCTGTGGTCAGTATTATATTCCCGAGGAACAATTAGCTATATTGAAAAATTTATTTAAAATTTAATAAAGATCAATTAAATATTGTAAAGTAAAGGAAATAAAATAAATACACTGCACTTGCCTGTTTTTATCTACTTTATTTTTATTTTATTTTAGTATAGGGTCCAAATATCTTTTCTACAGATTTTACCCCCTGCGACAGACTGGCGACCTGTCCAGGGTGAACCCCGCCTCTCGCCCAGAACGTAGCTGGAGATAGGCACCAGCAACCCTCCCGACCCCATTAGGGACAAGGGTGAACAGAAAATGGATGGATAGATGGATGATTTTACCCCTTAGGAGTAATAGGGTAGAAATTGCAATGCCCGTCTGTTTTATACTATACAAGAAATATCGCTGTCATCTTCATCTTAATCCTTACACTCAACCTCATTTAGTTCTGGGAAAGTATTTTCTTTGCTGAGTTGAAAGTGTAATTTTTTACATCTTTGTGTTTCAAGACAAAAACACCATAAGCATAAATCCCTGTGTTTTAATGATGTAGGAAAGACGTTTTATAAACTGAATTAAACCCGTCACACTTGTTGACATACATACTTGTTGACATAGTGATATTGAGATGAAGATAGGATCTTGAAATTTCAGATAGTCATTTTCAAATTACAGAGTTTGTCAACTTTAGCTCTACCATCTGAAATAAGAATACATAACAGCTTCATTAGACATCTTAATTGTCTAATGAAGCTGTTTAGCCTAAAACCTCACTTTAGTCAGGTAAACAAGTGACTGGTGGAATCTGAAAGTGTTTAAATATTTCCTGTAGTTTTTGACAAATCTACAGGTTTACACTAAGTGGATGTTATCATCATAAACCAGAAAATTTGAGGAGCTCTCGAACATACCATTCACTTAAGATTATGCACAAATATCCGTAGCAATGTCGTGTGTGAAAGGAGGATGTGGCTGTCCTGAGTGGAGTGCGATAACAGTGGTTGCATCTGTTTTTTGTATAAAACTTGAAGCTTGACTGACTACACTACACTGGCTTAACAAATAGTTTAGGTGATATCAGTGTTGATGGTGTCATGCCTTTTTTTATAAAACACTCCGAGAAAGTTGTGCTAAACTTGGTCCAGCAAATGGTGTGATCTATGAAGTAAGCTGCAAGTGAACATCTTAGGTATGTGGTATGTAGCAAAGGTCTATCTGGTGACTAGTCAAAGTCTGAACATACTCTGCAATAACAAGTGACGAAGGAAAAGACCAACATCAATCTTTTTCACAGCCCATGTTTTAGAGCAATGCTGTTTATTGCCTATACTACACTTGAGTTTTTTGTGAAATATAAAACACTCTCATAAGGCAAAGTCAACAAATTTCTTGGCTCTTGCAAGGTGAGTGTCTTGCAATTATTCATAATCATTATGCATTGTCATATTTTTGCACATAGAAACAGTCCAATTATTTATTTGTTGTCTTCCAATTATTGTGGGGACAACACATCCACAGGGATAGCCAGACATCCCTCCTGCCCATTGTTTCCTTCCAATAGGACATGCCTTGCAAACCTACACAGAGAGAGCAAACATCCTGATCAGATGCCTGTCCCACCTTAAATTACTCTTTTTGAGTCCCGCCGTCACCTAGAGGAAGCTAATTCCAGCCACTTTAATCCAGGATCTAATTCTTTTAGCTACAATATATATCTCATGACCAGAGGTCAGGGTCAAAATGTGCATGGACAGGTAAACTGAGATGTTTGCTGACAGCTTAGCTCTTTTTTCACCACACTGGATCAGAGCAGCACCTGAGTTACTGATAACTCAGTAACTCAGTAACTCAGTAACTCTGTCCATCTCTCGTTCCATCCTACCATCACTCATGAATGAGAAACCAAGATACTCAAGTTTCTTCTCTGAAGGCAGAGACTGACTCCCATCCCATAGAGGGCACTCCACATTTGTTCATTAGAGAACCATGACTTCTTACAGGACACATTACAACCAGAAGTCTAAATGTCTGTTATTAAGGTATTTAGTTACCACACAAAGTAGTTTATAACTCTAAAGTTGAGAAATTTATGCAGTTTTCACATTCCCCCTGTACAAATAAAAATCTAAAATACTTTGGGGTGCATTTAAATTCAGCCAACTTGAGTCAATAGTTTCTTGAATGACGTTTTACTAAATTTATGGGTGTAACTATTTTGGAGGTAAAGTTTTTTTTGTTTTTTTTTTTTGTTTTTTTTACCAGCTTTGCAATATAAATAGTTTTGTTTAGTCATCTTTGCCAAAAAGCTAAAGCACAGTCAAATTGGACATTCTTTACACAGATTCTCAAACAAATTTAGGTCTGGTCTTTGCCTAAGTTCTTCTAAAAATTAATATGCTTTGATCTAAACCATTATATTGTGGCTCTAGCTGTATGCTTAGTGTCATTGTTCCGCTGAAAGGTAAACAATTGTCCCATTTTCATAACTTTTGCAGACTGTGACCATTTTTCTTCCAGTGTAGCTCTATCTTTAACTCCATCCAATTTTCCATCATTCCATCAAGACACCAGCTTCCCTGTGTCTGCAAAATAAAAGCACAGCATGATTTTCATAAATAAATTTCAGTTCAATTCAGTTTGAAAATGGTCTATTAATCCTAAAGAACAATTAGATAATTTGTTATTTAATATTTAATTTATTCATTGTAAGGATGGTGTGGTGTGTGGTCAGGATTTTGTTCTCATATCACTGTCTTTGTTATGGCTTGTGGAAAACTTAAAACAAGATTTCTGTTTTAAGAAGAATTATTGGGACAATAATTTATAGGCTAATCCTACTCTAAACTTTCCACAACATTGTTTGTGAAATTCTCATCTGTTTTTTGGTCTTTATGATGCTGTTTGATTTTAATATTTTTGATTTGCTAAAAAAAAACTACACATAACTTCTCAACCTTTTTTTTGGATTGCTCTTTCAAGGTGCCAACTTAAATGAAATATCAATATGAGTATTTGAAATAAATTTTGCATCATGAGTTTTGAATTCACTGGTATTCTCGAGATAAACCCTACCGTTTGGACTTTGAAATTGAAGTTTAATTAGGTTGATTTATTGACACAATAAACTGTATCTCTATAATGTAATTAGAATACGTAACATGCACAATAAATCATTTCTAAAGGAATGGTACCAACTTGGAAACACATATATAAGCATCATAGCTTGTAGCAGTAGTAGTGTTAGTTTAACATTTAATACAATTTAAAGACACACTGACTGAAGTAATAATTTTATTAGAGAATAAAGTTAAAGATAAATACTTACCAACAAATCTGCACACATGAGTCAAAGAAATTAAATCCAAAAACTTAACAAGCCTGCTTAATGTAATCTGCAGCAATTAGAGAGATTGTTTCTTATGTGTTCAACAACCTCAGACATCTTAGGGTGCAAAGAGAATTCAGAGAAACCCAATTCCAACTGCTTTTGGAGCCATTAGTCCATGGTGTGTTTGCACACTGTCCAACTTTGAGCTTTGTACAAATGACTAAGCATTCACCTTGACATGAATAAATTGACAGTTTTATTATTGTTTCATAGTGAAGGAAGGTGGCCAACAGCTCTTGGAAATCAAAAGAAAAGTGAAAAAAACTATCCAAACTTACATTGAACTATGTTATGTAGCCACTGGTGGTATTTATTTGCACTTGTGATAAAACAAAATTGTAAAATTTCTAAAAATCTGTTTGGTTTTTGTTTTGTTTGGTTGTTGTTGTTGTTGTTGTTGTTGTTGTTGTTGTTGTTGTTGTTGTTGTTGTTGTTGTTGTTGTTGTTGTTGTTGTTGTTGTTGTTGTTGACAGCATTACATCACAACAGATATGCTTAAGGAAATATAATTTATTTTACGTGTCATTTACCAAAAGAAAAAATCCCAATAGTTTTCAAATATTTTGGTGGCACATATGCTGCTCTTAATCTTAGAAATTATCTCCTTGTACAAATAATACAGCATTTGATGCTAGCATTTTATAAAATGAATCAAAGTTGGTGCGTACAGACGGAGAGAGAGAGATCTTTTATCATACTTCTGCAAAATCTACTTGGATCACCCAGAATCCTGAGTCAGCTGTAACACTCACTTCAGATTACCCTATAGGTTTGATATAGGATTTAGGCCTAGTGACTGAAAAAAGCATGTAAGGAGGTGTGTTTTGTATCTGGTGAACCAATTTGTCTGTTGAGTTGATCTAATGTTTTGGATCATTATCCTGTCCATGTTTGGATCAAAGTCACAGCTCCCCCACCATACTTAGCAACTTTGATATGTTGATCTAAAAGTTTGGTCTAGTCTAGAGCAGTGAAACTGATGTCCAACTTCAAGAACAAAGAAAAATCAGCTTTGAAAGTGTTTCTTGTTTCTAGGCGGGTACAGGTTGTCTATCAACTATAAAATCTGTTTAAACAAGATATAACATGTTCACCACCGGCTCAGGTGTGTTTCTTTTGAAAACCAAGGCCTATGTCAATATAAGGAACTCATACTGATATGTAGCAACGACATTTGCCTTTTAAAATGAAATCATACCAGCAATCTTATCAGCCACTTTATTGCCAGGACTGCCTTTTCAGTACAATCTCAAAAAACCTTTGACCTCACATAATTACTACTATTTCAGTGTATTTCAGTTCATATATGTGCTCAGAATCAACATACATTCCTTTCTTTGTCAGCTGAAAGTCAGGTACGTGAGACGTGTTTCAGACAAAGTGGCTCTTAGGATTTCGCCCAACTGATTTAAGCTTGACCTTTTGTACAAGATTTCTGCATATTTGTCCATTTTCACCATACTTTAAAAACTTTAAATTAGCCTCCCACACCGTAAGTAATTACACATGTGTCATCTCATCAATCACACGAAAATGTCATTACCTCTGGGAGTGAACCTGTTTCGAGGTGAACTTCTGTGTGGCAGTTGGCTGCAGCAATCCGATGATTACTCATTTGTATACCACGCACACAAGCCCACTATTAGTGTCACACCAATACTATCAGCCAGAGACATCTCACCTGTACATTCAAATGTACTAGTAACAGCTCATTTCAGTGTGAAACAGCTATCACCTGGAGTTTACACGACCTCAATGACAAAGCCTCTACTTTTCATTCATGCTTTCACCAAGGCTGTTCTCTGTTTTAGTGGTTTGATTGAATTTGATTAGGTAGATTATATTCAAAGTGAAGGACAAAGGATCTCTGGAATATGGATGCATAGGAAAAATAGCAGTTAAAGAGGAACTATATACATGGTGGAGTAGGATGAGGTTTTACACAAGATAAACTGAAATAGGTGGCACTGGTTTGGCACTGTCTGGATTGCATGTATTGTATTGAAAGACAACAGCATTGCAGAGTGTGCCTGTGCATGCTTGCATGAGCCACTGTAATGGAATGCCGGCCTAAGGCACAAGGCACTCACTAGCTCACAGCTTCAACTTCTGTAAACAAACTAATGGCAGGAGACTGCAGGACCACACAGCCTCTCTGCTGAGACTTTAGCTTGGTGCTTTGTGTGGTAGTGGTAGATTAGGCTGTGCATTTCATTTGCTCAAATTGTGTTCAATATTGTGATCAGATTGTATTATACTAGACCATGTTAAATTGCACAACATTATACAGCGATACTGTACAATATGATATGTAACAATACTGCATCACATCATAACTACATAATTTTTTGTTGCAACGTTGCCTCACATCATATTATACTGTATTGCATTTTACATTGTATTAAATGCTGTATTAGTGTATTCTATCTCATCACACCTTACCACATTATAATAGGCTGAATTTCAGAGTATTGTGTATTGAACTGTCTTGCACTTTACTGTTATTTGTTGGGGTATACTATAGCACATCTTTTTGTGTTGCATTGTGCATGTTGTTTGCATTGCCCAATATCATGGTGTACTTAACTGCATGATATTGCCTTTTTGAACTGATATTTTTTCGCATTGCATTGTTTTGTATTGTATCATGTCTCATTGCACAGTATTATGCAGCATTGCATCACAACATCTATAGGATTACTGCCATGCTCTCTGTTGTTGTTCCTTGTCTTATTTTGTTGCATTAAATTGAGTTGTCTCAATCATGTCATTTTATACACCAAAGTGTAGCCTTTTATATACTTCAGTGAGATTTATATGCTTGTTTATATTTATTAAGCCTGCATATGTGATGAGACTTGACTCCAAACACCTAGAAATAATTTTTTGAGGTTTAAGTAAACCTGGTCCTTTCCTCACCAGAACTGATTTTATTTGTATCTCGCCAGGTGGTTCAAACATCAAGCAAGCAATTTAGTGAAACAAAAATTCTTAAGGGTTGAAAAATAGCCCTGTCAGCCCTCAACTATAGTTTTTAAATCAAAATAAACATGTTTAATGAGATCTGTCCATTAGATATTCCAAATAGATTCAATCAAAGTCTGGACAGGGTTATTGTGACCTTAGCTGTGCTGGTTATAGCTTTAAAATATGTAGAAGTCATATGTTTGATTTCAAACACCTTAAGTGTAAATCATATTTCATCCCTTATTTATGACATTTAGCCTTGACAGATTTGCACTATGAAAGTAAAACAACAATATAACAATGTGTTGTGATTTGTGGTGTTTATTTGTAACATTAAACCACAGGGCACATTGAATCATTGTGTAAAACATTTATCTGACTGATTTTTAAGACTTTATCCAGGAAATAAAACTCTAATGGTATTTTTTTTGTCTTGCCGACAGTTTACACCTGGCATGCGAGCTGTGCAGCCTGATCCCATGCTAATGGGCATCTTTCCGAGGTACAATCATGACTCAATCCAGTCTTTGTTTGGCTCTCTGATAACAATCCAACCGCCGCTTCATTACGAACTGAAACAGGTCTGATGGGATGCTAGACATTTAAGAAAAACCTCTTGCCTTACGCACAGACCATGGGCGGCCTTTGTGTGTTGAAAGAAAAGAAAGCGCTTATACGTCACTCCGTGAGTGTTTGTGTAAACCAAACGCATTTACGCAAATCTCTTTTGTAGAATGCAGAATTCCCAACTATACTTGATAACTTGTGTGAGTGTTTCTCTGCCTTTTTTGTGCCTCTGTACTTTAATGTATGAGTGTGTGCATATGTGAAGCTGCAAAGTTTTCTGCTGCTGCTAAACTCATTATCGGATAAATAGGATCATTAATCTATACAAATACTGAGAGGTGTACTTATGAAATGTAATAAAAGATGAAAATGAATCACATTCCATTTCCTGCTGCAGAAGCAAATAGGAAGTTGGTTGGGAGGGTGCTGAAGGTAATTAAATGCAGAATAAGAGATAAAGCTGGGAATTTTCTTCTATTTTTTTTCCTTATTCCAATGCATACAACTGCCATTTGTCATTGTTGGCTCCTGTTGACAATGATTGATATTTACAAGATGACTAGGTAAATTTAGACATCTAATTTACATGTGAATGTCATTTCTTTTTAGATGTGTTGTCTGATCTTTGACTTGATAATTCTTGCACTGATTTATAGACAAATCTTTTTACCTCTTCCTCCCTGCCAGATGACGGAGACTCTTTTATACCAAGAAGAAGAATACATATCAAAATGGCCTCTAAAAGATAAGTAAACCTTATGTTTCTAATAACTTTTAGTAAGTGATTTAATGTATTTGATGTTTTATTGTTACAGGAATTTCATCAAAGCAAGGACTTACATATTTTCCTCAAACAAATATTAATTTTGATCAACATCATGTATTCTCAGAAGAATTTAATTGACTTCTTAGCAGGTCATGGAATTTTTTTGATGCCTGCTAATTAACTATAGGTACCCAGACCGTTGTACAGTACTTCCGAGCCAGCAGTGTCTCTCCTGCAGGCAACAGTAATCAGAATGATCACAGTTTAGGGAATCAGGAAGAAGTTTTCACTGGAACACCTAGAATAGCTACTCAGGGCGTGCTGCATTCAAAGTACATTTCCTGCAATAAAACACACAGATTCAATAATTGCCCAAGAGATTTATGCAAACTTTCTGAATGTTTTCACTACTGTGTATAAGACTGCTGTGCTATTTAACGGTTATTTTTTTCCATCATTGCAAATTGTTATAACTAATAAGATGCCCACTGGCCACTCATGGTATTTTCCACTGTTCAGTGAAAAATATTAATTCCCCAACTGAATCAGTAATATATATATATATATATATATATATTGCAAACAAGTGAACAGCAACCAGTCTATAAAAGAAATAAAATTATATCAGACAACCAATTACTCTGATAGGAAGTGGCTGCACTGTGTTTGCATAAGAACGCAAGGATTCTTTAATGAAGAAAAACACAATAGTCTGAAGCTATTGTGTAACAAAGAGAAAAAATACTCATCATTGCAGTCATTTCAATTATGGGAAGCTATTGTAAATGCTATTGATTTCCAAAAGTAGATGTTGTCTGTTGGAGATAAGATACAGGAGTGTAGGTAGTTTATATGACGTTTCTTATTAATACTCATTCATTATGAGTAGTAATTTAAAGCAACATTATGCTATGAATAAAGTGTAGACATTTTTGCAGCTGGTAAAAATGTTATTTTGATTAATATTTATCTGCCGATTTGTTCACTGTGGAGAATTAAGAAGATAAGCAAGTAAAATATTTTCTGAATGTCCTGTTTCCTATAAACTTGGTTTAATTGGGATTCCCCTAGAGGAGCTGGTCCAACTGGGTGGAGAAAGGGAGGTCTGCATTTCTCTGCTCTTCCTTGGCTTCAGAGGTCAGGGGGCAGGACCCAGATATAGCGGAAGATAATAATAATTACTCCATAAGTTTAATGGTGTGTGATTTAAATGCATTATATTTGGATTTTTTTTTCATCAGATGATTAAACATTTTTATCGCTTAATTAAACCAAAGAACATCTTGTTCCTTGTTCATTTCATACTTAACCTAGCAGCAACTCATGATAGGGAACAGCTTGTTCCTCAGTTGAGTGAGTGAGGTGTTTTTTGTGATGAGGTTGTCAGAGTAGATTATTTTACAAGGCTGGAGCGATCGCCTGCTGTTCTGACTTGCCTCATTATGCAACGTAGCTTCTGAATTCGTCTCCCTTTTCTAAAACTGCTGGACGACTGAATGTGAAAAAATAGATCATGAGTCAATTGAAGCTGTGTTTTGTCTGTTAGGGTGTGAGGGATCCACCTGTTTCTCTTGAAGGGTTGGTCCATTTTCAAAATTTGGGCAGACCTGTAATTTATATTGACCTTTGTCTGTACAGTAATTGTTCCATTGAAACCAATCATGCCTTGTTATAGAACTTATTTCAAAATTGAATACTTCACATTTTTTGTTGTAATTCAGTCCCTGAGTCATCATTACTGTGCAGGTTTGTGTTTTCACAATCAGGTGATTGAACATTCGCTCTGGTATTTTCTTAGTCCTCCCAGAGAAAGCATCCTGCTCTCTTACTTTCTTATTGACGCAGTGTTTACTGATTTAAAGATTGTCTTTGTTCCCACACACACTCAGGCTGAAAGGCTGCCAGTTATTCTCATAATGTCACATCAGGCCAGATTATCTCTTTAAGATTTGTTTGTAGCTCTGTTTCATTACACTGACGTCATTTGCATCCTCCCACTCCTCAGGAAGAACACGCACATCTCATTCCAGGCTCTGACATATTGCTGTACATCTTATTTTCCATGTCTGATGGATTGACTATATGTACTTTTTTCCTGCATTGACGTTTCTCTTTCTCTTTGTTTCCACACTTATTAACAGTACTCTGACCAGAATAAATAAATGAGGAACACGCAGGCCCACTTTGCCTTCGCTTGTCCTGTGTCAAACACAGGAAAGTGGTCCTCCATTACTACCTCTTTGTTCCTGAGTTCTATTGTGTTTGAGTCCCTACTTCTGTCTTGCCATATATGCTCCATATGGCAAGACATATGGAGCATGGGGGTTTTGTTTTGTTTTCTAGTGAGAAGAAATTCTTTGAAGTCATTTTGTCAGGACCAGAAAGTCAAAGAAAAAGGAAGAAGTCAAAATGAGAAATAACAACTGTTGCTAAAAAATCAAACAATAGTGCTTTTTACTTTCTTTTTTGCACAAGAGACTGTCCACTAATAATACCCAGTTATTATTTTATATTCTATTCCTGCATATTAACAATCTAATAAAATCTGAGTATTTCCTACAACTCGTCATGAACATACAGATAATAATAAAAAATATTTAATAAAAAGCAAAAACTTTTGGGCAATTTCTTAGTTGTTAGGTTAATGTGCATGTACAGTAAATATGTTTTTGCTCTGAAAAAAGACAACTATTCAACTTGTGATGGTCTGATATGAAAATTCTATTGAAGAATAAAATGGCTGTTGTGTTTTTTGCTGTCAATAATCTATGTTTACCACTTACATATTACATATATTTCTCATTCCTTTCAAAACAATAAAAAAAAAACCCATCACTTTCTGAAATTGCTTCTCTGCTTCAGTTGAAGATTCCACCATCCTGCACCATGTTACTATCACTGTCACATGTCCAAACAAATATCACATGGCCGACCCCTAATATCCCTAAAAGCAAATACAAATGAGGACAGAACAAAGCATCAGTTGTCATTATCAGCCCACTTCTACTTATGGGACTGATGCCAATATGTTTAAAAATGACTAATATAAGCCACTATTGATGTTAAACAGAACTTTCACAACAGACTCTGGGTATTTCATTTTTTATTGCAATTTGGTCCAAACATATCAATTTGAAAGAATGTACCTCATCGCTGTTCATCAGATTAAATGTCTTTGGTATTTCAATGTATGTGGTTTTTATGATTTATTAAGAAATGTGGTTAAAATGCTCAAATGTCACATTTCATTTTATTTTACTATGTTTATTGATGGTTTTACATTTCAATTTATTCCATTTTATCGGTGTTTGCCCTTAATATCTTCAACTATGAGACCAAAACAACTACCAGCAAGCTTCTGTTGGCTCATAATAATTTTGGAGGTTACCGTGCATAACCACATTTCCTTTACTTGTACTGATTTGGGCTGAAGAATTCACTATGACAGTGCTGTCTTTTGTAGACAAACATTCCCCATTATTCCCTGACAATGAAAAAGAAAAGAAAACCAATCTTATTATGCGCTGCCCATAATAAGCCCTCTGACACAGGAGAACATTACAAAAGGGCAGGAGTGGCCAGATGAACACACAGTCATGTGTTTTGACATAATCTGACAATTGAAGTAAACAGAAACACAAAATACAGTATGTGCTGCTCATTTCAAGTTCTAAACAAAAATATGACAAAACTAAAATTAGTGAAATTCCTTGTTGCCAATAAGCTATTATAGTGATTTGTAACAAAGTCTTCCTACAAATATAACCAAATGTTTATGCCACTGGGTGGAAACAAATAATATGATTAATTGAAACAAAAATGTGCTTAGAATGTTGTTGAACTGACCATGCACCACTGTTATAGGAGACTATTACAAATAGGCAAAGGTTGATGTACAAATTAATAGAGAGGAGAAAATGAAAGCAGAGTTCTGAATTAATAATGAAAGTCTGTGGATTTTTAGATTATGTACTGTTAAACCCATGAAACATGCAGCTGACACATTATATTTTGTGCAATTAGAAGAGAATATTAATATAATCCCAATAAATCTGAGGATTTCCCCCATCCAGTAAAATATAGTTATTTTACTATAGTACATAACTTTACATGTTAGACAATGGGCCCAAAAGGACACCTTGTCCTCATGACAGTTGAGTTAAAGTTACTCTCAACAATCATAGAAAACTTTATTGGCAGAAGAAAATTGATGGTAAAAATAAAGAAATTCTTTATATCATCATGCTATCATTTCAGGTTGCAGCTCAAAAATTTAATCAATGACATATTCAAGAAGTTCACTTTATGCTGAAGTATTGCGATTAAAGATTACATTTTAATTTGACCTCAGCTAAAACACTTAAGTCCCATCAGACTTTGGTTTTTAAAACAATCAAGGTCTGGTAGAACAAATATATAATGAATTGTGTTTGATTACTGACATAAAACTGAATTTCGATGAAGAGCATTGATTTGATGCCAATTTCTTGCTTGTGAAGTAACTTGCAGAATAAAACATATTAGCTAAGTTATTAGCTTGATTGTCAGTTTTATTAGTCTATACTAGACTGTTTATTTAACAACAGACATGCTAGCTCTCTTAAAAACATTATCTTGAAAACAATGGCCTGGTTGAATAAAATTTGTTTACAGTTAACTTCATGAGAAGACCAGGTAAATAAATTTCCCCCCTCAGTCTGCAATTATAAAAAGCTGACCGACATTTCACAAAAACAGGTAGAGGGAGGACAGTGTCTCTCCGAAAAAAAAACAAAAAAAACAAAACTCTCCACTTCCTTATTGCCATCATTTGATAAAATAGGTTTTAAGCCATCATAATAACATGGTACAGAATTTTACTGGGTCTTTTCAAATATAACTTAGAGGGTAGAAATGTCAATTTTGCTTTTAACTATAAAAAAGTAGCTAATGTCTCTGAGTATAGCATTTCATAAACCAACTGATTATACATTAAATTTGGACAAGCTTAGAATTGACATGTATAGTTTGGATGAAATCTACACTAAACTTTATCTGTTAAAGAATTGCAAAATTATTAAAAGTACAAAACCGTACTTTGGTTGTTTTGTTTTTCAGTACTGTTTTCTCCTGGCCTATATTTTACTGTACCAGAATAAATCAAGTCCAAACAAATATATATATATATTTTTTAAATGTTGTTTGAAATAAATAAATCAAATCAAAACTGTGATTGAAACAAATCACATGTGAAAGCAGAAATGCGTGCAAACAGCTAATTGCTTCGGGCCTCAGGTCCAGAGTCGAACAGTTCGTGGGAGGATCAAAGTTCAGATTTTGAATACACTGCAAAGCAATAGGACAGAATAGAGAGAGGAGACAGGGAAGAACAGATAGACAAAGCAAGGATAATAATAATGCCCATTAGGGTTTATACAAGCTGAAAAAGTTAGGGTGGGGGATAATTAGAGGAGTATACCACTGGAGAGGTGAGAGATGAAAATAGATTATCTTTGTGTAATGAAAGATAAAAGATTTTTTTGCCATTAAACCACACTCAAACACGCACGCACGCAAGCACACCCCTGCACACGCACGCGCACAACTTCTCCACCCGACTCCCGGTTCTCCTTAACAAGGGAAGCAGGATGTCTTTTATCCCATTCGGCTGAAGGATCAAAGCTGAAAGGGCCACTCGGCTGAAACTGACCTCAATTTGCACTGAAGGCACCTTTCTGCACGATCCTATAGCTGCAACACGCCTCTCGCTGAACTTCACATATGCTGTTTCCCTTACTGTATGCACCACCACCTCATCCACTTAAGACACAGGAAATTTCTCAGTGCCTTCAGGCCATCAATACCACAATGTATGGCCTTTATGTTCACACATTATCTTCACTATTAATCAAATATGATGGCAGATATACCAATGTATGGCTGGTTTGGGTGGAATTGTCCATTCTCCACTTCAAAGAGCAGTCTGTTTTTAGTTTCCTCTTTGTGTCTTCTTTCTCACTGTTTTCACTACAAACAGCCCCCCCAGCTTCAACTCACCACCCACACATACAGTGTGGGTGATGCAAACAGATAATGTATTTATGTATACACACACATACTCTCTCAACCAGGATCTTGTATGCAAAAAGTTACTCAGAAATGTATTTGTTTCAGGTAGGTTGTTGTTTTTGTTTTGCCTTGCCTCTGTTGTTCCTGGGCAGATAATCCTCACTGTACACTGCCTTACACTTTTTTATATATTTTTTTCACACATCAGTGTATTTTCAACTAAATTTGTTATAACTGATTAGCACAAAGTAGTGCATAATTGTAAAACTTGTGATTTTTTAACTTTTTTATTGTAATAATGCCCCCAAGTAGGTATTTTATAGAACCACTTATACATTTTTCTGTAATTTAATCTTTTTGTTTTTGTCTCTGTCTTTACATCTAGAGACTGAAGTGTTTCCTTTTTTTTCAAGCAAAATAGCTCAGGTTCAGCCATGTTGGACAGTGAGTCACTATGAACATCAAGTTTAAAATTTTTCCACAAATTCTGAAATAGATTTACTGCTTCTATCACATGATCATGTTTTGATGTAAATATTGCATCCTAGAAGTGCTATATATTTGTGGTCATAGTACTCATGAAAGATGAATCTCCACCCCAGTCTCAGGCCTGTTTCAGCTGACCAGCTGACATTTCAAATGAAAACTTTGCAACTAATTTATAGTTTCTACTTATGATCAACTCCAAACAATCTATCCAAAAAGGAATGACAGTGAAGTCAATTTGGATTTATATTTTTTTAGTGATTGTTTATAGCTTCTTATATTTTGTTTTACATTTCTTCCTGCATTTACTAAGAATGTCCCTGAGTATTTCAACATTGTATTTTTTTCAGTCACTTTGGTTCTTTGGTTCAACATTTCAGACGATAAGAATGTTGTCATCCTAAACCTCCTTAAATTTCTGACTTTTGGCCCACAAACTGTCATCTATATCACAAGGAATATCTTCTCCTACACTGCAGTGTGTGTGATAATCTTATAAAGTGTCTTATCCAGCCTCTGCTGTGATATCATCACACACTGCATCCCTGGTAGCCAGAATTGTCATCTGTGCGTGTGGTTGGTGGTCATACACTTTAGTAAGTGCCAATATGACTTAACACATAAGTTATACACTTATGACTTATATACACTTAACTCCATTAAATTTACTTAAACTTAACTTAAACACATTAAAAAATATTTAATGGGGTTAAGGAAAGTAGGGTGAGAGAAACTCCATCAGCATTTTGTTGTGGATTGCAAATCATTGTCTGATGATGTTGGAGTGATGGAAATTTGTTATATATCTTCATCCTCTGTTTTGCCTCCTACACAGCCTCACTTCTCGTCCTCTTCCTTTCTGTCCCCATCCATATCCTTATTCTTTCCACAGAAATGTAACAATGTGTTGTGTTTCAGCTATCTAATCTATACTTGTGTTAAAGTTTCAAAGACTTGCATGCTGATTTCTGGTTAAGGAGATGCTCCAGACATAGGAACATCAGTACAGGACCAAGCTGGAAAATGCAATGTTCTAACTTTCAGATCTTAGTTGCATACCTTAAAACACAGGTCTCAAACTCCAGTCCTGGAGGGCCACTGTCCTGCAACTTTTAGAGAAGGGGGTAATTAAGCCATTTCATTCTAGCATTTTGTACCTGTGGCACATCTAAAAACTGCAGGATAGCGGCCTTTGAGGACTGGAGTTTGACACCCCTTCCATGGAATGTGGTAAAATAAATTAAACATAGTGTATTAGTTCCATAATAATGTCATGCTGATGCACAGCACTAAATAGAAACTCAAATGATGCACCTTTTTATCAACATATATTGCCTGAACATTGTTCTGAACAATATGAACTTAGGGAGTCATGTTCTCTCTGCTGGAGTGTGCTTTAGAGTTTTTTCAGAAAACTTGTTGATCATTGGTTGACTAATGCTTAGAACATCAACATACATAGAAAAAAATCAGGATATACCTGAGAGAATTTTCCCAATTCAGGACATATTTAGAAAAAAACAAGTGGAAATGTATATATTATGAGAACTTGTTCAAGCTTTCTGCTGAGGTTGTGGAGTTTCAAGCTGTTCAACAGAGACCCATATAATACAGATTGATCAACATGAAAATTAAAAATATAAAGACTTTTATGGATGTACGAAAGCATTCACAACTTGTTGAGAAAATGATTTTTTTATGTGTAAAAGTGACAGAATGATTTGAAGATTGATCACGTAGTTTTGAGCGTTTCAATTCTGTTCTGAGAAATGCACCAAAGCGATTGGTGCTCTGGTGCCAATCGCTTTGGGACCAGGAAAAAAACCAAGATTGAGAAAAAGTTGGATTGACTATGAAATGTTTTGGTGACAAACAAACATTTGCTTGTCACCAAACAAATGTTTCATGACAAACTGAGTTGTTTGCAGATTTTTGAGATTCAGGGTTTTGTTAGAGGATCAACTACTCTTGAGGAGCCTAGAATTCAACATGTGTTCCATGTGATTAGGGTGTAAATCAAATAGATATTACTTTATTCAATACTCTTATTATTATTATTATTATTATTATTATTATTATTATTATTATTATTATTATTATTATTATTATTATTATTATTATTATTATTATTATTATTATTTATTAAAGAATAAATTCATTCATTCATTAACAACTTCAGATTAATCTACCTTATATCCAGCTCCACAGCAAAAAGTAAACAACTTTGATCAATGTTGTTGTTAATTTGTTTTTAGGAGGTCATCAGTCACAAATTTTCCCCATCACAGAGTCCAATATTGTGTTTGTCCCAACATCTGCATAAAGATCTTAAATGACATTCTTGGGCGCCCCCTCCTGGTCTTTAATGAGCTTCAGTTTCTTTTTGGGTTTTTTTTATGGAGAAAAATAATCAGGACTCAGTCCAGTAAGGGGCTGGATCATCGCTGTCACCAATTCACCAACGGAAATGAGAACATATTATTAAATCATAGGTTTGAGAGCCAATGTGCTTCACAATAAGTCCAGTTAATGTTCATTGAGTTTCTCCTCAGTGTGCTGAATGCTCACATGCAAATCCACGGGATAGAAAACTCATGTGTAGCTTCAGAAGGCTCAGGGAAGTTAAGACCTTCTCTTCCTTTCACATGATTTTATTTTATTTTCACTTAATGTCATGTGCTCATTTTAATATACGAGTTTTATATTAATTCCGTATTGTCCCAATTAGTGGGTTAAGTACAATCCAAAATTATAGTTCTCACGTTTTTTAGAAAACACAGCATTTAATGAAACTATAAAGTGTTTGTTTCACTTTGCCAGCCTCTTTTATTTAAATCTTAAGAAATGTTTTTTTTATGCAGGAACACTATAAATGTATTTTGAATGAATTATTGAAAGTCACCTAGGCATTTAAATTCCATAATTTATATCTTATGTCTATTTGCAATCAACAATGTAGTAAGAATAATATAATAACCTAAATAGGAGTGGATTAAATGATACACCAGCAATGCACATGCCCTAAAGGATGTGATAGAACAGCATCATGATGTTAGTAAACCCAATAAGAAAAGGAAGCAGAGTGAATGACATCATTCTGTCAGTGGCTGTTTTCTTTCCTGCTCTCCTGCTAATTATGACTAGCCTGAACCAAATCCAAAACATAAATAACCTTCCACTCTAACCACCTCCACCTGTTTATAAACAAAAATAAAGGTCTGAAAATTCTCCAGCCTGCCACATCAAATTACGCTTCCATGGCTTCAGCTTGCCAAGATGCAGGAAATCAGTTTCTTTTCCATTTTAAGGGGGATGAGCAACAAACTCCATCTACATACCAAACATGTAGAAAAAAAAAGATATCTAAGAAGCACTAATTCAGAGTCATCTTTACCATGTTTTGTTTGCCTCCTATTTTGCTTGTAAAGCCCCCCTTTTTTTTCCCAGAGTGTTTCTCCAAAGTCTCCAGAACTGATCCGGACTGCGCCTCCTGAGACACAGTAGCCTGTTGTCTGGCCTGTGGGGGCTGAGGGAGAGCTGTTATGAGAAGGCAGGGAACATGTTATGGTAACCTGGGTGGTAAAAGCCTGAACATATTTGGGAAAATGCCCCTTTATACCCTCTCTGACCCTCCCATTTTCTTTCTCAAAATCTCTCACATCCCTGCTAAAATTCTCCCAGATCCTTTCAGTCTTTGCTGGCCGGCCTGAGACTCCAGTCTGCTTTATTATTTGATTTCTAAAGTTTGGAGTGTAGGTTTGGCAGACAATAACATTTAGATTTGTGTTGTTATTAGAAGTCTTTAGCATTTTGATGAAATCTGACATAAAACTGCTTTTAAATGTAACATCTGCATAAACCAACACAGGCAAATTAGCTGTTGGTCATTTTAAGTGCTGCAGCTGCAAAAGAATTATTTTAAAAAGAATATTTGGTACAATAAAATAAATACCTTGGATATTTTATAGAAATAGAAATAACACCATATTATTGCTTTTCCTCGATCCATTTCTACATCAGGCAGTATTATAATTTAAGCACAGCATTATAATAAAAAGCACAGGTTTTCACTGTCACAGCATATTGCTAGCATTTTATTAAGTTATGTTGAAAATTGTGTTCAAATTTAATGTAGAAAACACAGAACATTGAAATACCATTAAATACAAACTGAACAACCAAAAGCAAACAACAACATTTACCTCTGTATAGATATTGTCGGCCAGAGGTGGAGTTTGAAAATTTGGGGCCGATGGGAAATGATGAAAAACTGGCATCACTTACATTTTATGGTCATTTTTATAATTATTTTATAATTTTTTCTATAATTAAAAATTATACTATATCAAGTAGTTTATCTCTTTCCAAAATATTTTCTGAGTGATTCATTTGATCTTGGTTCAGTTAATTATGGGTGTTGATGTTTGCAGTGTCTGAGATACAATTATTATTACTTGAAGGAGTAGCATAAAATAGGCTCTACTATTTATGATCTAAAAGGTATAGAAATCATAGCAATCAAATTAACTCTAACTCTAATTACTATGCAATGAATCGGACATTCACATACTATAGTATACATTCTCATTTGACCTTTCACTTAAATTCTGAGGAATATACAGAAAAACTCCCAGTGGTTTTTGGAGGGATAGATCCCCATAGGAAGGTCATCAATTTATCCACCAGATTTAATGTAGCTCAGTCCCACTTCAACATTTTTTTTCTTTTGCAATTCTTATTGTATATTCACAGTGGTTGTGTTACAAACAGCTTTTATCTTTACAAGAAATAGCAACATCCTTTTACTTGTCTCCTTATTCCTGCTCTTTTACAGAATGCAGTTTTTCACTTTACCTACGTACATGATACAGTTAGCAATCTTGACCGCACATTTGCCTCTGTGGTATTTTATGTTATTCTTGAGGTATTATTGGAGGAACCCATTTTGACACTATATATTTCAGAATCATGAAATTTAATTTATATAAGTTCAACATAAAGAAGTAACGAATTTAGGTTGTGAAATGATAAGTGACAGTTTTGGGTACTTATCTTTTTACATGACTGATATTACTTTTCATTACCTTAACATGAAACTTGTGCAAAAAAGCAAAACAGAATACCTCTGTATCAGGCCACATTGTTTTTCATGACAATATGGAAAACAATGTGGGATTTTGGGGCCCCAGACAACAGCCCATGTTTATCTTCAACTCTGGACCAGAATTAGTTTGACTCTTTGTGGTATGGTATTATGAAAGATTTTCAGGTTGCTTTTGCTTTTATATACAAAAAAAGACTTAACACTTAGAAAAGCTACTAACCTTCCAAAAAAGCTACACGGTGTTGCAACCAGACTACTACTAAATTAGGATATCTACTAAATGTACTTTGAAGACCATACATGTTCATAGCATTATTCTTCCTTTGAGGCAAGCAATGTACTAGCATTCAGTCTGTCCTCCTTAAATCCTGCATTTTGTTCATCTGGGTGATTTTCCAAACTAAGCCAGGCACAGGCCTGGATTTCCTGAGTCCAGATTCTCCAGGAAAAGAGAGCTACTGCAGATAAAACAGCACTCAGAAACAAAACAAACCTAAATATCAGAGGTTTATTTAAAATCCTCTCGTCTTATATTAACAGCAGCGCTAAGGGGCAAGAGATTAGCCATGCTTGGGTCAGCGTTCCTCTGCAATAGTAAGTCTCCTAGGAATACATTTTTAAAATTTTTGTGGTACACATAAAACAGATTGTAACTGGTTTCATACTGGGTAATTGACAGAAATAATACATAATTAACGACCAACACGATAGAAAATCTGTACATAATATGACACTGTAATTTTCTTTACCAAGGTTGGGACCCCCCAGGTTAATACAATGTAAACACAGAGCATGTGATCTCCCAGCAGCCATCTTTGACACTGAAGGACTCCTGCTTGTTTGATGTGTTACAGTTGCTATGCCCTGTGCAGGAAGGAAGTGCTCACCCACTGCTCGTCTGTTCCATCTTCAGGACCGGCAAGAGGTGGGAGGAGGGATTTCAGAGCAATATTTACAGTGACCTTTTCCTCTCACTGGCCAGGGGCCCATGGGAAAAACTAGAGGAGACAAACAATGAACAATAGGACTGAGGGATGAGCAACGGTGCCAGCCCAGCATGTGCCATTACGGGACATGGATTAGACAGGGGTGAGGGAGGTCATGGTAACAACTTAAATTGCCATCATTGCCCATTATAGCACCACCTGGACACCTGTCCAGAAAACCCAAGCTGTCTGAAAAACACTAGAACATGAATTCAAATGTTTTCTCTTAAATGGCTGCTTAAAATAAGCAGAAATTGTAAAAGTTGTGTTTATATAAACCATTGCTTTGTGCAGGA
Organism: Gambusia affinis; assembly: GCF_019740435.1. Classification (NCBI taxonomy): domain Eukaryota; kingdom Metazoa; phylum Chordata; class Actinopteri; order Cyprinodontiformes; family Poeciliidae; genus Gambusia; species Gambusia affinis. The sequence goes on along the minus strand of NC_057877.1, from coordinate 20,616,382 downwards.
AGGAAGTGCTCTGGCTATATGTTTAGGGTTGTGGCCCTGCTGCAGTCTTTATAATTTTTCAGTCTGTAATGGGTTTTCTAAGACTGCCCTGTGTTGACCTCTACTCATCTTTTCATCAATGTTGATCAGCTTCTCTGTTACAGATGAAGAAAGACTGCCGCCACATTGTTTCATTGTGGAGGTGGTATGTTCAAGATGTAAGACAGGGCATTTTTGCTTGACCAAAGCACAGTTTTCTACAATTTTGATGTCTCCCTTTTTTGACTTTTAATGACTCTCTTCCAGCAACAGCTATATTTTTGCCACTCTACCTCCAATCCAAGCTGAAAAGTACAAGTCTAATAGTTGTTCAATGAAAACATTCTAGCACCTGAGCAGTAAATCTCTGCAGCTCCTGCAAAGTTATGGAACTATTGGTTCCATAACTTTGCTTAAGAGCACTGATTTATGCTCTTAAGTGAACAGCTTAAGTGAACAATCTAATAGGCTTGGAGTTGTTCCACACTATTTCCATATTTAGATAGTGCATTGAACAGTGCTGTGTGAGGTGTTTGTAATTATGTGTGTTCTTTGGTCTTCATGATTCTGTTTGTTCAGTAATGATCTTTGCAAAAAAAAATAACAAAAAAAACCTAGGAGGTTCTCACAGAACAGGCGTTTATAAATAAAATGCCAATAAGTCCGATCACAGCCTTTGTTTGTAGGAAAATTAGAAGTGGACAGGTTCAATGGGTATGAGTATACAGTAAAATATACCAACATTAGATTGTTGCCTGGCCACAAGATATATGTGATGTACCACTGATGCTCTCATTCACTGGCAATGGCTATACCACTGAGAATAAGATCAAAATCTTCCATCGTCATTGCTGTTAAGTAGGTGTTTATGTAGACAAACAGCCTCTGTGTGACATCAGCATCTGTGCAAGCTCCCAAGTCACAGTTTGATCCCTCAATTATCAGATTACCCCGTCTAATTGGACAATATGGTGTCCTTGGGGACTGGGCCTTGCCTTATCACAGAAATTCTTTCTGCTCTGCACAATTTGGTGAGATAAATGTAATGGTATTGGTGCTCCAGTGTGAGCCTGGGTGGTCTCTGTTGCATTTCTAATGATGCTGCGACTTTCCCAGAACAAGTGGAAATACCTCAGTGATGCACCGTGAAAAGAGAGACAAGGAAAGAGCAGAGCTCCCACTGCCTTCAGGATTGTTCAAGCAAGCTCCCACTACGTAAGATTCTCCTAAGAAAAATGCAGGTTGTCTTTATTTGTTGTTGTTGCAAAGACTATTCTGACAAGATGCTTTACATTTGTCATAAGATTACATAAAGTGGTTTAGTTTAACCATTTGAATGTGTATTTGAGGCAAAGAACAAATTTAAAAAATTCTTTCAAATTAATATGACATTTCACAGAATCTGCAGTCTTAAATTTGATATAAAAAAAATTCTTAGTCAACATTTGGCAATAAAACACATCAGTTTCATACCGATTGTAGACCGCAAACTGTGTAATAAAAATGTATTATCTGATCCCTTACTTAATCACAGATAAAGGGAATAATAAAGTGAATAAATATAGATGATTTTAGTCAGTTTTGCTGCATTTATTTAATTGATTCGTCCAAATATGTATTACAAAAATCATAATGGTCAAAATTTTCCACGCGTTTTATTTTGAAGGCTCTGGCCGGAAGTTGTTACAGAAAACAGGAAGCAGTCTCTGCAGACAAGCCTCTTTGAGCTGTGAGTTTCTATTTCTCTGCAATATTTTGTCCTTCTTTTCTTATAATGTGATGATAAGGATTGTATCACGCGATTTAGAGGACTATAAATTTTAGTAGGATTTCAGCCAAGGCGAATGACATTACTTGACTCTCTTTTTTGACATGGATTTGACCCACTAGCTTCGTCTAGCGGATGTTAGCTTAGGCTAACGTTAGCCCTCAAAATAATCAACAAAGAGGCTGTTTTTCATGTTTTTAATTTAAAATCGCCCATGAATTATCTTGATATCCTAAACTGAGGTGACTATAAGATATCAGTGTTTGTAAGTAATGAAATAGCAGTGTTCTAACTGTCCTATCGCTAAAAGTTTATGACAGGAGCGTTAGCTATGCCAAACTCTGTTCAAATTCTATAAACTTTTAATGTCCAGGGGCCGTTTCTTTTTTAAAGAACATATCGATTGCTTCTCACGTTCTGTGGACGATCCATGATAAATTCGGCGGGGTGCTTGCTAAGTCATTTCCACTTGCTAAGACATAAGTCATCTAGGCATTTCTAGATGACTGCAACAAGGCTGGACAGATTACAACTCAGCTGACAATCCATAACACACGTAAGCGTCTCACTGGAGTTATCTCATCTGGACGTACTAACACTAGTTTTAGGTGAAACGCTATCCTAAAAATAAATTTAAGTTTTTCTATTTTACTGTTGACAATAAATGATAAATATGTAGTTAACCTGTTAACCTTTAATAGATAAAATAACCTAACATGCATATTTTTTGGATATGGATATGGTTTGTTCAGGTACCTTTGTACCTGGACAAACCAATTTATTAAATCTCTTTAGTCTCAATTGTGCATGATAAGATAAAACCATTAAACGTAAATTTAATTGTTATGTGGTACAGCGATTGTTAAAGATTCCTTCATGCTGAATTTTAAAAGTTCTCCCGGCGACTGATTATTTTGGTCACTGATAAATCTGTTTAGTAAATGTCCTGCTAAACAAGTCTCTTCATATGTGTATACATACTGTATCGTAATTTAATCTTTTATGATCGTATAAGCAATTTTTACATTGCATGGCTTAATCATGCTTATTAAAATAGAACTTGTGAAAATGTTGTTTTTTTTGCAACAGAAAAAAAACTTAATTTAAAGTTTATTGACCATTTTAGAAGCTGCGTATCAATGCCCTCTTTGGAAAACAGCTATGTTTTTTCTGTGATCTTGCTTCTTTTAATTTTTTTGATTAAGAGTCTCTGTTATTGTATAAAGTCTTGTCTCTTTTTTCAGGCTCATTAAGTGTAGTGTTTTCAGTCTCAACACGTTTTGCGCTTCTTTAATCCCTTTTTGTGTTGCTTAGTCAAATATTGCTGTAGCATAGGCTCTTAAGTAGGTTTGTCCAGGGAAAACAGTACTTCAGCATGTGTGTTTGCTCAACAGATTGATTGGACTTGAGAGTGAAATAGAGCAGATGATTGACAAGTTCACAGCAAGCTGGGGTTGTGTCCTACAAATGTCTGTGATTTGTGTTTATATCCATGCTAGCAGGGCCACACTTAGAGCACTTTGTCTCACCTTCTCCTCCACTTCTCCTAAGTCAGAGGAGGGAAGGGGGAAACACAGGGGCAAGGCTACACTGATCCATTTCCTGTCCCCTCCTGGGGCTTTAATTGAAAAATTTGGGTGGCCCTGCTTGTTTGTTTTGGTGGAATGTGGTGGGCTGTATTTTCTAAGGCTTTCCTCAGTGACACTGCTCCGCTGAGGCTGGGGTGAATTGAGTGACGGGGGTCAGGCCAAGCCCTATTTACTAACCAAGATCACCCTAACTCTTTATCCGCCCCCTACACTCTTTGCGGTGTGCCCCACCTGGTAGCCTCAACCCAGCTAAAAGCCTTAGCAGGCCACTGGTCTCCACTCTGTGGTTCCTCTGTTACAGTGAACCTTGAATTTACAGACAGAGAAACAGAAGTCTGAAACTTAGAAACTTATTCACAACTTAAAAATAAGTTTATTGAAGCATCACAATTTCACCCAACAAAATTTAGAACCCTGTATTTATTTGTGCTTTAAATTGCCAATGCTGTGGTTATTGACATCCCTGGTTTTAATTGCATCCATTTTCCCAGCAGGATAACAACACATCCCACAGAATTTCAGTAGGCTTTCTTTCAAGATTCTGCCGTATGGTTTGGGTTATTAATCTTAAGATATCCAATAAGAATCCCATCTGATTTTCATTTACAATGTGTTGTTTTGAAGAGCTCCTGATGCCATGCGCTCGAAAAATATTTCTAGAATGCTTGTGAGAGAAACAGACTCTGAGCATCACGGCCCCTCTACTCTATTTCACAATGTCCATCAGGTGTTTTTTCACATTCATCCTGCTTTACACAAGTCTCATCTAAAATTGCTGAGCTGATTAAATTTGTTTAATCTCTTCAAGGATCGCATTCAGTAAAAGTCCAAGTAGAGTCTATCAAACTATACATATTTAACCCTCCTGTTATGTTGCAGGTCAAATTGACTCGTTTTAAAGTTTAAACATTTTTAAAAAATAGTTGGAAGTATTTTTTTTTTGCATGAAACTTTTTCTATTTGTCTTAATAGGCGCACTCCACATATGAATTGAAACTGTATTCTTTTTACACATTTGCACCACCCCCTGCGTCTACTTTTTACATAGATACTGTTCGGGTCAATTTGACACGGCAGTCGAGTTGAAGGGTAAAAAAGATTTTAAAAAATGTCCAATTCTATATGTTTCCTTGCAGCTATGAACCACATTTCACCACACATACACATCACACCACACACATAGATGCACACGTGCATGCACACAATCCCACTTTCTCACTGTTCTCTTTACTTCACTAGGAAACTGCAACAAAGCAGGTGTTCATACAACTTTTGACGGGAACCTTTTCTGTTCCCGTGGGCTAACTCCACCCACACTGAGTGACACTCGGTAGAAGTGGGGAAAACATTAATACTCTCTGCATGACTCATTTGCCTTGATTTTAATCAGTCGGTCAATTTGACCCAGAACAGTTTACATGTCTCAAGTTCAATTATAAAGATCACCCATTGAAAGAAAAAAACCTAAATGTAATATAAATTTTTTTACAAAAGATCCATTTTGAGAAAATTATTGTTTTTTGTGTCTAGGTTTTTTTCAGTGGACATAAAAAATGTAAATTCCATTTTTTAATGTCCAAATGAGTAAATGAGTAAGTTGTTGCCATTGATCCTTTATTTGTGAGAAGTTAAAAAAAAACATCATTGTGCAAATATTGATTGAAATGGTTAGTATCAGAGTTAAAAATCAGATACAAAAATATTTTGGAGAAATCTTTTGGTTTCTGACACTATTGCATGATTAAACACTCACAGGGTCAAATTGACCCACGAACATTATTGCTGTATCCCAGAAATGAACATAACAGGAGGGTTAAGTTTGTAGCAGTAGGGAAATTAAAACTTCTTCTGGCAAACAACCAGCTAGCATGTTGCTTTAATTTATCGGTTACTATGGAGACTTGGTGACTCCAAGATGCCTCTCTTCACTGCACTTTTGTTACATCTCTAGAAATTATGCTACATCCCTTACCTGCTCACTGCACATGGTGGGAAGATAAACTGGTCCTTCTCCAGTGTTTTTTTTTTTTTTGTCACAGTTCCAAGTCACTAATTGATGTCTTGATGAAAGGGTTTTAATCCATCAACTCATTTCTTGGTTTTAATCCTTTCTCTTATTGCTCTGACTGTAGATATGGGGACGTTTTAGTTAATTGTTTTCATTTGTTAACTTAAGATCATTTAAATTAAGCATATCTTACATGTTTTATTTGAAGGACATGTTCTCATGTCTTTACCTTTTTGAAGTGTGGCTCTAAAAACCCAGGGAAAAAGGAATTCATAAGTTAAAAAAAGAGAAAGTTCCTAGAACATTATCCAGTTGTACTTTCACTGAGCAAATTATGTAAAATTTAAAGGTCATTTTTTTAAATAGGAGATTAATTCACATTTTCTTTAATTTGCTTAGTAGTCAAATAAATTTTGAGAAAGTTGCACAAGAAAAGTAAGAAACAAATGTATTTTTGGTGCTTTTATTCAATATGAACTTAATTCAGTTAAACTGTAATACCAGTTTGAGACTAAATTTATTCCAGAAAAGCAGGAAAGAGAGTTTTATTAATAATAAATTATTTGAATAATATTCAAGCATCCTTTGAAAAAATACTTCTAAATCAATTAAAACCCTATCAATAAAAGAAAGTAATAACCCTATCAATTTAAATATTTATTCTTTTGTTAGATTTTATATGTAGTTGTGAAGTACAGATTTTTGCTGTAACATATTGAATTTCTGCTCCATTATTAATAACATTGCTTCTGTTTTGACTCTGGATGTTTCTCACGCTTGTATTTTTATTGTCTTTTTACATAAACCAACCGGGATAGCAACGTTCCAGCCCGGCTCACCAAGGTTCAGATTGCTCCACTGAGCCTTGTCACCAGGCAGAGCCGCCTGTCTCCAGCCTCCTAATCCTCTGAAAACATTTTCTTACAGTTGCAGACCTATTCTTCATATTTCTGTTTATTGTTTCAAGATTGTTTTTATCTGGGAAATTGGCGACTTCTCTTCATTAAGCCTAACTCAGTGAAGCGCTGGAGACCGACAAACAAACAAACAGATAGCCCCAAACATAACAGAGCCTGTGGGTAAATATGATGCTGGTAGGATGGGGAGCCAGAGGCAAACATCTGATCAGTTTGTCTTCATGAAGAGTCTCCATGAACTTTCAGGCTGGCTGCTCTGCAGAGGAGATGCTGACTCATTGTGGAAACGGTCAGCAGTCTCTGGACAAGTTTCCAAACAGACTCTGCACAGTCCGTTTTAATGGAGCCCATTTATATGGAATCTGATACAATTCACACATATTATGGTCAATTTCTGGCTATCAGCTACATTAGGCCGTCCACATCTTAGAGCGGCGTGGTTGTGAGCGAACAGTAAAGAAGATTGTTTAGGGTCGGCCCAGTCATCCTAGGCTGGGAGATGTTTGGTTGCCTCTGTGCATTCAGAGGAGTCGACGGGATCTTTGATGGAATCTAGTGTTTATGTAATGATGGGGAGCACAGAGCAAAATGGTGTGTGTGTGTATGGTGCTTAGAGGGGGATGGATTGAGGGTGATGAGCTGTTTTAAATGGGTCCCTTTGTGCCCGCTGAACCCATCACACACTCGCTTACACTCACACTCCAGCACAAATTTATGCCAATCATTGCCATATGTGAGTCACCTTTTAGCTCTGAGGGCTAAATGATCCAAAATTTGAACGCCTTATTCATGACATCGTCGCGGGGCACTGGGTTGTATGTGTTGCGAATTTAGGGAGTCAGCTAGTTTAGATAAATTTGTTTATTTGTGTGCTTACAGTTTTTCATGTTTTTATGTTAGAATAATTTGAATCATTGTCATTCAGATAAATCCTGAAGACATTATCTGATGCTTCACTTACAACAATATTTATATTCTTTTCATTGTTGCTAGGAGTTGGTATAGCCAGAGGAAAATATGAAGCGGTTAGAATTGCATTGAGAGTCTAAGAGAAGAAAAATCTTTCTTATTGTTGCCAGGTTTTACTAAATCTATAATCTAATCCATGCAAGAGTTTTATTTATGCATAATGATTGTTTATGCACATGTTTCTCTATCTAAAAAAAAAAATGAAATGGAAGGGAAAATGCTAAAACCAACTAAAAATATCTTATTGCTTTAGTAGCATTTGTATTTTTAATGCACTGAATGTAGCACATTCTTCATGTTCAAGAACTAAAAGGAGATGCACTAATTTTGTCTAATTTTATCATGCATCTCGTGGGAAGCAACAGTTTCAGATAATCAAGACAATCTGAGATAATCAAGTTAGTTTATTATTCAGAACTTAAATGTGTGTGAGAGTAGAAGAAGCAAACAGATGTCAAAACTGGATTCTCGATTTGCCGTTTGCTCTTTTTATCAAATACTCTTCTGATCCTCCCTGCAAAGCATTAGGCTTGGTAGTGCTTCTATGAAGAAAAGATTGTGTGGGCTTGAACTACATGATTCAGGATTTTGGTGGCCTTATTTTGTTTGGTTTTGAAGAGTGACCTGCTGATTCTGATTGTCATTCAAAGGTCTGTAACACATATAAACTTATTCATTTTAACATGACTTTAGTTCAAGAAACACTAAGCTTAACAGAAATCACTGGCACTTTGATAGAAATTGTCATTTTGAATTTAATACAAAATAGAGAATGTCATATTTTTTTCTTGATTTTGACGGAAATGCATATTCCTCGTTTTTGTTTGCTTTTTACTTAAGGTAAAACAGAATACAAAGAAACATGTGGATTGTTTAGGCATCTCCAAACTGAAAGAAGTGCAGGTTTTCTGTTTTGATCTATTTAATGGAAACTAAAAGGTTCAAGTTTTCCAGTTTTTGATCATTAGTTAAAAGCCAATCAACAAAAATCTATTTCTATCTTTGGCTGAATGGTCTGAGCATTGTTGCATAATAAAAAAACAACGATAAAAAAAGATCCAGCAAAAATCTAGTAATTGGCTAATAAGTTGATCTATCTTTTAGATATGGATGCAGATGCACTCTTTACAGGTCTGGATTGGCTATGATAAGTTATTTAAATAAAAAATTTGTAAACCTTTCATTTTTTTGTAATTATGAATTGTTTCAGTCACACTCTTTAAAGCACACTGTGATTCAACAACGTGAACTGTTACTGATATTTTTTTGAAGATTATGTAAAAAACAAAAGCTCTAAATCCTTTTGTAAAGGGAATAATCAAAACAATAGTTTTCTTTACAAATGATACGTAGATTAAGTTATCTTCAATATTTCAACTCATAGCTTAATTTGGCATTGAATTAATGTACTTATAAAAAAATGAGTAGAGAAAATGTGTAATTTTTTGCCATTATAGTTGTCGAATCTTTTTTCTTATTTTTTAAATAGATGTTCAAAGATTTTATGTTGACATAACCTCAACAAAAATGTTTTTTACATCCTAGATGTAAGTTAAAAAGACATTACTCCTCTACTCAACAATATAAACAATTTCTATTTAAAAAATATTTTGCATAGTTTTCTCTAACAGCTGCTGTATAATTAGAGGCAACTCTGATGTATGTGACCTTCAAAGGAAAGTAAAGAGTGATACATGGGAGAGTGGCAGCATCATGACTGAGGGATTTCGGCTGTAAAAAGGAAGCTACAAACAATCTATGATTAAATTTAGCCAACAAAAAAAGTTGGGGCTTGACACATGTTGGAACAAAGTGGTTTATCATCTTCTAATGCCCCCTAGAGGCTCGTCATTTTATCCCTTTGTAGGAAGATGCTGCCCCCTTAAACGGTTCCAGTTGGGATTCTTTTCCTTTTCATCTTGTTCTAGAGCAAGAAAAAAAAGAGTTTGCAGTTAAGCGTCCGTTTGAATAAAGTTACAATTTCTCTGACCGTGTTAGCAGGGTATTTGTGGTGATGCATGACATGAGGAGTCCCATTACTTGCGACTTGGTTCCTTGTGTGAGCGTGCGTGATGTTCCACACGTGTGTGTGTGGGTGTGTGCTTGCTGGATGTTGCAGAGAAGGGTCTGGGCAGTGTTCCCGTGTCCATGAGCAGCCCCCAGAGTAAAGTAAACACAGCGGCTCTTTTCTCATCCCAGCCGTCAGCAGGCTCTCCCCAGGCCCGCGCCAGAGACCACACACCCAGACCACACACACGCACACATCTACACACATTCATGCACACACACGCACTGCTCAGAACTCTCTTCAGATTCTTCCTCACGCTCGCATACGCACAGACCACACAACTCCAGCCCGGGCCCCTCGCACGCAAACCTCGCTGAGCTGTCATTTTGCCCAGTGTCTGTCTATGTGTGTGAGGGCGTGTGTGTTCATGTGTACTATATAGGACAGAAATACTCCTGGAAGTAGAATCTGAATCTCATCCCCCCCACCCCCTCTCCTCGCCACTCCCGCTCCAAACATGTGGGATTGATGAAGGATATACCAGGCTCTTGTTTTAGGCCTGTTGACCTCTTATCTTCATCATGTCAGATTCAGAGCCCCTCCATTTCCTCTTAACAAGCGCAGGGCAGCAGCAACAGCGCGAGGTAAATCCCTCTGGAGGTTTGTCTTTAGCTTTGGGATGTTGGTGTGGTCCAGGAGAGAAGGAGCTGTTCCAGAACATTCCTCGGACAGGTTCCTATTCTGCTAAATTTTTGGGTCACTACAGTTTTGCTTACTTTGATGCATCTGTGTTTCTGATTGGCTTTTTTTTTTCAGTATTGTTCTTTTAAATGAAGTGCCATAGAAGTTGTAGTTTGCTCTATTTTTTAATCCTCTCAACCACATATGCATAATTTTATACCTTTTTAATAAACTGTGTGCTTTTTTTTGTTTTAGTTCTTTTCTAGTTAAAGTAAAAATAACATTTCTTAATTTTTGTTTAGCACCTTAAATGTATTCAAATATATTTTAATTTCAACATCTTACAAAACATTGTTATACATCTTCTGTACTGGTCATAAGTAATTTTGGGGAATTTCTTGACACAAAAGTCTAGATATGGTCTATATAAACATAAGCTGGTTCTGGGAGATAAAACAGATTCTCACTTTGTAAACAGTTGCGATGAATGACAGGTTGAAGTATGTTGTGTTATACTTAAGGATACATAGAAGCATTATGATTCTGTGTTGTGTTTTTTCAGTGTTAATCAAATCAATTTTATTTAGATGCACAAATTTAGATCTTGAGAAGGATTTCATTTCTTTCTTTTTCAGAAATTTGAAAATATAATATTAAACAGAATTTTGTCTAGGTTTTTTTCTATGAATGTAAAAATCAATAATTCTGTGATATGTAATTCAGCATCATTCATAGAAGTTGAAAGCACAAGAGGATAAAACACTGCAGAGGTATCTTGTAGTATCATTTTAAACAACTTTTTCCAACTTTTGAATTCCATTTGGCCTCCTTTTAAATACCTTACTAACCCTGAAAAAAAGTCACAAGATACTGAGTTTTAGATAATATCATTCCAAAAATCAATAATGGAGTACAAATTCTTGTAAAATTGCACAGTCAGGACAGAGTCCTTGTTGCTTGCCAATCACCTTCAAACTGAAGATTATCGACAGCACCACCTCTTGGTGCTTAAGTTTGGCACTTCCACCAGATGCTGGTCAAGCATAATAGCTGCCACTTCATGTCACCATTCAGCCAAATATGTTTTGAAATTAGAAAATAGGAAAAACCTGTCGTATTTGCCTACATTTTTCTATCTTTTAAAAGCGTGTTTAGGATATGGTGATGAATTTAAAACCTATTTCCTCTCAACCGCCTTCCAAGGAGAAACTGTGCTTTTGAGTCCATTTGTTTTCAACCTTGGTGGTTGTTAGAAGCAGCAGTTATCATTGTATTGTCCCTTGTTTTTATTGGAATAATTTAATGGTTTCAATATCTGAATACTGCTGCAAGTCCCGACTCTAAAGCTTGAAAGTTGCCAACACAAGAATCGGCTTTCTGTGTGTATCAGAGTGGAAGTTTCTCTTTTCTCTAGTTATTGATGACACAGAACTAAATTTGGGAATATGGATATCTTCCTTTTTTCTGAAAATGTCGCTTTAATGTAAATTTAGACAAATTTTGTTGAAAATTTCAAATCTACATATCTGTGAGCTGTTTGGAGCTTCTTATTGATCAGTTCAGGCCTCTCACATACAACCACATTAGTATTGGACTGTGAAATTTCATATTTCTTGCGTATTCTTAATTTTTGAGTCTGTGCAGAAAGTTACCACCATGGACAAGCTAAGGGTCCGGTCTGTGTGAACTCCTGCATTGTTTGAGGTGAACGTGTTCTGGCTGCAGAGCGAAAGGGCGGAAGCCCAGCTCAGGTTGCTTAACGAAGCTGAGCTTGGTCAGAGACCTGGCAGTAATTTATTAGCAAACATATGCTCAGCTGAAATGCTTCCTTTCATATTTTTTTTTTTTTTTATGCGAAACCCTTCTCTCTCCCCAACATGAAGTGATTTGCATGGTTGCTCCTTCTTTGGTACCAGAATGTGTACAGTATTGTGTGGGCTTATGAGGAATGATTGGGCAGACCAGGTTTATTTATCCTGCGCTGTGAGGTTTACATTCTTCCAATCCTCTCTGCTCTCTGTCTGTTTCATTCTTGGCCGCTTTCTCTGTGTTTGCTAATATTTGAGAGATAACTTTTGCAATGCATACATTGTTTGGAGACGGAAATGAACTTTGAGCCAAATTCTGATCATATTTTGGTAAAAAGTCTAAATATCTGGCATGAGTACTAGGTAAAAATTCTTGTTGAATTTATAAAATGGTTTGTGTTATTACTAATATTGTACATTGTATTGTAAAAAATTAACCTCCTATGATTCCTTATTTGAGTTTTTATGGAACATGGAAATAATAAAAAAGAAATGAGACTAGTATAAGTTTTAAAAGTCTTATTAATTATTCCATTTTCTAAAAGATAAAACCCTTGTCCTTTAATAATATAAAGTCTTTTTTCATTGGTTTTATGTTTAAATTATGTCCTTTATCTTATATTACAATGTTAAATTTTGGGTTGATTCCACTTTTCATTTACTTTTTTTTATTGCTGACAGATAACCACAACTAAACCCATACTTGTTCAAACATTTTAAAAAAGGCCTCCAAACATATTTAGATTAGAGTTTGAAACTGAATTTGTTTTCAAAGTTTGTCCAGATTAGAGATGCCAAGTAAAAGATATACAATTTCAGATTGTTCCTTTTTCCCAATTACTAACAAACTAAAGATGTGACAAATTGTAAGGAATCTGACTTCAATGCAGGGTAATCCAGTGTAAATTTGAACACACACTTTTACAGTAATGCAACTTTTCAATGGACATTTGGGAATATATTTGTTGATCTAATGTTTGTATAGAAGCAAAGTATGCAACAAATTCAATTAGTTTGGTTGTTGAGTTCTTTTCTCTAACTTAAATGGACCAACAGGACATTCTGTAATGTTCTGCGAGAAGGCTGCATTTCGGATGCCATCCAATTCTTACCATTGTATGTTGTGCTTGTCCAGTTGCTGATTGATCCAGAGCTGCACTGCGACTCAGGTCAAAATGTCACGAGCACGCCCGCCACCACTAGTCACAGGCATCTCACCAAAGGAGGGACCAGCATGGACCAAAGTCACCATTCGTGGAGAGAACCTGGGCACAGGCCCTGCTGATCTCATTGGTAAGACCTTTAGAACTAACTGAACATTTCAGTGCCAGTAGAGTCATAGTTTGTATTTTTGTTCATTTTTTTATATATATATATTGATTTAATTTTCATGGGAGTTGACTTTTGGAATGTGGAGATTAATGGCCATTCAGGTGTTTTGTCTTATTGTCTCTTGGTGAAATATACATAGGTGTTATTTAAATTAAGTAAATATTTGTTCTTAAAGGTCTTTAAATTCAAGTATGTGGAGCTAACAGGTGAAAGATATTCAGTCTTTCAACAATTGCAGTGTTTTGATATGACAGAGAAAAGTTGGCGCATAGTAATAAAAAGTTACTAATAATTTGTGAAACCTGCAAAAATAAGTGATTTGAGTTTGTCATGCGATTATAAAATGTAACACAAGTCAACAGAGAATTCTAAAAATATTTTAACTTTCTTAAAGTATAAAAACAAAAAAGAGCACTTTTCTACCTCATTACCAAATTAACCATTAAAAACTATTTTTAAACTCTAAACTGATAAGATTCAAATTACCACTGTTGATATTAATTATACTAGCCAAAATATATTTTTCACTCACCAGATTTTTGAATCAATCAGATTTTTGATCTTGAATGCTAAAGATCTTTAAATGTGTTTTACTTTGACACAACCATGTCTCACTGGTAGTTTGTCTTCGTTAGCATATAAACAAATTTATTTATAATGTTCATTGGCTTTACCAGTATTTAGATCAGTGAGAAAGTCCAATGATCTCGGTTAAGAAGAACGGTAGACTTATAAAGTTTGGGAAACATGTTATTCAAAGAATATCAGTTCAAATGACATGAGTACACATTTTCCAAACTGTCACCCTCAGTTTGGAAGGAGGTTTGTCAGGATTTTCAGAAATAACCCAGGAACCACCAGGTCTGAAGCTTCTCATTAACTGTAAACTGCTGGAAGCCAGTTTTACTCCACCATGGACTGAGGGAGTGTCATCCAGAATATAATATGTCTTGTTAACACTCAAGACCAGAATTCACATTTTAACATAATGTATAACTTTTTTTCTATTTATGAACATAGAAAAACTGAGGCTTAAAAGAAAAAAGTCAAATGACTTTCAAGCTCAAGCCAAACTTGAGCTTGAAACATCTTGCTCTCATTAGATGATTTTAACATCACACTTTGTCTTTGCCAATATTTTCTATCATATTTGCCAGTTCCTGTAAAAACTCTGATGGCCGTTCAAAGGACCCACAGACTTCTCTTCATCAGGCTGCTAGCTCCCTGGCCAGCAATACAAGTCTATTCTTGACCATCCAAGTCCCTGGGGCCTTGACTAGGACAATTAGATATGCACAAATGTGTGTGAGTGCTTATGTATTCAAACAAAGTGGCCTATGTAGAACAGATGCAGGAAATGGGGCTCTAATGGGCAAATTATTTACGGTTTTATGGGCTATTTGTTGATCTCCTTTAGCTGGATGACATACATGCCAAGCGCTACCAGATCTCCTCTGCTGAAAATGCCCAAGTTCTCCCTGCCTCACGAAGGCTTTGTGAGGTTCTAAGAAGAGGCTGACAGATGTCGGGGCAGAGTGCACATTGTGCCAGTAATGAGCCACTTAGCACTGAGGAGTCACTCACATTAAGTTTAAGCAGTTGAGTGAGTTGGAGGAAGATCAAGGCCACCCACGCCAGCTGTGACCCCGGCTTGAGCTTCGACCTCTGGTGACAGTTTGACTAAACTTGCTGATAGACGACAGCGCTGTCTGAGCAAGCTCTTCTACACTGCTCCATATTTGTATTCCTGTGCATGTGTGCTTGCATTGCAAATGTTTATTTGTTCCCCCCAGTGTGGGGGTGTGCGTGTGTGTGTGTGTCTGTATGTATCTTTCACCTTTTTCTTTCCCTCTCCATCTCAGGTCTGTCCATCTGCGGCCATAACTGCATGCTGACAGCAGAGTGGATGTCGGCCAGCAAAATAGTGTGCCGTGTGGGGCCTGCCAAAGATGACAAGGGAGAAATCATCGTCACCACAAAGTCCGGAGGTCTCGGGACCTCGACCGTCTCATTTAAACTGCTCAGGCCAGAGAGGATTGGTAAGACTCGGAAGGGAAAAGGTCAACGAACCCATGAAGTGCCCATGAGCGCTGCAGTTATTGATGATGTATGTATGGCTTGAAGTAAACTTTAAATTTAGATTCTTCTGGCTATCTTTCAACAGTGGCTTGAGCCCAGGTTGGTGGATTGCAAGACTAATTGATGACAGATTCCCCCTCCTGAGCTGCCAAACTGTGCAGCTCCTCCTCTCTTAAAAACTTCTGAGACCTTCACAATTAAACATTCACTCTAACAAATAATTTTACTTTTAAAGGCATTTTCTTGGTCTGGGTTTTTATTTATTTGTGTTAGGAGACTGAAAATAAGTAGGTGCAACATTTCAAGAGTTTTTGTTAAAAATTTAAAAAATTATCCTATTTTTTAAAAAAAAATTCCCTCCAGTTTACAAGATTTTAACAACTTCAATAAATTAGTTTTCCCTTAAGATTTCAGGGATTTTCTTGCTTTGTCACTCATCACTTCATATTATTGTTTCAAAGTCTTTTTTATGCAAATTTTTTAAGCTACGTTTAATTAATATAATTCTTGCATTTGGTCTTTTATGACGCAGTTTCAGTTGCACAAGCCGTATAAAAATGCTGTATTTTATTTGGTATTAAAATATAGAAAAACATAATGGATACATGAACCCACGGTTGACTTATTTACTGTTTGCATGCTTGTAAAATAAATGAGAGCAGGTGTGTTTATGTGTGAGCCCATCTGGGATGTGTTCTGACTGTGTCCCGCCTGTCCTGCAGGTATCCTGGAACAGTCCGCCGTGTGGGTGGATGAGGTGAACTACGACATGAGGACGAATCGCAACAAAGGAATCTCCCCCTTCTCTTTGCGTCCCAGCAATCCACTGGGCATCGAGATGGACAAGTACGGATCGCAAACATACAAAAATGCACACATGCCATCTCACTGCCATAAACATGAGGGCTCTCAAGTCACTGAGTCATGGGTTACATCTCTAAACAGACCCAAACTCTCCCCATATGCTGCCATTTGAAATATTATACCAGCATGGCAGAGGCTGAACTGCTCCGCGCAGGGAGTGGAAACAAAATAATTGTGTATAAAGTAAAGAGGAGGATGATAAAGAGACATTTGGAAAGGACTCTGGGAGAAAACGTCACACTTACAGCGCCTCGCGGAGCAGGCAGTGTGCTGATGGCTCCCACGCGTCGGCCAGGGAGGGCAGAGCTTGTAACTTATAGTTTGTCTTGTCAAGTTCTGACATTTCTGGCTCAGTATTTGTTTGACTTAGAGGGTCTGGGGGCAAGTGACCGCTCGTGGCCAGAGACAAGACCCCCATAAACAGGCTGCTCCATTGACTGGCTCCCAGAGATGCATTAAACATTCACCGCAGCGTGTCTCCGTGTTTGCCTTTCAGTCAGATTAAAGCTATCTCTGGTTGATATGTAACATGAAGGCATTCAAAAAGAGTCCGATAGGTTGTTTACATTTTTCTGCAGTGATCTCACTTTTAAGGTTTGCTGCTGTAAGTATTTAGCAGCTTTAAAAAAAGACAGGTCACTTATAACTTCCACTTGTGAGGTATTGCTTACAAATGCTGCGATCTCTGATAGAAACACTTAATGCACAAAATTTAAACCCGCTCCTGAATTAAGGGTTGAAGCCTAAATATTTTATTAAGATTTAATCACACCCTAAGCTACATTTATATTTTAAATGTTTTTTTACGGTATTGCTTTTTAAAAAAATCTTTTATTTGTATCAGAAGCATAATTACAGATCATCTCTTCTTTACATGAAAACATTGTGTATACTACACATAACGATGATAAAAAGAAAGATTAGGGATATAAACAAAATTAAAGTAGAAATAAATTTAAATCTATTTTGACCTTTTAAGAACAGGTGTAAAATTTTTACTAAATAAAAGTGAATAAATCAAATCATCATAGTAAATACAAATATTTAAAATTAAGATGAAGCCAAACTAAACAATAAGACTAAAGATAAATTTACTTTAAGGTAAGAATAGGAATGCATTTGAATTATGCATCTTAATGACTTAAATTAGTAAAATACCAAATTAAAAAGACATGTTTTAAGCTTTCTATTCAAAACTTCTATGTTCTGTAATTTTCTTAAGAAAGCTGTTTAACAGGCAATGACTGCCAATTTTTGCTTAATAAGCTTTTATTTTAAATAAATCATATTACTTAAAAATACAAAAATATATAAAATCTGAAAGCTCCCACATTTTTTTAATTTTGTGAATCAACTAACAACATATTCTTCTATATGCTCAGTTTTTTGAGAATATCATAGAGGTCAGGGAGAAATGCTTTGATGTGTGCATTTTCTGTTGGATTCAAAACAACCTCAGTCGAAAAAAAATCTGTGCTGAGGTTTACTTTTATGCTCAGTGTTTGTTATATTTTAACTGTTGAGTCAAAACAGTTTACATAAATATGTTTGTGTGTGGTATAGTTTCCTAGGGAAAGAATCAAAATCAGCAGGTCAGACTTCAGAGAAAATCCGAAATCTGATGAGTGCATTGCTAAAATCTTCATTATGTCAAAGCTAAACTCATTTCAGAAATGTAAAATCTTCTTGCTACATTAGAATTCTAATGTAGCAAGAATTCTACATTAGAATTCTTTCAATTGGACATCATTGGATTTGTCCAATTGAAAGGTGTTATGGATGCTGTTTGTCTGTGTGGCTGTGCATGAAGTCCAGCTGTGAGATTTTCAAACACCATAAAATGTTGATTTCTGAGGAACATTGTATGAGGAAAAGCCAGATCCTCTGTTCTGCTTTGTTTTTATTCCTTAAAATAGTTTCAATTTGAGTTCTGCTTGATGGAAGACATTTTTGTCATAAACATGTACAATTAAACAAATATTCTCTTGGTATCAGTTCCACCATTCAGGAGTAAAAGATATTAGAATACATACGGCAACATTTCTGGTCATTTAAAATTTTACAGACATTTATTATTTTTTATTAGACTAAGAGCTTCAGAAAGATGTAAGTCCAATCCAGAGTAAATATTTTCACTTGGAAGTGTAAATGAGCTGAAAATCAACTGAAAAAATTAAATATATGTTGAAGTGGGAGAAGAGCAGGAACCCTGGCACTCCCGTCCACAGGAGGAACATCTGGTTTTGTATGTATTTGTGCGCAAACATCACCGTGGTGGTAGATGGTTATAATTTTCTTCACATAATTAAACGCTTAACTCTAATGTGAGATATTTCCTTCTTTATATGCGTGTGTGTGTAACTGCAGGGTGGGTGGTGATGCTGGGGATGTTGGTTTGTGTAGCCCACAGGTCATTAGTAGAGATCAAGCTTCCCTAATGAGTACTGGGTCCTCCAGGGGTATCCAGGCGTCACACTGCACTTCCCACGCCAGGCTCTCCTAGGCCTGTGCTTCCTGGCTACACGCTGCCCCCTGCTGGACAATAAAGTCACATTAAAAAGATGCAGCTTTACAACTAGCATACTTGTAATTCAGTTCTCCTCAACAATACTCAGCTGTCCATACAGTTTTCTCTTGCATTTATATTCTTTAATGTTTTTTCTTCTAGGGGCAAAGTCCCACAGAAAGACATGGAGCAGATATTTCCTGGAATGAGTGGAGACTTCACCAGTGAGAACTTCTCTGCCTCCTGGTACCTTATAGAGAACCACGCAGGCACCGGGTAGGTCTATTGTTATGTCTGTTTAAGCAACCATCTCATACAGCGGAAAGACGGTCTCCTTTTACTGGTCATGCACTTGAGGTGTGAGTTTTTCGTTGAGACAGAAGTAAAATCTGGAATGTTTTGCATCCATTGGTTACAACTGTTACGTCTTTTTTAATACTTTTTTTCACAACATAGTGCAAGTAGTCAAAAAATGCATTTTCTCAATTTTGTTAGATTCAAGTGACAAATGCCACAAGTAACAAAAATACAGCGTATTTAGAGGAGGAAGCGTAATAATTTCTCAGAATTTGGCAGTGTAGTATTTTAACTTTGGGATTTTGCTAATATGTTTTTCGATACAGTTTGGATGTATTTACAGTAAAAGCATTAAATTACTGCACTATGCACCTGTATTATTTATATTAAATAATAAATGATAATTTTACTAAAATCTGACCAAACTTGTGATTCCAGAGATGTTCAAAAGACAGATCATTCTGAAACTATTGTGGGGATTTAGCTATATAAGACACAAATGTGTCTCACAGTTTCCTTCCTCATTTCATATATTTGCAGGTTTAGTTGTTTAATGGATGACTTTTTCCGCTTTTAATGGAAGCCATTTCTAATGATGGATTTTGCACAGACTTCCCAAAACTAGTTAAATTAAATTATCTACTCATAGTTTACTGTAAGGAAACATAGTTATGTGACTCCAGTTTCTACTTTCTACTCGGTTATTTAGTTTTTTATGGATCCTAATCTGTCATATTTCATAATGGTCAACACGTCCAAATGGAAATCAAAAACCCAATAAATGGAAACTAGATGTTGTATAAAATCATCAAAGAATGATGTACAGTTAAAAGAGACGGTGCTCATGAGAAAAGCATTTTCATGATTGCTTATCTTGATTATCCATTAACTATATGGCTTTAAATTTTATTATGTCTCTCTGTATATATTTTATATTACATGTACCATTTACTTTTTTTTTTTTTTACAAGTTTCTGACATTTTGCCATTAATAATAATAATAGATTATTTAAAAAGGAAGAAACAATTCAATATACTGTTGGAAATGATTTCTACATTCACTTACTTGACTGGTAAAGAAAATATGCCAGGAATTCCTGCTGAAGAAAACAAAAACATAGTTGCATTGTTTTTTTGCTTTTTTTGTTGTTGTTTTTTTTTTTTTTTTCTTTTACCAATTCCCTTTGAGTTTCTCCCCACATTGTCAGCTGGTTCTTCAGAGATCAGAGCGGCGTGTAGACGAGGTAGCCTGTTGACCCTAAAGACTGTTGGGGCAGAGGAGAGTTATTTTGGACACTCCTGGCTTCCTCTCCCCCCTGCTTAGCCTTCCAGTAACCCAGACCCCGAGGATCCAGCATGACCAGGGGCCTCTGTTTGGACCTCACTGGGTGACTGTTTCTTCCTGCAGAGGAAACCTCACTCAGGACACTGACACACAGACACACGTACTCACACAAGTAAAATCTCAAACTATGCGTCCCGAAATAGTGTGTAAGAAATGCAAACAGGCATGAATAAGAAACAAATTCAAGTCATTGTTTGGCTCTTTTGTTTATATCTTGCAATAAACCGATAATTATTAGTTGTTTTTGTTGATTTTTTTTTTTTTTTTTTTTTTGTTGCAGATTTGAGCAGCTGAAGATCGCAGCCAATAACCTGAAGAAGCAAGCAACTAAGAAAAACGAGGGAAGCCTGGCCTATGTGAAAGGAGGCCTCAGCACATTCTTTGAGGCTCAGGACGCTCTGGCAGGTAAAAAAGAAATGATCCTAAACGTGCGCAAACCTTTACTCCCTCACTTCATATTTGGCCTCAGAAATAAGGTCCTAATTTGGGGGTAAATGTACAAGTTGGGCCGTTTTAATTCCCCCTTCCCACCACCACATGTGGTTTAGCAGCGGTTGATTAAAGAGGCTCATTTGGACGGTGGGTGAAAACCCTCCTCTCTGCGTTACAGTTCCAGCAGCCAACCACAACACAGTTAAATCACCTCCATCAAAATGAGATCAGCTCTCACCTGTCAGCCTCACTCGGCTCTGAGAAGTAGTAAGAAAAGCACAAACACGCCTTTCACACTCACTGACCCTCAGATGCCAAAAAGATTTCAAGGTGGCAGAGTTGGGCTGCTGTCGCTCTGCCAGGTACCTCGAATCAATTGTTCACTTCATCATTCATGCTTTTGTCTGTTTACGCTCTGCTCCCGCCACAGCCACTCAGTTACTTCCCCTTACTATTTATATGTACACTTTTCTGCCTCCATCTTTATTATTATTGCTTTCCGTATGTTTGTGCTCCGGTTGGAGGAGAGGCAATGTTTTCATTGTTAGTGACTGAATCTAAATAAACGGAGCAGCCCAACACAATGCGAGCCAGAGTATTAGGACTGATAGAGCTGATAATGGAGCCAATATGACCAATGGGAACAATGCAGAGTCATTCTCTCGTTCAGACTGAGCGTGGCTACTGTGTGCCCACTGCCCCAATGGGAAGTGTACAGTCTGGAGGGGTTGCAGGAAGCAGCGCACCATGTGTGCACTACATTGACCTGTGGGCCAAATGGACTTACACTCATGGCTGGTAGAACGTATACCCTCTTTCAGCTCTAAGGTTTTATGTATTAGGACATAATAAAAATGATCTGATGTTTGCCAGGTTCTAAAATGATTTAAAGTGACAGATTCCATATTGTCATTTGTTAGTCAATTAATATAAGGCTGAAATGGAAAAGCTGTGGATGGAAAAACGAAATACATCCAACAGCTCAGCGCTTAGAATCACCTTCAGTACCAGTCACTGTCGGTAGTCATTTCCTGTGTGACTTTATCATTTTCCCACATCATTGTGGGGTAATTCCAACGACCTCTTCTTTACAACCTTTTTCTCCCTGCTTCCATGGCCCAATTTGGACCAAGCTTCCGTTGTCCAAACTGGACAGGCTAACCTGCCTCACATTTGACTTTGAAATAATTTAATTTCCAGACACCTTCATAGATGACTGCAAAACGAGCTGAAATCATCAGAATTTAATGATGACATGCTGGTGTTTGGTTTGGTTTTAATTTGATACAGTATGACCAATCGTCAGTGCATTACATTTATAGTTGCAGAGAGGTTTTCCTTTGGCCCTTCTAAACAAACTGTCTTTGTTCCATCTTTTTCTATTTATGCTCTTATTAACTTTAAAATTTACATTGCTAACTGATATTTTTAAAGATTGGCATGGAGCTTATGGATTTTTAAAATTTTTTGCAGACTATTGCATGGTCTGACATTGGGGAGAAGTTGCTGAAACATTCAATCATGGAGGCTGGCAGCCCTCTTAGATGTTTTCCATTGTGAATAATCTCAATCTCACTCAGTTTATATAATGGTTTATAAGCCTTCTCAAACTGATGGGCCACAACAGTACCATTCAGACCAAATATCACCTGCATCAACCACAAATCACTTATTCAAGTCCTCTAACTAGAAATCTCGGCTGCTGTTTTCACTTTTCAATCTTCTCTAAACTCCAAGAGTGCATTTTGTTTTTCCCACTGCTGTGAGGATTTTAAAATGGATTTACTTAAAAGATGTGTACAAAAATGTAACACTATAGAACATAATAGTCACCAGTGTGATAGGTGAATATAGCTTAATACAATTTAACCTCATTTAGAAGTTCCTTAAACCTGTGGAAATTTTTTTGCATTTTTACATATAAGGTAAGAATGAGATGGTTGATGGATAATTTTAGGGTTTAGTGATTTTTTTTCTATTTTCCAATAAAACTTAGAAACTAAAAACATTAAACTGAAACTAATTTTGAGTTAAACATTCTTTTATTTTAAATTCTGCCCTCTTCTTTTTTTCAGCAGTGTTAATATAAGCATTATGTAAGTTGCATCAGGAGAAAGTGTATGACTACTTATAAATGTGTTAATTATTCTGAACAATTCTGAGGAAATTATCCTTAGATCCTCAGCGCTTGTATGCTTTGTCACTATTGAAACTTATTTTGCATTTGTGTTGCCAGTTGCAAGAAACATGCCTTGAATTTTGGTATGTCTACTTGTGTGAATACATAAAACATTAAAAACATTTTTTTTTCTCTCTCTCCAAGTGTTTTGCATCAGGTCATAAAAGGTTTTCACATTATTCTGTTTTTGAACTTTTTCTGCATCCTAACTAAACTTGCTTTCACTCTTTATGAGTTTATTTATTCATCAGCAGCTCCTAACAACAGCAGGGCAGACTAAAGAAGCATTATCTTGACAACGGTACAGCATCAAACACTGTAGCTGTAAAATCCCTTTCCTCAAATGCTATATTACATCCATGTGTCAAAGGGTTTTATTCTTTTCCCCTCATAAAGATAAACATTGTCTCATATTTGAATCAGCAGCATGACTTGAAGGTTAATTTTCAAACCTCTAGACCCCATGTCTTCTCGCTGTGACTCATTACTGCCCCTCGGCATCCTTTTCAGGCCAAGGTTCAGTTCTGTGTCTTGAAAAATGAGGCAGCCACACAGAATGGGTAGTTGGGTCAGGGATATATTCTTTACACAGAGTACGGTTGGCCAAACCAACTCACAGAGCATGCAGCCTGTGAGCCAGCCAGTTGGACTCGGCCCCTGCAGTGAACCACTACAGGGCTACTAAGCACAGCTGTCTGAGCGACTGTGAATCCCTTCTTTGTGTCTCTGAGGAGCTTGGCACGTTGTTGTTGTTCTGAGCCAGACCAGATGAAGCTTACCTGAGAGGCAGCTTTTGAGATTTTTAGAAATTCTTGCACTTCAGAATGTGCTGCTTTGGAAGTTGCTGCTGTGTCTGCAGACGCTCTCAGTCACCATGTGACATTCTAGTCTCCCCTCTTGTTTACTTTCAGCTCGCACGCTTAAATGTTCATCAAGTTTTATTGATGACTTTAATTGAAGTCTAGGGTTATTTTTAATACAGCATGCAAGGTGGAAAGAAGGACGAGAAGCCAAACCTGTGTAAAGAAATGAGACGGATGGAAAAAGTTCAGAGCAACAGCGACACTCTGAGGTTTTCTTCTTCTGAACTTTTTTTAAAATTCTCATTTAAGGGCTTTTAGCTGTTTTTCTCTTAAGTTCACTTTAGATATTTCTAACAATTAAAATAGTCATTTATTATAAAATCTGGCTTTTGTATTTTAGAAACAAAGAGATCTGCAAAATGCCTTGCTGTTTTGGGATAGTTTGCAAGTACTTTGTTCTACATGGTTTGTATTTATGTGTACAGAGGATATAAAACATGGAAAACATTGCATATTTTGAAACCAACATCACATTTTCATAATGTGTTGTAAATATAAACTTAAATGTCTCATTAAATTAATATATAATGCTATTTACTAGTACTTGTATAAACTATGTTCTGCTGACATGTTAGAGAAGATATCCTTGATCGTTCCTTCACTTTTAAATCATTTATGTGGCAGCATTTTGGTGATCAAGTCAGTATACCCTTAGCATTTTTACATAGTACATTGATAAATAGCACTTAAGAGCAGCATTTAATCATGTTTTCCAAGATATTAATATTTATTGATGCTCTCATAGACCTATTAGTGGAAAGGTAGTCTAAATAATCCAAACAAGGCTGTTAGTTTTGGGGTCTGCAGACCTCATTAGGTTTTTTGCTATCACAATAAATAACGATTTGTATCCTGTTAGAAAAGCATCACAATAATGATAAACAATACAATAATAAGTTATCCCAAGTTGTCAGTTGAAAAAAGAATGGTGACCAGATACAAACTATTTGTAAACAATTTTGGAAACAATTACTGCGGGCTGGTAGCAATTTAATGCTATATAACTTTTATTTTATTGAGTCAAGACTGCATTTGATCATCTCTACCGTAGTTTAAAATCAAATATTTGTTCAAACCTCAACTGGATAGTTCTATACTGAATACTCTCTAACAGAATTGCATTCTGTGAAACAGAATAAATGGTGATACACCAGTCAGCTGACCTGTGATCAAAATCTGGCAATTTCCTTTAATTAGCTTTGACTGGTCCTCTTGTTTTTTGTTATTTAATAATTAGATAAAAACTAAGAATAATTTTCTAATCTTGAATTCCTTTTTTTTTGTTTGACTCTAAAATACTATATTTACCAAGAAATCGGCAGTATTATTTTCTTTAAAAAAATAAATGAATTGGAAACAGCAGGTAATTCTCACTTTTTTAGGAGGTTTGATCTCAAACAAAATGGGAAATCAATATTGGATAGCAAAAGCTCAATTATTGCATAAAACAATATTGATTATTTGCAAAATCTTTCTTCTATTTATGAAAACCAAAACCTTGGTAAAAAGTGTGTTTTAGATTTTTTTACAAAAAAAAAAAAAAGAGTTTAAGAGCTATGGAGGAGATAATTTAGGCCTAAATGTTTCTCAGATGATGCACTTGTAATTTTCAATCGATTTCATCTTTTTCTCTATTAATGTTCTTATATTTTAATATGATCAATATTTTCGCTTTAAGGAAAATGTCTCAGAATTTTGTGGAGCATTTTATCCCTGCACACTGTTTGATCGCGGAGCCTGAGAGACGAGCTGGGCCGATTCTTCTGAGACATTCTCTCTCTGGCTGATTGAATGAGTGACAGGCTGTGAGGGAGGGGCGGGTTATTTCTGCTAAAATGTTGAAATTTGAGGTTTTTCATTGTTGTGTGAAAAGGAAGTCTCCCAGTGATGCAGGAAACGGAACAGCTACCGTGGTCCAAAAATGAAAGATTCCCAGGGCCTGTTCGCCGCGTCCCCAGCCCCAGCAGGAGTCAAAACATCTCCAGCTTTAGAAACCAGGGACACTGTATTTTTATTTTTATTCTCTTTTTTTCTTTTTTTCCCCCCTCCCTGAACGGTTCCAGGAAGCGGAGTAGGAGCTGCGGCTCTTCCTCAGGACCTGCCTTCGTGTGTTCTCCGGATCTTGACCTGATGTTTAGCTTAACTGTAACGTCATCAGGCCTCTCGGTGGGAGAGGACAGGCAGCTGGCAGTGGGGCAAAGGGCAGTCTGGAGACATGAAGCAGACCTGCAGTGTGTGTGTCATCCTTTGTTCTTGGCCCTATCAATCCTGCATACACGCACCATCTCTGCTTATTTCCGTCCTAACCTGCGTTCAGTCACATTTACTGCTGGCTTGTAGTGACGTCCTTACTGATTATGCACAGTGTGTTTGAACAGTGTGTCTCAGTAATGCTTCTGTCTGTCTGATTTGAGCCTTATTTATTTATGGAAATCTTCCCTTTCTCCTTCTTTTTTTAAAGTTAATTAAAAGCTATTTGGTGTAAATGTTTATTTGCCGTCTTCATTTTTTAGATATAGTTCTTCACGATGATGTCGCTGTACAAGTATGCAAGAGATTGTCTTTTAAAGCCTCCCAACCTCTTTGCCACTCTGTCAATAAACTCGCCCTGAGCTCTCAGCACCCAGCTGCCCACTACTGAACACCATTTATTTATTCACTGGGGTAGCCCCACCACTCTCTCCCTCTTTTTTCACCCTTTTTAGTTTTTTTTTTCTTCATTCCGCCTTTTTCAAACTCTCTTTCTGGTATGAAGCTCTTCATGCTAAGTGATGGCTACAAGCCATCAGAGGGTTCCTGCCCCCCTTTCATTCTCCTCTCTGCCGCAGTCACTTTTGGCATAAAAGCGTGTTATTTTTTCAAACAAATGAGACGTTTTACATTCATATTTACCCTCTCTTGGTCAAAGGGCTTTAATGTCCCAAAACCACCAAACTGTGCTGTTAATGGCTGTAGATGGGCGACTTGATCCAGGCCAGTGCAAGGTCACATCCTGGCAGTGTGGGAACAGTCACTGATGGTTTCAATAGCAGCATTTGTGAGTGGAGAACCAGTGAGGTTATCTCACATCTACCACTGAGGCAGAGCCCGTTTGTTGTTTTACCTTCAGTTCCTGAAGCTAAAAATGTCCAAATCTTTGGTGATGTGTCCCACTGCAGTTAAGAAAACAGAAATAATTTTCATATGTCTGTTGTAATTATGTTTATAATTTTCAGTCATTAAAATTATTAATACTCTTCCAGCGATCCACCAGAGACTGGAATCGGATGGAACAGAGAAAGTTGAGGGATCGATGACCCAGCGACTGGAAAACATCCTAAATCGTACGTTTGATTTTAAATTTTGTGGAGCAAAACTGATGATGATTGTTTAAAAATTTACACCAGGTAGAATCTACCTGGTAGATGGTCGAGATGGTCCAAAGACTATTATTTATTTTTTTAAGTTTTTCTCCAGGTACACATACACATTTTTAAATTAACCTACAGTTGCACATATTTTTTATAGTTGCACTTTATTTATGTAGAAATTTTGCCCTTATTGTTCAGTAAATTTGTTTTTCTCTGTTTTCAAATTGATGTTTTAAATTGTGCTTATTAATTTTATACATATTCTTAGCCATTTGTATCTATATTCATCTATTTTCCTTTAAATGTAAGTATTAGAGAACCACTTAAAAATAAATTTCTGTTATGGGTAAAGTGACTTTAGGCAGATTTGTTTTGCCGACAAGAGAGATCAGCAATAATTTAACTATATATAAATATAAAAAATATAAAATCAGTACATACATGCTCAAAAAAGATCTTTTAAAGTTACCTTTTGGAACTGAGAATTCTTGCGTTCTGAATAGAATAGATAGATTCATCTATTCTATTCAGAATCCTTATACAATATAAAAGTATTTAATAGGAGGATATAACATTATTCTAGTCTATAATAGAATAGATTTATAAATCTATTTGACTCTAGAACAGAATAGATCAGACAAAGGGAACTAAAACGGACTGACTGTGCCAGAAAATTGGAGTGATAAGTGAAAACTGTAACCTGGGCGTGTGTGTGTTCTTTCAGTGCCCTGTTGATCTTCCCCACTTTAATAAGCTGATCCCTCATCAAACCCTGTGTCCCACCCTTGTAGGTCATACATGATAATGAGGCCACTCTAATGTGAGGTCAATAAGCTGGCCCTTTTCCCTAAGTGAAGAGTAAATAAATCTCTTAGCCGGACATATCTTTCATCCCTCCGAACCCGGACGTAAAGGCCCATGGCACGGCAGAAATAGAGCTTCGTTCTTCCCCCCTCCAAAACATTGAGCATCAAACACACAGCACCAGTCAGCCAATCACAAATCAGCCTTGTTAAATGTCAGCTCCTTAATAAGTGAGACTGGTGAGTGAAAAATGTTAGATATTAGTCTTTACTCAGCCTTTTGCTGTTTTTCCTTCAGGGATTTTGTTGTGGGTGTGGGGGTTTGTTTTGAATAGAAGAACTTTGTTTTTTTCTATCCGACGGCCCAGCTGAGGCCACCCACGAAGCCCCTTAGTTCTGCTCAAGTCCCACCAAGTACGCTAAGAGATAGTTGTCACTTTCTTCTGAGCAGTGTAGTTCTTGCTCCTACTCCTCTTTTTTTTCTGTCTAATAACATCCAGAGCAAGAGGAAAACCAGAGACCGGGAATATGAGGGAAATGTGGCGTTTAACATTTATTTATACAGTATCCCAGTTTCTCATTTTCTCCCACCTCCTTCACTCTCGCTCATAGCTTTTTCTCACTCCGTCTTTTTTCGCAGGAGCGAGTGATACTGCCGATACTCTCTTCCAGGAGGTCCTCGGACGGAAAGACAAGGCTGACTCCACACGCAATGCACTCAACGTGCTGCAACGGTTCAAGTTTCTCTTCAACCTGCCGCTCAACATAGAACGTAACATTCAGAAGGTACTTTACACGAACATGACAAATCCCAACATGTAGACAGAAAGTGCCAAATGCAAAATTAAACCCACCTGATCATTGCTTAAGCACCAGCATGCTGATGCTGTGTCCCCTCAGCATACCTGCTCTAGAATATATGAAAATTTTATCCTAGTTTCTCTCTAGAGAACAGAGATTACAAGTTATTAAAATAAATGCTTTAAAAAAGAAAGAAATCCTTAAATATATTTCATTGCTTTCCAGGATATTGTCTTGTGCAACCTTAGAAAAAATCCTCCAATATCGGTGCTTGTTTCATCTAACATTTTGTTCTAAGTGTCTTCACTGGGAGTGGTGATCCCACTGCTTTAAGATCTGCCATTCAGATGAGAAACCTGCTTGTTGTTACATCTGCAATTACTAAACAAGGCATTAAAGTCATCAAAGATATGCAAGAACAACTCTTAGCAAAGCTGTCAAGGACGTTTTAAAAACATTGGGTTCCTGGTAGATCACGAGGGTTCCCAGGAGGGTTTGAACATATAAAATACTTCAGTAGCATAACTGTGGTGGATTAATGGAAAGATTGCGTCTGGTGTGGAGCATGAGTGAGTAACACCATTGAGGCCCTGTGCACACCGACATGGCCTGGTTGCCAAGAATTTGAACCAGGGATTAACTACAGTGATTTCATTCAAGATTCTGGAATATTTGTCAGCCCAGCGAAATACAAGTTTGCACTGTAAAAATAATTTTTATGTGCCAAATCCATGTTTGTGTTGATAAACTATGTAATGTTTCACTGAGTCTTTTTTTGGTCATCGGTAGTAAAGTTGTCAGGCAAATGGAAACATCACACTAAACATAGACAATTATTTTTAGATAATAATGATAAAATAAAAACTGAATCACAGGTACTCACTTCGATGAAGGAGATTACCATGTATAGAAACTGTTATTGTGACGACTGTTTTGCCAAACAAGGAGGTGACACTTTTAAATGTTATATTTTCCTGAACAAAGGCTGAATTGTCCCCTACTTATTGGTCTTGCTCTGTTAAGGAAGTTAAAATGTGGTAATATGTTTTTTGACAGATGTTTTGCTCTTGACTCGAAAGAACACAAGACCTTCAGAAAACACTGTGCATTTTCTTTAACATTGGGATTGAAATTTAAATTGTTTGCATTGTGATTACTCACCTTTAGCATGACACTAGATCATCTTTTTAGTAGATTCTGTAATTTTGCAGAACCTTTTATGAGAACAAAATCTACATGAAGCAGTCAAGGGGGAAGGTGAGATAGCCGGCTAACCATCAAATGCCTTGGGAGCTGGCTTGTCCGCTTGTAACAATTTTAACTGCTAACAGATAATATTCCAAAATGTATGCATTTATTTTTGTGCTACATTTAAGTTTTTTGTATTTAGTGTTTCCAAAGTCTGCCATAGAGAAATAAAAGCTTCCTCGCCTGGTCATTTATATTTACCACTTTTGTTTGAAGATTGATCCTAAAAGTTTAAACATTTTCTGGCTTTATTTTAATTCACATTTAGCATAAAACATGTGCCAGTAAGACACAGGTTTCAACTCTTTTTTCATACAGTTTCGGCTCCGTCTGTCCTCAGTTTATCTTGTGTATTTGTTTTGAGGTCCAGACTGGGTGACTTCAACCAAAAGGTGGAGCTTTAGATACTTTAGCACTGTGGGTGTTGTGATTAATGAGTTAGTAGGATCAAAATGCTGCGTTTATAACTGATTTTTTTTTTTTTTCTCCCAGGGAGATTACGATGTGGTGATCAATGACTACGAGAAAGCCAAATCTCTTTTCGGAAATACTGAAGTTGCAGTTTTCAAAAAAGGTTTTTTCTAAAACATTTTCTGCACTTTCTGGGGGGGGGAGGTTTGCCTTAACAAATAAATGCCGCAAAGTAATTTGATGTTAAAAAGCTGTTTCCATTTTGTGCTGCAGTTTACGCTGAGGTTGAGACCAGAGTCGAAGCACTGAGAAACCTCCTGTTGGAAAAACTGCTGGAGACGCCGTCAACTCTTCTCGACCAAAAGAGATACATCAGGTCTCCTTTCAGTTGTCTAATCCTCGCTGACTGTTCTTCATCATCTGTCTGTCTCTGTGTGTCTGAAGCCTTTCATTTCTTTTACACAAAGGCTTTGCCCTTGTGCTTTGAACAGTCATTATTTTGTGCTCAACCTCAAAATATCCAATACAAAGTCATGATAAATCTTTTATATTTTGTTCTTGCTCACATTTTGGTTACTTTTATGTCTGTTTATCTTTGTTTACTAAAACTTCAACCTCTATCCACGTCCACTTTTTATTTGTTTTGCCTCTCACTTTCTTCTGTTCATGAATCTTGTCATCTTTCTTTTACGTGGTCCTCTTGTTTTTGCTTCTATTTTTCCTTAACTTTTCCGCCTTTCTTTCCCTCCTTTTTTTCCCTCCATCTAACCGTCCGCTCATACTTGCGGTCGGTGCCGATTTATTATTGTTAGTACCAACCTGTCAGGATCACAGAGACCAGCTCCCGACCACATGGTAACATCTTTCATCCTGGTGCATTAGGCACAGCTCCTAACGCCCACTCAGCTCCTGTTTACTCTTCGTGTGCAGGGTGGGAGCTGGGTGCATTTCTTCGTGTGGGTCTCACTCGAACTTTTAAAAAGATGCCACTTAATGAGAAACAAACGAGCAGCTGGTTTTGCTGGATGACGGCACAAGAAATGAGGCCAAATCTCAGAGGTGGAATCATCTGACATCCCAGAGGACGCTTTATGGACGTCCGGGAAATCAAATCTCCTTAGAGATGAATTAGGATTACCAGGATGAACTGGAGTTCAGATGATCAAAGAAGAGTCTAAATGCCTGATTCATGGATGGATTTACAAAAACGTTGTTTTATTTTAGTCACGGAAAAAAATTTTCCTCTTGAATTATTTTTGCTAAATACAAATAGGTCTTTGATTTTTGTTATTTATTTATTTATTTGTAAAAATAGTATCTACTGTGTGATTCTTTGCTTGCTAAATTTTTCATTCTATCATTAGAAAGAACTGTTAAAGAACTTACTTTTTTTCTTTGATAAGATACATAATTTACTTCATAAGGAAGAAAGATATTTTTACTTTTGCTTAAAATGAAAATGTTGCTGTCATTTAAGGGGGAAAAGACTGAAATAAATTTTCTGGCCCTGATCATTTCTTTTGCACATCTGTACTGGATATTTCTTTTCCAAAAGCAAAGTCTTTTATAATTTTGTGGACAGACTGCTTGTAGCTAAAATTACTTGCTACTTTTGATGCAATATTGCAAAATTTACTCTGCATATGTAGGAAATCTACAGAAACATCAGGAAACAAAATTATCTCCAGTGAAATCTTTACATATATTCCTCATTGTTTTTTTCTATTTAATATAAAAAATGTCAACTATAATTATATCATATTTTTTCTTATTTTACTTATGGATTAATTTTTACATTGTAGTTATACTTATTTTTTTACTGGCATTTATACACTCTTATTTCACTTTTTTTTTCTTATATATATAAGTTATATATATATGCAAGTGTTTTAGTATTTCCTTAAGTTTAAGTTTGTGTTATTATTTTATTTATGTCACTATGTTCAAAACAAAAACTAGTTTAGTTGTTTTAATTTTGTGTCCTTTTTCCTTCCCTACAGCGTGACACAACTAGTTGTGTCAGCATCTGTCATTTTATTGCAGGATCATAAGGCTTTTTACTGGATTTTTATTTGTCTGTATTGTTTAATATGTCTTGACCATAATGCTTATTACGCAACAATATATTGCTAATTCTCAAGCATAAAAAAATAAAAACTTTTCCAAATGCTTTTTCTAAAAAAAAAAAAAAGTTTTTATTTCCCACCAAATTCTTATATTTCTTTTTATTATGTGTGTACATTGAGACCAAAGTGGAAACAAAGACACATTCCTTGTTTTTGTGCACAAGCTTGGCAAATAAAGCTGATGTGAAGTTATTTTTGTTTTGGTCTAGTTGTAAAATGTTTCATTTACTTGTAATCAAATTAAATCTCTTATTCTTTTTTTTTTTCATCTACCACTACGGGTGCCAAGCTTTCAATTTCATGCCTCTTCAAAGAATGCTTCTTTCTGATTGAATATGTGTTCATGGCAATATCAGGCCT
This sequence comes from Gambusia affinis, assembly GCF_019740435.1. Classification (NCBI taxonomy): domain Eukaryota; kingdom Metazoa; phylum Chordata; class Actinopteri; order Cyprinodontiformes; family Poeciliidae; genus Gambusia; species Gambusia affinis. Next base: position 20,583,620 of record NC_057877.1, on the reverse strand, counting down.
CACAAAATAAAATTTTGTTTGTAACGCTTAATGTTGTCTATCCCCCATTTAAAGGTTTTAACAGTATGCAGGCTATTTATAAAATCTATATAAAGACATAAAGACACTTCAAAGGTTTGGGTAATCAGGCTGGAAAGTCAATAGTTCACCAGTTCCTTTTAACAATTTAATCTGACTTTACCTTATTTTACCATTATTAAAATACATTTCTTTGCTCTTATGTTGAGTACGTGCTGGTAGAACCTTTTAGATTAGGGAGCGATCCATTGGGAGATTAGCACAACAATTCATCCATAATTCCTTCAGTCAGTTTTATTTTCTATTACTCATTTCCCTGTCTGTTTTTGCCCTGTAGGTACCTTTCAGACCTACATGCCCCAGGGGACCCAGCCTGGCAGTGTATCTACGCTCAACACAAGTGGATCCTGCAGCTGATGCAAAACTGCAGAGATGAGTTCCTCAGCGGTGGAAGAGGTGACTAACGGCACATAATATTAGTCTTAGCCTCATATTTTGCATTTCCAATCATGTCTTTTGAGCCTAGAAGTAACAGAAGGAAGGGAAATCCAGCTGCACCTCCGTCACTCCAGCCCTCTGCCCACATTCCCGCTTCGTCACCACCCTCCCAACCCCGTTCTGTTCATGGTTCGCGTGTTTATTTTTTCACCAGCATATGAATAAGATGAAAGCAAGGCAGCGCCGGCTTCGGATTTGGGTTTCAGGGCCTGATATGTTGCCACACACACACAAACTCACGCCTTCTGCCTCACACACAGCTTCACAGATGGATTGGAACAATTAACCCCAATTAAGCTGTTCCTCTGTTAAAATCAGCCGGCAGAAAAATGTGGATGTGAAACTGTCCGCTCAGGAAGACCAGCGATTCTCCGACCACACTTCAGACACGTACATGCAGAAAAACACTGCTAGAGAGGGGGTTGCTTCACATTGTCCAACTGGAACGTAAACATGTCTAATGCTAAGGGTAACAGAGATTTCCGGGGCTCTGGCTTGATTGATTTGGGGTTTGGTTTATTTTTTTGCCTATTCACCTTAAATGTCATGGCAGACAAAAATGAACTTGCATACTAGAAATTGTGGAGTTTTTCAAAAAATGATTCGAAAAGCCTATATCTGACTTTCCAATTTGTACACATTATGGAATATTCTTTTTTCTAGAATCTAGCTTTTAAATGAGGTTTAACTGAAAGGCATTTAAAAAATCTGTAGGACAATGCACAGTAAGTTCAACTCTGGTTATAACAAACTTTGTTTAGATTTAAAGTTCTTCCTCTCTCGACTCTAGAGTAACTGGTTGCGCTAGTGCACTTGATGTTTTTCTTAGGTGCACCAGCACAAAAGTTAGATGCATCCAGATTTGTGATTGCATCGCTTTTGCAGTTTCACAGGATCACTCACTTTATAGACTTTGATGATCTGATTATTGCCTCCATGTCAGAGCACTGGCGATGATTTTAGGATGGTTGTGATAATGCTTTAATTCTTGAAACAGCTCTTCTTTGCAATATAGATGTGATTTTCAACGTCTTGGTGTTGTCTTTGTCTCTGCTTTGTTTACTCAGTCCTGTTTTGTTCTCTGAAGTGAAAAAGATGCAGGATTTGTTCTTAAAACCAGCCAAGACCACAGCTGCAACATCCTCTTTTACTGCAACTTAGAGCCTAAAGTTTTAAAGCAACATGAAAATGCATTAATTTTAATTGTAAATATGTGTGTGTATAACTTACTGACTAGGAACCATGCAGTCAATTGGATCCTAAACTCATGAGTAAAAGGACCCACTATCTTCTGTGTTTTTTGTTTTAAAAAAAAAAAATTATAGTTACCTGAGTGTACTTTGCAGTGTGCTTTGTTTGGGGGTCTTCAATTTAAAAAAAAGTACATTATTGATTAGCATGAAGGTGTTAGGTAGGTGTTAATGTGAACATATTCCTTATGAATAAGAATCACTCACTTTATAGACTTTGTCTGATGATCTGATTATTGCCTCCATGTCAGAGCACTGACATGGAGGCCGGTGCTCTGAACATATTTATTTTTATTCCATCTTTTCACATTTGAAATTCTAGATAAAGGTTTTTATGTTTAATGAAATATTTCAAGATTTTCTTCTTGGTTTAGATTTTTTTTTTTGTTTTAAGTTGATAGGAATCTGTATTATAACACTTGAGGTAATAAGTCCCTTTTCTCTCCTGCTTAACACTACATCTTTTCCCCTCTCTTCCTGTCTCTCACACACATGCACGCGCACACACACCTGGTTGCTGTGTACCATCTCCTCTTTTCGCTCTTCAACTGTGAGAAACCTCTTGAAACGTCTCTCCACCCAGCCAGTGCGTGAGCGGCCATCATCTCAAAACCACATCCACGTCACACCCCTGACCCCAGTCTTCCTCCACGCTTCGCTCACCTTGCCACATTCACCCCCCCACACCGTCCTCAACCCTCTACTGAGCGGTGCCTCCACCATCCCTTCTGCTGGCTGCTTCCTCTTCCGCCTTGAATCACATTCAATCACATGTGGCGGGGATCATTATTTGTCTTTGATGGGTCAGTTGTAAAGACAGTAGTTGAAGTCATTTTCTCCATCTCCTTTGCTTCTTAGTCAAGTTTAGAGACCAAAGGCTGTTCTGGTGTTTGTATCGCCCCATTAATCGCTCGCTGAATTGTTCTAAATGCAAGATCCAGCCATCCATCTTTATCAAGCAATAAACGGGAAAGTTTTTTGACATGTGAAGAAGCAGAGCAGCACAAGTTGCTTTCATATGACTAAACACTTCCAGCAAACCCCATTGCTGCCGTCTGATTCGAGTCGGCCCAAGTCATTTATAAACTGAGCTACTTAAACAATATTTCTGTACTCAACATCAATACTCCTGATCAGGAATCTTGGCCTGTAGTTTAATGATATGTGAGTTTGCTCTGCCAAGATGACGGTTCCTATCTTTAACGCCTTTTATTGAGATTTTCACATGTAATAATTAAAACCTAAAAAGAATTGTGTGCTAATACTCAGACTCTGATAGGGGGTGAAGGGTTGTCAGTCTATCACATTAAAATGTGTGATGTTTTTATTAGTTTAATGCCTCCACCCCAGTCTTACATATTTTTCAGCTTCTAGCAGAAAAAGATGTAGATGTAGGTGGAGGTATTCTGCATTTACCTCCATGAATCTTTCCATCAACCCCAGCTAATTCCTTGCCCCTTAGACGAAAAGCATTCACACTTCCTTGTGTGTTTAGGGTATGCATACTCAAGCCAGCTTTTATAAAAGCCAAGCTAGTGAAGTGCAAAACTATTATTTGTCCTGGCAAAGGTTTCTCTGAAACTCTGCTAGAGTTGCGATCGTGGCCTCTTGGTCGGTTCCGTCACACAGTCATGTCAGTTCTTTTTTGAGTTTTTAGGGGTGTCAAAGTAAATACATATGCAATTACACTCTGATTTAATTATTTTTTTTTTTTTAATTAAAACATACAATTTCCTGCTGATTTATAATTGTGAACCTCTTTATTGTGGTCAATAACATATATTGAAGCATCCAACTATGACATTTTAAAATGTAGAAAAGTTTAGGTGACAAAAATATTTTGACACATTTTGAGACAAATGAGTTGAACATCAGCGATCTCACGCTTCAAACATAAATGGGAAGTATACAAGGCATGCATGCATTATATTTAGCACACACAATTTCTAACCTCTGCGTTTTGAGAAGTGACTACATAATATTGTCGTGCAAACACAGATTGAGTCCTGCAGACTTCCATGTTTCCTATTGATCCACAGCCAACACCTGGAACAACAGCAGCCTTTATGCCTGTAAGAAGACAGGGAAAACATGAAAGAAAGACTCTGTGCTACTCCATGTGGGTCGAGTGTGGATGCGTGTGTGTGCGTGTGTGTGTTAGAGATATGTTTACAGATAGTCTGACTCAAATGAGAATTTCCTTACATTTTCTAGGCTGCTGTGTTGTGTGCACAGCCATCTAAACCACAGTTGCTGCTCAGTTTGGGGGATTTCTCAATACTTGCTAACACACTGCAGTTAGTCTATGAGTCACCGGAGTACTTTTCTCTCTCTATGTGTGTGTCAGACACATGTTTTGGAAATGTGGTCATCCGTCTCCCATCGTTTAGACAAACTCCATGTAGGCGTTCTGCAGCGTTTGCACGAACCTCTCCTGAGTTTCATTTTCACTGCAGCAGCTTTGCTCCCTTCTTGAGTCTGCTGCTCTTTCACTTTCATTCCTGTCCTGCAACTTCCACCCCTCCTGCTGTTACTTTTAAGCTTTCTTCCAGATTAATTTCACCAAAGTTATGTCACCTCATGAGATAGGACTGTGCGCCTGCCTCTCAAAGCTGCATCCGTTGTTGCAGTTCCATGGCTCTCTGTTGCCATCTAGTGGATGTCTTCTGCTGGATGTAACTGAGGACATTGTGGAGAGTTTAAACCCACTTCACCCCTGCACTTGCAGACCCCATACTTTGTACAGAACTTGGACATCTCTAAGCTGCGGGTCTGGATCGGAACATAAATAAAGACAAGACAGGGAAGGATTGTTTGGTGTGAAAACCTGCTCAGCTTATCGAGGAATGTGGAATTAGGAATATGGCTCATTTGATTATTTGCTATTTAAAGCACGTGTTGTTTTTTCTCGTCTCTGCATGGATCAGTGGGTGCCGGCGCTCTGGATCTCGAGGGGGATACCCGTCTGGCAGCGCTCGGCAGGCTCGGCCACTCCGCTTCTCTGAAGAGAGGGGGCAGTCTGCGGTCGCCGCGGCCCAGCAGTGAGTGTAAAATCACCCACACACAAGGTGCCGCAGAGGGGCTTCCCTGCTGCTACACCGACGTTTATGTGTGTAACACTTTCTGTCACATACAGTTCTTAGGGGAATCTCCTCTTATCAGCAAGTACAGTAAGGCCACAAACAAAAACTGTTTGTCTTCCAGGAAGGTTTTTGTTGTGTAGTTACCCACATCATGACACGACTTTGAGTTTAGTGAATAATAAGCTTTTCTTTCCTCCAGCGTGGCGCTTTGAAACCCCACAGCAAGTGCAGTTTGTGGAGAAACTCTCAGACGTGGTGATCGGTCAGCTGCCAAACTTCTGGAAGCTGTGGATCTCCTATGTCAATGGAAGTCTTTTTAGTGAGGTAAACACTTCAGAGTGAGAAGAGAAAGAATAATTTAAAAAATCAGTTTTGCTTCACTGATGCACCAAGGCCATTTTCACCTTGGCTCTGGACCATGATCTGCAGGTCAGATTTAAAAACCAAATAGCACTATTACTGTAAGTGCATCAAAATTTGAGTCTTTAAACATCAGTCAACAGTTTATTAAAAATGTTAAATGTTGGCTTAGGGACGTGTGTGTCATTTATTTTCTGCTAGTACCGCAAAGAACCTGCAGTTTTTCTCTTCTGCATATTTGAATCATCCATCCATTTTCTTACACCTTTATCCCATTGGGGCTGGGAGGGGTGCTGGTGCCTATCTCCAGGGTACACTCTGGGCAGGTTGCCAATCCATCGCAGAGTAACACAGAGACAAAAAGGACAAACAACCATTCACACTCACAACTATGGAGAATTTAGAGAGACCAATTAACTTAATAGTCATGTTTTTGGACTGTGGGAGGAAGTCGGAGTACCTGGAGAGAACCTACGCATGCACAGGGAGAACATGCAAACTCCATACAGTAAGACCCCAGGCTGGGAATTGAACCCAGGACCAGACCTTTTTGCTGCAAAGCAACAGTACTACCAACTGTGCCACTGTGCAGCCCTATTGTAGTCAGATATATTTAAAACAGAATGAAAAAAAATTGTTCCCATAGTGGAAAAAAAATTCTTAAGGTAAAGGGGAACATGCATATTTACCTAAATGTAAAAATAAAATATATGCATGAAAATAAGAATAAAATACCCTACAATAATGACAAATTCAAAACATAACAATGAGAAAAATATCCTATTCGGATCAAAAGTAATATGCAGCTTTGCTGGTTAATTTAGACAAGAAAAATGTGCAAGATGTGCCTGGATGTACATCTTGCACATCCAGGTGCATCAGACTATTTACAAGAAATAAAAAAAACTGCAAACAACTGAGATGTGAAAATAACAGCAGAGTTAATTAACTTCTGCTTTTGCAAATTTTTCATCCATCTGACCAACTTTCTAGCCCCTGCTAAAGACTTGCTTTCCCATAAGATGGTTCTGCCACCACCATGTTTCATGGTGTGTTCAGGTTGCTGTGTGGTGTTAATCTTCACCCACTCAGTGTTAAACCTGTAGATTCTGAGTTTTCTTAAGTAAATTTGTGACGCCTCTGATGTGAGAATGCTTTGTGATTCTCCAGTGACAGCTGGAGGATGTTGCTAGGGATACATGTCTAGTGACGGGCTTGCCATTTTTTGCAGGGTTTCCAGGAACAATAACATTACCAGGTTTTTCCCCAACCTGTGCCTCAAAGGATGTTTACAAATCTAGACCAGAATAGGCTCTGTAATATCCTTGGAAACACTGTAAACTGTTCCAGATGCAAAATTATGTAAAACGCTATATTTTCCCATACTGATGAAGTCTTCCTGTTAGTGGTTATCTTTGTTTGAAAAAAGAAAATGTTTCACCATCTTACAAGTCTCCTCACCTACCTTAGAAAATTATGTTAACTGCTTTTCAAGCTGGACAACTCTTTTTGTTGTTTGTTTTTTTTTTTCCTTTCAGACTGGAGAGAAATCTGGCCAGGTGGAAAAGTCCAAGAAGAACGCCAGACAGAGACAGAATGACTTCAAAGTATGAAGCTTATTTCACTTAGACTTAAGCTTCTTTTGTAAGGTCTGTTATCTGGCTTCTACATGTTTTATTGGTTTGTTATGTTTTTCTTTTTTGTAGAAAATGATTGAGGAGCTGACAAACAGGCTTGTGAAGCTTATCCGTGGCGCTCTGCTGCCCACCACTCTACCGCAAGGAGAGCTTCATGTTTATGGAGGCTGGGAGGACAAGACAGAGCTGACTGGAGCCTGGTTCACGCAGATCATCCACACTGTCAGGTTCTCACTCCAAGTTTTTTAACATCTACCTCCTCTCCGCCACTTTGTTAATGACTGGCTGTGGTCATCTGATCTGATGATGTTGGTGCGTCTTGCCCAGAGGTTGTCACGAGGCGCTGTCCACTCTGGAGATCCCGAATGATTTGCTGCAGGTGATCCAGGATCTGCTGCTGGACCTGAGGGTCCACTGCCTGATGGTGACTCTGCTCCACACGTCAGAAGGTGAGACATTGTCCGCTGAGTGGAAGCTGTGGAAAGTGAATGGGGAACTATTCCACATTAAACCATCTGCATGTGATCATGTCGGCTTCATCTCTGAAAGAGGACAGAGTTTATTTTTATTACACTTTGCAGATTTTTCTGAATTATGGGCTGCCAATTTGCTCCAGTGTTTACTTCAGCTGCTGTCCACATGTGCACTTTACTTTAACCCCTGAAACAAAACTTTAGAACAGTATTTTTTTTTCTTTTTTAATAATCACAATTATCACACCATGCAATGTATTATAGCAATACTAATATAATTCTAGATAAGTACCTCCAAAACAAGTTGAGAAATGTCTTGATTATTATTTTAATGTTTTTAAGATCAAAATAAGGAACAGTATTCATGAACTCATTTAGTTATCTACATGAGTCTAAATTCACAAATTAGAATATAAAAATAACAATTATTTAAAAAAACTACTGCAGGAAACATTGCATGTACAAGTCACCCGCCAATTAAGACAAGTCAGATATTTTAGGAGTCCTTCAGCACAAACTTGCAAATCAGTTTCAAACAAAACATTAAGATTATAATGGGATTCTTGTATGTTGACTAAGAAATATGCTGAAGTGTTTTAAATACATGTCTTTAAAAGAGGAATGAAACAAAAAAAAGCATAAAAATCAAATTGGCGGACTCAGAGTATGTGATGGAATACTTAGAAATCAAATGTGCAAAACAACTAATCTTTTAAAAGCAGCAGCCATGGATAATGGGTCAGTGATGATCCAGTGTCCTGAAAGAAGAAAATGCTGGAACTTCAACTTGGTTTCATCTCAGTGAACGTTTAGGATGAGAGTGTTGAGAACAAACATCACAGCAAATTATCTCAGTGATTAATGATTTTTGAGGACACTTGTAAGAAAAATGAGCTGCGCATCCTTATCAGTCAATGGAGATGGGATTTCATGAGGATGAAGCACTTTCTGCCCACAGTTCAGTATGGCTGGAGATCTGCGATGCTGCGGACCTGTTTGTCTTTCAAATGGAACCTTGTGAGAGAGCCAAACACAAATTGAACCCTACAGGCTATGAATAAAAATCTGGTGGCCTCTGTCTGTAAACTAGTTTGTCAATATTGACTTAGTTTATAACACTGGAGGATTTTTCTCCACTAAATGTATTTCAATTAAAATAAAATAAAATAAAGGTTGCACATCTGGCGAAATCACTGTATAAATGCACACTTTATTGCAAGAAAGTCTTGAAGAAAAACTGATAATTTTTTCTCATTTTCATATAACACTTGTGCACAGTAGACCCAAAATACAAGGCAGAATTTAAGGAAGTTACTTAGAAGTGAAGAAAATTACTGTTGATTTATGTAAAGCAGTAAGAGAAATCTCCAAAAACTCTTCAGCATTTATTTTCTAATAGACCATCTGAATTCACTGTATTGATTTTCTTGCTGGTCAGGATCTTTTTACCTCCTGCAGCCTCCAGGGTTATAATGGAGAAAGTGTTATGAGACCAAAACCAGACATGTTCAGTTTCACTTGTGGTTAAGTATGGTCATTTTGAGAAGAGTGACTGGTTTTCGCTGAACTCCTTACACCCATGTCACATAACACCAAACAAACTGAGGTCTCTGCAGAAAGGTAGATTTTCTTTGACATCGGCTGTTTTTTTTTTTTTTTGTTGTTTTTTTTCCAGAAATACACAACATTGTCTCCGTTTATTATCGGTCTTTGTAAATAAGGGATTTTTGTTCGGTAAATTGTTCAGTGGTTTGAAGTCATTTCTGCATGCTTCTTCCCCGTTTAGATGTGAAGAGACTTGCCGAAAAGGAAGATTGGGTTGTAGATAACGAGGGAATCACCAGTCTGGTAAGAACGAGTTACCACACCAAGCAGTGCTCAATCTTACACAACTAAACGTGGAAGATATATTCCCGCAAACATTTAGGTAAAACCAACCCTAATTCAGTACAGTCTTCTTTACTTTGTAAACATTACCTTGTTTTTTTGTTTGTTTGTTCTTTAATATTGCAAAATTGTATTTATTTATTATATCTAACAGAAGCTAATCTTATCTAAATCAGATCTCATTTCTTTTTAGGATTAGTTCAGGGGCTTTGAATTGAATCAAGTCATTTTGTTGCTTGCAAAATCAAAAATAGATTTTATACAATCATCTTCCAATAAGAATAATATATCATCCTGTTTGTGATTGTCTGATCTTTTACGAAATTCTTCCAGAAATACCTCATTTTATCTTCTATTTTTATAGACTTTATTATGGTTGATGTCCTAACGTTTCTATTCTGCTCAAGACAAAATGGCTAACTCTCATTATTTAAGTAATGGAAAAATCTACATTAGTGTCCTAAGTCCATAAAGTTTACAGAAATGCAAAAGATAAAGGAAAAAAATGCATAAATCCTTTTTACATCCATAGGACTTAACAGTGCAAGTATCTGTCAGGTGCTTTTTTTCAGCTACAGTGCATTGACACCTTACAGGCCAACGTATCCTAGCGTCAAATTTGACTCTGCAGCATCGTAACTGTCTTGAGCATCTACATCACATAGTGTAGAGGAGACAAGATGATCATGGTTTATTTGTTGCGTATTTTGTTGTGAAGCACTGTCAGTGGAAATCACAGATCAAGCTGAAGAAAAGAGAACTGACTCCCCCTTACATAATAATGTACCAACTCTTTCATTTTAAAGTAACATTTTAAGTCATTCTCGCATGTTTTGTCTTTGATATTTTTTTGCAGCCTTCAAAGTTTGAACAGTGCCTGGTCCACATGCTGCAGTCACTGAAAGAGCCGCTGGAAATCAAAGCAGGAGAAATCAATGTAGGTTTTGAAATGAGTGAAAGCGAAGTTTGAAATCCTTCAAAGCAAAAGGTCAAAGGTCACTTTATTCTGTAAAGTTCCATTTGACAGATTTATGTCTGTGCTTGACTAATTAGAACCACTGATTTAGTTACTTTAAACTTTAATTCCTGTATCTGTCAGGTTCTGCAGTTAGACCAGGTCCAGGACAAGGCAGCACAGCTCAGCGTGAGCATCATGAAGGTAAAATGTGGTAGAAAACATCTGCAGACCTCAGTAACACATGCTTACTTTTATTAGACTTATTTCTTGAATGACTTGAGGAAGTTTTCCATATAGGAGCCACAGATCACTGTGTGCGCTTTGGCTAAACCTCACTCTAGTTTTCATTATTCTGAATCTTCTAGAACAAAATCCACACATGCCAAAAGCATTTTTGTGTTTTTATTACGTCATGTATGTCCACAGTTGTGCATACATGTATAGATTTACATACATCTGCATGAATCCTTGACATCGTTTCCTTTCTCAAAATATTTATACTGAAGATGTTTTTTTGTCTTTTTTTTTTTTATAAAAATTTACAAAAAGGAAATTCCCTATAGACCCAACCTGCAGGTTGCACCCATAAATAACCTAGCATGGTTATAAAGTGATAAAAATGGAAAATCTAAAATAAAGTATAAGCTTCTACGTGACACCATATTATTATTGTCTTTTCTGCTCGCTTCTGCCAATCACTGCTGAGATGGATGTTTCTCAACCCTTAGCTGTTCACACAGATCAACTTTTGTTGACAGTATTGACCAGTTCCACCATATTGAATTAATTTGAAATCACAATTGACACAATGGAGACAAAACCCATACAATGAAAACAGAACTTTCCTCAGTTTTTTTTTTTGTTTGTTTGTTTTTTCAATGTGCAGATCTTTTTTTTTCCAACAGTTTTTGGTTTCAAGACAACACGGTCATTTTCATTCATAGAAGCTTATAAGACTGAATTTCACAACTTTGATGATTGTGGAAGTGACGTGGATCTCCATGTGTTCACGTTAGGTTTTTATAAACTGTTTGGAGCAGCTGAGTATGAAAGCGGATGAAGACTTTGATGTATCTCAGTGAGTATTTTGAAGATTTCTTTTTTTCAGTCTTTTAGTTCATTTTGTGGTTTGCTTTGAAAAAGAAATGTCTCCTCTCTGTTCAGCAACGTTTCAGTGGACCTATCCTCTCCTGATCGGTTTTCCAGCATCCAGGAGGGATTCATTCCGACATCTGTAAGCAGATTATTATAGTTTTTACCAAGCATTCTGTATTTAATAACCTCAAGTCCTATAGCGAGCCTGCGCCTGGTAGCATCACCCAAGCGTGGGCTCGCTGTGTAACCCAACTAGACAAACACATGTCTCAGTCACTGGAACCACAAAATGTTATCAGGCTGTTTCCTGGTTGTGGACAAGCAGCAGATACGTCCTTGTTTCCTGTAACCTGGTTGAGTTGTTGGTGGAGGGGTAAAACGCAGGGGAGGCGGCTGGGAGGAAGAGCAGGGTACGGGGTGCTTCTGGTAAAGGGAAATGGAGCAAGGTGCAGAAGGGGTTTCCCCAGCCCGATGTGAGCAGCGGGAGTTTGGCAGCGGAGCTTTGGTGAATGACCAGAGTTTCACTCATACAGTATTTTGATGTTTTTGTTTTGAGAACGACTTGCTAAAAAGCATGTGAGGATGTAAACCAGACAGCCATTAATAGATATCAGGTTTCTGTAACCCACTGTAGCCTCTTATTGCTGGAGCATGAAAAACAAACGGTCTGCAAGTGACACCACGTTTTGTGGTTGGCACACTACAAGCTTATCACTCAGTCATCTCTCTGTTTCTAAGAACTAGTTTTGATTATTTAAGAAATTTGTATCTCCATCTGTACTGTTTTGGAAGGTTATTGTGTTTGTGGAAATTAAAATTAAAAACAAAGTGAAGGAAGGAGATTTTATTAAGTTGACAATCTTGCTTGTTGCATGCAAGATTAATCCAAAACAACAAATCTTGTATTATTAAAAAATAAGTACCGATTCATTTTGTCCAGATAAATACATACTAAATGGATAGATAGATGAATGAAAAGTGAGTAGAATGTTCCAATTTTAGTGTAAAGTACGGTAAATGTCTTTGGCTTCTTTCTAGAACATGGACGTTAAAACTTAGGGTTCTTTTGTGCATAGGAGCAGCGCCTGTTGATCATCCTGAGTAACTGCCAATACCTGGAACGGCACACCTTCCTGAACCTGGCCGACCACTTCGAGAAGCACGGCTTGACAGGGACAGAGAAGATCAATCGGGTCAGTAACCAAAACTGTGGCTCCTGTTTAGGATAGGCATCAACTGCAGCAAACGTGCTCTGTACTCATACATTCATGCTGTTATTCTGTCAAGTGGTTTGCTGAGGTGTTTGTTACAACAAAGCTCTGATCAAAAAGGTTCTGTTTCTCAGCAGAGTGATGACTCTTAATCAAAAACTGTGAATGTCATTGTCTCTAAAGCTCATTTTCACCATTTTCTCTTCACTCACTCAGACAGTCACACAATGGCACACAATGACTAATGGCTGAATCACAAAGAAAATAAAAGTTCGGTTGGTTTTCCAGTAAAAACAGTTGATCATTATTTTCTTTGAAAGCTTAAGTTAGAGCCTCATTAAAATGTAAAAATGATTTGGGTGTTAGACTGCTCTTAAAAGTTAAAATAGCTCTGAAAGTGTTGGTGAAAAAAAAATCCCAACTTGCATCTGGCATAAAATTGTTGCTCTGTGTAGAATGTTATCATCATTAGCATATTTCTGATCAAAAATAACTTCATAAAATCCACAGGTCACATATATAATTTTTGATAGTATCGTATTAGTCGTTAGAAAGCATTTGCAGATAAAATGTCATTATTTTACTTGTTTCATAAGTAAAAATTAGGAATTAACATTAATCTAAGCTTCAAGTTACAAAACACAACACATTTCACACAGATTAGTTATCAAACTATACGGCTAAAAAGCAATGGCTGTTCAAAAAACTAAGTACACTTTTACAGCTTCAATGGGATTTAAAATGAAACAGTAGCAGCAAAGTTTTCATCACTTTATCATCATCAATCTGACCTCCACTAATGGGCAGTTTTGGCAGGATGGAAACCTAGAATGGATAGATATCAGCAATGCTGTAAGAGGATTATGTTGCCACTTCCCAACTATTTGAAGTCGAACAGTAAACACTGAGAAGATGGACAACATTTTAGACATGTGCAAATTGTTCGATTCCAGTAAATCCACCCCAAAGTTAGACCATGCAATACAGACACAAATGACCAAAATATCTCCGACTCTGCAGGACTCGGTTAAATCTTAAATCTCGTGATGAAAAACTAACAAAGAAATTGGAATATTTGAAGGAGAAAGTCCATGTTTTCTAAAAAAAAATGTAGTAGGATGACTTTGGTTTGCGAAGTTGTATTGAATGAACCGCAGTGTAATGTTTGGAGAAAACCAAACGGCAAACACCTCATACCACCTGTCAAGCATAGTGGTGGAAAAGAGATGATGTGGGTTTGATTTGCAGTTCTAGTTAAATTGCAGTCATTCAGTCTGTAGCATTCCAGCAGTAGTTTGTTCAACAGCTGAAGCTTGGTCCAAACTGGTTAATTATCAGAACAATGATCTTAATTACAGCAACAAATCTACAACACAATCACTAAAAAGGATCCAGGTTTTGTTTTGGCCCAGTCAAAGTACAAAGCTCAAATCGGCAGGAATGGTGTGTGAGATTTGTTTAGACAGATCTAAACAAATCTCCCATTTGTTCTCCCATTTAAGCTTGGTTTCAGTTTAATGTGTGGGGTTTTTTATACCCGTTTTACAATCTGCAAAAAACATATTTTATATGTACCTACATAAAATAAAGTATAATACTTTATACGTGAAACTTCAGAACAGTGGTTCCCAACCATAACCATTGTCCTGCATGGTTTAGATGTATTCCTGCTGCTTCAAACTTGATTTAAGTGGGTGATTATCAGGATTCTGTAGCTTTTGATGGCATTCAGAGGAGGTCATGCAATCATTTGTATCAGGTGTGCTGGAACAGAGACGCATCTGAAACATGCAGGGCTTCAGTTACTGAGGAATCACTGCTGTAGAGCAGAAGGAGGGGATGGCTACCTTCACAAAGTAGGCATATGTGACCCATATCTGACTTCTTCTCTGAAAGTTCAAATTCAGTATGAATCAATCACTTCAGTATGTGGTACTAAATCTGATCTATATCCTATTCTTTTCAAAGCATCTTCAGACTGAACTGTCATGTCTCATTATATCATAATTCTGCACCAAAAGAAGCCAACATGATAAATCATAACATACACAATGGCTAAAAATTATAAAACATGAAAATATCAAATAGGTCTTTGTAAAACGCATCACATCACAATCATCCAACTTCTGTCTCTGTCTACACATCCAACTAGACATCTCTACAGAGGTTGCAGTCAATGTTCCACGACAGATCATTGCCATTTACTGAGCTTTCTTTTGTCTTATGATCTTGTGATAATACTGTCTGCTCCATTGCTGAACTTCAACTTTAAAATTGATCCATAGTCAGTGTGCTTTATTTCCATCTGTCTGTAACCTTGCAGGTGAGTCTAGACGCCGTTCGGGAGTTGGACAGCAAACTTTTTGAAGCTTACATTGAGAGACGAGCCGATCCAATCGCCGGTTCCTTGGAACCCGGCATGTATGCTGGATACTTCGACTGGAGAGACTGCCAGACACCTTCAGGTATTAGATAAGCTTCTTTGGCTTGATAAAAGTCAGGATTAAAAGAGTTGGGAATTCACCCAGAGCAACCACCAACTGACCCAGCATCATTCATGAGCTGCCAAGAGTCATGTAGCTTGAGAACTTGTTGTCTGTGCTCTGATCTTTAGATTTGTGGTTCACATGTGTCATGTGTGGAGTACAAGTCTTTGATGGCTTACTGTAAACATCATTCTTCTGCTCTGCTTGAAGCTCTCATGGCCTTTATGTTGGAGATGTGGGTGTGTGCAAAGGTTTACTTTGACATTTCTGTTACAAGATGAGCTCCAAACTCAGGTGACATAAGAATGTAAAATACGTGGTTTACCTTAAACACAGGATATGAGACAACATGAGTCTATTGAATTTTTCAGGTGGGATGCAGACACAAAATTTCCTAATGACAAGTTTGAGCTTTGCACTGGTTTTCTGCAGCCTCTAAGACTTCGTATGCCTGGGCCACATGTGAAAGCGGAACATTTTGGACACTAAACCACTGTTCTAGGATATGAGACTTTCACTTGTTGCTCTTTGTGTGGGACTCCTGTAAGCGTGTGGGGTGCTGCAAGGCATTAAAAATCCGGTTTCAGTACTTTCTTTCTGTTGCTGCATTTGGCTGTTTCGCTGTCAGAGTTCACTGGATGTTATATTTTCACCCTACCATATTTGCACATTAACCCCTGGCCCCAAACCGCATTGAATCTTCCTCAAAGACAAAAATTTGGCAAAAACACTATTGCAGTTGCAGCTTCTTATGCATTGCTTCTACATATTTGGCTGCTTGTTTTAGCTCCTTTTGGAGAAAAATGAATGCATTCAAAGCTAAATTATCTCAGTTGGTCACGTGGACTGGTAATTCAAACGTAAGATTATTTGGATCCATATGTAAACTAAGGTCTTTTTTTATTAACTGTGTCAGTACAAACTATTGTAAGTCAACTGAATACCTGATATTTACAAATCTTTATTAAATGTTTCCAAAACAATTCTGCATGCCTAACCAGAGCGAAACAGTCTAATGTAGGAATGTAGTTAAAACTAGGTAACATACAGGGTATAAAATAATATACAACCCTTTTTTCCCCATTTACTGAGGACAAATGAGACCGAACTTTTTGTATTTTAGGTTAGTTTGATTACCAAAATTGTTAGTAATAAGAAAGTAATTTTCCTCAGTCAGGAGTCTGTACATACGCAGATTAATATGCATATAAACAGGTTGGGGAAGCCCACATGATGACATCATGGCTTTGTAAACACATCACCTTTTGTGTCCCAGATATGAATATTTTAGTGTGAAACGTATCAGCCTCAGAACAAACCATAAGGCAGTGTGAAGATACTGGCTGAAGTTAAATGGAAAGTTGTTTTCCAAAGTGAATCCTGTCTTTCCTCAGCATTAGCTGGAAAGCCACTCGAAGAAGAAGAAACCATTACTGCAAAAGTAACATAAAAAGGTTGCGAATGCTTTTAGGTTAAATACAGTAATTTATGGAGATATGTCCTCTGCTCTGATCAGAGGAAATTTTAATTGCTTGGCCATTGTTACCTGTGAAGGGAAAAGTGAAAGCTTGCAAGCTTCATGTTGTGGGGGGCTTTGGTGCAGAACAGACTGGTATGCTTCACCAAACTGCTAGTGAAAAGCACCAAATGAGGAAGAAATTAAATAAAATAGGCGTATGTCACAACTCAAATCATCATCTCAACCAACATTTACCAACATTATCACCATTGTAAGATTCTATATCGAGTAATTCTACTTTCATCAGCTCTTACTAAAACTGATAGCTGTCCTTCTTCAGCAACTACAATTTTCAAAGTGCAATGTGTGTTTTTCTTCTGACTTTTGTTCTATTTTTGAATAACAAAGTGGAACATTGTTATGGGGTTTATATATTAGTATCTTGACCTCAGAGGAAGCCTAGCACAAAAATGTCAAAACAACTGCTAAAAGCGGTGTCAGGGTCTTAGATATTGAGATAGTGCTGATCCTTTCTCTGTTCTTCTTTACTGAGTTACTTTGCTAGAAGATAGTTGTGACATTACCGTCCCCGCAACTTCCTGTGGTGCATAGCTGTTAAGAGCATTTGCTTAAATCATTTGAAATAGTAAAATTCAGTCTCACTACTTGCTTGGGAAGAATCTGCTAAATACAGAACCTTGCGAAATAAATCATATTTCTTTAAGCTTTACACATTTGGTCTCACTACAACAAGTAACTACATTAAAATAAGGATGTATTTTACAGATTTTTTTTAATATGACGATTCAATGCAAAGCAGCTTATACATGTGAAGTGGAAGAAAAAGTGTAATATGTGGTTTTGGACATAGTTTACAAAAACTATATGAATAAAACCACAAAATAAAATAAAATATAACGGATCCTATAAAACAGATCAATGATGAAGTTGTATAGAAGTTTAAAGTAGGGTTTGGTTATCCTAACAATGACCTAAAGTGATCTAACCCTTTCTGTCCTGTGATATTCTGTGGATATTCAATCATCATCTAAAAACAGAGAATGAAAAAACTGTTAACCCTAAAAACACAGGTGTGCATCTGAATTTGAAAAGAGTGCATTACTCATAGAAGCAGCCAAGAGGCCCATGGAAACTCTGGAGGAGTTCAAGAGATCCACTGTTCAGATGGAATTTTTTTGACAATTAGTAGTCATGCACAGCATAGATCTGGTATCTAGGTTGCAGTAAAACTAATGGTGAAAGGCGGCCACAAGCCATGTAAGAAACATGCCAAACAAGGATTTATGATTGTGCTTCTGTGTGAAACTCTGTGTTTGGAATAAAATAAAACAGCAAGTCACCCTGAATACATCGTCCGACAGGGTGCAGTATTATGATGTGGGATTGCTTTCATTAAGCAGGACCAAGGTCACTGGTCAAGGTTAATGTCAAGATGGTTGAAGCTAAAATGACGGCAGTCCTGGAAGAAAACCTGATCCTGACTGTACTTTAGACTTTGGTAAAGCTTCACCTTCCAGCAGAATATTGACCCAAAGAGTCTAGCTAGTGCTGCAATAAAATGGTTTATATCAAAGCTTATTTATCTGTTTTAATTCCTGCATGTTATTTTTATTTCTGTATTCATTGTTTTTGCAATATTTTGCATAATGTATCCCATTTTCACTTTTTACTACCTTCTCCCTCAGGTGTAAGGAACTACCTGAAGGAAGCTCTTGTAAACATCATAGCCGTCCACGCTGAGGTACAAACGCTCTTGCTCACACCCACTGACCCTCTTTCCCCTATGCACCACAAACTCTTTTTTTTTTGTCTCCACTTCTTTATGAAACTCAACTTTTTCTGCAACAGGTCTTCACCGTCTCTAAGGACCTGGTTTCCCGCGTATTGTCAAGAATTGTGGAATCTGTAGCGGACGAGATGTGTCGCCTTATGCAATGTGTGTCGTCCTTCAGTAAGAACGGAGCCCTGCAGGTACACACTAAAATACACACCCATTCTCACAAATACAGGGTTAGCTGTTTGTCAGTCATATAGTAAGACCCTGACTCATAAGTCAACACCACATTTGTGGGGGGATCTACCAGTCGTTTCTGATAATACCACGTTTCAGTTCATCTGCCAACTGCTGTCAGTTGGCCATGATGGCTAGATTTCATGTTCTCTGGCTTTTATTGTTTGTTTTTTTCAAACCTAACCTCTCACCACCATCCTTTACCCCTCCCTGCTTCACATCCAGGCTCGACTCGAGCTCAGCGCCCTGCGAGACGCAGTGGCCGCATACCTAAACCCTGATAGCAAGTGAGTACAGCCCTCAAACATGTATAGCCAGTGATTTATAGCCGTGCATGTCACAGGCATAAATCCTAACAGTCGCACATCCCTCACCTACAATCCCTATTTATGTTAGTTGGTGGGTTCTGGAAAGGAAGTGAAAGTAATCTGGTTCTGTTGTGTGCCTGCTGTGTGGTGTGTCTTGTGTGTTCATGTAAGTAGGTCAGTGTGCATGTCAGGATACATGCATAGACTCGCCCTGAACTGTATTCTCTGGTAATGAAGTTTAAGTCGACTTGACTTTTTTTTTTATAAAATGTGTTTGTTTTGTTTTTTTCAGCGCCAGCTTCAAGCAGGCGTTAGACTCGCTCCCTCAGTTGCACAGCGGGGCTGATAAAAAGTGAGTTCAATTCTGAAACCGTTTCTGTAAATCCGTAACAGTTTTCAGACTGATTTCACACACTTTGTGTCTGTTTTGGTCTCCAGGTTACTAGAGGAGCAGCTGAACAAGTTTAAGAGCAGCATGCAGCTCCAGCTCACCTGCTTCCAGCCTTCCAACATCCAGCCCATCAAGAGATAATCTAAGTCCACCTTCTTCTCCACTACCCTGCATTATTTTTGTAATAACCTGTGTGCACTCATCTAAAACCGCAGCTATTATCTTCTCTCTTGTAGCTTTATAGTTTACTCATATCTGTTTTCTTTTACTCTGCATCACTTTCAATTTCTGCTTTACTATGATAAACACAAATGTCTGTAAATCTAATCTTGAAGAAACAAAATGAGTGGATTTCATTGTTACTGTGCAGGACAGTCCCATCTGTGTTGGTTATGCTAATCATGCCTGACCATAAATTAGTTCATGTGGAGATCTTGAGTGTTTGAGAAAGCACTGGATCATTGGCTGGATGTCTCCTCTCAGACCAAACTATCAGGGTTTATTTAAAGGATGAAAAGTTGCTGTAGTTCATAATGTTCATTAATAAAAGAAACCTACACTCCATAATGGTTTGAAGTTGAACGGTCTGTCAGATGAAAATATCTGTTCTAGGTCGAGTTGCTAAGATGTGACATCTTTATCGCTTTGCCTTTAACCTTCCTCCAACATGAGTCTTTCATATTGTGCAGCTAGAAGTTTACACATATCTATCATGAGCATAAACAGCATATTAATTTTCTCCCTTTGCATGCGTGGGTTCTGTCTGGGTTCTCCAGCTTCCTCCCACAGTCCACAAACATGACTGTCAGGTTAATTGGTCTCTCTAAATTCTCCCTAGATGTGAGTGTGTGTGTGAATGGTTGTTTGTCTTGTCAGCCTCTGTGTTGCCCTGTGACAGACCTCTGTGTTGCCCTGTGACAGACCTCTGTGTTGCCCTGTGTCCAGGGTGAACCCCGCCTCTCCCCCAGAACGTTAGCTGGAGATAGGCACCAGCACCTCCCAACCTCACTAGGGACAAGGGTGAACAGAAAATAGATGTATGGATGTTCTAAAACCAAATGGAGGAAGCAAATTATTAAAAACTACCTTTGAACTAAAACAAGCTGTTCATCAGCTGTAATTTAAAATCAAAAGCAACAAGTTTTAAAAATGTACTCTGTTGATGATTATTACATATTCATTTGTTTGGTTGATGCGAGTGTCCAGTTGGCTGTAGAGAACACTGCTTCACAAAGGACATCTACGGTCTACAACTGGTCTCGATCCCCAAAAGTTTCCAGTGGCGATCAGCAGGACATCCAGGATGAAGAATCGGAAGGACAGTATCATCCTGAAAAAATGTCCTTATCATGTAGCTGGTTTAAAAACTGCAGTCCTCAACGCACAAACACCTCAAGTCAAAGCAGGTTTATTTGGAAACCACATTTCATTAACAAGATAATTCAAAAGTGCTTTGTATGATAAAAACAAAAGAACATATTGTAGTAATGTAAAAGAAAGTAAGTTGGAATACAGACTAAAATTAATGTTTGACTTAATATTAATGGAAAGAAACTCCAAACAAATTGGGTTTTAATCTTTTTTTCTTTAAAAGAACTCAGGGTTTCAACATTCTTTCTGGAATTTGGCTTTGTTCCAGATTAGTGGAGCATAAAAACTGACTGCTGCTTTTCTGTGTTTGGTTCAGATTCTTGGTACTCAGAGTAGATTTGAACCAGAAGAACTGAGTTGTCTGGGCATCTGGACAAAGACAGATGCTTCAGGTTCAACAGCTCTACCAAAGAGAGAACCTCCAGATCATGACTGTACGGTCTCCACTGCCCTTATAGAAAAGATCTCCAGTAGCATCTATTTGTCATGCTAGCAATGTTGAAGCAATCAAGAAGTCAATTTTGAATTTTTTTTTTTTTTAAACTTTTTGCCACCTTTCAGTTTGAGGTAAGCTGAGCTCTGTAACATTATGTATTATTATGCTGAAGCAGCCCTCAGAAGGTAGGTTTGGCAATGATACAGTAACGGGCCCAAAGTGTGTAAAGTAAAAAGAAAAAGAAACATACCATCACACCCGCACCATCATTCACAATTGTTGCTACAATTGTAGCAACAAGTCCATCCAAGGTAGGATGGACTTATGCTTTATCATGAATGTAACAGCTGAAATTAAGACTTCTTTAATTAGGAGACATGTTTTCTGTCTTTTTTGATGAGCTTTAGCAAATTGCAGACTGTTTCCATTTCTTGGTTAGTCTGTGGTCTTCTGCTATTGTAAATCATGTAGTGTTTTAGAAAGTGTTTACAGTATGCCTTTGTTAAATTGATTGGTTATTGGAGCTACTGCTGTCTTTATATCATCTTCAGCCTGTTTATTCTCTGTAAACCTGAGAGATGGTTGTGTGTGGGAAAATCCTAGCAGATCAACAGTTTCTTAAGTACTCAAACTAGTTGGATGAAGACAACCATGTTTTTTTCAAAGTCAATTTCTCTGCCGTTATACTGCTCGGCTAAAGCCTCTGTAAGTCATGTTCACTAAATCGTGATGACTAAACGCATTTCCAGTTAGACTTTAAATTTAACTTCATGTCTAAATGTCACATTCGGTTGAACAATCAGCAGTGAATGCATGGTTGCAGACAGTTGGTTTGTGTGCAAAACTGTTCAAACGATCATCTTTCATTATTCATTTCTGAAGTTCCAGCTCATCACGTTTGTCATGTCAGCGTCTGGTTCTGAGGGAGCGAAGGAGGGACGGTGGATTCAGGGCGTATGTAGGGTGGGGAAGGTGTGGGCCGTTACTGAGGGGAAGCAAACACAGTTATTTAATCCCAGATAAAGTTGGTTGTGGGTGTAAGGACTCACAAAGCGAGCATCTCTTTTGCTGAAGTCGTATAGAGGCGAGAAGAACACGCCTACAGGTCACATGAGGCAGCTTGATTGGATGAGAGGGGTTATTTGAGGGCAGAGAAGATATGCTGCAGAGGTTGACCTATTAAATTTCAACTTCTGAATGTACAGACCACAAATTGCTCTTCTCAGTCATTTGTTTTCAGATTTCTGTTATCGTCTGCATTCACACACCCCAAACCTTTTTTTTGTCTGACTTGGTTTCCCCATCTACATATAGGGGAAGGCCATGCAATGCAGACACAAGTTGTTTTGATCGCCTGTGTTCTAAACTTAGCTCTCTTTCCTCCCACGGATTCATTCACAAAATAGGTTCAAAACCTTATCCGCTCCTCACCCGGCTATGTTTACAGTAACAAAGGCGAAAAGGGGGAGTTTTTCTGTTTACAATATTTTTTTATTCTCTGTTCCATTCAGGAGAAAAGTTCACATCATCAGATGAAAAAAAAAAGTCACTTTGATATGATGTTTTCTTCATAGTGAGTGGGTAAATGAGCAGATGGAGCAATTTATAGCATCAAAGAGGATTTGTTTTCTTGGTTGTGGAGCATATTTGTTACCTGTTTTTCTGGAGCAGATGTGTTTTTTTTAATGTACGTAAAAAAATAATTCCCATTGCTGGTAAGAAGAAAGAGCAAAGTTTAAATATGTGCTAAAACACAGTTGTTAGCAGAAAGACAACAATTTTCTGTTTGAGTGAAGCTAAATGGTTATTTGAAATATTTATGAGCAATCATTATCTTATCTAAGGCTGCAAGAGCAATCCTACTTTGGAGAATTCTTGTGTTGAAATCATCTAACTTTTACTTAATACATTTCCTAAAATGTTTTCTGTTACATATCCAAAAAAATAAAATATTTTATGTCAAAACATCTTGTACGTAACCCACATCTGTGAGAGTCTATGGGGCAGGGACACATTTACATCCTAAACCTCAGTGTTATTGGTGAGTTGACTTTTGTTTATTTGGCGTCTTGCTGCTCTTTCTGTAAGCTAAAGGTGATGATGTAGTGAAGCTAGCTAAAAATTAATAAGCATAGTTTTAACCCTCCTGTAGTTTTTAGAGGAGTCCAGTGAACTCCGCCTGTGTGTGGTTTCGCAAACTGAAGAGCTGACGGGTTACTCGGTTAGCCAAACTTGACATCTACCGTGCAGGAGAGTTAAACCGTTAAATCTAGTCGAAACTTTGCCAAAAGAGTTGAAGTTAGGTAAACATTGTTTCTTCATCTCTTCCTCCTCTGGAAGTCTTAGACACACCACCTGAACCTGGGAATAGCCATCTTCCACCTCCCGTGGATCACATGGGTAGACTTTGTCTTATTTATTAGATCTGCTGTTTTTGTGCGCCATGTGTATTACCCATATGTGGCCAGTATTTTTGCCTTGTGCTGGTTTTGTGCAACATGCACATGATGCATGTTAGAGATGTGGTTGTGCTCTTGTGGGTCAGCTGCAGTGATGGTATTGTGCCTATCATAATAGGCACAATACCATCATTGCAGATAATGAGAAAACTCCAACAGCACTGGAGACGAGGTAGTGCGCTTGCCAAGCCTGTAGGAGGCAGGTAACCTTTGTGAACTTTCTGATCCAAAGTCATGTTTTTCAGAAGTGCACATATGATCTGGCGCATGTAATCTATGCCTCTAGATCTCAAGAGGTGCAGCAGCATAGACAGAACACAGAGGTCCACCATTGCTATTGTGATGTGCAGAGGAGAAATCGAGCTTGAGTGTGCAAGATGACATGACTGACATCATTGTTTACAAATATTTTTGATGTGCATTTACACAGACCTACTTTGCATTGTGTTTAGAAAAAAAAAGCAGTTTTCTTGAGCCCCGTTCAAACGTTTGTGTTTTTTTATGGCAAATGTTCTATTGGAAATGCTACAGACCGTTTTCAATCTACTGTCCTGACATTGTCATGTAAACAGGGCCTTAGTTGTCACTTATACAAATATCCCAACAAAATGGTGAGTTGTGTCACTTTTGTATTGACTCATTTTCACTTTCTTGTAGTTCATTTGGGATTAGAGCAGATGCCTTGTCACAAGTTATGAGTGAAAGGATGCAGGTGGAAGCAGTGCAGATGTGGTTGGCAAAGGAAAATAGTTTTATATGAATGCAACAAGGTAGCCTATGCAAAAAATAATTAGTTTATTAAAACGACTAACAATTTGATTAAAACAGTGGAAACAGAAGTTTTAATGTTTTGTTTGGTTTTTTTGCATGTGTCCACAAAATGTTTATGTGCAAATGAACATTTTGTGCACATAAAGTGTGCGCACATTTTATAACCTGCCAAGAAAACGTTTGAGACTTTGTTCTCGGTAGGTCATAAAATTTTGGTGAAAATAATTTAAGCTGTTTTCCTCCTCATGTTTTAGTACAACCAGTGGTTTCCAAAGCAGCGTGCTCTGACTTGTTTTTGGAACCTAACCTCCTCAGTTGATGACAACTTCTTCCCTGCTCATCTTCTGAATTATTTTGCGGCTGACAGAAATGTTTTTGTGGTTTCTTTTTGATTGTTTTCCATAAAAGTGGAAACACTTCTGCTAGCAGAAGTCAGGAAGGCTTTCTCTCCACTACTCTACGCGGAAAGCGCGGCCAACCTCTTCCTCTCTCTCTCCGCCCTTCTTGATGTCATTGTACTGTTTGCGATAAACCGGGGTTTGATTAACCAGCGTCATCCTCCATGTGAACCACACTTCCCGTGCAAACCACGCACAGATAGTACTGACGTTATCCGGAGAACTCACACAATTATGAACAGAGCATGGCCTTTCTCACACAGTGTCTTGTTGTTTTTTATTATTGTTCCTTTTTTATATACAAACACAAATTATTCTTGAAGACAAAAGACATTCAGATTAAAACAAGCTTTGTTTAGATGTGAATCATTTATGATACAAAATAAAAGTTAAGAAGCTTATCTATATTCAGCTCCCTAAGTTTCTTATACAAACAGTAGTAATAGTGTCCAATAGCAAAAATATATATATGTAGCAAAAATTCCTATTTACAAGAGGTTTGTTAAATAAAATAAAAAACTTTCAGCTTCTTACCCTAGCTGATATTTAGTTGTACAGACAGAATGTATGTTTTTTTTTCTTATGTAAATAAAATACAAACGTAAACCCAGTAAGCTTACACATAAAAATTTGCAACACTGACCTTTTGTAACCAGTAAAAAAAAACCTTCCAACTTGTTTAAGGCTTAAAAGTCCACAATAAAAATTTGGCTGGGTTCTATGACAAAAAAACAATAATACTCAGTTTCACAATATAATTGCAAAGTGTGAGTTAGATGCAGTTGCTAACTAACAGAAATAAAAGTTTGGCCCAACAAGAAAGCAATACTTTTCTTTTTTTGTTCCAACTTAAGAATCAAACATTTGGTAGCTCTTTGGTGGATTTTGTTGGAGGTCTAAGATCTGGTTCTTCTTGCTTCCAATTTTTCGCTAAGCTAGTCAAGTGCTAGTCACATCGTGAATCTCAGGATGGATTTTGAATCCTTAAAGACCTTACAAAACAGAATGTGTGTTTTGCACTATTCTTTTAAGGCACAAAAGTCTTTTTTGTTTGTTAGTACAATCACCTCCGCTGTCAGCTTCAATTTCCTAGGAAGAATAACGTGTGGTTAAAATAAAACAGCGCAGCAGTTTTTGGTTTTATCACACCAACACATATTCACTCACGTTAATACACAGAATCAAAAACTAAGTAACTAAATATTCAGTTTATGTACACAGTTGACCATTTTTGTTTGTCCCTGAGATTTCACGGCCATTTTTTTTTTTTTTTAAATGCTTCGGTTGCTTCATGAAGTTTTTCACAGTCACTCAAACCGCTCACGGTTCACTCCTGCAGGCTGCTGCTGTGGTGATGCGTGATCGCTCTCGGATAGTCCTCGGTGGCATTTATATGCTCCGTAACTGTGGGATGCTCGTAGCCACGGTAGTAGTGGCCACCAGTCTGCTGGGCGTAGAACAGGAACTGCCTGGCGAATAGCGGCTCCACCTGAAACACAGAGGGGAGAAAAACACTTCAATATGGCTCCATTTTACACTTTCAGCTATTATTCTTTTCTATTTGACTTGCATAGCACGAATGTACCATTTTATACTGGTAAAAGTCTGAGATGAGTTTTTTTTAATTTGTCAAAACTCTAAGGCTAACAATGCTCAAGAAAGTTGGACTTTGTTACCATTTACAACAGACTTGGTAATTCAATTTCTTTCTTTCTTCCTTCTGAAAAAATGTGCACAGTCTCATTCCTATATACAACGATCACAAATACAACCTGGTTCCCTGTGCACTGTAACATATATTTCTGCATGTCTATGTTTCTATTAGTTGCTCACATAAAAGCTGAATTCATGATGAGAAATACTCAATTATTTAAATACTTTTCAAAGTTTTTTTAAATCCCATTATTTTCTTATTTCTCTGTGACTAATAAAATTTATCTTGACTGCATTGCTGTTGAGCTTGCATATAGGAAAGGCGATTGTAGCAGGAAATGTTACAAAGTACCGAAACAGTTGATTAATAGATTAAAAATGGCTAGCCATGCTAAAAATAGCCTTCCTTGTCATTTTGAGATCTCTGACACCTTATGCTGCTGTAGAAATCAAAGATGTGAAAGGTAAGAATCAGACTGATGCTGATTCTTAGCAACTTTTTCTGAATCTGAATTTAGATTTGAAACACAGTGTGCATCTTGACAATGGAGAAGTTCCTGCAGACTTTCAAGTCCTATTTTTGAGTTTTGAAAACAAACTTAAAAGTTCAGCATTACTTTTTTAAAACCTTTCAAAACGTAACGCTGAAAATCAAACTATGATTTCATTTTGATTAGTGTCATCTAACATATATTTACACAGAGAGCCATTTTAAGATTTCTTAAACATGGAGTCTAGCTGTTACCTGGACTGTGAGGGTTCGCCTTTGTCTCTGAGGATCTAGACATTCGTCTCCAAAGCTCAGCAGGATCTGGAAGCGACTTAGCGGCCGACCGTGGAGCCCGTAGCTCTGGATCTCTGGGTGACAGGAAAGGGAAACAACACAGGTTTACATTATTATTAATAGATCTGTTATCTGGAGTAACTCTGAGAACTCAAAATGATTTCACCAGAATTTCTCTTGAAGTGGTATGACATTTTGGGGTAAATCGAATGGAAAGTCCTGGTCACACTAAACATGCAAATACAATTAGTTGTCAGTCGCAGCTGGGGCTGTCAGTGCATGTGGGTGGGGAAGATGTGGCTCTGTAAAAAGTCATGTGACTGACAGCTTATCATAAAAAGTTACTTGAAGAAGGTCACCACAATTCTTCTTAGATGCTACTAAGAGGCCTTTCCAGTAAATGAGCTGCAAGTTTGGTACTCGTGATTTCACAATCAAAAAAACTCTCCCTTTAATATGGCTAAAGTGGCTTTTTCTAATTAAAAGCCACGTTAGTTTCAGTAACATAGCCTCTTGTGTTCAATTTAAATAGGAAACGGTAGTTTTCAGTTTTTTTGAACCCCGTGTGGGTAAAAACCAAAAACCAAACCAAAATCATTATTAAAAAAATAGAGCATTTGTAATTGAGTCTGATCACACTTTCTGAAATCTCACCTGTAAGGTAGTCCTGTGTATGTAGAAGTTTACAGACAACGTCTCTCTCCAGCTTGTTGGGCTTGTTTCCGTACACTGAAGGGCCTCCCTGCCAGTAAACTCTACTCTGACACATCCTGCGGGCGTAGAGTCCATCAGCGCCCATCCACAGCAGGACGCCGCTCTCCAGGCCGGACGGCGGACTCGGCGGGCACTCGTCCACCCTCCTTTGGATGTCCACAGGCAGCTGCACCACATCGGGACCACCCGAGAGGTAGGGCTTCTCTGGTGGGCTCGGGGTGATGTGGCAGCCCTCTGGACTGGAGGTGGTCACCTCCCTTACCAGAGTGTCCCGTACATATACCGACACATGGAGGCGGAAGTCTGTTTGAGGAAAGAAAACGACAGAAGGTCAACAAACATGACCTGTTTTCAACCTGTTTATGCTTCTGTCACCTTATACAGTCAGATTCAAAATTGTAGATGGATCAAAACAGTTTGAAATAGTTGTTGAAAACAATCAGGAACAGCATTAATTTAGGTAGAAGGTCACCTGAAATTGACAAAACTCTGCTTTTTAGGAAACAGGATCTGTGCTGCAAGATTTGTGTCATATTTTAGACCATAGATACCCTGTTCTCACACTAACGCCCTGCAAAATGGCATGAAGCCCTTCCTTTCAGTTTATTGTAGTTTGGCCTGATGTGTTTGAGAATTTCACCATTATACCTTTAAATACAGTTACATTTATGTAAGTGCATCTCTAGCAACTGATTACCGGGATTGTATTTTCTTTTAGGGTGTATACTAACAACATGTTTACTTAATTGCTAAAGAAACTTTATTTTCACTTCTTACACTGGGGCTGAAAAGATTGCTCACTTCTTGCTGAAATGTCATGTTTTTGGTTACATCTCTGAAAAGCTTTCCTTTGATTGGTGGGAATGGTTACATAATGATTACTTGTTTTTATTTTTGGTGCACAAAACAGGCTGGTGACAGGATTTCTGTGCATATAAATTTTTAATATGGCTGGAAAAA
The DNA here is from genome assembly GCF_019740435.1 of Gambusia affinis. Lineage (NCBI taxonomy): Eukaryota > Metazoa > Chordata > Actinopteri > Cyprinodontiformes > Poeciliidae > Gambusia > Gambusia affinis. The sequence continues at coordinate 20,554,928 of NC_057877.1, read as the reverse complement.
AACTTCTTCTGACATATTTTAATCTGCATGAAGCATTATGCCTTATAGCTTCCTGTTTTACGATCACCCTATGATTTCATGGCATGAGAGGGAAAAAGGTGAAGTGAAAGTGTATCGTGTGCACCTGAGAGCGCCTCTGCTGATCTGATGCTGGCGTCCAGCGGGAAGGGCGAGGGTTGGCTGTCTGTGGGACCATAGGAGTAAATGGAAGCTCTGAGCTGGTATCCTGCGCAGAAAGAGGAACGGAGTCAAGCTTGGCATGCCAAAAAGTGGATGTAAAACGGATAGGTTTCTGTTATATATAGAAATGACGTACCGTTCTCCATGGATGGGGTCTGCCATGGCAGGCTGCGAGGGGGACAGGGGCACTGAGTAAAGGGCAGGTCGGGCAGGGTCGGCTGCTCCGGGCAGTAATCCCTCCAACTGCATTCAGGGCTTGGCATGTACTGTGGTATCTACAAACACATACATCCAGCTTTGTTTATCAAGCATGGCTTTATAAGGTTACATTATGAAAATGTTTTGGGTTCAACGATCCATTTCAAACATGTTTTTCAAAGAACCAAGCGTTCAAAAGTTACTTAAGCTTATGCATTTTCTTTCTCACTGTTATTTAAAGTACATTCCCTTTACAAATGTTTGTTCAGCATCATTCAACACATCATAAAGCTGTTGTTTCTCAGTTCATTCATGCACAAACAACATTCCATGGTTCATTCAGCAGACTGTCTGCTGTCTCTCTTAGGCCCCGCCCCGCTCATTTTGTATGCATATGTAAATTACCTGAGTGGGTACGGAAGGGTATGGATGGTGCATCTGATAGCTCACTGGGCTCAGAGGACTGTCCTCCGGTCTGGGCCCTGCGTGCGACACAGAGAAGATTTAACTTCACCTTTCTCAGTTAAACTCATGCAGCTGTTTGATGTATAGGTGGCGTTCAGACACTGACTTTTCTTTGCTCCCTCCGGGATGATTCGGTACACTTTGTAAGGGTCAGAGATGTCCAGCTGGCTTCTCTCCACCAGCTCCTCGAAGTCGTTGCTCTTGTTGAGGGCGCAGCGCAGCCGCGTCTTCCAGGTCGGAGGGTCCGGCTTGTCGATCCCCTCACGAAACTTACCCTTAAACAGCGCCCATGCCTGTAGACAATTCGCAGGGAGAAAATTGCAAAAAGCAATATATAAGCAGTGGGTCACATCTTACATGGTTGCAGCGCAGGAATGCGAGGATGAGTGCGCAATTAGACTCGAAAACTTCACATATTTTTCATAAAATAATGGGTTTTTTTCTTACATTTATATTAAATTTGAAATAGTATTTTTAATTTTATCTGCTGTTAAAATTGCAATGTATACACTTGATGACCTTTACTGAATTTATTAAATTTTATATTTCGATAGATGAATTAGACTTGTTTGAAATTATAACATAGGCTATTTGTAGTGAATTAAATCGCCTGAACTGAATTGAATTTGGTTCCTTTTTATAGTTTGCCGCTTGCCTGTTTAGGTCTATATATTCTACATGAAATAATACATAAATAGTCTGCAGATCAACCGTGCATCAATATTTATACAGGTGACTAAAAGAGAACTTAATTCTAAATGAACGAACAATAAGTTTAAATTCAGTCTGTAACTCAAATATTTAAATAAGTTGCCAGTTTTATTCTTATCCATGCCCACTGTCTCTTACCTTGAAAAGCGCGGCATCCTCATCCCGGTTGTAGTCCTGCTTCCCAGCGTGTTTCCATGGTATCCTAAAGATGGTCTTCTCGTCGTTCTCCCACACCAGGCCGGGATACTTCCCGCAGTCCACCTGCTCGATGAGCCACTGGCGCAGCTTCCCGTTGCCGCTGCTCCCGGAGCCTCCGTAATCCACTTCAGAGTTCATCTCTGAGCAAAACACAAAAACAAAACTCCGCTTGTAGGTCCTGTACCCTAATGTGATATAATGTGTAGGCTGTGAAAGCAGCGCAAAATCAAGAGTTGTAAAAGTGAGAAGATCGCTAAACGTGGACTCCCACGCAGGCTACAGTTGTGCTCTTGTTTTACGCGCCTCGGGTGCGAATCGAAGCTGTCTTACCTGCGAAACCCGAAACCCGTCAAGTTTTGAAATCTGTCAGTCTCAGAAAGCCCTCACCATTCCGGCGGGCCCGCTTAAATCCTCGCAGCGTGAAACCAGCAGCAAGGAGGGCGGAGTCAAGAGGAGGATGCTGAACGAGAGGAGGAGGAGGAGGAGGACGCACCTGCCGCGGCTGCGCCTCCTGCCGCTGCTACGCTGAGCTCCCCTCCTGCGAAGCTTATCAGCGCGCTCACAGCGGCCGATCTCCAGTAAGACACCAGGGGAAACCCTGCCGGCGTCAGCCAGAAGTGTCACACACCCGCACGGGTGGAAAGTCAGAGGACGGAGACGAAAACAATTCTTTGAAATGATAAAGCCTTACGAAAAAGTAGCTGCAGAGTAGTCCTGCAGGAGAAATGATGCGCAGAAAGAAAGAAATGCAATTTGTTCCTTCTGGAAGATTAAATAAGAACAACCGATATAATTAGATTAGATGAGATTATTAAATACAGTTATAGGAATTCGCCTGCTCTGGTGCAAGAGAATAAAAAAGGTCAATAGAAAAATGTGACTGTAGCCTATTTGAGATTGAAGAAAATGCTTGTGAAACTTGGAAAAGGTAAATACGGTTCAACTGAAAAAAAAGATCAATACCCCAACCTATTCTAAGAGATATCAAACAATACATTCTAGTTTTGTTTTTGGTTTTTTGTATGTCTTTTACGTCTTATATTTTAATTTCTAACTTTGTCTCATTTTCTATTTCGGTTTTTTATACAAAAATTGTTATAGAAATTTAACTTCATTTTATACTTATTGTCTTGCTTTTTCTTCTACAAAATACATGTCAAGTGGCCACCATTTTACAGTTGGGCCATTTGGGAAAATTAGCATTTGAGTAAGTCAGAGCTAAATATATATGTATTTGAATAAGGTAGTTTTAATCAACAAAAACAGACTGTGTGTGTATGTGTGTGGGGGTTCTTTGAGAATTTAAAGTTTCTCTAGTTTCCATTTGCAGCATCTCAACTCCTTTAGAAATAATATTTTCAAGAATAGAGTGGATTTAAAAGCTCCTGCAGAGGCAATGTAGCAATCATTGAGCCTTTAAATAAAGAAGTAGAGGTACATGGGATTTGGCACAAAAATAAGTTTTAATAAGCATTCAAACTCAGTCTACTGATTCATGACATTTTAAAACAGAAATTAAATCATAATTGTCAAAAACTGTCCTTATAGAACAAATATATTTTAATGTTGTCTAACCTTTCTTTCAACATCCAACAAATATTGGATTAGTCACACTCGCCTGCTGAGTTAATTAGTTTCAGAGGTGGAGATTGAAAATAAAACACAAGCTTTACAAAAACAAAATGTTTTAATTTTAAATGAGTAATATTTCATGACTTTTAATTCATCATAAAATACACTACTAACAAAAAGTAAGAGATATCTGCCTTTTGAGTAAAATTTATGGAAAACGTGAAAAGTTGGCAGGACACTAATATTTTTATGAAAGTAAGGCATTTAAGTACAAACATGCAATAGTGCTTTTCTCATCTCAAACAATTCATTGAAACAAAAGCATAAATAGTGTTGTTTATGCCACACCAAAAAATACCAATGTTTCTATAACAAATCATGAGCTCTTCAGCATCGATTACAGCTTAATAAGAACTTCTCAAGATTTTCACTAGTTGACTTATTGATTGCTTCGGTAAGCTTGATCAGTTGCTTGGTGTTGTCTTGGTCTCATCTGTCAAAACGTGAACAGCAAGCTAAAATGAATTGTTTAAATACCAGTTCTGATTGAACCAGGAAATGTATTGATCCAGTCAGGGATCAAACAGCTAATATGAATTTTATCATTAAGCTTGGAGAACAGCAAGTTGTGCGAAAAGAACTGAAAAACTGAAAAGTCAAAAATGTGCATTCAAAAGTTTAGAGGAAGTCACATTAGACCTTGGATATGTAATTTTTATTTTAAAACGTATATTTTTCACTTAGAACTGTCACTAGACACATAATCTGTGAAAAAATCTAACTCCCCTGTCTTCTCCAAGTGCTAATTACAGGTTTCCACTGCTCAATCGGAAACAACCAATCACAGCCAGGAGGAGGGTCTTAGCACTGTCAATCATGCTTGTGTACACTGCTCAAAGACTCCTCTTGCTCTCTCCAACACTACAGCTTCTCCCCATCAGTTGAGCCTCTGGTGAGTGCAAAGGCTAGTTAGCTGATGACAGCAGAAAAACGGTTTTCCTGGAACTGTGAGTTTTTTCTCCTCCATTTGCACGTTAAGTAGTGTGTATACAAGGTTGATTGATAGCACCATAACACTCCTCCTGGTTCTGATTGGTTGTTTTTGACCAGGAGTGGTGCATTTCTTCACAATGTTCTGTGAAGGATTCAGAAGTTCATTGGAGAATATATAATGAACAAACATCATGAAGATCAAGAAACACAGCAGTCAGGTCGGGAATAATATTATGGAGAGTTTAATGCAGAGTAAGATTACAAAACAATATCCCAGGCTTTGAACATCCCATGGTCAGGCTGGGCAAGGGATGGAAAAATGGCTGGAGTTAATGGGAAGATGGAAAGAGCTAACTATGAGATTATTCTGAAAGAATGTCTGTTGCAAAACACTTGAGACGGGAGACACAGCCCTACGCAGACAGTCACGACTACAATGGAATGTTTTACATCAAAGATGAACGAATTGCTATAATGGACTAGTCAAAGCCTAGACAAATATAACAAATTCAAAATGACTTAAAAATGTGATGTTCAAATGAGATTCTGACAGCTAATTTCTAAAGAACTTTTGGCAATAGTCTCAGCTTAATGTGCAAAATCATTGAGGCATAGAAGATCAGCAAAATGTGGTTCTACAAAGTCTTGATTCAGGAGGGATGGTTAATATTCATGCAATTCCTATTTCTAAAAAATACACCAGTAATTAAGAACCGTGCATAATTTTTCCTTCAACTTCACAATTATGCATTACCATGTGTACATCCATCACATAAAGTCCCAATGAAAACATTCGAATTATTGGGTGTAACTGAACAAAACATGAAAAGGTTTAGGACATAAATTCTTTAAAAACAAAACAAAAAGAAACACTTTTTGGATACATGTGTCAAAAGCAACATTAGTTAAATTTGTGAAAGTCAAAATAGTTCAAAAAATTCATTGATCTGTTTGAAATGAACTCATAACTCCCTCAGTGGGTGGATGAAATTTGACATTAATAAAAATTTACTTCCACAATATACAATTGTTTGTCTTTTTTATGCAGAGGCTACTGTTAGCTGGACATAAGGCAATACAAATAAATTCAAATAATATCAATAATAACGTAAGTAATAAAAAAGAAAACACATGCTGTGGTATGTTTACTGGGAAACTGTTCTTTAGTTTCCACTCTCTGCATAGAAACTAATACTCATATATCAAGTTCAAGACACAGCATAACATAACTCACAGAGGGGGAGTGTCCGCTACTAACTGTGTGTTCACACTCAGGACTTTGTGTACATACTTCCTTGGGGTCCCGCTTGGCTGCCCTTGCATGTTGTTTTGACAGTTAGAGGCCAAGACATGACATGACAACAGAGATATGAAATCCCCCGGTCAATCTGCAAACATGAGATTCAACCAGTCATTGATACCAAAGAACTCCTGGATGAAAGTTTCTGCTGATGCAATTCCAACAGTTCTCAGATTTGTATGCCCGGGGTGATGAGAGCAGAATATCTTTTTTCATGTGTGACTTGGTCCCAGAGCTGGAGGGATGTTGACAGTGCTGCTGCTGCCGACACTGTTATTAGACTTTTTATTGATAAGATTCTGAATTTCCTCATCGTCATTAAAGGAGCTCTTCCCGTACCGCTCCGTCCACCAGGCTCGATACTGAAAAGAGGGGAGAAAGAACTTTATCGTTGTCTCTAATGAAAAAGTCTCCCTAATTTCTTTGTATTTTTTTATTCTAATCTTCTCAAGCAGACCTTTTGTGACTTTATGAAGATCTTTCTTTTAGGTCTTGGAAAAAAGATTCAGATCAAATAACATTATCATTCAATTATGTGTACATAAGAAAGTGGACTGTGAGCGTATTGGAGTCTGTAAGTATTTGAGAATATCCACAATTTTATTGAATTCAAACACCTAGTTCTTGTTTCTCTAAAGGTTTTATAGTCATTTTACGAAGGAAAAAAATCCTATTAAGTCTAATGTGTTTGTAAAGATTACTTTATTACCCTGTCCTCAATTTTCACAAGTTAATCTGCCAATCGTAAAAATGTTCAGACCAGAGTTAGTTTTACTTTCCATCTTTGACTTTTGTATTGTGCTTCCAACAGTTAGGCTGGTTCATGAAAACACTGGAAGCCATTTACTTTTTTCTTTTGTTTGTTAAATAACTGTCCAAACAAACCAACAAATTACAAACATAAAATTTTCTGCATTTTTCTAACTTTTCCTGAATAAAATGCTCTTAAACATTTTTCAATAAAAAATTCATGACAGAGATTTTTGTTGTGGGCTGGCTTCAAATATGGAGCCTGCAAAAAACAAAGGACACGGGGAAGGACTAAAGTAAGGATGCATGGGAAGGAAAGAAAGAAGTAAGGGAGGGAGGGGGAATGGAAGAAGGAAAGAATGGAGCAAGAGAAAGAAGGAGGAAGGAACAATGGATAATTGGATGGGACATCAACTCATGAAATACGCATTTTATTTCCTTTCACGTTATTCTTTTCCATATTTATTAAGACTTAAAAACTACTGAAACTTTTCCAGGCTGCGTAGGAACCCTATGGACAATTTCTGATCTCTCAGAGGTCCATCTTAAAAATACATGTTCATATAGCCATATTTTCATACAAATGACTAACCTCTGCCAGTTCCATGTTTTCGAACTCCTCCAGCTGCCGCAGGAAGCCCAGGTTGGGGCCCGCACACGGCCGGGCAGCCCGGACCGCCGCCAGGGACTCCACCCAGCCTCGTCCCGTCACCGTCATGAGGTAAGCCACCACCAGGGTTACGCTCCGGGACACTCCTGCCACGCTGACAAGCACAGACCCTCACAGTTAGTTATCCTTCTCATATGCAGAATCTCGGCATTAGAGTATAAAAGAAGTGAAACCCACTCCTGACGCTGTGGTTAAATGTCTGCCGTTGCCTGTTTGATATGAGACAAGATGAAAGGTGAGGACATTTTCTATGAAAGTTTTTAACCTGACAGTCAGCTTCTTTTTGGTGTGGCTGAAAATGAGACCAGAGCTAATACAATTTTAAGATTTTTCAGTCATTTTGAGGTAAATTCTTATTATGACAGGGGAATACAAGCTTTTTATGCTTCTTTCTGATACAGTCACCAGTAATCTCTGAATTATTTTTGTCTTTTCCCTCCAAGCACTCAATTGTTTAATAATCATTGAAAGTTCTCCAAGCTATCCACAAGTCTGTCAAAGGTTTTGCACATCATCTTCCTTTTTACCTCAGATGTTTATCAAATTGGTGGGACTTGAGAAAAACAGAATCCAAAAGTAAATTTTGTAAAACAAACAAACAAAAAAAAAAAAACAATGAAACACAAACCTGACACAAGACCTGCAGGTGCATCATGCTAAAGTTGCTATAATTTATATTTTATTTTAATGGCCTTACCTGTTGGGTTCTTCCTCCGATTGGTACTGCACAAAGTTGTTTTTTAAAATTAAACCAAACATACATAATAATAAATCTCCAATAATTCATCACTTCATGTACCCAAATTTCATTTCACCTTCTCATCTTTTTTCTGTCACATCACAGCCACAAACATCAATGTATTTTTATGTGATAAACACAAAGTTGTGTATATGTGGGTTTCAAGATTTTTACAAGCACAAATCTAAAACGTGTGGCAGGAATTTCTGTTTTCTTGAGTATGTTACTACAAGCTTTCCACATCCACATCTAAAGACAAGACATGTGCTGCCAATTAATCACTGTTAGATTGGATGGAGAGGGTTTGTTGAAAAAGTCTTCGTAGGTCCAGAAATTTGACTATGCCATTTTAACACATGACTTCTATTTAAACCATTCAATTGTAGATCTGGCTGTGTGGTTAATGTTGTCGACCTCCACCTTAGTCCTAAATCTTTCCCAACCTTTTTAATTTTCAAAGTAAAGGTGGTTGCAAAAATATACTAATGTATATACTACTACTTTCTTAAACTTCATAATTATGCATTATGTTGTGTTGGTCTAATAAATTATATATAATAAAATAAAAGATAAAAGATTTCTGGCACCAAGCTTCAAAATAAAAGATTTCTGGCACCTAGCTTCAAAAAACCAATAAGAGATTGAGTCTAAGATCTGTTCCTCACCAGTGAATGAGGCAGCCCTCTCCTTTCAGCCGGCTCTCATGGATAAACATGATGCTCTCTCTGAAGTACTGAGTCCTGAAGAAAGCATCATACCAAGCAGCTTATCATTAAATATAACATTCTAAATATAGAGAGGTATGTATCTAAAGTGGAACGTGTTAGTTACAGATCAAATGGACATATTTCAGTTGAAAATATAAATTAACAAATTGAGAGCACATAAAATGCCAAAATCTGATCTTTTTCACTACTCACAAGTTTTGCTTTGAGTGGTCAGAAGCAGATATACAGAGATAAGTCATGTCCTGCACAGAGGAGGGAACAGCTTAAATTAGAGATGTCAAAAGAAATTAGGTGCAGTATTTTGTGAACAGAAGTTTCTTTACACTTGCAAAAACAGTCATTTTAAATATATTAATTGCTCTTTGTATTTCAAGGTCATTTAGATGCAAATGCAGTGGCTATTACACCCTTCCTGTTTTTTCATGATACGTGCCCTGAAACCTGGCAGTCCTTGTTCTGTGAGCGATGTAGATTGCGACATAAAGTGAGGGTGTGAGTTGGTGGATGCGTGTGTGTAGGTGTGTGTGTGTGTGTGTGTGTGTTTACTCTTCGTTGCACCTGGCAGCTGATGGTACATTAACTGGACAGAAACCACCTCATCGTGCTATGACTGCACTCGTGCAAAAACCCCTGAGTCCTCAGGGACAGCGCAAACTCTGGAAGTGCTCCAGACACTTTTCGTAAGCATTAGTAAAAATATATCCACAGTCTTCGCAGCCTTTATTTAAATTCTGACCCTGAGGGTCTGGAAGAAGTTGCTGAAAGGACCTCATGTCTTTGCACAAGTTCATCACTATTATTTAATAAAATGAAACAATGACTGTTGTCATTGTTTCATTTTATTGCATAGGAATAATGTGAGACTTTATTCCTATGCATGCTCATAAGTAAATTCCATTCCTGTAAAGAGAAGTGTATTTGTAACAGATTTGATCAAATATAAATTACTGCATCATTTTATTCTGTAATATGGTAATCACGACCGCATCTTTTCAATGTAAATGTCACATCTGACTTAGTGGTTGCAAATTTTACCATCCTCTCACAGGAACCATCACATCGTCTTCCAAGAAATCAATCAGTCAGCAGTTTGACTGTTGAGTATGCAAATAAACTGTCTCATCTGGCCATTCTGTCTAAACTCGACCTGAGTCATCTTTAGTTACAGACTTTAAAAAAAGCAGTGTCATGCATTTTTTTTACAGAAAAATTCTCATAGTTCTCAGATTATGTCTTCTATTAGAAATTAACAAAAGTGTGTGAAGTATGTGTGGGCCAAAACATTTGAAAAGTTTTGGTGGTTGACCAGTTTAGGTAGTGATACTGTGTAATACAAGTTGCTGTTTCTCTTCAATGTTCAATGAAACATTCTGGCATGGATGGGAGAAAGTGTACAGAAAACTGAGCACTTTTCATGATCGCTTTCAGCAAGGAAAAGATGAAAGTTGTGAAAGCGGACACTGGGGCTATCAAACAGATTTTCAAAAATGATTCCAATCGATTATTTTCAAGCACTTTTTTTTGTTCACCTTGTTTCTCATGTTCAATTCAATATGATAATAAATAAAAACATTCCTCCACTTACCGACACATCTAAAACAGCTGCAATAAAAACTGAAAAAAGTTGCTTTTTTTGTCCTTCTTTGTTGTATGGCTTTGTTCTTTGTTCAAAAGTTTTTGGACCTCAATGTGCAGAACTAAAAGCTTCTTGTGAAGAAAATAGAGCATCTAAAAGCAGCTGCATCAGCTGACACAGACTTTCACATATGGACTGAAATTCCAAACAATACTGAAGCCTCAGTAAACACTGTGTTCTATGAAACCTGGTAGATTCCATGTCTTATGACTGTCACACAAATGAAAATATGAACATCTGTCTATTTCAGCTGCCTTTGATAACGATTTCATTGAATGCTCTAATCTCACTAATGATCTTAAATACTGAAAAAATGTTTCAGGAAGTGATTCTTCAATAGGTTGAAAACATAAAATAGATAAACCTAAAGGATGATAAGATATATTATATTTAACTCTGAAGAGTTAAATATCTCTGCAGAGATTTCACACTTTCACAATGAGTACTGATCAGTTGGGGAAGTGACTGAGTTCAAAGGACATTAAGTACTCTATAGTTGGATGAACGTTCGGGTCATTGGGTCATAAAAGCTCATGTAAAACGCCCAAGTTGAAGCTGCCTCACCTCCAGGACAGGTGCAGCTGTGTCATGAATTGAGAGGATTTGGGTGATGTTGTGCTTTGCCAGTAGCTCCCGGTCCTGTGCATCTGTGAATCACAGAAAATCGAGAAATGTTTAATTATTTCTGCATCCAATAACAAATGTCAGCATGAAAGCTGCAGCCTAAATAAAGCATTTTCTGCCCAACAACACCCCCCTCCCTTAATGTCTTCCAAGCAAATATGGCCGTATGGTTTAAAAGTTTTGCTCTTCTTTTGAACTGAAAGAAAAACCGGAAAACCAGTGTTTCTAAAACAGTCCAACAGCTTGGCCCAAAAGCAAGAAACAGTAATTGTTTTAATCAAATTTTGTTCTTTAAAAGGAAGCCAAATGTTTTCTACGATGGACAGATGTGCTTTAAGCATTTTTTTCTCATGCTTTGCAAATGTGCAGGATGCTGCTAATGCCACCCCAAAAAGGCCTAGAGAAGCCTTCACTAAACCCTGTTACAATGCAAGTAACGTTAAGCAACCTTAAACTGTAGAGACTATGTTGCAAAAATATGTAATAAGTGGTAAAACAAAACAAATATTTTTTAATTATCAAAGTATTTCCAAGAGAAGTGCAATCCTGAGTCACAATCTATATGTTCCCAGGGTATATTTTATGCAACATAAATTGAGAAAAGGCTAGTAGCTCCCCTACGGCTCAAAAAGCAAAAGATAACTTTTATTTTTCATATTTTTTGCCAAAATCTGACATTTAAGACCTATTTTTTTAATTATGCATAGTAATTAAAACTATGCATTTGAATTATCCAAAGAAATAAGATGTGATTCATCAATGTGAACAAATGCAGTTTTTGTTGCTTTAATCAAGACTCATCTTGGTAATGTAGGCCTCTGTATCTCCTCTAGTTTGATCACTAGTAATGCATGTATGATTGGGACTGATTTTTTTTGTTAACCTGGTTAAACTGAAATTAAGACTAGCTGGCACAATGTTGTATATAAGACAGAAAGTCACATATTGAACATATTAATATCTTTTAAGACAATGTAAACATTTATTTTTGAAGGGTTTTGTTATAAATCAGTTTATTTCTTTGGATTTAGATGTAGATAAACTAACTTAGCATTAGCTTGGCACCTAATGTAACTACGGTATTTTTCGGACTATAAACCGCTACTTTTTTTCCCACCCTTTGAACCATGCGGCTTTTCTGTGGATATTTCTTCAACCACCAGGGGGCTCTTTAGCGGAAAATGAATCATTGAAAGTCAAAATTGGAATTAAAAGAAAGTTCTAATCTTCATTTAGAACAAGCACATGCTAGCAGCAGGCACAATGGAGAAATTTATTCAAACTTATACCCCCCTCGTCATTAGTGTTGCCTATTTCAGAATAGGCAACACTAAGAAAAAGATGCCACTTTTAAGCTGAGGAGTATCGATCTGGCAGTACAGGGTACAGGGTAATAGAGCCGCTGCACCTAAACTCGGCGTGAACGAATCCATGGTTCGACGTTGGAGACGCAGGGATGCGGCCTTAAACCCTCATGCTGTGTCCTTGTGGAAGGCAAGGACACAGCAAAGGTGTGTCCGAGAGCGGCGGAGATACCAGCGGTTTATAGGCCGGTGCGGCTTATATATGTACGTTTCTAGTTTTTTCAAAAAATTTGTAGGTGCGGCTTATAGTAAGGTGCACTCTATAGTCCGGAAAATACGGTAACTTCACTGAGAAGCTGCAGTTGTTGACAGCAGGTGTAAGCCGTACACTAATCTGTTCTCTGATTAATTTGAAGCTAAAAGGGACTGAAAGAAATATTGCATTGCCTTTATAATTCAGCTAGACCCACCACATTCCTAATTAGCAAATGATAAAGGACTAAAAGGACTCAATGCAAAAGGCTATGATTGCTTGCTTTGCTCAGTAAAGCAAAGTATGTGCAGCCTTTCACATCTCTATTTTTATCTGCAACCTATCAAGGCATATATTTGTCCAATGGACAGTGTTCAAAGAAATGTAAAATCTGTTTTGAAATGTAAAATCTGTTTCATCAAGTGAATTTATTTAGATGAATATTATAGTTAAACCTGAATACATTATGTTTGAAATTTAAAATTGTGAATTTAGGCAACAGGCCTTCACAAATAAAGGAAAATAGAAGTGTTTCTAATTATTTCAGTTATTGAGCTGATATATTGAAAATAAAATCTTTTCTGCAATATTCTAATTTACTGAATATGACTGTATACTGTTGAGATTAGTTGCATACTTTGATAACTTTGTTACTTTGAAGAATGCCTGAACTTGACCCACTATAAAATTCCAAATAATATTAGGCACTGACAATTTAAACATTACCTATGTGTAAAAGTGGTTTCAAGGTATGGTTTTATGATATTAAGATATTAGTTCTAAAATCCCAATTTCAGAATAGGCAAATTTTACAGAAATGCTTTCAAATATAGAAAGTTATCAATGGATCTGATTTATTTGATGCAACTTTCATTTTTTCTGTTTACTCAGATAAAGTACATAAATGAGAGATCCAGTTTGGAAGAGACTACTGGCTTCTGGCCTCATGGTGGACTGCAACTTTCACAACATCAGAATTGTAGTGACTAATTTTACAGTTTGTTTTGTAGGATGTCTGAGTTTATTTAGCACTGAACTGCTTTTGAGATGTTGGCTTGCCCTTGGATTTTACAACTGGTTAGATTTAGACACTTGCTTAGGGTTCAGCTACTGTGGAAATCCACCAATTACTGGCCCAGTGAATGTGGTTTTTTGGGGGAATTCCCAATTTCTGAGCCTTTAGTGCAGCATGTAGACATCTGGAAAAGTATAGCAGGTATCCAAATCAAGACTCCATTTTTCTACGAGCTTCATCAAGTGAATTTATTTAGATGAATATTATAGTTAAACCTGAATACATTATGTTTGAAATTCAGTTTTAGCTGAATAAACTTGAATCTCACCTGAATGTGTTTAAAATAACTTAAATCATAAATGGAAACCTCAAAGGTTTAGTTGTAAAACTCATATGGACCTTAAAAAGTAATTTTCTGGATAATTCAAACTAAGACAAAAAATATGATATACACAGTTAGGTATGTATATACATATATAGCATGAGAGGCAGCCTTATAACGGTAGACCTTATTATTTCCTTTGTTGTGCACAAATGTCTTTAAATAGGCAAGGTGACAAGCATAAAAGAAAAAAAACATAAAAGGTGTTCCTAAGATGAAAGGTATTATGTTTCCTATTTGACAGCATTTTTCAGAACAGGTCACGTTTACAAAAAAAAGTCTTCCACATATTTATGCTATTGCCTACGTGTTATGGTTCACTGTGTGAATTACATATAAAAAGAGCAACCTCATGCTTTGGTTTGCTGTTTTGTGGAAACATTTGGAATACATCTCATATCAGGGACACCCCCATAGCACGGGGCATCCCCTCCCACGCCAACGCTCATCATATTCACAACATAAAAATTATGTTCCCCAGCAGCTGCACACCTCAAACACAAAGGAAAAACTTCAGTAAAGATAAAAACAGTACTGTAAAAGTTTTTTTTTTCTTGTCAAAATACAGTACTTCGGTCGTTTAGCTTCACACTGTGACCTCTCTACTCTATAGAAACCAAGCTCAGTGTAGCAGTTCACCACATGCTCCTCCATATGAGGAACTGAAACGTGTTCTACTATGCTGTCCTGAAAATGATTAAAAAAAAGGAATCATTTCTTCACTGACATTAAGGCTTACCTTTAATGTTACCAAGGTACAGGTCAGGTAGGATCTAAAAAGAGCAAGGAAACGGAGCTGAATGAACAATGCAAAAAGAGATTTTGGAGATCTAAACCGATTCTTTGTGATACTTTACCTTACTTATTCCATTTCCCATCTTTGACAGAATGTCTTATATAAGAAAGTTCAAATCTAAGACAACTATATGGTCCTTATCTTCCAATTCAGACTTCGGGGATGAAATCCTGATGCTCTACAGCAGCATTGCTCTCAATTGACAAGCTCCGTCTCACCGTCCTCCAACCATCCTTGATAACTTCTTTGGGGTCAACCAAAATATCACAAAATCTTTGACACGTCCACAGCTCATGTCCCGAGAGATCTTTCACTAAGAGCATGTTGATTAGAATTGCGTAATGTCACCTTAGTAGTGAAGTACACTGCTTGGGTGTTTATATTTAGACCAAGCTGGGTCACGGGATCGTGCATAGACACATACCAACCAGACAAAGATGGTTGAGAGCCAGGAGAAACAGGAGAACACATCTAGAGCGGGGTGACGCCTGGTTGTCACCATGTGCTGAACTGTTCTGCCATACAAGGAGCACTTCTTGATTAGGTTCAAAATACTTGCAGTAAATCACATTTTTAACAGGTTTTCCTTGACGAAGAAAGCGTAATCCCCCATTTCCCAATAATTGTGACAGTTTTTCATCTGACTATTTGTAAAAATACTTTCAAATCAATTATATTATCTGTAAAGGTCCATACAATCGGAGGTTGGAACAGTTCATCCAGTAGATGTGATGAACTAAGAGCCCTAACATATTCAATTTATTACAGAAAATTAAGTAAAATTGTCAAATTTTACTTAATTTGACAATTTTAAGTAAAATTGTCAAATGGGCTTGTTTCTATCTTGACATTAAAAATTACCCTGCTTAACTTTAATTTCTTGCTCTCTATTTCATTGAACACACTTCAAGTTTTGCATTTCCAGTAAATCTGGCGACACCTTGAACTCATCGCTCATAGCCAACCAGGGTATTTTTAGCCCGGTTTTGTCTTGTGTTCCTGTATGTGGTTCAGTTCATGGCACTGCTCACACTCATTAACAAGCACAGGAGTGCGGAGGCGTTTACAAAAACCGGGGACGTCTCAAACATCTCATCAGGGCTGACGAGTCAGACATAAACAAACCGGCCTTTGTTGAGGTTTACATTAAAAAAGTCATAAGTTCATTACAGGAAATTCTTTTTTGCTTGATTATTTTTAATACCTATCGTACTTAAAAGTTCTTTGGCTGTACCTTTTTATTAAGACTTTTCTCAATCTATGTAAAGGCCAAGGACAATCGACATAGGCCTTTAAAGGCGACAGTGTGATTTTAGCAAACCAAGGACACCAACTCTGTAGTAGATCAGTGTTACAAAAGATAAGAATATCAGTTTTTACATTTAAGCTTTGGAGGTTTATCTCAAACCATGAGCTGTGTTTTGCAAAACTGTTGCAGAAGAAAGTATTGTTACTTTTCATTTTCAAAGGGGTGAAATGGGAGAGCAATCCACAAATCAATGAAAAGAAATATTGCACTTATTAAAGAAGTTTCAAAGTAAAAAGGACTTAATTGGAAAGCCCTGCCTAATAGAAATGACTGGACATTTTAAGGAGCTAAGGCTTCATTTTCTGCGTGTATTTCAAGCAGTGAGAAGAGGATGGCATGGCAGCTTTTGCAAATGCGTCACAAAGGTATAAAAAAACAACTTGTAGTGTTCCATATCTAAATAGTACAACATGCTGTGATTCAAAAATGTAAGCAATGTTGTAGTTCAGCAACTGAATTATATATCTGTGCAAAGCTCAACATGCAGTTGAATGCAACATTAGTACCTGTCTGCCCACCATTGATGTATTATATGCAATTATGGCCGTCATTAACTTTGTGTACTCTGTTTTTCTTTGAAAGTAAACCTGGCCCATTGGTTTTCTGTATGGGTTTGGTTGCTGTCTTGTCTTCTCAGCTTCTGCTCAATCATGGCAGATGGCTGCTCATGCTGAGCCTGGTTCTGTTGGGGCTTTCCCTATTAAAAGGAAGTAGTTCCTTCCAACTAATAAATCTTTTTTTAAACAGTTCATTATCTATTTTTAATTTTTAGTACCACTGTTAGGTTAACTGTATAGGTAATTTCATTCAATACGGAAGTTTTATTGTGGTTTGAAATAAAACAGAGGTTTTATTGTCTTGCTATTAATCTTCAACTCTCACAGATTCTCAATCAAACTTACGTTTTGGCCCAATACCGGTGGGCCACTCAAAAATATTAAATTTACCAGTAAAGTATGTATTGGTAAAGATAAATTACTTTAAACTTGAATCTCCTGGGGATACAAATAATTTTGGGTGCAACTGTATACCTGGAAAGCGCCATAAAATTATATGCTTTATAAGTCATTATCCCATTTAATAAACTAAATTTAACTCATCTTTCTTTAATCCCCGCACAAAAGAAAACACACATTTAAATATGTAATTTCTGAGAGTGATTACTGTACAAAGCCAAATTTAAGAAATGAAACTTTTGAAGTAATGCACTTAAATCAAAGCAAAACATATTTTTCTGGATTGGAATGAAGTAAATTAAACATTCTTGCTCCTTCCCGTACTTTCGCTTTAAATTTCACTGACGTGAACACTCTCAAACCTCGCTCACGCAGAGCTGCTGCCCGGACTTCCTTTGAAAGCACCCACAAGGAGCTCATGACTGAGAAGACTTGGAGCAGTCTTAAACCGCTTTAATCCAACCTGCAGTAGCCGACCGTGTGACTGCAACGCTGATTGACTAAATGGCCTTGCTTTTGGTTGGAAGACGTTTATTTAAATGCAGCATAGACGTCGGGAAGAAAATGGAGGCGTCGCAGGTGTACTGGTAACTGTTTGCATTGCACTGCTTTCAGTAGGAGAACGTTTAATGTTCAAAGTTCTTCAAACTGCCTCAAAAACAGATAGGAAGTTCATTCGGACAAGTCTAGTTTGGTGCTAGGTGCAACTGTTTTTACTTCAATGTTTGTTTGTTTATATCCACTAGATGGCGCAATTTCTTTAGATGCACAAAGAATGATGAAAGTCTCCAAAATCACCAGGAAAACACCCAAAACTCCTTTGGAGTTTAACTTTAATTTCTGTTTAGGATTTACGTGGTGAATTTAACTCAGTTCTACTTTTAATTTATTTCACTCATATTGTGGACAGCACACTTTTTTACTCCTTAAAACCGTCTGCTAAAGTTTATTCTAAAATTATTTAAAGATTGTCAATTTTAGAAAAACTTCTAGCTTGTTTTGTTATTTTGTAAGACGTTATTTAAATGAGATAAAATATTTCTTCCCCAAAAGGAGCATCTGCATGCTATATGAAGCATATAGCAATCTTTGTAAATTAATTTAGATTTGTCTTGTTTTGTTTGTCTCTTTTAAAGGTGTTTGAGTCATATGTGAGAACACTATTCATTTTAGAAAAAACTTGATAACAGTATCAGTAGTTTGTAAAGAGAGTTGGAGCTTGAGAAATCAAGATGGAATAGCTTGATTTCCTTATCAAAGATTTTAAACACTCGTGTGGAGCCAAGCTATTGCAAAAATAATATTGTCGGGTTAATGAATTTCATTATAATAATTTTTTTTTTTTTTAACTCCCAGTGTTTCCTGAAGAATTCTATAGCCAGTAGTCTGGTTACAGTCTGGAAGACAGTTTTCAAAAAAAGAAGCGATTGCTGAAAATGTTTACATGGTATTGTGTTGCATTAAAAAACAAATTTCTGAAATTTGTAAAAAAAAAAAAAAAAAACTTGACAGTCTTACCCTGCAAGGTGTTTTGACCCTTTTCTGAACTCCCTGAGATTATATTACACTTTTTTGCTCTGCTTTACAGAGCATGCGATCATGTATCCTTTAGATCCAAACACGTTTTTAAGCGTCTCTTCTAGTGTTTGCTTAGATGCGGTTTTGTTTCTCTGCAGCTCTTCAGCTTCCTCAGGCAAACGGCGTGTTAACAGCGTTGATCTGTACTACGAGCAAACAGGACATGGGAAACATGCTGTTCTTCTCTTTCCTGGTGCTCTTGGTAAACACCGACAATCTGAGGATAAGCTTTAATACCTTGTGTACAACAGATCTGTCTTTTTTACCACAGGGAGCACGAAGACAGATTTCGGTCCACAGCTGAAGTCTCTGAACAAAGAGTGTTTCACTGTGGTCGGGTGGGATCCCCGTGGATATGGGCAATCCCGTCCTCCAGATCGAGACTTCCCTTCTGACTTTTTTGAGAGGGATGCAAAGGATGGAGTAGATCTGATGAAGGTGACTTATGACCACACTTAACTGTACAGAACCATTTTCTCTGTGTTTTGACCCTCTTTCAATAAATACAGGACAAAAAAAACCCACTCTCTACATAAAACATAGTTTATGTTCTGATTATGTCTTTCCACAGAATTGTAAAACACGGTCAAACACTTGTCTTAAAGGGAAGGAAAACAAGGTTAACAGTCTACATTAGTGCTTTAATGGTTAACAATCCTAATAAAATCTTTGCTTTGAGTGCCTTCTTTTTGTCAGTACAAAATTTCTGTTGATGTTCACGTATCACTTCTTTAAATTAGTTGTTCTTTCCAGATATTATATCTGTATTGTTTTATCCATGATATATTAGCTATAACAGTGACTCATTTTTCTTCAGTGTCTGAGCAAAATGAGGAAGTGTGGGTGACTTTAACTGTTTTAAGTATTGAAATATTCCTCATCCTGTACACATGCAACATTAGGTTGAAATGACTTTCTGGGCCTTGTCAACATTGTAATTCTTGTTTAAAAGGTGAGATGTCTCATCTGTCTTAAACTGCTAAAATTTGCATATATAAAACTATATAATCACTTTTGTGTGTATCACAAAAATGTATACTATTTTTAAATGTTATCAAAATATTTGTAAAAATATTCCTTCATTGGTATTTTGTTCATATTTTTTTAACAGACTCTAGGTTTTAAGAAATTCTCTTTGCTGGGTTGGAGCGACGGGGGAATCACTGCTATGATTGCAGCTGCAAGAAACCCTGAGCTGATAAATAAGATGGTCATCTGGGGATCTAATGTCTTCGTTACTGAGGATGACCTCAAGCTTTACAATAGTACTCCAGTTTTTATTGTTCAAAATAGCTGCCGGTGCAAGAGAAGACATTTTTTTAACTATTGATTGTATATTTCTTATTTCTGGGAATATCTAGTGGTTCGTGATGTCTCAAAGTGGAGTGCAAGAATGAGGCAGCCCATGGAGGAAGTGTATGGAGCAGAAGCATTTGCTAATTTATGGGAGAACTGGGTGGATGGCATTGCTCAATTTGCAAAGAGACCAGAAGGTGAGGAAAACCATGTTGTTACTGAAGCATAACAACTGAAATGAAACTAAAATGAGCCCTGTTTTTGCCTATTTTAAAAAACAATACGTAAAAGAATTTTTTTTAATATCTTATTTTGTATTTTAGGCTGAAATGATTCTTTTTGTATTTCATGTTTAGGAAATATCTGCATGGAACTTCTACCTCTTATCAGTTGTCCAACCTTGATCATACATGGAGAGAAAGACCCTATGGTCCCCAGCTTCCACCCTCATTACCTTCATAAAAACATAAAAGCATCACGGTGAGACCATGTTCCAACCAATAAATTCTAGTGCATTAGTTTTATTGTAACAATGAGCAAAAACATTTCCCCCCCTAAATCTAGGTTGCATTTAATGCCAGAGGGAAAGCATAACCTTCATCTGAAGTATGCAGAGGAATTCAACAAACTAGTTAAAGACTTCCTCAAAGACTGATGCAGATTATTAGTTGTTTTGTAGCCTGCAAACACTAATCTTCATCTTGGATACGTTTGTTTAATTTTCTCAAATTTTCTTTTTTTTTTGTTTTTTTGTTTTTTAAATAAAACAAATTTATTAATTCTCATGTCCACAGCTTGGAATTCTGTTGAGTGCTAGTTATTGACTGCAAACTCAATGAGATGTTGTCAATCATACAGCAACAACATGGTGAAAAGAGAAGGCTCTTTGCTTCAAAGAATAGTGACCCTCACCATATTAATATTGGTTGCACAAGCATCTGTTATGATTCTGGGGCTCTTTGATCAGGCTGGACAGCTATGTTCCCTTAGTAAACAAAATCTAAAAACTTATTTTTGTTTGATGATAAAACTAGTTTGATTATCAGAAACATTTAAATGTGACCAAAAAAGAATAGATATTTTATTTGTGGAAACATGGATGGATGGATGTGGAAACAATTGTCATAGAACTATGAAGTTAACTGAGTTGATCTCTTAGCACATGCTTTCCTATCTTGATCGGATATTTATGAAAACAATTATTTCATTACTTACAGAATATTACTTTTTTCAAACGAAACTTTTTTTTTTTTTTTTTACCAAAATGTTGGTCTGTTGCTGTTTTTGGAATAAAAAAATATGTTCTACAATAACAACAAGCAAGACCTTTGGGATAAATTAAGGACCGTGAATTAAACAACTGATATTTTTTTCATAATTGCTGAACTGTGTCATGTATGCACATTCAACATTTGGTAAACATTTCATTGTAATATTTTCAAAAGTTAATTATTGTATTTGTTGCAGTCTGGGCCAGTGTTTTGACTATCCGTGCTACCTCGTCAGATTTTCCCAAAGTATGGCGGATTAATGGGTAGCGCCGATGGCTAGATCACCGGAGCAAGTCCGTTGCATCTAAAATCGATTGGTTTGGTCTGCCATTTCCCCACTGTAATCAGGAAGTAGCTCTTGTTGTTTCACACGGGTCGTCATTTTCCAATGTTAGCGTGACAAAGTGCGTCAAAATGACTGAAATGCTGAACGGTTCGGACTTCGGGGGAATTTTGGTGCATAATTTCTCCGAGAAGATTCTGGAGCAGGTCGTCCACTTCCACGTGATGAAGTTGAACGAAGGCTTTTTCCTTTGGGTCGGTTCGGCTCCTGCTCTATCTAACTTAGCGGTTTCAATGAGCAGCAAATACGTGAGTAAATTGGTTAATTCAGCAGCTGTGTTTCCGCTTCTCATTGATGTTTTCTAAATTCAGTTCATGTTTTTTCTTATGATTTTCAGGATTCGATGCCGTTATCAACATTGGTTATGGGAGATCCGTCAAATACTGCAGCAAACTCTTTGGCACAGAGGCTAGGTAATGTATGGTATTAATTAAATTTTTTATCACAATGTTTCTGTACTTGGGTATAATAAGGCTAAGAGTTAAAGCTTGCATTAGGTTAAAGGAGAGCTTCATCTACAGTGACGATTTTGTATTTTTCAGCTATTTTTGGCTGGATGCACAGCCAAAAATAGCTGTGCATCCACAGTAAAAGAATACATTTTATTGTGCTTTGAGAATTGTAGAAATTATACTTAATAGCATTTTATATTTCAAGTTCTTTCGAAACTGAAAGTGATATTGACATAGACGCTGAAGGAACCTGACGAATAAATACTAGTTTCCCCGTTTTATAACGGCAGTGATAGTACCAGCATTTTGATTTCCACCATATATTACATATAAATAGAGAATGTCAAATTTAACACTAAGACATCCAAGTAAGAAAGGTAAATAGTAAGGCATTTTAAACAAAAGCATAACAAAAACACTGCAGATTCTGGTGAGTAATATAGTAAGGACCCATTATGTTTGTTCTCTTTATATTGCAAAAATTGCACACAGGCATCAAATTAGGTGCACATGTTGATGGCATCGTTACTCATCATTTTGAAGGTTTACCCTGTTTAAACCAACTAGTTTGATGTTTTTCTGACGAAGTGAGATCACAAGATCTGTCTGAGGCCTTCAGAAAAAAGACTCTAACAGCCTATGAGGTTGGTAAAAGAATTTTAAAAGGTTTCAAAATACTTTTAGATCATTCATTCAGTAGTATGTAAAATAGTCTTTAAAGTAGAGGAAAATTCAAAACGATTGCCAGCATGCCCAGGTCTGCTTGTCTAATCAGTTTAACCCTGAAACCAGACTGTAAGACGCTGAAAGAAATTTCCTGACCCTTGCTTGTTAAATTAATAAATTTATATTTTTTGCTTCCTCAAACTTCAGTAACTTTAGCAATCTTTTTTGTGCAACTCACATACTAAGCTCTGCTGCTCAAACTAAAAATGCATTTTGCAATAAGCAGGCATTCCAACTGTGTAAGATTAATTGCAATAGAAGCAATGATGCAACAAAAATACTCAAAATCCCTTGTCTTTATTAGGATCAACCCTTTGTATGTGATTAATTTTATAGAGTATACCTTACTGGCTCAGATTTCTCAAGTTAAATTCCCACCATATTTTTAAATCATGTTTTTAATTAGCACAGCTCTAAGCATAACTCGCTTAAAAAAAATACCTCTAACTTTCAAATGTTTTCTTCCCTCACATGCATAGTTCATGTATTATTTTTTAACATTAGCCAGTGAGTTTGTCTAATGAACCAAGTGAACAAGGATCTTTCTGTTTTTCTTCACAGCAAAGAGGACCAAGAAACAAGTTTTTGTGAGTTACAGTCTTCCGATGACAGACTCCAGCCTGAGTTTGTTGGTGGAAAACCGGATCAAAAAGGAACTGGAGCTTCACCCTGAGAACTTTTAGAAGCATGTCACCCCTTTAAGACATTTACTGTCCTTACATCAACACCTGTTTATTCTTTTCATTGTCCTGCAACCAAACTCTCAAAACAAAACAGACACACAAGCAATCACATCCACTGTTCTTTTATTGACATAATAAATTAAGTGGTTTATTATCAAAACATGTAGGCCTATGGCTTTTTGTACAAATGCATCTTATTAAAAAAATAACACTTAGAAAACAGCATTAGAGACTGAGTTTTTTTTTTTTCTATTTTTCATTGCTTTACCTGTTAAACATACAAACCAGTAAACCCATACAACACTAATATGGTTTGAATCATTGTTTGGATTAGTAGGCTGGTTCATCTAGTTGATGTGCTTCTAAACATGTGAAGATCAAGATCCATACATTATGAATGAATGGCACATGTAGAAATCCTACTCAGTATTCACATAGTATAAATGTTCACAGTTACAACTAGGCCAGTTCTACACTGCTGTACTCTAATATCCACACGTGTTTATTTAAAAAAGCTATTTTATTGTGCTTTCTGCCTAATGTTAAACATGGAAACAGCAGGATTATAACAATACTAAAATACATATAACATACAGTGACAATTGGAGCGGAAATATTTGCTAATGAAGGAGGTAATTCAAGCAACAAGTTTGCCCTTGGCATCATTAGAAAATAAATACTGGATTTCTTCAGTTACATCTCATCTTAAATCTGTAAAAAAAAAACACAGAGCCAATGAGATAAAGCCATTGAATTGCTGAGATACATCATTTAGACATACAGCAGTACACCGCCCTAATATCCGTTCAGCTCTCAGATTTGTCTCGTCATCAAGTCTCAAAAGGCTACACGTAAAAGTCTGCCGTGGTCTCCGGCTGTTTGTAACGTCCGACAACCATCATATGTCCCCCTGACAGCGTTGGTCTTTATTTAAAGATTGGCGTCTACGCCGACCGCATCTCTGAGGATAAAGTGCCACAAATGGACTTCAATTAGTGGACACAAATGAAAAGGGGAGAAAAGATACATGTAAAATTATTAAAACCTTTTGTCCCCTTTCATGCAAAAAAATAAAAAATATTTATAGTGGATTAAGCCTGTATTTCCAACAGATTGGCTAAAAATTCACAAACACTTGATTGTGTCTTTGACATTTAGTGCAAAATAATCTAAGAAGCTCTTTACCCCCTTTAAGATTTCTTCTGTTTTTGCTTTTGTTTGTCTCACTTGTATACTAAAACCATAAAGCAAGTTTTATGTCAAAGATAACCTGAGTAAAACGCACTTTTCAAATTATTTCATATATTTAGGGAGCCCAGCCCCTTTCTTTTTTTAAATGATGATTTCGCTACGATCAATTACGTTTTCTGAAAGTTGAGTTCAATTTCACCAATCCTAATTAGCGTCAGACCAGTAGGATCAAGAAATTACTTTAGGGGATGTTTAAAAGCATGAAGAATGTTGAATGATCTGAAAAACGCACGCATTGAACTATTCTAAAGAAATTTATGATCAGATTGACACCTATGGGTTTGGCATGGATGATGAAACCATTTCTAAGGCTTCAGTACACCAAATAACCATATTGTCCACAAATGGAGAAAACAATGAACATCAGTGAATCAGAATCACACAGAGCAGCTCAACCAGGTCACAAAAGAACCCAGAACAACATCTGAAAGCACTGCAGACCTTTGTGTTTATCATGCAACATTTAAAAGGAGGCTGGGTAAAAGAGACACCAATGGAAGAGTTCCCATTGGTGAGCAAAAATATCACAAAAACCCATCCAATGTTCCCAAAATTATACGTCTTGACTATCCCACCAGACTGAATTGATGGGACCATGAATACTGGCATTTAATGTCAGCAGCACATGTTCAGCCAACACAAATTAAGGTGTTCTACAGGCCTGTTCAAAGTCTAGATTGGGATTTGCCTGAGATTCAGTGGTATGACTTTAAATAGGCCTCTCAAGATTGAAAACTATCCAGTTTCGTTGAACCGAAGCTATTCTGCACAGAAATACAGACCAAAATTCCTCCACACCAACATATGTTGCATCCATCAATCAATTTTCTGTACACCCTTGACCCTACTGGGGTCGGGAGGGGTGCTGGTGCCTATCTCCAGCAAATGTTTCGGGCGAAAGGTGGGGTACACCCTGGACAGGTCGCCAGTCTGTCGCAGGGCAACACAGAGTTGGGTTTTTCAAGTTGGGTTGATTTACCTTTTTTGTCACTTGCTAAATGAAATTATTACATGAAAAACACCTTTTTTGCATTTGCTTAGGTTATCTTTAAACATTTAAGTTCACCAAGAACCAAAACCAGAAGTTGAACCATATAGCTTTCCACACGCAAGAACTATTTGGGCCCACTCAGATGATCCACAATTAGCATGTTTCAACAAGTCAAATCTACAAACACAAAAGTCACAAAGTTAATCTGCCATTGGTTTACTTCCCTGCATTCGTTTACTTTAAGCAGTGCAGAAAAATCAGTCACATTCTAACTTCAGATAAACCAGGTCCATACATATTTCTTTTTGGCAACTCCTGAATGAATCATTGTCACTAAATGTTACACAGGCTTGCTATCATTGTCATCATCTCAAACCTCACTACAGTTTAACAGCAGTTCATCTGGTTTGTCTGAACATTTTTGTTCCTTTTCTCCTAAAACATTTGATCGCATCATCGCTGCATCAGTTATCTGCACAGTAGAAGACTATTGCTGTGATGTTCATACCCCGTTGGCTATGGCACAGTTACCAATCACCTCACCACCGGTTGCAAGAGCATAGGTAGCAGGTACCGCTGCCAGAGCGGTGGCTACTGCTGCCGTAGCGCCCCCTGTGGCTGTGAGATGTAACGGCGTGTCGTGAACACGCGAGTAGTCCCTTTCGTACTTGACGAGGAGGAGATGCTGCTCTCCAGGATGGAGCAGGGTCTGACGGGTGAAGGTTTCTCCGTCGGCGAGGCTCTCTGGCAGCGGTTGTCCCCGCGGCTCTGGCAGCAGCAGCAGGCAGATGATACACAGCAGCGTGCAGCAGGCGAAGATCACGTGATGCAGGAAGTAGCCCTTTTGGTTGTGCAGCTCCATGATTGGGGCGGTTAGCATCCCGAAGCCTGCACTAGCCAGGACAAGGCCCAGACCTCCACCCCTGTACAAAGCGAAAATCAAACTCATTTACTCATGTTCTGATAGAACAGCACACAAAATTATATTCACCCAAACATAGCTGAAATATTTCTTGTAAAAAAAAAAAAAAATCAGTTATGATAGTCATAATGTGTAAATGGTTTGGGGAAACACCACGAAAAAACAGGACATTTCCTCACTTTCTAAAAATATCCCGGGACGCCCGGGACAGGACGTGGAATACGGACATGTCCTGGGAAATACGAACGTTTGGTCACCCTAACTTAAACACCTTAATGGGCTCCTGTGATGACCATAACGGCTCTGAGATGGAAACTGTTTTTTGAAATCAAAGAAAATTATTCAGCTCTCAACCCGACTTACTTGACAAGTAATAACTGAACATTTGTAATCTATTTAGTTTATGCAACACAATTATTTACTAGAGGGAAAAAAAACTCCCATTCATTTGAATACTCTTCTAGGATTATCTTGTTGTTTTCTAAAACATGTCAAATGTTTAAATTTTTTCATATTTGCTTATTTTACCTACAAAGTAAAATTGGGTACTGAGGTCAAAATCCTTGCAAGGTGTCTTTAAGCCTCATTAATAAAATATCTTGAAGTCACCAAAGATTACTTGCTTCTTGTGACCACAAGAGAGAGCTGTTGCTCTTCATAAAATGTACTGTGATCAGATGCAATGTAATTTTACTGTTATGCTACTTGCAATTAATTTGTTGCTGGTTTAAACTTTAACATTAAAAACTGCCTTGTTAGGACTCACCTGATGACAGTGGGAGTGATTTCAGCACAAAAGAAAATACTGAGTGTGCTGACAGCATGAGAAGAAAACATGCCGATGATGGAGAAGGCCACTGAGAATTTTCTGTTCAGTGTGTCTCGTAGAACTGTTCCAAAATCAAAAAAATAAAAAAGCAAGATTAAATCAGCAAAGTAAAAAGACCTGATGAGGAAAGCGTTTTAGGTCAAAATTAAACTGAAGCAGCAGCTGTACCTGTGTCATGGCGGAGGCTGTACTTTCCAATTACTGGAGTCCATTAGTGAGCATTGAAGAATGGAAAAGAAAGGAGAGCAATTCATTAGTAAGCACAAATGGTAGAACAGTGCTGACTCAAAACAACAAAAAAAAGCCCTTAGGAGAACTCTGAACAGGAACAATAAATAATGACTACTGCACATGTAGGTCAGAAATGCAGAATGATGGTTAAACTGCAGTCTGTGCTGTTTTAATGACTCAAGAACTGCCTGCAAGGTGTGCTGAATAACCAACTTTCTGCCCAACAAAAGATTCAATACTTAGATTTACTATTAAAAAAATAGAAACATAATTTTATCCATGCTCATTCAGTTAAGTTACCTTTAGCTACAAATTTGCAATGCACTAAACATCTCAAATACATTGTGTTTAAATGATCTAGAAATACAATATGTAATAAAAATTGCCTGTTCAAACAAAAAAAAAAGGGAATTCATGAAGGATCAGTTAAGAGATGTAAATGTCAGCATGTCCTGCTAACTAGCTTAATTTAAATTTTGATTTTGCTTGCACCACAAAATGATTAAATAAAATGGGTAACATACAGGATATTATTTTAAAAAAAGTTGCTACAGGTAACACCTGGTGGACTTTACTAGCTGCACTGATCACAAACATATTCTTTGATAGGAATACATAATAGAGTCATTTGTATTCCACAATTATTTTTCAGAAACTACAAGGTATTTTCCAAACTTTCATTGTACTTTTGAAACTAGCCTGTATTACAAATCACTGTAACTATCATTATAAGATACATGTAAGTTCACAGAAATCAACTTGTAACTCATTCTCATTCTTGGAAACTAATCTGTGACATCCAGCAAAGTAACTTATATGTTGTGGAAGTGTAACTTGCACATTCCAGGATGTAACTTGCGTATGAAGTGAGTTGTAACTCCCTGCAAAGTAACTTGTAAGTACCAGCAGAATGCTGTTCCTTGACTTGTAGGTTCTGTGAAGTCTCCTGTACTTCCACCAAGGTAACTTAGTCAATTCAAAAAGTAACTTGTAAGTTCTGCCAAATGACTGGCTTGACTTTTTGGGACACCAAATGAGTTCTGGATAAAACTTTTAAAGGCAATAATATAGCTACAATTATTTTAAGCTCAATGGAAATTTCCACTTTAAATATAGCCAGTGCAACTTGAATCTGGTCGCAGATTTAACAGATTTATGGTACCTCAAGTCCTCAGCTGTTGGGCAACAGAAGGTGAATGTAGGAATAACAGGCACTTGGTGCTGCTCTTGCTAAAAGTCCACACCAACATTAATTTTCTATTGAGCATCAATCAGAATTTGACATTTAAATTGGTAAAAATAGAAGATATGCTGTGTAGCAGAGCTTCACTTTCAGACAAAAAATTCACTTGTTGATTGATGAAATCAGATTTCATCACATTACAGTTGGTTCTGCCTTTTATCTACAAAACACATCAATGACCTCAGCAGTTTCCAAAGCAACTTCAAAGTGCCTAGGGGTAACTGTGTACTCACAATTGAGCAGACCCAGCTGCAGTAGTGATGCCAAAGCTGTTATAATCATGAAGGTGAGCAGTCCTCCACGCCGACCCATCAGTCCCACTGCGGGGCAAAGAGCCAGGCATGTAGCCACGGCGATGCCAGCCATGGTGTAGTAGTCTGTGTGGCACAAAGCCGTGGGCTGGGCCTCTGGGTCCATCATACTGCGGGCGAAGCAGTGGTGGATCCCATAACCTGTCAGACTGCACAAATACAAAGTGAGGACATGGCCGTAGACAGGAGACATGCGTCCGCCACAGGGCCTGAGAGGATTTAGATCCACATTCTTTGAGTCTGCCTGTGGATGAAGTAATTCATGCTGTCAACGCAACAGATGCTGGCTATGATGAGCAAAAGAAGTATTTAAAGGCAACCACAACACACTTACGAGTTCACACATAGCACCACAATGTTTTTCCACAGGTTCCTGGTGCTCATCATCTTGACAATGCAGCTCCTCTGGGGTTTCTTGTGTAGCTCCTGTTCCAGCTCTGGCAGGAAACATGAAATGTACACCTTGAGATCTATTTTTCCTTTCAGATGATAATAAGGGATCTTTTGCTAAGGGTCCTTTTTAGCGCAGAGAAGCTAACATGCCGCGGTGTCTTGATCTATCTTCTTTGTCACTGAGAAAAAATGACAAACACTCATACAAGAGATGAATGTGTGTCTATTTGGATAAAAATCAATAAAATTCATCAGAAATTATGAAATTAATTGTTACCAGCAATATAAACTTACAAATGTTGACTATCTGGAAACAAATGTACATCTATTAGTGAGAGCGGCATCACAAGCTATAAGTGATGGTGTAAAATAACTTGCATAAAGATGTGAGTGTGGCAACCGAAAGTATATTTGGCAGTGAAATGGATTTGAGAGCTTTCATCTGCTAAATTTGTCTTCACCTGCAAGAACTCCACTGGGCTCCGCTGTCATGTCAACCTGGTTTTTCCTGGCAATGCGCAGCATCATGGCTTTGGACCGCTTGTAGTGCTGGGTGGCCAGCAACCAGCGTAGCGATTCGGGGAAAATCCTGCAGATTTAGAAGATGCTGAGTAAAGTTAGACTCTTTGAAAGGTGTTGATCCAGCTCCTGCCTGAATATCAGAAATGAATATATCCTGTTATTTAATTCTTTTGGAATTTATTTAATTCTGGGACTATGAAAGAAAGTAGAACTAGCTGTACAATTTTAAAAAAACTTTTCTGTAGAGTGGGGAGAATAGAAGCTCACAGCACAACTTCTTAAATCAGAAGAAAGGAAATAAGCCACAACCAAAAAAACTAAAAGTTTGAGTTGCAATTGTTGTGTGACCTGGAGTTTAACCAATGTTGCTAATTTTAAGGATGGCTTATTCAGGCATAAAATTGGATGAAATTTCTAAAGCTGTGGGATGAAAAGCTCACTAGAAATTGCAAGAGACATAAGGAATCCAACAGAAAATGGTTTTTAATGAGAAAAAAACAGGGATAAGAATTTTTAGAAAACTTTAGAAGAAATTTTGATGCTACCCAACTTCCTTCTTTTCAGGAATTAGGAAATGATTTGACCCAAAATAACAGAAGAAAGTAAAACCTGCTAAATAAAGTAAAATTTTTGGTAATCTGGGGAATAGTTTTTGCATTAAAATGCAATTAATGAATAGAGCTCCAATGGCTAGGGCGCAAAAGTGGTATTTTGCCAGAATCAGAATATGTTTTTGCAAGTTCTGTAAACACTTGATACCAAAAATTATCACTCTATTTCTGATTAAGCCATGTGTTTTGTTGCTGTTTTTGGACCAGAGCTGAACAGGAATGAAAGAATGATTTATATATGCTCCAAACAGCTATAAATGTCCTCCAGTGCTTTTGCATTTGTACCATCAGAAAGACAGAAGAGGAGAACAGACTGTGCTGTAAGAGCAAGACAGAAAGAATGAAGAAGAAAACAGCAGGAGAAAGAGAGCTTTGTTTGGGTGTTGACTGCTCGGTACTGTGTAGTGTGTGTACTGTACAAGCCGTTGCCTGGCTCAGTGTGAGAAACTCTGGATAGATGTCTTCAGAGGGTGGGACTCACCAGACGTATGGCAGCATCAGAACAAAAGGGCTGATGATCACGATCTGCAGCACCTGCCAGTCATCCCCATTCGGCCAATGGCGGCACAGAGTGGCCACTCCTGGCATCAGTAGCTGCCCGCCCACCTTCAGAAAACTGGCCACCATGGTCATGGAAAAGCGCCAGCCTGGCAAGCAAAGCTCGATTCCTAAATAAAGAGGCAGAGCAGAAAGAAAGGAAGATTTTATCTCTGAATATTTAGACTCATTATGTTGTCGCAGCCAGAGAGGAAAATCAGGTATGAATGGGATGCGATTGAGGATATGTCACTAAAAGCAGAGGATTCAATGGTTTAAAAGAGGAAGATTAGTATTTGTCTAGCAGTGAGCTGGTATTAAGTGTTTCCTGTAAATTATTTGACAATTTAATGCCAAATTGAAAGCTTTTTAGAAATCTTAGCTCTTCAGTATTCCCATTTCCCCAGAAGAGGCTCAAGTTCCCATTCTTACTGCCTGTAACGTCTTACAGTCCAGATGGCTGGGTCCATATGGTGACGTCGTTTCTCAAGGTGACCATAGTGGGTGTGTGAGGATAGAGGAAGGAGGGACTCTGAGTAACATGTACTGTCTTAGATTATTATTGAAAATATGATTGAAAAATGGGAGGGAAACAAAGGAGGGCGGAATGTAAATGAGTATTAGAATTAGTAAGAGCAGAATGCAAATTAGTTTCCCCGTTATCTCACTTAGAGGTAGTAGTTTTGCAAATGTCTCCAACCTTTTTCAGATTGTTTTTCAGACTGAAGTGAGAAGGGAGTGCACCAAAGAACAAGCTGCTAGTTATCAGAAAAAAATGTCAGAAATGTAAGTTTTGATGCATTTGATGAACATGTTAGAAACATCAGATTTTTTTCCAACATTGCTGATTAGGGGTACAACTCTGATCAATAAATAGCCAGCTTCGATTGCTGGTTGACTGATTGGTGCATTATTAGTTTTTTGTTTGTTTGTTTTTTTTATCCAATACTGAAGAACTAAAAGCTTAACATGGGTTAATAACTTTAAAAAAAATCTTCAGAAGTGCATATATCTCCATCATATAAAGCTTAAAGGTCAAATCTCCATTTGGCTCAGAAGGTGGGACCTGAATCTTCAAATAATGTCAAACCCAGCTTTATTATGTCCAGGGGCAGACCTATGCCTACAGAATCTATTCAGACAGAAGAACCAAGAAACAGATGTTAGGTGTGATGAGAAACCTCTATTTGATAAACTGTAAGGCATGTAGAAACTATGATTGTTAGAAAAGATGTAAAATTATGGACATCTTGTTGGCTAAGGTCTGTGAAGTCACATTTGCAGTTCTAAGAAAAACTATGCATTTCAAATTTCCTAATTTTTTGTCACGTTTCAAAAAACATGTCTGACAAATATAAACTCAGGAAAGAAAAATTGCTTTGCAATCCTTTCAATGCTGGTGGTTTCAATAACTTTGCCTCTTCTCTTCTTGAATTTAGATCAGTTCATGATGTGAATACAAGTAATTTCTTGAGCCTGCAGGTCTGACAGTAATCACACCTGGGTGTTGCTGGTAAAACAGAACCGAAGGAATTTGGATAATCCCAGATAATTCATAATTTATCTAGAGAGTCATTATCTTCTCACATGGGCAGGATGGTTCACATAACTTTTTCTCTCATTCAGTAAAATCATCCTTTGAAAACTGCATTTTTTTATTCACTCAGGTTGTTTGATATTACAGTTTGTTTGATGATCTCATATAAAAACCCAAAAGAACAAGATGACATTATTCTCCTTTACACATATAAGTTTGTAAAACTACATCAGATTAACAATTCGAAAGTTTACCTAAATTTATGTCATATATCAAATAACTCTAACCACATTAACATCTGAATAATAATACAGTGAGGTTGACTTGATGTGTTTGCAATCTTACAATGACATTAGCAGACCTATTAAGGCATTGTTGAGAGCCAACATGGCTCCATGTCTATTTGCATTGGAATCAGGTAACAAATCTGATAAATGAAGACAGAATTTGAATGGCAGCTGTAAGTGGTCATACTAAGATATATTCATTTGTATCTAAATAAGCCAGGACACACAATAAAACCAAGTTTACGCAGAGCTGTACTGGCAAAACAATGAGCATCATCACTTCTAAGGGGTGGAAAAGCAGCAAAACAAAGGCTGCTCCCCAGTTCTCTGAGGAGGTGTCGAATCCCACTGATAACACACAGGTCAGTATCTTTATTTTTGTTAAAGCTGACTGTGAGAACCGTTCTTCTTATGCTGATTATCTTGCCACTCCCCCATGAGCCGATCCTCCCTCACTCTCCTTTCCTCCGTCTCCTCTGCCGCTCTGAAGTGGCTCTCACTTGCTTTAAAAAAAATCTACCATCCCCCATCGCCATCCTCCTCCTTTCACCAAGCAGCTTCTCCTCTGACTCCTCTGAAACTTGCAGAGGCTTTACAGAACAACAAACCCAGAGAGAAAAAAACACGAGACAAAGAGAAGACAACAAAAACCAAAGACCTAGAGACCAGACTTGTCTTTCAAGGCAAACAGCTGAGAGCTTTACCACAGAGCCACGTTGTATGGTTTTGTTACTGCCTCCCTAACCTCGCCCGAGGCTTGTTAACAAAGTGAAGGGACCATTGGCTTTTTGTCAGGATGAGTTCTCATGAAAACCACTGTGTGGTTTAGTTTGTCTTATGCAGAACAGCTCAGTCACAGAGAAATGTGCACCTAGATTTGCTGCTGGGATGTTCAGTTTAATTGGGCTGTAGGTCAAAAATGAAAAACAACAATCTCAAAATTATTTTTTTATTCTGCAGCTTTGGGAGCAACTCTAGGTGCAGAGTTACATAAAGTTCCATGTTCTGCATGCCCAAAATAGAACTACAGACAGGGAATGCTATATATTGGGGAGGGACATATTCACCATTTCACCTGTATGTGATACAGTATAGGTGTTTGATGTAAAAATTTGTTGGATTTCCTCTAGAGAAGGTAAAGAAAAAAACAAGCTCTTAAAAGTCCACAAATGAAAACAAGGCAGCCTGAAGTGAAGGCAATTTCATCCTTTGTTCAGATATAAATACAATAAAGTTATTTCTCAAGTCAAGAAAACAGCTTCATCTTTACAATTAATTATAAAGATGTTCATCATTATTCACTTGCCTATCTATTGTCCAACATCACTCTGAAGTTTTAAGCAAAGGACCCAAAATAATTTCTTCAAGAGTCACTGCCGAACAAAACCTCTGGTTTGAGAAATTTAATATGAGAGAATCAAGTTCTATTCACGCTTTATAGAGAGAATAGTGAAGCTTAGTAATAGTAACCTTTCATACAAGATAAAACAGTATAAGGAGAAACCCTCTTCTGAAGCCTCGACAGGGACTTTAGGGAGGACAGGATGGGAAATGTTTGACAATTCGACAAGGGCACAGCATGACAGCAGCATTAAACCCAGCTGAGTCAGCAGAAGTCACACGCCTCATTTCAATGAAACACAACCTTAGTACATGCTCTACTTTCCTTGCCTTTGTCATAAGCTGCAACACTTTGAGAGGCAAGGACAAAGAGAGAGGAGGGACAATTCTTGATTTCTGGACATAAACCTTTATTGTAGACATATGCTGTGATTTTGTGTAGAAATTTGTCACCCTCAAAAGCACCTTCTATAATTTCTTTGAGTTAGAACTGTACTTTTGATTTACAGGATGTTGACCCAATTTATGTGTAAAAGGGTCTCTGGAGACGCCTCATGCAGATTAATTATTCCCTCTGTTGTGTGCGAACCAGAACTGCTCTGAATACTTAAACAAATTATTCTTTATGGATAATTTTTAAGAAAAAGGTACAAGTCAGATCTATATTTGTTTGTAGCCTGAGTTTAGTTTTTTGTTTTGTTAGCTTTTAGTTTTTCCATCACCTGCTTTGTTGCCTTTCACCCGAATGTTATAATGCAGAATCAGCGAGGCAATAAAGCTTGGTCCTTCTGCAGAAAATACCAACATTTTATTGAACAGATAAGTAGTTTTGCGTTATTCCTAATAATTTTGCTACTGAAAACCAATATTTTTCACCCACAAGCAGGTTCCTCAAAACAATAATACATCTTTCAGATTCAACTTAAATCTGAAAGGTTGAGGTTGAATCTGTTTTTGGCATCATATTTTTACATTTTCTAAACATGTGACTTTTGGAAGCAACTCCATCTGCCTTGAATCTTAGAATTCTTTCTGAGAATATTAAAATGGCACAAACAAATTCAAGATACACCAAATTTTCAGCCAACAAAGTAAACAAATTGTGAAGTTAAAGGTAAGAATGTTACAACATTACTGTACATACTAAAAGAGAGAAAGACATCCTGATGGAATACTTGCAATGTCGCAACATTGCAAATATTATATCTGTGCAGAAATAGTTCAATAAGCAAATAAACCACAAGCACATATTATTTATTAGAGTAAACTGAGGGTCAGTCTTACTGCTTCAGTGGAGTTTATTATGCAGTGTGTGCTGCAGAGAGATAACCAAACATTGAGATTTAATATGAGTGAGACGTGGGGTGGGGGTAATAAATTGGTAAAGGATGAGGAAGAGGAAGGGGGTTAATGGAGAGCAGAGGAGATTTAGAAACAGAAGTTCTGCGCCGAATTTACAGTGGCAGCAGTGGGTGAAAAGAGCGCATGAGGCAAGCAGCTATTTCTGCAACATAAATACTCCTCCTTCATCTATAATACAGTAAATCCATCCTACATGTTTATTTCTATATTTTTCTGTGACCTCTTTCCGTATTTGTTGCTCAGCAGTATAACAGGCTTTATTTGCCCCTGTTGTGCTTCAGGATCTGCCACAGTGCAGCTTCATGACAGTGAGGCGGTTTTCTTTTAAATCAGCAGCTCAGTGGGATTTAAATTAAACACTATTTTGGGGGATTAAATACAGAATTTAAGATTTAATGTGGGGAATTTTTTCATCTTAAGAGGCTTTATAGATTTAGTACTTTTTTTAATTATACAGAGTCACTCTGATGCACACAATCATCATGATAACAACATGAATCTACAAACAATTTGTTTACTCAGGCAGGACAAACGTCATTTGTTGAAGATAAAAATCAAAGCAAACAAAAACAACCGAAATGTTCAAAATTTTGTTCAAAGTGTTCAAAAAACAACTAATTGACTATTAGTGATGATATTTTCAGTCATTAAATTAAGTGAATTTAATGGCCTTGAGGTAAAAAAAAAAAAAAAAAAAAAAAATCTTAATAGAAGCATAATATCCTCAAATTTATCCATTGCAAAACTAAATTTGATGTGCAGTTGGGATCATTGTCCACAGTGTCCACATCTGACCCAAAACGTCACAGAAAGAAAATACATCATGGCTGCAGAAAGACAAAAAAAAAATGGAACTTGCAAATTTTAGGCTTGACTAAAGCTGGTTATAAGAACATATATATATATATATATATATATATATATATATATATATATATATATATATATATATATATATATATATGGGGCTGCACAGTGGGGCAGTTGGTAGAGCTGTTGCCTTGCAGCAAAAAGGTCCTGGGTTCGATTTCCGGCCCGGGGTCTTTCTGCATGGAGTTTGCATGTTCTCCCTGTGCATGGTGGGTTCTCTCCGGGTTCTCCGGCTTCCTCCCACAGTCCAAAAACATGACTGTCAGGTTAATTGGGCTCTCTAAATTCTCCCTAGGTGTGAGTGTGTGTGTGAATGGTTGTTTGTCCTGTCTGTTTTCTGTGTTGCCCTGCGACAGTCTGGCGACCTGTCCAAAGTGAACTCCGCCTCTCGCCTGGAACGTTAGCTGGGGATAGGCACCAGCAACCCTCCCAACCCCATTAGGGACAAAGGGTGAATAGAAAATGGATGGCTATATATATATATATATATATATATATATATATATATATATATATATATATATATATATATTATATATGTATATATATATATAGATATATATATATATATATATATATATATATATATATATATATATATATATATATATATATATATATATATATATATATATATATATATATATATATATATATATATATATATATATATATTCTAAAGGAAGATTATGTAATAAAATGAGACAAAGATTGAGCTGTTTGGACAAATGTTTGAAAATGTCAGAGTGACTTTTTTGCATGGTCATGGCAGCATTATGATGTGAGTTGTGATAATGAAGGTAATGAAGAAGAAATGTTTCACTACATTTGAAACAAATTACTTGACAGTTGAAATTTTGACAAACCTGGATGTTCCAATAGAACCATCATCCCAAACTCACCAGGCAGCTTGGTTTTAAAGCATATTTTAAAGCTCCTGATGTGGCTAACTAAAAGCCTGTTTCCTGTGCTAAAAGTCTGTGTTCACGCAAGATTGCAATAGATTCAAACTTGTGCAACAAACTTAATACAAAAAAAATTACACAAGATGTTTGTGTGCCATTGTTCCATCATGTAGAGATCTGAACAATTAAAATAGCAATATTGAAGATATTTAGACGTAGATTTTTAACTAACATGTTTGCAGAAAATTTACTCATAATTAGCCACATATTGAATAATATTTTCTTTCTGGTACTGGTTTGTTTCACTGTGTTAAAATGACACACTAAAATTGGGTTTGATGGTTGGAGAAATATCTTATTTTTATATTATGAATAATGTGTAAACAGAGCTTGTTTTTTTTTCCTCCTTCTGTATGCATGTACACCTCACCCAGCCTACCAACATCTCACAGAAACACCTTTTTGTTGTGCTTTAAATTGCATTCACCACTCAATTGCGTCTCCCATTCAAGCCGCAAACGTAAAGCAAACTCAGATGCTTATCTAAATAGCTCTGAGTACATAGGTGACAAAAATTCAGTCTCTGCCCCACATTTTCATAGTTAATCATCACTGGAAATGTCTCTATTGTATAATCTGTCTTATCTCACTTATTCTTTCTAAGTCCCATAGCCTTTATCTGTGGACTCCCTCTAACTACCACACACCACTGTTATCAAAGCTTCATACGCTGATGTTTACATCACAGATTAAAGCTCAGTACGCACAGGTTTTTTCCGCAGACGGCTCATTTTGTTTTTTAGCCAGAAGAGGGTCATTTGAAATTTATCAGGGAACCCCGCAGAGGGAGGACAAAACAACACCCCACTGCCCAAGCTCCAGCCTGCCTGAGCTTCCCGCATCATGTGTGACTAATCTCACAGTGGCCTGAAAAGAGAGAAGAGGCCCACAGAGGGTGAGACGGGGGAGGCTGGGAATGCAGGGGACAATGTCTGGAAAAAAAAACGTCATCACCAGTTTGGTGTCAGCCTGACGCCCTGAGGAGTGCCTTTCACAAAACATTTAAAAGAAAAAGGAAACACTTTAGATAAAAAAGAGGAAATAACATTTGTCTTATCTTTGTTTTTCTTGCATATGTTGGAAAACCTCATGAATTCAGTAAGCGATGGAAAAGGACATGACCATAAAAGTGTAAAGATCCAGAACAAAAATGAAAAGACTGAAACTCCTGTTTTCAAATTAAGCAGCGAGACGGTTCAGGGTTCTTTACATAATAAAAACAGAAAATTACAAAGTTATAAAGAAAATGTTGAACAGACATTATATTTTGATGAGTGCCATCACCAAAATTGTATATCAAATATGTTGGTCAATGTTTCATTTGCCATGGTTCAAAAGATTTTCTGTCCAGCTACCCAAAATATTTAAATTAAATGTACCTTGGGGCTGGACAAGGTGGCTGAAAAATGTATCACAGTGTAAGCATTTCATGTCAGTCGATAATCCATAATTATTGGTCCGTTTTCTTTATTTCAAATATCTGCAATACTGCCACACTGGTGGCGTGACATTTCCTGTTTTATCCACAGTTTTCACTCCACGCTATTGTTTATTTTTAAGCAGTTATTAGGGACGGTGGTGAAACCTTAAATTGCTGCTGCACAAATTACCCAATGAGTTGTTTCTAGATAGCCACAGAGTAAGTGAATTAGTTGATGCCACTCATCTCCCATAGCTGTGCCGTGAAAGGTTGCGCAGCTAGAGTCTTTCTTCTGCCTACATTTCCCAGAATGCTGTACAGTTCAGGATTAGAGTTCAGTGAAATTATTGACTATCCTATCGGAGATATTGATCATACAATATGAATTGTTACTAATTTATTTTCCAGCCCTAATGTACCTTTTAGTTAGTTTTTTTTCCTCCATCATCTACAGTGCCGGAAAAAGACCGGCACTGTAAAAACCTAACAGGTGTTTCTAGGGTCTGCTGCGTTCACACAGGGAGTCATTCATCACTAAAGTTACACTGTTAAACTAGACTGGATACAAACTGTTAATGTAGGAAGATGAGTTTTTAGTCTCTCCCCCTTTGTCTCCTTCAGGGTTCCAAACCATAAACCGGGACAGACAAGCTGCAGGAGGACAAAAGGCAGACAACAATTTGAAGGCGAAAGCTTGTACTTACTGAGCACGTAGAGGGAGAGAGCGAGGCCCGCCAAGCAGAAACCCTCAAAGAAGCGCAAAGTGCTGAACATGGTGACATTTACAGAGAAGGCGACAGACAGGCCGAACACCAGCATGAAAAGCGCCGAGAGAATCAACACCGGGTGTCGACCAAACCTTGGAAACAGAGAGAGAGAAGCAGCAAAGAGTTTAAAAAGTGAGAGAGACTGCGGAGAAAGCAGGTGAAAGAGATCACTGTGTGCACTGGTTCCAAAGGGGCATGAGGTCATTAGGGCAGCAGGTCAGAGCTGCTGCATTGTTTTCATTGTTACTGATCCATTTCCTCCCACGGTCCAGATTAGGTTCTCCCTGAGGCTGCAGACCTGGACCAGTGCAGCAACGTCAACGTGGAACTCTGAGATCTGCTGGTAACTCAGAGAAAAAATACTGGCTTAGCTTTTCTTCTGAGTTTGTCCTCACATTAAATTGTTCCAAGTAAGTTATGTGAGGATTATGTGAAGCTTCTGGAAGTGGGCCTAAGAAAGGCGAACTCAAACTTTTCTTCAAGGTTAGGTTCTATGGGTTCATTGTGAAATTAAAACTAACTCTCTGGCCTTTTCAGTCAAATAACTAATTTATCCGAAGCATTGAGTTAAAGCTAAAAATTAACTCTCTTTTGTTTCTGTGATGAGCTCATGATTACAGGCCTGCTTCCACCTGGACCAGTATCCATGTGCATGTGGTCATATCCAGACGAAAACTGGTAAAAATCAGACATAAGGATGTGAAGGTGGTAATACGGAGCTCTGTTTCTGCTGACTAAAGGAAAACACATTTGTAATATCTTTTAGCTGAGTGAGCATTTTTTTACAAAAAACTTTTTAAGTATACTCTAGTGTGCACAGCCAACGTTAAATACAGGCAACTGACTTTAAAGCAGGCATCCTGCAGGATCCGACATGCTCAGCTCCAATGAATCAGGAATATCTCAGAGACACAGGAAGCACCTGGTTTGTTCTTCACTGTTGCTGGAGATTTTTATGCTTCCCACAAACCAAATGATAAAAATACATTGTGATGTAAGCTGGTGGTTCAGTCGAGATACTCCACAAACTTTCTAACAGATTTTCATCTGAATTTTGGCTAGGGCGTTCTGAAGTTTGAAAATTCGTCTCCATTAGTCTTCTGTTGTTGATTTTGACGTGTATTTGGACTAACTATGATTCCCTCTTTATCGTCCACTTTCTAGCAGACACCTAAAGGTTTTGAGTAAAATTAACTGGCATTTAGAAATGTTCCAGGTGTAATCACCTGATTCCATCAAAACTGAGTTTGAATAAAGTGACAAAAATATACATCTCTTAATATTCTGCCATTTAGCAAACACAGATAATTTTGGTAATCCTAACACAAAATGTTCAGTTTCAATTCATTTTGTGAAAAATGATTTTTTTTTAAAAACAAAATTGGATGGTCTGCTGTTGTTCTGATTGCTGCTTTCATCTGACCTTTTGCAACATTAGCTGCATGTTTTCTTTTTACAGAGTTGTTCAAATTAATTAATGCAGAGTTGTAGTTCGAAACCAAGTGTAAATTGAATCACTGCCAACCTGTGAGCAGGAAAATACGTGTAAATCAGGTGTTGCAGCTTGTTTTAGAAAGCCAACTCCCTGAGTTTTATTATGCATTACAACCTATAGTTGTGCTGAAACGTCAGTGCTATAAAAACAAGCTCGTTTCAGGACTAGAAACAACTTGAGAAGTTTGGAGAAAATTTATCTGGTTACCTGAAGAAAAAGATTTTTTTAAGCTTTCCTTTTTGTTTATGACTAAAAATAAAATAATTTGAAAATAGGAAAGGGGTCCTGAAAATCAAGACATTGATCTTATTGTCAAAAACTTCTTAATTAAACTGAGAAGTGGAGCATACCAGTCAGCCATCACACCCATCACCAGGTAGCCAAATATTGAGCCCACCAGCAAGGAAAACTTGGCTATGTGAACCTTCCAGGCCGAGTCACACACCAGGTGCCACTGAAACACAGACAGAAAACAGAGAAGAGCAGCTTTAGTCAGTTTGAAATTCTCCAGGAA
This sequence comes from Gambusia affinis, assembly GCF_019740435.1. Lineage (NCBI taxonomy): Eukaryota > Metazoa > Chordata > Actinopteri > Cyprinodontiformes > Poeciliidae > Gambusia > Gambusia affinis. The sequence goes on along the minus strand of NC_057877.1, from coordinate 20,513,401 downwards.
AAGAGAAGTAAACATCACAACATGCAACACTTTGAGTGTGAACCAAAACTGTCCTCCCTTATTAAATTTATCTGTGATTCTGAAATATTCACATTTAAGTCTATAAAATCATAAGAAAACACAAACATGTGTTTGAATGTTAAAAAAACAAAGAACTAACAAACACATGGGAAAGTTGAGCATGTCCTCACTGACAGAAATCAATAGTTTTCCTCTTATGGGTCAGTGAACGCACCACTGCAGCTCTCCCTATCTGAAACGCAGCCAATGACTCAAATGAAGAGGCACAGCTTGTTCTTTATCTGCTTACAACTCTGAAATCAGCAACCCTGCAGTCAGATTGGGCTGTGTGTGGAAAGTGTTTAATAATAATTCTGAAAACTACTTGCTGAGCCGCCACCCTGCGCAAGTGGGGAGAAATGAGACAATTAGTAACTTTATTTTAGCAATGAGAAAGCCTGTGGTACAGATAAAGAGAACACTTCCAACTCATGTTTTGCTACAAATGGTTATTAGTTATAATAATATTAGAGGAAATTTATGTTGTTCATAGTCATAAATCAGTTACATTTGTTATAAATTAAACAAACATATGTCAGGAATAAAACAATTCCTTATTCTTTTCACTAAGTGTAAAGTTTTTCTAAACTATAGTTACACTGTAGTTACCAAAACTGTGTACAAATGAAAAGCAATATTTTATTTTTATAAAGTAGCTTGTCGTTATAAAGTGGAAGGAACAGACTTGACGGTTTCCAACATCTTTTTCATCTTAAAATCGTGGTGTACATTCATCTCCCCTCTGATGCCACAAAACAAAATTCAACAGAAATAGTTGCCATCCCATTAACACGATCAACTTCAAATTTCCTGCTGAAATAAAGCTGAATCCCCTCAGCCACATGCTGAGGAGTTCATAAAGGTGATGTGCTGTGTTAGTTTTCCACTTTTCCGCTTAGGTTGAAAAGTTCATCTTTGGTCTCATCTGACCAGAACACCTTCTTCCTGATTGCTGATTGTGTCTATATCATATTGTGTTTCTTCTAAGTTTCATTCAAAATTAGCTTGCTTATTCTTTACTATTCAGTAAATGCATGTATGACTAATACTTGTCATGTCAACAGATACTCCACCTGAACTATGGTTTCCTGCAGTTCCTCCAGAGTTACCATAGCCTCCTGTCTGTTCCTCTGAAAAATGTACACCTTGTCTGGCCTGCCAGTTTAGTTGGACCACCATATTTTAGTAGCTTTTCATTTGAGCTATCCTCTTTTTGTTTTCATATGTTTCCTTGATCAGAGTTCCCTGAGATGTTGAAAGCTCAGCATATTGTTTTCTTTACAAATTCAACCCAGGCTTGTCTGGTGTGTCGCTTAAGCAATGTTCACTAGAGCTTGGAGGATTTTACAGAACAGCATCACTGAAACAAGTGAATTTAGGAACTGGATTTTATTTAGGTTTATTAGAGTGAAGAGTGTTAAACATGCCTCACTTTTTCAATTTTATCTATAAAAAACTTTAAAAGCATTTATTGTTTCCATTCCACTTCATAACTGTGTGTTGCTTTGTGCTGATTTCTCATAGAAAAAAATTAAATATGGTGAACTTTCTGGAACAAGACAAAGAAAAAAAGTGGTGTTTAAATGTTCTGTGCATTTCCATAATTAATACTTGATATCATTCAAAGTAATGGTTCATTACTGTAGTTTTGATTTGGTCATTATTTTTTACCAATCTGCAATATTTACTTAATTAATCGTGCTGCTTGAGTGCTAAAGTCCCTCACTAACTCTCTTAACCTTCAGCTGCTGAGTCTCATATTGAGGTCAGTGGGTAAGCTGCCAGTCAGCTGTTTGTTCCACACTCAGCACCGATGCTCGCTGATGGTGAGGGTAATGATGGGGAACAGAGGGTGTCTGCTGTACCGTAGATCCATCTGTTACCTTGGTAACCACATTCTGAAGGAGTCCTGTTTGCAGCTCCAGCCTCCGCTCCTCGCAGGCGCACAGCAGCCCGGCGTTGTCCCTGGGTTCCTCCGCGGTGCCGTTGGCCCGGAGCTGCAGCGCGGGCGCGCCGCTGGCAAGCAGAGGTGGACCGGTCCAGTTACTGTGGTTACCCGCGGGCAACACGCACGTCCCGTTAGGCTGTGCCAGCAAGAAGTGATCCGAGAACTGACTGAAGCCGATGAAGAGCGCAGGTATCCATGTCAGGACCACAAGCTGCTTCTGGTGTCTCCCGAAGCCCCCCAGAGATGGCAACACACATCCGTCGATGTGCGGCAGCAGCCGGGGCGCCGGGCGCTCCAGCGGGGTGAAGCCGTTCTCGGGCGGGTGGTCCTGTGCATCCGGCCGGCTACCCGCCATCACGGGCCGGCTACCCGCCATCACGGCCCGGCCACAAAAACACAGCAGCTGTGCGCAAACGAAGCCCCCCGCTCCGCCACTCCGCCGCCCTTTGAGCACCCTGTGCAAACCCTTTGACACAAAGGAATCCCAGAGTGCAGGCAAATCCTATGAGTTACGTACAAGAGCAAGAGCCCGATAAAAGCAGGGTTCACCGAATCACCGAGCAGAGACCCTCATGTCGAGAGGGACCAGGAGAGGCTGTGTCAGGAGGAGAGAGCTGCGGGGAGGCTTCCGGAGAGGGGCGGACTCAGCCAGGCTTTGTATTCCATGAGTACAGCTCCTACAGCAGGATCCATCCATGTGGGGCTCCACCGTGCCAGGCCTGGGGGTCTCGTATGACAGCGTGGTTAAAACGTCAGTGTGACCTTCATCTCTGAGCGCCACAGGTCTCACACCTGTCCGAACCGTGCCCTCCTGCAGCTGCGCATCATTCAGGTTCCCAGATATCCAACCGATCCACAGCGAGATCCTCGAAACCCGCCGCTCGGCTCCTCTTCGTGTAAATCAATGGAACGCTGTGCCAAAGCGGGGCTTCTAGCAGATACGGAGGGGAGGGGGGCAAACCCCGCCCTCCGTCGGTGGCGCTATTTGCAGCGATTGGAGGGGCTTCAAAGAGCGACTGCGCCACTGATGGGCATCTGCAGGCAACAATAGTGCCCTTTGTGCCGCCTATGAGTATTAAGCCTGTTAGGACCACTCAGTCATTCATGTTTCCCAACGAAGCGGGATGATTTAAAGTACTCAACCTGGATGTTAAGCTCTAGGTGGTTTTTCTTTCTTGCTTGTATGCACTTTTAGATCGGTTCTCCTGCTGCATCCCACGGATTCAGAAATGCGTCATACGCTCCTTTCATAACCTTCATATAAATAGATTAGTAAGTGGTTTGGGGAGACAATAGAAGGATGGCTGTTTTCTGGATGCTGTACTGCCTTTGAGCCACCAGAGGGCGACAGATCATCACACTTAGAAGTTTTGCACCAATTTGCCCTACAAAAAATGTAGAATTAGTCCCTATTCTTAATTTAGATGATGAAATATGAAATAATTGCACAGAAAAACGCGAATTAAAGGATTTAAGAACAGATAAATTTTGTTGTAAGCTGAAACTAAGCTTTAGATTGAAGTGAAAATTTTCCCCATTGACATAAGATGGGGTTTGAAGTGGTGAAGTAGATGTGGTTGGACCCAGGTTAAGATGCAAATGATGATATTTAATGAACAAACTGTACACAAAAATCCAGGCAGCACAGAAGAGCAGCAGCAAAGCTCTGAATCTGGTAGCAACTGGTAAATAATATCAACAACTTACATAAGACAAGTGTCAAAGGATGGTAGACATCAAGGACCTGACAGGGAGCAAGAGACACAGGTGGGTATAAATACACAGAGAAGGTAATCAGGGGAAACGAGGGACAGCTGGGGACAATCAAGGGAAGCCGGGACAGCAGGGAGACTCAACTGAAAAACAAATTGGGTCATTCTACGTATATTATACTAGTACAAACTAAAAGTAGACCAGATACATTTTTCAGCAGTGGAACTGCCATTCAGTCAAGTTTTGAATCAGATACTAACTTCAACACTGTCTGAGAGGTCACAGTTCAGAGAAATGTGAGATATTTTGTGTTAGAGAGAGTGGATCTTTTAGGAAACGGCCTAGTCCTCTATGAACAATACCAAGCTTATTTTTGGGGCAGAGGGGTGACAGCCTCCTCATCTGACTTCTGTCTCCTGTTTTCTCCTCCGGCCTTGCTGGAGAGGAGGAGACTCATAAACTGTAAATACTGTTTGCTGTTGATGTTAAACTGTGCCAACCACACCCATCGTAAAGAACATACCTAAATACCTTACGTAACCTCAGATAACCACATCCAAACCTGCAGATGCAATGAAATGTGGCTATATTAGAATAAAAAGGTGCGGAAAAATTCCAGAGCTGCAGGCTGCCATATATGGAGATGGGTTCCAGCAAATAGCTCTGTTTCAAGGCTTCAAGTACACAAGCTTCGGAAGCTGAATTTTCTTTTTAATATTTTAGATATGTTTAAAAAATATTTATATTTTAGATATGCACTGAGAAAAAAATCAAGAATAGGCAAATCTCCCAAGCATAATATGGAGTGCACAGAATGTTTTGCAATATATGATTAGTGAGTCGCAAAGAGGCGGGGGTCCACTGTGCCACACAGCTACTAATGAATCATTTTCAGATGAAGACTGAAATGCAGTCATGAAATAAAACAGAATCCAATGTGGAGTCAGTCTGAAACTGGATGAGCAACAGCCTCTCAACTCTAGTGGAGAGGCAGTGGAAGATAGGTTTGTGTCAAAGATCAAAGACAATAGCATGAGGGAACACAGCAACAAGACACAAGGTACTTTATGCCATTAACAAGGTCACTCTTCAGATAATTATTTCAAGACAGACTGAAATTTCAAGACATGCTGTTTAAACTCTTTTGAAGAAGCACAAACTGACAGTGGTGACAATCAAAGAAATATTGGTTGAACAAGAAAACTTAGTGTTGGAGATGAAAACATATGAAGCTAACTCTCCTTGGAAGTCAGAAAATGTCCAGCAGCTGACAACTAGCAGACACCAGGGGGAGCCAGCGACTCCCAGTATTTGGGGGTATCTGACCACCAGTGGATGAACTGCAAACAAAAGCTCACCGGTCCAACAAAGAGACAAGCTGAAGCGATTCAACTTTTAACAAAAACAAAAGAACTGAGGTTTAAACACTAAATGTTTGGCTTTATAGAACAAGCGAATTTGTAGTTCATTAGATTAAATTAGGTTTGGGCTGCACAGTGGCGCAGTTGGTAGAGCTGTTGCCTTGCAGCAAGAAGGTCCTGGGTTCGATTCCCGGCCGGGGGTCTTTCTGTATGGAGTTTGCATGTTCTCCCTGTGCATGCGTGGGTTCTCTCTGGGTTCTCCGGCTTCCTCCCACAGTCCAAAAACATGACTGTCAGGTTAATTGGGCTCTCTAAATTCTCCCTATGTGATTGCGTGTCTGAATGATTGTGTGTCCTGTCTGTCTCTGTGTTGCCCTGCGACAGACTGGCGACCTGTCCAGGGTGAAGCCCGCCTCTCGCCCGGAACGTAGCTAGAGATAGGCACCAGCAACCCTCCCGACCCCTTTAAAGGACAAGGGTGAACAGAATGGATGGATAGATTAGGGTTTTTGGAAAACTTTTATTGAACACAATCATAAATCTTTGTTAGATTTGCTGAAATTCATAAAAATAAAGATTTGTTCCTTTAAGACTTCTAGTTAAAATGATACTGATAGGTGTAGTGAAAATGTTTCAGTGTTTCAAGAGCATCATCATGTGACAAGCGGCCCAGAAAGTGTCAGGTATCAGAGCTTTGAGCTGGCCACTCCTTTCCATTTACTTCCTGCTCCCTGGCTCTGCCTCAATACCCCTGGAGGCATATCAATGTCACAGACTGCACAAACACACCTCTGTCACAGCATGAGAGGGTGCAACAGCTAGCAGCTTTTCTGTATGGAGTTTTATAAGGTTTGTAGTAGACAGACAGATAATGGAGTGCTTATGTCTGCAAAGTCTTTAAAACTGCATCACATTTCACTTTAAACTATAATAGGGTGATTCAAACTCCCTCTGACAATTAATGTATGGATTAAAAGGTTATTATTTTAAATCTCTCCAAAGTCTGTTTTTGTTCCGGGTTTAGTATCTTGTAAAAACTTTGGCAGTGTCTTTAAAATGAAGCCGGGTCGCTCCCTGCATTGGCGTGTGTCTGTGAATTTTTTTGGTTTGTGGCTGCTGCTCCACCCAAACCTCCTCCATAGAATCTCTGTCATGATATTCAAAGTGTGTGCAAACTTTGCCTGTATATAAACAAATTATAAGATCATAACAAAGCACAAACACAATGATGATAATATGAACAGTAATGATTGTGAAAAAAACAATAGTAGTTGTAATAACAAGCCATATGAATAGTCTATTTTATGCTTTGGTATAGGTATCCATTACTTTGTTGTGTGTGGTACATTTATTTGACTATTTGTAACACTAAATTACTCTCTAAATGAAGCTTCAAATGAAGAATATTCTCAGCTTTTTAACTTGTTTGTGCCAACATTTTCCATTTTTCATATTTTCATAAGTAAAGCATGTGTAAAAGTTACCATGGTCTGTATGGTATATGGTATATTAAGCTAACCTATGCTACAGTATTCATAATAATAATAATAATAGAAAAAAAAAGTCAAATGGAGTCATGAGGAACTAAATTAAGTTGAACTAAATCAAGATAAACAAATTGACATTCACTTAGCTTGATCAACATAAGTCAGAAAGAAACACAAAAAAAGCCTTAAAAAAGTAAAAAAAAAAAAAAAAAAAAAAAAAAAAGTAAATTGGAAATGAACAAAATAAGCAACATTAAATAAGGCAATGAAAGTTGTGCTAAGCTTAACCAAGAAAAAAACAAAACAAAAGCTGGAATAAATAATATTGCAGGACAAAAATCCAATATAATATAAATGAAAATAAAGCAAAAAATATTATAAGTTTAATAAAATAAATTTATTGAATTTAAATTAAATTAAGTTTGTTCTGATATGCATAGTTGGGCAAAAATACAGTAAAGGATTGGCTAAACTGAGGTGAATTAAAAAATTAACTAAATTATATAATATGAAATAAAAAGAATGAATCTAAACTAGTTTAAGGTTGGGCATTTCTATGTAGTTTGCTCTCCGGGTGCTTGTGTGGCTTCATTTCCAGGTTTGTTTTCCAGGTATTCAGGCTCCTCCCAGAGTTTTAGATTTCACTATTCCTTTCTCCTAAACTGTAGTCTGTCCCCTTTCTCCAGGCTTCAGGTCCCTGCCATCATTTATTTTGCTTGTTGTGTAACACCACATGTTTCTTCCATTATTTCAAAACCTTAAAGAACATATATATACATGTATATATATATTTTTTTTTTTCCGATGGTGTTTTATTTTATTTTGTAGAGAATGATGTGTCTTTTAGGTAATTCTAATCAAAGAGGTAATTTTTGGTTGTCCAGTTCTCTTATTTTATTTTAGATTTTTTTGTTTGGATGTGAGAACAAAAAAAAAATATCAAAGCTTTTTGATCATTATGGCATCCATTGCTTGGACACACTTCCTCAAGCGTCACTGCACGCAAATATCTCCTGGGCACATATGACATAACAACCTTCTGTTCTCGTTCCCTTCATTTTACTGTCACTTACGTATCTCCACCCGGCACCACCTGCTTTTGCAGGTGCAGACAGGGATGTTAGCTTGGCATGCCATGTGCCTTCAGGGTGGAGAGACACTGCAGAACCACACCTCAGAAAGAAGAGAACAGAGGAAGAAACGTCTGTCATTTTATTAGGTGGCTCAGTTCTATTTGAGAGTGTTAAAGTGTGCATGTCTTTCAATTTCATATTTCTGCTGCTTAGACGCAGCTGAAAAGCACTGCACAATAACCTAGGTTGCAGAAACCTAGGATATCTATCAATTTAGATGTTTGGATAGCTATTATCAGCTAAGCAATGAAATTCATTCATAAATGTAGTTTTACTAAGATTTTTTTTTCTCAGTAATAACTCTTGAGAACAATGTCAAGCAAGCAGACACACCCTGAGTATCAGCATCTATCACCGTCACTCATCTGTGTTTTTAATCATTTCTTTTAATGTATTAAAAGTTTCCCTTGGCACACACTCATTCACTTTCAAATGCACACAGATGAGGACATGAATAGCTGCAAATGCAAAAGAACTGACAAGATGAGACAGCCCCATCAGACAGTTAACAAAAAAAAAAAATAAAAAATCAAGAGAAAATTATTAAAAATGCCCGCCCCCCACAGAATATGCTACCTGAACATGCTGTGATGTGTCCTGAATCACTGTGGTGTGTGAAAATGAAGAGCTGATTCTGCATGTGTGTGAGTGGGTGTTGTCCCAGGTGTGGAGGATCAGTTCTTTCAGGAGCTTCCCACAGTTCACCTGTGGGACAATGGCAGGTTGAAAATAATCACAGAGTGTTTTGGTATTATGACAGTTGATCTAAATCTAAATGATTACACCTCAAAGGGGCTGAGAACATGTTTACTAATTTACAAACTGTTATTAGAAGCAAGTTTCAGGAGACTGACCTCAGCAGACCCCAACTTTTGTTGCTCATAATATCAAGCTGAGAGTAGATCTGGAAAATTGTTCAAATCCAATTTGTTTTGTGAGGTAAAATAATAAGACTATGATAAATAATTTCAAAACATTTGCCACATTCACATAAGAGCACAAACAGCTGCTGATTTAGTGCCAGTATGTGGATTTCAATCATAAAGAATCCAATAAAACTAATATTAAGTTCAAGTGTCTTAATAGTATTTAGATAGTTCCTTGACTGCATCCTGTAGCCAAAGACGTGATTGGTAGAAATGTCACAAAGGATCTAAATAATCTTATTGTACAAAGGTATCACTCAGGAGAAGGTTATAAAATGTCATGGTTAATACAATCATCAATGAGTGAAGATTTAATTAGTTCATTAAATGGTTGTATTTCTGCCACGTTCTCCAATTCTGTCTTTGAATTATTACAAACTTTGCTTATTATCAAAATTAAAAATATGTATATTTGGTCTCATGAAGAATATATTTTGTTTTCTTCTTCCTGAACACAAAGATTGCTCATCCAGCCACCATTATTTCTGAGTTGTTTGGGGGTTTTCTTATTCACTCTCTCTGCTGCCTTTGCCAAATTGATTATCATTTTAATTTTGCATCTATCTTTGCAAACATGCTTGGCCGAATAAATCTGGCACAACGAGTGTTTGCAAGCTTTTAAAAACTGAAATATTCATTATGATCAAACACTTCTTATAATTGCTGAGAAGCGTTTTGACCACTGATGTTTTGACGGTTTATTTAAGGCCTCCTTCCCTTTAGATCTTGAGATTCCTAAAAGAGTATCCAAGACAACATGCCTTGTCCAAACTCCGACTCTGACTTCCAGAAGTCTCTTAATTCATTTTCAATCTCTTAATTCTCTAGAATTAAGAGATTGAATTAAATCTAGATACACATTTTTTTAAAGAATGCACAACATTCATTAAATGTTATGCACATTTAAAGAAACCAATATTAGTTATTCAAAATGTTATATACAAACGATTCAGTGGTAGAGAAAGTGCACCATATACAAAGGCTATGGTCCTCATAACTTTAATTCCATGCATGAGTTTTCTCTGTCCCCTTCCTATTAAATGGAAATAAATGAACAAATATAGTCAAACTGAATTCGGAATCAAAGCATAGAAAAGATCCTGATACGTGTGCAACTGCAAAGGATGATGATGATTCTGCTGCTCTGAAAAACTGGATGCAAGATAGAAAGAAATAAGAAATGCTCTGTATTTTAAAACAAATGCAGGTTGCTTTGAAATCCAGCATAGAGGAAAAAAATCAAAACATAATCTTGTGAAGTATATTTTTTAAGCACAAAGCTAGGTACTCTAAGTATTGTGTGAAGTATCTCTTTCATTGAATTTAGCATGAATTGAAGTTTCCAAAACCCCATCAATCAGTTGTTTGTTTAATTACAATGCTCTAACGAATATCATGTCACAACTAAAATAGAATTTTAATGGCCCACAATAATCTGGAAACCTTTGAACAAAGTCCAAGTTTACAAGCCGAGTCCTGTCTGCAGAACAAACGTTAGTAAAGGAGGGTGGGAAGATTCAAAGCTTTTTCACCACAGAAATACTCCTTAAACTGATATAACTCTATATGTGTGCGAAATTCAGTTCATTTAAACACTTTATATCTCATTTTGTTAAAAAAAAAAAACGAAAAAAAAAAAAACAGCTTTTTCCAGAGGATAGATTGAAGATTAAAACATACTGATGCAGATTTGGATTTCAGGTGCAAATCTTATTAGTAACTGACATGCAGCTGAGCTTTCAGGGCTGAGCTTCGGTGCAATTTTAACAGAAAAGAAAATTCGTTGCTGGAACGCTGCCTTAACGAAAGTATGTGTCAGTCGATATGCAGGTAAAGGCGTGCTCCTGAACGACATATGCCGAGGGGAATAACATGATGGTTATGTGAGACTTACTTTCTACTTCTCACAGAGGAAAGCACTGGAACAGTTTATTACCTTTATGAATCACCCAATCACCCACAGAAACTTGGACTCATGTAAGCTCCAAAAGTTCAAACAGCCACTTTTGTTGCCATATCACAAAAAAAAAAAAAAACATTCTTCTGCAGTAAGTCATCTCCACAGTCTCTAATTAGACCTAAACACAGGAGAAAACAGACGTTTATAGTAAATCAAAATAATTTTAAAAAGACATCCAGTTATCTGTATGTTTCCATTTCTGCTTCTTAAACATTCTCCCTTGCATGAGTGCAGACAAACATCACACACACTCACAAACACACCCATGCCACATTCCTCATTTGCTGCAGATTTTAATGAAACTGAGGTGCAGGAGAGCTAAAGCAATGATCAGTGGAGAAAATAAATGAAGGTGCATTAAGGATCATGTTCAGACAAATATAATGTTTCTAAATAGTTTCTGTCTGATTTTGAACCAATTCAAAACTCTTGAATTTGAACGCCTGGATTTTCGTAGTATTTTTAGATCTTTTAGTTGCGTTATTCAATAATAGTATCCTATTTCTGTTTTAACAATAAAGATAGCATCTAAAGGTGTTTCAGTTCTTTTTCAGGAATTTCTCCAGAGCTCTGTTCACTGTGTTAAAAGGTCTTTCACATTACAAACCAGAAGTTTCCACGACTCGATAGGAGGATTGCTGCTGCATCTGCAGTTTTGATGGCTCTGTGCCCAACTACCGGAGAGGAGAGAGAGCTGAGCCAAAAGGCGGAGCTCTCGATTTATCAATTACAGCTGCAAGTCTTTGGTGGTATGTTTAATCCACATCTGCAGACTTACATTTTTGCCTTCGCTTCTTTGCAAAACACTTCAAATTCAGACTAATTTAATTGAACATCTGTGAAAACAAAATGTTATGCTTCTTCCACTGATCAGATTTACAACCAGCTTCTTTTTTCTTGTTGAAAAAACAGCAACCCATACCAGGATGCTTCCACCACCTTGTTTCACTGTAGGGGTGAAGAGTTCAGGGTCGTGTTCATTTTGCATCTTTGCTGAAATGTTTGATCTTGTTCTCATCTCGTCAGAGCTCTTTTATCCTGGCCCTTGTCCTAAATAACTCTCGGCAAACCTGCCAATGAGGCTTTTTGTAACTTTGTTTTAAAAGTGACAACATATTTATGACCATTGCAGTGCATGCATTTTCCCATCAACTGATTCTCACACATGTAAATCTCTGTAACTCATTCAATGTTACAATGGGCCAATTGTTTCAATCTGTCTATTAGGTTAGATGAACCCGGCTGTAATGCTCTGTTAGGTTTGTAGCTTTGATATGTTTTTTCCATTTTCAGATGTGCTCAATGGGATCCTTAATGCTTAGAATATTTTTAAATACCCTAACCACTGCTTTAACCTCCTGTAATTTGTTGAACTTTGTGTTTTTATTGTGTGTTAAAGTTTCTTACATTTAAAGTTGTGTTTTTTAGTTTCTAATTCTTTTCATTTCTAGTTTCCTGTCTCATTCTGGTCATTCTGACTCTTTTTGTTCTGTGATCCATGGAGTTGAATGAGTGTGTGAACTCCTTTAACACAATAAAGGACTCTGGTGTTAAACCTGAGTAATGTTTCAGCAATGTCCTTCCCAGAAAGTCTCTATTATGTTGGTGCATTTCAGCCTTTGTAGGAGGCTCGGACCACCTGCAGGCATACAATGACTCTACTGTACACCCAATAATGAAGTTAGCCAAAAAAAAAAAGGAAGACACTTTGTCTTTTTCTGAAACTCTTTAAAAGGTTCGCCCGATGAAAGAGAGTTTGTTCATAGCCAAAACAAGTCCAGTTCAGAGGAGCATGGAAGGAAAACAGCAGCCTAGGTCCGTCCACAAGAGAAAGAGATAGTTCTCTGAGGTCAAACCACATGATTTAGAGTATTTTGGCAAACGAAAACAGAGCTGTCATTTGTAATTGGCTGTCAAACTTGTTTTTCTGTGAGTTCCTCCTACTGGCTGCAGGCGTTAGTGAGTACATTTATCACACATCCTTTCAGCAGTTTGCCTTGAAGCTCTGCAAGCATTTCTGCAGTTAATCAGAGCAATTCTGTTTCAGATTACAACGAGAGTCCAGAATTTTAGAAGCTTGCACAAACAGGCGCTTGCCTGTTGTAGTGCAGCAAGAATTTACAGTTTGGATCAAATTGTGATATATTGCCATCTAATTAACCTTTTTGTTTCAAGGGCTATACATTTTTCAAGATTTATATCTTTAGATAGACTGATAACTAAGTGCACAGTCCTTAAGAGCCACAAGAGGAAGACAAGCAGCGTATTTGAAAACAAATATAACATCTTTACTCAAATTTCCAAAAGGTTTGAAAAAAAAAAATGTTTTGCCGTTGTCCTACCCTGAACTCTCAGAGGCCCTGGAGTTGTTTGTTTTGAGTGTTGTCATTTAAACTGGAATCTCACACCTCCTGTTCCTGCAGAAATATTGCTGCTCTGCACACAAAGTTAATAAAACTAATGGTTCTCTGGAAAACCCATTGACTTATTAAGTTTCAGTTGCTCAGCAGTGACAGCATGTTTAATTAGAACATTCATGCATATTTGTTCATCTGAGGAGAGAAAACTGAATTTCCGAAGACATACTAACAGACTGTAAATGGTTTAAAAGCCTTAAGATATCACTGCAATAAGAAAATTTACATCTTTATGTCTTTTTAGATGTTGTGATTTAAAATCTATTACAGATAAAGCTAGGAGAAATCTGAACTGTAGACTTTAACTGGAGACCACAGAGAGCTTGGCTGAAATTTTCTGCAGCAAAACAACTTTCATTTTTTCCCTAGAAATCTAAGTGGACTGTACTGATGTCTGCACATCTGCATAAATGTTGATGCTCCAAAAAACAAACAAACAAACAATAAAAACAAGCTACTGCACACTCTCTTTGCAAAGCCTGTAGCTTTTTTCATTCTCAATAAAAACAAGCTACTGCACACTCTCTTTGCAAAGCCTGTAGCTTTTTTCATTCTCTTCCACTCAGACTGATGTCTATCTGACACTTCGTTAATAGCAAAAAGGTTTTTGTAAACAGATTTTGTTAGGACTCCAATAATAATTTATCAGAAATATATGACTATCCAATCCTCTAAGGTGAAAGCAAACCTACATTTTAATGGTCTGTGGAGAAAAATCCATCTGAGTGAAGTATAATGAGTTCCATCAGTTTGCATTGTTAGTCTTTTAAAATATAAAATTACCTATCAGGTAAAAAACAAACTACAGTTTTTCCACGTAGTTTGTTATAGTTTATACCTTACTCTGTGAGTATAAGCTGGCAATCCTGCAAATAAAGAAAGAAAAATGATGAATAAACAAGGCACCTTAAGTTTGTAAAGGTTTCTGTAAGTTAAAAAAATAATAATAACTTCTTTAACTACGTTTGGAAAACAAGTCTTTGCTGATAAAACATTTCTCCAAAACGCCTGATTTGCCATTTAGCGGTTAAAATCCATTTTCCTAAACTTCTAAACTTAAAATATTACATATTCTGAGTCAAAGTGGTCCTCATAAAACTAGGAACACGACAAAACACACACATTTTCTGCCTTCAGCTCAGTTTTGAAGGGCGTGGCATCGGGGACATGAAAACCTTTGAGGACATTGGAGACACAGAGGTGTGGTCCTCCACCCCCTAAAACGCACCTCCGCAGCGCGCCGCTCGCAGTGTGCAGCAGAGGGACCGGAGGAGGTCAGGCGGAGAAGGCACGGCTCTGCTGTGCGTTGTGTCCGGCTCCCTGGCTGCCGTTTCCAGATCACAATGAGTTTTTACGGGTCAAACCAGGCGCTCAACTCGGGCCGGAGGGCCAACTCGAGGAGCAACCTCGCTGGCGGGATGACCTACCATTACGCGCGGAGCGATGTGGCGCACGGAGGCGGTAATGGAGTCGAGCCCATGGTGGAAGGATTTAATAGATCGGCGACGTTTTCGAGGGCGACGATGAAGGGTAGCAGGATGATGAGCAACACCATGGGGAGCGCCACGATGGGCGGAATGAGGTGCCAACATTTATTTATTTTTTTTTTCCTGGTTGCCCCTGTTGCGCACTTAACTTCTCTCATTACTCAGTAGGAAAAGGTAGTAGGCATTAAATATTAAAGGTCTTATTGTCTACCCGCTGCAAACTCTGGACCGAAGAAAACTAAAAATGTGTAATAATTACTGACAAATCTGAATTTAAAAGATTTTATAATTCAGTGTCAATTTATTTGATCCTAATGTGAGCAATTCTTATACTGGTTCTCTAAGAGTACATGACCAAGTACTTTAAATGTGAGCAAAACGTAACAAAACGTTCTCATAATTATTTAATTTTATATCTGTAATTACTCCCCCACCCTGATAATGAAACAAACCTACTGCCATAAATACTTCATCCCTCTCAAATGTGATCTACTGTCACTTCTATGTTTGCTTCTTTGCACAACAACTCCATTTTGCCTCCTGGGATTCTTGATTTATGGTCTGCACTGAACTTTTGAGCTCACTCAGTTGCAGCAGCTTCAACATTCTTCATTGCAGACATGTTGAGTTTCAGTCTCCAAAAACCCTCACAGAGTAAATCTGCCACTGCTCTGCTTTACAAAAAGACTGGTTGTGACTTTTATTGGAAGAGAGCGTTATATAAGAAATGAATGCCTGTTGTTGAAGTTTTTTGCTGTTGCAAATTTCAAACTAGCTAATAAATAAACAGCATTTCACTGTATTACGTATAGGAGATATAAATATGCAAATTTTCTTTGCATATAAAATTATGAATGCAGGCAGCTGATGTGACAGCAGACTATGTAATAAACAGTGTATCTGTAGATTAAGTCATGTGCTTATGGGACCATCTTCATAAGATTTATTCTTGGAAATGTTTTATATATTTGAAAATGTATTTACTTTTAATAACTTTTCTATCAATTTTTACTGACATCCAACAATTGTTTGGATACAGCCATAAAAAAGAGCCTGGAGATTTTTAGAGTTCAAAAGATGTTTGTGTAAAACTTAAAAAAAAAAGAAACTTAGTTGCTATGATGTCATGTTGGTTCAAACCATTATCTGTCCCGAATGGTTTGCATGAAATATGCAAATGCAATTATTAATGTTCGTGACCTGAATGTGCTGGTTGATCTTTAGTCTTATGATGGTTGAAGTTTTATTTTATATCAATATGGTGAAAAAGTGGGCTTGATCTGTAGCTCTTCTGGTTGTTTGGAGACATTTAATTCAACCTGTTATTCACCTGATACTGCTCCTTAAAAATAATAAAACAGGCCGCTAATTTGACAGATAAACATTTGTTATTACTAGATCGTTCTGATCTTGACCCAGATCTTTGTTGATTTTTATTTTCAAAATGTCTCTGCTGTTGTAACTATTTGGTTTAAAAGCACTTAGAGGAAAGTTCATGTGACTCCAATTAATCATATCTACCAGCAAGATGTTCCTTAGACTAACAGGTTTAAATAGGACTTATGTAAAAGCTGTATAATATTTAGATTAAACTATATTTGCAATTACAATGTTCAAAATACTCACATATCAAAAGAAATATACTGACGTAAAATGGTGAAGTACAAATGCATGAAAAAATGGGGTTACAGACTGAAGAAGAATTGACCCAAAACTGCCTTAAAAGATATCGCTTAAAATTAAGTACATTAACAAACAGATAAAATTTATCTGAAAATTGTCAGGATCTGAAAACAAAAAGCTTCCATGATTTAAAGAAAACCTGGAGAAATATCGATCAAAACTACTTCAAAATGTTACAAGAAAGCGTGGCTGTTCTTAGAAGCAACTTGTGACCAAATGATAAATAAATCATACATACAAGCCATACTGCCGTAGGTAAAATAATTGATGACCCTGGAAAATTTACATTTAAAAATACTGTCATTCAAACTGAATTAATATTGTAAAAACAAGAAAAGAAAGAAAAAATAAAGCATAAAATTGAGAAAAATGCTTACATTAATGTTTTATTTAAAAGGAGCACATTAAACAGTAATTATTCCCACCTCAATAACCAATAAAGAAAGTGCAGCAGTTTTGCACCTTTTACAAATGTCTACCAGTTTCTTGCATGTTTTCACTAGTATTTTAATGATCTATTCTTGGTGATGAGCTCCTTGTCTTTGATGTTGGAAGGTCTCCTTGTCATCTAAAGGGTGGGTTTTATGTGTGGGCTAGCCCATAATTAACCCACACTATTTTATTTTTCTTGAGCTGTAAACTATTAGAAATGTCTAACACTTAAAATAGTAAAGAGTGTCAAAATGCAGTTTAAGGTGGCTATTATCAGCTTCTAATTGATCAATAACAGAAAACAAATTGAGATTATATAGATGCAAATGATAAAATAAAACTTAAAACTGAACAGTTTACGTATTTCATGCTAATAAAAGTTTCTTAAACGTGTCAGGGGATTATAAGATGACCAGTTCTATCGGAGGATGTTTAAGTCACGTTGCCTGAATCTGCTTATAATGCATCTGAAGCTGGTTTCATAGATGATGTTTATGAATTTCCTCTGCAGTGGCTCCATGCCCAACCCCCCGAGAACCGCACAGATGGAGGCTCTCTGCAAGGAGTACCTGCAGAAGGCCGAATACGCCATTCAGACCGTGAGTGGTAATTTTTCTGCTCTTTACTTGTTCTTTTCTTGCTTTGAGACTTAGTTTATGAAAGAAGAGAGTGCATTGTTGCAGTATGTTTTCTGTTGGCTTTAAAAAATGACAGAAATGTTTTGTGGTTTAAAGTGGAGTCGATGGATGCTCCAACAGAAACTACTCAGGGAATGAAAGCGCTTTTTTTGCTCTCAGCTGGATCTGCCTGTCTGATAAGAGTTATGGGGATAAACAATTTTTTGTCTAAATTCTTAAATTGGTTGTTTACTAAAGCTTGACTCCATTAAATATTTTTGGTTTTGTTTTAGTAAAAGGAAATAGTTTTTTCATGTTAATATCAGCTTTGTGAACTGTGACGTAAAGCATATATATTTTTTACCTTTCATACAGGGCTCTCCTGATGCAGCGGAATACATGAGGATGGCAAAAGATGCTATTGAGAGGTTAAAAGCCTTTGCAATGGAGATGAATCAAATGGGACAACCCACTGACAATGTAGTCAGGAGGTAAAACTATTTCACCTTTAGTCACGTCTGGAATGTTCTGTCCAAAGCTCAGTTAAAATGCATCGCTGCTTTCTTCTCATTGTGCAGCGTGGAGCACTACCAAGACCAGCTGAGAGGGGTCCACATGGGCATATCTGGCACCTCGCTGAGGAGGAGGAGCACCAGAAAGAGCTCTGGAGGCTGGGAAGAGCCTGGAGTGAGCTTCTATGATGCTATTGCTTGGATCCATCAGCAAAAGGCAGGAACAAACTCAGACACACATAAAGCTTTACAACTGAGCCAAAACCAGAAACCTCAAACAAAACCAAAGTCTCCAGCGCCTGAGAAGGATTAATTCGTGTACAGAACGCTTTAATTTTATTTCTCTTTCAGGACTACGTACAACTATTCAAATAAATGAACTATTAAATTCTTATAGATGCTATAGTTTGCAGTATTGGTGCTAAAGCAATACTGCAATGCTTCCACTGAGAAAAAAAGGGTTTTCACACAGAAAGAAAAATAGGTAAAAGGCAAAAATACAACCTTCACCTTGCTTACAAATGTCTTTGTGAGCAGGATTGGTTAAAGCTAAAGTTTAAAGAGACTTATCCAAAAAATCCTGTCTGCAACTCATATATTCAGATGTACCTAACTGTACTTAAAACAAACTTGTTTACTAAAGTATGTGCTTTTGAAGCTGGGTTGTAAGCATTTAGAAAATTGGTTATTAAAGATTCAGAGACAGAGAGAGACAGAAGTTTGGGAGTACTACAATTTTGGTGATGGTAAGGGGTTTTTTGGTGTTTGCATTCTGGTGATATGAAGGGTATGCATGAGCATCAAACATACTGATGGCAAAAAAAAAAAAAAAGAAAAAAGCAAGGTGGGATTTTTTAAAGCAACTAAAACCGCTTTGTGTAGTTAGGCATAGTTCAGGCAGATCATAATTATTCAATAAACCTAAAATCACAGCCTCCTGATACAGAGTTAGGGGCCTGTGAGCCTACACAGCATGTAGCATGGAACCAGAGGGGTGTGGCTTGCAACTTGCAGCATTCATCTGAGCAACGTCTGGGACAAGTCCAAAGGGTTGAGTTGATATTGACGCCTTGCTAAGTCCATTCAATGCTGTAAATGCAAAGTTTTCTTTTGCACTGTTCTTACATTATATATATAGAATTCTTCTGAGCAACACATTTCTCCGATTAGATGGACTCCTGCCAGACTCGGCTGCTTCTGAACCTCTTTCCTTTGGAGTGTCAATGTGTCACATTCAGTCAACAATCCCTTATTACCCTCACACTGCATACATGTTTATTATTTTAACAAAATAAGGTAAAAGAAAAATGTCATTCAGCTTAATCCATGAATAAAGATTGGATTTTTTGTAATATAATTTTTCAAAAATAATTTATTTAGTTGACTGAAAATCTAGTTGTTTAGATTAAACTATTAATCAAATAAATTAACCAAAACTTTAATTTAATAACAGATTAATGGATACACGTACATTTAATTACCCTATTAATCAAATTTGTTTAATTTAGTCAATTGATGAAACAACCTTTTGATAGTTTAAGTAACATTTAAAAGAGTTTCTTTATATGATAGCTTTTTATTCTCTGGAAATGATATGTTCAAAATTAGATGATAATTTCTCTAATAGATTACTGATTTAACATCGTTTCTCTCCCCATCACATACTTGGAAACATTCAGATAAATAAGTGTAGGTTCAGATATTCAAACAACTTTATTCAAAACCTGTTATTAATGATTTTTTGAGACTCATGAGTATGTTTGATTTTCACTCTAAAGTCACAATAAAATATTTTATTTTATGTTTCAGCGTTTGATTGAAACAACTGCTTTGGCTGACGACCCTCCATCCATTGAACAGCAGCTCATTAACCACCAGAGGTTTCACAAGTCCCTGCAGGGGTCGGCTGAGATGATCAGAGCCCGCGATGACCTGGTGAGTTCTGTTCTCTTATTCAATCACTTAGATGGGGCTCAAATAAAAAGGGATTTTATTATTATTATTATTATTATTATTATTATTATTATTATTATTATTATTGATGTTGTTGTAATGACCTGTATAGTTACTATACAATTCTATGCACACATTCACAGAATATTGTACGCTTGTATACTTTTCAATTTCCAATTGTTTGAAAAAGTTTTTGTGAGGGGAGGATTTTATGTTTTGAGAGGTGCTACGTTAATGAAGCTGACTTATTGTCATCTCTTAGTCAAAAAGTCGAGACAAAGCCAACCAGTATGCCCTTGAGCAGGAGTGGGAAAATTTACAGGTGAAAGAATTTAAAAACTTGTTATTAGCTATTATGCATGATTTTTATTTTTTTGGGGAAAATGATGTTGTGTTTTTTATATATTTACTCTCTTCTTCTGTCTTAGAAAATGTCAAATTTGTGGGCTGAGCAGCTGCAAGAGCTGATCCAAATACTTCACCAGATAACCAATGAGATCATATGGGTGAACAGTAAAGAGGAAGAGGAGCTGATGTTTGATTGGGGGGACAAAAATGTGGAACAGTACATCCCCAAGAAGCAGGAGAGCTACTCGGTTAGTGAAACCATCAACAGCTAAATTTTTGTTTCTATGCTACAGAAACTCAAATTATGAGATTAACATTCTTGGCAAATTCTATGAGCCTAAACAGCTCCTGATGTCTTTTATGAGTTTAATTTGCTCTTCATAAGGAAGCAATCATCTCCAGCAGATTAGATTTTGCCACCACTCATTCTTCACTTGAGCAACAACCACAGAGCTTTTCCCTTAACTGCATCTTGGTGTTTTTCAGTGTACTTTATGGTGTTAAAACTTCTCCTTATGTAACAGAAACTGATGAGTGCCTTGGAGGTGAAAGAAAAGGAGCTGCATAAACTTAAGGCTAAAGTGAAAACGCTTCTGAACAACAACCACCCAGGATCTGACAAGATTGAGGTCTGGAAACAGTGACCCTCATATAGAAATCACCAAATGCCTTTTTTTTCTCATCAGTTAGTTTTTTTTTTTTGTTTTTGTTTTTTTTAAATTGATACAATTTTTAATATGTTGTTTGTATGTTTGTTTTTTTTAGGCTTACATGGACACTTTGCAAACTCAGTGGAGCTGGCTTCTTCAAATAACAAAATGCATTGATACCCATCTGAAAGAGAATGCGGCGTATAGCCAGGTGACTCAGACATGGCCTGACTAACAATTAACTGCATCTTTGCAAAATCAGGTCTTCACAGTCTAAAACTTAACAGTTTTGGTCAATACTTTCATCTATAATCAGTGTTCATTAAACAGCATGGATACTGAAATACAAAATCTTGTGAACAAGTTCAACTACTGCAATTAAACTTTCAGTTTCTAAAGGCTAGAAGATGCAAATGCTTATGAACAAAGTTGTTTTTTTTAAGAATTTTAAAGTCAATAGGACTCCAAATACCTTGAAAATGCCTTAACTTCCACCTATTTAATTGTGGCATGTGATAACTAAAGCTTAGAAAAGTGAAGTCATTTTAAAATTGGTGACAGTAGCTACCTTGGTTATTATGAAATGCTGGCCTCAACATCATCGACTTCACACTTGGCTCCTTGATGACAAGGCTCCGGGTGACAATGGCATACTCCACTATTTTGTTTTATCATATACTGTGCTTTCCTGACACTTATCCAGTATCATGTTTTTTAAAAGTTCTTCAGAGAGGCTAGTGACACATACAAGAATTTGCAAAAGGAACATGAGACAATCCGAAAGAAGTTCACTTGTGACAAGAACACCCCACTGGAAGACCTTCAGGAGCTCCTTAAAGGCCTGGAGGTACATTTATTTTCTATTGTGTATGAAGCTATATTTAAAGTTGCATAGTTGTGCAATTCAATTTAGAGGATTTGTAGTCTTCACGAAGGAGATCAGAAAAATCACATGATTGTAAAAGGGAAATGCAACTGTTTTTCATTCTATTATTGATTTATAATTACTTATTTATTACAGATGGAGAGGGAACATATCATGGACAACAAGCGGCAGGTGAAACACTTGACTGCCATGTCAAAAGGTATTGTGAGGTTGAAACCCCGAAACCCAGAGGAGAAGAACAGCAGTGGCATCATCGTTAAGGCTCTGACTGACTTCAGAGAAGACCAGGTCACTTTTTACAATGCTTGATGTGATAGTATACAAGTGTAACATATAAAAACCAGGGAGTTTTATGTCAGGACTTTACAAAAAGAAGTGATACTTGTATCTTAGATATTTATTTTGCATAAAAAAAGAAAGAAGTTTTTTGGTGAAATAAGAAACATATTTCTTATTTCACCATAAGACATATTTTTGTTCATTCCTATAGAAAGCTATCCTTAAAGACAACGAGGCCATCCTGAAAGACAACAGTCAGCGCAGTAAATGGCTGGTAACCGGTCCAGGAGGGATCGACATGTTGGTACCGTCTGTGTGCCTGATTGTACCACCTCCTAATCCACTGAGCATCAGCCTCGCCAACAAGTAAGAAACATAAATGGTGTGGTCTTTTACAACATTTCTAGACTTTTAAAGAAATGTTCAACATGTTTGCTTTAATTTCTATGTTCTATGCTCGTTCTCGTAAAGGAACGAGCAGTATTTCGATTCCATCATGTCCATCTGGAATCAGCTGTACATAAACGTTAAGAGTCTCATCTCCTGGCATTACTGTCTCAGAGAAATCAATTATGTCAACTCCCTCACCATCTCTATGGTAAGAAATATAAGAATATTAAACAATAAAATATGAAGACATTTTCATTCTCTGATATGACATAACTTGAGGTATTAAACTAAATGTAAACAAATACATTAAAGAGAACTTATATTTATTAGATTTATGTGCTGATATAACCATGGGTTTTTAATGTTAAATGAACATCTCAACAAATTTGTGCTTAAAGTTTCAGATTTGTGTTATTCATGTCATTCCAAATACAAGTTGTTGCAAACAACAGAGTAGAAAGCTTGTGGGGTCCAAATGACTTTGTCTTGTAAAACAGTGGGAGGGTTAAGAAACTGGACAATTTTTGTCCTTACTTCATTTGGATCTAATTAAAGTTTGCACACCATGGTGTTTTATAAGTGGGAAGTTAGTATGATTTTGGAGGCTATAAAATATTAAACTTTTAGAATTAAATTTAATTCACACCATATGTCTAAGTTATCCATCATCCCTGGTGTTTGTTGTTTAGTTGTCTGAGATGCATCCTGAGGAGTACCGTCAAATCATGAAGAAGTTGGAGAGTTTCTATGAGGAGTTCAAAATTAACAGCCATGACTCAGAGATGTTTGTTGATGAAGACAAGAAGAGCATGGAGAACCAGGTTACTGTGGCCCAAGCCCACTATGACAAGCTAGTGGTAGAGCTGCCCACATACAGTGAGTATCTTAAATTTGTGTTGTGAAGTCTATTCAATATTGCATTTCTAATGGCAAGAAGACTAAATGACTTTAACTTTGACCAGGTATAATATCTTAAAATGTTCAGATCAATTTTTCTTTTTATTCCCAAAGCCAAAACAAATAAATGTTATATTTCCCCACAGCTGGACATCAGGAACAGATAGAAGTACAGCAAATACCTGAGCAACAAGTTCAGCCACAGCTGATCATAATACAACAACAACCCCAACAACATCAACTATTACTACTTCAACAACAGGAACAGCAGCGACAGCAGCAAGTCCTTCTGCTACAACAGCAGCAAGAAAAACAACAGCAACTACTTCTACTACAACAGCAGCAGCAAGAAAAACAGCAACAACTACTACTGCAACAGCAGCAGCAAGAAAAACAACAGCAACTGCTTCTACTACAACAGCAGCAGCAAGAAAAACAGAAACAACTACTACTGCAACAACAGCAACAAGCTGCAGCAGAGGAGGAGGCCAGAAGGCTGGAGGAAGAAAGACGTCAAGCAGAGCTTAAAAGGCAGGCAAAGAAAGAAGTGGCAGAGAAGGAGCAGGTGATCAAGAAGGATGTGGTGAAAGTAGCAAAAATGGAACAAAGGAGAAAAGTTTCCTCCTCCTCTTCTTCTGCGTTCTCCTCAGCACCTCGTCTTTTATCTGAGCTGCATGGCCTCAGACTGAGGATGGACACTGCTGAGGGATCACTCAGTCAGTATGTTCATATTTGCTTTGGAGATGACGGCGCTAAAGACTGTGGTCTGAAGATCACTCAGCTAGAGGTAAAGACAAATATACAGCTATAGGAATGTGGAAGCAGAAAAAAACCCTATATATATATAAATAAAAATTCTTTGAGTTTCCTCATATGTCAAAATTTTTGATTTTGTTTTAGTCAATACAGGACGATGTTTCCTCAATGCGTGGAGAGTATACACATTTAAGAGAGCGTATCCTGAAGGAGATGGAAACCACTAACGATTTAGATAAAGCACAGTTCCTCCGCAATGAGATCGCAGTGATGAGCCAGAAACTGGGCAATCTGGAGAGCAGCTCATCTGCTTATGTACTAAGGTACCTAACACAAATGCACCCCAAACATCTTAGCAAAGCTTATTAGGTGAGACAGGAGCCCTTAAGATTCTTATAACAATGCTTATAAATGAAATATTTATGTGTTAGACAACCACATCTGCTTCTTTTTCATGCAGAATTCATGATATTAAGGGGACAATAACTGACTTGAGTGCAACATCTTAGAAAAGTAATGAAAAAAAAAAATCAGGGCTCCAGGTACTTGTACAATATTTTGACTTATAAATAGTTTGAAACTTATATTTAGATATTCATACATTGATTTATTGGAAATCTTCTAAAGTAGTACTTTTCTAAGTGAATTGATAGCAGGGAGAATATTATACATAGGGTTCTGGTTAAAACTGCACATTTACATTTTAAAAAGGACTTCAATTTTTCACTTCTGTCTCAGAGACATCCAGTTTGTCGTGAATGACAACACAAAATACTCACTGGCTTGAACACACAATTGCGGTTCAAATGGGGAGAAAATTATTTATATCCAGAACTCCAAAGTGATTTCAGTGGGACACCTTAAACATTATTTGGATTTATTAGGTGTATGCTCAACAAATGTTTAAAGCAATTACATTTCATGAGAATATCCACCATTTTATATTAATATTTAATAAACTTAGTCAAAACTTAACAGAGTTAGATCATGAAAATATTTCTAATAAGTATTTATGACATTTTCAAGTTATTCAAGATCAGGTATGTACTGCATCCATGTTTTCTGTTTAGCAGAAGACGAAGATTGCGATTAAATAAACATTTCTGGTTTAATTGTCCATATATTTCCTGAATTTAATCAAGCAGTTATTTAGGGTCTGCTTTAAATCTGAAACACTCAGTTGGAATTCAAACTAAGTACATATAAGATGTTGCCATTGCATTAATTATTTTTATTTTGAAGAAAACTATTTTTGCTGCATATCCAAATAAAATATCAAGGGACCAAATATGGATTATTGAGGGACACCTACCACCACAATAAGATAAAGCAAACTCATAAAAGTCATTTAGTTAGATGGATTAATTTTTATCATTCAACTGTAAGACGTAAAGCCCAACTGTTGTAGCTATGCGATATTATTTACATTAATACTATAACTAAAGGTGATTTAGTTGTGACATTAAATCATACTTTAATATAAATATTTTATTGAAATTATAATAACTTACATAAATTTAAAGATATATATATAAACAAATATAAATATATGAAAATAAATTAAAAGCAATAGAAATATTGCTTTATATTAGATACAGGCTACCTCCCATATAGATAACTTTTAAACAGGATTTCAAATTTATAGTATCTCATTCTTATTATATGGCTGTCTACCACTTTTTAGGTTGCGGGCTCTAAGGGACATGCTGGAGAGCGTAGCACGAGCTGAAGACATTGTCAAAGTTCATGAAGCAAGACTGACAGAAAAAGAGACCACTTCTCTATCTCCAGCTGAAGTCGGTGAATACATGGAGGCCCTGAAGGTATTCTTGGCAATGCTATATATCCATAGACTTAGAGTAATACACTTTTTTTGTGCAGTACAGTTTGTACTGTTTGGGGCAATGTTGGTGATGGTGGTAGGAGTTCATCCTGTAATCTTGGGCAAGACACATCACACACATTGCCTGCTGGTTGTGGTCAGAGGACCTGGTGGCATAGCAGCAACTGTGGCTGTGTGGGTAGAGTAGTTGTCTTGCGATCGTTTGTAGTTTCGATTCCAGCTTCTTCCTGCCACAAGTCGATGTTCTGTTGATGTGCCTCTGGGCAAGAAACAACCCCAGATTACCTACTAATCTGCATATCAGTGTATAAACGTGTGCACACTTGTAAGTGTGAATGGGTGAATGTGACTCTAGTGTAAAGCGTTTTGAGTGGTCAAAATGACTGGAATGGCGCTACATAAGTTCAGTCCATTTACCATTTTTTACCAGCCTCGACTATCTGTCTTACAGAAAGTATTTCAGTAATATCACTGAGTATGCACCAGGGGAATTCATGAAAGTATTTGTTAAAATCAGGAAAGTCCTGAGAACACAAATGAGATGTCTCAGTCTACAGAGTCCAGCTCAGGAAGAGATGAGACCAGTGAGCCAGAAAGCAACACTTACCAGTAAACACGTTCCTTTACAGGGTATCTTGAAGTTCCCAGTAAAGTAATGCTGTAGCTGTGTTGTGTAATGCTACTTTGTTGTTTAATTCTTTGAAGTTAGTCATTAGAAATATTTCTTCAGCCAATACAGCCCAGCAAAAAGGCTGTAATTTTTGACTTGTCCTGTTATGTTGTCATGTAGAATATGAAAGCAGAGCTGATGCAGAAACAAGATGTTCTGACTTCTATGGAGTCAGAGCTGTCTAAGGCGAGCCACTGGAACAGTCAGATGGGCAGCTCCTTCCACAGGTGTGACCTGATGTTGTCAAAGTTCACAGAGCAGGTGGGCTTGCTCTCCGACCGCTGGAGACGAATCCAGAAACAGATTGACACCAGGTAGAGTTTGTTTCCTTCAGTTTGTACAAAGCATAAAAAATACATTTGACTTAAAAGGTCTGGCATCACATATATACATGTTAACAGTTAAGTTTTGTTTCATTCTCTTTACTCAGGCTGCAGGATTTGCAGCTGTATCTGCCTCAATTGCAGCAATACAAACAAGTCTACACTTCTTTCACTGAATGGATTGAGGCCACGCGTAGAAAACAAGATGCACTACAGGCAACCAAGATAGAGAATGTTCAAGCAGTAAAGGACCACATCACCAACCAAAAGGTCCACTATTCATGCCTTTACTGCTTTGAATGGACATGTTTTTTTGTTTTTTTTTTGCAAATAGGGCCCATTTTCATCTCATTTTCATCCGTGATATCTATATTTTGTTGGTTTTTCAAGGTCCTGAACACAGAAATTAAGGCAAAGCGTGAGACACTAGACAGTGTCCTGCAAAACATACACACATGTGTGAATACTATCAAGGTAAGCTAGGCGTGCCTGCATCCTATCATGAAAGATGTCTGCTTTCTGGTCTTATGTATGAGTTTCTTGCAGGACTATGAAACAGACCTCGCCTCTTACACCTCTGGGTTGGAAACATTGCTCAATGTCCCCATCAAGAGGACAATGCTTCAGTCACCATCAATGGATCTTAACAAAGAGGTGGTCATTTATTCTCATAAGGTTTCGCTCAATGGTGAATAGAGACATCACTTCTCATTTTTTTCTTTGATTCCAGGCAATACATCTTCAAACTCGTTATACAGAGCTGCTTATTCTGTCTGGTGACTACTACAAATTCCTGGGACAGTTGGAAAAAAACATGGAGGAGCTTAAGGTATTGTGGTCTTATTGTACTTGTTGCTATTGCACTGAAATTAGGAAAATATCAGCAAAAGTTCCCATTTAAATATTTAATGTGTAATTCTTGCTTTGTCATATTTCCAGATGCGAAACACCCAGATAAATATGCTTGGAGATCAACTTCACTCTCTGAGAGAAGAAATGGAAGCACGCAATGCCAAAAACAAATCACTGGAAGAGGCTGTTGCTCAATTCAAGCTGCAGCTGTCTCAATCGCAAGAGCGGTTGCTGTCAGCAGAAGAGATAAAGCAAAAAACTGTGATGCAGTGCAGTGCCACCAAGGACAGTTTAGATTCCACTCAGGGCGAGCTGGCTAACCTCAAAAGTGAGGTTCAACGCCTCGAGTACAAACTTGATGACGAGAGAAGGAAGGCAAAACTGGCTGAGGAAGGCTACAAGAGGCAAAAAAATGAGTGGGAGTCTGTACTGAACCAGAGGCAGAAAGAGCTGGACATGGTCTGCAGGTCCAAGAAGGATGTGGAAGACAGTTTAGCAAATAAGGAGCATGAGATTGAGCAGCTGCGCCAGAAGCTGGCTAATGAATCAACAAGGTTGATGGATCTTCAAAAAGAGATGTCAAAGGTAAGGAGCAATTTCAGTATGGAGATCAACAGCTTAAAGCTCAGCTATGAATCCCAGATCCAAATTAGTCGCACAGACATCCAGAGGCTTTCTGCCCAGAGGGATGAGAATACAGCTGAACTGCAGATGCAATATGAAAGAATGGAGACAGAGAGGAGAAATCTGGAAGATGAAGTCAGGAGGCTTAGAAATTTTATCAGTCAGACTGAAGAGCAGAAGAAGAAGGCTGAGGAGGAATGGTGTAATCAGCGTGCTATGCTGATAGAGGACGGGCACAAGAGGAGAGAGTTAGAAAGTCAAATGGAGTTGTTAATGAGGCAGAGAGATGAAGAAAGAAATCAACATAGAGATGAGTTGGCTGAAATCCTAAAGACCCTACAGGAGAAGAATGACCAACTGGTTTATGTTACTCACAGTTTAGAGGAGGAAACTCGTAGGAGGAAGACATCAGAGGAGGGACAGGTGGTTCTTGAGCAGTCTTTAGCTCAGCTACAAACGGAGTTGAACAGTTCTTCAGAGGCTGCAACACAACTGAGGGAGTACGAGGAGCAGCTTCTTCAGACAAGCTTCCAACTGGAAAGAGAGAAAAAGGAGAGATGTAGGATGGACCAAAATATGAGCAGGTTGCAGGGACGAATCAAAGAGCTGCAGGGTGTGAGAGATAGCCTTGAAAGTCAGGTGGAGAATCTGAGGAAAACACATCAAGAAGAGTTAGTCAAGAGAAGGCAGGTAGAAGCAGAATTAGAAAAGACCACTCGGACTATGACAGAGTACACAAACACCATCACTGTACTGCGCCAGAGCCAAGAACAGGCCAGCATATCTGAAACTAGAGGTGAAAAGGAGTGCATTCAGCTAAAAGAAAAGCTTGAGAAAACCTTGAGACTAAACCAGAGCTTCTTAGACCAAAATACTCAGCTATGTGCTGAGGTGAAAACCTTAAAGCAGCAACTTCTGGAGGAACAGTCCCGGGCAAAGGAGGCAAGCCTGGCAAACGAGAGTCTTTACAAAACTACTGAGGAGAAGAGTAAGGCTCTCAGTGAGAGCTCGGCTGAGCTAAAAAGACTTAAAGAGTTGATAGAAACACAGACCAAAGAAGAGCTGAGGATAAAAGAGGAGCTGAGGGCAGTACGACAGGATAAAGAAGAACTCTTGAAATCCAAAAAGGGAATTGACGATGAACTCTCTTCACAAATTACTGCCCTGGAACTACAGCTGCAAGCCTGTGAGTGCAGCAATGCCGAACACCGCAACCTGGTGTCACAGCTGTCCTCTGAATGTGAGAAACTGAAGCTGGAGGCTGAGAAAATTCAAAAGCAGGTCATGGAGGTACATGGAAGCGTGCGTCTTCATTGTGGATTAGTCTCATCTTTCCAAGATGAGAATAAGCAGATATTCCTTTGGAATTCCTTTGGAATATCTACTTAGCAAGCACTAAGTAGCCTTAGCCTTTGCTTGCATGCAAAATCCATTAGTTCCCGTCACATGCCAACTAATTTGAACACATACTTCATTGTGTGTTTAAATATCTTGCATGCAATTTATTTGCATGCAACAATCTCTGCTGATATCATCTGGTCACTCTCCATATTTTGCAAACATGCATGCTTGTGGTCTTCAATTCTGCTTTCTTAGAATGATCAATTATGTCACATTGCAATTCTATGCTTTGCTTCAGCTTTATTATTGTTGATCTTGTCATATGATCTGATCTGCCTAAAATCTTTCCAAACCTGCAAAACAGCAATGACGTGCATTTAAAATGTAAATGTTTAAACTATTTCAGACACATTGTCTTGAATGACACCAATCTACTACTGTAGTTTTTTGTGTCAATGCTGGTTTGCAATTTTATAGAGTAGTATTCAAATTTTCTATAGTTGAGCTTGATTCATGTTGCAGATTCAATATTGTTTCTTCCCGCATTCTCTTGAAAATAGTCAGTGTGGGACTATTTAGTGAGTGAGTGATTTAAATTTGGTTTCTTATTTTAGCAGAGTAATTTGTAGTATTGCTTTTTTTTATTTTGTCATCTTAGGAAGACAGCTAAAAATCGCATAGAACACATATATATTTGCTTTTTTATTTATTGCATCATTGTTGACTTTGAGCCGCAAAAAATTATTTACAGTGAAAGCAAAAATGTACAATGTGATGTAAAATTTGTTACATTTATTTAAGATACAACCAAAAGTTCAGAGCACAAAGTACTGTGCAATTTTAAATTTAGGTCTACATTTCTTCTCAATGTGCCTATATAATAATAATAATAATACACCTTATTAAGACCTTTCAATAAAAGTTAAATACCTCTACGAAACAAAATAAATATTCAGAAACAGTTAAAGGTAAACATAATGTTTATGATATGGCCATTAATTTAAAGATAATCAAACCTTAGGCATCCAGAAGACATATGTTACCTCAGGCATAGAAAAAGCCCACATTTAAAACTAGACATTTAAGAAGGATTTGAAAAATGAAAGTGACTTTGTAAATTTGATCTCCTCTAGAAAATTACTCCAATACAAATGTTTCCCTAACTAAAAAAATGTATCCCCTTGTGTTCTAAACTAATGTTGTGGTATAACCATTAGAACGTTAGCTGTGGAACTCAGGCTACAGCAAGTAATTTATGGTGTAAATGTGTGTGTACTGGCATTCAAGTCTAGAGCCATCTTGAAAAGACATCAATAAAATTGTACATAATTATAATAAAAGTTTAATGCCAGCTGATGAAGAGCCTTTAAAATGGGGGTAATGTGTTTAATTTCTTTCATTTTGCAAAGAAATCTGGCTGCTGCTATAATATTGGTAATTTGTGTAAAAAATGTTTAGTTTAGACAAGGGGTTTACCTAGTACTGCAAGCTTTTGGGACTGTCACAGCACTTCAGTGTCCCATATGTTTAGAAGCCTTTAATATATTTTTATTAGTTGAACTAATATAATAATCTAAAACATTCCTCTTAAAATGGCCAAGTACAGGACTAAAAGTAAGTAAAAAGTTGTCAAATAAAAAAAAATTCCAAAAAATACCTTACAGGACAGGAAAGTCAAGCAAAGCATCACTCTAGTTTTTTTTTTTTTTTTCCCATAGATGAAAAGCGTATGCGTGATATTTGTCAGTATATAAATGTTACCAAATGAACAATGTATTTAATTCAATGCAAAATTTATAAATTAACTAATGCTTTGTCATTGTTTCTTCTTGTTCTTTTTATTTTCTGCAGACACAAACATCGTTACAGTCCCTTCAGTCCAAGTACAGTGAGATTGTAAGTGAAAAAGATTCTTTGTCGCTGAAATTGCAACGGTTTGAATTTGACAAAGAGCAAATGCTAAGACTACAGGAAGAAGTGAACCACATGAAACATTCCCACGAGTTAGAGCTTCGTAACAAGCAACGTCTACAAGACGACATTGAGAGGGGGAAGAGAGATTTGAATTTTTGGAAGGATCAATGTGATAGCAAACAAAGTTTGATAAGGCAGTATGACACTGACAAGGATATTCTCGAAAGGGATAAGAAATCCTTAAAAAGTGAAATAGAGAGGTTGATGAAAGAACACAGAGAACTTGAGGAAAAATATAAGAGTAGACTATCCGTCCTCCAAAAACAACTGCAAGATGGGACAATTGTTAGACAGACCATGGAGACTGAGCTAAAGCAAACTAGAGAACCTCCAATCCCAGATGCCTCCTCTGTGGTTTTTGATGGAGTCCGCAAGCCAGTCACTGCAAAGCAATTACTTGACTCTGGAGTTTTAGACAAACCAACATATAACCAGCTTCTGAAGGGACATAAGACAGTTCCAGAAGTGTCTGCTGAGAAAAAAGTCCTTCTTAAAGGCACAGGGCCAATAGCTGGGGTGATAATTGAAAGTCCAAAAGGTCCAGGGTCTAGCAATAAGCCATTTTGCAAACTGACATTTACTGAAGCCAAGAAAGAAAATCTTCTTCCACCAGATAGTATCGACTTACTTCTCGATGCACAAGCTGCTACAGGGCACATCATTGAGCCAAGAACCAATCAGAAGTTAACAGTGAAAGAAGCATATAATCAAGGAGTTATTGATGATGAGGACAAAGAGAGGTTACTTGCAGCAGAAGCAGCAGCTGTTGGATATGCTGGGCCTGGCAAAAACAAACCACTGTCAGTGTTTCAGGCAATGAAACAGGGAGTTATTGACAAAAACACAGCACTGCGTCTGTTACAAGCCCAGGAGTCTGTTGGGGGGATTTTGGATCCTATACTTAGTGTGTTCCTCCCTAGAGACATTGCCACTGAGCGTAACCTTATTGATGAAAGCATGTGTAATGCTCTGAATCAGAGGCCAGAGCTCTATCTAGACCCAGAAACTGAAGAAGGTGTGACCTATATGGCAATGAAAAGGAGATGTAAAATAGAGCCACATACAGGTCTTTGTCTGCTCCCTATTCCTGAAAAAGTGGATCCTTCTAACCTTGTATTTGATGGCGTTCGGAAACCTGTTACTGCCAAGCATCTGTTTGATTGTCATGTTCTTGACAAGCCAACATTTAAAGCTCTTGAAAATGGAAAGAAAACAGTACCTGAAGTTTCTGAAGACAAAACTGTGAATTTAAAGGGCACTGGGCCAATAGCAGGTGTTGTTGTAAGCGGCCAGCGTAAAATGTCTCTAACTGAAGCAAAAAAACAAATGCTACTGTCTGATGAATGTGCAGATTTGCTACTTGAAGCACAGGCTGCTACTGGTCACATAATTGACCCAAAGGCTAACAAAAAGTTGACTGTTGAAGAGGCCTATTCAAAGGGAGTAGTGGACATTAATGACCTGGACAGATTATTGGCATCAGAAGCTGCAGCAATTGGTTATAAGGATCCTAATAAACCCAAACCTATTTCAGTTTTTCAGGCCGTGAAAAATGGACTTATAGATGAAAAGACTGGAATACGATTTCTGCAGGCTCAAGAGTCAGTTGGAGGAATCCTAGATACAAATTTTAGTGTATTCCTACCAAGAGACACAGCTATTAAACGCAATCTTTTAGATAAAAATCTTTGTCAAGCTCTAAACCAGAAACCTGAATATTATGTTGACCCTGAAACAGAGCAAAAGGTCAGCTATCAAGCACTGAAAAATACTTGCAAGATAGAACCACATACAGGTTTGTTACTTTTGCCTATCCCTGAAAAGTTAGATCCTTCAAAACTGATCTTTGATGGTGTAAGAAAGCCTGTAACAGCAAAGCAGTTATTTGATTGTGGGGTACTGGACAAACCAACTTTGAACCAACTAATGAAGGGAGACAAAACTGTTCCAGAAGTATCTGTGCATAAACAGATATCCCTAAAAGGAACAGGATCGATTGCTGGTGTGACAATTGGGTCTTTAGGAAAAATGAATGTTTCAGAGGCAAAGAAACAGATGCTTATGTCCCCAGAGAGTGCAGATTTGCTTCTGGAAGCCCAGGCTGCCACAGGTCACATCATTGACCCAATGACCAATCAGAAATTGACAGTAGAAGAGGCTTGTGCAAGGGGAGTGGTGGACAGACATGATCAAGACAAACTCTTAGCAGCAGAATCTGCTGCAGTTGGATTCAAGGATCCTCACACAGGAAAATCTCTATCGGTGTTTGAGGCGATCAAGAAGTCATTAATCGACAAAAAGACAGGACTGCGTTTGTTGCAGGCCCAGGAATCTGCAGGGGGTATTCTTGATCCAAATCTCAGTGTTTTCCTGCCAAAAGACACAGCCATAAAACGCAACATTTTGGATGAAGAGCTCTGTCATGCCCTTAACCAGAAACCCAAGAGGTATCTTGATCCAGACACAGAGTGGGATGCTACTTACAGTGATTTAAAGACAAAATGTAAAACAGAACCACAAACTAATCTCTTGCTTCTACCACTTACTGAGAGGAAAGATCCCTCCAAACTGATGTTTGATGGCGTTCGCAAACAAGTCTCTGCTCGTCAACTGTTGGAATGTGGTGTCGTTGACAAACCAACATTTAACAAGTTGATCAAAGGGGAGAAAACTGTCCCAGAGGTTTCTTTAGACAAAAAAATATCCCTAAAAGGAACAGGATCCATTGCTGGTGTCAAAGTTGGATTTTCAGAAAAAATTTCCATTTCAGAGGCAAAGAAACGGATCCTAATGACCCCAGAGAGTGCAGATTTGTTGCTGGAAGCCCAGGCTGCCACAGGTCACATCATTGACCCAATAACCAATCAGAAACTGACAGTAGAAGAGGCTTGTACACAGGGAGTGGTGGACAGAAGTATTCGAGATAAACTCTTAGCAGCAGAAGCTGCAGCTGTTGGATTCAAGGATCCTCACACAGGAAAATCTCTATCAGTATTTGAGGCGATGAAGAAGGCATTAATTGACAAAAAGACTGGAGTGCGTTTGTTGCAGGCTCAGGAATCTGCAGGGGGCATTCTTGATCCAAATCTCAGTGTTTTCCTGCCAAAAGACACAGCAATAAAGCGCAACCTTTTGGATGAAGAGCTCTGTCGTGCTCTTAACCTGAACCCCATGAATTACATTGATCCAGACACAGAGCAGAATGCTGCTTACAGTGATTTAAAGACAAAATGTAAAACAGAGCCACAAACTAATCTGCTGCTTCTGCCACTTACAGAGAAGAAAGATCCCTCCAAACTGATGTTTGATGGTGTTCGCAAGCCAGTCTCTGCACAGCAATTATTAGAATGTGGTGTCCTTGACAAACCAACATTTAACAAGTTGATCAAAGGGGAGAAAACTGTCCCAGAAGTTTCTGAAGACAAAAAGATATTTCTAAAAGGAACAGGATCCATTGCTGGTGTCAAAGTTGGATCTTCAGAAAAAATGTCCATTTCAGAGGCAAAGAAACAGATGCTAATGACCCCAGAGAGTGCAGATATGCTTCTGGAAGCCCAGGCTGCAACAGGTCACATCATTGACCCCATAACCAATCAGAAATTGACAGTAGAAGAGGCTTGTTCAAGGGGAGTTTTTGAAAAAAGTATTCGAGATAAACTCTTAGCAGCAGAATCTGCAGCGGTTGGATTCAAGGATCCTAACACAGGAAAATCTCTATCAGTATTTGAAGCGATGAAAAAGGCATTAATCGACAAAAAGACAGGAGTGCGTTTGTTGCAGGCCCAGGAATCTGCAGGGGGCATTCTTGATCCAAATCTCAGCATTTTCTTGCCAAAAGAAACAGCCAAGTCGCGAAACCTTTTGGATGAAGAGCTCTGTCGTGCCCTAAGCATGAATCCAAAGCATTACCTTGATCCAGACACAGAGCGGGATGCTACTTACAACGAATTAAAGACAAAATGTGAATCAGAGCCACAAACTAATCTGCTGCTTCTGCCACTTACTGAGAGGAAAGATCCCTCCAAACTGATGTTTGATGGTGTTCGAAAACCAGTCTCTGCTCGACAATTGTTGGAGTGTCATGTACTAGACAAACCAACATTTAACAAGTTGATCAAAGGGGAGAAAACTGTCCCAGAGGTTTCCTTAGATAAAAAGATATTTCTTAAAGGATCAGGATCCATTGCTGGTGTCAAAGTTGGATCTTCAGAAAAAATGTCCATTTCAGAGGCAAAGAAACAGATGCTAATGACCCCAGAGAGTGCAGATTTGCTTCTGGAAGCCCAGGCTGCCACAGGTCACATCATTGACCCCATAACCAATCGGAAATTGACAGTAGATGAGGCTTGTACAAGGGGAGTGGTGGACAGAAGTATTCGAGACAAACTCTTAGCAGCAGAATTTGCAGCCGTCGGATTCAAGGATCCTCACACAGGAAAATCTCTATCAGTATTTGAGGCGATGAAGAAGGCATTAATCGATAAAAAGACAGGAGTACGTTTGTTGCAGGCCCAGGAATCTGCAGGGGGTATTCTTGATCCAAACCTCAGTGTTTTCCTGCCAAGAGACACAGCCAAGATGCACAACCTTTTGGATGAAGAGCTCTGTCGTGCCCTTAACCAGAATCCAAAGCACTACCTTGATCCAGACACAGAGCAGGATGCTACTTACAGTGATTTAAGGACAAAATGTAAAACAGAGCCACAAACTAATCTGCTGCTTCTGCCACTTACTGAGAAGAAAGATCCCTCCAAACTGATGTTTGATGGGGTTCGCAAGCCAGTCTCTGCACAGCAATTATTAGAATGTGGTGTCCTTGACAAACCAACATTTAACAAATTGATCAAGGGGGAGAAAACTGTCCCAGAGGTTTCTGAAGACAAAACGATATCTCTAAAAGGAACCGGATGCATTGCTGGTGTAAAAGTTGGATCTTCAGAAAAAATGTCAATTTCAGAGGCAAAGAAACAGATGCTAATGACCCCAGAGTGTGCAGATTTGCTTCTGGAAGCCCAGGCTGCCACAGGTCACATCATTGACCCTATAACCAATCAGAAATTGACAGTAGATGAGGCGTGTACAAGGGGAGTCGTGGACAGAAGTATTCGAGACAAACTCTTAGCAGCAGAATCTGCAGCAGTTGGATTCAAGGAACCTCACACAGGAAAATCTCTATCAGTATTTGAGGCGATGAAGAAGTCATTAATCGATAAAAAGACAGGAGTGCGTTTGTTGCAGGCCCAGGAATCTGCAGGGGGTATTCTTGATCCAAATCTCAGTGTTTTCCTGCCAAGAGACACTGCCAAGATGCGCAACCTTTTGGATGAAGAGCTCTGTCGTGCCCTTAACCAGAATCCAAAGCATTACCTTGATCCCGACACAGAGCGGGATGCTACTTACAATGATTTAAAGACAAAATGTAAAACAGAGCCACAAACTAATTTACTGCTTCTGCCACTTACTGAGAGGAAAGATCCCTCCAAACTGATGTTTGATGGTGTTCGCAAGCCAGTCTCTGCACAGCAATTATTAGAATGTGGTGTCCTTGACAAACCGACATTTAACAAGTTGATCAAAGGGGAGAAAACTGTCCCAGAGGTTTCCTTAGATAAAAAGATATCTCTAAAAGGAACAGGATGCATTGCTGGTGTCAAAGTTGGATCTTCAGAAAAAATGTCCATTTCAGAGGCAAAGAAACAGATGCTAATGGCCACAGAGAGTGCAGATTTGCTTCTGGAAGCCCAGGCTGCCACAGGTCACATCATTGACCCTATAACCAATCGGAAATTGACAGTAGATGAGGCTTGTACAAGGGGAGTGGTGGACAGAAGTATCCGAGACAAACTCTTAACAGCAGAATCTGCAGCAGTTGGATTCAAGGATCCTCACACTGGAAAATCTCTATCAGTATTTGAGGCGATGAAGAAGGCATTAATTGATAAAAAGACAGGAGTACGTTTGTTGCAGGCCCAGGAATCTGCAGGGGGCATTCTTGATCCAAACCTCAGTGTTTTCCTGCCAAGAGACACAGCCAAGATGCACAACCTTTTGGATGAAGAGCTCTGTCGTGCCCTTAACCAGAATCCAAAGCACTACCTTGATCCAGACACAGAGCAGGATGCTACTTACAGTGATTTAAGGACAAAATGTAAAACAGAGCCACAAACTAATCTGCTGCTTCTGCCACTTACAGAGAGGAAAGATCCCTCCAAACTGATGTTTGATGGTGTTCGCAAGCCAGTCTCTGGACAGCAATTATTAGAATGTGGTGTCCTTGACAAACCAACATTTAACAAGTTGATCAAAGGGGAGAAAACTGTCCCAGAGGTTTCTTTAGATAAAAAGATATTTCTTAAAGGAACAGGATCCATTGCTGGTGTCAAAGTTGGATCTTCAGAAAAAATGTCCATTTCAGAGGCAAAGAAACGGATGCTAATGAGCCCAGAGAGTGCAGATTTGCTTCTGGAAGCACAGGCTGCCACAGGTCACATCATTGACCCCATAACCAATCAGAAATTGACAGTAGAAGAGGCTTGTTCAAGGGGAGTGGTGGACAGAAGTATTCGAGATAAACTCTTAGCAGCAGAATCTGCAGCAGTTGGATTCAAGGATCCTCACACAGGAAAATCTCTATCTGTATTTGAAGCGATGAAGAAGGCATTAATCGATAAAAAGACAGCAGTGCGTTTGTTGCAGGCCCAGGAATCTGTAGGGGGTATTCTTGATCCAAATCTTAGCGTTTTCTTGCCAAGAGAAACAGCCAAGACGCGCAGCCTTTTGGATGAAGAGCTCTGTCATTCTCTTAACCTGAAACCAAACCATTACATTGATCCAGACACAGAGCAGGATGCTACTTACAGTGATTTAAGGACAAAATGTAAAACAGAGCCACAAACTAATCTGTTGCTTCTGCCACTTACTGAGAGGAAAGATCCCTCCAAACTGATGTTTGATGGTGTTCGCAAGCCAGTCTCTGCACAGCAATTATTAGAATGTGGTGTCCTTGACAAACCAACATTTAACAAGTTGATTAAAGGGGAGAAAACTGTCCCAGAGATTTCCTTAGATAAAAAGATATTTCTTAAAGGAACAGGATCCATTGCTGGTGTCAAAGTTGGATCTTCAGAAAAAATGTCCATTTCAGAGGCAAAGAAAAAGATGCTAATGACTTCAGAGAGTGCAGAGTTGCTTCTGGAAGCCCAGGCTGCCACAGGTCACATCATTGACCCTATAACCAATCGGAAATTGACAGTAGATGAGGCTTGTACAAGGGGAGTGGTGGACAGAAGTATTCGAGATAAACTCTTAGCAGCAGAATCTGCAGCAGTTGGATTCAAGGATCCTCACACAGGAAAATCTCTATCAGTATTTGAGGCGATGAAGAAGGCATTAATCGATAAAAAGACAGGAGTACGTTTGTTGCAGGCCCAGGAATCTGCAGGGGGCATTCTTGATCCAAACCTCAGTGTTTTCCTGCCAAGAGACACAGCCAAGATGCGCAACCTTTTGGATGAAGAGGTCTGTCATGCCCTTAACCAGAATCCAAAGCACTATCTTGATCCAGACACAGAACAGGATGCTACTTACAGTGATTTAAGGACAAATTGTAAACCAGAGCCACAAACTAATCTGCTGCTTCTGCCACTTACTGAGAAGAAAGATCCCTCCAAACTGATGTTTGATGGTGTTCGCAAGCCAGTCTCTGCACAGCAATTATTAGAATGTGGTGTCCTTGACAAACCAACATTTAACAAGTTGATTAAAGGGGAGAAAACTGTCCCAGAGGTTTCCTTAGATAAAATGATATCTCTAAAAGGAACAGGATGCATTGCTGGTATCACAGTTGGATCTTTAGGGAAAATGTCCATTTCAGAGGCCAAGAAAAAGATGCTAATGACCCCAGAGAGTGCAGATTTGCTTCTGGAAGCCCAGGCTGCCACAGGTTACATCATTGACCCTATAACCAATCAGAAATTGAGAGTAGATGAGGCTTGTACAAGGGGAGTGGTGGACAGAAGTATTCGAGACAAACTCTTAACAGCAGAATCTGCAGCAGTTGGATTCAAGGATCCTCACACAGGAAAATCTCTATCAGTATTTGAGGCGATGAAGAAGTCATTAATCGATAAAAAGACAGGAGTGCGTTTGTTGCAGGCCCAGGAATCTGCAGGGGGTATTCTTGATCCAAATCTCAGTGTTTTCCTGCCAAGAGACACAGCCAAGATGCGCAACCTTTTGGATGAAGAGCTCTGTCGTGCCCTTAACCAGAATCCAAAGCATTACATTGATCCCGACACAGAGCGGGATGCTACTTACAATGATGTAAAGACAAAATGTAAAACGGACCCAAAAACTAATATGCTGCTTCTGCCGCTTACTGAGAAGAAAGATCCCTCCAAACTGATGTTTGATGGTGTTCGCAAGCCAGTCTCTGCACAGCAATTATTAGAATGTGGTGTCCTTGACAAACCAACATTTAACAAGTTGATTAAAGGGGAGAAAACTGTCACAGAGGTTTCCTTAGATAAAAAGATATTTCTTAAAGGAACAGGATCCATTGCTGGTGTCAAAGTTGGATCTTCAGAAAAAATGTCCATTTCAGAGGCAAAGAAACAGATGCTAATGACCCCAGAGAGTGCAGATTTGCTCCTGGAGGCCCAAGCTGCCACAGGTCACATCATTGACCCCATAACCAACCAGAAATTGTCAGTAGAAGAGGCTTGTTCAAGGGGAGTGGTGGACAGAAGTATTCGAGACAAACTCTTAGCAGCAGAATCTGCAGCGGTTGGATTCAAGGATCCTCACACAGGAAAATATCTATCAGTATTTGAGGCGATGAAGAAGGTATTAATTGATAAAAAGACAGGAGTGCGTTTGCTGCAGGCCCAGGAATCTGCAGGGGGTATTATTGATCCAAACCTCAGTGTTTTCCTGCCAAAAGACACAGCCATAAAGCACAACCTTTTGGATGAAGAGCTCTGTCGTGCCCTTAACCTGAAACAAAAGCATTACCTTGATCCAGACACAGAGCAGGATGCTACTTACAGTGATTTAAGGACAAAATGTAAAACAGAGCCACAAACTAATCTGCTGCTTCTGCCACTTACTGAGAAGAAAGATCCCTCCAAACTGATGTTTGATGGTGTTCGTAAGCCAGTCTCTGCACAGCAATTATTAGAATGCGGTGTCCTTGACAAACCAACATTTAACAAGTTGATTAAAGGGGAGAAAACTGTTCGAGAGGTTTCTGTAGACAAAAAGCTGTTTCTAAAAGGAACAGGATCCATTGCTTGTGTTACAGTTGGATCTTTCGGAAAAATGTCAATTTTAGATGCCAAGAAACAGATGCTGATGTCCCCAAAGAGTGCAAATTTTCTTCTGGAGGCCCAGGCTGCCACAGGTCACATCGCTGACATAATATCCAATCAGAAATTGACAGTAGAAGAGGCTTGTGCAAGGGGAGTGCTGGAAAGAAGCGATCGAGAAAAACTCTTAGCAGCAGAAGCTGCTGCTGTTGGCTATAAGGATCCTCACACAGGGCAATCTCTCTCTGTCTGTGAGGCAATAAAG
Organism: Gambusia affinis; assembly: GCF_019740435.1. Taxonomy (NCBI): domain Eukaryota; kingdom Metazoa; phylum Chordata; class Actinopteri; order Cyprinodontiformes; family Poeciliidae; genus Gambusia; species Gambusia affinis. The sequence goes on along the minus strand of NC_057877.1, from coordinate 20,472,309 downwards.
AAGGGATTGACTGACAAAGAGACTGTGGTTCGATTACTGCAGGCACAGGAATCTGCAGGGGGAATTCTTGATCCGAATCTCAGTATTTTTCTCCCGCGAGAAACTGCTCTGAAGCGTAACCTTTTGGATGAAGACCTAGTTCGTGCACTTCAACAGAACCCTGAGTGCTACATTGACCCAGAAACAGAGTGTGGTGCAAGCTATGGGTCTTTAAAGAAAAAATGCACAATAGAACCTCAAACTGGTCTGATGCTTCTGCCATTTGCTGAGAAGAAAGATCCTTCCAAACTGATGTTTGATGGCTTACGGAAGCCAGTCTCTGCGCTGCAATTATTGGAATGTGGCGTTCTTGACAAACCAACATTTGACATGTTGATCAAAGGGGAGAAAACTGTCCCAGACGTTTCTGCAGATAAAAAACTATATCTAAAAGGAACAGAGTCTATTGCTGGTATCACAGTTGGATCTTTAGGGAAAATGTCCATTTCAGAGGCCAAGAAAAAGATGCTAATGACCCCAGAGAGTGCAGATTTGCTTCTGGAAGCCCAGGCTGCCACAGGTTACATCATTGACCCTATAACCAATCAGAAATTGACAGTAGATGAGGCTTGTACAAGGGGAGTGGTGGACAGAAGTATTCGAGACAAACTCTTAACAGCAGAATCTGCAGCAGTTGGATTCAAGGATCCTCACACAGGAAAATCTCTATCAGTATTTGAGGCAATGAAGAAGGCCTTAATTGACAAAGAGACAGGAGTACGTTTGCTGCAGGCCCAGGAATCTGCAGGGGGCATTCTTGATCCAAATCTCAGTATTTTCCTACCTATTGAAACTGCTTTGAAACGCAACCTTTTGGATCAAGACCTTGTTCATGCACTTAAACAGAATCCTGAATGTTACATTGACCCAGAAACAGAACGTGGCGTAAGCTATGAGTCTTTAAAGAAAAAATGCCCAACAGAGCCTCGAACTGGTCTGATGCTTCTTTCTCTCACTGAGAAGAAAAATCCCTCCAAACTGATGTTTGATGGCTTACGCAAGCCAGTTTCAGCACAGCAGTTGTTGGATTGTGGTGTTCTTGACCAATCAACATTTAACATGTTGATCAAAGGAGAGAAAACTATCCCAGAGGTATCTGCAGATAAGAAGGTTAATCTTAAAGGGACTGGTTCCATTGCTGGTGTAAGTAGTAGCAGTCAAGGCAACATTTCTTTTTCAGAAGCTAAAAAACTGAAGATCATATCAGAAGACAGTGCAAATTTACTCTTAGAGGCCCAGGCTGCCACGGGTCACATCATTGACCCTAAGACAGAGCAGAAATTGACTGTAGAGGTGGCATGTATCAGAGGAGTGGTGGATTTCAAAGACCAAAGTAGGTTGTTAGCAGCTGAAAGTGCTGCCAGTGGTTTTAAAGATCCTAGTTCAGGAAAGTTAATGTCATTGTTTGAGGCCATGAAAAAAGGTTTAATTGGTGAGAAAACTGGCCTAAATCTTTTACAGGCCCAAGATTCAGTTGGAGGAATTTTAGATCCCAATCTTAGTGTATTTCTACCTAAAGATGAGGCTTTAAAGCGAAACCTGTTAGATGAAAAACTCATTCATGCTCTTAAACAGAATCCTCCTTGTTATCTTGACCCAGAAACTGAATGCAATGTCAGCTATGGGGCTCTGAAGGCAAAATGTAACACAAACACTCACACTGGTTTACATATTTTGCCAGTGTCAGGAAAGCTTGACCCCTCCAAACTAGTTTTTGATGGTGTACACAAGACAGTCACAGCACAGCAGCTCCTAGATTGTGGAGTTCTGGACAAACAAACATTTGACAAACTAATGAAAGGGAAGAGAACTGTTTCAGAGGTTTCTGTAGATATTAAAATGTTTTTAAAAGGGACAGGATTAATTGCTGGTGTAGCTGCTGGGCCTCTTGGAAAAATGTCCTTCACAGAAGCAAAAAAACAGAAAATCATATCTTCTGAGTGCGCTAACAAACTTCTTCTTGCCCAGGCAACTACAGGTCACATCATTGACCCCAGGACAAATAAGAAACATACAGTAAAAGAAGCATGTGCCAAAGAACTAGTAGATAAAGAAGATGAATCAATATTGTTTTCAGCTGAAACTGCTACTATTGGGTATCAAGATCCAGATACTGCCAAATTTCTGTCAGTTGGCCAAGCTATGAGAAAGGGAATAATTAACAAAGACACTGCAGTACAGCTCCTTCAGGCTCAGGACTCTGTTGGTGGAATTTTGGACCCCAGTGTCAGTGTTTTTCTACCCAAAGACATTGCAATGAAACGAGGTCTTATTGACGAGGACCTCTATCAGGCACTGGCTAAGTCTCCCAAGTGCTATCTAGACCCAGATACTCAACAACCAACTACATATGCATCACTGAAGACAAAATGCAAATCTGATCCCAGCACTGGACTTTTGCTTCTCCCTAAACCTAAACAATCAACTGTAAGGGGACTTCGATACGAGGTGTCTGTCATAGACCTGGTTGATGCAAAGTTGCTAAGCAAATCAGATGTGGACCAGCTGAACGCAGGTAAACTTACAACCCAAGACATTGAGGATCGCCTCAGGTCATACTTGGGAGGTTCCACAAGCATAGCAGGAGTTTATGATGAAGCCAGTAATAAAGTCCTACCAATCTATCAAGCCATGAAGAATGGACTTCTGCGACCTGGCCCAACTCTAGAACTACTTGAAGCCCAAGCTGCATCAGGTTTTATGATTGATCCTGTCAATAATCTCTTTCTGACTGTTGCTGAAGCCTACAATAGAAGGCTTTTTGGGCCAGAGTTTAAGGAAAATCTGCTTGCAGCAGAAAAGGCTGTTACCGGGTACAAAATGCCTATAACAGGTGAGATAATCTCCCTCTTTCAAGCCATAGAGAATTGTCTAGTGGAGAAGGGTCATGGCATTCATCTGCTGGAGGCCCAGATTGCCAGTGGAGGCATCATTGATCCCCAACACAGCCACCGTATTGATATGAATGTTGCATATCAAAGAGGCTATTTTAATGAAGAAATGAATAAGATCCTGACTGATGACAATGATGATACTAAAGGTTTCTTTGATCCCAACACAGAGGAAAACCTGACCTATCTGGAACTTAAAAAACGTTGCATCTCAGATAAGAACACTGGGCTTATTTTGTTGCCAATCATAGACAAGAAAAAGCAAGAGTCAAGCAAAAAGAACACAGTAAGAAAGAGGAGAGTGATAATTGTGGATCCAGAGACTGATAAAGAGATGACAGTACGTGAAGCATACAACAAAGGGTACATTGACTATGATACCTACCTGGAGCTGTCAGAGCAGGAATGTGAGTGGGAAGAGATTACTATCACCGCTCCAGATGGGTCCATGCGGTTTGTTATCAATGACAGGTCAACTGGAAGACAATATGACATCACTGACCTGCTAGAAAAGCGCGTCATTGATCAGTCTGTCGTGGAGCAGTATCGTTCACAAGCTATCACCATCACTCAATTTGCAGATATCATCAGTAAGCAGGCTACACACAAATCATCATCATCATCATCATCATCATTATCATCATCTGTATTATCATCAAACCTAATCCCAGAACCATCAGGAAGATCATCAGTTACATCATCATCATTGTCGTCAATGCTATCCACTTCAAGAACTTCAGCTTCTTTAAGCTCATCTTCAGTAACATCATCAACCTCCAAAACATCAGTAGTCCCTGTTCCATCAATTACATCATCTTCCTCATCCTCTTCTTCATCAACTGTTGTATCGAGACCGTTATCTCCTACATTCACCAAAACAACTTCAACAAAAACTACCACCATCGCAGAGAAACGCTCATCATCCAGCATTATCACTGAAAAATGTTCAGGCTCCCTGAAGCAGGAATCCCATGTATCGATCACTCTGTCCCCTCCTCTTGAACCAGTTGGCGAGGTAGAGCCTGTAGGAGCCGTTTTTGACACAGAGGCAGTAGAGAAGGTTTCTATCACAGAGGCTTTAAATAGGGGTCTAGTAGATTCTATCACAGCCCAGAGATTGCTTGAGGCCCAAGCTTGCACTGGTGGAATTGTGAATCCCACAGATGGCAAGAGGGTTAGCATACAAGAGGCTTCCCAAATGGGTTTAATAACTAATGACATGGTCACAAAACTTAAACCTGCCCAGAAAGCCTATTTTGGTTTTGAGGATATAAAAACCAAAAGGAAGCTATCAGCTGCTCTAGCCATAAAAGAAATGTGGCTACCATATGAGGCAGGGCAGAGATTTCTGGAGTTCCAGGTTGCAACAGGGGGGCTTTATGACCCAGAAAAGGGCTGTAGAAGAAGCATTGAGGATGCTTTGAAAATGGGTTGGGTGGATCTAAGAGCGGCAAAAAAGCTCCAGGATGTCAAAAACCATACAAAAAATTTGACATGTCCCAAAAGCAAACTTAGGATTTCTTACAAAGAAGTCCTTGATAACTGTCTAGTTGAAGAGGGTACTGGGGTGAAAATACTTCAGGCATCATCTGTATCTTCTAGAGGTATCAGCAGTCCATACAATATTGCTTCAGCCCCAGGATCCAAGTCAGGATCCAGAAGTGGCTCCCAAAGGGGCTCCCGCAGAAGCAGTTTGGATCTGGGATCATCATTAACAAAATATAATTTTACTAGCTTTACCAGCTTTTCCTCTACCAGATAAATCCATTAAATACAAAGGCCTTTATATTCACCCACTTTTCTTGCAAATTAAGTAATCGTTTTTACAATATTGTCAGTGTGTGGGAATTTTCAAAATATTTTCTCTCTGTGCAGTAGAAATGTTTTTAGTTCTTTTTTTTGCATTTGTTTTTACTTTGCCTTTGGCACTTCAAGTAAAAGATATGAAGAACACACATGGACAGATTTATGACAATCAACAAAAGTATTACCAACAGCCACCTTAAGGTATTTGGAGAGGAAATAAATGTGTTATGTTGATTATTGGTATCCTTAAAATAATTCTTAAAATTATTGCCAGTTTTCTTTTTGCATGCTCTGTTTCAAAAATGTTATTTTCCAAAGTTTCATGGAATATGGCTATCCTCTCAATTTGAATAATTACTATATTCAGCTTTTGTTTTATGAATCATATCTATGTTTGTTTTATGGGGTATATTGGTTTAATGGTTTTGTTTTACTGAGCAATTTTTAAAGAATTCTGTTTTCTGATTAGCACTATATACGCTGTTTAATTTGTTACCATCATTTATTAAAGAAGAGTTTGTACCCTTGTGGATTTGAAACCATCTTTGTGAATGGTTCTTATTAAACAATAACCGAACACATTAAAGACATGTATTCTCTTATTTTGTGTGTAATTTATTACTTGTTCCTCAGTTTTGTTGGCATATTCAAAACTTTTTCTTAAAGTAAAAAATTTAAATCCAAGCAAATAACCTTACGCTAATATCAGAAAAAGAATGTTGTGCTTTAGAAAGAGACAACTTTGGCTGTGAATAATTTTTGAAACTGCTTATGGTAACTAATAATAAAACTAGTAATTAAATAAAAAATTACTTAGTCCAAGCACCATTTCTCATTATAGAGAAAAAAAGTTTTAATATATAGTCAAGAAGAGTGGATGAAGGCATAAGCCTAGAACTGATGTTACCTGTGCAGCAGGATGCCACACCTGGACATAGACTAAATATAGACAACTTCTCTCAATAATACAAGTGATTATTAAACAATTATTTCAACTTCATAGTTAAAACATTTTATTCAACCAACTCACTAAGTCAGTAACACACATAACTAAAATTACTGAGAAAAACATAAAAGGATTAAACTAAAACAACTTGAGGGAAAAATAGAACCAACAAATTGATGTCATAGTTCTGTATGGCTTGTGAATATAGAGAATCCAGATTTATTTCATGAGGAAATTGGAGTGTGTTAATTAGTTTTAACTCATTTAGATTTTGTTTACAACAAAATCAGTTGTTTATTCTTCATATAGCCACAGGAGAATTGTGCGAAATGCTTAAATACCACAAATTGTATTGAAAGGTTTTGTCAGGTCAATAAACTCTAAACTAACTTCACAATTATTTTTAGATGATTGTTAAACTTATTATGTATTCCAAACACCATGTCACAACGCAAAAATAAAATAAGTTTCCAAGGAAGGAATGTCTTGATAAATTCCGACTGAAATAGGAATCAATCTTTCTTAAAGATGAATTCTTAATCTATTAATCAATTTCTGCATTGAGTATGTTGAATAAATAGTCATACCAGCTTTAAGTCTGTTTCAGTCTGTCATAGCTGAATGTCTATGAAGAGAGTGATGCAGTACACGGTCTTTGAAGCTGTGAGAAGTACCGGTACACATCCTTTGCAATGTGACCTGGAACAATAAAAGTCACTCGTTCCCGTGGACAGGAAGAAATTTCAAAGGTCATGTTTGTTCAGCGATGGGTACCTGGACAGGTAGGTGAGCCTGGGCAGTACTAAATAATACATTTTACATTTCAAAACATGATATCAGAATTTTCTTCTGAAGCTCCTCCTCCAGTTACTAGAAACTGAGTTAACACAGCGTACACTTGAATCGATGCTCATACCACCTTTAAAAGTTTATTTCAGTCCTTCATGGCTGGATCTCCAACAAGAACAAAAAACAAACAAGCAACCCATTGTGTGACAAAGCAAACATGACTGTACTAAACCAATTTCATATTCCATCCAAATTAATAATCATCTTGCAATGTTAGTTAGCTTTATTGGAGATGTTTTGCTGAGTGGCCTAAATGTGGCTTTATTTTGTATTATTTAATTTTGAACCTTTGTTACATTTGTGTATAGCATAAGACATTTCATGCAAGCCTGGTTAATTGCAATTATATACAGTATGTAGTAGGTACATATTGTGGCACTGACAGTTGTAAATTACAAGTTATGAAAAATCATCCAACATATTTATTAAAAGATTTAATAAGTTCTACTATATTTGACCTGCTATAAAGTTAGTTATGATAATTGTGTTTTATGCATGCCTCGGTTGCAAGAAATGGGGTGCATCCTGGAGAAGCCACCATTGCATCACTAGTCTATTTTAAATCACAAATTTAAATAAACAGCAAAATACAGTAGTACGCCATTCTGCCAACTTTAACTCACAATGCACTCAGATCTAAACATTAAATTTCATTTATGAACAGTAGTATAATTATAGTCCACTCACTGCATGCATGGTGTGTTAAAAATGTGTTCTTGCTTGCTCCTGCATAAAGAGACAGCTGCATGCATGCCTGATTGAAGTAGTTGCACCATGTTAAATTATGCAGTTTAGACGTTATTAGATAAATTTACTGGGCCACTTACCTGAAGATATCTTCTGTGCCCTACCCATTTTCACATTTCAGAAACTCTTGGCCATACTCAAATAGAGTAGAACATAATCAAATTAGCTCATTTTTGTTTGAAAGGAGGAAGGAAGAAAAAAAGTTATTGAACTGTGCACAAATTGTTCTTTATATAAAATAGGAGCATCTTTAAAAATAAAAGTTATTGAACTGTGCACAAATTGTTCTTTATATAAAATAGGAGCATCTTTAAAAATAATTATCTGGTTAGTGAAAGTAGTAACAGTACTAATTGTAACCAGGTAAAATTATCTTGAAACACACGAAAGTCTACACGAAGTTGCTAGATATTTTGTACCCCAGATATTGAATATCCGAGACAAATTAAAGTGACCTGACCGAGACCTGCTTCTTCAATTTTCTCATAGACCTTCTAAATAAGAGCTATTTGTGAGATAAAAAAAAAAAGTTAAAAGCTAAATTTAGCTCGCAGTCTGGATAAAATTTACGATAAATATATGTATATATTTTAAAGTGTCTTTTAATGTAAAATATAAATACAAATACATTGATTAAATATAAATAATTCACTTAAGGATTTTAATTTGATAGTAGTACCCGGAAGTAGTATTCTATACGTCAGTGGCTTGTGGTAATTTTTAGGTTAGCATCTGGTACAACGACGTCCAGTTGAATTTAAGTCAGTAGCTTAACAGATAATGTAAACACCAAAGAGTAAAAACAAGACATTTAATATTTCGAGCTTTAAAGTGACGTGTTCAAGTTTTAGGTTCCCACAACTAGAGACAACGAATGTAGGGCTGAGAATAACAACAAACTGGAAACGCTGTGAAGTAAACCAAGGTGAGACGATTATGTTGTCATGTCACGTAGTTTTACATATTGTTTCTCTTTGTCCTTGCACATCAAGAGATTCATAAATCTTTCCCTCATTATTTTATTGGCAGTGTTTCCGTAAGTTTCAGATCTGGTGAGTTTACTGACCACAGGGTCAACGTTTTCGGTTGGGAAAACCAGATTATCATCAAATATTGTGTGATTGTTTCTTTTGAAAGCCCATTAATTTTGTTTTTAATTGTGCATATAGATGCACCCACTTGAAAATTGGGTCCCAGTGTTGAGCAAGCTCTGCACTGCAACACTATTGTACCTTCCTCAGTATTATACCGTGTTTGTGCTTTCTGGACCCTTCTTGACCTCCCAAGCCTTCTTCACTCCAACTAAGCCTCCCACCTTGAAGTACTTTATGATTGAGAACACTGTTATTTCAGCTGTAATATTCATAGCAGCAGTTTCCTTTCTCTGAAGACGTTCTGACGCATAGTTGAGACTGCACGCTTGTGTCTTTGGGGAGAACCACAGCTAACGAAAGAGGATTTCGACATTATCTGTCTCATTTATTTATTTATTCATTTACTTATTTATTTACCAGTTGGATAGTTAGTTTGATAAAATGATTTCGAGTCAGACTCTGTGCTGATATGACTATACAGACGCACCAATCATAAAAGAGAAACAATGTGATCTAGGTTTCTTTGCAATAAAAACAACTTAAAATTAAAGAATGCAAGATTGTACCCATTTACTCATCAAATCAAATGTCACTGATCTTTATTTGAATTTGAGTTAATTCTTAATAGGGCATTAATGTATGTGTTTGTAAACCAAGAAAGGTAGGACTTATTTATTTTTATGTAATGCAACAATAGGGAGGGAATCATTTTTTATTAAAGAGATGATAAAATATTAGAGTCAAGGAAATATTGGCAGATTCTGATCCCTTGCTGATTGATTTTGAGATCTCTGTGTAGCTATAACGAAAGGAAGTTTGATAACTATTTTATTTTATAGCAAAAATATAACAAAAGTGATTTCAGTTTTTACTCTAATAATGATCTTTCCAGTGAACCACTCATACGCATTGTTACTCTGCACAATAATCTAAAAACTGTGAATTGTCATCACTGTAAATTTACAGAACTACTCAAGATATCTGCTTTTGGATCTGATTGTACAGGTTACATCATGGCTGATGACCCTCAGAGGAACTTTCGTTCTGCATACTATGAAAAAGTGGGTTTCAGAGGAGTGGAGGAGAAAAAATCACTGGAAATACTTCTCAAGGACAATCCACTGGGTAGGCAACACCTTTAAAGCAAAAACATATCAGAAACGCACATGCTAGATGGGGGTTCTTTGGAACATTACTTCCTTACACAGCCCTGAAAATTATGGAATTAATTTTGTATTTTCCCTAAGTGTGGCTAAGTTAGATGGATATGAAGAAAATAAAAGGTTTTGCAGTTTTACTTCTCCTCCAATTAAACTAAAGGGAGAAAAAAATATGAATAAAAAAATTTAGGGTTTTCCTAAATATTTCTATCAAGGCCTTGACTTTACCTCTGCTTTGCCACTTCACAACAGATTATGCAGCTTATAAATATTTTGGTTTTAACCAGATTGGATTTAGATGCTAAACAAGTGATTAAAATTCCTTTTTAGATTTTGTGAAATGAATGTTTTGCTGGTTGCAAACTGTGATTTGAAGGATCTGTATTTAATCTAGGCTAATCCTGTCCTGTTTCCAGGTGTTAAAGATTTTAAATGGTCTATGTTTGTCCAAATAACAAAAAAGTGAAATAGCCCTTTACAACTTTTTCTGATTTTTGAGCAGATTCAGCAGCATCCTGTATACATATATCCATAATGTCATGAAAACTGATGGAAATATAAAGCTAGAGAACTGAGTATTAAACAGTATGAACATTTGGTAAATGGAAAAGAAGCTGTGGTATACTGTTGGAGTACATATTTAATTTTATGTGTAGATTTTTATTGTGTTGACCTAAAATATATGGTTTTTAGGTCATATAAAACCAACTTAAGCATTGTGTATGGATATGTTGGTTCTGCATCTTCTTGAGACAGTGTTACTTGTAAAGCAATCCTTTGCTGAGGTAAAATTATATTTATTGACAAGTTAACAACAGTTACAGCGTCATTTAAAACTTATTGAAATGTAAAACTGATGAAAATTTGAAGGTTGTTTTATTATGTAATTTGTCTGTAGCACAACTGAAAACAGTATACAATAATGACATACGTTGTACTGGTCAGAAATTATTAACTAACCAAAACAACTGAATAATTTTACCTTCCTGCAGATCTAGAAAAATTGAGCACCTTCAGTCAGAGGTTTCCTCTCCCATCAATGTATAGGATTCATGTTTGGAAGGTGCTGCTGGGTAAGAAACCACACACAGGCATGCACACGTGCACACAAACACACACACACATTCACCAAAATATCTGCTTGTGCTGTTTTTTAGACTAATACTCAATTTTAAAATTGAAAAAAATAAACAGAAAACATTTAATCAATCAATCACTCAATCAATCTTTATTCCAGACACAAAAGAGGTCCATATTAAACACAAATGATAAATAAAAGGAAAAACAGACAAACACAGAATAATATGACAGTCACTGAGTCACAAATAAATGATGACGCCAATGTTTCCACAATCTTGAGAAAAATCTCACTGTACTAAAAACAGGGTTCACTAAAATTACTATTATATTATTGTATGACACAGATAATCTACACATACATTTATACATGAGATTCCTGAGTGCAGCTGCACATGTGGGAACAGCGGTATGTACAAACATGTGGCTAGCACTGCTCCATCTAGGCACTTTAAGTAGGAGCCTCAGGCCATCATTGTATGCCACATAAAGTTTGTGCAGGCTACTTTTTTTATATCTTCGCCATAGATGGGCTGTGTAAAATGAAGTGCAAAAAGCTTTAAAAAGAGCTACCTTCACAGAGGATGAACACATACCAAACTTTCTGATCAACATATTAGCCTGAGCATATATCATGCAATACTGCCTACAAATGTCACGATCATCAAATAGGTCATCAGTTATGTAATGTCCCAGATATTTAATTTCATTGCGTATATTGAGGACAATGCCAGATAAAGAGAAGTCAGGGGTTATCAGATGCTTATCTGCTCTACTTCTAACAATCATGACATTGCTTTTCTTAGCGTTGTATTTGACATCAAAATCACATCCATATTGGGAACAGACCCTTAGTAATTGTTGAAGGCCAGCACTATATTTAAAACACACAGCAATCAATTGTGAAATTTGAAGTTGAATTACTAGACTGTTGCCATGTTTGGATGCAGTCTGCAGCAAGTATTCCCCTACTGGTTAATTCTACATCATTCTGTATGGTAACTAAGTCCTCTCAATGTCATCATCCTACTGTTAAAGCCATGTAACATAGTACATTTCTTGGCTTTAGGTTAATTACTAAATATTCTAATCAGTTTTATGTCAGAATAGTTTAACCACAGCACAAATATGTTTGTATTTAAAGGTATGCTGTTAACTGTATAACTATTGCATTGTCTTTACACTGTACCTCATGTTAAAGCATAAATAAACTTGGGGAAAAAAAAGAATAGTTTAACCACTTAACCAACACTTATTTTTTCATGAAATCAGACATGGAAAAAGTATTTAAGAAGAAAGTAGATGCCGGATGCTTCTGTTACCGCACATCTGTGTAGGAAAGGATAAAAGTCAATTTCCAAACCATCTAATGTCAATCAATTTGTCAGGGAAAGTCATTTACAAGTGTAAACATTTACAACCTCTACTAATATGCCCAGGAATAGACTTTCCATCAAACTTATCTCCAAGTCAGATCATGCAATGTTATGAAAATTACAAAAAAGTCAAAGTGGAGATGTTTGGCCAGAATGAAGAGCATCAACTGCGAAGCTTGGTGGTGGAGGAATGGTGATCATGGTGACTCTGTCATGGAGTCAGCGATGGTGTCTTCTGTAGAAACAGGACAGTGATTACAATGGTCCAGTCCAAGTCCAGGTTTCATCCTGATAGATAGTGCTGTGTGCTACATTAAGAAAGCTGTGCAGATGTTAGCAAACCTTAATGAACTGATGTGTTCCAAACTTCCTCCATAATGACGTGAGAGACCGATAAAGCCAGTCACAAAACACCGAATATGAGCTATTGCTGCTTAAAATCATTCTACAAGCTGTCAAATCATGGGGTGCACTTTTCTCATAGCCATAATTTGATCTAATTGTCTTCTTGAAGTGTAGTTGTGTAGAAGGGTTTTAAACTGACATCTCACCTTCCATCTCAGTCTCTGATTGTCATATTCCTGCAGGTATCCTCCCTCCACACAGTGACTCTCATTCTTTGGTTGGAGGCTACAGGAAGGAGCAGTACCAGGACATTGTGGAAGCTTTGGAGGTGATGAGATACATCAACTCATCTACGCCTTCCACCCACACCTACCTACGGATGTTCCAGCTGGAAAGCCAGGTGCTCCCGCGATGCTCCGAGACCTTACCGCCGGTGAGATGTTACATACTGTGGATCAGCGCTGAGCTGAAGCTGCATGAACTCTTATCTTCAGGAAATGAGTCCTTGAATCATGGCTCAGTTGTGGTCAAGATTTTACATAATTAAAGCTGAGATCAATCACATTTAGAATTTGAACCTTTTTTTTATTAGCAACATACTGAGTTATAGCCACCAGATATTTCAAAGATTTGTTTGTGAAACCCATGAAGACATAATTAACTAACTAAATTTAAAGCATTGGTGCCTCTAATTGTAGAAGCAAACCCCACATTCTTGGATTTGTCCTGGGAATGAGGTTTGATATCCCCCAACTTGTCAGTTCTGATTTTATAGCAGCATAGCTGGATGAAGCTAATGAGAGATCATCCAGTAAACTAAGTTCTGTTCCAACATGGGCTGAAAAAACTACTGAATGAGGATGAAAGAACCACTCCAAAACCAACATAAAATGCCATATTACAGTTTGCAAATGTATTCAGGTGCAAAATTAAAATGTTTGGTTCTGTGGTCTGATGTAAATAAATTGCACTGTTGTATTTGGAGGGGAAAAAATAGACATGCTTACATACCTGAGAACAACAACCCTTCATGTTGTGAGGATGTTTTATTCCAGGAATGACTGGTGCATTTTACTAAATAGATTGCATCAAACGGTAAAAACATGTAAATTATGTGAAGTTGAAGCTTGGTTACAAATGGGTTTTGCAAATGGAAATCAACAAATCTATGACAAAGTGTCTTTAGGACAATAAATTAAACCATTAAAACAAGCCTTCTTATCTCAGTCTCAGAAAATATGTGGAAAAAGCTGAAAGCTAAAGAAATGTCTGAAAAGCAGATAGAAATAATCTTGGTAATACTAAAGGATGTAAAATGGGAAAAATCTTGTCTGACTTCATTGTAAATTCACACTGCAAAACTGGAGACTCCAGCACCTACGCATCTAAGGTTCGTTTTGTTAAATATTACCGTTTCATTTCCAGAATGATGAGAATGAAGACTTCCTGGCGATCAGCAGAGCCATGGAGGAGATTGTTGATGATTCCATTGACTGCTATTGGCTGATCAAGTGTTTCATAAATCAGTTCCACATTAAGTTTGGAGACTCGCTTCCTCACCTCGTAAGTGTTACTTGTAGCTCCGAGAAAAACTGACATGTTTTCAAGCTGAATTTAAATTTTGAATTTGAATTTAACATGAAATAGGTCATTTTACTGCTGGATCCACCCGATTATTTTATGATGCAACATATGCATAAAAGCTCAGCAAAGTAACCCTTCCTTACCTTTATTATTCTTTATTTGTTAATTACAAGATGTACAAAGTAGGAGTTTTCCACTGGGGATTTTGGCTGTCGCCCATTCAGTAGAAAATTGTCTAAGAAGTATTAACTGCTCTTGAATCGACACTATTTTGTATAAATGAGGCCATAAAGTTAAGTTCTGCAATAGTCTGCATCAGTGCTAAGTTTTCTTCTTATTTTTTGGGTTTGCTATGTTGTAGCCAAAGAGTCTGGAGCATTATCTGAGTCAGGAGGAACCTCGGCTGCTGAACCACCTTAGGAGCATCGGGGCGCTGCCTCAGTTGCCGTACAGCCTGTGGTTCAATCGCTGCTTCGCCGGCTGCCTGCCTGAATCCAGCCTGCAGAGGTCAGTTTGCAGCCATCCCCAGGACAATACAACAACCTATTCAGTTTTTTGACAAAAAACAAAGTGGTCTTGCTGCAAACTAGGATACAACAGGAAATGCAGCTGTTTGGGATTCATTTCTACTCATTTATCAATACAATTATTATTTTTTTGATAAATTAATATTGATTATTTAATTCATAATTATTAAATTATTAAAATTGTAAATTTTAATCATTAATTATTTTTTTTTAATTATTAGAAAAGGTTTCATTTTTGTTAACTGGATAACTTGAAGATACCTATTATAATTCCCTGTGGCTCATACTATCCTGTAATTATTTCTGAGACCTTTAAGTGTTTCTTTTTCTTTTACAGGGTTTGGGACAAAGTGATCAGTGGCTCCTGTAAGATCCTGGTTTTTGTCGCCCTGGAGATACTGCTCAGCTATAAGATCATTTTAATGGGCAACACCCGGCCAGAGGGCGTGATTAAGTTCCTATGTAATGTAAGAAAAAAGATATATATACATATTTTCTGAATTTTTCTATATAAATAAACATAATTTGCCTCTGTTTAAGATTGTAATCTGTCTCTTCCAGATACCTCAGGAAAACACAGACGCTATCGTCACTAAAGCCATCGATTTGTGGCAGAAATACTGCGGCAACCCGAACCATGCTGTGTAGCCATGCAGACTCAGGACTGTAGCAGGAATCCTGCCTCCTTCTACCAGGAGACCACAGCATTCTGTCTGATGGGATAATTTCTGCCAAACCTAACCCAAAACTCATCAGGAACCTCTTTTGATGAATATTCCAGAACATTTTTCTGGATGGAATCTTCCAACTACGAACACGACAAACTGTAATGGGACGGACAGTTAAGTTGGGATGAAGACTGAAGAACTACCAATTATGGATGTGGATTTCTTTCTAATTAAAATCACAAACACAAACATAAATTTTTTTAGAAGTTTCTTCTTTGTTTAAGAAATGCCATACATCATTGAATACTCACAATAAATTAATATCAACATGCAGTTCTCCGTTTACAAAAAGAACATTTGAAAATCCTTTCGGTTTATATACATCCTCTTAGAAGTCTGAGAATATTTTTCCTCCCAAAACAGTTTCAAACATACAAGAGACAGCAGGAACACTGACTCTTATTCACACACAAAAACACACACACAGTTAAACAAATCCTCAGTATCGGAAGTAAAAATTTGTGGATGCAGTTTGAGCTGTAAGGTGGCAGGTTTCTAATGTTTTGTTTTAAAAAGGCGGATGCCAGACAGTTCAGTCACTTAGCTGTGTCAATAACTAGTATTCAATTTTAAATAGTCATTTGGCAATTCAAAAATTATTGTAAACACTACTGTAGGCACAGTGACGCAGCAGATTACTGAACCCTGGCGAGTTAAAATGGCACATTTCTGGGAGTCGATTTGTTTTTTGATTCTGATTTCAGGATAAGTTGGCTCATGTTTTAGACTAATGTGTTCCCCCCCAAACACCAATGAACATGATTCTAAAATAAATTAAAAAAACACTGTTCCCTTCCACAAACTTGGCACAAATTCCCCAACATCAGAAGTGTGGCAAAATTAAATATTTCCTCCTCTTCATCATAAAAATGACAGTTAAAAGCTTTTGAATATCAAGAAGTCATTAAAATTCCCATTGAGGGAAAACAACAGTTCTGAGATTGTTTCTTTTTCAGCCCCATAACCGTCCAACTTCTGAAAGTTTTTGCTCCTACTTCCTGACTTAAACAGGTTGATGCCGATCGGCAATTCGAGAGCAACAGATACTTTTTTAAGATTAAGGTCTTAAAAAAGCGGCAGCAGAAGTGCAGACTACGGCCGATGAAACCTGCAGAGGGGAAAGAAGAACAAAAGTGATTTAATTAAAATAAATTCTCAATCTGTTAATGAAATATGTAAAGACGCAAAATATTTCCGGGTAAAGAACAAGAATTCTAGCTGCACAGCATCCACACAAAAAGGAATATTTATCAAATGCAACTTTGCAACGTCTAAACCAAGGAAAAATGATCAGAAGTTTATAAGTAACATAACAGAGCAACTCCAACATGCTGCTACCATGAGTGGTGCAATTCTACAGCCATTCCTCTCAAACTACATTCCTGCAGTCTCATTTGTGTTGCTGGGTTATGATCAAACAGTATAAAGCAGTGGCGTCTCTGCTGCTACTCTGTGGTTTTGGTTTCAGACGTTTCCTGATAGGATCTTCTAGTTTGGAAGACGATTGGAACGTTCATGCTTGGCTGTCTTTAATTATGATTTCACAATTAGGCACAGAGTCAGCAGCTTGAGGCTGACAAAATGGAACTCAAACCAATAGTTGTGTGTCGTGTAGAACAGCAGGACTTTCACCGACAGCTACAGCGTCATTTAACTGAGTTTCTTTCACAAACCTGGTCAGATGGCGGCTTGACTCGTGCACCTCCATCTCTGTGCTTTTAAATTCATTCAGCTCTTTTCTGATGGCAGCCTGAGGACAAACAGAAATGCAGAAATAAGTAAAGCCTGATAAATCCAAACTTTATTTTAAGAAAGTGCTGTGAAATATTTTTCCCCTTAGATTTCTTCAGCATTTTTTTTGCACTTTAAAGGTTCAAATAAAACTCATTTTATTGCGGACAAACATAAACTGAGTAGACATAAAAAGAGGTTTATTTCTTGGAAGGATTACAAAGCAATTTCTAAGTATTTGTGTCTCCAGAAATTCACAGAGTCATTAACAATAGATAGAGAAAAAATGGAGCAGTTTTCCAAGGAACAGCCAAACTACCAAAATTACTTTTTAGCAATTCATCAGTTTGTGAAAATAAACTCAAGTGTGTTTCAGTAATGCAACGAAGCACACTAGCATGCCCACTTCTCAATGGCTTTAAGGAACCTAAATTAAGGTTATGAAATGGCCTAGTCAAAGTCTGGAGTCTGGAGCTGCCGAACGACAAATAAATACTTTTTTACAGTACTGTGTGCTTCAGTTCTGTTTTGATTTTGTGCTTTAATCGGACCTTATCGGCTGCTGTTAGCCGAGTCCAGGGCTTGTCTGCTCTCCTGTCGTAGTCCTGAGCTTCAGCGACTTCCACGTAGTCACTGAATCGGATGAGGATCTTGGCCTCCCTCAGCTCCTCCACTGTGGGCCTGTTGCTGAGCTGGATGGTGGAAGAAAAGACAGATGACGAAATATTTTGCAGCAGAAATGAAGTTCCACAACTGCGCACTCATTTCAAGTGAAAGGAAACCACCAAGTTAAAAAAAGCAGTTTAGATACACATTGTGTGTAAACTTATTATGCTGAAGTTACACGTTTTTAAAAGCAACAGGAACTACATTGTAAAGAAAACACTAAATTTGAGTTGTCTCAGCCAATGCTACATTTCTTTCATCAAATCCTTACATGCTTCAATTTGTAACCAGTCTTTGTTCATTCTGTCCCTGTCTGTCGAAAAGGGAAGAACCGCTTTATCAGTATGCTTTTTAACACCAGAGTCCAAGGAGCTCTTATGAAAGACAGGTAATTAATGTAGCTTTTGTTGATTCCAGACGTTTAGGGTTAAACGTGCGAAGTTTGGATGGTCAATCATCTCAAGCAAAGAGCCTAAAATTAAAATAGGTTAACAGACTGGCTTTTATTCTGAGCGGAAATAAGTAGCAGTCTAAATTCTCATTAAATAGTAAGATAATTTAACTGAACAGTATTTTGGTCTAAATTGGAATAACAGCTGTGATAAATACACCCTAACTGTCTGACTGTGCTTGATTGTTAAGGTGTTCTTTAAAATCCTAATGAATTTGTCTCTAAAAGCTAACAATGTTAGCTTCTCAAAAACTGATATTAAAATGTTATGTCAGATATTCTATTTAAGTATCTCTGTCTTAAAACTATTTCAGCTTGAAATACTAATCATATTTTTATTATTTTAAGGCCAGTCTATTTACTGAACTCCACCGTTTTTTATTACTAACATTGTACAAAAATGTCTGCATCTTAAATATTATGTCACAAAGTATTGAATTGTAAAATGTTAATATTTTTCCACTTTTAACGAGTCGGCCTTTGAAAATCTAAAACCTACTTTAGAAAATCTACATGGCCAAAAAAAAGAGCATAAGTTAAACCAGGTTCATCTAATCAGGTTTGTAGAATACCAATAGCAGTTTTTCATCCTGTCTTACCTTTTTGGATAAATGTCTCTTGATCTCCCTTTTCTCTTCCTGCTCCTCCAGATCATTTCGAGCTGAAAGCAACACAGAACAAACACGTCCAAACGCAAGCGATAAATAATAACCTGTCACTGAAATTGCAAAGCCACTTACGTTTCAGAATGTTTCTCTGTTCCAGCTCCTCTGCTGTCGGCCTCTGGCTCAACCGCCTGAAAAGGAAGAAAAAGTCTACACTTTAATTTTCACATGCTGGTATGCAATATCAGAACCACAAGCTGTTATGATTTCAGAAGGAATATTATATACTATGGAAGATGAATAAAAAAGAACTAGAAAACAAATTATTAATAAACACTTCTATTATGTTCTTTGATCAAATAGAACATTTACATCACAGCTTAAAATGCTATAATACTGAACATGACCAAATGCAGATCACCATGAAACATCAGCAGAGATAAAAGAAGCAAGAACAGATTAGCTGTTAGTGAAGTACATACTGTGCCATCACTGTAGCTTTCAAGTATCAGCATGTAAGATCAGCTCTATATAAAAAAAGATTAATATGTAAATAGATGTCCTATTACGTAAAATATAAAAACTTATGAAAAGGATTTGTTTGCAAAAATGAATTTTCCACTGATTAATAAAAAGTGTATAAATAAACTTTTGCCATGCAATATTTTTGCTAAAAAGTAGAGAAACTCAGAAAAAAATATTTATTTCAAATATAACACCCCTTAGTAATTCTGTTATTTGTTTGTTTATTAAGAAACCAACTTCTTGATTGGAAATAGTTCGAATCTAAATCTATAATTGGCATGAATTGGCTCAACTGCATGAGCATTAGAAGTAAAATGAAAGAACACAGTTCAGAGTGTCGGATTTTACTTGAAAAAATTAGATGTTATGTCAAGCAAAGAACAGACACATATTTTTTTGTTGAATACAGTGAAAGCAGAAAAAATTTTTTGGTATTTTCTACCAAAAAGGAAATAGTTGTTGAATCAGTTTTTTAGCAGTTTACTTATTTTCCCTTGTTTAGAAAATCTGGAATCACATTTAGTGATGTGGGCTGCACAGTGGGTAACACTGTTGCCTTGCAGCAAGAAGGTCCTGGGTTCGATTCCCGGCCCAGGGTCTTTCTGCACGGAGTTTGCATGTTCTCCCTGTGCACACGTGGATTTTCTCCGGGTTCTCCGGCTTCCTCCCACAGTCCAAAAACATGACTGTCAGGTTAATTGGTCTCTCCAAATTCTCCCTAGGTGTGAGTGTGCGTGTGTGTGTGTGCATGGTTGTGTGTCCTGTCTTTCTCTGTGTTTCCCTGCGACAGATTGACGACCTGTCCAGGAACGTTAGCTGGAGTTAGGCACCAGCAGCTCCCGCCCCCTCCAGGGACAAGGATGTTAGAAAATGGATGGATGGATTTAGTGATGTTGCAACCTCCAACTGGACCACTAGATGTCAGTAACAGCAACACACTGAGCCTCTAACTCCTTTTTTCTCTGATGTTCACTTTCTGTTACTTTCTTCACCTCTACTCTCACTTGTCTTTCTGAGTCTGAGCCTCACCTGGTCAGTTTGGTGGCGGTTTGTTGCCGGTATTCCAGACGCTCCTGGTCCGACTGCATCGGTAGGATGTTCTTCTCTTGAAGCTCCCTCTTTGACGGACGGTTACTGAGCTTGATGGCCAGAGAGTCTTTCCGTAAAACCTTCATGGCCAGCGTACCTTCAGCAGAAAAAAGTAAGAATGTCATTTCAGAGTGCAGATTCAGACTAGGCTTTTTATTTTGCTCTATTGTTAATATTACAGCATGTTCAGGACTAAGATGCAAGATGCTGGATGCTCAGTTTACTTTTCCTGTTTAGGCAAACATTGTGAAAGGTTTTCAAACAACATTCTAAATTTGTCCTTCATATTTTTTTTCCCTTTTGAGAGTTCCTCCTTTGGGTACGTTCCAGTAATTTTTTTTTACTTTTAATAATCTAGTTTATTAAATTAAATGCTGATTATTAGCACAACACACAAACCTCTATTTAGAATTCCAGAAGGGGGAAAAGAAAGCGGCTTACTTGTAAGCAGTGTATCGTCATCTTCTTCCTCCTCAACTTCATCATCTTCTTCCTCTTCATCATCATCATCGTCGTCCTCCTCCTCTTCTTCTTCTTCTTCTTCCTCGTCCCTGTACATGCCAGGCAGCTCTTCATAGTCGGCTTCATTTGGGAGATTTTCTTTATCGTCATCGCAGTCGATCATCATGGCTGGAACAGTGTGCATCATGGAACTGCGGTAAAGTGAGCGGGTCAGAAGTCGGAGGTCAGTCAAGTAAATAAATGCTTAAGTAATAATGTGACAACAGCTCAGTCGGAGACTACAGACAAAGTTCAGACTATAAAGTAGTTTCTTCAATGAGTTAAACAGCAAAATGCAGCAGAAAGTTTCACCCAGCTTTAGTTGGAGCAAAAGTTATAACACAGTTTTGAATTAAAAGGAACAAAATACACTTGGATACAAGCACAAGAAGCTCATGTGTGGATTTAATATTTCTGAGACAAAGTTTATCAACCTGAAAGTCTTGAAGGACAGAACATTTTCATGCAGTTGAACATGTACAGATTTTTTTTCTTTTTTATGGTTACCACATCCGCACCTCTCAAACCTCTGCATGGTGAGGGCAAGCGTCTTGTTGAGTTCCTCTATGATCCTGCTGGGCGGGTGCAGGGGTACCGGCAGCACCCCATACTGCAGCGAGTGTCCGCCCATCCCAGTGTGGCTGGGTGGGCCGGGGCACTTCTGGAAGGCAAGAGGAGAGGGCTCCATGCTTCCGGCGGGAATGGAGATCAGGAGCTTCTTCGGAGGTAGAGGAGGAGACAGCTTGGCTGACATGCACGGCAACTTCACAGGGGTGCCGTCTGCAAAAGGAGGAGGAAGAATCAGAAAGAAAAACATGGACACTGATTCATGAACAGAGAAGAGCTTACCTGTGATGTGATTGGGGAGTCTGCTGAAAGGTTTGGGTGGAAGAGCAGGCGGCTGTTTGTGTAACGTAGAAGGTCTTGAGCGGGGGGATTCTGATCCGTCAGCAGGAAACACTGCCGAGGCCTTCGTGGGTGGAGTTGGGCTGGAGTTCAGGCCCTGGTCTGGTTGACATGTACCCTCACTTTGCATTTGAAACTCCAAACATCCAGCTGTGAAATAACAACAGCAAGCAGTTTGTTTTTTTGGCAAAAACAAACAGATAACAACGGTAGAGGCTTTGCTTCCTACCTACAGCGGCTGTCGCGCCTTCCATCAGCTCTGGACCTTCAGGTTCAGATGGGACAGAGCTGAGCGCTGGGGAGCGACCGTTCTCCATCTTCACCTCCTCCCTGAGAACTGGAGAGGATGTCCCATCTACAGAGAAAAAGACAAACCAAAGCTTTAGAAAGGCTGTTTTCATCTCCCAATACAATTGCTGTATTGTGTATAGGGAGATACACAAATTTAAGTTCTCTCTGCTAGTTCACTATGTAATACATTCACATCACTTTACCTGATGAACTTTTAGTTGTGAATATCAAAATTTGAAAATAAAGTTTATTCAAATATAACATTTAAATGGAAAAATTATTAAAAGGAATTCAATAGTTCCCTCTAAGGCAACTCTTTTTTCTGCTAGTTTTGACATTTTTAACCCAACAAAGACTTATGGCCTGTCATGCATTTTTAAGCATAATGTAATGAACGCGTGAATAAAATATTGTCAAAATTATGACTGTAAATATAAATGTATGGGAAGTATAAGCTTCATGCTAAGACAAAATATATTATATTTGAAAAAAGGGAGTTTAATCCCGAGGTAATACACAGGAAGCTCGTTCCACTGAGGTACAACAGCATGTTAACAGTTATCCCCTCCAGTTTTATTTCTGTTCACACACACAGCAAAAACTAAGGCGCTATTTGGAAAAGCTAAATGACTTTGTATGTCTGCTTTGTCCATCAACTGGCTAAGTAGCTTTCAGATGTTTCTAAACACATTCTTACCTTTCTCATAAACTTCCTTCAGAAGTCCTTTCTTGATGAGCTCCTCTCTGCTTTGGCGAGTAGACATTTTCCTCTCCAACACTGAGGAAACAAAACAAACAATCATGTGAAAAAAACAATCAAACTACAACTGAAAGTGATACTATTGACTATGAGTAAAATCATCAATAGTAAAATAGTAAATCAGAAGGGATTTACTACAGATATTTCCCTCCAACAGTCACAAACCTGCCCAACAAAGCCTTGATATGTACATTCAACTTATTCTCCATCACAACATCAATTCTTACAAAGACACAGACAGAGCTCCCATCCATTACTTAAGGAAGAAACACCCCAATTAGAAAAAAAAAGGATGCCCCTGGTCTTAGAAGAACTGTCTCTTGTTCCAGACATTTCACACTGAAAATATGAATTGCTCCAGTGCACGCTGAAAGACAGGTCCTGAAGATGTCAACAGAAGATCAGGAGGTTCTCCAATCAGTCACTTACCTCTTCATACCTAGATTATGCCCATTAATGTTACAAATAGAGCCAATGGGCAGTCCTGGTGGAGTCCAGTCTGATGCTGATGTTGAGCAGATCTGCAGACACAGCTCTTGATTCAGTTATCCAAGGAACGGATGGTCCTTACAAACAGGAACAGCTGCGTCCTCAGACTAAACTCTCCTTCTAGAAAACTCATATCTTAAGAGCTAGTAAATACTTCCCAGGCCTCTTTTTCAGAAACCAGGAAAACCATCCCGCTATGCCACTCCTCAGGTATTGTTTCTGCTAAAGATGCACCGCATCAGGCAAATTCTGTGATTGCCATAATATTTATAAATATTGCGATGAAGCTTTCAGTGGAGAAATGTGCCTATTATCTTTTTTCATCTCTTTCTCATGTTTACTTCCATCAGTCTGTGGACTCTTAGCATTTTAGGCAATGCTGTTTGTGTCGGGTGTGAAATCTGCTGCTGTATGACTCTGTCCAACTGGGTAAATATTACATTAGCATGAAAGATGCAAGCCGGTAACACTCAATATATTAGCCAGCAATTATCACACTCCAAGCAGTCCATTATTGTATCAATATTTATATAGCAATCAGTGTAGTGATATGAAAATTGTCCAGTAGTTGTAAAGTGCCTGAAACTGAACCGCTGAACAACTATTGTCCTTTCATTTCATCTTCTGCTCACAAAATAATCTGCATCCCCAGTGCAGTACTGTAATTTGGAACAGTAATATATAGCACACAGGTGAACCCATGTATTACTTTAGTATTATTTTAAGCTACACTTTCCACATCCTAATATTCAGACGAGATCTTTTCATGTAGTAACTTTTATTCAATGTCAGGAGGAAAAAAGAATCGTACATTGTGATGTGTTTTTACTGAATACCACAACAAATCAAAAGGCAGTAATCCAGATAAAGCACATGGTGGACACAGCATGCAGCGACCTGTGTGTGTACAGATATGTGTTTAATTAGATGCACATTCTCTGTTTGGATGCAGAGGAGATGATAGGTGAAAACTGATCTGCAGCAACAGCTGGGGAGCAGCTTGACTGCCGTGTGTTTGTTTCTCTCAGTGAGAACAGGATGTAAAGCTATTTATCCAGCTGAGAAGCAGCAACAGCGGCTCTTCCTGTATGCAAATCAAACTTTTTGTTTCTCAGGGTGAATATTGTAGCACATATGAATCATTTCCTAGGATGTTTTCCTGATATGTTTGGAGATTCCCACATATCAGAGCATTCATCTCATTGCAGCTGTATAGCACAGTGATGGAGGAATGATGATATGGGCTTGGCTTTATTGCCCTTTAATTTAAAAGGTAACTGTGTTACAGTGTTTCATTCTTCAAACTGTGAGTTCTATGCAAGGTTAGACTTTTTTGACGAGTCTTAAGAAATAGAACAGCAGAAAAAAAAACATTTTTAAAAACTTTATAAACTTTCAAAGGTTAAAACAGGTGCCGATAATCGAAAGCTGACCTGACTTTGTGCTTTGACAATTTATACAATCACCATGTCACATCAGCAGAGTTCCTATACAGCATTAACCTCAAAAATCATTCCACAGAGCTCTGTGGGTCTGTTGCTACTAGCAACATGAAGATATCCATCATTTGTTAATATACAGCGGAGAGAAATAAAAAAAGCATTTGTGGTTCATTCTGCTTCAGCTCTGACCTGCAGAGGTCTGCTTGAACTTCTCACTCTTCTTCTTCCTCCATTTCCAGGGTTTAAACAGGCGTCCCAGAGTGGCAAACTTGCTCCGCCGGCGGATGGGAGGCGTGTGGGTTCCTGGTACCAGAGAATCAGAACGCATTGATGCCAGCCGCTCCACTTCCTCTGCTGGAACAGCAAAATGAAAAGATACAGTCAAAAAACAAGCTGTTGGACAATAGCTGTTGATTAAACTAACGCAGGAAAGAAGAGAGGAAGAAAGAAAAGAAAGAAGAAAAAATTGGTCAAAAGAAGAAGGTGGAAAGATTTGAGGAAAGGAAGGTTTCCATCAATAGAGGCAGGTAAAATAATTTGTGTTTGTGTAAACCTTTTCCAAACATAAAATAAAACCTTTTTGTAGACAGCTTTTCTAATTACAGAAGTTAACATTTTTCTTTCTAATATTCCTCCGAAAAGTCAGAAAATAAAACTAAACACCAGCCATATAAAAACACAGAATCAGTAGATCGGCCTTCAAAATCTCAGGGAGTTTTAATTTCCTGCTTTAAGACAACTCATACACCATTAAGGCCTTGATCTGCTTTTATAAATCTCAGTAAACTCATTATCTACAGGGGAGTTATATGTAATCACTTTGCTTTCTCTTTTTATTCCAAACATAAAATAAAACTTTCTTTTGGTTGATATTCTAACAATGACCATTTTTAATACACAATTTGGAAAACCAGATAATCCCAGGTGCTAGTGGACATGGTCTTCATCAGCAGAAACTATTTGAAAGAAGGAAGAAGGTCATCAGAGGAAGTCTCAGTTAGCTGAAATCTCTCTGCTCCTCTGGGAAATAATTTGTATACAACAGGCAGAGGTTTTCCATTTGAAACGACACATTTCCCATTAGATACAACAGCCTCCGCACAGAAAGGACATAACCCGGGAGCTGGGAGAGATGGATGGCAGAGGAACGTTTGAGAGGCGAAAGTAGATGTCAGCACATAAAGATGCACACACAAATAAACTCTTCACGGCTTATATGTTGATACTGATCCATCTTTCTACAGTGACCCTGACCATTCATCAGAGACAAATGAAATTCAAATTGATATTTCCACTCCAAACAGAATAATTATTGCTTTTAGCTCTGTACTGGAATTGGATAACTCCCTCTGGGGTTGTGCTAAGATCCACTGAAATGTTTGCAGTGGGATTATTCCTGCTGCCAGCTGTCAGGCAACAATCACTCAAGCATCACTCAAGGCTGTGCATCTGATTTCTAAAAATAATCAATAACTAGGAAACAACGAGAGCAGAATTGAAATGATCTGATCAAATGTTCCTTTCTGAATCCTGAGCTTTTTTCAACAGATTTATCTGAAATGACAGCTCCAAACAGCAGAACAGCAACTAAAATCTGAACATGATGTGGAAGATGGAAAAGCAAAGTTACTGTAAACCAGTAAGCAGCTGCAGAGAAGGCAAACCCCGAGGCGAACTCG
The DNA here is from genome assembly GCF_019740435.1 of Gambusia affinis. Classification (NCBI taxonomy): domain Eukaryota; kingdom Metazoa; phylum Chordata; class Actinopteri; order Cyprinodontiformes; family Poeciliidae; genus Gambusia; species Gambusia affinis. Next base: position 20,446,005 of record NC_057877.1, on the reverse strand, counting down.
AAGCAAGAGGGACGTCAATTCAAATCTGGTTCTGGAGCAACGTAGCAAACATCTACAAGAGAACTTTGACCAATGAAACAGTCAGGAGTGAAAAGCCTCGTAACAACAGGATCTCTAGGCACAACTCTGTTACTGCTAGTCAGTAAAGACTCAATTTATAAAATTTATTTGGTTGAAAATACTACTAATGCCCTAATTATTGTGATTAAAATGGTCCAATGTTCCCTCGATCCGTCTGAGAAGAGATAAGCAACTGAAGTCCAAAAAAACATGTCCTTTTACTTTGCTCATTAAAAGAATCAAAATGAAAAGCCCCATTTTTTTCTGTCTGTAAAATGCATCAGTATGCTACTTTGGTGCTCACTGTTTTGAGTTTAACACAACTAAGATAATGCTTAAAAATCCTAATAATACATGTAAAGCTCCAATCATAAAGAACATTAATCAGTATCTGTCAGTAGAAGCTTGACTGACGCATCACTAATAAATAAATGTTAAAATAATATTTTACATCATCAAATAATCCCTGAAATCCTCCTTAGCTGATCTACAATTGTTTTCTTTCAATACAACAATTGCACTGTTTACATAAGCCAGCATTTCTGGAAAATCCTATATCTGAATAACTTTAATAGGTAGCAATATTTTAAGCATATTAAACATTAAATTTGGCAATGCATTTGACTGCTTTCTGTGTATCTCAAAACTGAGATGCTCACTTATCAAAAAAGAACAAGTGAACTGAACTGGATGAGAGAACAAGTTCTGGTTGTTTGCCTTCCTCTTCCTTCTAACATTGGAATTTGGATCTGGGAATGAAATCAAATGGAATAAAGTAAACGAAGTAAACCAACTAAAATCCTAACTAACTTCTATCTGCAACATAACTTGCAGTACCATAAAAATTATTTTCACTCTTATAGATTATTTTTTGTCACTTATATGTTTCAGATTGTCAACCTAATTGTCACAGTTAGCCAAAGTAAATAAAAAATGTGAGTGGCCACTCTGCCAAAAATGATCAAAACATCCTTCACTTGAAACTGAAACCACCAGCAAAATATTTACCTCTAAAATATTCTCATGATTCCCAAAACATTTCAGAAAAGATTGATTGGATTGACAAGATAAAATGGAACTTATTGGAAGGTGTGTTCTTGTTATATGTGGTGTATAAAAGGGCTGCACAACAACAATATGGTTTTGCTGAAAAAGTTGCCTATTAACAATAAGATGCTCCCCTATTTTCTGCTGAATTAAACCACAAACATCACCAAATATACTACTGACCTAAACAGACTAAATGTCTGGTACTTTTAGAATTTTAAAGTCATTATAACCTACACCTTAATGTGTAGGTTAGTGTACTACAGTTTACTTGTATGTGACATTGTTTCAAAAATGCACACAAAAATAATGGGGTATGACCTTCAAATTAGAATCAAATACAAAACAATAAAATGGCATATGACTAAAAACAATGTTGATAAAGTAATAGCACCTATAATTTTTCTAGCAGAAAAACTCCCACAGGTCAGTGGACACAAATTGACAATTGATGAGTAAGAGTAAGTCCCAACATTTAACAGAAGTGCAGCAGATCTAGATATAATAAAGATACATACACTGTTCTGCTTTTAGCGGTGGACCAGGGAACAGAAAGTGGGAAGCAAAACGCAACACAAAACCAGAATCTTCCACTAGGTTTTATTGTAATTACAGATAAACAAAGGATAAAAATTAGGGGGTGGTGGGCTGTAAAAGATAAAACCATACTGATTCAAATACCTCACAGGAAGTTAAAACCGGTATTTTTTTCTCACCATCTACAGGCTCGGCTCCTCTACAGTTGTTGCAGATATGTTTGATTTCTTTACCAATCTGGCATCGGATCATAAACGGAGAGATGTTGTTGTTTACAGCAGCTTCAGACCGGTCCCCGCAAAGCCTGCGGGGCTTCATTTTGTCCAGGCAGAATGTTCCCATCCTCTCCCCCTGCTTTTGCGTTTCATCGCTGGGATTCGCCGCGCATGAACTGTCGATCTGCAAACCGAATCGAGACCATAAAGGCATCGTGAAGCCCTCACAGCCTGCACAGCCGAGAGGAGTGGAAAGGGATTTCAAACGATCTGCAGCGTCAACCAACAGTAACAAGTTAACAATCAAAACTGTGATTTCCAGTTAGGTGTACTACAAAATAAAAGCGCTGGTAGCGGACCACAACGCCAACACGACACAATAAACACAGCAACAGATAAACAAAATAAATTAAAACTCTGACAATGAAGTAAAAAGACAAAATATTTAAAAGGTTGCCAAAATGAACAAATTTCTTACTGTGTCTTCAGTAAGATAAATCCAAATAATGCATTCTTCCCTGAAATGGTTGTATAGTAATAAAATATATAGAGGCATCGTTGTGATAAATTGTAAATTCTTTAATTCTAATATAATTTGGGCGTTATTCAGCGTCTTTTGCTTTATTTTGAAAGTCTTATGTTTTAATTTTCACTGCAACTTGACAAGGCCCCTCTGTGGCCAACCCCCCAGCACCCGCCCCCAACTCAATGAACCAATCGCAGAGCAATTATTTGTACGGGTCAAGCAACTTTAGCCAATAATTCTCTAGCATCTGAATATTGCTAAAGTTTTAAATCAAAACCTGTTGAAAAGCTAAAGAGAATGTACACCCATCAATTTTCTTACACCCAGATATTTAATGGATATAAGGAAAAGTTTCTTACAGTAAACTTATTTATTTTTTTCTACTTTCTGTCTTTTAGATTGTCCTTCTGTATTTTGGTTGTAGTTATTGCTGCATAAAACCGGAATTAGTGTTTAGGATGTGGCACTACCTATAAATATGGCAAAAATGCTGAAAACAAACTAAATGTAGAAATTCATGAAGAGTAAAGGTCTGTTAGACATAGTTACAATTTTCTGCCAGCAGATGGAGCTCAGTTAATGTAAATAGGAGAAACTCATTGATTTGTCTGTCAGACTGAGCTGCAGGGTGCAGACTGCAGAAAACCTCCAATAATTTCCTATACCTGTCATCTTTCAAACACAAGCTGTCATGTACATGAAAAATACACATCACAGGTATAAGTAATATTGTTTTGTGGCTATTTTATGCTGATTGTTATTTTCTTTGAAAGCTTACACTGTATGCTTTCTATATTAAAAAGGAAAACCAGTAACATACAATGTATTGCACTGTGCACAAAAGAATACAGCTACAAGTTGCAATAATCTCAACCACTAAGGCAAAGATAGAAATGCAGAAGGAGGAGATTTCTAAGGGAAAAAGACACTTCGGAGTGCTTGAGTGAAGTGAATGAGGTCTGAATTCATAAGAAACAAAGAGCAATTGCTTGACTGCTTATTGGAAGATCTCATTTTGAAACAAAATGCAGCTTCTCCAGTCAAAAGGAGATTGTAAACCAGAGTAACATATCTTATAAGCTTGATCAATAAAGCCTTGGTCTCATCCGCACACCAGCAGATCTTTACATTCTGCAAGGAAAGACTGACAGTACTGTATCCCATGAGAATCACACCTGTGTAAAAGCTATTAGAGTTGCTGAAAAATAAATCAGGCAAGTCATCAAAGTAAGACTCTGAAGAGACTTGAGAGACTCTTAGAGATAAGGAGCCATTATGGTTCCTTGTATTCGGTCCTTGTTCCCCATCAAATCAGACCTTGTCCTCACTTTAGCTGAGTAGTGTTAAAAGTCCTTCATGGCACAGAAAGGTTTTAGAGTGACTGTGCTCAAATTAAAGGTTTGCCTGTTATCTTTAAACTCAAGGTTGGAGAATTAGAGAAGATTAGTTTTTTCTTTATTTTTATAATTACATGAAAAACTGAAAGAAATCACTTTGATGCAAAAGAGCAGCGACTTTAATACCAACAACCCCTGAAAACAACTCACCTACCCTGAAGGGTGCCCACTGCCATGGAGGAAACTAATTCTATTCATTTCCTCTGGAAACTTTTTTTTTTAGGTATGATCCATGTTTTGATCATTGGTGAGAGTCTGAATGTAGATAGGCTGGTATGTTCACAGGTCCTGTTAGTTCAGAGCTTTCTTCTCCACAACAAACCAGGGCAGCATCCACATAACTTTAGATGATGTCTTAATTCATCTATCCATCTCCTGCTACATCCTGCCATTGACCCAGCACAGGAGATAGGATACATTTCAGAGAAAGGATTACATCCAGTCTTGTGAAAGCTGTCCACTGTTTTCTGGCTCTAATTCCTTCTCCGATGAGGTCTGCTGTGGTTTTGGTTCATTGATCTTTGAATCAGTCTGGTATGATCTCTGCTTTGAGATCAATTCTTCCATTTTTATAGAGGTATTCAAACTTATACTGCCACATAAAGCTAGCAATTCTGCACAGGAGGGATCCTGCGGCATTGCTTTAATTCAGGTCTCCTTTAACTTACAAAGCCTATATATTGTAGTCGGCAAGTAGAAACTGATTAGACAATTTACAAATTATACCTGTTTCCCTATATTTTTCTTTAACTTATTGCATTCTCAAGATTCTCCTTTATGCTCTCTTGTTTTTAGCTGACACTACACAATTTTAACAAGGTCTAAGACTAGGCAGTGAAATGGCCATGGAAGAAGGTTGATTTTGTGATTTTACACAATTTTACTAGGGGTTCTATTAAAGATAGTGGACAAGCTTTGTATAGCTAAAGGACATAATTATGAAAATATAATATATTTTTAAATGAGTGATAAAATGTCCAAGAAAAGGGCAAAAACTGGTCACTTAGTGAAAACTTCAGGGGCAAAGTATATATTTTTTTCAGCTTCATCTAGCTGTTTTTTTTTTGTTTTTTTTTCTACATAGGAATAGAAATGACACTCAATTAAGGGAAGAGCAAGCAACTCCAATTACTTGTAAAACATGTCATAGATTTTCTTTTACTAATTAAATACAACTATATAATACATATAACTAAAATATTTATGTGTAAACCTGTTAAATAGAAATGTATTTCTTATTTACATTGTAACAATAAATAATCCATTGTCAATGTACTTGAAGTAAGCCACTGCTGTAAATAAGTAGCTCTAATTAAGTTGTACTCCTGTAATGTGAAGTGTGGTAACGGTCTGTTGATGTGCATCCTGAGAGAAATATTCCAACTACAACACTGTTGAATAATTAAAGTGCCTTCTGTGTTACGTTAGCGGAATGATTTCTTATTTTTATCCATGTCTTCTATTCTTTTTATAATCCTCTTGGTACATGCAGTTTTTGTCCATTTTGGGAAAGCTGAGCTGCAGCATAAAATTGTGTAGGTGCTGTAAATCTGCTCAAGACCTCTAACAGGGCAAAAAACAGAGGGGACTCAAATGTTTGGCAAGTTATGATTCAATATACTGCAGACACTCATGGACAGATGAAGAGCTTTCTGATATTTAAGGGGTTCTCAGAACCATAAGTCTAAACTCTCTGACCAAAGATATTCCTGTCAAAACAAGGCTGTCAGTTAACCTGATGTCTGTAAGACTCTGAGCTTGCCACATCTGTCAGGTTGTAAACTATCCAGTCCAACAGCATCTATTTCAGCCCAGAATAGGTTTTCAAACTTTACCAGCAGACAACATACTTAATCTTCCCTTTGGAACTGCTCACATCTCTGTACTGCATTAGAGATCCGCATTAGCCAGATCAATCTCACCTTGACCTGGTTGAACTATGATCTCCATGGAGCTGTGACAGCCTTGACGACTCCAACAAAACTCGGAGATCAAGGCCTTTTAATGACAGGGTGTAAAAATAGCTCAAAGAATGTCTTATCATCACTGTCACTGACAAGCTGTTGACATGTTCGAATTTTTATGTGGGTTTTGCTTTTAATTAAGCTGCCAAGAATAATTAATTATGCTGCCAAGAATAATTGATCTCTGAGTTTTTGTTTCTAGATTTTCCTTTCTAGGTTTTGTCATGTTTGAACTGATTCTGTCAACATCCTCCTACTGAGGGGAAAACATGAATCAAACATCCTGAAAGCACTTACTTTTACGTTTCTTCCAGTTTCAGGTCTTGATTTGACTTTGTTTCATAAATAATCCTCTTACTATACATCTAGTTGTTTTGTTACACATTCAATGACTACCACTCTCTGTATGTCACAACTCAGACAGTTTCATTGGTTATAAAATTAAAACAAGAATTATAAGAGCGTTATGCAATTTAAGAAGTATGACTCTTTTGCATATACACAATTACACACATGCATTTCACTCTTATGACCAATACTGGTGAAAAGGCAGCAGAAAAGCACAAAGTCTTTGGCGGAAAAAGGTTGAGGTTCAAGGGTAGTTTTATGCCGCAATGGAAAAACTTTGGAGACATTTAATGGAAAGTGTTTTAAAAGGAAAACAATCAAAATAGTTATTGATGAGAAGGCACATGTCTGGCTGTGACAAGCAATGCACTAAAAGCCAAATGAAATTGTCCCGATCAATAGCAGCACTGTTACCAATCAGACTCACTGTGACCCTAAATGCTTTCGGGTCAGCTGGTTTAACCAAGGCTTTTAAGGTAAATGCTGCCAACGTCAGAAGAGTTTAATTCAACTTATTTTTACTGAAATTCAGGTGCAGAGAATTTGATACACATCATTACTGTTGAAAGACTTGCATCATCTTTCACAAAATACACTCAAATTCATTCATTCCTTACTTTTTTTTCCTACGGCTCAAGACATTTGGAAATAAATGTTTGCAAAAAAGACCAAACAAACAAAAAAACAAGAACAGCAAGGGAATCAAATGTGACACCACAATTTATCTGTTAGCAAGAGTCTGCAGGACCAAATGTCTGACTTACATAGACACCTGGACAATTTAAGTAATAAGAAGTTACTGTAACACCAGTCCAAATGTGTCTATTTAGAATACACTGGTTCACAAAGATTGAAAAACACTAAAGTTGCTGAACAGAAACAAAGTACCAAGTACTACAACTGAGTTAGTCATATTAGTGATTGGAAGCTTTATCAAATTATAGAAAGTGCAAAATAAATATACGGCTGCATTTCTATAAATACGTAATGCACAGAAATAGTGGAAATTTGACTCATGTTTGAAGTATTTGCACAGACCACAACTTCCGTGGATTCCTGGTCATTTTTACTCTGAATCTGGATTTTAAAAATTTTTTTATTGTTGCCATGATGGTATTTGTACTTATGAGAATCATGAGTTTTCCTGACAGTGTAACATCAAACCTTTTAGTGTTATTTTCCTGACATGACCCTTGAAAATAATTTCTCCTGCCCTTTCTCCATTGAAAGAATCTCCTGTTTCTGATGATTATTAATGATTACCCTAAATATCTCTGAGTTGTACCAACAGAGCATCTCTCTCCATCAGGCAGAAGAAATTAATCATCCTGCAGCCTTTGATGGTACTGCTTCTAATTTTGGGTTTCGATCTGAGACTAAGATCCTGGCAATGTAAGCAAGATTAATGTGCTGCTGTGCCCCTGATGACTGTGAGGTACAGTCCTTCTGACTTTAATCTGCATCACTCTCCCTAGCCCTTTCACCAGCAGTTCCATCTCTGATTAAGATGTTTGCTGGCTGCAGGGCTGCTGAAGTGCTGCCTTGTTAAAACACACATGAACACAACACTGTGGGTGTGCTGTAAGAAAGCCCCTCGATCATAGATGATAGAAGGAGCTTAATGTGTTTTGCAGATAATTGGCTGCACAGCAGGATAGCTGCTCTATACTGCTTGGCTAAACTTCACAGCTTTATTCTCGTGTAATCCGTTTAGATTCTGTGGTCAGTTTTCAAAAAGTAGGTGGGCAAACAGAAGACAAAAAACTGGAATCAACTCGAAGTTATAATCAGACAAGAGTGGGTCACATTCAGTCAGAATGTATGTCTCTGTGTTGTTCTGTGATGGACTGGATATCCATCCAGTCTGCACCTCCAACCAATGATGAAAGACCAACCCCTACACAACCCAGCAGTGATATGCGGGTAAAGACAACAATGGTATTTCCTATGCATGTTGGGATGTTGGACAATAATAATATAAAATTATAAAGAAAAGAAAATTATACTTGGGATTGGCAAGAATCAGTATAGGTATAAGACATTTGGTGTGGACTAGAATATAAATAGACTAAACTGAAAAAAGAAACAGACTAAACTGTCAGATTGGTTGATTTGTTAAAATATTTTAGGTAACTCTATTCAGGGATTGATTTGAAGCTGTTTGTTTTTTTTTTTTTTTTTTTTTAGTTTTCTTGCTTCTGATTTAGTCTCTGCTAGTACAAACATGCAGGCAGCAAACAGCGGGAACAGTCATAGAGAAGGTGGGATGTGACAGAGAACAACAAGAGAAGTTTGCAAGTTCAAAGGCCACCCAAAGTTCATTGTTTCCTTTTGGTTTTACATTTCCTTCATCTTCTCTCTCGTCGCCATGCACCGCTCAACAGCTCTAAACGCCCCTCCTCCCCTCTCTGCACTGACCTAATACAAAGTGACAGTTCGCCAGGGCCTCTAGGAGAGTGTGTGAGCTTGTCTGTTTATGTGTGAATATCACTATAAATGTGTGACGACTTGGCATATCGCAGAGGTATGAGTCATCCCCCTCTTCATCCTCTTTGTCTCCTGTATGATTGGTGGCCTTCATAAAAATAGACCAAAAAAAGCAGTTGGATGAGTGTTTTTCTTGCAGTAGTTCAATAGGGCTGAACTTCTGTCTGGTAGAGGGGGCAGAGATGTGAAAAAGAACCTTATAGAGAGGCTGTAGAACAGGAGGAGTTCAACACAGCAGGCAGGCAATGAAGGTTGAAGACCCACAATTGACATGTCTGATTCATGACACATCTGGATATGACACTACCAGGATTCTGTTTAAAACATCTGATATTTCTGCCATAGTTTTCTGTAAAAGTTAGTTTATGAGGAGCCCCATTTGCCAATTCAGAGTGAGACATGCTCCCCTCTTTTGGAAATATATAGTTTGATTAGACGTCTTTTTGAAGCTCTACACCACACCATGGGGCCGTATTGCAAGTGAGGCAAGACTTAGGATGGTTTTCTAGTTATCTTTCTCAATTACTAAGCACTCCTATGGTGAGTCTGGATTGTTAAAAGAGGCCAAAACTAACTCAGTCATCACAGATTACAACACTTTCATTTAAAAGGTATTTTTAAATCAGAGGTGGTTCCAAATTTTTCTGGAAGCAAATTCAGTTTTACTGTTTGAATACTGTAAAATTTAATTTCATAAGGTAAACTTATGGCAATTTAAAAACTCATACTATATTTATAAATATGGTATAAATTTTACCATTTAACTAAACAGTAAAATTCTGGCAACCACAGCTGCTGGTACTTTACCGTAAATTAGAGAGTTTTTTTCTTTTACAGTGTGCCTATTCTGATTTCTTTTCTACAAATTTTAACGCATAAGCTCATTTATGTATAAACTTTGTTTAAATTTGACAATTAGGTATAACAAACATTGTCCATCCATCCATCCATCCATCCATCCATCCATCCATCCATCCATCCATCCATCCATCCATCCATCCATCCATCCATCCATCATGATCAAGACTAAAGAACTGTCAAAAGTCTACAGAGTAAAGGTTGGCACACGCTTCTGATGTGTGCCAACCTCAGCTACAGAAACATTTGTCACTGTACTTTCCCATTAAGTTCTAATAGATTGAATATGCATTTTAGTTTGTTCTGTAATACATTTTAATCTTGATATTTGACAAGTTTTTATGAGTCTGCATAACATAATAAACTACAGAAAAGTACTCGGTTTTACTGTTTCTTTTCAACTCAGTGAGCAAATGTTGCAAAATCACAAGAGCATAAAAGGTTTTTTTTAATCTAGCTTACATTTAAATTCAGATGAAGTGGATCATATGCAGCTAATAATTATTGTATAAACTGCAACCTGAATGACACTTACTGATGCCAAGTGAACAGTTGAGCCCATTAATTGTTTATGGGGGATTTATAAAAAATTTGTAAATATAATGAGTCTAAACATTAATTACTTATGAGGAACTATACAATAAAAAAAATAAGAGTAAATCATGAATGCCATTAGATAGCTGTACATGCTGACAAGAGAAATCCATGAGGATCACGGATGAGAAAATAAGTAGCTGCCTGCAAATAAGATTTTGGAAACATTATTTTTCTCCCTACTTTGTGACATTTATGCAGTGGTACTTTTTAACAGCATTTAAACTCCAAGTTATTCAGAAGGATTTTAAGTTCCAGGTTCCAGACTATTACATTATTCACATCATCACACTATACCCGGCTGGAATAAGCTTGAATGAAAGATAAAGAAGTCTGGGGAAAGAATCATGCCCTATCACTGAAATACAGTTGAGCATAGCAGCTCTGACTGGGTATTACTCCAGGGCATTTTCTGTTATGACACACCTCATTCTTGTTCTTGCACTCTGACATCATCCAGCAGGGAGACATAATTCCCACTGTCTTCAGTAAGAACTCAGCTCTGACTCATTTGCCTTCCCTGGCTCAGGATTTTTCACTCAGCAGAATGGCCGGCTTGTGTGCGCTAAATGGACAGACTCAGAGGAAGAGAGGGAAGGTTTGTCTGTTAACTAGGAGACACTGCATTGATTTCAAACCTCACAGACTTCTTGTTTGAGCTTTTTTTAATTATTATTATTTTTGCTTATAGGTATCTGTAGCTCTGTCTTACTCCAGGAGTGACTGATGTTCATTGACAGCTAATAATAGAAGATACAAACCCTGTTCACACAGCGTTCTATGGATGCCAGTCAGCTTGGTCCCTCTTGTTTTTAGTCTGTTGGTATTCAGGGTTTTACAGCATGAAAGGCTTCATGCTTTCTCATCCTCAAAGCCTCTCCCACTCTTCTACCTCCTCTTATTTAAAGACTCTCTATCTCAGCTCCTCATTCAGGATGGTATTAGCACTCTTTGTGTTTGAGTGAGAGCAGAATAATGCCAGCATCTCTTTTTGAGCTCAAACTGAGATGCCCTGAATTCCCATGGGTTTCTACGTACGATCCGTAGTCACCTAATGTGACTGAAATGAGCTGAAATCTTAAAACACCATTTTTAAAATATAGAGACCTATATACCGGTGCAGAATGTAATTGTTTGATCAATATTTGATCAACCAGAAAAATCCTCAATATAAAGTATTAACTAAAATTGATGACCTAGGCAGGAGGAATTGGGTATGAGTGTGTCTGCTGCTGTAACAAGTGACAGCAGGAACAGAGTATAGAAACATGTTCATATGACACAGAAGTTAGGTAAAAACAGTTCTGGGAGGCAATAGAGACTCGACAGATTTAAAAATTCTGTCACAAGAGGGTTAGTCTCAAGAAGCTCTCCATAACTGAAGAAATTAAAAAATACATGTGTACTAAAAACATGCGTTAAGTCCCTAAATATCTAGAAAAAAACATGCTTACTAAAAAACAGGTAAACACAGCAGCACAACTAGGCATACATGCAGCTGCTGATTGCGCTGCTATGGAAGATATGTGGTTTGTGCATTTTTTTGTCAATCAGAAAAGTGTCTGAGGACGAGAAAAAGTTTTCTCATGTTGGTGCAGTAACAGCAGAGCTGAGCTCCTCCACAAAACTAGCTTGGATGAATTTTATTCTGCTGAACATATACAAGTCGAAATGTTTATATATGTGTGTGTGTGTGGGTGTGTGTGTGTGTGTGTGAAGTTGTATTGTCATCAAAACACTTCACATTTATGAACTAATTTGGGTTAGAATATCAGACAAAATCCCACTCACATACATAAAAAATGCAAAAATAAATGTTTATTGTGAATCAATTTTAAGGCAAAATGCTCTTGAATTGAACATTTATCAAAATAGCAGCATGTTATGTTGATTAATGTCCATTATGAGTTCAAAGTTTAAAAAGTAACATGATGTCAAAAATCTTCCTTTAATAAACAAATCTGGTTTAAAAAAAGCCAGAAGAAGCAGAAGATGGTTGAACTTAAGGGAGCAACAACAACAACAACAAGCCATCTGGTGATAAACTGTTGTTTACTACACTGAATTACTCAGAGATACACCCATCCTCCTACACACAAGACAAGTGTGCAAACAAAGACACACATGCTTGATGAAAATTCATCGCATATGAAGGGTGACACACATCAAAGAGAGAAGTGGGTTGGATTTATGCACAACAGCAGCCAAAAAGCATAACTGGAAATCATGGGAGTGGGTGTGCAGTTGGCTTACGTGATAACAGAAAATAAATATGATTAGACTCTAAGAATATTTGAGAAAGAAATAAAAAGGAATGCTCCAAGGGGCAGACATGAAGACAGGAGGAGACAGGGCAGTCTTTCCCTGCTTGTTCAGGGCATTTTCCATCCTGTGGAACGCCTGACACAGGCATCCAAGGAAAGAAATGCAGCGTTATTTATATTGTAGAGGCTTAACTAACCTGCCTGAGAGAAGGTACGTTTTTAATTGGGCACAAAAAATGGACAGAGCAGAGGAGGTTATAGGCCAAAGAGAGGACAATTGATCATGGGTATGGATGCATGAACAGATGTGCAATGTCTAAGAAAACTAAAAGGGAACAGAACAAGAAATGTCTAATTGCGTTGGGATTACTTTAAGTATTCCTCTGAATTCTTTTGCTTAAAATCTACGTATGTTGGAGTGGAAGTGGATGTCTACAGTCAACAGCCAGGAGCAGGGACATTTCCAGAGTTTGGACTGAAATGGAAAGTATGGACTAGGCTTTACACACCATGTGACTGAGAATCGTCTCATCAGCAGCCAGTTTTTGGGGGAAGGGAGTGTTGAACCCAAAATACTGTGGTGCAGCTGGAGAAAAATAACAATATATGTATTGTTGATGATGATCAGTTCCCGAGATGCCGAGGCTATTCGCTCCATTCGTGGCATATTCAGCACCGTGGGGCAGTGGACAGCTCCGCTCTGCTGTGTTGTGACATTACAGCCGCCTCCCTCAGCCATGCGTGCTTTCACATGAGGAAGAGGATGAGCAGAAACCAGTATGGAGACGCAGAAGAAAATAGGCGCACCTTATAGTGACCATGGTAACAAAGGAAACAACCACACAAAGGCTAAATCCTCTGTTTTCGCCGAATTCCGGCATAAATTAAAGGAGCGATTTGCAAAATTAACAACCCGTGGCAGCCAAGTTCACCAACATTTTACTGCAGCTAACGATCAAGGCGGAGTCATGCTGGCAGCAGAAACAATCCATCGTCCTCCACGGACAATTGGCTTCCCAGCACATCACATGTAGTGGACTACTGTCAGAATGACAGCGCGGTGCGTGAGCTACTGAGTGCAGCTGCACCGTGGGTACAGTCCACCCTGCACAAAACCCAAAGTCACGCTGCGTCCGTGGGACTCGCCACGAACCAATGAAGCAATTCATCTCCCATCAAAACCGAAGTACTAAGCTGGTAAAACCGCCGACAGCATTGAATGCATGGACATGGAGGCTGCCTACCTGTCTCCAGGTGCAGGGAGATCCGCGCCTCATTGATGTAAGGCGTGTCGCTCTTGGACCGGACCCTCCGGATCGGTCTGCGGTCTACCTCCTCCTCCGGCGCCGCCGCCATGTTCGGCCAAGCCGGGCAGCGTCCACAGGCGACAGGCGGGACTGAGAGAAGGAGAGAGGGAGAGGGTCGGCGCCGCAGCAGCAGCAGTCAGCAGTGCGTTTGCCCGAAGAGACGGCTTGGGAGGGGGCGTAAAGAGCGGATAGAGATGAAGAGGAATAAATGAGAGGCTTGATGGGATATTTCTATCTCTGCAGTTCAGCTCAGTTCCAACAAATCACCACACATTACCGTAGATGACATGTAGTCCTATAAATCTTAAAGTGAAGGAATTAATCTTGGATGTAATAAAAATGTTTAAAAGGCATTATGAAAAAATAAATCGAAACTCTATAAAGATTTATAGAGGGTCAAAAATACCAATTCATTTTAATTTGTCGAAATCGTATAACTTAACACTATAATTTGCTAACAAAATTATTACAGTTAGAATAATTGTTAAGTGGTAGATTAAAAACAATATACAAAACTGCCTAAGTGATCTTATCATTCTGAATTTATGTAGGCTATTAGATGCTTTAGATCCTCTTCCTGTTCCTCTTCTCTTTCTCCTCCTCCTTCTCCTGCTCATACTCCTACCACTCCTCCTCCTCCTCCTCCTCCTATTACTACTACTACTACTACTACTACTACTACTACTACTACTACTACTACTACTACTACTACTACTATTAAAGTTCTGTTTAGCTGAATCTGGACCATTTCAGGAAGATTGACGATTTAAATTGCATGGGTCATTATTACAAGAGATGGTTTGATTAATAGAGTTAAACCAAAGATGTAATATTTAGTAATAAACAAATGTAATATAAGAGTCTTATGATGAATTACAATCAAATAGAAAGAGTGTTAGAAACACTCTTTCTAATACAGTATTGGCTTGTATATTCCAAGCCAATATTTTGGCTTGGAATATACAATTCATGATGAAACTACCACTGTGCTTGAGCATTTATGTTTCTCATCTAGTTTCTAGAATCTTAGCCAATTTTATTTCATTCAGATGCAGGTTCAGTCTTTTTCTATATCTTGGTAAATATGTGACACGGCTAAGTAACTTGTGTTTATGTACACTGCAGGGAAAATCAACAATCAACTCCTTTGTTTTGTTCATATTCAAGATGAGATGATTGGCATGGTGAGGAAACAATCATCTCATCCTGAATGTGAACAAAACAAAGGAGTTCATTTTAGATTTCAGAAAAATCAGAGTTATCAAACCTTTTTTCATCTTTGGAGGAGAAGAACTGGTTGGGGAATATAACTCAGTGTTCATCTAGACAACAGACTGGACTGTAGAGTCAGTTGTCTACAACATTTTTGCTCCTGGAGGAAGCAAAGACCCTCCAAGGTTTGTAGAAAGTTGCTACAAACCTTCTATGAGTTTGTTTTGACATTGTCCTCTCTTCTGTCATCATCTATGGCTGCATCAGAGCCAGGGATATTATTTTAATCAGTGTTAGTATAATTAATATAGTCAAAATCCAAGACAGACATCTGTGTCCAAAAGGCAGCATAAAAAAGAATCCACAAATTTCAACACTGATCAAAGATGAAAATCATTCAAGCTTAAAGCGGTCAGCAAAAAGTAGACTTCCCCCATCACCCACTCACTAAAGTCATCAGGTGAGCAACAGGTGATCTATCACTGACCAACACCACGTGATCCAGAGCTACGCTTATCCACCAGTGGATATTTGCTTCAAAAGATCATCTTTCAGTCAAAAAGAGATTTCCTAACACAAATCTGCTCCTTATAATTTTCACCAAGTTTCTCTGTCAGTCAGTCATTGCTTTTAAACGTATTCTTATGTTGGCAAATATAAACTATAAAGTGCAGTCCGTTATGATCACTACCGAGAAGTTAATAAAATTATGTGGTTTTATGGTTTTACTCATATTAATGTCTATGGTTTTACTTCCCTACAAGATAACTACGGACTCAAATTGCTCAGTGAATAAGTTGAGCAACAGTGCCCTCTGCTGGTCATTCATGTCCTCTTAGTTGAGCCAATGTAAGAGAAAAAAACGCAACGACTTCCTGTTTGAAACGACTGGTTGTCCTGGTTTTGGTCTGAGAGGTAGGTCAGTGACTGCAAACTTCACTTCTGATAAAAAGACATATTTTATCACCAAAAGCCTAGATTCAACCCACTTTCCTACGCTAGAAGTTTGACTGCAAGTGATTTCCTTGGTTACGGGTGTTTGTTCTCGTGCAACTCCAAGATTGTTAGCGTAGCTAGCACAGGTCTGTGTTGCATTTAATGTAGTTAGAAAAGAGAAGTGTTAGACTCGGAATTGTGACAATTTTGGATATATTGCTGTTGTGTGAAGAAAAAAAAGAAGCTTTTCCGAGATGATGAATAACAACGCTTCATCGGAAATTGTGTTTATTTCAATAAACATATCTAAGACGGACATAAGAAAGCAATCTAACCATGAAAATCAAACAAATACTTTACATCATTTTACCGTAATACATGGGATCTGAAAGTGTCATAAGAGGCTATCATTGGGTTTAAGATGTTTCAAATTGTTATTCTGTACTTCTGGAGATGTTTACTTAGATTTCTTTTTTCTTGTGTCAAGTTTCTGATTCCAAAGTTTCTTTCGAACGCATCATCATTACCTTTTGCTAATAAACATTTGACAGACCTTTTAGACATGACGGCACATGAATCTAGATTGTACTTATCCAAAAGAGGAACATTTCTTTTAAGACGATTGTCCAACAATTTTCCTGTGGAACAAGCACATTCCAGAAGTATAAAAGCTGGTTTCCTGCTTCTGGGTTTCCCCCATCCCTCTGTTACACGTTCTCTACTAATGATTATTGCATAAAGCATTTCTTAATATACGGTTATATGAAATGTAATCAATCCTACGTCAGATTCCAGCATACATTTGAAAAATATATTTTTTGATTATAAAGAAAAAACTATGCAGTGCTATTATAAGTGCCATATAAGTATGGTGGGTTAGCAAAGAAATCTACTCTATTTGGAGTATAATTAGATTTTTTGAATTTGTGTAATATGCTTTAAAATATGTATGGCACAGAGTTCTTCCAAAAAAAAAAAAAAAAAAGACAGATTAATCTCCAAACAATAGTGATTATATAATTTCAAATTTTCACATAGCTGCTGTTGCACTGACTTTAGGCTGTTCAAAATATGTTAACTGATAAAATATTTTCATTTGTGAGCATTGACAAGGTACCTGCCCCTTTTTTGCTAATTGTGTCCCTTTAAATTTTTGTTTTTATGTGATACAGTCATTTCAAGGAGTCCTTCTTAAACCCCAGAGAAACAGTTGGGACTGCTACCCTTAACACTTTTACGAATGTGGGAGTCAGTGGGTGAGAGGTAGCTGTATAGCTTGGAGAGTTTTATTATGCATGTGTTTGGCAGGGGGAAGAAAATAGAGTATGTGGAGAAAACTCATTTGAGCATGTGGAGGACATGCATATTCCACCAAAAAGACCCAGACTGTGGAATGAGCACAGGATCGTCATATTTAGGCAGCGAATATCGTATTGTCTTTCTTTCCAACTAGTTCTAAAACCTGATGATTGTACACCGTTTCACCTGTGGAGTCATAAACATTCACCTGTATGCCCAGCTGAGAAAGACGTGGGGAATCCAGGCCATGGCAAGGCCCAGTTCAGGTAAGCCCAGTGGAATATATTTTATTTTTTTAATTTTAAGTATCTATCTCTCGTTTCTATATGGTGTGTCTTTGTCTGTTTATGTTCAGACCTGGCAGCGTTCAGGGAGATTTTCTCCAAATCCAACAACATTGCCATCATCACAGGAGCAGGAGTGAGTGCTGAGAGTGGAGTTCCAACATTCAGAGGAGCAGGAGGGTACTGGAGAAAATGGCAAGCACAGGTGTGCATCTACTGGTATTGGTCTGGGACAGACAACTTCTACTTCCATAGACCTAAATCAAGTTCAATTAACTCTTTAGTCTGGATTATGTAGGGTTAGCCGTATTGGCCGATCATCAGTTCTATGGTTTTTGATTTGTCATCAGCTTTTTTCGATCAATAGCTTTCCAGGCTTTTTGAAGGTCTTTCAATGTTTTTATTTGTAGTTCTACTTCTCATTTGACCATGTCGGTGTGCTTAGAATAATAATAATAATAAAAAATAGCTGCGTATGTATTATGTTTCATGAAATATTACAATTCCAGTGGTTCAGAAAAATATTAACTTATTAGATTTATTTTGAGGGGAACTGTAATTGTTTAACTCAGACGTTTGATTGTGTTTGGTCTTAATCTAAGACCATTTAAAAAACTGCGCTGTTGTTTTTTTTGGCCAAATTTCAGGAATTGGCCACTCCGACGGCCTTCGCCCACAATCCCTCCCGTGTTTGGGAGTTCTACCACTACCGTCGGGAAGTTATGCTTACCAAGAACCCCAACCCTGCCCACCAGGCCATAGCAGAGTGTGAGGAACGTCTTGGCAAACAGGGCCGAAAAGTTACCGTCATCACGCAGAACATTGACGAACTGCACCGCCGTGCTGGAACAAAAAACCTGTTGGAAATCCATGGTGTGAGGTCTTTTTAGTTGTTTTTTTAACCATTGTGTTTGTTATACTAGGCACATGTATACTCTCCTTAACACTGGACTAATTCAAACTGAATTCTGCAAATCTTTGAATTGGTGACCTGAAACTGTTGTTTTCCTGGTATTAATTAGTCTTTTATTCTCTGTGTGTAAATGCAGGCAGCTTGTTTAAAACACGCTGCATGATGTGTGGTCACGAGGAGGCCAATTACAAGAGCCCCATTTGTTCCGCTCTAGAGGGCAGAGGGTAAGTGCTCATTCTGGTCTGGTTTTGTAATCTCGACTATTTTCCCAAGCGGTGTGAAAATGTGTTTTAAAAGATATCGATCGCAGTCATTTGAGCTTGAAATACCAGAGAAAACGAGGCGTTCTCAATTGGTTGAATGTCAGCCAGCTAAATAACACCCGATGACACAGTGAAAAGGAGAAATTTGACTCAAAACAAATCTCACTCTGAAAGCCATTTTGTCTCTTATCTGACATTTAAAATGGATGTCTGTGATTGAAAACCAATTTCCTATTGTTAAGATTTCAGCTCACCTGCAGAATTAAACTCCGATGCTACAGTTCAAACCAGAACTGTACCAGAGTTGACTTATTTTAGGTCATTTTTGTAGCTGTGGAGTCTGAGCTCCATCGCAGGTTCTACAGGCCTAAATTGGCATGTTGAATATTAAAACCCGGGACTGAATGAAAGACTGAACAAGTCTGGCTTGTTCACAAGAGCTGAAAAAGAAAGTTTACTTTTGTTATACAAGAAATTGCAGCATGAGTTTTAGAAAGCTCGATTTGAGTCGAGCACAAGACTTCTGGAACAAAGTTCTTTAGACAAATTAGTCTAATGTAAAGATGTGATGAAGGCAAAAGTTTAAAAAGGAGAAGAAAACTGGTTACGAAATTGTCTAAAATGGTTAAGTTATGTACATTTTAAAGTTTAGGTGAAAGTTGAGAATGTTTTTTGTATGCATAAATGTGGATTTTAGGAATGCCAGGAACTTGATAAAGTAGCCTCACTCTGAGTAGCACGTACTTGTCTCCTCAGAGCTCCTAACCCTGATGCGGATGATGCCCAGATTCCTGTTGAGGAACTTCCTCGGTACAACACACTCAGACACTTGTACCTCAGTTATTGTTCTCCAACTGAGTTTTGATATAAATTCTGTGTGTTTGTTTTAGATGTGAGCACAGGGGCTGTAATGGCCTTCTGAGACCAGCTGTGGTTTGGTTTGGCGAGACCCTGGATGCAGACATTCTCTCCGATGCAGAGAAAGTCTTGGACAACTGTGACCTATGTCTTGTAGTAAGTGTTTGGGATATTTTGTTGTATAAATAATTTCTGATAAATATTTTTTACATCATTTAACAGCCTTCTCTTCTAAAGTGAGAAAAAAAAACTTTTTCAGCCTCTGTTTTAACTTAACATAATTTTTTGCGTTATTAAGGAAACTGTAAAGGAACTGGTGTAACATTGTAGCATATGTTAAACTCCAGCATCCATTTTTAGAGCTTCACAATTAGTTAATGTTCACTTACACTTTTGCTGAATCCGAGATTGAAAAATCAGACTGAAAGAAACTAAGATGCCAAGAAAAACAACAAATTATCAAATCACCAGGAAAAAAAAAAATCATACTTCCATTGTCCATGATGTTATTTTAGTAAATCTATGTGCTTATTAAATGTTGGTAAATTGCTGTAAGATTTGGCATAATTTCAGCATTTTTATGTCATCTAAAAATGGAGAGGATTAGAAAGTTAGGTATTTTACTCCTGCAAATCCAAGAATATCCTAGTTGTGAAATTTTACTTAAGTAAAAAAAATTATTTGCACATTGTGAAACTGGGACACAAATAAAATTGACTAGAAAATAACACATCATTACGTTATTGTGGAAAATGTGTGTGTTCAGTTTTCATACTATATTTCCGAGAAGTTGGATTTTGTTCTGAATTATTTGGGTTTTTCACCTCTACTGTTAAAATACCTTTTCAGATTCAATTCCCAGTTATCAGTGCTTTTTATACAACTTTATGGAGTAAATACAAAATATCATTATGAATCAATTTAAAAATGTAAAATTGTCCAGAAAGTCTTTTTTTTATATGTTGATTCAGTTAATTGTTCCTCCAGGTTGGCACCTCGTCAGTTGTGTATCCAGCAGCCATGTTTGCTCCTCAGGTGGCAGCCAGAGGTGTCCCTGTCGCTGAATTCAACTTGGAGGACACTCCAGCTACTGAGCGCTTCAAGCAAGTTTTTATTTTGACCTTGACACAAATCTCATGCTTTTTCACTCATGTACGTCAGTCACAGTGACACCTGTCCATCAGTAATTTTTCCTTCTGGTTACAGGTTTCACTTTCATGGCGCTTGTGGGAGCACCTTACCCCCTGCGCTGGCACGCCACGAGAGCGAGGCGAACTGAAAGCAGAACTGTGATTTGCCAAAATAGTGAGACTTGTGTCGGTAATGTGAAGGATCTGGAGAAGAGGACAAAAGGGAGACTTGTTAACAGTATGCACACTAAACAGTGATCTTTACTATTGAGCATGATTTTAATGCGGTGATTTCAGCATCTGTGTTGGCAGGCCTGACTTGTGAAACAGATATTTCTTAATGAATGGCAATTAAAAAGAGAAGTTACTTCTATTGTTGTGACAGCAGGTGTCAGTGTTTAGCTGCTGCTAACTTCCAGAGGTTGTGAGACTGCTAACTGGGATGACAAGAGTCTGAGCTATGGATGTTTAAATTTGGATCACGATGTATTTTGTGCTTTTTTTAATTTTTAATTTTTATTTTGAGGTACCAAAAAAAAGAATATTTAATAAAAACTACTGAACTCAATGTGCCTGTGTATGTGTGTGTAAACCAGCAGCTAAAAAAGAAGTATCTGTAGGTTTAATGCTTCAGTACAAGCTAAGACTTAATCTTGACCCTCTCCCTCTACTTTAACTTCTTTAATCTGAGCATGAGCTATACAGTGGCCAAGTCAAGGTGCACTATTGTGCGGCGTAAACCACAGATATATATTCAATATACCTCAATGTGCATATTAAAACAAACTATTGCGGCTTATAGGAGGGTACAGGGCATGCAATCTTTGTTCCTGTGTTGTGATTCATTGCATTTCTGTTTCAAGATGTTTTTGCTTATGATGGAGACAAGCAGATGAACTCTGTGGCATAGCTAGCAAACATTCTGGATCTGAATCCAGCTGCAAATTTATAGTGGAAAAAAATTTAACAAAGTGGTCCATCCCACAGAGATGATCTGTCATCGGCAAAATGAGAATGTTGAAACCTTATTAATAAACTATGCTGTTTTTCATTACAGAAATTGATGCAAAAGTTCTAATTGTGGCGTTTTATTACATTAGCATGTATTTTGTGACTAAGCAAACTGACTAAACATCTTCCATGAGAAATGATTCCATTTTATTGTCGAGAGTTGTATTTGTGCTGAGGGGAGTGTATCAGACAGATTCTTGGTTTCTAAGTAAAAATCTGATTATATGTGACACTTCTGTGCGTGGGCACAAACCATGCCACAGAGTTCACTTCCAGTTTCACAATATGAACATGAGCACAAGCTAAACTCAGGCTGAGTCCAGCTCTGACAACACACGTTATCCAAATCTGTCTCATCATTATTGTGGTATTCAAGGTAGCGTATAGAACTCGCACTATTTTCTTTTTCTCTGCTTTTACTTGCCCACCTCTCTGTGCTGTGTTGCGTCTCTTCTGTACATCTGCCAGAGTGCTGTGTTTTAGACACCAATCATGCTTCCCTCCCTCCCAAGTTACGCCTCCATCACCTGCTCATTAGATGGAGGATGATGGTCCGATGGTCCCCCATGACTCTGCTCCAAAAATAACAGAGCCAATTTCCCGCCTGTTAGGCGGCGATTTCACACCAATCTGAGATGTACTGCCCAGCACAGCCTTTCGAAGACAAAAAGAAAAAAGGTGCAAAAGTAAAGAAGGCAAGGGCAGACAAAAACATCGGTCATACACAAACAAAGTCTTACTTCTATTAACACATTGTCTTTGTCAGTAAATTTCCATCAATCATTGCACAACATTCAATACTTCGCATGCCAACATTTTAAAAACCCTCCTTCTACACAAAATGAACAAATACTGTACCTTCAATTAAAAAGACAGTCTTGTTTTCATCTCTGACATTAAATCAAACTAATCTTCTCCCTTTTTAGGTCAATTCAGGTCAATTTCTTTAAAATTTTATTTTTTAACTTTCTTCAAATTCAGAAGCTTACATATACTTTTTAGATTATCTGATAGAATTCCCCTTTAAACTATGAAATAGATTAAATGTTTTGGTATTCTTCCACAAATCTCTCATAATAGTTTACTGAAATCTTGACTCATACCTGCTGATAGAGCTGGTAAGCTGCCTTATTGCACAAACCTTCTTAGCATTGCCTATAAAGCATTGTTTTTTTTTTTTTGTCCACACTGTAACTAATTTGATTGTATTTTTAGGGTCATAGTTCACATAGAGGACCTATGTGACCCAAGGTTGAACTTCCTGGTTTCTTGAGATGTTGCTTCAGTAATTCCAAACATCGTTCAATCTTCTTAATGTCATCTATTTTGTAAAGAACACCAGTCTCTCCTTCAGTCCCTCCCACAGCATGACGCTGTCACTTTGGAATGACAGAACAGGGAGGATATTCCTAGGATTGCAAGATTCCCCATTTTTCCTCCAAATGCAACAAAGCTTCCTTGTCCCTGCATGGCTTATTGTTTGCAAACTCCTAGAGATTTTAGAATGTTTTTCCAGCAAACTAATTTGTAGTGGTGACTCAGTCATTTTCACGTGCAAACCAGTAAGAGTTTCCGTTGAGTAGGCCCCATTTGAACCTTCAGATGGAAATGAGATTTTGTCTTAATAAGATGAGTTTGAATTTTTTTTAAGTTGTCATTTTGAACTTGGAAAATTTTAAAAGGTTGAAAAGTTGCCTTGCTATTAATTTCCAACACCCATGCTGACAGGCTCTTGGTGGTGAACTGCAGAGCTGAATCAAGGATGTAAGACTCACTTGAGTGATTTTTAGAGCTCAGTCTTCATTGTGGATGTTTTAATAGAAATGCTTTTTCTATATCTGTAGAATAAGACAGTTCATGCCACAGAGTTCACTTCCAGTAGTTAAAAGAACCTGTTAAAAATGTGCTTCCCGGATGTTGGTTAAAGCTGAAATGCTTTGTTTGACTTCAGCTCGAGGGGAACAAAACACATTGGTGTTAGAAAATATTGCTTGGTGTCTCGAATTAAGAAAGCAGGTGTGCATAGAGCCTTTTCAAATTAATGTGGACTATTTTTGAAGCGATGCCTTTGTTTGCAGCAGTAAAGGTAGTAACAAAATGTTTATGAATTTTGTAGAGCAATTTTTAAACTAACTTCACACACATGCATTTTCCTATAATTTGACTTTTGCCACTGCTGGTAGCACTGTTGGGTTGTGGGGGGTGTCACATCATAATGCAAAGTTGACCCAATTTTGCAACATAGAGCAAGTCAATGTGCCTGAACTGAAAGGGCCATAGGGTGTACTAGTCTGTTCTGTTGTGCTACTTCTAATTCCAGTTTAATTGTACTGTCACTACATTTAAAGCTCAGCTTAGATGTGTATTTGTACAAACTAGTCTTGGAAGAACTGTTCTGCAAGATAAATTTGATTTATGACATAGGAAACAAGCAAAAGTGCTTCTATGTGGGTGTTGTAAAGTAAGCACATTTTAAAGTCTGGATTAAGGAATATTTTGAAGTTTTGTTTTGAGGCTTTGTTTCCATGAAAATAAATAAATAAATAAATAAATAAATAAATAAATAAATAAATAAATAAATAAATAAATAAATAAATAAATAAATAAATAAATAAAAAATAGGCTGTGGACACTGAAATTGATTTAGCCAAAAAGTTGATGGAGCGAAGTCTGAGGCATTAGTGTCATTACCGATGTAATGTCAGGTGTTGGGCTGATCTTTGGAGTCTGTTTTTAACTCTGCGCATGTGTGTGTGCAGGGGTGGGGATGCGTGTGTGTGTGTGTGTGTGTGTGTGTTATGTGTTTAGGTTGTAATTTTGTTTTTATACTATTAAGGGCCAGTTTAACTCTTCCTGGCAGTTAAGGCCTGACATATAATAAATACCAAAATATTTGCTCTTAATTTTTTTTTACATTGTTTTCAAGTAGTCAGAAGGCTTTCTAAAGAGTTTTCAAAAATCATTTTGGACTTTTACTGCTTTTGCACCTATTGTCCTTCCAAATGATGGTCAGAGTACATTGTGTTCTCCTTGCATAAAACACTGTAGAAGGAGCCCAAGGGGAGGACAAAGGTAGAGCCAAGCCTAAACAAAAACTGTCTACAGCAGATCAACAGTATCTGAAAAGTGTTATCTTTAAAATGAGTTGCAACCATATATCATACTACGCTTTTTAAGTTTTGTTTGGGAATTCAGCTTCCCCAAAAACCGGCAAGACAGTTTTTAATTGGTTATATAGTAGGTGTTTATGTAATATATTCCTAAAGCTTGATGCTGCCAAATCCCTTTTTCACTATGAAGATGGTGTTTTTCAGGAGGATTGTATTAGTGCAGTGGTGCCCAAAGTCTGTCCTCGAGGACCAGCATCCTGCATGTTTTAGTTCTCTCCCTGGAGGTAGTAACGCCCTTCTCAGCATGTCAATGTTCTTCTTACCTTCTAATTTGCCATCATTTCATCCAGGTGGGTTAAACCAGGGAGAGAACTAAAACATGCAGGATGCCGGCCCTTGAGGACTGACTTTCGGCACTGCTGTGCTAGTGTTTTATATGAAGCACACAAAAATAGGGAAATGTAACCAGAGTAATGCACCGTGTCAGAAACGATAAAAGACTTTAATAGTGCCTGGAAAAAAATGTCTAAGACCGCTTTCAATTCAAATTTTTTTTTTTTTAAAACCAAATAATTGGTATCACACAATATCGTATTTATGTTCTTCAAGAAGTCAGGTATAGAAGTTAAAGTCGCTCAGAGCTGACCCAAGTGTGGCAGTGAAAAGAGGAATTACAGCATCCTGTCCTCCTGGGCCAAGGCCGGATCAAGATTGCGGTAAATATCTACGTCAGTGTCACTGTGTCACCAACCCCAGCTCCAGTATGTTTATATTTCTTCCTACTGTAGCCCCTTCTTCGAATTCAGTTTTATAAGCTGACTGCCCACATTTTACCTCTAATGAACACAGGCTATGTATTTCTGGGTGGCTGCAGGGTTTGAAAGAAGGAAACAGTGTATCTGTTTTTCCTGAGGTTTGTATGCTTTATTTTGCACAAACATTTGCAAATAATAAATAACTATTTGTTTAGGATTAGCACCTGTAAACACATGTTTGACTTCCTGTGTTCTTGTCGATGAAATGGTAATTAAAACGGGAAAAAATAGGATGCATACTAATTATAGACCAAGAATGAGGTTGCAGAGATATAAAACACAATTATTAAAGCAAATAACTCTACAAGGATTTTTTGTGCTATTTTAATCAGTGCAGATCCTGATTTTCTAACATCCCAAAGGACGAAGCTAATGCAAACACCTCAGGTTAACCGAATAGACTAACTAGATTAAATGCACAGTGTCCATGAGTGTGCGTATGAATAATTTGTCTCCGTGTAAATTCTCTGCAAGCCAACAGAAATTCCAATTAGAGAATATTTTTCCTGCAAACTGGAGCATCATGTTTTATTTAGTTATTTGGCAAACTGTGAAAGTGAATTTACTTTGAGCCTGAAGTCCAAATGTGCCCGCCCCATGTTCAGCAAATATACCTGCTGCTTTCAGCGCCATAGATTTTTCATTCACACCCAGAAAAATGTATACTTTATTCATTCTGTGGAGAAAATAAAACTAAAGCAAGACCTTCTGTGGTTTTACTGTGCAGGATTTATTCAAGACAAGTGTTCACAAAGGAGGAGTTGTTCTCAGGATATTTATGGAAAGATCTTGTTAAAAATGAATCAAATCATAAAGGGGAACAATTCATGCACCTTAAGTGTTGCATTTAATCATGATAAGCTTGATCACATCCCCTTACTCTTCTGATGGTTTAAATCGCAACAATCACAACCACATATTTTATTCCAGTCATAGTTAACCTCATATAAACACATGTTTTCTTACATATTTGTTAAAACTGTCAATCATGATTGTATCACACATGTTGTCACTTCACCTATTCCTTCTCTGTATGTCAAAGAAACAGGACCTGAGCCTGTGAACAGGCAGGAGAGTTCGCTTTAAATAAGTAGGGTTTGTTTTATTATTCAGCGTAATCTGTAACAAATAGGCGTGTGCGCGCACGTGCTTTCCACACACACACGCACACACGAGGTATGCGCGTTGGACCTTGTGTCAGGTGTGTCGTGCAACGTTGCTGTTTCTGTGTGCCATGTGCTTCTTGCGCATGTTATCTGCATTTTTGTGGATCAGGTGTGTCTTGTGCTAATTTTGTGCGCCACGCGCATGACGCGCACTGGGGAATTTGTTGGGTTCTTGTGGGTCAGGTGCGATGATGGCTTTTGTGCGTGCCGTCCGATATTATCCCCCAGGCGTCCCTGGCCTAACGCATTGCACTGCCTCTCCCCTCTCGCTTTCGTTTGTCGCTCTCAATAACACTTCAGTCTCACTCTTCAGCTTGTGCTGTCCTCTTTATCATGCAGCAGCACAGCCATTCGAAACCCGTTGGTAAAACGCCGTGTTCAAAGTATCAGAAATGTAGTCCGGAAATTACCGTAAGTATTTGGTGTCCTACTATCAAACAAACAAACAAAGAATCAAATAAATAAACAAGCAAGCAAGCAAGCATAGTTAGCTCAGTTCCATTTAGCTCAGTTCCATTTGAACCTAAACTGGTGTGCTTTGGTAAAGTGAGACAACTTTTGAGCTGTTGTTGGGTCTGGCATGACACAAAGGATGAGTTAGTGGAAACTCACCTTATGATTTGTGATGCTGTGTGAGAGATCTCTGGTAGAGGCTTTTCAGGCAGAAATCAAGAATATCAAAGTACTCTCTATCATAAATTAATGCTTTTCACTTTGTTATCAGAAATGCAATTTTATCTCACTGATTATTATGATCTATTCAGAAAGTTGGAAAAAAAGTCTTACGGGAACTCAAAAATATACATTTATGTAAGTATGCCTCAAACTTGACATATAAGTATGTCTGAATAAAATAACCATATCATGTCAGCTATTGAACAAAAACAATATTTCTTTCCATGCTTTATGCAGTTACAGCTCCATACTCACTTATTTTTTTTTAAACAATTGTATGTAGAAGAATGTAATAAGGAAATTATGTCATTTACTGCTGCATTATTTTATAAAATAGTTGGTTAATAAAAGCGTATATTTGCCTAAAATTATTGACCTATATTTTTTCAGAATCATAATAAACTAACTGGAGATAATCACTGAGTTTTTTTGAAACTCAGCCCACTTTCACTTGTGCAGGTAAGGTATCTGAAGTTGAATCACCAAATTAATCCACACTTAAATTTTTCTTCCCTTTACCTAAGGGGTCATACAGTCTTCCTACAATTTCAGTGGGAATCTTGCAATAAAAATTTTATTTGATGTGGGACGGAAAAACATTCAGATATAAATAAAGGAAAGACTAATTTAGGCAAATTTGGGACAGTGTTACTTTTTAACAACACAATCTGTAAGATGCCAGCTGAATAAGACTCTAAAACACTTTGTGTTGTGACTGCAGAAGTTCAGACTGATGTCAACAAGTATGATTGCCAGAAATGCTCCAGGGTCTTCAGTCAGACATGATGTCAACACATGGAGTTACATTCAGATTAAATGAAAGAACTGTGCATGTGTCTTTAAGAATCCATGTGCTTTTTCTCTCAACTCGACATTTCTTTCCTTATGTCTATAGTTCACATGATTTCTTCATTTCCAAGGAGTCAGTGACCGCTGTTGACAGGTCACTTCAGGCTGTGTTATTCCTGTCAGGGAAGATCAACCATGATTACCGAGTCTGCATTAATGGAGCAGTTTTGGCTTAAAACTTGCTATGCACCGTAATTAACTGTGTTCAAATAAATATTTTCAAAACACATGTGAATCCAGGGAAGCACTTTATTGTTGCAAGCACTTCTGTCACTGTTTTCACAGGAGGCCAGCAGGTCTTGTGCAACAGAAGAAAACTTTCAGAGCAGTCACTTTTTCTGTGATTTCTAATTGACTGAACAGGAGGGGAAAAATAAAACAAAACAAAGGCATTTTGATTTCATTTCATAACTCTTTACTGCATTTACAGCATAATTGACCAACTCCTGATTTGCGTTGCGTTTGCTGAATTTACAAAGCCAAAAAGGTCGATTTCATTTAAAATTTTTGCACTAGAACCCCTTAGATTGGGTATTGCTTGGGAATTCTTTTGCAGCATCCTTGTTCGTGCATTTACCAAATTTATACATTACAATTCATCACAAGTCATTTTCTGCACTGTCAAGATTAGTCCTATTTGTGATTCAATAATAATGAGCAGTATGTGTTAGCATGTGTGAGCATAGACATTTTTAAAATTCTTTATTATGTCATTGTTTAAGAGATTCTAATATGTCCACTGTCTTTCAGGACTAGTTGCACAAAAGTTAATCAGAAAACCATTGAGCTGTAACAAATGAGATTTTCAGTTTAACAAATAATTAGCTTTCACAGAGCAAGTTTTTGTCATTTTTTAAAAATGACATTCAAATGTAATTTCTAAAAACTCTCCCACAAACACAGTCCAATTCTCAGTCATTGAATAGACTGACTTATAAATAAAATATAACTGAGTTGAAACAACAAAACCAGACATTATTGGGGTCTTGATTATAAAATCTACCGCTATAATTGTATACCTATATCAGAGCAATGAGAAATAACCGTGAGATTCTCAAACAATAGCATTGTTCATAACAAATAGGATTAAGTATTCACTTCAAATCATTGAAAAACCTTGTTTGTTGTTTCTGTTTTACATTTTAAAATTCAAATCTCATGATTGCAGAATACTTTACATACATTTATTAGTAAATTTAATTTCATCCGCACCGTGAGTAAGACTCATTGTTACTCTTGGATTTATAGAAAAATCTCTGTTCCATCTAGAAGACAGAGAAAAATGTTTTTCTATTTCTTTGTGAAACTTTTGTAGTTTTGCTTGTTTTTGGTGAAGAATAGTATATAAAAACCAAAACATGACACAAAAAAGGTGAAGGGCTTGTTAGTATTGTATTGTTAAAACTGTTAGAGGATAAAAAGTTGAGAACTATGGATAGATGTTGGAGCTGACGCCCCTGGCAGAGGAATGTTGTCCCCTGATTTCTGTTTGATGAATAAAACAGCATCAGCAACAGGAAGATTGAAGATTTGCACATTTTCAGCCATGTTTTAAGATTCACCACACAGCAAGCATTTTACTGATTGGTGCTGAGTAATATGCTGGTAATCAGGCTCTCAGTGGTGTGTTTGTGTTGTCTTTTTCATTCCTATTTCTATTAATATTCTTGTACCTTCTGTCATGGCGCGTGTGTTTATACCTGCTGAATACGTCTGCATGCAAGCATATAGATATATGCTATTTCTGTATGCTCGGCAGGGTTTAACTGAATTAAGATGACTGAGGCTGGTGCTCTTCCCAATCGCCCCAGATTGGGTTTTGGAGTGAAAATCCTCCAGGGAAGCACTAATCCCTGACTGTCGGGAGTAATTTTTATTCCGTAAGCAAAGCTTTCGCTCTCCATCTCTATCTCTCTCTTGCTTGCTTGCTTCCTCTCATGCTCCATCGCTCTATTTATAGCCCTCTTAAGCTGCTCTGCGTTCCACTGTTTACATTTAGAACCCCAGTCTTTAGGTATAGACCTCAGTCCCTTCTTCTCTTTCCCTCACTCCTACTTGTCCTCTGGTTTTTCAGCAAAAGAATACAAAAAGATATCTCCAGATATGTAAAGAATGATGAATATGGTGAGTAGGAAGAGGTGAATGGATAGAGGTAAATGAAAGTGAAAGAAAGTGGAAGAAAGACAAAGACAAGAAAGATGTGAAGTGACAAGTAGATTCGAATGAGTATTCCAGGCAGTCAGTCTCTATCAGAAGACAGATTGTAATAGAAAAATCGCTTGGGAACAGGGGTGTAGAAAATGAATAAATTGTGGAAAAACAGGAATAGTAAGATCCAGATTTCTTTTCTCCCCACCCCCAAATGACTGAACAGTTGATTATGCCCTCTGATGTTCCATTAATTTTTTCTACAGAAGTTTATAGTTTAATGTAGCAAGAACTAGTTGTCCCCAATTCAGTGTTTCACAAGGGTTGATGTTCTGTAGGTTTCAAATGTTTCCTGTTTGATCTCATCTGGGTAAAACAAACTGCCTCATTAAAAGGCCGAGGAATATTGTTTATATATTTTTTTACTTTCTCCAGAGTTCCTGAAGAGTTAAAAATATAACTGATCTATCTTGCATGATGAAGATTAACAGCGCTTAAATACTAAAATATGAAATAGAATTTTTTTTTATTATAACTTAAAATCCAGTCAATTTTGGTCAGTGTCAGACTTTTTTATAAAACAACAGAGCTTTTGCATCGCATGTTTTTTTTCATTAACATGCAAAAACTTATGCGACAGACTGGTGACCTGTCCAGGGTGTACCCTGCCTCTTGCCTGGAATGTTATCTGGAGATAGGCACCAGCACCTCTTGACCCCTCTAAGGGACAAGGGTGTAAAGAAAATGGATGGATGCAAAAATTCAATTCCTGAAGCTGACAGGTTACTTCTTCCAGGGCTATCTGGAAATGTACTGTAACATTCTCTCATACTTGTGAGTTACTTTCTCATAATTTACAGAACTTTCTCTGAAGTTTATACTTTATTCCAACTGGAACTTGCAGGTTACTTTGAGGAAAAAGGTGAATTTCAAGATGGCATGTGAACTCTAAATTTGGAATAGCAACATGTAAATAAAAGGAGGTAATTAGTAAATTCTGGAAGGTTTCAGAAACTAACCATGAAGACCTGGATTGTAAGTTATAAATTACTGGAATGTTGCCTGTACGTTCATGGGGAAATAGATGATCAGTTCCAGGGAGAGTATGGTAACCGGTATGTTTCTTTAGTCTGTTAGTTCCAGAAAATTCCAGAAGATACTGTCAGGTATCTGTACTTTCAGAGAGTATTGGCGCTTAATCTGTAAATTTATACACAATCAAGAAAATTCTTGGAAATTTTAGAATGTTCCAGAAAGTATCCTGGAAGTTTGAGAACAACTATATTGAGAGTGCTGGACAGTTATGAAATGTAATTAGGAAATTATATAAAAATAATTTCAGAAAGCTCCCGAAGATAAACTTTTACATTTCAGTGAAAATAACCTTCAAGTTCTGGAAAGTCCTGCAATGTACCATTCTTCTAGATGATAAGTCAAATTTTTTCCATATTTTGAGGAGTCATGTGTTGCAGCCAGGTGTGACTTATGTTTTTTCTACTTCATGATGCATGAAGTAGAAAACCCCTCTCCGTTCGCACACAGCATGTTCGTGGAGAACGTGGTGCTAAATGACTTGCAGACGACCTGATTCTGGGTCAGTGTTTCGTACGTGGCAGAGCAGCTCCCTCGCTGCGATCCATTGAGAGTCGATCCAACCTTTTGTCGGCCGACCTCCGGGGCCTCCCTCCCTCCTCTTCTGGATCTCCGCCTTATACTCCGCCTGGAGTATAAATGCAATTTATACTCCAGAGCAACTGATAGATTGGAAAATATAGTAATACAAAGGTTTTATAAAAGATTTCCCTAAAACTGCAAAATTTTTAGTTCTGTACAGTTCTGAAATATAATATTCAAGTTATTTATAGGTATCCACAGAAAGAAAACTTTAAATTCCAGGGACAGAATACCACAAAGCTTAAAGTTCTCTAAAAGTGACTTGTAAACTTCCATAAATTTCTGCGAGAATAGCTGGTTACTTTCAGTAGATAATCTTGAATACAACCTCGATGCTCAAATGTTTTTACAGAATGAGAGTATGCTATGCAGTTTAAGCAGTTTCATAATATCCAATGTAATTATGTGATTTTCTTAAACATCCCCTGGTAGGTTTAGAAGCAGATGCATTGGCATATTCGAATATGTAAGTGAAACCTCCCCCCCATCTCACCAATTTGTGTATTTTAAAATCCAATGGTGTGCTGTTTTTATGGATTGTGATGCTGTATTCTAAATGCAAAAATTGGAAACAGATAACGTGTTCCTTGATACACAATATCAGGTCTTGCATGTTTGAGCTTTTTGAGATTTGCTCATGATCCTTTTAAATTAATTTTAAATATCCCCTCAAAAGATGAAGCTAAAAATAGAATACCCCAAAGGAAATGCTTCAGCTTAAACCTGAACATTATATTGTACATTATGTATTTATTTCTTCCAGCGCATGTGCTTTTTTTTTTCTCCTGTGGAGGTCAGCTTGCCCCCTTCAGCTGAGGAGCAGCACTTTGAGGCAGCAGCTAACATTTAGCTCATTATGTAAATGCTAATCATTAGTTGTAGCACAGACCCTGGGGCTTTGGAGGCGCTCAGACATGACCAAGGCTGGCAAAGCAAAGCAGCGAGCAGAATTAACAATTCTAATACATAAACAAACTGATTTACGAATTGGGATGATCCACATTTCTGAATAGCTTTATTTTTAGAGTGTAGTAAAGCAGCAATGATGTAAACTGGCAATGTCATTGAACGTGATGGAGCAGTCTTGTCCTCTGTGTATTTTTGCTCTCAGCTGAGGCACGTTTCCACTTGTGCTTCCTGCCCGGTGTCAATAACATAATCAGATGTGGTGTTCACAGTTGCTCTACCTGTGAGCCGTTCTCTGTCCTCCTGTGTACATGTGGGGTGGAAAAAATACATCAGCATATGGTATTTGAAATAAACCCTTTAATCTTCAAATTGAAATGAGATTATAGATTGCTAAGAAGAACACCAATAAGGATGATTACGATTCAGATAAATCTTATTAATGAGGGAACCTCATAGCACAGAGCTCAGTTTATTTATTTCAATATTATTCTGCCTTTAAAATTAATATACTTTTAACATGATGCTATTAAACTTATAGATTGCTTTCTGGAAAATTTCTTCTCTGAAGAAGTTGCTTTAATTAAAAGTAAGACTTTATCCATTTTTTCAATATTAACTGCTAATTCAATTTTTTTTGTGACTGCATCTAAAATTACAGAAAATTTAAGTTTTTTTAATGTGACTTCATGTGCAAATTGATTTGTATAAATATATATAATCTGACATATGTAAGCATAAAAATATCTGCGTTATTTCATTGTGATCAGAGTTACGTGCTTTAACCACACTGTATATTTGCAGTTTATCTGGAGCACCATGTGCGCCCACACATTAGTTCCTATACTGTGAGCTGTGATCTGCAGCCATTGATTTGGATCAATAATTCACACCACCTCTTTAATATTTGATGAGTGGAGCTACAGACAGTGAAGTATAAGAGCCAATGTTTTGGCCAATGCACAGGAAGCTCCTGCGAACAGTGACTATTTGTAATTTTGTTCATGAATCTATTCTTTTGGACTGACACTGTTTCGCAACACAACCAACTCAATGCTGAATATCTGCTTTACTGCAAAGTATCAGCTCTTCCACGCAATACTTTCTGGAAAGTACCTTCATGAAATTTGTACGGTCTGTTTTATGAAGTGTACAGACTTTCCAAACTTTTATATTATTATATTAGAAAAAGCATTACTAAAAGCCTCTGCCCCACAGACCACTGAATTATGTTTTCCTTTTGTGCATCCCAGATATTTTTTTGTTTATGTTTTTATGACAAAGATGAGCAGAGAAATTGTAGCTACATGCTGTTTTCTTAAACCGTCCTGTAGATAAGTTGCCAAAAGAATGGGACAGATGCCTTTAATTTACATGATCGAAAATTTTCTCAGATAATGTACCAAAGCAGAATCAAAGGGAGGCATTATGCATTTGCTTTTTTCATCACTTCTGCCTTCTATATGTCTTTACAACAAGGTTTCTCTATTATGCACTTTACAGCTGTTCTTTGGAGTGTTGGATGGGGAAGTATTTTGTATGAGAAGCTCAGCAGACAGGCAGGGAGGTGTTTTCTGTGAGACGAAAACTTGGCTGGAGCTCCAAGGAGGAGCTACAGTGGAAATAGGCGTTGCTTTGTGACAGCAACCGTTTTGGGACCTCTGAATGTCCACCAGGGGAAATTCAATCAGAGGATTTCTCAAAAATGCATGAAAAAAAAAATCAAAGAAACATTCCAGATATGTTTTTGATGAGGCAGTACCATTATAAATTGATAGACCTCAAAAAGTTAACATAAGCTCCCCTTACTCCCTTACAAGAGTAAGAGAGTCTAAAGAGGCATCTGCTGTTTTCTTTTCATCAATATGAAGGCCAAGAACATTTGTAATCTCTTGTACTTCAGCATCAACATGTTTTTGCAAATTATATACTCTGTCAGGATTGTCACATCTTCAACCTGAGGGTGGGGGTACATAAAGTCATTATACATGTGCTGTGGGATGTGATTGAGACATTTGTGCTTTTCACAGGCTGCACCGTGATGAGGAGTGAGAGCAAAATCAATTTACCTGCCACTTGAGAGAAAACCTAATCCTGCTTTGTAGTCCACAGTGACTTTGCAGACTCCTAAAAGCAACAGGATAATAGAAAGTCATTAGATCAACAGCAGTTACTCCACAGGGAATTAATATAGTCATTCTCTAACTTGTGGTTTGGCATAATTTGGTCAATGTGACTTGGTGGTGTCACTGGAGCTAAAGAGTCTCTATTTTACTTAGCATGGAGAAGAACAGATTGTTTTGGATTTTGGTGTACCTTGGTGAATAGATTTTTGTAAACAAAAAGATGAAATGATCTCTAATTATATCACCCTATGACCACATTCAGATCTTCATAATGTAGAACTCCCCTCACAAGCACTTGGAAAAAATAACACAAAATCCACACACAATCCAGGAGGCTTTTGTCAATTTTCACAGATGCAACTGCTTCCATATGGAAGGCTCTTGAAACTGTACACGGGTGCACAAATGTATATGCCTGCACACAAGTACGTGTGTGAATTTAAATGATAGCAGTATTGGAAATATTTCAAGCTTCCCTCCGATGTCTCTGTTAAGAGAGATGAGAGGCGATGACATATAGAATTAAAAATATCTCTCAATAACACTCCCACCCGCTCACAACAACACAAGAGCCCCCAACCACACACACACACACACACCACCACGCACACAAACACACAACATACTTTAACTCTGCTTCTGAATGCATTTTCTTTCTGTGTTTTTAATCCCCATCCTATGCATCAGAATACACATTTAATCTTTCAGCAGACGTGATGCTTTAAAGAACCCCCCAAAAAACTATGAAAGATATATTTTCATAAAAATGTTTTATTTGAACAAACTTTTATTTTTCAGTTTTATTTAAACTCTACTTGTCTCCACTTACAGATGATACATTCATTTTGTGTTTCAGAATAATTATTATCACAATAGAGTTAATGAGGTTTTCAGCAGTTTCATTAGCATTTATGCATATAAAAGGAGGTTTTTGTGTTCATCTGTTTCAGTTCCTCACAGGTGAAGCATGGAGCTAATTGTGTTTGCAGGAAGCAGGTTTATTCATGAATGCAAACAACACCATGGCTGCGAAAGTAGCTTCCTTAGCTCTGACGGAGAGCATCTATTCTTGAATGAACTAAAGAGAGCAGTTCTTCCTGCCAACTGGCTCACACTGCACACAAAATCCAGGTTACAGGGTCTATGAGCAGCAAACCACTTGACTGTGATAACTCTGCTGATTAATCAGGGGTGCAGTCATCATGCTGCATGGTTTGAGACAACCGGTTATGTCAATCGCATGTTTTACATTTCATCAAATTTGTGTTTGAGATTCTCTTGTGTTTAGCTTGTTTTTATCCATTTTCTTTAAAATACACAAGAAAAAAAAAAAACAAAAAAACTGAAAAGTAGAAGAAATGATCCTATATTCAGAGCTATTCAGCTGAGCTTATTGGTGTAACACCAATTCACGACAGATGACTTGACAAGGTACCTGACAAGTACTTTGTGCTGTATAATCTGAATCTAGGACCTTCTTCCTGCAAGGCAACGGTGCTTCCAAATGTGCCACTGTACAGCTACACTGCTGTGTACTTAAGAAAGAAAAGAAAACAAACAAAAAAAACCCCCAATAAAACAGTTATTTATTGTGCATGGTAAGTGAGTGAACAAGACAAGTCCAATCTTGTTGTATGCGCTTGCCTGCTGCGTGAAGGTGCCAGTGGTCTGTGTGGTCTGGTCACCTGTGAAGTGTCATCTTCACTTTGCCTTGCGTCATGTCAGAGCCTCAATTTGGAGAAAATGTCAGTGAGCACAATGAGGCAGCAGGGCTGGGCAGGGCGCCCATGACACTGTGGCACCAAAGAGGGAAACAGACACTCATCATCTCCAAAAAAAGAGGAAAAAAATCCACCTGACATGCAAGAGAGGAAAGTGTGTATGGGTGTGTGTGTGTGTGTGTGTGAGAGAGAGAGAGAGAGAGGCGAAAGTAAAAAAGAATACCAACAAAGACTGAGAGCTGGGCTGCCAGATTGGGAAACACCTCAGCAGTGTATCAGCCACAACTTACTGCCTCTGTTGCCATGGCAATGGGGGGATTGTCAGGGATCCTGAAGGGAGGGGTGCTCCAAAAAATCTGCATCTGTCACTTTTGTAGTCACAGAAATGAAGCCAATCTAAAACTTAAAGAGAAACCTATCTGAGGCATATTCACCTACACAGGTAGGGAGGACGCTTTGAATGGGATGTGGTGAAAAGTGATCTGAAAACAACCCAGACAAATTAAAGATCATGGAAGGTCTCATGCCACGATAGTAGCAGCTTGTCAAAAGAATGTCTGGTTGTATTTTGTTAGTTTCTATGTTTTTTCTTCTGAACTATTTTTCTATGAAAACAGGATGTATGACTAATGAGCCAGTTCAATGCTGTGAAGCTCACCAGAAATCGCCTGCGCTGCAAACAAACGTCCTCCACCACGACAACAGAAGTGCCAAGCTGAACGAGATGGCTGTCAATGTTAAGTCAATTTTTGAACGCATGGCCAATGCAGACTAAAAGACCTTTTTCATTTCCTCTGCTATCATCGCTAAAACTTCAGGCAGACTACTATTACAAAATAGCGCAGAAAATCAGAGTTCACAACTCTTCCTTTTGTTCCCTGATTGATTGAAGTTCAATCAGACAAATCGAGTTCAATAGATGAATCCAAGATGGAGCACCGAAGGAAGATGAGAATCGCTAATCAAGAATGGAGCATTTTGGGGTTTTGTTGCCAACAGTTTCCCCAGGCGGCATTCCAGAATGCTGATGAATAAAAGCAAGTCTTGTGCTTTTTCTTTTGTAATTATGGACTTGTTCAAATCTGGAATCTACATAGTCAATGCTAGGCAGTACATTGTTAAATTTGTTGCATGAAACTTCATTAGTTAATTCTTCAGGATGATCTCTTGAGGTGTAAAACAAAGTCTGCGGCCTCATTTCCATTTCTTCAACTGAATGTCTTAATTGTTTGATTGGTGTCTAGTTTCATCCCAGTTTAATTTGCCTTTTAGCATTAGTAGGACTTTGGCTTCTTGTACTTACCTTCAGTGTAAAATGTATAACTTGACAGTAATACATTTTACCATGAACATTTGATCCAACTTTTACGCCTGAAGCTGTTGAGCATAAAAAGGCTTATTATATAGCAATTGAGTCAGCATAACTGAAATACTATGCATTTGTGGTAAAATTTTGACATTTTCATACGTTTCAAATTAGTTCAAAATGGGTAGTTAAATGTAATTAGCTCCACTCAGGTAGATGTCAAATTGTCTCTATTCTATTGATTTTTTAAGTCCACTTCATAATGATTGAAAGCGAGGAAAAAATATTGGATATTGACCAGATAGTAATAGAGTTGTGTTCACTATAGTAATTGCATGAAGAGATATTTCGTTTTAACAGTCCCAGAGTGCCTCGCATCTACTGACTTGAAGCATCGATGAGGTGGCTCATTGATTTCTTCAGACATCCAAGCAATCTAACCCACATGTGCAAAGGTAAACAAGGTCAATAGTGTGACCATCAAAACCACTACATCTGTCTTCTAAAGATGAGGGGTTCATTGATTTTTAAAAGCTTTGATTGCCTTTTTGTCTGATCTGATGGTTGAAGACACAAAAAAGTATGTGCTGATGGAGGAATATGCTGCATCTTTATGGTGCAAAGGCTATAAAAGGAATTCCGTTAATTCTTATATATATATATATATATATATATATAATAATTCCCTTCTCACCCACCGCGGGTGGTGATTCTTCTTCCTCTTAGCTCGGGTCCTCTACCAGAGGCCTGGGAGCTTGAGGGTTCTGCGCAGTATCTTGGCTGTGCCTAGGACTGCACATTTCTGGACTGAGATGTCTGATGTTGTTCCTGGGATCTGTTGTAGCCACTGTTCCAGTTTGG
Source organism: Gambusia affinis (assembly GCF_019740435.1). Taxonomy (NCBI): domain Eukaryota; kingdom Metazoa; phylum Chordata; class Actinopteri; order Cyprinodontiformes; family Poeciliidae; genus Gambusia; species Gambusia affinis. The sequence continues at coordinate 20,407,138 of NC_057877.1, read as the reverse complement.
GGTGACTGCCCCGAGGGTCCCGATGACCACAGGCACCACTGTGGTCTTCACCTTCCAGGCCCTCTCCAGTTCCTCCCTTAGGCCCTGGTATTTCTCTAGTTTTTCATGCTCCTTTTTCCTGATGTTGCAGTCACTTGGTATTGCCACATCCACCACGACGGCTTTCCTCTGTTGTTTATCCACCACGACTATGTCTGGTTGGTTCGCCCTCACCATTTTGTCTGTCTGGATCTGGAAGTCCCACAGGATCTTAGCTCGGTCATTCTCCACTACCTTCGGGGGTGTTTCCCACTTTGATCTTGGGGGTTCCAGTCCATATTCTGCACAGATGTTTCTGTACACTATGCCTGCCACTTGGTTGTGTCGTTCCATGTATTCTTTCCCTGCCAGTATCTTGCACCCTGCTGTTATGTGTTGGACTGTCTCAGGGGCCTCCTTGCACAACCTACACCTTGGGTCTTGTCTGGTGTGGTAGATCTGGGCCTCAATTGCTCTGGTGTTTAGGGCCTGTTCCTGGGCGGCCATGATGAGGCCTCTGTGCTGTCCTTCAGTCCAGCTTTTTCCAGCCATTGGTAGGACTTTCTGATGTCAGCCACTTGTTGTTGCGGTGGTACATCCCATGCAGGGCTTGTCCTCCCATGATGGTTCCTCCGGCACCTCAGGTTCTGTTCCCCATTGTTTGAGACATTCACTGAGCACATTGTCTGTTGAGGCTTTGTCCCTGATGTATCTATGGATCTTGGATGTCTCGTCTTGGATAGTGGTTCTCACACTCACTAGTCCTCTGCCTCCTTCTTTGCGGTTCGTGTAGAGTCTCAGTGTGCTGGATTTGGGGTGGAACCCTCCGTGCATTGTTAGTAGTTTCCGGGTCTTAACATCTGTGGCCTGTATCTCCTCCTTTGGCCAGCTAATTATTCCTGCAGGGTACCTGATTACTGGTAGGGCATAGCTGTTTATTGCACGGATCTTGTTCTTGCCATTGAGCTGGCTTCTCAGGACTTGTCTTATTAGATTGGAGGTATTTGGTTTTGTTTTTTTTTGTATATATATATATATATATATATATATATATATATATATATATATAGATATATATATATATATATATATATATATATATATATATATATATTAGAAGTTTCCACTTGACAAAGGGAATACATATCCATGCAGGATGATTGATGTTTTTAGTGGTACAGGTAATTGTGAACTGTTTGAGAACAAGCTTGAACTAAATACTGGAGAATCTGACCTTACATAAGCTCCGAGGTCTAATATGGTGATAAAAGGAGCACAAACACAAATTAAAAAAGCTTTGTGTATGCTGGAGATTGTGGCTGATCGTTAAGAGGTGGAAGCACAGATAAATATGTGGATCAATAAATGCTTGTGTAAGGAGTCATTTTACTCCCTTACTCTTTGTGTAAGGAGTAAGAGAGTTACTCATCAATCTGGAATCATGTTTCAACTATGTATCAGTACCATTTCACACTAAGGTTCAGATTTTGCCGCGTTTATCTATGACGGGGGAAATTAATTTAACTCTCACATATCAACAGGGCACACTACAGTGAAATGCTAAGAGCAAGGTTGCGTAATTTCAAATATGCAAAACGTACCCTCCACCATAACGGAGCAGCACATTTTGGGATGCACGTCATCATTCATACATGCGCTGTTTTTTTTTTTCTTATCATTCAAACCTCCCTCTGGGCTCAACCTCCGCTGGGGTTGTTTCCGTTAATTCTTTATTTGCTAGAAGGATTTTACTCTGCAGTGAAATGTCTGACTGTGTTTGGGGGGAAGGAGGGCTAGAGAGATGTGGGAAAGACCAAATTGTTGCTATATTGGACCATCCACCGGTGCAGCTGGTCTATTTTTAGCCGGGGACTACATCAGCTATGACTGCAGACACTGAGAGGGGAAATCACCAGCGCTGCTGCTGTCTTCATCCAACCACTGACCCTTCACTGAAGCAAATCAAAGAGCAACAAGGGAGACGAAATATTATGCTTTAAAGGAGGAAGATAATAAAATGTGCTTCTTAAACAATTTTTGTGAAGGAGAATATTTTGCTTTGCTCTTTTGGAGAAGTGTTTTGGTAATTAAATCTGATTTAAGTTAACTTGGAGCGCCTTGCCTCAGCCCCATCTGAGGCAAGGCAGGTGGTCTGTGCGCGCCGAGAGAAATAAAGAGGGAGAGGGAGAGAGAGAAACAGGGAGAGAGAGAGGGAGAGTGGCACAGTAGTCGGGTTGCACATCAACAACCATCAACCTGTGGATAGAGCGCGCGCGACGCGCCATAGCCACCCTCTCCTCCTCTGACTCCGAGCCCGACATCCATCATCCATGACCCGGGAGAGGGTGCCAGCTTCTTTCTCCAGAGGGGGGGAGCAGCCGAAAAGTTGAGGGGTCGTGCGCCAACCCCCCTTCTACTCCCTCCCACCTCAGCTTCATGAATGGCAGGACCATGGAGGAGATGCCGTTCGAAAGAGTTAAGACGCGGCGGAGAAAGGGTCGCTGTCCACCCGGCGCGCCGCTTGGAGCCATCGCCTGCGAGGACGAGTTCAATAGCCAGGAGCTGGAAGCTCTCTTCCAGAACTACAACCTGAAGCTGGAGCAGACCGCCACCCTCAAGGCTCTGGCGGTGCTCATCGTGGCCGCGTCGTCGCTGTCTCTGGTGGAGCTGCTGTCCAGTCCCCGGCTCACCTTGTCCAAGGGCTCCAACCCGGTGCACTGCGTGGTGTTCCTGTCGCTCTTCATCGTCACCAACGTCAAGTACCTGCAGGTGACGCAGCTGCAGCAGATCGCCAAGCTGGCCCTGCTGTTCAGCTTCACCTTCGCGCTGCTCTGCTGTCCGTTCCCGCTGGCACTCGGCACGCCGGAAACGATGAGCGCCGCAACCCCGGAGCAAGGCGTGTGGCAGCTTATGCTGGTCACCCTGGTGGCTTACGTGCTGCTTCCCGTACGGACGCTGCTGGCGGTGCTGTTCGGGGTGATGCTGTCTGCATCCCACTTCATAGTAATAGCGACGTCCGTGACGGGGATGAAACAGAAGCTGTGGAGACCGGTGAGTGCTGCACATGCACCAGAATGCACCCACACCCCACAGTTTGGGTAATCTGAAACTAATCTGATGCAGGATAACATACGAGCTCTGAGTCCGAGTTTCTTTGTTCAACTTCATTCCAAGTATCTTTAACCTGTGGAAGGGATTTACTTTGCGTCGCGCGATTATTTAACAGGCAGTATGTTTACGCATCCAACTTTCCCCGGAGAAGCAAAGGTTAATAAAACACTGTGCATCGATTTTCGCCCCAGGACGAGAAGATGTCTGTTTTTCCGCAGTAGATGAAGCGGAAAAGGAGCTGTCCGGCAGTCGGTGCTGAATCGGGATTCAGACACAGCTGCTGAGCTTTATTTCTGAGATGCACATTGCTGTGGTCTTGCAGCACCGTTTGCTTTTGTGAGCATTGAAATCTACAGCTGCATCACTATAATTACAACGTAATTGAAAACTTTTTTCCCCAGCAATTGCATTGAGGAAGTGAAACTCGTGGCATGCTTAAAATACTTTGTGATGCATGTACTTTATCAGAGCTCCTTGTGCGCCAGTACATAGAGGCATATGAGTAATCAGTCTAAGGGTTTAGTGAGGCGGGTTTTTTTTCTCTCTCTTTTTAGCGTTTCCAGCTCTTCCACATTGTTCTGAGGTCTGTTATTTTCCACACCATGATGTTCACTTTAGGGTTTTGGTTCAGTGAGTGTGCTGGTGAATCAAGCATAGTGATACAATGGCCATTCAAGAATGAATTTTGCAGTCAGTAGGTACTGCAGAAAGAGAAAATGATCACATATGATGGGAACCCCCCCCCCCCCCCATCACATACACACACACACACACACCCTCCCACACACGCACACACACTGTACCAAGACTTTCCTGGGAAATGGCTGCATTTACTTTGGCCTTTATGCCATGGTTTTCCGTAACATCAGGGACTGTGAAAACTTCATGCTGGATCTCAAGAATTTTGGATTCTGTGCCTCCCCACTCTGTCTTCCCCACTGAGTGTCCTTCTAGGTGTAAGGACACTCAGTGGGGAACCGGAAATTCAAACACACACAACTACTCAACAGGAACAAACAAGTTTCATTTTAGTTTCAAATTCTGGTTGCTGCTCAGAATGAGGTCATTAAACAGCTCCGAGCAGACAGGGGAGAAAGCTGGCGATGCACAGATAAAGCAGGGGTTTGTTTGAAATGTTAGGCTTCTAGAGCAGTGGAAGGGTGGAGCAGAAAAACTGAGCGTTTGATGACAGGGAGGTGCAGGTAACCAGATTGAAAAATCTTTTGTGAGTGCGATGAATCAAAGAAGAGCTCCACAGAGGTCTGAAAAGCAACATCCAGGGACTTGGACAATTATCAAACTGAGATCATTCACTGTAAGCCTGTGGGTGCAGCCAGCAGTCCCCAGTAGAACAATGTAGAGAACAGAGAGCAAAACTTAGCAGGCGGGGCAGGCAATACTTGGTGGTCGTGAGGCACAGCTTGGGTCGAGGTCCAGGATTCTGAAACAGATGGGATCCATAAAGGGCTTGGCAGAAGGGATAAATCCGTGGGCAGAAAATACACTGAGGGCTTGGAAGAAAATGGTGGATCTCTACTGACTCGGGGCCGGTCGATAATCTGGGAAGGGGGCAGAAGATGAGAGGTGTTTAAGTAGGGCGAGACCCAGGTGAGACAGGTGAGCTGAATGAGTGGCTAAACACAGCATGGACATGACAAAGAACATGAATCATGACTCTAGGACCTTGATTTCCAAATGAAATAGAATATTCCCATTCATATGAGAAGCCCAAGTAGCTTGATGTTGACTCTGTCTCAGGAATGGTTGAACACCAGCAATATAACAATTGTTACCAGTCGTTGTATTCTGACTTAGACTTAGACAGACTTTATTGTCATTTTGTATGCACAGGGTGTATACATAACGAAATTTCGTTGCACATCTGTTTATGGCTGGTAACTATAAACATGGAGGACATTTGACCTGAGTCATTTTGCCTACATAAAATGTATCTGAGGCTTGCTAATTATCTCAAATTAATCCCTTTAGGTGTTTTTTGTAATCTTAATTGCAATCTTTGAGAAACCCAGAAAATAATTGAAACACGATTTCTTCTTGATATAAAAGTCCACCACCTATCTAATGTAAAAAAAATTTAAGAAATAAAAAATAAATTCTAAGAACAGACTGATCCTTTTCTTCCGTGTATTTGTGTTCACTATAGTACAGGTTGTTCCTGGCACATATGCCTCTGTGCTACAATACAGATGCATGTTTTTGTCACTGGAGGAAAAAACAAAAGCATGATACAAGCGTACATGTCACATCCAGTACTTGAAATGTACATTATCCATCCCCCCTCTTCATTGGTGATAATGGATACTGCCAAGTCTGTCTAATTTTCTATATTTATCTTCCAAGTAGTCATTTTTTTGCCTTGCAACTATTTTAAAGAATTCTTTTTTACTAGTTTTCCAATGCTAATGAAGTTCTTTCAGACTTTGACTGCTTTTTCACTGCATGTCTTGTTTTCTAAGAACACACTGCATAATAAGCTGATATGCTCTGATAGGAAGAAATAAGTGAAAAATCAGCCAAAGCTTTTTTAGGAAGCCTGGAAAAAACATTCATTAAGACCACTTTAAAAGGGTTTACAGTAGTTTGAGCTGGAGTTAGGCACACTGTGCTACCAACTGGGATGACATTGGGCCCGTCATTTGAAGATTTAGGAAACTAAGTAGGGTCTTTTTTTTTACCCAAATTTGAATGCATCTATTTTTTAAGTAATTTTTTTATTTTGTTATTGCAGGTGCATCTCAATAAATTTCAATATCTTTGAAAAAGTTGTATCTTTTCAGAATTTCAATTCAAAGAGTAAAATTGATATTTTTGCATAATTTCACAGAGTAATATTGCAATGACATTTCTTAAGCATTCATTGCTGTTAACTTGAATGGTTATGGTTTGTAGCTGTTATTACAACATTGTGTAATAACAAAATGTATTTGTTTATTTCTTTTGAGCATCTGTGGTGGTTTAAGTTGGGCCAATTTGCTAGCCAGACAAGCAGGGTGACACTATTGTTGGAAAAGGAGATGCTGGTACCTTTGGCAGTCCTACCCTAAAGTTTGTCAGCAGATGAAAGCATAATGTGCTTTGAATTATCTTGGTTGACACCTGTGTGAACTCTGAAATATATAAATATAGTGAACCGACACCAACAGATGACATTGATACCCAAGTCATCAGACTGTGGAGACTTCACACTACAAACTACTTGGAATCCGTGCCTCTCCATTCTGGAACTTTTATCTACAACTGAAGGTTAAAATAAATTTTTATCTAAAAGGAGGCTTTGCAGCACTGAGCAATAGAACAGTCTTTATATTTTGTACTCTGCCAAGACAAAATGTCTATGTGAGAAACTGTACTCTTTGAAACAATTGAAAAATAACTTCCATGATATTCTGATTTATTCAGATGCATCTGCTTGATTCTTAAGTCTGTTTTGTATTAGTATATTACTTTAATCTCTAAAATCTATTTTGTTCAGAATTAAACATACAAAGTAACACATTAGGTGTTGATTAGAGATGCATTTTGCCTTCTTGCCATTCGTCTGTACGGTGTTTGGTCTTCAGTGCTGTAACTCTGCTCTCTGTCCAGCTCTACATTGTTCTACTGGGGACTGCTGGCTGCACACAGAGGCTTACATGTGCAGATGGGTGCAGCTTCATCAGGCATGTCTGCTCTTGTTTGTCTGCAGCTGGCGGCTAACGCCGTGCTCTTCACCAGTGTGAACCTGTCGGGGGTGTTTGTGAGGATTCTGACCGAGCGTACCCAGAGGAAGGTCTTCCTGCAGGCGCGCAACTGCATCGAGGAGCGTTTGCGGCTGGAGGACGAAAATGAGAAGCAGGTGAGGAGTGAACTTCAAACTTCACAGCTTCTTCAGAAGTTTTTTTTTTTTTTTTAAAGCATTCAGGTGCCAGCCTATTCCAACAACCTGCCCACAGGCATGCAGTAACTATGACAGCAGCTATTTAAGGAAAGAACAATTACTGAGGCACAAGCTGCAGTGCCACACGTTCCTCCCCCTCCACGCACACCTACATGGAGGGATTTAACTAAGCAACAATCAGGCAAGTTTAACCCACAGAAATTCTCTTTTTCTGAGCCACACCCATCTCATCCTTTAATCGTTAAAGAGAAATTTAATTATTTAATGTGTTCAATACGCCTGAACGCACATCCTCCCTTTGTTTGACACAATGCTTGTACACTTTGCACCTGTTCTTTGTAGATTAGGAGAAGATATGCTGTGTTTTTCCCCAGCAGTAACAGGCTCCCTTCTGACAGGCAATTATACAAGCAGATTGCTTCCATGGCCTCCCTACTCTAGTAAAGGGCATGGTTTATTTAGGAAAGAGAAACACACAGACATCTGATCAGGATCTGCCAGCAAACCTCTGCTGTGGTGTTCATGAGCACAGGTCTCAGAGTTGATGATCCCCCATCAAGTGGCGTGAAACACGGCTATGTTTATCGCTTAGGGTGTGTGTTTGAGCAGGATCCACAGTTCTTATTGATTCCCGAACAAGAAAAGGCTATATTCAGTAAACCTGTGTGGAAAACCGGCTCTCTTGTTCAATTTTCTGAAATGGGAAGCGATTTAAAACTTCCTCTTCATTCATTAAATCAAGAAAGGAGGAATCTATGACTTTTCATTGTCTTTCCAACAGAGGCAGTCTGATTGAAATGAGATTATATGAGTAAAAGTAAAAGTAAAACCACCTCTCACTTTCTTTCTTTCTTTTGGTTAGGCACTACTTTATGCTATCTATCACATAAAATACATAGAGATTTATAGATATTACATGACATTGTGTGTAAGAGTTTAAGGGGTAATGATAGCTTTGATGGATACTTTTGTCGGGCACTGTTTGAAACAGTGCAAGAGCAGAACTAAATGAATAAAGAGGCTGAATATGGTAACAGGGGATGTGAGTTGACATTATTTTAACAACGTATTAGTCTGTCCTAAGCAAGAAAAACAATATTTTATCCATTTTATAGCAACTAGGTAGTTGCAAAGCAGGAATAGATTGTGGAAAATTCATCCAAAGCACAATAATTATAGCATGATCCAGGGATCACTCTCTGAATTTGGGTTTGGTTGCACTGCTGCTTCAGCACACAGTTCAGAATCAGATATAAGGGGGGAATCTAATTTAGTTTCATTATTCGACTGGCTGCAAATCAATTAGCTTGACTGATTAGAGTTCTGCATGAAAACAAACATGACCACAGCTCACTGGACTAGCCCGAGGACTTTTGGCTGACATTTTACAAAGTTATTCATGCAGGCATTATTTTCACCAAGCCACCATACAGAGTAGTGCAAATCAGATTCTCCACTTCTGACAACAGTTTATAATTCCATGCATTACTCTGTTGTGGTTTTCATCTTGCATTTTTGTCCTTAGTTTTATTTCTATCTTCAACTTTCTGTATTTTCTATTTCATTTATGCTTCCTAGAAAAAAAAAAATCTTTGTGAACCTCTCAAAATTTGTTACAATAAATAGAAGAGCTACAGTGACGCCCAGTGCTGGTCATCAGCAGCATTGCACAAATGGCATATATTTTTGTTGGGCTTTTAATGATTTATTTAAACATTTCAGTTGTTTGTTGTGTATTGTGTATAGGTTACACAACAAACAACTTCAGCGATTTTAGAAGCAAGGATTAGATAAACACTCATACATACAAACCTATAGGGAAAAAAAAAGTGTGATGATTTTGGTTCATTAATAATTCCCGTCTCACACAGTCTTAGTGAAATAAAGTGGAAAGAGATGAGGGAATTTTTAAATATTAACAGGCAATTATAAAAGTGTCAGGCAATAAAAGTGGAAGAGATTAATAAAACAAATGACTTAATATTTCATGCAAATGGTCACGGCTTTACGTTTCTGCTTTCATAATTTTCACACTTAATGAAATGCCTGCAATAAGCTAAACTGGTTTTAACTTCAGCAGGTTTGACGGCTGCTACTTAACATCTCTTACTTTTTTTGTGAATGGAAATATGGCCTTCCCTCTCCAAAGCTATTCAGCACAGCTGCGAGATGATTCATAGTGCATTTACAATCATTTGACATCCTGTGAGAATTTGAAGTATGCTTCATGGTGCTGTAACTCAAATCTTTTGGAAATAAAAAAAGAGGCAATAGATGAAGACTGAGTGTATTTTTGGCTCCTTTGCTCAGAATTAGTCAATGAATCTAATCTAATCTAATATTAAGTCAGTTAACATTTAACTTGATGTATTTACTTTTCAGAAGTCTGGTTTGTCTGTATAACTTGTTGGAAACTTATCAGGTGTATTGTACTGGAGGAATGTGCGTGAGGGTCTGGTTTAAACTGTGAAAATCGTAACTTGGCTGTTGAATAGGCCAAGGGGCGTTTTGAGCTGAGACAGTAAGCGCACCCCTAAGCAGTAAACCGTTGGATAACATGTAAAAATAAGTGGCACAAACACTGCTTTAAACCACAGAAACCATGACTTTCTTTAATCCTTCAAAATACAAAGTTACATGATAGCTCGCACAATCTACTCTGCTCATAAAATCACTTCTGCCTCTTCATGACATGTTGGTTTGTCTGTGTTGGAGAATGTCATCAGCGCCTGTGATTTGTTCTTGTGAAATGTTTTAGCTTTTTAATCTCCACCTTTAATAAAGGTGGAAACAATGTGCTGAGTACATAATGAGAAAGCTTGGAGAAAGCGTTCAACTGTATCCATCTGGAGTCAGTAAATTTTTTTACCAGGTGGTCACAGGTGTCCTCCAGCAGATGTTGTGAAAAGATCAAATAAATACATAAAAACATGTTTCTGGTTTTTAACTTTGTACCCACTCGCACATGTTCTCCCCATGTGTGCGTGGGTTCTCCCTGAGCACTCCAGCAGCCTTTCTAAAAATAAAACAACTAAAAAAATGCAACATATAAACATAAACACATAAAATAAATGCCTTTTCTTTTAATTGACGAATAAAAAAATGTTTATCTTTTAATTCTCTGGTTTCTTCTCCACAACTTGTAAGTGTGCCTCTAAATTTGACAATGCATGCGGATCCCTTTACAGAATTAACCATAACATGTAAGGCAGGTTAATTGGCAGGGTTACAATGTTCCATATTCTGCATTGTTAACTTATAGAGAGAACATCATGATTTTAAACACAGTTTAGAAATGTTGATAAAAAAAGATTTGCACAAACACCACAGTAGATCTTTTTTGTAAGTTTACTGCTCCTAAATAACCAGCAGTCTTAATTATTTATATATTTTTTTGTTTTTTGCACAGTTTGTTTAATTAAAGCACCTCTCATCTCCGAGAACTTGAAGCTATTTGTTCTGGGTGTAATTTACATAACAACACATAAATACTGTTGGGCATTCCCTGGCATGCATGCATAATGAATTACTTAAATGTGGACAAACTTTGTCAGTGGAGAGAGATTGCATTTGCTCTGCTGCCTTATTTTATGAGTAAATTCTGCCTCTGTGTTGAGTTTTAAAATGAAAAGCATGCATAAAGTCAGATTTGCACTCATTTAGCACCAAGAAATTACTTTATGAAGTTTGATATTTGCTCTTGAATTGTGCATTTTGCAAAAATATTCCTGTTATTGTGGAGCGGACATTTGTTTAACTCTGACATCTCCAGCAGCAGTCCCCAAATGCCACAACTTCTTTCACTGCTCACTGTCTCTTAAGTACATTATTAGTTGCCTATTGTCATATCTTAATCTTGTTTTGTATTATAACTTATTTAGTTGTCTGCCTGCAGAGCATAGTTTTGGACTTCTTGCCATTTGCAGAATTTGTGATTATTTACTTATATATATTTATCTAATTATTTTTATTTTCTATTTCATTTATTCTGTTTAAACAAGCACAGAATATAATTGTTTCATCATTAATTTTATAGAAAAAAATGTCCCAGCTAAGTAATTTTAAGTAATATTATATAGATAATGCATATTTAGAAAAAAACATTAAGTTTCTTAATTAAAATTTTTTAAAGTGAATTCACTGACAAAGCGTCACAGATGGGGATTACATTGTATACTGCAACTATGCTGAAACTGTTCCTCAAGAGTTCAGTGTTTAACAATTGTTTTTTCTACATTTCTAAAAATAAAATCCTCACATCTTCAGCGAGAAAGAGACAAGTCTTGGTGACTTTGTTTAATGCAGTCAAAAGTCCTAACACTGCCTTCTCTCTGCCTTCGCCTCCTCCCTCTTCAGGAGCGTCTACTAATGAGCCTGCTGCCCAGAAATGTTGCCATGGAGATGAAGGAGGACTTCCTGAAGCCACCAGAGAGAATTTTTCACAAGATCTACATCCAGCGCCATGACAATGTCAGGTATGGGGATGTCATGACAACTCAGGAGGTATGCACAAGGAGTGTTTTCATTTCAGGTGTGGCATTGCAGTTTACCAATCAGAGAGGAAATCAGACCAAGTATTTACATAGACTTACTTAACAACAGTTGTAAGAAGAGTAGTCATGTCTCTTAAATTTGAAGTTTCTGACAGTTCTTCCTGCTTTAGTTTCTGCTTCATCTTCCTGGCTGTCAAACATAATGCCAAAGCTGATTTTTATGTGCATCTCAGTGGAATGTAAGAATCATTGAGCTAAGCAACCACCAGCAGGCAGAAACAGTTAGAGACTAACTGGTAAAGATATAAACAGATGTTTCCCCTGAGGGGGGTAAGTTCAGTACCAGAACAAAAAGTTATAGAATGACAGACTACGTGTTTCGTTACCAAAAAACATGAGCTGCAGAGAAAGAAGTTTATGTTTTCCCTCAAAGGGAACAAAACAGTTGTCTTTAAAGATTGAAGGAGAGTAATTAAACTATGGTGACTTTTAGAAATATGCTTATACTTTATCATTTCGAAGTATTAGCACGTAGCGTTTGAGTCAGTTAGAATCTGACATCCACTCTTCCTGGGCATGAAAGTTATCGTAATTGTGGGATTTTTTTAACAGTTTACTTGAGCTTTTCTTTATATTGATTAAATAATATTAAACTGGAACAATAAAAAAAACTGAAAAAATAAAAAAAGTTAATTTAATTCATGGTACATAATTTAGGGTTAAATAAGAAACCAGGAAAAATACTATAGGTTAAATTATGTATGTATGTATGTATGTATGTATGTATGTATGTATGTATGTATGTATGTATGTATGTATGTATGTATGTATGTATGTATGTATGTATGTATGTATGTATGTATGTATGTATGTATGTATGTATGTATGTATGTATGTATGCATGCATGCAGGTAGGTAGGTAGGTAGGTTGGTAGGTAGGCAGGCAGGTCTGTCAGATTTTCTTATTTCATTTTTATCTTTAAAGATTTTCACAGGAAAATGTTCAAAAAAGCTAAATTTGTGCAACCAGTCGACTTTATTTTAACTGCCTGTCTGTCATAATTGGGCAAAAGACCAGAGAAAGTAAAATAAGCATTACCTGAGGCATACAATAAATACTGGTCTTTCCCTGTATTTTTAATTAGCTTTTTAGTGCTCACTTTAATTCACAGTTGACATAGAGTGTGAGAACCTGACCCGACTCTGAGCTGATTTCATTCCAGTGAGGCGGTAAAGAGAAAAGGAGAGGTGCATTAGTGCTGCTTAGTGTAGGAGTTGAGTGTTAGGTAGCATATCAACAGCACTTCAGTCAAGAGGGAGTCCTCAACTCTTGTCTGTCTGCCTGTATCATTTTAGTTCTGAGTGTACATCTCCTCTGCGATCACAACATGGGAGCGAGCAGCCTCGCCACCACTCTGGCACGCCGCCACATACCCCGTTATTTCTTCCAGCAAGTCAGCTCCTACTTGCCTCCAGGGCTCTGCTGCAAGCACACACATCAGAACAGGGCTTTAAAAAAAAAGTAGGAAAAAATATTCTTTATGTAGCTATGCGGGGGGTTGCACCCATGATCAGGGTTCCTTTGATGTTTTTCTGAGAACATTTAATCACACATGCACTTGGCCAACCCTGCTACTCTCGACTCATCAACCACACATCAGTATGACCTGTAGCATGGAAAACATCCAGTGAAATATTATACAACAGAGCTCTTCAGCTGAGCGACGGTCGTGATCCCAGCTTTGCATACATCAGGCTCCAGAGCAACTGCACCAAGCAGCAAAAAGAGCTTGGTTGACATAGTCACGATGCAGGAAGAGAAAAAAAAGTCTTCTACATAAAAATGCAGCAGTTACTGTAATCTCTGAGGAAGAATTAAAAGAGTATGGCACCATTTATTTGGATGAATCTGAAATCGTGCTTCACAATGATTCTGATGTGTTTGGATGAGAAAATTTCTAAAAACCATCTTATTAACAACTCTAACAATAGTGGGGGTACAACAATGGATCACAAAAAGCAGAAGTTTTATGAATCAATAAAATATAATCCAGAGCACACAAGGTTTTAACTCTTTCTACTCTTTAGTCTACACATGTGGTGAATACAGTAGATTGTCACATGTGCAACAAAACCAGAACTTGCTCGAAATTATTTATTACAAAGCACAGAACTATACCATTGAACATTAATATTTTTCAGTGCTGTTTGTTTCTAATAGTTTACTTCATAAAAATTTACACATTGATAAGAAGGTAGTTATCTTCAATTATGCAGTTGACGTTAATGTCCAAATAGGCATCAGGACCCCAGATTTGCTCCGCCACCTGAAATCTGTTCCGCATAAAGAACACAAAGGAAATATGAAATGCGCCTGCAGCAGAGTCGAGCCAGCATGTCAACCTTACATGGATGATGCAAAGTACTTTCCTGTAATTTTTTCTGGATGAGGTGTCTCAGAACTCGAGAGTCAATTATCATGATTAAGCTAAATCCCACTCAAGCTTTGATGCATGCTCCACTGAGAGCAGTGAGTTTCCACCGAGTCAATAAGATCCATAACACCTTGTTTTGCTGCCATCTGGGCTGCCTCTGAGCAAATGAATGAGGGGCTAAGTGGTTTTCAACACCTACTTCGTGCACTACTTCAGTTAGCCAGCAGCAGGCAATTCAGCTCCGTAATTGATTTAGTGGCTGGCCTAAAAGACACCTTCACTTATCAGGGATTGGATTATAGTACTTGCTGTTTGCTTCATTGCTGATCACTGTTAGCCAATTACTCTTGCTTCAAAGTGATCTGTGTGTTTAGCTGCAAGGACGGAAAACACAGCACAGTAGCACAATGCTCTATCTATCCACATCCTCTTTTGACATTTTTGTATTTAAACAGCAAGTACTTTAGTTTGTCTAAAACAACAAGGGAGGAATAAAATGTCTTCTTGTTTTTTCCTCCAGCATCCTGTTTGCAGACATTGTGGGATTCACCAGCTTAGCTTCTCAGTGCACTGCTCAGGAACTGGTCAAGTTGCTGAATGAACTCTTTGGGAAGTTCGATGAACTGGCAACGGTAAGTTTCCTTCATTAACATAAATCATCTGGCTTCAAATGACAATGACAACGAAAAGAAATTTAAACAAGAGATGGAATAGATGGAGCTATAAAAGTCCCAGTCAAGTTTTTGCCAACCTGATGAAAATATATGAATGTTTGATACGAAAATATCATTTCATAGATCAGTTGAACAATTTTTCTTATTATTTTCTGTTGCTGGAAAAAAATAGCTGACAATTGCAGGATATTCAATGTCTGAGTATGTCTTATAGGGTGCTGTGGTTAAAAGTATCAAAAGTCAATGAGAGAAATTCACATTTGTCTATAGATATTTTATTTTGAAAAATCAGAAGTCAGGCTAGAAAGAGGTAGAGAAGAAAGAGGAAGAAGAAGGAAAAAGAAGTGAAACTTAACACATACAATTCTTCTTTTATATCCTTTCAGTCACTTACACAGTGCCTTCCACCTCTCT
The DNA here is from genome assembly GCF_019740435.1 of Gambusia affinis. Classification (NCBI taxonomy): domain Eukaryota; kingdom Metazoa; phylum Chordata; class Actinopteri; order Cyprinodontiformes; family Poeciliidae; genus Gambusia; species Gambusia affinis. Next base: position 20,392,095 of record NC_057877.1, on the reverse strand, counting down.
CCTGTAGGGAGTTCCTCTCAGTCTTTCCCATCATTAACCATCTCTGGTTAATTTCTACCTCTGTCCCTAAATCAAACCTGGTTCAAAGGAGTTTCTGTGGAAAGGAGAAGAAAAACATCTCCTCTGAAACCTCTGTTACCAGTTCCATAAGAAAATCATCTACTGAGGAACCTTTATTATCAGTTAATTCTTCCCAGTAAATAAGCCAAAATTTTTATTTTCTAAGACAAGACCATATACACAGTATGCTTCAGATCTTTGTCTGTAAAGAAATACTAAAAACTGGCATTTTCCCATCATTGAGCTTTGCTTTTGTAATCTAACAAAATGCAATAAGTTGTTAATGTTAATACTTTTCATAAACCCTGTATGTTTTTGAAAACTCAGCAACTTCGAAAACTGTTGTGTTCTACCCAACTTACTTGTTAAAGGCATTTTTGACAACCCAACAGGACTTTCTGTACTATCTGCTACTCTGTGGTCTGTTTTAGTAGTTTCTTTTCCAATTAGTTAAATGACTGTAATACAATATTGGGACATATACCATTTGAAATGTGCATAGTTCTCTCATTACTTTTTAAAGAACTTTTGATCCTGATTTTGTCGGCTGCCAATAAGAATGTAGTTTAAAACTACCCACACAATCCAAATCCAAACAATTCTTTCTATTTTATTTTATCCTTGTAATTCTGGGGCTGTTGCAAGAGCTGAAGTTTATTTGTACTGTCTGTGCTCGGGGTGCAGATTTTTGCCGTGTTATTTGTGCACTTAACCTGACAATAAATATTGAAAACTTTCTTCTATAACTTTCGTTAAGAAATAATGTCACTGAGCCATCCTGCTCAGCCCACAGCCATGGAGAGAGCTAGTGAATTCGTGTTTCAGTGAGTTGTTTGTCTCCAAGAAAACTGAATGTATTATTGAGTCCTGGAACTCACTTATTATACCAAGCCATATACGTATTGATCCAAATTGTGAAAGCAAGGCTGGAGATACCGACTGACACTGAGGAGGAGGAAGAGGAGTTGAAGAAGGTCAAGAAGTGGAGATGAGAAGGCTGATTTTCACAGAGGAGAGATGAGGGCTGAGGAGGAGGATTGTTTAAGTGTGAAGGTGTGAACATGAATGTGTGTGATACGGCCCAACCGAGACCACTGTCAACGTGCGCAGAAGCACACACTGTGCACCAGTAAGCCAATGCAGTGTTGTTCTCCAGGAAAGGAGATTAGGTGAGCGATAGGTTATCTGCTGGCAGACCGCTATAATCATATTAAAACTGCATGAGCCACACACAGCCACACACATTCCCGTTTCGGTCACCTCAGAGGACATTTCATCGACTTACATAAATTACAACCTCACAACATCGCCTTCACTGTTTCCATCTATCCACATATTTTCTTAAAAAGTCTTGTCTTGGTTGTAGCTGCAGGGTGGAGTGTTTCCCTGCTGTGATACGGCGGGAGGCGGATAACTCTCTAGATAGGTTGCCAGTCCCTTACAAGCTACTGCTATCTTAAAGCAAGTATTCACATCATTCTTTTATAAATTGATGCGAAACACAGTTTTATGTGGGTTTACTTCTGTCTTTATAAGGAAATGTATTGCTGTGAGGTTTGTATTAAATCCTATCTTCTAGAACAGTCTTAGAAGATCCTGTGAGTCACTCTTTTACTGGTCAAGATTCTGGTGACTGTGTGGACTATGTGAGCCAATACTGAATAGATTTTCAAAAACCGTGATTAAACTCAAAAAGTGGTATAGACAAAAAACAGTCATGATTTTTGAACTGGAGTAACAAATACAGTCCAGATTTATCAAATAACCTATAAAGCTTTAGTTTTGTGTGAGCTGCTTCATTCTGTGTGCACCATGCTCATCTTGTTGCTATGAGCAGTAAAGTCTGTAACATGTTAAGCAGGAGGTCTATTCTGCTAGTACTTGTTGAACAGAAGGATATTTTCTCTGTCGTGACGTTCACTTTTTAATAGGGAAACTTTATTAAAAGCCGTGCATCTGAAGTGGCAGTAAAATGAAAAGCCTCCTCTGTTTATAAGGACGATTGAACTTGGTTGAGGAACTGCCTACGCTCGCGGAAACTCACAGCTTTACACTGAGGGATATATAAGAGCAAAAACAAGCCTGAAAGCACACATGTTGATATAAACAAAAGTTTGGAATGACAATGAGTAGATAGAAAAAAAATGGACCTGACATCGGTCCATCTGTCCATCCGTCCATCCATCCATCCATCCATCCATCCATCCATCCATCCATCCATCCATTCATCCATCCGTCCATCCATCAGACTTCCCTCTCTCCAGTCTCTTGGGGCAGCTTCTTCCAGGGGAATCCCAAGGCGTTCCAAGCTTAGCCGAGAAGAACAGTGTGTACTTTGTTTTCCTCTGGGTCTCCTCCCAGTGGGACATGCTTGAAACACTTCACCAGAGAGGCGTCCAGGAGGCATACTAACCAGATGTCACCTCAGCTGGTTCCTGTCCATATAATTTACTATTTTGACCAATCACTGCTTGGCATATTTATTTATTTTAACTGTGCTGTGCAGATATAAAGCTGTTTTTATACAGCTCTAGACAAATCATAAGAATACATGCTCACTGAGAACTTTCTCCTAACCTCTCCTGCCTCAAGGCCAGAAGATCTCATCAGATGGTTAACTCCTATTTTATAACAACCACGCACATGCACATGGGCAAAGTCACATGATCTGTAGGATAATCCCGGTTGAGTTAATTCTCCATTGCCGCGATCAGTCAGGGCTTAACGTAGGGAGATTGACTGAAGGGACAGAGAGAGCAAGATATAAGTGATATGTGTCTCACTAGCACTGAACTAATGCTCTGCAAACCCACATTATGGACATCTTGTGATGAGGATATATTGCATGCATGTGTGCAGCAGCTGCATCCTAATTGAGATTTATACCCTGTCGCGTTAGCCAGAAAGAAATTTGCTTTGAAACCAGCTCTGTCACAGCTGCTGAGCTCGACTGTTGTACGCTACATGACACATTTGTTCCCTGAGGGTTTAAACTAAACTTAACCACCATGGATACAAACCTAAACAAAACCTTCAACCAGGTGACAGGTGAAGGCAGGCGTGCATCACCCTGGCCTCTAAGTCAGCAGGTTTAAACTCTCCATTTTTTTATTTATTTTTTCCCCGGAAAACAAGCAATGCTCCTGTTCTCCTGAGACGTATCTTTCTGTCAGTTGACGACTCCTCTCTCGTTTCTTCTCACGCAGATGCACAAATATGCACACACAAACACACTTTTCTGAACCTTGGGCAGGGATAATCATCCACATTCTGAATTCTCATATCCTTCCATGCCAAAATCTTTCTGCTCCCGTGAGCAGAAAGCCAGAGCACCCCATCTTCTCTCTTCTCATCTCTGCCTCTCACCCTGCAGTTGCCATGAATCCTCCCTATATCTGTGTGCATGTGGGTGTTTGCGTGCATGTATGTGTGTTTGTCACTCACAGGCTGCCTGCAGGGGAAGCTTTGTAGGGTTTGCCATCATTATGTCTGATAACTGAGTGAGACAGGGAACCCTGTGCAATGAAACCAAATTGAAGTACAGTGTAGTACAGGGTGTTCACATGTAAGAATGCGTCTGTTTGTGTTTTCTTGACTGGTAATGTGCTGGTAAGGTGTGAGTTTATTTTTGTATGTGTTCTGACTTCAACAGCTCTGCGCACAATGTGCTCTGTGACAAATTGAAGGATCTGTCGGGGAACGTGTGGGCGGGATTCTACTTCAAGAGCATGTCGGAGCAATTAGAGTTGGCCCCAACAACAAACGCACAAATGGTTTCACAACTACCATTTCTGATTTACATGTTCAGGGGCGCAGCTGCAGCTCGTAGACTGTGTCAGTCATGTGTCAGGTAGAAGGAGTTGATGTTCGTTGCTGTCGAAGATTTAGCTACAAATGTAGAAGCAGTCACAATTCATTTTAATTTTGTCCAAAGTGGGGTTTTTTTTAAAAGTTGCCTCTTCCTCGTATTCAAGTGAACCAAGAGAAGCAATTTTGAAACGTCAATTTTTGATGTGAATCAATAAACTATTAAGTTGTTGTGGTGAAAAGAGATCTAATGATATAAAATTTTTGTTCAAGTTCTTGGTTCTTAAAGTTGGAACTGGGACTTATTGAAAAAATTTTACAGTTCTAAGATATTTTTTAGAATTCAAAATTTATAAGAGAAATGATAATGGCACAAAAAAGATTAAAAAGTGGTATTTATGAGTGGGAAAAACTGTAATTCGGTTTTCATTTGGTGGTGATGCTTGAATATTAAGCTACATCCAACCTAAGTTGGAAGTTGAAAGGTTTGTGACTTAGTATGGCTTTGGCTAAATATTCACCAATCTAAAATACTGGAAATATTGGCACCATTTTGTGTACTGTCAAAATGGTACACAATTTTTGACCATATTGACAGTACGCAAATTTTTTTGTGTACTGCAGTTTTTTGACTGCAACTTGACAGCATGCAGTCAAGTTCTGCAAAGTCCTGCTAAATACGTCATTATTTGACTTAAATGTGTTGAAGCACCTTCATCTAAAAGTTGTGAATGAATTCTTATTTGTAAAAATGGCAATAATTTTGCAATGGCCTAATGTTTGCTGTGCAGCAATTTTGCTCATTGACAGCATCCATCCATCCATTCATCCATCCATCCATCCATCCATTTTCCATTCATCCTTGTCCCTTAGAGGGGTCGGGAGGGTTCATTGACAGCATGTCAATTAAAAACAATAAGTTCTTCATTAGTTATAAAATCATTTCAATTTAAAGGATATAGCATGTTTTAAAATTTGGATAAATCGGTCTCTCAAAGAACTGAATTGAGTGCTTCATGTTTTAAGTATTCATTTGTACTCTTCTTCATGTCTTTGCAGGAGAATCACTGCAGGCGCATAAAAATATTGGGGGACTGTTACTATTGTGTGTCAGGACTTACACAACCCAAGGCAGACCATGCCCATTGCTGTGTGGAGATGGGATTGGATATGATTGATACAATTGCGTAAGTAACGAATATCCACATTGAAAACAAATGCATCCCCGACAGGCCTGCGTGGCATCACAAAAGGTGTTATTTAAGGGAAAGTGATTAATTCTTCTTTGAAGGCAAAAAATGTATTGAACTTTTCACTTTGACTTTTATATGTTCTAAATAATTTGCAATAATTGTAAAGCAAAATTAGACTCTGCTAATTTTCATTCTATATAATATTATTTAAATTTGACCCTAAATTTACTATTTTTGGAAATATGGGGTAAAATACTACATTTATTGGAGGAGTTTTGAAAAACATGTACAAATGGTGTAAAATGCTATTTTTAAAGAGAGTGTCATAGTTGCCATCTTCTGCTCTATGGTTTATTGCTGTCTTTCACAAATGAATGCGTAGTGTAATTTCATTCAAATGCATTATATTGCATTTGAATGAAATGAATAGTGATTTGTACCCATGGATTCGAACCCATGACTATAACATGGAAATGACAAATATGGCCGCAGACCAAACCAAACTAACTGATTCAAAGTGAAGACATTCAAATGTGGTGCTAGAAAACATTTCCCGTTTTAACCTGGGGGTTCAGGGATTTCCTTTTCCTCAGCATCGTATACAGCTGACTGGAAGCTCAAGACAGAGGAAGGACAAAGGGGAGTGTTTCTGTATGTGACAGATTACCTGAATGATTTTTGGGCTCTGTAGTAATTTTAAAGAAGACCCAAACTACAGAGAAACCAAAAACACCTTGGAAAAAACAGACACCAACACACATTCTCTTTCAAGCATGTTGACACAAATAAATGACACCTTTAACTTGTTGCTTCATATGAACACTCACCTGACCTGTTTGTCCCCTGCTGCTGAGTCTGAGTAGAGGGATGCAGCTGAAGGAATGCTTTATCTCAGAGGGCAGACTTCTGCTGTGCATACTCACCCATTTGCGTGGGCGTGCGTGTGTGTGAGAGGGAGAAAGAGAGACATCCCTCCTTCAACCTGGATGGCTATTTTACTTTTTCATTCCTTTTATATAAACACATAAACCCACCATTTGTAAAGCCTTTGCTGCTCTCAAATTTCTTCTTCACATAAAAGTCACAGATATCCAGCTGTTGATGAAAGGTTGAAGTGGTTCACTGGAGAGGGAAAGTTTTGGCAGTAAGCCAGTGCTATAGGCCTACTGTAAAAGAGCTGCAATGTAAAGTTAAATGTGATGGCTACATCCTTGACGTACAAAGACAGACTGCTATGTTTTGATCCATATTCTGATCCCCTTTATTATTATTTTTGTTGTTTATTCACGCTGTCTGGGATAAGTGCTGATTTGAAAGTATGTTCAAAGATTTTACTGTTAGGTTTAGCTAGAAAAGCTGATTCTATGAATTGGGTACTTGATTGGGGTGGGATCAGTCTACACCAAGGGTGGGCAATCCTGGTCCTCGAGAGCCTGTGTCCTGCAACTCTTAGATGTCTCCCTGGTCTAACACACTTGAATCCAATAGCTGAATCACCTCCTAAGTGGAGTCAAGTTCTCCAGAGTCCTGCTAATGACCTCATTATTTGATTCAGGTGTCTTGAAGTACAGATGCATCTAAAAGTTGCAGGAGACCAGCCCTTGAGGCTACACCATGCAAAGTAATGTACACTGTGAACAACTGCAGAAGCAGAGAGCGATGCAGCACTGTTAAAATAGTTAAAAACAGTTTCAGATAAATTTACGTTTCCTTCCTAATTTCTAGAAAATCACGCTGAGATGAAGTGACTTTTATTTACAAATTAAACAGAGGTTCAGTCGTGAGCTAAGACTGAACCAACCCACAGTGAAGGAGGGTGGGAGAAAAATTTTGCCATTATTTTTATTATATCTTTTTAGTTCCATTAACTAAAAAGATAATGAAACTAATCTTTTTAGTTTCATTAACTAAAAAGATATAGTTTTAAAAAGGGATAGTTGAAATTAACAAATACTTTACAAATCTGTGAAGAAGTGCCTGACCAGAATTTTTCCAAGTTAGGGATAATAATTTCCATTAATCTTGGGTAATTTACGATGTTTTCTGTCTTCCAACAGTTCAGTGGTGGAAGCAACTGAAGTGGATCTGAACATGCGTGTTGGGCTGCATACAGGACGGGTTCTGTGTGGTGTGTTGGGCCTGAGGAAGTGGCAGTACGATGTCTGGTCAAACGATGTCACACTGGCAAATGTGATGGAGGCTGGTGGCCTGCCTGGGTCAGTATCGACTGTCAGAACCTGTCAGACTGCAGCACTCACAGGGAAAAGAAAGGAAAAAAAAAACTGTTCAAAATGTGTCAATTACATTTAAGTTGTGTTCCATATAAAGAATTACTGGAAGTCAGAAATGAATAAGATTGGCCAGATGTTGATATACTTCAAACACTGCTGACTGCAGCTGGATTTTTTTAATTAGGAAAGCAAAAAGTTGTGTATGAAACAAAGAATAACTACGCCCTTGTGGCTACAACTCAATTTGAAATGGAAAATAGCAGCCAGGTGCTGCTAATCAAATGCACTGGATTAACTGATCATCATCAGTGTAACCAGCTCTACAGGTTCAAGCTTTGCTCCAATATTTTTATTTTCTGTTTTTAGCTCTCTCCCAGTTTTCATCAACTCTGAAAAGATTCTCTGTCACTGCAGAGGTAAAGCTGCCCCACAGCATGATGCTGCTGGCACCAAGTCTCATTCTGGGCGGACAGAATGATGTGGAGTTTTTATTATTATTATTATTATTATTATTATTATTATTATTATTATTATTATTATTATTATTATTATTTTTTTTATTATTATTATTATTATTATTATTATTATTATTATTATTATTATTATTATTATTATTATTATTATTATTATTATTATTATTATTATTATTATTATTATTATTATTATTATTATTATTATTCAAACACATGTCAAATAGATGAACTTTGGTCTGAAGTTCTCATCAACTTAATCCCTGATTTGATTCTGATGCTGTTTCTTCCCTCATGTTCCCAAAAAATCTTTGAGGCCATAGGTTGATTATTTACTAATTAGGTGTTTTTTGATGATACTGGCAGTATGTTTCTGTTTATTCAAGGGATCTTTTTGTTGAGAAATATTGCTAAATAAATTACCAGAATTCAATAGATGCTACCGACTAGTTCAAGGTGGGACAAAGGTTACCTCACGAACGAGTTCTGAGCCCCTTTTTGTCTTTGGGAAATAATCAAAGAGACTATATTAAATCAACTGGTGTAGCTACATGTCCAAAGATATGAATAAAATGTCTTATTCCTTCTGAAGTCACCTTATTTATAATGTACTCAAATTATTTAGAGCCTTTGTGGGATTTTTCTCTAAAAATACTGCACCAAGAACCAGAAACAGGGCTGAGCATTGGTAATAATTTTCAGTTTACAAAAAGCCATGTACAGTAACAAGCAGATTAGCATTAAAAACACTGTGAAATGAGGTCATTTCTTTGGCCCAGTTCGGTCCTGTTTTATGTTAAGTAATAAGATTTTACCTCTCCACATAAGATTAAATGAGTCATTTGGATGAAAATGTTCTTACTGCGAAGAGTTTTGAGCAAACTGAGGGGCTATTAGCCTGCTAAAAATAATGAGGAAGGAAATGATTTAAGATCTCAGCAGCTACTTTTAACACTAACTACTTTCATCTTGCTCTCAGTAAGGTGCACATCACAAGGACCACCCTGGAGTGTTTGAACGGAGACTACGAGGTGGAACCAGGCTTTGGCCACGAGAGGCACGCCTTCCTGCAGAAGCACCATATCGAGACATTCTTCATTGTGCCTTCGCACAGACGTAAAGTACGGTTCAACAACTCTTTTATGCTTCTTTTTCACCCCCAGCAAAACCTGAGAAGTGCCACAGCTGTCAGTGTCGTACAGTAATAATAATCCTCTCATGCAGAGGGAGAGACAGAGCATGTGCTAAGCTGGCGTACACACAGGTAGTAAAACTGTCTCTCACACACTGCACATGTGCACCATTTGTGTGTGTGTGCGTGAGTGCGTATATGCGTCATAGTATTTTAAATCCACAAACATGTATACACAATCAAAAGCTTGAGATGTCGAGGTTTTGTAGCCTTAGTTTGGTTGTTTTTTTAAGTATTTTTACAGCAATTTTATATTGTTTGTGATTTTAAACTTGGTTCCCGGTTTATAAAATTTGAGTCTTCTGATTCAGAAAAAGAAGATAAAACACACCTTGATTTTTAAATATTTACAACTCTGCAAACATCCATTTGCTTCCAGGCAGAGAGACGGCATATCAATAGTTTGTTTGACTCCAAATATACATATAGTAGAACCTGGAAAGATGGGAGTTAAAACGGTCCATTTTACTATTATTGCTAACACCACCTGTTGTCTCAACTTTCAGATTTTTCCTGGGATTATCCTGTCAGACATCAAACCAGCCAAGAGGATGAAGTTCAAGACAGTGTGCTACCTGCTGGTGCAGCTCATGCACTGTAGGAAGATGTTTAAGGCCGAGATCCCCTTCTCTAACGTCATGACCTGCGAGGACGACGACAAGGTATGTGATTTGCTCAACCAGGCTTGAGATCTGTCCATTTTTCTAGCCCTGCAAAGTGGTTGTGGAGTCTTTAATCTACACACAGGCTCAAACATTATGATTAAGATTAATGAATATTTTTATATTTTAAGTACTGCATTGCTATATTACATTGAACAGGATGAAACAAGATGTCTTTATTCACATCACTTTAGCTCTGTAGAAATGAATGCTTTTACCTAAGAATATTTGCTTAAAAGATGTGTTTTCTACAAGACTCTCATTTATTTCATTGTGTATTTTTTTTAATAGTTTTAGTATTACTAATTTAAATTAGCAATGATATTATTAAATTAAAATGACTAAAGTGCAAAGAAATTAATTCCCGACTTTTCCTTTACCAATTTTGTAATTGAAAAGTTAAAACTAATCTACAATGCAGTATAAATTGTTGTTGGCAGTTATTGGATGAAACTAATAGAGTACCTTATAACCTAATTTACTTTTGAAATCAAGTAATCAGTAAAGTAACCACATTACTTTTTAGAGGATTAATCAGTTAACAGTAGTTGGATTACTTTTTTAAGGTAACCATGGCAACACTAGTTATGAAGTAGGGCTGCACAGTTTCAAGAAAATATGATATTGGTCAATGTTGCAATAAGGACATGACTGAATGAATAAATAAATAAATAAAAAATTCTAAGGCATTTTTCCTTTAGATTTATAAATTATTGAGCAGTTTATCAAGTAATTGAAAAAAAAAAAAAACATCATAAGCTTCACAGGAGTGGCCTGCCTACGATAATTACACCAAAATGCATCAATGTTTTATCACGAAGCAACCAATATCAATATCTGAAGCAGTCTGAATATTACTTGCCTCAGATATGACTCATTTTTCAACAATATAAACAATAAAAGGGAAAAGAGGCAAAAATTCATCCATGAGAGAGTTGCATAGAACCAACACACACATAAGGACCCCCAGACAAAGCAAGTACTGAGATGTGATGTAAACAATGTCTTGAATAAACAAATGGCTCACACTGCAGCACTCAAATCATGTCTCATTCACAGCGTCCAAAGTATAGCACGTATAGGTAATGTTTTAAGCAATTAGAATATGACTAGAGTATGACTTCATACACCAAATGTTGAAGATTTTAGGGAGAATATTTAATGGACCCATGCATGAAAAGTGGACCTTTATGGAAAGTATGCATCTTATTATGTGCTGTGCATTTGTTACTGAATTATGTTTGCTTTTAGAAAAGTCATCTAGATTCTTAACACAGTAGTAATTCAGTTTGATGGCTTGTTCCTCTGTGGGTGGGTCAGTCTGGGTTTTTGCATCACAACGTCTGGTTGTCAGAAATAGCCCAGTACCTTTAATCCATCCAGCTGTGTGAGCTGGGCCAGATTATACCTCTTGATTCTGATGACGTTGCATTATGTCTGCTGGTAATCACCCACAGTCTGGTATCATCTCCTCTAATAGCATTATGCACATTGTTACGTGATTATCCAAGTAGAGAAAATCCTGGCATTGTGACACTGATGACTTTAGCATAGAATTATAACACTGGAATGTGTTGATCTGGAAACAAAATGTTTTCTTAAGTGATGTTAAAAATATTAATTTCAGTGACTTGTTAAAATATAACTATTATGACTTGTTCCACAGATTTTGAAGTTCTTTTTTATTATTGGTTTGTTCTTGAAAAATGCCCTTTTTTAGTTGAGCAAAACCTGGCAAACAGTAAAATGTGCAATATTTTTGAAAAGTTAACCTTATTGTCCTGTGTGGTTTAGACGTGTTGTTTAGTTGTTGGTCATATACCCACATATTTCACTCTAAAAGACTTCTGTATACAGAGAAGTTCCTGGTCCACTCATTGACTGAAATACACTTTGATCCTGTAGCTGCAAATCTCCAAATGACCTGTCCTTCAACACCATGCTTGGCAGTTAGTATGAGGTTTTTGTGCTGATATGGGTTTGATTTTCTGTCAACATGGTGGTCTGAATTGCAGTGAACCATATCTATTGAGTCTGATCTGTCCCAAGAGCAGTATTTCTGACGTATTTTATTTTATTCAGATGCAACTTTGTAAAATGAAGCCCTGCTGCAATTTCTATTTAGAGAGAAAAGGTTTTCTCCTTCAATCTAGATTTATTCTCTCTTTTTCTAACTAACCTGTCATGGACATCAACAGGTTACATGCAAACTGAAGCATTTTACCGAGGCAATGTCTATTTGAGTTACTTTAGTTTTTTTTTTTTTTTTTTTACATTACATTACAAATATTGTTGAAGGACTCAATTACCTTAATTACCTTTTTTTAGTTCAGGGACAATTTGGTAAGCAATGTAAAAAATGCCTACCTTTACAGAACAATATTTGTCTATTTATGTTTAAATACTCAAAGACTCCTGCTGATCAAGCACTAAATCTGTATGCCCAACCTTCAATTTGAAGCCTACCTGTGCATTGAGTGATGCCGCTGTCTTTTCCTGTCTGACAGCGGCGAGCCTTGCGGACCGCATCGGAGAAGCTGAAGAGTCGGACATCCTTCTCGGCCACAGCCGTGCAGCACTCCCCGGGCACACGAGTCAATCGCTACATCGGTCGGCTCATCGAAGCGCGGCAGACTGAGTCTGGGACATCAGACCTGAACCACTTCACCCTGTTTTACAGTAGAAGAGACAGGGAGCGCAGGGTGAGGCTATGCACACACTTGAAGGGAAACATTTGCTTTACCGTTATAGCAGCACACACTCATACATCAAATATGAACTTTTCCTTATTACACATGAGGAAAACTGCTTCGTGACTGCATGATCTGCCTCCCTCTGTCTCATTCCCGCACATTATCTCCTACACAGTTTATAATTCTGTTTCTCCCACACTTGTTGTCTGTGTGTGTGTGTTTGTATGAAGAATCCACCCACCCTCTCAGGAGGGGTTTCAGATAATGATTTAGGAACGTCTGAGCGACACACGTGATATCCTTCTCATATATGTGTGTGTGGGCAGTGTTATAAAGGAGACACAGACCGGCTTGTCTGTTTGTGAAATTGGTTACAGAGGAATTAAAATGTTCAGGTAGATCAAAATTAAAACTGAACTGAAAAAAAGTTATTCTTCAGGAAATAAATTAAGCAGGGAAAACAGAAAGGCACAAATTAGTATAATGAGTTTGTTGACTCCCACACAACACATTTTCTTTTACAGAGTTCAGGACTTCATCACTGCTGGGCAAATTTAGATCTAACAACCTCAGAGCTTTAAAAATGAACTGAAATACCGCTAATTAAAGTAAGTTCAGAGCCAGATTGAAACATTTGAAATCCAATATCTATAGGAAACACACATACGCTTTGATTTAGAGTTTCCTTGTTTAAGTTTTAATGAAGACAGTATCTTTAAAGGTTCTTTTGAGCTTGTGATTTACTGGTAAAATTGTGCTTTCTTATGGACAGGATGGTGGAACTGACCAATCACAGCTGTCAGCTTTTTGTGCAAGGGATAGCCACCACAATCAATCTGTTACCGAATGTCTGTAATGAGTTAATGGACGAATTCAGCAGAAGTTTTTTTTTATTTTTCAGCTGGGGTTGTGCAAAGCACTTATGAGCAGTCAGCATTTTACATGTTCTTTGCAAGCTTACTTATGTCAAAGTCATGTCCCAATTTAATCTTGCATATATGCATTTTCTTTGTCATGAGTGGTGTGTGACATACTGCTCTTGCATCTTCAACTTCTTACAGTCTCTATGCTTTCCCTTAGTATCACCAGGTGTATGATGACCATTTCATCAGTGCGGTGGTTCTCTCTCTGATCCTGGGTGCCCTGTTTGGCCTTATTTATCTGCTAATGATCCCACAGTACGCATATCACTAACACATTTACTCTCACATATTGTCTATTTATCTAAGTGAAAACTATAGGATGTGTTTTATTTTTCAGAGGGGTTTTGGTGTTGCTGCTGCTGGTGCTGTGTGTGTGTTTCCACGTGGCCTGTGTGATGTACCTGCATCTCACCAGAGTTCAGGTAGGACCTCCTATTCGCTCTTCCGATCTGTTTTATTTGCACTTTGTTTAAAGTGTTATGCTTGTCATCATTTTGAGGCCACCTGCATGTGGTGGTGGCCTCATGTATTTTACAGTTTCAATGATTATTGTATATAAAAAAAATATACACAAGTATTTTGAACTTTATCCAGTTTTGAGCCAACTCTGCATATCATAAGCCACTCCACTAAATATTCTCACTTCTTTGGACTCAATAGAGAAACTAGTAAGTCCAAAATACTGCTGACATACATTAAGAGGTACTTTATTTGCTGAGTGTTTTTACTCTTAACCCATCAGTTTTTTTCTTTGATTGTAGTGCCAACCAGGCTGTCTGACCATCCAGATTCGAACAGTCCTCTGCATCTTCTTGGTTCTGCTTACCTACTCTGTTACTCAGGCCTGTGTGGTAAGTCAGTGTGCTGGTCACAAGTAAATACTTGTAATTATTGGCACCCATTATGCTGCCTCACCTTGTTCAGTCATGTTCCTGGAAACATTAAGTAAGCAGGGAACAATGTTTAGAAAATAAATGATAGAACCAGACATTTGTATTATGTCCCTATATATAAACTGAAGAATGGATGTCTTTTTTTTCCATTACTGTAAAGTAGAGCAGCTCCTCACTCAATTAAATGCAGAGGATGTTGATATAGCATGGGCTTCTTGTTTTTCTGCTGCATTTACTGTGTTCATTTGTTTAAAATGCTGCAAAAAGCTTATTTCCGTCCTTAAGCCATTAGAAAAGTAACCTTGTTTGGCTCACTGTTTTCTTTTTTTTTATGTAATATTATTTCACTAAGTGGATTGTCTTTTTATAGTAAAAATGAAGCACAAGAATGCAGGATTTTGTCTTGTTCCATTTGCTTTTGGAGGGAATTATAGATCTTTGTATTCTGATGGGGAATGATTCAGAATTATGGATTCAACTTCCTAATTTTAGTCTTCATTGAAGTTTTCAACAAGAATTTGATCCTCAAAACACCTGAAAAGAAGGATGTTTTACTGCAGTAAAACAAACACATTATTTTGATCCATTGTGAACTGATTCATGCCATTTCCTACATGATAATGAGGTAGTGGATTACATTTCAGATCACTGAAATTAACCTGCACTCATTTCCTATGAATCCTGATTGGGAAGTCGCTGTTGCATGGTCATGTTTGATTTCTTCCAGGCGGGATGTGTACCGTGGGGTAAAGTTGAGACGAACTCTACTCGTTTCATGGAGGACATCGCTGCGGATGCCCTCGGGGTCGGACCTGCCAATAGCACCGCAGTGGACAAGACTGGTCCCAGCATGGCATACGCCCTGCTGTCCTGTGTGGCCGGGACTCTCACTGTGGTCCCTTACCTCCGCGTTTCATCGCTGCCTAAGCTCCTCCTGCTCCTCCTGCTCTCTGTTACCTACACGGCGGTTATGGAAAGCAGCGGCTACCGCCAGGCTGTGGGGTTAGACGTTCCAGCCTAGTTTTGAGCTGGTTTACAAAATTACAATTTTATCCAAGCAATTTTTTTTAATTCCTGTAAAATATCTGATTCTTTGTTGTAAAAATACTCTACTCCTGAAGGACAATAACTAATAACAAAAGTTCATGTGATAGCTAATGCTCTTATGAGCTGGATTTTCATTTAAGAAGAGTTCTGAATACTTCATCCGTTGCAGCACTTATAGACAATTTCTAAATTAGTCAAATTTTTACTATGTATGGGTAACATTAGAAATAAAATTATTTTTGTTTCTTTGTTTTTACATCATCATTCAGTGGTGGCTTTCTGCACACTCGAGGCTATGATCCTGTGTTGGCTGTTCTGCTGTTTTCTGGAGCTCTGGCTCTTCATTCCAGGCAGCTGGATCTGAAGCTGCGGCTCGACTATCTTTGGGCAACTCAGGTGAGAGTGGATCCAAGCATTTAGAAACAATCTTTTATTGTGAATATTTGGAGGTAGAAATATATTAGATTGTAGGTTGGGCATCTTCCCAATGACCTTTGGTTTGATCCCAGGCCAAAATTCAGGCCACACTTTGAACACCATTGTTTTAAGGCTCCCAAAGTCAAGTGAGAAAGAAAGAAGAAGAAATTCTTCAAAGGTCACATAAAGGTCACATTTAGTGACTTTGTCATTTAGTACTATCTATACGAGTACTATCTACACTGACTCATAATTTATATAAGATAAAATTAATTTAGAAAAAATAGTAAGAAGCCAAACAGGACAGGAATGACGTAAAGGAGAACAATTTTTCTCAATGTCGCTCCAAACACACATTTGACCAAACCACCTCAAATAAATAAATTAATTAAATTGACTTTAATGTAATTAAGTACATAAAATACATTAAAGTGAACAACAAATGCCATCTTGAGGTACTTTACAAAAAAAAATAAAAAATCAATCAATTGAGTCATGTATGATACAATTGATCCGAATTGTCTGTGTGGTAAGCTCAGTTATTATATATAAGTAGTTTAAAAAATTTTATATAAAGAAGCGCAGCAGAGACCTTGGCATAGTTAAATGGACTTTAAAATGGAACATAAATATCTTTGTTGATAATGATTCTGTTGTAACGTGGATTGCTTTATGAGAAAGCCAGTGCAGTATTTGTATTAAACAAAACAAATTCATAAAAGCATTAGACTTTTGTCAATTTTGGCTTGTTCTGACAAATGATTGTTTTTCACAGTAAATATTCCCCTAAAAGCTGCAGTTTTCTTGTGTTTTGTCTGTGGAACAAAAGCCTGACTGTTGCTATTTTAAGAAAATCTCCATCTCTGTCTTGTTTGCAAATCATTATCTCCCTCTAGTGATAAGGACTTGCCATTACAATTCCATGTAGAGCACCCCACCATTTAACCATTAGTGTCATTTCCGGTGTAAAGAAAACTGTCCCTCTCCTCTGTTTGTTATGATTCCAGGCAGAGGAGGAGAGGGATGACATGGAGAAGGTGAAGCTGGATAATAAGAGGATCCTGTTTAACCTGCTGCCAGCTCACGTGGCCCAGCACTTCCTAATGTCAAACCCCAGGAACATGGTGAGGAATCCGTAAGGCTACAGTAAAAAGAAATGCACAGACAACCCTACAAAAAGTATGATGAATGCAGAAAGATCAAGTTTAAATAGATAAAGGAAACCTAAATCTATGCATTCCACAAAGATGATTTTTTTCTCTGTACATAAAAGAGGGAAAAAAGGATCACAATCTGCAAAAAGCTGAATTTCACCCCAGTGATTTCGAGGTAAAAAAAAGAGCAACACTTCAAATTTTCTCATAGCTCTGTAAATTGCTTCTGAAACGGCAAAGACCAGAAATGTGAGAATAGGTAACATTCTCACATTACAGCTATAAACTGTGGTTCAGCAGCTGCTCTGTGGCCTTTTTTCCACAATGAATGGGTGAAAATAGTCAATAATTGTGTTCCCTCTTGTTTATGTTGCCCTGAGATGACGTACGGAGCCATGTTTAATCTTGTTACAGGCCCTGATAAAGTTTGTGCACCAGAGCAGAATTTACAGAAATAGGCTGGCCCTCAGCTGTTGTTCTGAAATATAATGTTACCATTCAATAAAACCCATGTTCTATTGGCTTTTGAAACTGCTGAATTTCTTTAAAGGTTTCTGTCTCAACCATCCCGTGGTTTAGGATGTTGTCCTTATAAGGACCTCCACCCATTTAGCAAAAACACATGCATATCCTAAACAAACAACAAAAACCTTCAATATATTTGTTCATATAAAACAATACAACTTTGTTTTATAGAAACAATAAATAAAATAACTAAAATGAACAAATCATGCCACAAAAATTTGAAAAGGTTGACTTCTCCACCAAAAGTGCAGGAACGTCTTGCAGATAAGCTCATTCTTTGCATTATGAAGGAGATTAATAGATCTTGAACCACAGGGACATTACCTATAAATGCAAAAAATATCAGAAAGTGGTAAACTTTCCCTGGAGTGAATACTAAAGTTACTCCAAGAGTACATCAAAAACTCATTTAGGAGGGTTACAAAACAGAAAAGCACCGCAGGCCTTACTTGCCTCAGTGTTTATGATCCAAAGATAAGAAAGAGAAAAATAAGAAATGACACTTTTGGGAGAGTTCCAAGGACAAAACTATAGCTCAACCCTACAAAAAACAAAAAAAAAAAAAAAAAAAAAACACAAAAATATCACATTTGCCAAAAACTATCTTGATGATCTGCAACACATTTAGGAAAACATTATGTGGACTGATGAGGAAAAACTTGAATAAAATTATTATTTGAAATCTGCATTTTGTGTTCACCTATATTATATTTGTCTTGCTTAAAAACCTGATCTGAAACAAGTATAAACCTTAGGTGGAAATTAAAATAAAATAAAAAAGTACCTGAAGGTATTTAGTATGCAGTTCTGTTTGGCAGCAGCTGAAAAAGAGGACATGTGTCTGCTATTTCTTAATTATCTCCTCATCGTTTTAACAAGTAACAGAGCTTGAGCTGAATTTATATGTGGTGTTTAAATCAAAAAGCTTAAGACATAAAAATAGTAAATGCATTAAAGAAATTAGAGTTTTTGGAAATGTTCATCTTGGTTCTTCAACAATTGCTAAAATAAGTCAGAGGAAAATTATGTGAATAACTGCTACATTCTGATTTTTAAAAAGAGCTAATGGGAACTAGAAGGACTTCACAGAAGTAAAAATTCAGTACATCTATATTCTTTCCCCAGACACAACCTACGGCCAGACATTTTAAGTGCATAAAAGACTTGAAGTGACTCAAGATAAAGATTTACTTTTAGTTATTTAATTTTTGGAATCTGCACAAAGCAGTGAAAAATCAATGCATCCACATAATGCCTGCAGAGTTTTAAATAGCACAAAAATCCACATGGATTATCTTAGCATCTGTAAAGGAATATTACTCATACATTTACATAATTATTCTTAACAGTTTTGGGAAACAGCACACTCACGTTTATGGGTTTTGGAATTTACAAGTAAAAATAGAAACAAAACAGTAGTTTATCCTTCAACAATCAACGGGGTAATGCATCAGATGGTGTAAATCAGCAAGGAAGTTTGCTTCCAGCTGACCCCCACAGAGATGCAGCGTTCAGAAAGACTTCCTCTGTTTCCTCTAGGCTAAAGTTCAGCCATAGAAGGCACGGCACTGTGGGACTTTAGGTTCCAGGCCACTAACAGTGTGGTTGCAGAAAGCATTCTCACTGTCAGATACTTCTGCTTCCGCCTGTGGACATTTCGGCATTGTCATTATCAACCCTGATGAGGGTTCTGCTTAAGTTTTGCATTTGGCGATTTTGCTCCATTTTTGCCCAATTTCATATTTCATTTTGAGCAGCTGAAAAAGAAACTCAGATTAAAAAGCATGCACCAAGCAATACATGCAGGTGGTTGGAAGAAGCTTTATAAAAAGAGGATTGTTAAGAGAGGGCTTGTCAAAAGATATTATAGAGTGTGACAAATAAACTAGCAGTGAAGAAATACTGGAAGGTACCACTTTTTGAACTCTATGAACAAACAAGTAAAAGGAAAAAACTATTTTATCAGAAAATTGTAAAGATTTTCTACACTTAGTCATATTTTATCAGTGATATAGAGTCAGAAACATGAACAACTTTATAAAATATAATGAATAAAAAAATATACAAATACATTATTTCTCTATCACCCCTTTAGGATCTTTACTATCAGTCCTACGCTCAAGTTGGTGTTCTGTTTGCCTCTATTGCCAACTTCAATGACTTCTACATTGAGCTGGATGGGAACAACATGGGAGTCGAATGTTTGAGGCTGCTCAATGAGATCATTGCGGACTTCGATGAGGTTGGTAGAACGATTCATTCCATTCGCCCATCTGTACTATAAATCATCTGTTTTTAGATGTTTTTTTCCACATTGCAGATCTCAGGTCCACGAGCCCCTTCTTGCTGCGGGGTGACATATAGAGCGTCATCTTTTAAAAATGAGATTGTGGGCTGCAGTGAGGTTTATAGAAATACCATGTTTACTGATGTAATATACCGAGCTTTGGTTATGGTTGGGAAAGTTCTTCAATGTAACAAATTACTTGCAGATGACTTTTGGCCTGGTTGGATCTGTAATCAGCAACATGAAGCACTTATTTACAAAACTTGCTTTAAATATTCTAGCTGCAATACATAAATTTACTGATCATTTGCAAATTAAAAAAGAAGAAGTTTTATGGGAGTGTTTCTTACCATTTTTAATACCTTTTGCAGCTCATGGACAAAGAGTGCTACAGGGATATTGAGAAAATCAAGACCATTGGCAGCACATATATGGCTGCCGTGGGGCTGGTTCCTACGACTGCTTCCAAGGTACTCATGGTATTTGTGTTTAGATTAGGATTAGATTTTGTGTTTGTGAATGTTAGCACAGTATATAACTTTATTTTGTGGAGATCCAATGTGTTTCAGATGCCTAGTTTGTTTAAAACACTTAACACGTAAAATGTGAGGTACTGCTGATCTCTGTGGCATTAGTACATTCCTCATTCCTGAAGCTTTCTTAAACTAAGCTAAAGATGACAGACAAAGGAGTCCTTTCTGAAATGCCTGCAGAGATTAAAAGAACCTCAAGCTACAGTTGCTGTTTGGAGAGTGCTCTATTGTAGTATTTCTGGATTTTCACACAACTAATCCAGTTAGGATTACAAAAAAGCAGGCTCATATACATTCTTAATGCAGTTGTACAACAAAATGCAAAACTGTGATAATATCTCTTTTTTATTATTATTTTGTTCAGTTGTTATTCAGGGCCTCTGATTTCAGAGGGGTTTCTGATAGGGTAGGGTTAGGTTTAGGCTTTTTGTCCATACTTTATGTCCAGTTTCTAATAACTGTAAAACCAATGAAACAATCATAAAGTCCCCTAAACTCCAGTAAAAAAAATAAACCAGTATTATGTCACCAAATGTGCCATATGAGGCCAGCAGCTCTTTAGTTGTGTTTTTTTTTTTCTCCAGTTCTTTTGATAACATTAGACCTGCTGTACTTTACAGTGAGATTCTGGAATGATTACAGTCTGGGAATGGGATTACCTTTCACTGACATAGACAGATCATTTAAGATTTGCACAATAATAATACATTTTATTTATAATGCTCTTTGTATCTCAAACTGAAATCTCAAAGGTTGCATTCATACACTTGCTTGTAGCTATTGCTGCCATGGGTCAGTCTGAAGTGTCTTGTGGACTGGAAATCAAACCAGCGATTCACTGATTGCACGGCGAACTCCTTCCGCCTTCGCCACTGTCGCCCCCTCGTGTATAGTAATAATAAATTCATAAATAAATTACATGCAAAATTGAAAATTTGCATGTTTGTCTTTTAAAAATTAAGTTGAACACTTTTATTATTTCAAAATATTTTTTTCAACCCAAGAGTGAACTCATAATTCTTTCTTGTAATTTTTTTTTGTGAGATGACTGATCGAGCTGTTTTGTTTTTGTTTCAAGACAGTCAATTTTCAGTTAAAAACATCATCTTGCTCTTGTACACTGCTCTTAAGCAGAAATCTCAATCAGCTAAAATCAATATCAAGGTTTACAAAATCAGTGGATAAAAATTAGACGCAGCATTTCACTTACAGTACATGTATGGCCAACTGAAAGATGACTCTTCTCTCAGATCCTTTAAATCTATTCGAATATTTTGAAGACGTAGCTGTCAGATACTTCTCTGCTGAACATAGCTTTTTTTTATGTCTGAATTTTTTTTTCATGTTTCAAGCTAATTTGTTCTTTTAACCTGTGCTTTTTTTTTTTTTTTTTTTTAGACTAAAAAGTCCATCACCTCACATTTATGCACAGTGTCAGACTTTGCCATTGAGATGTTTGATGTTCTGGATGCCATCAACTACCAGTCCTATAATGACTTTGTTTTGAGAGTAGGTGAGTAAAGACCCATACTCTCTGAGTGGTCCAAACATTAAAGACCTTTTAACCTTGGGGGAGGCCCATTCCAGTAAATTTGCCAGGAAAATACATCACAAACAGAGCATCACCTCCAGGAAGCCTGTCAGCTGAAGTTCTTGGGTCCATTGTGTTCAGTATCCTGTGGAGAGTTTTGTTTAATCCCAGTATACACTGGTGTACATAAGCTATCCTGTCTGCAGAGTCAGGCTGTTTTATTTGCTTAATTTAGTTGGCAGTTGAACAAACTTCATGTTTCTGGCATTAACATGAACCAAGAGATACACTGCCCTTCATTTGTTACGACATGATACCACAGCGTTTTAGCTGGAAGAAACAAATTTCATGCTTTCCATGACTCTTTTGGAACAAACTATCATCACCTTTGAGCTTTTGTGTTAAGTGAGTCCACATTTATAAAAATAGTTGTTTCTTCTGAGGGTAATCAGCTTTTTATTAAGAAACAGAAGGTGGCTTTTCAAGAGGATATTTTGACAGCCCATGCTATTTTAACATTTTCTCACTCTAAACCAGTGGTCTCAATCTGCATTATTTGAAGGCCAGAGTCCTGCAACTATTAGGTGTTGCTCTGCTGCAGCACATCTGGCTCCATTGTTAGCTCATTAACAGAGGAATGCAGTGTGAAACCCCTTTTTCTAGACAGTCACATACAGCTCCCCCCACACCTACTGACATCTGTGGTAAAGATGCATAAACACCTTCAAATAAAACTTACCTCTTGATAGTAGCATAGTCTCTCTGTGAAAGATTTAGAAAAGCATGACCTTTTCTATCACATTTATTGATTGTGTATTAATGTTGACACATGTTTTTGCTAATTTGGTGGTTACTGACTCCTCTGCTGTTAAAACTTTGAAAAAACAGTTTATCTTCAAGCTACTCTTATTTTTGTGTCATATTTTCTAAAGTTGGAATACACAAGGAGATGGGTCTTTAACCATTGTGGCAATATTAGCTCTACATACTCTACAGGTTTTGTATTGGCTTCTGGTCTTGGGACCAGGATGGCCATGGAAGAAAGTTGATTTTGTGTCTGGTGAACTATTTCTGATATTATTTAGAAATATGTTTAAAG
This sequence comes from Gambusia affinis, assembly GCF_019740435.1. Lineage (NCBI taxonomy): Eukaryota > Metazoa > Chordata > Actinopteri > Cyprinodontiformes > Poeciliidae > Gambusia > Gambusia affinis. The sequence goes on along the minus strand of NC_057877.1, from coordinate 20,369,378 downwards.
TTATTATCCTTCTGAAGAAACATTTGCCCACATAATCTTTCAGAAAGCTCCATCTTTGTGTCATGCCGCACAATTCCAGTTAAATTCCTGTCTTATTTAAGTAATTTCACATGCTTGAGTTTGTAGTAGTAGGAGAGAAAATACTTTTTTTTTTTACACCAAAATGTCTGTCTTTGCTGGATTTTTACAATGATGAGCTATAGTGATTTAGATTTTTCTGCCTCCATTGCTATAAATTTGATATCCAACTGTGTGGTTAAGAGAAATAATCACACATAGCATAGACATCTGTAAGATTTGATTGTTTTTTTATGCTTTAAAATTACTTTTGTCTGTGATTCCACTTGTTTATAAAATTCAACATTTACAATTTGTGGCTTTTAAGGATGAAAGTATTTGTGTTTGTTTTCTTGTGTTAGCACTGAGCTCTAAAAAAAAACTGGGTAAGCTTACTAAAGGTGATGCCTTAATGCAGGATGTTCAATAAATCAGATTTGCAACCTGCTGTAAATTTCACTTAACTTCCAGGTACTGATTACAGGGGGGAAAGTATCATTTTAAATTTTATAAGTTAAACAAAAATCAACAAAAATAAGGACATTTCGGAAAAACTTTGGTCACAAATTATTGGAGGGCATTTCCAGAAATGTAGATCCATTAAGACCAACTCATTTGTAAGACTTATACACCAAAGTCACATGGTAAAAAATCAGAAATAACATTGAGTGTAACATGTTTGTATGTGATTATGGGGCTTTTGTTCACTATGGTTACACCAGGAATCAACGTTGGCCCCGTGGTGGCAGGAGTTATTGGAGCCCGGAGGCCTCAGTACGACATCTGGGGAAACACGGTCAACGTAGCCAGCAGGATGGACAGTACGGGAGTCCAAGGAAAAATACAGGTATGAGATTTAAAGTACTGCTGCAGCAGCTTAACTGCAAATAGCCACGCTGGGGCTAAAGCAAATTACATGGACTAACCTGATGTTTTCCTAAAAAAGTTAAGCATCAGAGTTTAATCCATGATTAATTTCTTTATGACAAACGTTGTTTATCATTGGAAGCTTTAAAGCTTTTAAACAAAAAAATAGCATATGTTTTTATATATGTTGTTTTTTTTTTATTGATTATAGTTAATACAAATTCATCAGACGCTTTTCTTTCTTTACTATTGCACAACGTTGCTATGACTTTCTCCCAGCGTTTTTTTGGCATCTCGGTCACTAAAAATATTCATCAGGTGTGTGCAGTGAAGGCCAACCAACTGGACAAATCTGTTATTGCTATGCAGACATTTTGAGATGTAGCAGCCAACCAACTATTGCATACAAGCAGTTCTGATTCAGTATGTTTTAAGTTTCACTAAAACTCACAATGACCTTTTTATAATTAGCTCATAATTGGCCTCTGTTATCTTTATTTATCTTTCCTCTGAACATGAGATAATTCTGAGATCACTGATGTTGAGCACTTCAACAAATCTTCTCAGCACATTTAATTTGATTTGAATTTCGCAAACAACTCGGTTAAAGCCAACAACAGCATGAACAAACCAGAAATTATAGTTATTTGTAGTTTATACTGGTCTAAGACTGTGCAACAATGAAAGACAAGCTGAAGAATTTTTACTATGTTGTTCCACACCTGCCTAACGATACATTTCAGATAAAATAAATCATGTAAGAGGGAGTAAGAAATAATTTATTGTGCAAAATTAATGGGTTTATTATTAATAACTTTACTGCGTCTTTTGAAGTGCAGTCCTGATTTTTAAAGCATTACTGTTACATAACACATGTGAGCCTTGGACAGGATCTAAACATTTCTCTTCTCTGTGCTTAAGATTATTACAAATATTATAGAGATTTACCGTTTCCTGTGAAGGACTTTCTTTTATTTCTGTAAACGAAAACCTGCAAGGCCTTTATTTGTATAACCTGTTGGAGTTGCCCAAGAACCAAGTATCAATCTACAAGCAACAGCTACTCTGTCTGTAATGGCAACGTAGATGTAAACAGTTTGTTTTCCCTCATTAAACATGTTGTTGAGATTGTTTAGGCAGAGCTCCATGCAGCTTTCTTAGTAGTTACAAAGACGTCATCAGATTTGTAAAAACAAGTGGATTTCCGAAAAGGGCCTCTGTTGTGTTGCTAATTCCTGCATGCACCCTGTGATGTTTTCACCTAATCTTAAGTGTGTTTTTTTAAGAAGCAGTAGTCATGTTTTCGCTTTAGCAACCAGCCATAGGTCTAGGAAAGTTGTTATTAACTAGTGAACCATCTGTGTTCTGTTTGTTTGGTGTTTTGGTGGAATTTTTGAGATAATTGTTTTGGTATGGATTATTTTCAGTGTTGACATAAAATATTGGTACAGTTTCATACACAAACCTATATTTTGTTTCTAAGCAGCCAGACTTTCTTGTAATCCTTTAAATGGCTTGTTTTCATCATTTTCTGACGGCTTTATTAAATTAAATGTATCCATTTTGTTTGCTTTGCTTTGGACAGTTTTTGATTTGTGCATTTTTAACAGTCTTTATTAAAAACGTAAAACAATGTATAGAAAATGTTTTAGTTTTGAGACTTTATTTCTCATTTTTTATATGTGAAATATAAATTTCTGAAAAATAATGTGTGTTTGCACAGGGCCTGTTCTTGCAGCCCTGACAGTCTGCCACTGAATGTGTATATATAATATATACATATATAGACACATTAAAATAATTTGATCATTAATGAAAATCCCATTTATGGTAGGAACTTTGTCACAAAGTGAAATATGCAAGTATGCACAGATACATTTCTGAAAACCTTTATTTCTGTTAATTATAATAATTTTCCATTTACATCTAATGAAAACACAACAGGACAAGAGAGTATTAGGCAGGTGGTAATAATGTTATGTTACCGTATATTAAATAGTCGATGCAAATTAATATTTAACTATTTAAAATGTTGGTTCCAACTAACATTAGTCATCTTTATTCACCCTCCAGGTGACAGAGGACGTGTACCGCCTCATTACCGACTATTACGACTTCGTGTGTCGTGGTCAGGTCAGTGTGAAGGGCAAGGGTCAGATGCTTACATACTTTTTGGAGGGCCGCAGGAAAGGAAGCAGGCCCTGTCAGAGCCAGCAGCTTCAGCACACTAACAGCGAGCGCCGGTCGAGCGCCTTCACCCATGGCAGTGTTTGCACCAGGCTAAGCCCCGCACCCACAGTGACCAGCTACTCCAACATCAGGACCCCGAGCCCGAGCGTGCCCAAACCAACCCCCTCCACCAGCACCACCAGATACCTGCCATCTGCTTCTGCAGCAATGGTGTGATGCATGCATTCTCAAAGAGAATTTGGAAAACAAAAAAATAAGAACGGAGGTGGGTTAAAGAATCGCTGTAGCAGAGAAAAGCTTGGCTCCGCTCTTTGATGTGTTTCTGGAGCACAGGAAGGCAAATATGCTGATTCTTCAGCAGGAGGCCGGGACTCAAGTCTGGTTTTTCTATGGGACGGTCTGACGCCTTGATTGGACTCTCCCTTTCCTGTTGAAGCAGGTTGTCTCAATCAGGATATGGGATGCTTTAGCCGCGTTGCTTCATCATCAACCCAAGGCCAAGGAAGTCTCTGGGATCTGCCAAAACCTTTTTCCACAACTGACGGTGTAGCATGCAAGCCTCTCACAACAACCAACACCTGGGAATTCCTTTAAATTGACCATTTTATTAGAGTGTAGATAAGACATCAGTGCTGTTGCCTTAGCAGCCAGTCCTCATAAATGTGTATGGCTCATTTTTGTTGCCTTTTAGTTGATTTCTGGGTTTTTGGAGCTGAGTGAAGATGAATTGCTAACAGGGTTATTGCTGTCAGAGTATTTTTAAAACCAAATCTTTGATCAGTGCAGGCAGGTAATGGAATAATCTTGCCAAAAGATAAACCAACAAAAAAACAAAACAAGGCATTGCCTTAAGGCAGTTACGGGTCGAGGATGCCATTCACCTTATTAAAACCTTCTGATGGCACACGTAACTTTTTTTTTTAAAGAAAATTTCTATAAGTGCATGATGCCACTGCTGCATTTCAGTCGCGTTTGCCGTCCGTTTCCCTGTGATGCTTGACTTCCAGACTCTTCCTCGTCAAAGTGTAGCAATAAAGCAGTTTGTCTCTTATCTCAGCGCGTTCACTCTTTGCATGCTGTAGCCTGCTGGGTCCTAAGTTGACCCGATAGTGTTTGTAGCCAATAGAGTGTGCATAGCTAGCCACACTGGTCTTTATCTCTGTGGAGTTGAAGCATGACTTAGAGAACTTTTGTTTCAGTTTGGTGTGATTCCCTCTTTTTCTCTGAATGATTTATTTTTTTAAAGAAAACCTTTTTTCTGTTTATGAAGACACTTATGCTCCTGTTAAAATGTTCTATTCTGCTATTTTTATTCAACTCAAAACCGTCTTGGTTGAGAAAAGAAAATGTGTGTGTTTATGAGGAGACACCCAAACCTCTGGTTCTGGCTTCGTCATGCAAACCCAGATGATTTATTTTATAGTATAGCACTCACAGTACGGCTTACCACAGCCATTAACTCTCCTGTAATCAGTTTTTGCATGCAATGCCTGCAAGCCTGCGGCTCATACATGCATGCTTTGATGAAACACGGATGCAGGCCAAGCAGCACACCCGCAGAGGCTCTTTTTTTAATGTCGTCCTCATGCATGCGCTAACAGTAGCGGTTCCTCTTGAATGTAAGGTGCTTTATTAACACGTCTTCTTTATAAGCTCGGTGTTTGAATCTTAATGAGGATGTATTTCAGGATAGATAGACACCAGGCTGAAGCAGATCGGTTTGGAAGGGCGGGGGGTGGAGGGGGGTTGCCTCCTCCTTTTAAACCTCCTCCCTGCTTTTGCTGTATTAAAACAGGTAGCTGTTTCTTTCAAACGTGCCAACCTATTTTCATAAACATATCAAACTTTTCGTGTCGAGCTGTAGCACAACTCAATGCGTGTGGCTACGGTTCTCGTGGGATCTTTTTTGTGTTGAATGCCTGGATTTTTACTATTTTAACTGTTCTTGGACAGTTTTTTAAAACTAAAATAAAAGGCAAGTGTCAATTTTGGAGCATTTAAATGACAAAGGTGTTGTACTTATCTTTAACATAGATTAAATATCTAGTATCTCAGATGCTTTCTTTGAGCTTTGAAATGAGGATTTTTATAAAGTTGCTTTAAAAATGTTGATGGAAAGTTATTGGAAATTATTTGTGCATAATATTTTTCCTGTAAATTGGATATTTTCATACTGTACGATACGGGTTTTAGTTGTTATATGTAGGTATTACCTGCTGATATTGTCTATTTCTGAGATATATTCTAAATTATTTGATATTTGTCAGGTTCCTTTTGTTAAAGATGTATTTATGGAAATGTTTTATGTGAATGTACATTTTGTTAAAGATGATATTTTATACTAAGTGTTTGCACTGCGAGATTATTGACGTATTATAAAGATTATAAAAATAAAGCCAGCAGGGTTGTTGTCTCCTGCAGTACGAACACACCTGTGCTCATTTTTACCCACAAAGGTCCCACAGAGAAGCTATCAAACATTGTTCAGCGTTATGTAAAGCCAGAAAAAACAAGTAGCCCATGTAAGATAAACACGGAGGTCAGTGTTGCTTTCACAGTGATAATGCAAATATAATGCCTGGCTGGCATGAATGCATGGTATTATTGTAAAAAATAATTCACAACCCCTGAACTTTTAACATTTTGTAACACTGATATGAAAGGCATAAAGGTTTTTCGAAATGTTATATGAGTAAAAAAATCAAGTGTGGGTGCATCAGCCCCCTTTTTCTTATGAAGTTATATTGTTAGTAAATACAGTCCACCATTGTGTATTTTGATCACCGTTTAAACACAGCTGTTCTGTGAAAAACCCAGATGTTTGTAAGTGGACATTAGTGAATAAACACAGCAGACAGGCCTGGAGGAGAGGTTTAAAGCAGTTCTAGGCTAGAAAACAAACCAGACATTGAAGATCTTATAGATCACTGCTCAGTCCATCATTTAAAATTCAAAGTGAATAGCACAACTGCAAACCTCCGAAGACACTGACAGAGCAGAGAATGTCAAAACTAATGAAGAAGCTAAGAGACCCACAATAATGGTCTCAGTGTATTTATTTCAATCTAATGCCCTGTAACAATGCATTCCAAGTGTCAAGAATAGTGGCGGAGAGGTAGTGACTTCTACTTTTAAATGTTGTGATAGGAACTTAAGAGAACTTTGCAGAAACAAATGTGTGAAAACCTCAGTTATTAAAAGAAGTGTAAAAAAAAACGGGAGATCATATATCTCTCTAGCAATATAAGAGATTTCTACAGTGACAAAGAAAGTAACTGCAAATTATCGCTGCAAAATGATAGTTCTACAAATGGCTCAAATTTAAAATAATGCCTAGTTAGTAGCCAGTTTTTACATTTCACTCTGGATATAATAGGCTTACCAGTTGGCTTGTGTTGTGTTTTTATGTTCCGAAACTAACGTATCTCTGTGACGTATTTCAAAGGCTGAAATATGCTGTAATTATTTATTGAAATTGTCCTGAGGGAGAATTTTTCACATTCCTATCTTCTGAAAGAGTCCAGGACCTCGATGGATCATGTTCAGGGGGTTTCTGTTTCTCCTCGTTCTCATGCCTTGTTTTTCTTGTTAGAGGACAGAGAAAAACAAAACAACAGTAGGGTCTTATCCTCATGTCCATTTCTGTGAGCGAAAGGATGTTTCAAGTCCTGTTGCAGGAAGAAACAACCTCCAAACATTCATTAGCAGCGTAAAGAGTGTGTGTGTGTAGCCTCTGGTGTGGCATGCTCAGCATCCTGAATGACAGTTGTCATGACAACAAAACAAGTTTATGCCCCAGCATGTAAACATCAAAGTTGTGTTTTCCAGCTGGCAAATGATAAACCCGTGAACCCTTCCTTTTAGCTTTGTGATTCATGGTGATTGTGTGCAATCACCACAGAGGATGTTAAAAGTCAATTTGCTGATATCTGAAAATAAATAAATAAATAAATGTGTGTGTATGTGCACACGCATGCAAGTGTTTACAACCTGCTGGACTCGTAGATACAATCAAGCATGTCTGACTCAGACGTGCCAGCGTAAACATTCGCACACTCTGAGATAAGAGGAGGAAAAGGGCCTTTTCGGATCTCTTTTGCAGCTGTGGTACAGCGTGACAGCCACCTGCATCGCGCTGCAGAGAAAGAAGATAGCAGTAGGCCAGAACGCTTTGCAGGGTTAATGACCCTCTTCTCAATGCTTGCTTAATGCCCCAGTGTGTCATCCCTTACTGTAAACTCTGCTGGAAATTACAGCGTGGGAGGACAAACACAACCCTTCTCCCAAAAAGCATCTGGTGAAATGTAAATGTTCCATTTTCTTGTATTTTTGTTTGTTCGGATCAGTTTGAGTGTATTTTCAAGTGATTTACGTCAGAGAAGTTTCTCAGCATTAATACGGGTTGCATTTGCAGCACAAACACAAAAATATTTTGCTCATGAAAATCATGAATATGGCCCTGTTCTTTGAATTTTTAAAACTGTAAAAAACTGTTTCGTAAAGAGTCATCATTACTAAAGTAAATCAGACTCTAGTACGCATAGATTAATATGCTGATCCCAATGTAAGTATCTATCTATCCATCCATCCATCCATCCATATAAATCTATGGATAAATCTATGGATATATCTATAGATATCGATATCTATATCGATATCTATATAGATGTCTATATAGGTATCGATATAGATACCTATATAGATATCGATATAGATATCGATATCTATAGATATATCTGTTGTATAGAAAATGGCTGAAAGTGAAGAAATTCTATATGGTTTATCACACAAGAGAACATTAGCTTTAAACATATTATAGGACAACTCTTCACTATGCAAATTTGAAAAGTTCTTTCAACAAAGATTTTTTTTCACAAAGTTGTTCCTGTCCAGCACAAGGCCAACCTGCTCATTTGTGATTAAAAGAGGGGAAAACAACATCCTTCATCCTGACTGTTTCTCATCAAGAATTTCCCCACTGCAAGTGTGTTTCTCTCAAATGCGAATGTGATGTTTTCCACACAACAGACTGCACAGATACACCGCAGGTCAGTGAACTCCACGTTGTGTAAGAGCTGCAGTGACCTTCTTGAACCTAAACTGTGCTGCTACCGCTTGTTTGGTCTCCTCTGATCACTGTGATGAAATATGAAGCGCTGGTGGAAAACATCTTAAAACATGCAGCAAATGTCACAATAACCTAGAAAAACAATGGATCACAATGACCTGTGGAAAGTTGACAAATCCTGTGGAAAAACAGAGTTGGGAAACAACATTTTAACCCTTAGACTCATAATTGTACAAACAACCTCATAAATGACTGTACAAACATAAAAAGAAAGTATGTGTTTCTAAAAGATGTGTCCATTATGTTTGTGTTTTATTACATGATGTCACTTAACTTCCTGATCATAAAGAGAAATCCTTCGTCGTGTGCATTGTCAAGGTCTTTGTTGCATGTGCTAGACACATTCACACATTTTTCTTTACTTTTGGGGTCAGAAAGTGTTCTCTTTCAGGAGTAAAATCGTAATTATTTATCTTGAAAGCTCACACTTCAAAGCAAAAGCAGTCTTAAGCACTGGACGAATTTGAATGTTATTTTTGTACTTATTGTTGTGTTAATGTTTCCTGTCAGGCAAAAAAGCTGACTCACCACAATATAACCAAATCTACCTAATGTTATAAATAAAGTTGACTGATTGATAGATGATTGATTAATAGATTAAAAGGAAAATTAGCTCTCAGCTTAATATAGATGCTCAGAAAGTTATTCTTTCTCCTGTTGACTTTTGTCTTTACACAAACTATTCCTTTTTGTCCATTTGCTATCAGCTGCAGAATCATTTTACTTGGCATGTTGGGTTGGCTTGGGTCTCTGCTAAGGGACAGAACATAACTAAACTGTTAGTTATCCTGGTTGTTAGTGAACCAGAAAAACTCCCAATAAAAAAAAATAAAAATAAAAAAATAAAATTAAAAAAGCCCAGAGAAGTGACAGAGTTCAGGGCAAATAGCAGAAGTCTATTTGTTCATTTATAGTAAAGGATTGTATTCAATGTATGGGATTCTGGCACAGTTGTCTGTACTTATCACAGTGGGTCAGGAAGCAATACGTTTCCTCTTGAAACCTATTATTTTTTTAACCTTTAGAACCCGACGGACCCTCCGGTGTGACCTTGGCTCGCTTAGGGTGTAAGAGGTTAATCAAGTGACGGTTAAAATTTTGAAAACAATTAAAGCCTAAAGAAAAACTTGAAATATCTTCAAAGAGCCAGAAGAAATCTGGTAGTTAAAATAAAAACTAGTGACAAGATGAATGACTTGTAGTTTTGCACATTTGACGTAAGAAGCAATTTTGGTCTACTTTTCTGACTCCGACTGAATGACTCAGGAATATGCACACTTGCCTAAAAGCCTAAAGGTATCCATCAGGGATTTTCCCTGACATAAATTTGTTTCTATATCTCTGCAGCTGTTACAGAAAGGTTACTTCGTTTGCACGTTTTTTGTGGCTTTTGGAAAACTCGGTGATAGCAGATTACTTTGTGGTGTCTAAAGCAGTTTAAAAAGGATCCTTTCAAACCGGCCTTCCCATAATGGCCATGGCATTAAGTTGTTATACTTTATTTTTATTGTGGTGTTTTTAGCCATCCAACATTACATCTACTTTTCTTACGTCTTCATTTCTTTTTCATTTTGTTCATGACATCTTGGGCACACCTCTGTTTTATTTTATTTTATACTACATTGTGAAGCACTTTGAGATATTTCTAATGTGAAAAGGGCAGGCTACATAAAATTTATGTACTTATTTTGTTACACAGTGCAGAAACCTGTACAAATCCAATAAAACGTAACAAGTCAAGATGTTTGCACGGTGTTGTGTTTAAGACATATCTAAAATTTTACTTTGTGAAACCTGCTATAGCATGCTGTGCATATTTATCCGTTCCTCCCGGAAAACAATAAAGTTGAAAGTGAAGCGAAGTGGAACCACAGAGAGTCAATCCAGTCAACATCACAAAGGGTGGCGTCTGGGTTTATTCCACGGCTCTCCCTCTCTGCATATGATCTTCCAGTCTTTATTTACTGTGCTGGATTCTTTGATGTGCGTGTTCTGGACAGATTGTTCTGTTGTGAATGAAGAAAGGATCTGCAAACGGATGGAGTGAGAGGGGGAGGGAGAAGCGTGTCTGAAGAAACAGTTTGGAGGAAAGCAGTATTTCTTTTTCTTCTTGAACATAATAATCCTACCAACACAGATCCTCTGACCCATTTATGAGAGCTTTTCCAGTTAACACTGCCAAGTGCAATCCTCCTGCTTGGACTTCCTCCTCTGTCTCATTAGAGCCACAGCGAGAGAGGAAAGCTCTGCAGCTAAACACACACACAGTCACTCAGAAGGACAGAGAGAGGAGGAAACCAAACACAATGGATGCTGGCGCATGGGAGACTGGATTTCCTGGGTTTCCCACACACAAATGTACAATCACAAACTTGCAAACATACACACTCATTTGGAAACACTCACACACGTGGACCATCCTGCAGCACGCCAAGATTTTGGGGTCCAAATGAATAAACGTCTCCCTCCATTCAGACCTGTAAAGCTGTGAGAACGGTCCAAGCCTCCTCCGTCATAAATGACCTCAGTTCTGCTCCAGTGTTTTTCTTCCAGAGCTCGGCCCATGATCTACGCTCCTTGTTCAATAAGACAGGAATTATCCGATTAAGGAAATCTTGTGAGGAGGAGAAGAAAAACAAAACTTTGTTGGGGGGGGGATAAGCGTCATTGTGCCCACTCAGATCACATTCCTGACTGCTGATTCTCAGCCATGGGAGAGGACGCCGATTAAACAGGCCCCGCCGCAGATGTGTCCCAGAACAGAGTGGTCCAGTCCCAAAATCCAGATTTGCACCAATAAAGAGAGAGAGAGAGAAAGTGTGAGATAGTGGAAACAACCCAACCGGTTCCATTGACGGATTGTTCACTGGGTTGAGATCCAAATAATACATGTCGTCCAAAAACACTTTGCTCTGTGCCACTTTTCTGAATTGCAGACAAGGCCACGTGGGACCACAGTGTACTGTCGAACTGAGCTGCAATGAACTCATTGAAAACAATGCAGGACCCAGCATAAAGAATAAAGTGACTACATTAAAAAAAATTAGATGATGTAAAATGAAACTGTTATAAAACAGTAATAATTGTGACTGTTTTGTGGTCATAAAAATACAAATTCCACTCACTTTGCACAGGAGATTCCTTGCAAAGTGAGGAATCTCACTTTGCAAGGAAGTGAGAATTAGTAAAAATTATCCATTTTTACTAATGGATAATTAGTAAAAACACAAATTATCCATTGCCGTTGTTTCTACTTCCTTTTTTTCTTTGCAAATCATGCAACCAGCCAGTTTTCTTTCTTTTTTTTATGTGATCACTTAATTCAGTTCAATTCAATTCAAGAAACAGTTTTTTGCATTTCGAAATACTCCACTTTTGCACATTTTTAAAATTTATTTACGGTGAATAAGATAAAAAAAAGAACATCTAAAATAATAACATTTAAAACTCAGACTCAACAGCCGTAGCTGAACAGATAGTCTGGTACTGTCTAATCACATCTTCAGAAAGTAACATGGACAAGAAATGTTTTAACTGAAAAACTATTGAGATTCTTTACAGGAAGAATTTCAACAATCAGTCATAAATTTAAAGAATGAAAACTGCCTGCAGAGCCGAGTTACAGTGCTGCTCACACGATAACCATGGCTTCACACAGATGTAGATTCTGTACTGAGGGGATGTTCAAAACAACTCTGTTTTCCTCCGATCACCTGTCGTGGCCACCGGCTCTTCACACCCTGAAAATGAGGGGAAGCTTTGAATCATCACACGTGGATTCTGGAGACCTCCATCTGTATTTGACTGTGTGTGTGAGCACCCCCTGAAACAACACGACTGTTTTTCCCTGCTGCTCACGTCAAAGACAAACATTCCACTCCTGGGACGTTCAATGCCAAGCGCCTTTTGATCTCCTTATCATGTGACACCTGAAAGAGGTGGGAGAGAGCGGCCCTCTTCTTCAACACTTTTCCCAAACACAAACCCAGCGGCGGCTTGTAGCGATGAAGCCCGCTGTTTGGACATGTTTTTGAGAAAGCGGATCTGTCCATGACCTCGGATGACTCGGCTTTATTTGACCACTCCGCCTCTAGAATCTGACATGTGGCTCTTCAATGTGAATACTTCACATGTTTTAATGCTGCATGTCTCTCCCTCTTTGCATCAACCTGCTAATTAAAACACGATCCCATGCTGTGTTTTTCCAGCCATGCCAGGCACTGCCATACCACAAAGCTGACTTTATGTGGCAGCAGATGACTTTAAAAGTTATTTTTAAGGGATTTAGGTTGGAAGAGCTGCAGGATGATCATCTGACCTCGAGCCACCACTCCACCACATCATCTTTACATCACAGTTCAGCTGGGAACACAAGGTGTGCTTAGATCAAGAAAAATGTTGAGGAAAACCTTTAACTTCATATCAAAATTATGAAACTTTTTAACAGAAGAACCAACTCTATTCAAGCAAGGTGGAAAAAACAAAGCATGTGACCTTCCACACGTATACAGTTGTGCTTCTTTGTGGCTTCAAAAGCAAAAAGTTTTTTTTGCATGACAGATTTAAGAAAACCACCATTTTAATCAATAATATATTTTTTTCAATACCTGACACATTCATTTTAAAAATCTAAATCTAAAAATTACTAAGAAGCATATTAATTATTCTGTAGTGTGCAAAAATATGTTCTGCACCCATTAATACATTTTCACGTAAATTCAAATGCTGCACACCTTAGACGTACAAATCAAGGTTTGCTACTATTTTTCATTCTTCCATCTTTTTTATTCATTACCATGAAACCGAACATGTTTGCAAAACTTGATGGCTCATTACTTTGTTTTCCAAATCAGACTGAATTTTTATAAATAAAATCATCATGCACCAATAAGTCAAAGGACATAGCTAACAAATATGAGAAAAATTTCAAAACAGTAATAGATGTAGATTTTGTTTTTGTCTATAAGTTTGCAAAAGTTCACCCCGTTTTATGTTAACTGACATGATCACTTACTGTGCATTAACTTGTTATACTTACATGGTTTAAACTACTTTAAAAAAATCTTATCTATCATCTTCTGTAGATTTTCTTTGTGCATTCTCCTCAAATTTAGACTTGCAGCAAAAAATTTTAAATAAGTCTCTCCAGCTTTGAATCTGCTCTGGCTTAGAGAGATGTGACAACTCCAAAAAACAAACAAAAAAAAGAAAGAAAAAAAAAAAGCTATTCTCCATTAAACATGTGACGTTTTTCATGTACAGCTTATACAATTTGTTCTACAGGATGTCCAAATGTGGTTTGTTTTTGCTCACTCTCAGCCAACAGGAAGTCTTTTAATGCGTTGTGACACGAAGAGCAGCCTTATCATCATGCACTGCTACAGTACATTTTATGAGCTGCTTGTTTTTTTTTTTTTGGTTTTTTTTTTTTTGTTGTTTTTCTTTTATTTTTACATGAGTCTCCCACTTTTCTAGACATGTTAAAGATGTAAGGACATTTCAAAAGAGCCCCAGTTTTCAGCTTTGATCACTCCAAAAGTGATAACGGAGCTCTTCAGCCATCTTTATTTGGGTGTAAAATAATACAATTTTGGGATAAAAATCATACCTGAACTACTCCCACTTCAGCCTCTGTTTAAAAGCGTCTCATTCAACAGCTTCAATGGATCCTCACACCTTCTTACTCCCTTTTCACCTCCAAATACTTTTCTTTTACCTTGCCGAAGGAGGTTCAAACTTGTTCTACTTAACTGAAAAACTGTCTTGGACTCCAGCCAAATGTCGTCAATGTTTGTGCCTTTTCCATTTTGTCTTTACTATTTAGGTGTGGCCTGCATTTGCAAATTGAATCTTCCTTTCAAGCAGCAATTGTTTCTTGTAATGTAGTTCAGAGAATTCGATCAAAGCTTTTCTTCACTTACTAAAGGTTTTTTGTTCTTGTATTTTTTTTTCAGATTTTTTCTAAACTTACTTGGTCAAAGTTGATATTTTTTCTATGCAACAAATTATAATACTGAACATCACAGAAAAAAATAATGAACATATTTAATTGGTAAGATAAGTTATAGAAACTATAAAGTAACAACTTACAGTTAATGTCAGAATTATTTGCCTCTGTGATGAAATAACACAGGATGTGTTGCTTCTAAAAGAAAACAAAAAATAAACAACATTTAATTAGCATCAAATTTTTGTTGATTTGCTGAAATGTATCAGAAAAACTGAATAACAAGTTCAAATTTATTACTCATCTTCTGCTTTACTTCCAAGACATTACATTCAATTATTTTCAAAACCGCATATAAGCATTCAATTTACATCACACCTGTGTAGTCAATGAGCAATGACCCACACAGAAGGACTATTAGCAGGGCCAGTGATGAGGCAGCATAAAGACATACAGTAAACCCAAGCATAAATGAAATCCCTCATCCAAGGGCAGCTTAGAGTGCTTTTGAACATGCAGCCTTCAGTCCAGTATTCAAAGCAAGGACATGTGAAACAGCCGTGTTAACAACTTCAATCACCCATGAATCATGATGGCATATTACTTCAAATGTCTTGACTGAAAAACAAAAACACAAAATGATACTTTAGCCTTAAAAAGGTAATTCTTTAAAAAGTATTGGATTGCATATAGGAGATGACCAGCTGAAGGAAAATGGATCCCGCAGGTCTTCTCTCAGGTTTTAGGTGCATGTTGCTTGTTTCTGAAAGACATTACACTGATCAACTAAACATGTTAATCCCTTGTTTTTCTTTATTTTTATTCCATTTTCCCCTCTTTATTTTCTAAATAAACACTTCACAAAACACTATTAGCCTGACAAATATCTGTTAAAAGGTTGCTATGCCCCCAAAACACTGTTCTGGAACTGCTGTAATAGACTACTTTAAAAGATTATGTGGAAATTTGACTGCACAAAATAAAGATATTTAAAAATTATAAATGGTTAAAGCGTTTGTTGTGTGTGTCCAAATTTATGAGTATTTTTGTTACTCAGACTTCTAAAAGTGCAGACACTGTTTATGTTTAATTTAGTAGGCCATTTTAAAGGGATGTAATTACATAGTTTCCATGCACATAGTGAACTTTTATCGCACAATCAAATAAGTATACTAGCTCCAATACTTTAAGAAATGCTGTATATATATCTATCATGACATAAAGAGTTATTTAACTTCATAATTTGAGCCTTTAAAATAGCCTCTGTCTCTTTGAGAAACTCCTACTCTTTCACGTTATCGCAACAATGCTCCTCCACTACGCCATTTACAACTCTTCTTAGGCATGTTGAACTGATAAGTAGTTTGTATGATAACCTCAGTAGCACTGTGGCTCCACCAGGTGTTTGCTAACTGCTGCTGCCACTAGTCTGAAGGCGCATAGTGGGTAAGGTGCACGAGAGGGGAGCTCTGTGAGGTTGAAGCTCTGCTGGAGACTGCAGTTCCAAGGAAGAGATTTGTGGAAAATGGTGGAGCTTTGTGAGAGCAAACATTTTGGCAACCCAAAAAGACAATGGAGATTCAAGAATTTGTCAAACATGCATGAAAAACCATTAAAGCAACACTTAAGGTATGGTTTTGATGAGGGAATAACATTATGACATGATATAAATCTCTAAAAAGACAGTTTTACTTGATACTGAAGTTTTTGTATTTTCTACAGAAGAACTATTCATTAAAGTGCTTATATTTTTAAAACTGCCTTTAGAAACATCCTTAATTTACTAAACGGTATAGTAAAAAAAAAATAAAAATACAGATAACATTTATGAGTAGTAATTTTTTTTAGTATAATCAATATCTGCTTTATAATTTGTACTATGTAGCAATCACGGGAGAATTTCATAAGTGCATCTTGCTAGCTCCAGGTTAGATCCCACATTTACCTCAGAACTGTCTTTAATATTTAAACCTTTAGTCATTGAGAAGATGAGTTGACTCAATATTTAGCTTAAAATTCAGCAGTTTTGTCGCATGTCACCTTAATAAAAGAATATGATTCAGTTAAATGAAATGACACCTTTTCTTCTCAATTTGTATACCAGGTATCTGACTGTATGGATGTGTCATAGGATGGGTGGTAGAAAATGTTCTTAGCAAAATCAGATTATCAGTAGCCTATATAAAAGCCTCGTTTAGACGGAGACTCAGGTGAGAGTGACGGTTAACACCAGTAGTCAGATGATGCAATCCCATTAGGCAGTTGCATGTAGAGGACTCCGTTCCATTGCATCAGAAAGTGAGACAGGAGATGTGAATTGAAATGTGTCATCAGACCCAGGTGAGGGCGTGAAGCAGAGGAAGCAGGCATGCTATGGAATGGTGATTGTAAATGGGGGGAACGTTGTCACATTCTGGGCAGGAGTGACAGTGCATAAGCCGTCTTTGCAGCAAGCCGTGAAAACGTGCAGGTTTCTCTAGCGTGGGACCCTCACAGCCCCCCAGAGGAAGCCGATGAGAGGGACGTGTCTGTGGTCATGTCAGACTGCCCCGATTCAGAGCTCCGGTCTATTATTATCCCCAGGAAAAGGGTAATTACGGGGCATCTCCTGGAAGAACTCCAAAGCCCGACTTTTGCGCATACGGAAGTCCCGAGTTTACCCGTCCCTTGACAAAAACTGCGACCCTTATTCGCGCTGCTATTTCTGAAACTTGGCTTTATTATCCCGCCGCAGTGCTCGGGATGCTTTCTCACGTCAAACAGGAGCGGTCAGCGCACCCACGCTCTTGGCGCGCAGTCTGGGCGTGCGTAATTTGCGCTCATTAAGCTATTAGTTTTTCCCAAAGTTGTGTAAGGCGTTATTTTGAGGACAATTAATGGAGAAACACACGCATGAACAGACAATAATGTCACAAATAGAGGTTCGTTTGTGTGAGAGCAGAAATCAGGCACTAAAGTGATCACCAGCTCAGCTCCAGAGTGACAACACATTCCCCTTTCAAGTTATGGAAATAAGCTGAAACTGACTTTAATGCCTGTATGTTGTTCTTAAAATGCGGTGGTTTGGAGTAGCACCCGCGTGAGAATGGGGGTTGGGGAGGAAGAGGGGGTCCTTGATTGCAACATCAAACACTGGTGTCGTCAGCAATACGTGCCAAGCACCGCCTGTTCCAAAATAAATATTGACGTGATTGTTGTATTCAAATGAGCGACATGACCGGACACGGACGGGCCAATCAGAGCTCATCGTATCATTACACCTTCTTTTCAGAAATCATTCATAACGCCGATGCGTCAAACACTCACAGAGGACCGGCTATAAATACGGCTGCGCGCAACGCACAGTTTGACATCTTCCAAAAATCAAACGAAAGGCACAGAGCAGCAATCGTGGGAATTCCGTCCGGCGCGTTTTCATCTGCAAATTTTCTGAACTGCTCTTCATCACATATTCCAATTTAATACTCAGAACATGTTGGCTATGCGTGGATTGAGGCACGTAGCTGTGGCAGTGGCTGTGTGCTCGCTGCTCGTTACGGTGACGCTGGGGTCCCCGGTGGTGGGGTCAGAACCGATCCGATGCGCCCCGTGTACCCCGGAACGGCTGAGCCAGTGTCCGGCGGTGGCGCCCGGTTGTGCCGAGGTTCTGCGGGAGCCCGGATGCGGATGCTGCCTCGCCTGCGCCCTGAAGGCGGGGGAGCTGTGCGGGATCTACACGGCGCCGTGCGGCTCCGGATTGAGATGCACCCCGAGACCCGGCGACCCCCGGCCACTGCATTCCCTTACCCGCGGACAGGCCGTATGCACGGAGAGCGCTGCGCCGGCGCCCACCCCGGAGCCCCAGACTCAAGGTAGGCCTCCCATGTCCACGGTCACACATCCCACAGCCGCACCGCTGGAATCGGACGAGTTCCTCATATATGTGATTTAAGTCTAGCCAGTCAGACTTTTTTTTTCGTTCATTCATTCATTTGCTTGTTTCCTCCACCAGACCAGGGAGAGCCAGACGCTGAGATGGACAACTCAGCCATCACCGGCTTCAGCTACCTTCCCGGTCTCCCCTTTGACCCGCGGGCTGTGGCTGAGGCTCAGGAGAGCATGAAAGCCAAACTCATCGCCATTCGCAGGAAACTGGTGGAGCAGGTGAGACAAACGTTGCTAGCGTGAAAATTTTGATTTTTGAGAGGATGAAAGTTTTTTGGAGGATTTAAAGATGACCGGTGACCACCAGGGGGAGCTGGTGCGCTATTTGAAATTAGAGGGATGCAACGAGACTCGTGTTTCCTTAAGTTTTATTTGTAGTTTAATATCAGAACCCCCGTGCTTGCTGCTTGGGAAAAAGTGATAATGATGTTTTGATTAATCCGTTCGCCACTGCTTCTTCTGTTTAGGGTCCTTGTCATCTGGAATTGGTGACTGCTTTGGACAAGATTACCAAATCCCAAGAGAAACAAGGAGAGAAGTTCACCAAATTCTACCTCCCCAACTGTGACAAGCGTGGCCTTTACAAACCCAAGCAGGTTGGTGTCTTTTGACACCAATGCATAAAATCTATGATGCACATAGATTTTAGGCATTTTTTTTTTTTTTTTTTTTTGGTATTTTCAAATCAATTAATACATAAATCTGAAACATGATATTTGATTTATTCCAAGCATTCTCAGCAAACCTGTGTATGAGCTTCAAGCAGATTTTTCTCAGGCTTCTTATAGGAGACCTGCTTTAGTTGACTAAACAACAGCAGGTCTTACTGGGTCTCAAATTGGCCTTAATAAAATCAGTTCAAATTGTTCAGTACATCTTGGACCCATATGGGATTCCTTTTTACACAGTAATTCTGCATGCAGCCTGTAGAGGTGATTAACACGGAGCCATTATGAAAGCTGTAGACCATCCCATCTGGGGCCCATTACTTATTTATTTTCTTACCTATATGAGACTGAAAAGCATGCTGGGATTTGTAACGCAACAAATTCACTCTCATATATTCTTTAAAGCTCTTATGTTAATGTTGTCCATGCATGTGTTATTCTGTTTTTGATATGTAAACCCCCCAAAAATTATGTAATTCCATATAGTCTACATATGTTCTGCTTAGCAAGTTTACAAGCTATTAGTTGTGAAATTAGTCAGGCTCTCTGCTAAGGTAGCGGCTTCAGTTGGTTGCTGTTCAGATGTCCCACTCACTGCTTCCCAGCTGTAGCGTTAAAACAGCATCACTACATTGATAAAAATGTTGAGTGGTACTCTTTCAGTTTCCACACCATGACTGTTCATGTTTCTCATGTCCAGAAAATGTTCTATCAAAAGTGTCTTTTTGGTAGGCAAGGGAAAACTACAGTAGCTTTATCGAGCCAGCTGACTTGTAGTGCGCAGCAATGGGCTGGGAATCTGACACGACCAGAGAAAACTCTCAGAGCTAACACTTTTGTTGACACTTTGTACAGGAATTTAAACATAATAATAATAATAATAATAATAATAATAATAATAATAATAATAATAATAATAATAATAATAATAATAATAATAATAATAATAATAATAATAATAATACTGAAAGGCATTTGAGTGTTTTTTGAAACCACGTGTAACTTGATATGCACCAAGTTTCAGTTTGAAGGTGACACATGCCTCGTGATGTGTGAAAATGAAGGCAGTCGAAATAAGAAGGCTTTCTGTTTCTGTTTCCCCCACAGTGTGAATCATCTCTGGACGGACAAAAGGGGCGATGTTGGTGCGTGAACACCTGGAATGGCAAGCTTTTAAGTTCCAGCGACCTCCCTGCAGATGCCGAGTGTCCTTAAAGAGATTGGTCTGATCTCACAGTGAAAGAGAGATAAAAAGAAGAAGAAGAAGAAAAAAGAAACGAAGAAGCAAGCCACTATTTTTCCTTTTTTTTGGGTAGCTGTTATTTATTGACCTTGTCCATGGTGGTGTTTAATTCAGGTACACTGTCATTACGGGGCTATAGGTCCCAACCACCCTGAACCCCAAAACCCCCTTCCTCCACAAACTTCCATCCCAAAGACACAAAGAAAATCTATTTTTGTTTTTTCTGTAAAGGAGATTTTAATGTTAATGCATTTACATTATGCTCTATAGCCTTATTTATTTTATTGCTTTTTATTTGTTATTTGTAATTATTCATGAGTATTTATATCTTTTTTGCCTTATTGTTATTATATTATTATTTTTATGAGTGTATAAAGTGTATATATGTATCTTGGCCCCCACAGCTCCACAGCTGAGTTGAGCTCGCTCTACCCTTAAGGAGCTGTCTGGAGGTTTGGTTTGAGAAAAATCAAGCAAGAACAAAAGCACTGAGTGACCAAATCTCATTTAGAAGTTTTTCTAAATGATCTTTTTGTTCCTTTTCACTTCATGTCTTTTTTTTATTTTTATTTTTGTATTGTTTTTTTTTTTATTATTATTTAATAAAATTATACATTAGTTTCTGTAAGTTAATACAAAAGCTCTCAGTTGGGAATCCTCTACACTCTCAGAAATCATTTCCCATGATCCCATGGGTCTGCAGATAACATGATGGGTGGCAATTCTCCCGAGCCTCCTCTCAAACGGGTATCTCTACATTAACCTACCTCCAATATTTACATGTCTGCTGTCTTTTTTTTTTTTTTTTTGATGTTTCTGTCCTCTTTGACCACATGACCACAAAGAGTGAGCCGCTTGACTCGGCTCTGTATACATGCTGCTGTTGGAGAGAGAATTGTATTTTATGTGAATCTATTCCAAAGTGACTAACTCTATGTACACTTTTGTTACTGACATGTAATAAAAGAAAAAGGTGATATATTTAATAAAAACATTAATCTCAGCTGCACTCCTGTCATCTTTTTCACATTTTAACCACAAGTTTTATTATATCTTATTACAATCTATGTAGCAGACAGATTTGGCTAAATTTGAATTCATGTAAGTCAAGCTTGTTATCACCAAGCCACTGCTTATACTGGTCAAATATCTTACCAAGAAGGATAACTTTAGATGTAAAGTTGGCTATAAATGCCAACAGTGTAGAAATTATGGAACCCATCAGGGAACTACCCAATGAATATACTTTGGGTAAAATAAAATAGAAAGAGGATAGATTCTTGGACAGAATACTACGGACCTCACACAAGACGTTGCTAGAATCTGACATGATTTCGTTTGCAATATCACCGAATTATCTTATCAAAAAGACAATCATTTAAGAGCCATAGCTGATAAAAACCCACTTACAAAGTTTGTTAACCAAAATATTATACACAGTTTGCAAGGGAGATGTTAGATCCAGTAGATGTATGTTGATGCCCTCAAATCTCCTGACAGAATATCATTAGATGCTAGAGAAGCCTGGAGTAGTAAGAAAGCTGGTGAGGCTGTAACTCAACAAAGATCTTCTATTTTTCTCCTTGGGGCGATAGTGGTGACAGTGGTAGGAGTATTCGGTGGGTTGTCGATTTGAACCCTTGCTTCAGTCTCATTGCCTGCTGCTGGTGGTTATAGGGACTGGTGCATGGCAGCTGTGGCTGCATTGTAGAAGCTTACTTTCATCAGCGTGTGAACATATGGGTGAATGACTGAAATCTAAAAAGAAATCTTAGAATGGGCCTGTAATTTTTTTTTAATTTGAGCATTTGCATGGCAGTCTCTGGATGTGAAAGTTGATAGAGACATACCCCAAAATATATGTAGCTGTGTACTTTTCTGATAATTATTTGTAAAATTAATTTGAAAAATTACATTAAAATTTTTGTTTGTAATCTGAAAAAATGTGAGAGTTCAAATTGGAAGAATATTTTTCCAGGGTGCTATAATTGTGGAAATAATCGCAAAAGCTCTAACATTCATAGCTTAATGCTTTCCAAGATCATGTTTCTCTGTCTGTAGTCTGTTTTGTTATCGCAGAGATCTAAAGTGGAGGTGCTCGTCTAACTTTAGCCGGCTCAGCACTGCCTTTTGACCCGCTCTGTTTGCCTTGGTTGGGCACAGGAATTTGCCTCAACCTCTCATGCCCACTGCCAGCCTACCTGGCACCACCAGATTTATTTTTGTTCTTTACAAATTCAACCTTTGCTTCATCTGTATTGACACATTCCAGCCCTGAGGGGAGCTTGATTGCTTCCCCAGAGCAAATTTTTGTCCTGATTCCCTGCATTAATTAAAGCAATAGTTCACATTTTTCAGAATTGTTGTTCCAGTAAAGGCTTATGAGCAAACAGTGCCTTACCTGCAGTAAAAAAAAAAAAAAAAAAAAAGCTTTGCTTTTAGCTTTTCAGCCAGTGGCTAGTTATATAAAAGTAAATTTCAATCATCTTAAAGCATCTCTGAATTTGAATGTCATATTTCCAAACATATTACAATGCTAACTTTTAAACAAACTGTTGACTTACTAATGGTCTCTAACATTTTTTTATTGGATAAAATAAATATATCCCAATTTCTAAATGATTTTAGTGTGAGATTATGGTACTACTATATAATGCTTTTTTACTTTAAGGGTTTTTACACATTTTCACCTGGGATGTTATTGTATGTGGATGGTGCTCAGATGATCATCGGTGTAAGTCACAAAAGAGACAAAGCAAAACATCATAGTCAAACTTATTAAAATGTGTTCATTTTTTTATTTAAAAAATGACATTAAATACAAAGTATATCCTGATTCAAAATCATTTCCTCTCTTGGAAAAAAAATAGCTTTGTGATTTGTAGCTTGTACCACGAGAAGCTTGAATAAAACATTACAATACCCGTGAACAGAGAGAGCTTCAGCTTTAAGAAGCTGGTTTGAAAACTGAATAAAATGTGACATAACAGAAATGTGACCCTGGTTCTGCGCTGACTGGCGGAGGCAGGATGGCTGGGTGTGCATGGAGGGAAGTGATGTTGTGAGAGGTTCACTGTCCTTAAGGGCTGGTGAACATGGATGGCCTGAATGCCAGACTGAGAGGGAGTGGAGGTTAGCAACAGAAGGAAATGGTTCTTTAAGAAGAAAACATTCATTAGTGATTATAGTCCCCAAAAATACACTGAATAATATAGACTGTGCTGTGCAATCGGTGAGTCACTGAATTCTTCATAAGAAAACCAATTTTGGATCAGCTTATAATTCTTTCATAGATAAATAATTTTATTTTTACGCACTGTACATGATGTCCAGTCAGACATGTAGCTGGCCAGGAAATATTACTAAAAATAACAATAAAAATAATAATATATAAAAAGACACACGTACAAATATTAGGGAGGGAATAGCTTAAATGTTTTCTGTTTGTTCCTCCCCTTAAATCAAGTCTTTGAATAGATGGGATTTAGCACCAATAGGCTGGTTGTAAGTTGCCACCATCTGAGTGTGTTAAGTTGATGTGGTGCTACTGAGCTACTGGGCAGGCTCTCTTCGGCCGTCTCTCCACATTTCAAGTCTGTGCACAGGATGTGGGACAGCATGGGGCAGGAAGCCCCACAGAGAGGACTGCACTGCCTCTATAAGACCCCCTGCCATGTGTGTGAATGCATTTTTGGTGCTGTGTCCACCTTGTGGAGATTTGTTGGCATGCGATCACACGAGCATTTTCTCAAAGAAACAAAAGCATCAACAATAAAAACAAAGGAGAAAAAAATAGATGCACTGAATGGAAAAAACTCCAATGGGGTTGTTTGTTATATTTGTTGCCAGTAGATCTGGGTTCCACTACAGTCCAAAAGTTTTAAACAACCCTTCTTTACTTCATAGTTTGCTTCCAAGCAGAAAGACTTTCTTGCAATGTTGCTAAAGTGGTTTAGATGAATTTCTCAATGCTTTCTAAATTTATCTAAAAGTTTTTCTGTGGGCTTATTTAGTCATATTGCAAGTTAAAGTGTTATGACTGGGTTATGTTGACTGTAAAAGAAAGTGAGTGGCATTCAGACAGATTTTCTTTGGACTTTGTCCACAGAGACACTAAAACAACGGAGTTTCCATTTCATTGAACCAAAACTCAGTTTAATTCAAAAAGAGCAGAAAATATCTTTTTTGCAAATTTTATGTATTAATGACTAAAATTTAGGAATTTTTTAAATGCATATTTTATGTTTCATAAAATCACAAATGTGGGCTGGGAAGCATTCATGTAACTTTACTGAACTTTCATAATTCTAATATTAAAATGAAAACTGTTTAACCTGTAGAACCCGACGGACCCACTGGTGGGTCCGTCGGGTTAATAAGAATGGATCAAAGGCAAAAGATTCCTTAATTACCTTTTACGGTACTCTGGTGTTAAAACAGTATAGGTTATAACTAACCAGTACAGGTTAGTACTAGTAGTACTAGTATTAACCTTGTCCTATTTCCCAAAATGCCACGCAGAAGTATACTGGCATGGTGAGGTAACAGGACCGGACAGTTGAGTTGAATTTCAAAGAACATTTTTTAAAAGCCCTGAGAAAGGTCTTACAAAGCCACCAGAACTGCTGACCAAACACACTTTAAAAGATTACATGAAAGTCTGACAGCCGGTAAGTTAAAGAAAAAAAAGATATGCTGTAAACCTTTTGCACAGAAATGGACCTGAATTGTATAAATTTACTTTCATTTCTTTTTCTCAATGGAATATTATTGTTTTCTTATAACACGCTGTTAAATTTGGCATTACCATAATGGAAAGGTATGCAGACGCAGATAGGTCCAATTGTCTAGAACTGCGTAGCAGAGGGACAGCTAAAGTGCTATAAGTGCTTGTGCTTGAAGCATAGGGGGCAGCTGGCACCTGTGGCAGAGCAAAACGGTCACACCTGACTTGACCCGTAAAGAAAAAAATAACTGAAACAAGCAAACACCATGTTGCACCACTAAGACAGGAAGAAGATCATGATCAGGATCAGGCACATACATATACACAGAAAGAGGACAAGCTGAGGACAATGGCATGTGGTTAAGGACTAGAGAACCTCAGAGCTGCAAGAAAGATGAGAGAGAAGAATGAACACAGAACATGGGAGAACACGGGGAAGAAAAATTAATGTTGTATTTGTAAACATGCAAGCAGATTTTAAGTAGATTGCACTGCTTTTACTAGAAAACCATAAAAAAATCTGATGTTTCAGAAAATTTCAAGTGAGCAAACTAGCTTTTAAATGCACTCATGAGAACCTATGAGGTTAGCTTGGACGGCTTTTCAATTCAGCAAACATCCATCAGTCAAGTTGGGGTGGTATTTTTAATATCCTTTCTTCAAGATCTGTTTAAATAGAGGATGCAATGCCTTGGATCTCTGCTAGAAGTTATTTACCTATTTGTTCTAAAACAATTATAAAAATCTAGAAATGTGTCATGCATTGGATGCTCTCAAGTCTTCTCAAGACTTCTCAAGTCTTAACATTTGAAACATAACTTGTCTCTTGCAATTAAGAAGGAAAGGGGAGGTGTTAAAGATTTTAAGGCACTTTAACTGCACAGTTTGCCTTCAATCCATCTACCCTGCACATCAGTGACAAACAGCAAAAAGGCAGCAAAGAAAGGAGGTCAACGTGCTAAAGAAAAAAAAACCTCTGCTATTCCATACACCTTACACTACTAAATGGACCCTGAGCCAGAAGGTGTTGTCTTTTTCTGCATTGTTTGATGGAGCAGGGTTGAAGGAAGGGAAGCTGTTTTGGGAAAGCATGCTCTCACACACCATCTTGCACAGACAGGCAGCTGTGAAAACGTAAGTTATGCAGGCGCTCACGGATTAAAAGACAAACAAACCTCGCGGTTACACACTTACAACAAACACACACATGAT
The DNA here is from genome assembly GCF_019740435.1 of Gambusia affinis. NCBI lineage: Eukaryota > Metazoa > Chordata > Actinopteri > Cyprinodontiformes > Poeciliidae > Gambusia > Gambusia affinis. Next base: position 20,343,416 of record NC_057877.1, on the reverse strand, counting down.
AGATTGGTGTTGGTGTGACTTTCTTAGAGGGGGGCGCGGGGTCACAGTCATAAACAAGTCCTCTTTAAAGTGAGTGGGAAAGTCCCTCCTTCCTCTCCCCCTTTAAAAATAGTGCAGATGATAGGATTAATTCTTTCCTCCCATTCTGTCTCAGCTTAACTGTTTTTTATACATATTTTAAAGAAAGGATGGAGGTTCCCTAAGTATAGGACAGATAGCTGTAAAGGACAGAAGGCTGTGCTCCACCCCCTATCCTCTCCCTAATCCTTGTACTCCCCCCACCCCTGAAATGGGACCTAAAACAAAAGGTCCAAAGTTCCTTCAAATGTTTACATCAATCTACATGCAAGAGCAAAAACAGGTCCTCGTTCCCTTTCCCTTATTTCTTTCGTTCCATTTCTTTTTTCAACTTTTTTGTGCTGTTTTCCTCTCTCTCTCCGTCCCCTCTTTCTCTCCATCCATGGGTTGTCTCATCTGTCCTCCCCTCATTTACTCTCCAGGTGATAGCACTTTGTCTTGCCCTGCTTGTCATCGTAGCCTGGGAGAGGCTGCCCGTATTTGTCCACGCACCAACAGAAGCCCCGGTTCCTGCCTTTGGATGGGCGACACTGAAAAAAGAAAAGAAAACAAACATGGGAAAATTAGAAATGTTATCAAACTGCATGGTTGTTCTCACAGAACCAGATGAGAAGACAGTTATTTTTACCTCTTAGTAACAAGTTACTGTACCTTGCAAAAGTATTCAGAGAAGCTGAACCTCTTTACGTTTGTATTTTAAAAAATTACCAGAAGCTTCAGCAGATTTGATCAGAATTTTAAGCTTAAAGTTTTGCCCATTTGTCTTTGCAAAGCTCCTAAGACAAATGGATGGAACGTGTCCTTGAACAAGTAACTTTTGAAAAATATTGCCACTAATTTCAGTTGTATAAGATCTAGACCAGGGTTCCTCAAATCCAGGCCTCAGGGGGAATCCTTGGTCTAGACTTTGACTAGGACATTTTAACACATGAATATGCTTTGACCTAATGATTAAATTGGAACTCTGGCTGAATATTTGCCCATATTTCAACAGGGTTTTCTTTCTAAATTGGCCTGTGTTCAACTCCATCCATTTCCCCATTAATGTTTGCCTCTTCCTGCTGAAGAAAAAACCCATCTGCTGTAGAATGGTGCCACCAGCGTGTTTCTCCATTGGAATAGTGGGTTCAGTGGGATATTCAGACTTAGACTTCCGCCACACAGTGTTTGCATGTAGGTCAAAAAGTTCAATATTGGTCTCATATGACCAGAAAACCTTCTTCCACATGTTTGCTGTGTCCCTTAGATAGCTTGTGGCAAGCTTTAAATGTGTCTTCTTATGGTTTTCATCTTGCCACTCACTCATTAAAGCCAGGATCTGGAGAGTTGAGCTAATAACCGTCTCTACAACACCAAACATGTGGAGCTATGCAGCTCCTCCAGAGGTACTATGTGTCTCTTCGAAAATCCTCTGAATATTGATGCACCAGTTCTAATGCTTGTAATGCTTAGGTTTGGCCAAACCTTTTTAACTTTATGTTGTACTTTGTTGTACAATACTCTTAGAAATTCAAAGTGTGGGATTTTTTCTAGCAAACCCTTAAGGCCCTCACAGATCAGCTGCATTTACACTGGTATTAAATTGCACAGATGGACTGTTTGCAGTTGGTCGCACTGGATTTCAGAAAAAATCTTAAATGCACTTGACACATTTCAGATTTGTATTTTGTACAAAATCAGTTGCATTCATTTCTTCCCTGCATCCACAATAACTCACTGCTTTGTGTTTTGTCTCATAAAAACACATTAAAGTTTGTGGTGGTAGTTCAGAAAATGTGAAAAACTTCAAGTGGTATGTTCACTTTCGTAAGGCACTGTGAAAATTGGAAAATATACTTTCCTCTCTCTCTCAGACACAGTGAGAAATTGTTAGATATGTGCAGAAATGTTTTATATTAATTCAGACTCCCTTCTTTTTAAGACGCTTTTCAGCTGTCATGCCTCGCTAGAACTCCTTAAAGGCAAACATCCCATCGATCACGGTGAGTGGAATGCCTTACTGAATTTTTGTGTGCGGGAACTTTTAGAGATAAACAGCACAAGCGATGCAGCTGTGTGCTTGCTGATAGATACGAGAATGAATTTTTGGAGTAGAGAGTGGGGGAGCTTCACTCAGGCATCTATATGAGGCCAACGCACTGCAGAGTTTGTCCGACTTAGGCTCTGCTGAGGAGTTTACTTGGTGGAGAGCAGATTAATTCTGATCGAGAGGGACTGGGAGTGAGGGGGTGAGTACCCTCGAGTGTGAAGGTAAACATGAAGTTGCTAAAATATTTGTCAAGGCCAGTTGGAGGGCTGCAGGGAAGGCAGCGCTGCTATTCTGGGAAGCTGGCAGATACTCAAATCTCATCTGGAGCTGATTATTCCCTGCGTGTGCACGTGGGCTCACATAAACATGCACCAGCAAACATGTAGGCTGCACACAAACATGATTTCTGTGGACTGCGAGCAGACATACCTCCCACCTGCTCACACACTTGTATGCAGTAATATCAGATGTCCCACAGGGGGCCAAGCTTTGTAGGGTGGCAACTTTATGAGCTCCATTTGCGTTGCACTTGAAGTGACTCTATCAGTCAAGTCAGGGTAAACCTTGACTCACTTTATTCCTCCTGCAATCTCCTACTGTACAGGAAGGAGACCAGCCAGTACAGAGTTTTATCAGGAACTAGTAACAGTATTCAGTAAAAGGCAGTACTAATCAGCTGAGACTGGATGTATGTATCATTCAGGACATTTTTGGTATAAAAATGAATCTCCAGCAGAATCAACCACAGAGTAATGTCCTTCAAAAATATCCTACACTTTTATATCAAAATATGATGCATGATTCTGCAGCTCTCCATGTAGGTTTTGCCATTCTTTTTAGCAAATAAACACCAGTTTTCACTATGAATTCAAAATGGACACTTGTACATGGGTCAGGCTTGAAATGCAAACCTGCAAAAATCAAAACTCTATAAAAACTCTTTTTATGAATGAATGTATAGGTGGATAGATTGACGAATGGATTTGAAATGAAAAGAAGCGTTAGTCTTCCTTAACAAGCTTACACAACTGTGTCATATTCCAATATCTTTCACAAACATAAAATGGATCAGAAAAACAGAAAAAAGAATCATTAACAACTGAGTGGAAACCGGCTAAAGTGACAGTGTTATACAGAAAAAAATTATTAAATGCATCTTTATAAGTATTGATAGCACATACGGTCAACTGAACTTGTTGCTTGATGTTCAATATGAAGATGAAGCAACGGAAACAAGCCAGATGTACGAAAAGAAGAAAATATGAGTGCATTTGGAAAAGCTGTGGACCTATCTAACTGTCTTCTATCAGTTGTAGTGTCATTTTCATGTTAGAGTTTATATTGGCATTTAGATTTTAGGAACAAATTAGAAGCTTTGGATAGCAAATTGCCTTTTACATGATGAGTGGCCTTTAATGTATGTGGACGTTAAACAGCTCTTTCTTAAGGATGAGTAGTCTATTTGTTTCCAGTAATGAGTTATGAGTAATGGAACCACATGTGAAGAAATGACAAGATTCCATCAACAAGAAACTTTTCTACATGCATGTTTGTTTGATCTGTATGAAAACGCCCCTAAATTTGAGTCATGAATTGGCACAAAGTCTCTTCATACTTTAAGGCAGGCAGACAGACAAGCTTTAGAGTGTGACCAGGTGTCTGTTTCCGGCGTTCACGTGCAGCCTAAGTACATGATCAAAGGCAGCTTTATAGAGACACAGGCCTATTAAAATACCTCACCAAGAACTACTGCAGCAGTCTGGGGAGCAAGTACGCCTCCCAAAATGCTGCTTTCTTACACACCAGCATCTTCAGCAGACTTTTTTTTTTTTTTTTTTTTTTTTTTTTACAGAAAACGTTTCTCTTCCTAACAATTGCCCTCCTCTTTAACTCTCTCATTCTCACTTTTTCTGCCTTTTGTTGCTCTGCACTTCTTCCTCTCACAGGCCATCGTCTAATTCTATGGACAGTTTCTATTTTAGCCTTGACCCAGCAAACGAGACTGCAGAGACAAGCTTAACATTGTGTTCCTGTGCTCTGGTAAATGATGATAGACTCCTTCATGAGCATGAAGGGAATGTATATGTGTGTCTATGTTGTGTTGTGTTGTGTATGCGTACGTGTGTGTGCATGCGTGGGTGTGTGTGCACAAAAGAGTTGAAAAGCCAAGAGAAAGGTGGAAGGGAGTGGAAGAGCAAAATGTGCACGTGTGCTTTCCCCTGTTGCTTGGTCTCTCCTTAATTGGTGAAGTATTAGCAGCCATCTCAAGTAATTCTTTATTTACTGTTTTATTACACACGCAAAAGAACAAATTAATACTAATATACTGCATAATTATTACATTTATGAGCTTTATTTTTACATATTGGAAAAATAAAATGTGTTCATCCAACTAATTTAACTTTAAAGAAAATGTTTTCAAAATCACATCACTGTGGCAGTATGCACCCGGATTAGGCAGCTATGCTAATTAGGACACTTACTATACATTTATCATTATCCAAAGTAAGTGCTAATTAGCCACAAATGAAAACTGAACCATTTAAAATCAAGGAAGCATTAAAATTACAAAATGAAACTATTAACTAAGTTAAAAATTGGTTATGACCAAAAACAAAATATGCACGTCCACAATGACATAGATTCATAAAATAAAAAGAAAAATTGAATTAACATGATCAAAATCCAGGTCAGAATAATAATAATCTACAATGAATATTAGATTACTAAATAAGTTAAAATAAAATTAAATAGTCTTTTAAAACTATTTTCAATGTAAGTGTACATATTATTTGATTTTACTGTGACAATTCATGAGTCCTGAAGTGTCATGGTCTAGCCTGGGAAAACCAGCAAAAAAGCCCAAACTACAACTACTTACCTCATAACTTTAACTTCTAAGCCTTATCAGACTGGTATAATAAGAAAACTGAGACTGAAAACATTTTGACTGCAATTTTCTGATCAAGCAACAAGTGGAGAAAACACTGCTGAAAAACTCTGGATTGAACCAGTCCGATACAAGCCAGTTTAACCAACACAACAGTGTAATCTTAGACCAAAAATGCATTCTGTTACATTAGACAACTGGAACTACTTCCACCAGGAGACACGACAGGTGATCAAACCATGTAAGTGTCAAAATGTTATTGTCTTATTTTTTATGTCTTCTTTTTCCTAACTTCAGTTTGAAAAAAAGTCATGTTTGTTTGTTTTTTTAAAGAACAAACTAATATTATGCTTTACTAACCATTTGCATAACTAAAACTGCAGCTGTAAAAAATGTTAGTCAAAAGTTCCCTTAAGTTGTTGATATTGTCCTTTTGGTACCTCCCTCGAAAGGGCACAGCCCAGCAGTCCACTCTGCTCCAGCGCTGCATGAATATGACCTACATAGATTATGTCAGATGCCCATCCTAACCTCTTGATTCACTCCAGGACCAGGGATTAAACTAGAAACCTGTGGGGGCCACCTGCTGTACCACCTGAGTCACCTGTTCCATACAGGAAGAAAAGATCACTTAAATAGTTTGACAAACATCTGCACACATTTTAAAACAACAGCTTTTACAGGAAAACTACACCAGTATGTTTAATTAAAATATTAACTGAATATGAAATATGAAAAAATATTCTGTGAAAGAGCTTCACAGGTTCCTCACACTCCAAAGTAAAGTTTGATGCCATTTCTATCAATTTTCTGCTTTGTTGCTAACACACATTAATGTATGTTTTCAGTGTGCAGAGAAAACCAGAATACTTTGAGAAAGATTTGTGCATTTAAGAAAATTTTAACTCCATTCAACTTTTATTAGAACCCAGAACCTTCTTCCTTGGACCACTTTGATAAATAAAGTGTCATTCTTAACTTTCCAAGGAATGGTCAAGTGCTTCATGTGAGAGTCTTTAAAATGCACAAAAGCATGTTAATACCTTTTGTTCTTATTGTTTCGAGCAATTTTAAGTTTTGTTGATCAGTATAAATATCAACCAAGGCATATATTGTGGAGACTTACAATGTAATAGAAGCGCAGCTTTTTTCCATCATTTTAAATTAAAACTAATAGCCAATACGGTTTTTTGGGGGACGAATAACCATTTATCCTATGATCTCAACACACTCCACCACAGAGTCCAAACTGAGGGTAGGTTAAACCCTTGTGCTCTGTACTCCTCACGCTTCTGGTCCAACACGGCTGTCACTAGAAAAAAAAACATACATGCTACTCATTCATAATGCTGCCTTTATGAGACGTGTATGCATGTGTTGTGTGTATGAAAGCGTGCTCTTGTGACGTCTGTCTTTATAACTAATGGCAGCGCCGCTGGGCTTCACGGACATTAAAAAGAGCCTGGTTCGACCACAGGATAAACACAAGCTCATAAACTGCAAGGTGTGTGTTTGTAGGCATAGGGGCGTGTGTATTTGTGTAAAAGAAGGTGTATCTGTGCATGTGTTTGGAAATGCATTGGCAGTAGCTGCGGGATATTGCTTTTTCTAAAATAAAATACAAAAAAAAATCTGAAAGACATGAAGTCCAGGATTCTTTTTTAAGCAAACACATAATGTACATAAATGTTAAAATGGAGACTACATATTACTTGCTAGAGTTCGTGAGGTACAAAAAAGAAAATGTGATAAGGACGATGTGACAAAGAAGAACACCTCTGAGGCACTACATGTGTAACCACATCAGAATAGTCATATGTTCTTAGTAATTGGCTTAGAGTTAGATTTTTCTCAAGCTGAATGAAGACAATGAGCATTCATAGGATGCTTCTCATTTACTGGTGTAAATACCCACAGCGTTTCACGTTTCCAAACAGGGTTTTGTCTTGAGTCGGGGAACATAACGACTCTTTGTGGCTACTTGCATGAAGGAGTGAAAACAACATTGCGGTAAAAGTTTTTTATTTATTTCAGTATTATTACAACTAAAAATCAGCGATCAGGCCCAAAACCTGGGAGTAGTGATGGACTCTGACCTGAACCTTCAGAGCCACATAAAGACAGTTACAAAGTCGGCCTTCTATAACCTGAAGAACATTTCCAGGATTAAAGGACTAATGTCTCAGCCAGATTTAGAGAAACTCATCCATGCGTTTATCTTCAGTCGTATTGATTATTGTAACAGGTCTGTCCAACAAATCAATCAAACAGCTGCAGCTGATCAAGAATGCTGCTGCTCGCGTTCTCACTAAAACCAGGAAGATAGAGCACATAACACCAGTTTTAAAGTCTCTCCACTAGCTCCCTGTCGCTCAAAGAATAGACTTTAAAATACTGTTGTTAGATTATAAATCACTGAATGGTTTAGCACCACAATACATTAAAGATTTGCTGCTGTTGTATCAACCCTTCCAGATCTCTCAGGTCTTCTGGTTCTGGTCTGCTCTGCATCCCCAGAACCAGAACCAAACGAGGAGAAGGGGCATTTAGCATCTATGCACCAAAAATCTGGAACAAACTTCCAGAAAACTGTAAAACAGCTGAAACACTGACTTCCTTTAAATCTCAACTAAAAGCCCACTTGTTTAGAGTTGTATTTGAAACATAATCAATTGCAAGTTTATTGACGGAATCTGACTTGATGTTGTTTTTATTGTTGATTCTATGTTGCATTCTATGTTTGTTTTTGATTCTATGTTGTTTTTGTGTTTGATTTGATGTAAAGCACTTTGAAATGCCTTGCTGCTGAATTGTGCTATACAAATAAAGTTTGATTTGATTTTTGATTTGATTTGAATATTCCCTTGTACATTTTTAACATTCTTCGAGAAGAGAAAAAAAAACTGCACTCCTATCTGTATTATTGAATGAGTATGTGGAAGTAGCACAGGTAAGAACCATGCAACTGGTTCCCTTTCTTAAGCACAAACTACCATTTATGTACAAATCTTTATACTATAAACTCTTTTTCTTAGGTGCATGCCTGGGCGTGCTTGAGGCCTTCCTTGAATGACCTTGATGAACACCACAAGCTGAAACATGTTAGTCAACTAATAAAGTTGTTTCTTTGCATTTCAAATGTTGCTGGAGTCTTCACCTTAGCACACTTTCTAACCATCCTCCACCAAGATCTTCACTCTGTCTTCTGCTTTGGACTAAACCACATTTAACAGAAAAATATATTTATCTCTAGAACAGAGCTCATCTTTTTCAGAACCTTGTGATAACTGGACAATCCCAAGCTGGTAATATTTGCATGCAACTGTTTAAACATAAGAATGTGGCGTTTGAGGTTTGGAAAAGTTGTGCTAAAGGAAGAACCAAATTTGTGGAGATCCACAATCATCTTCTTGATATCTTAGCTCCTTTTTATTGTTTGTGGATCTTTTTGATAAGGTCACTGGAAGCAGCAGGTTTGAGATGGATGTGCCTACACTTAACTCAAATGTTATTAGCCTGTAAGAAGCTTACAAAACCATATTATCATGATCTAGGTTTTCCCAAATTGTTTGTTTAATTTAAACTTTAATGTAAAGTAAAATTAAGCTTTTAATTCACTGATGTCACTTTGGAATGTGACATCAGAAACTTTTTCTGTGATTATTAAAACATTTAGCAAATTGATTTCAGTTTGACTGGGGGTCATTTTCTGTCATGCTTAATAGGAGATGATTGATTTGAACAGTGTAAGCAGTGGAATCAATTGAAAAATAAAGCACAAAATAATATGTTATGGTATTTTACACAATATTTGAAAATTTGCAAGATGATCTTTCTCCATTATTATTAAAGAATGCTAAGAAATAAACAGGTAGGCATCAAATAACTACAAAATGATCTGTTCACAGAGTCAAAATGGAAGTAGAAAGGGACAAAGAGGCAACATGTGGGTATGAATTAGGATACAAATTAGTAGATGTATTAACTGAGCTCAGCCTGAATGAACATATCAACCAAGCTTTAGTGTATTTGTTTTGTGCCTTTCACTCACGCAGTATTTTAAGAGTGGCAGTACTTGATCTTTCAGCAGTAACAGTTATTGTTTAAGAGGGGGAACCACAGTGAGTGTTACACGTCACAAGCAGCTGGTATAAATGACAGCTGTGCTACATTGATGCCACATTATGTACTTGTAAAGTGTAATGTAATGACTGTGATCTGGCTTAAGTACTTCCTCCCATTGGATATTACTATTTTTTTGTGATACTGAGAATAGTTTTTTGTATTTGATGTTCATTAGGATAACTAAGTTAAGATTCATAATATAGAAAATAGTACTGGCATCTTCACAAATGTATACTGCACAGGCTGCAAAAAAAAACCCTCAAATCTGCTTTGTACATTATGCAACATTGACTGGAGGAAAACAGACTTTGTTTAGGAGGAGTCAGAAGAAGATCTGGATTTGAAATTTGGGAAGGGAACAGAACCAAGCAGAGAGACAGAGTGAAAATAGATGTCTGGGTCTCTGAAAGTTGGTCAGTTATTATAAAGCCATTGTGGTCAGTGAGTACGTTTATACAGATCCTTCTGAGTCACGCTCAATAAGTCAACCCTTATGGGCCTGGCACTGCCAGGACCCAGTGAAGGAAGAAGCAGAAGAGTACACTGGCACCTGGCTCACATCCTTACCCCACCACCACCTTCTCCTCCTTCTCCTCTTCCTCTCAGACACACACACTTAACTCTAACAGAGTACACGCAGACACTGCCGTCCCATTCACAAACCTCTGCAGGGTGATTCTTGGCCAAACAAGGAAGGAAAAGCCAGGTGGGCGGAAGGACAGGATGGACGGAATGATTGAGCCAGCAGGAAGAACAAAAGGCTGGTGCATGACTGTAGGCAAGGCACAAAGGGGGGTAATGATGGGTGTGTGTGGAATGATGAATAAGAGAAAGAGAGAGTGAGGCTTTGAGGGGTGTAATGAGTGGGTCAGTGTTGGTTCATGTAGGGCCTGAGCTGGGATATGGAGCCAATTCATATAACTGCAGCTAAAAATAGGTTTCTATGTGTTGTAGCTGAGAGACGGTCTGCGCTGCTGGACTTCTTTTCTTACAGGCCACTCATATTACCAGCTAACAGAAAACCATGCTTACATGTCTGCAACTTTCTTATGTCTGATCTTCACATAATTAATAAGCAAAGATTGGGACCTCATGAATGGGGTTGCTTCTTCATCTAAAAATCAGGATTTTGATTCTATTTTTTGGAAGATTTTTTTCTATTTATGTGATTTAGAAGAAATTTCCAGATTGAGATGTATAATAAGAGCAGTGGCAATCCAGCTTTACTAAGTCAACTAACTAATGTAATAAAACCACCTCTTTGTTATTTCTAGCTATGTTTACGGCAATTTTTGGGAGAGATGTTTGTTTTAAACAAAATTACTAGTGCCATAAGTGTAAGTGAATAGATTTCTTGAGCCATTTTCTCACTTGTGAAGGTCAATGCCTATTTGGCTTAATTCCATGCCATGAGCTCTTTATTTTCCCAAAAGTAGACTTCTGTGTCACATCAAATTTTTCCATAAAAATAAACATGGCAAATTTATTATAGTTTACACATCTCTACTAGGACTGTAAATAAATGATATTGTCAAACTGACTATTATCTTGCCATGCCAGCCAGCACACTGGAAAAAGACGTTTCAATTGGATTTAAATGGGAGGAAATTAAGTGCATTTTTGTGGAACATCGACTTTTGTCATACCTTTGAAACATGTGTGGCTTTTAGTGTGTTTTTAGTACAGTGAGAAATTCATTAAAATGGTGGAGTATTTTCCAATGGCACTGTATCTTCCTATACTACAGAAATGAAAGGCTGACACACAATAGCGTGATGGGCTTATTAACATAAACATTTCTGCCTGATACCTGAATATAATTAGAAGCAATAAGAACAAATGGAAGCCTAAGTCATCTGGGGGTTATGTTTTTTGGCTCCTGGTGTTTCATTTTTCCTAGAAGTAGTCTGATCACCATCTAGTTCTCAGAAGAAATGAAAGATGAAACCAGACACCTTTCAGCAGCCTTACTGGGACTTAATTCTTTTAAAAGACTGTAGGTTACAGAGGAAGAAATAGTACTGTAAATCATGTGTTCAATCTCTCACTAATCCCCTCCCCCAACTCTCCCTCTCCTTTCTTTTCACAGCATTGTCACCCTAGACGTTCACACGGTCTCCTCTTCACTAAGTTTCCGGTCATAAATCTCTGCAACACACCGGGAAGGCACATCCCCTCGGATGGATTCAACACAACACACGCCTGCTCCTCTGAGAAAGGGGCGATGAAACCAGGCACACTACTGTCCTCAGCCTAACAAACCCTTAGACCAGAACCGATACCTTTACTGGTGAAATTTGCAGGACAATCAGAAAAATACATGGTAATGGCTTTATGTAAGACCTTCAAATTTTCTGAATTGTCAAAACAGATCTTGATTTTCAATCTTTCTATTCATAATCAGATGTGAAAACTGCAATTTGTCCAAACTACAAAAAAAAAAAAAACAACAACAAAAAATACATTTCAATTGTTATGCATTGATCTCAATTTTAATAAAAAGCAAAACAGGACAGACATAAAATTGTCTTTAGTGGAAAAAACCTTTCCCAGATCTTTACAAATCTATTTTTGTGAGCAAATTAATCATCAAAGTGTTACAAGGGACAAAGCTTACTGAAAAGTTACTTGACATCAGCATAATGAACATTATCAATCTATAGAATTAGAGCAACAAGCAATTTCAGGATAATGTATCATTATAGTAACGTACAGTCAAGGAGAGTTAATGATATCAGTTTAAAAAAGTGTTAAAACCTCTATCCTAGAAAATGCCACTGTTGGTAATGAACCATTGACTTTGCAGTATCTCTCATCCTTAGGAAGCATATGCTGATGGTTTTTCATCAGAATTTGCATGATTTTACTCCTACCTTTCTCAACAAACAATAAAAAAAATCTTGTTAGCAGTAAACTAATCAGACCTTAGAATTCTGACTAACTATGTTGGATGTTTCCTGTGGTATTTTGACAGTTTGCTTTTGGTGAGGAGTCAGAAGGCCTTCTTTGCCATCACAGATTCAAATTGGCTCCGGAATGTTAAAATTACTTTAGACCTAAATCTGCCCCAAGTGTGATCAATGATTGTTTTTATTAGAAGGAACATTTCTTTGTGAGAACTCAAAGCTAAATACATGACTGGGAAAAGGGCCAACAACTTGTCTTTCCAATAATCTCAGATATCCCAAACACTGGTTTTGGACAGGAAGAAAACCTTTTGGTTAACCAAAATGTCTCTCTGCCTTGGTTAGTCGTTAAATGTTATGATATCCAATGAAATCTTTTGAGGAATATTAGAAAACTAGATAATCAAACAGAGGTTTGATTGTTTGATTAATAGCCTTTCACACTGAAACCACTGTTTGGAGACGTGAGGAGTCGAGTTAGAATCAAAGGTGTTATTTAGAACTTTGTCACATCTTGAGTTGGAGTTTGGAGTTGGAGATGAGTAATAATGCATGTTTTTGGTGACTCATGTGCTTGTTGGAATGGGCTCTGTGGAATGCAACCTCAAAATTAGCTGTTGCTATTTATTTGCCCCACCTGCCTTCATGCACCACATTTCCTCAAGGAGTTTCAGTCAATTGTCCTCCAACAAAATTTTATGTTCTTGCTTCTTTCTCTTGTTAGATTTTTTTTCTCTCGTCTTCTAAATGAGCTGGCCATGGGTGGCCTCGGTTTGCTGCTCTACAGACAAGAAAATCTAAACCAGTGACGGCCTGTTTGTTTTCTTTACCTCACCAACGGCACCCCCACCAAAAACTACCGCCATCAAACAAGCGCCATACATACACTCCCCTGCTGCCACATCCACCGCGCCACACACACACACCCAGACCACATTCTTACATCCCTACCCCCCACACACTCCCACAACACACACCCACAAACACACCTGACCGACTTCATTTCCTGTGAGGCATGAGTCAGACGGCTGCAGTGCATTTACCGGAGTAATACATGGTTATTAGCCATTCTGATAATATAGTGTTGATGTGGCTGTCAAGGCAACCTGAGCAGAAAAAAAGGGGGGATTGTACATGTGTGGGTGGTTGGGATGAGTCTTTGAAGATTCTTTGGAAGTGTTCAGGCATGCGGTGGGTTTATTTGCATGTCCGCAGGTGTGTGTAGGCGTGTGTGTATGTGTGTTTGAGAGAGAGTTTGGTGTGTAACAGAAAAAGCATAGATGAAACTGCAGGGAGAGCCACTCACCTGTTTTTTCTTGTAGAAGCCCTTTTTGTCACAGTTAGGAAGGCGGAAGCCTCTAGGGTTGAGCACGTTGTTGATCTTCAGGCTGTTCATGATGCTGTCTATTTCCCGTCGGCATGGCCCCTAACAATGCAGCAAACACACCATCATAAAGAGATTGCCAAGAAAGATAATATTGGGAATACTTTCACAAATCAGAGAGTTTGTGTTGAGCAATAAACAATGAAAATTTACCTGTGTCTATCACTTAATCCTGGTCCTGTTCTTTCATGCATAAAAAAGCCTAATTTCTTAGTTTGAACTGGAAAGTCTATGTAGGTACTCATTGTCTTGCAGAAATGAACTTTCTGGTGGGTCCAGGTTAAAGAGGTCATGCCCCAAAATGAGATACCAGCTTTGAAAAAAGTGGTACCTACTGCTTCAAAATATTTGTAATCAAAAGCAATTGTACATAAACAACAGTAGAGAACATAAAGTTAGTCTGTGGACTTTTATCCACAAATTGCAGAGCACGGCAGTGTTTGGCATTGTTTGTATGTTTTGCTTTTTACAGCACATGCATCAAGTTCTCCATGCATACCACCTACATGTTGACAGTGGCACAAATTTTCTCCTATTGCAAATGGCCAAGGTATCTCAGTGACCCTCTTTTACTTTGTTCATTCATAAAACATCAGTTCTTCTGTAAAATTAATCTGCAACACATTTTTGTGCCCAGATGTCTTTATGCTTTTCTACTTGTGTCACTGTGGAAAAGACTTAGCTGTAAATAAATACATGCATAGTGAGAGGGGTTTTCAACAAAGAAGCTATGCTCTATTGAATACAACACCGGGAGTGCCTGGAGACAGTTTGCAGCTCTCTGGTCTATGGGCAGTAAATTTCCATGCTCTCTGGACATCAAAGAAGCTTACAAAGACTGCCTGATCCAGATCCCTGTGACTGTGATAATTTTTCTGATGAGTAAACAGACAAAAACTGAAACACAGTCAGGATGTACAAAAGATGACCAAAACACCAACAAATGGAAAGATTTCCACACATACAATAACATATTAGCTTTATTATTGTCTATGAAGTCATAGTGAAGTCTTAGTTACAAAAACCAAAGCACTATGGCAAACCAGGAGACACGCATGGCATTAGAGGTGCGGGGCAATCTGAACAACAGTAAGGTAGCTGTCAGATCATCAAAAAATGACTTCCATGTACTGGACATCTCTGTCCTTGTCCCAATTTAAACCCAGAGGAAAACCATAAAAACTCACTGTCTTGTCCACATGTCTTGCCCAAATGTAGCCTATGCAGAAACACTAGAAGATATTGTTGGTTGACCTTTCTGATTGATGCTAAAATGGTTTCTGTTAAATTAATAAGTTGTAAAGGTCTTTTCTATATCATCTTACTAAAAACCTTGGAAGTCATCAGGAAGAGTAAGCAGGTCATCACTTCACTTGACAGATGCTTCACCAGTTGCCTATAATAATATTGCTTCACTCACTATGCCATCACTAGCAGCATATTGCACAGGTATTTATACCTTTTGAACTTTTTCCTCTTTTCTTATGTTACAACTATGAACTGTAATGTATTTCATTGGGACTTGATCTAATAGACCAAAACAAGTAGGGCCGAAATGATGAAGTGTAAATAAAATGATCTTTTTATACCAAGACAAATCTGAAAATTATAGAATGTAGTAGCCTAAAAAAATTGCTTACTCTTTCACTCTACTGACTCTACACATCTGGACACAGATTTCTTTTTTTGTATAATCTTGTAGACCAAAGGGCTCATTCAAATTGGGTGGAAAACATCTGAGAACATCAAATATTTGCAATATTTAGTGAGAACTTGATGGGCCTTTTTACAAAAATACTGTGAAATGAAATCTAGCAATGTTTTTGGAAATGTCGAAAAAAGACATGGCATACTTTTTCAAATCAAATAATCTAGATAGCAATCTTTGGTCAACAGAATGAAGTCCAAATTGGACCATAATTTGCTTTTCTTGGTGTTAATCTGCATTCGTCTTGCAAGTCGGTATTCATCTGAAAAAGCATGTGGAGCCCAATTAAACTGCGAGGTAACGTTTTGTAGGTGTGCATTACAATGTGATGTGCTGTCTAATGAGCTGTGCAGAACCCACATTTACCACAGAGCTAATTTTTAATTACTTCTGTCTATGTTTTTATCATCCCAAACACAGATTTTACCACAAAAAGTCTCATTGCCTCTGGGTGTGACTTACATACTCAGTCTCCCTCTTGTTCTCCAGGGAGAAGTTGTGCATGTCCTTACTGACTCCTCCTGACACAGGTTCCACCTTGTAGCTCTGCGTCTTCCTATTTTCAGCCTTCTGGATAAGTGTGTTGTGCAGAGGAGGCCTAGTGTTCATTGACCCTGGGCTGTGCCCGCAGTTCACAGTTGCCTCAGCAGGCACGATAGTCACGGTCAAGGTCACATTGGCGCCATCGTCCACTTGATTTCCTGCATTTTCTGCAAAGATGAATTTAAATTAGAGCTGTGAATTAGAGCTCTCAAAAGAGAGAAATTCATGCCAGTTCTCTCTTTTGGCACAATAGAGAGATGTATGGAAAGAGTTATGTGATTTATTACAAAGCTCAAGCTTGTTTGAAAACTTGCCATATTTGGACCAGATTTTGCTCCATCTCATGTGGTTTCAAAATGAAAATCAGGCAGCAAATTATAATAATTTATTTTCCCCAAAACATTTTTTGCATTTACCTCTAAACCAAAACCAAACTTTTATGATTCTATCTTGCAAATTACACAAATACAGAATTATTACTGCTAAGCTTCCCAATCCAACTGAGGACTGTTGACTGTGTAATAAAGGCTTCTTAGAATTAAACAAAATAAACGTAGAAAATTTGCATACAATGAAGAGCAAGAGATAAAGGAGGAACTGGATAAATCTGAGAATTCCTGGGCTTAGATAGCAAAAAATTGAAAGACAACATTAAAAAGTATGTGTGAGAAGATTAGAAAATGTAAAATGAAAAGTGAGGGAGAACATCAAAGTTAACTGGGCTGGGATGGTTTCATTTGAAAATGTTAAAGATGAGTAAAAACAGGGGCTTCAAGTACTCCTCCCAAAAGTGGGGTGCACCAATCTACCCACGATGTGCCCCCCCGATCAACCACATCATCACACAGTAAAGTGGGCAATGGAAAAGCACACCAGAACCCTGAAGACTGTTTCTAACTCAAAGCAGATTTAGTGTGCGCGAGCTGTGGTGAGGGCGGTGGACGAGCATGTGGGCGTGTAGCTCGTGTGGGCTCGTGTGGGCAGCCAGGCTGGCAATCCACCCTTCCATTTTTTCTGTGGCTACCTGATCAATTTGCGAGGCAGTGGTGCTCCAGTCAAAAGAACTGGGAATAACTAAATGACATGTCAACAACAACTTCCCTAAAAAATATTTTTCAGTGGCCAATAATGTGGACATAATTTAGGACTCCAGTCAGAATAATTTTTTATGATCAAAATAAATCACCTTTTATAGCTTTATGCATTTTGGATAAACACATTACGCAATTTGTTTGCATACTGGCACAGAAGTAAACAGCACAAACTGTGGTCAAGGGAGCTTGTTAATGTCTGGGAGGAGAAGCTGCTCTGGAAATGGGAACCAATGGGGGTGGAAACCACTAAGCTGCAATGGCATAATCTGACCAACAGGGGCGCTTAAGACCACCTACATCTTATTTTTTAAAACTCCATCTCCATCTTTGGAGACACTGTAATACCATCATTATGCATAATATCCTTTCATGTAAGAATTTCGAAACTCTTTCAAACTGAGGCTGGGAATAGTTAAAAAATAGAGAGAAAAAGTCAATACAAGACAGTTCTACAAGTGTTTGTGTTCAAACCAAATACACAAGCAAAAAGCACACACAGGAGCACCTAGGTGCCTAAACACACGAGTGTGTGTTTTCACATGAAGGTGGCATGTGTGCCATTTCACCAGTCTGAGCAGCATCCACACTAATCATCATGCACAGGATCCCACCCCCAGTGTTGTGCAGGCTTGCAAGCAGTTCATTGATAATGAGCTGTGATTTTTGAGTGTGTGTTACTTATATAGGCCAACCAACCCCCATGTCACTCTACTCACTGCTAGACACCTGAACTACACTGGCCCCCATCCTGGACTAAGGGAAGCTGCTGCATTCTTGTGCAAGCAGTGTACAAGAATTCAAGAGTTGAAGATAAGTTAGGGCATTAAAGAGGAAAAGTCCTAAATGATGAGTTATACTGCACTTGGTGGTGGGATGAAATAGCCAGGTCATCTTCATGCATGCATATGTGTGGATGCTATGTAAATGCTACAAGTCAGACATTTCCATGAAGTCAGTTTAACTCATTATAGATAGTCTATCATCTATAGAAAGATGTGCCATGATCAGTTTTCTAAATTCTGGTACCATTTTATATTAAATATATCCTCCCAGAAAAAGAGTCTATACACACCTGCCTCCAGTGACATCATGTAAGGCATTAAGCAAATGATTAGAGTTATTTGCAGTAGGTTCATTTAATTTTGAGGATGTTTCCTGATCTATTTAATTGAATTTTCCTACAAAGATGTTATGTGGCCAACAACAAAATATTTTAAAGTTATTTCAGAACCCTGCCCAATTGGAAAAGGGCTTGAAAGCTTCAGGCCCTGTGCTTGTCTAAAATTGATTGCAGTGGACCATCTTCATCTTTATGTGAGCTAACTCACATAAAGTAGAGTTAGCTTTTATTAATTATTATTATTATTATTATTATTATTATTATTATTATTATTATTATTATGTGCACTTTTTGCTTACTTTATATTTCGTGAAATCTTGCAGTGTAAAGGCATACCTTCTGACAACCTGTTAATAGTGTCAATGAATTAAAATAAGATAGTATCTTTAAACGACCACTGGTTGCTTTACAATAAGAAAAATCTCGCAAACCAAGGTGTTTTGTTTATTATTTTAAATTTCATAATTTGCGACAAATGCGCACTTGGAGAGCGATACAAACTTCTTCTTATTGTTTAAACAGGGACCCTCTCGGTTTTTCAAAAGGTTTTCTTGATGCAACCAATAGTTGCCAAACGTAGCACCTTTGCGCATGTTTACTTGTGCCGTTTACCCTATAAGAAGATCAGTTTCAGCCTTATACGCACTTAATCTGTTTGCATAAAGAGGGAGCTCCCCAGCCCTGGTCACAGCAGCGCCTCATGGAGAAGGCGCCTGTCAGAATTACCCAAACAGACACACTGGGAATAAAGTAACCATGAAATGCGCAAATGGAAAGCACCACATTCTACCTTGTTTTTGCGCCGGCTTAAGATAGCTGATGAGTTTTTTTGTTGCGCTGGTGCATACCCCTCGTCCCTCCAACAGAGCTTGCAAAGGACGGTTCTCCCCGGGCTGTTGCTTGCAGGTCAAGCCGGAGCCGCAGCGCGCAGTGTACACTCCACAAGCCTGTCCTTCGCCGAGGGCGCACGTCATGCAGCAGCCGCAGCCAGGCTCCCTCACGCTCTCCGCGCAGTCCTTCGGCAGCGGTTTGCACTGCTGCAGCGCGTTGGCGTCGCACGGCTCACATCGGACCACCGGCCCCACAGAGCCGGTGAGCCGGGCGAGCGCAGCCAGCGCGACGGCGAGACAAAGCGCGCAGAGACCGGGCATTATAGTGATTAAGCTTGTCACAAAGGGACAGAATGGGAGTTGTCACACGGGCTTAAGGTGACTCTCTGTGACACAGCGAGCCGACTGGCCTTCTCCATCTGTGTTTTCTTTTGCGCAAACTTCTCGCTTTATACAGGCGGAAAAAGAGCCAGCAAGTCACACCCTCCTCCGTATGAATAATGTAAGCGGAGAGCCCCTACACGAAGAGCCGTTACGTTCTGACTCTGTAGAGCGCTGCGCAAACATTACATTTTCTCAGGCGCCCATACACAGCATTTCCATACAGTCCAGGGAAACTAAACAATGTTACATTCTTATGAATTGATATTCACAGTTTGAACTATTTTAGAAAAAAAAAGAATAATTAATTAAATAATCATTTTATCTGTAGCTGTGCAAAGCTGTTAGAGACTTGATCTAAAGGACTTGCAACTGTTAATTCTAGTCCTGGATTAACTGTTAAAAGGGTAAATAAACATGCACATTTTTAAATTTGCATAAAATATTTTTATTTGTAGATCTGTTTGAGAAACCATGTACATTTTTCCTTCCTCTTGGTCTGTGCTGGTGGTCCACAAGATTAAAATCTCAATCTGGTTGAACTTTGTGGTTGTTATGTGACATAACGGAAAAAGTGAAATAGTTTTGCTAATGATCAGTTTACAAGGCACCAGTCATGTCTACAACAAAATAAATGCTGTTTTACTCTTGGACTATAAAAGCCTCAGAGTTCAAATAATAACATTTGAACTAATTTGAATTAAATAATAAATGTTATTATTTCGTCTTCAAATAATAACATTTGAACTCTGAGTCAGAACACCAGCCATAACCAGCCAGCCATGCATGTCCGATTCAGTCCGCTCACCGTTCATATACCCTGAGCAGACCTGGTGATATGGCATTTTCCCTCATCCTGACTGCCACCACATACTGTACAGCTCAAAGCGTCCAGACCTCCACCCTTTCACCTTCTACAACATAACCGACCCAACATGATTCCAAATTTTTGAACAGAAAAATGTGTAGACTGTGCAGGCTAAGCACTGCGTGCCCCTTCTAGTCTGATATATCCCCAGTGCTGCAATAACAAACACAAGAGGGGGGTACATGCTGAGAAAATAAAGCAATCAGTACTGACCATTGTATGATTTCTACCACAGAAGCAGAAAAAGTGTTAAGACTACATTGCAAAAAAAGTAAGCAGAGAGTAAGGAAACACCCCAAGAAAAGTGAGAAAACTCAATGCTTAGTTTTCTTAGTATGATTATTTATTTATTTTTTTCTGTTTCTGGATATTTTAGTTTCTTGAATATTTAGAGTCTCACGTTTGGCTTGTTTATTGTCTGCACTTCAGCCAGAGTCTAGTTTACTTGAACAGCCTGGGAGGTTTAACTAATTCAGAAGAAAATGTTATGCATGCTGTTTAAGTATTGAGTAACTAATGTTTGCTCTTGCTTTAATTGATACAATAAGATTTACTGCGGGAGAGGGAGATGGTGAAGGAAGTATGATGCCAATGTTTTGCCCTCTAGCTTTATGACAATTAGTAGGCAGCAGAAAAACCACAGGAATACATTTTCCTTTTCTTACTTAACATTCTTTTTCAAAGTTGAACCTTCACATTCTTGTCTTCACCTCTTGAAGATGTTCCTCTGACATTTCCTTCGATATAAAATCCGCTCTCATTAAAGAACAGCATAATGGCCAATGTCATTAAATGTAATGACAGACAGATATTGATATACACATGAAAAATAAACAACTCTTCATTTTTTCTCCATGACTGACGTTAAATGTATCTGAACCTAATCTGTTTTTAGCTCACTAAGGATATTCATTTGTATTTTTTTGAAATACCAGAATGTAGAATGAGAACCTTTTTTTTGGACATTTTTAACCTTTCAATTTTAGAAGTTTCCATTCCTTTACTGTGTATTTGATATAATGAACTAAAACTCACTTTGGGTATCCTTCCACAAACACAAACACAAACATGCAGCTTCTAGCTTGACTGCCACTCTGTGCTGCATTAAAAGGGATGTAATGGTTGAACTAGCTAAGAAAAAATGGAGCTAGGTCCACAACAAGCTCATCAAATTCACTTTTATCTATTTGATTGTGGAAAATGAAGGAATTTGTCCGGAGAAATGTATGCAGACTTGACTATGAAATCTCAATTATGTTCAACCATTTATCACAAAATGCACAGTATGCCAGAGGATGTGGGAGTCTTAATTGTGTATGTGTATGTGACTTATGTAGGACAAGAAATGGTAACAAATGGTGACTACTTATCTATATTTATAATATAACCATAAGAGCAATAACAGACTTGACCAATATCCATAGTCCTCATGCCATACACCAGTTAAATTCTTTCTACATGGGCAAGCAGTTTTCAGGGAGTTTTCAGGCATGTCAAGAAAAAACTCCCCTACCTTCACAAACATAAATATTAAATGTCGTCTGAACCCTGTAGGAACTTGAACTGGAACAGCATTATTTGATCTGATGAGACTAAGATTGAGCTTTTCGGAAGCAAATACCTCTGGTGTGCCCTGGGTGAAACACAGGATTAATTTGTGGAACAGTACTCCAGTGCTTACTGTTAATTCTTTGGGGATGCTGCTTCTCCTGTTTTTTTGTCCTTCATTATTTGATATAATGAAGTGTGGTTACTCTTACACATTCTACCCTCATAACTAGATAATTCCAAATTGAAGGACTGAGATTTATACTTTTCTTTTATGACTTTCAAGCTGACCACAGAGAACTTTGACAAGCTTCACCAGAGAACTGAAGCAATAGAAATGAAGATACATCAACTAGAGGTAGATGTCAACATGAGATTTTGGAATTATACAACCTTACCAATGATTCAAAATGATAAAGAAACTGACAGACAGCACCTTGACAAGCAACTGAGATGTCCCCTCTTTGACCCCAGCACTGAGAACATAACAGTGAACTGCAACCGAAACAAACCTTGTCATCTGTGAAACTACAATTCAACTGAAAAACAAGTTTGCTGAACTTCAAAAGGAATTTACAAGAGAATTGTTGTGATCTGTTTTTCTGTGTGTTTATTTTGAGTTTCCGTGTCTTTTCTGAGTCTCTGTGTTGTCCTGTCTTCCCCTTGATTGTTCCCAGGTGTGTCTCGTTCCCTGATTACCTCCTGTGTATTTAATGTCAGCTGTGTCTCTGCGTCTCTGTCGGATCCTTGTCAATCATCGTTCCAGTCTGTCGGTTTTGGTTTTGCTGTCCATTCGTATACCAGTGCTACCAATGTTGAGCCACAGCCTTCCGCTCAGCTGTGCTGCCTGATTTTGGACTTTGGACTTGTATTTTTCCTTCATTAAACCTCCTTTATTCATCTCATCTTGGGTCTACTGCCTGCTGCCTCATCACCTCACGCCTCATTTCATGTCAGAAGGACCCGATCACAAACAACAAGGTGAGGTTGCTGCTATCATGGCCCAGATGGAGCACAAGCAATGGATCCAGCAGCAGCTGGAGTTGGCACCAAGGGATCTTTACAAGGACGTAGAGATCCTGCCTTCTCCGCTGCTGCTGGAGGAGATGGGTTTGGAGTCGGCCTATGATCATTTGAAGAACCAGACTCGCACCCCAAGAGCCACCACCAACACTTTCTCGTCACTCCCGCAAAACATTTTTTGAATAATTATTTTTGTTACCTGTTCAAGCAATTCAAAAGGGACTCATTTTTATTAGAAATAGTTTTCTAGCTTTACAATGAATTCATTCAAACAAGAACAGTCCGGCTCCAGCTCCTGCGTCTCCGGAGCCGGCGCTGCCTCCGGCTCCAGCTATTGCGCCTGCTGCAGCCTCTCCGCCTCCAGCCGCTGATGTCTCCGTGCCTCCTTAACCCTGCCCAATTAGTGGGTCTCCTGCCCCAGTTAATGGGTGCATCTCCTGTGTATCTCCTAGTGCTCCCTCTGAGTCCCCTAGTGCTCCCTCTGAGTCCCCTAGTGCTCCCTCTGAGTCCCCTAGTGCTCCCTCCGAGTCCCCTAGTGCTCCCTCCGAGTCCCCTAGTGCTCCCTCCGAGTCCCCTAGTGCTCCCTCCGAGTCCCCTAGTGCTCCCTCCGAGTCCCCTAGTGCTCCCTCCGAGTCCCCTAGTGCTCCCTCCGAGTCCCCTAGTGCTCCCTCCGAGTCCCCTAGTGCTCCCTCCGAGTCCCCTAGTGCTCCCTCCGAGTCCCCTAGTGCTCCCTCCATGTCCCCCAGTAGTGATCCTTGTGTTCCCTCCAAGTCCCCACCTTCTTGTGCTCCTTGTGCTCCCTCCTCGACTCTCCCTAGTGCCTCCTCCAGAAACCTCAATTTTAAACATCAACAAGAGGTATGAAGCAAGGTATGAGGCAAGATCAAAGATATAATTTAACAATAAACACGCAAGGGAAACATTCTTTCATTAACAAACAGACCAACAGCCCTTGTGTCATGTTTGCCACAGTTGACAGATTGAGAAATGTTTCTGAGATTGTAACATTTAAACTAAACTCTAGGGCCTGTAATGAATTTGCTACTTCATTACAGAGAAAATTCAAGGTTGTTGTAAAGGAATAGTGAACTATTTAAAACAAATTGTCCAAATAATTTAAATTTGTAGACTATTTAAAGTAAATTATTCAGAGTGAATTTTCCAAATTAAGCATGTTGCAGATTGTTTATTTTTTTTATGTTTGTTTTGATTAGCACTATTGGTGGTTTTTATTCTGTTTGGTTTAATATTTGCACTTTGTAATGTTTTTTTTGTATGTATCTCATGGGTTGCTGTAGGTAATGAGGGCAAGCCCTATAAAAGCTGGCAGAATCATTGTACCAATAAATGACTTGAACTGTCAAGTTCTCAAACTGCTGAACAGTCTGGACGAGTCACTACAGCAGAATTATTTGCCAATCTGCGGAGTCCAAAAGCTGTATTTCTTTTTTTTTTCCCTCCAGGGGGTCTTTTGTGGGCTCTAGTGTCCCTTATATGAAAGTAGGCTGACAGGAAAGGGGGAAAGAGAGGGGGGAAGACATGCACCAGGTCAACAGGTCCGGGAATCAAACCCACGACATCCGGGTCGAGGACTCAAGGCCTCGAAATGTGAGTCACACTGTCCCCTATGCCACCACAACACGCACCCAAAAGCTGTATTTCAACACTTTAAAGCAGGGGTCCCCAAAGTTGGTCCTCGAGGGCCGGCATCCTGCATGTTTTAGTCCTCTTCCTGGTTTAATGCACCTGAATCCAATGATGGCTCGTTAGGAGGCCTAAGAAGAACATTGACATACTGAAAAGGTTGTTACTACCACAAGGTAGAGAACTAAAACAAGCAAAATGCCGGCCCTCGAGCACCGACTTTGGGGACCCCTGCTTTAAAGGCTTCTTGACAATGACCAAGTACTTAGACGTCTTTCTATCCGGTTTCCAAGCTCACTACAGTACTGAGACTGCCCTTGTCGAAGTGTTCAATGACATCTACATAAATACAGACTACGAAAGAACCACAGTGCTGGTTCTGTTGGACCTCAGTGCAGCATTTGACACTATTGACCATGACATATTATTAAAGCAACTGGAGAGCTGGATTGGACTCTCTGGTCCAGTACTTGACTGGTTCAAATCTTACCTAAAGGACAGGGACTTCTTTGTGTCAGTAGGTAATCTTTTATGTGGGTGGGCATAAGTATCCCAAGATTGAACCCTGGGGCACCCACTACACAGCTCTGCATTACAATGTCACCAGGTGATTCCAAACCTATCCAAGCACTGAACAGAAGCTTTGAGTAAATCAATTTGTGGATATATCAAAACCTTCTCCAGCTGAACAGAAATAAAACTGAATGTATCTTTTTACCTAAAGAGGAATAATCAAGAGTCATCATGCAGGTTCAGCTATTACCGGCAGAAACTAGTGAGAAGGCCTAAAATCTGAATGCCTGGCTCACTGTAATGCAGAGAATAGACTTTTAAAATACTTATTTTAGCTTATAAATCACTCAATAGCTTTGCACCACAATATACTGAAGATCTGCTGTCATTCATACAATAATCTCTCAAGTCTTCTGGCTTAAGTCTAATCTGTGTCCCCAGAGTCAGAACCAAACATGGAGAAACAGCAGTGTTTATGTACCACAAATATGAAACAAACCTCCACAATATTACAAAACAGCTGAAACATTGAGCTCCTTTAAATCAAGGTTAGAAATCTTCTTGTTAAGAGCTGCCTTGTATTATTAATAACTGGAACATTTATTCATATATGTGATGTATAGCTGATGATTATTTTTCACGATGCTGATGATGACATTTGAATATGTAATGTTTGTTACTTGTTTTATAATTGGTTATAGGGCTATACAAATAATCATGGCATGGCTTAACTAAGACCCTCGGGACATTACTAACCTTTATGCAGGAGTGCCCAGATACAGAACTTAAGAGCTACCACCATGCATCTATTTGATTCAGGTGTTTTGGAAGAGAGAGAAATTAAAAAATTGTAGTCCATCCTGAAATTGGGCAGCCTCAAGTAATGACATTATGGAGTCTGTCAGAAAACTGAGAAAAGGGTATTTTTGTAGGAGAATGATCTAGTACTCTCATGTAAGTTCAAGGGGTTTGTACTAGGTTTTAACCACAGTGTTCTAATGATGGTGACAAAATGCCTAATCTTATTGAGATGAAGCCTAGGCGTAAATTCAAACTGGAAGACTATTTAGCCCCACCCACATCATCCAATCGGTTTGTCCCGCTCATCATAGACGACCTATCAACGCTGGACCAAGCCAAGTCACATCCAATCACCGACCAAGCCCCAGTTGATAAGGACCTCCATCCATAGCATCTTTCGCTTTCCAGCAGTGCTCAACCTACCTACGCCCCTTCTCCACCTCCACTCTCCCGGCTCTTCAGGCTTGTATCCTTCACCGACCTCCTCCACCAGTGTCGGGTCCTGGGGGGATGACATTCCTAATCAGCATTGGGAATGCTCATCAGAGCTTATTGCAAATCACAGCTCGTTGTCCTCAGCCGGGGCCTGAGTGCCAAAGAACTTTAATTCATGCATATCAATAAACCTGTTTAAACGCTGTCTTTCTCCGTCTGAGTCTCTCCAGATTGAACTAGACACAGCCCAGTACTTCTATGACAGTGAGTTTATTTTAACTGCCTGGATTCAAGATTTTATTCGTTTTTATTTCATAAAGGCTCTGGAACTTATTCAAGAAGGAAAAAAGCCAATTTTTTGCAGACAAAACCACAATTTGTCTGTCCTCTGCTACACCATGTCATCAGCTCTGATCAAGACAAAAAGCAATCTAAAATTGTATAACATAATTCACCATACTATAAACAGAAACTTTCAAACAACTCCTCAATTTCATTATAGAAATGAGTGAGTGCAAATATGTACTTTATTGCCAACACTGATGTAATTTTAACCTTACTAACTGAATTGATTAAAACTGAAAAAAGATGAAAACTGCAACAAACCAGAAATGAAATCAACATCCCAAAAATGTTTGACTTTGTTAAATCATCTTATTCTCAGGGAAAAACATTACAAGCCACAAAAATCCAACCAAACCCTTTTTTTGCAATAGACACTTCATCACAGGCAAATTAGTTCCCAACATTTTTGATAGCATTCAGCAAATTCCAATGGGGATATCTTGCCTGAGATCGATTATTCCTTCAAGCAGCCAAATGAAAATCTTTCTTATCAAATGAGAATCTCTTCCAAACTCATAAACAACCACAAGGGGCAGCCCAAATATTTTAAGATTGTCTGTAGTGTTGCTGGCTTACACTGTGCAGCTCAACTGCCTTCGGTCCCAAGTTTTTTTCTTTGCTTTCCCATCAGCAAAATGATTAACACATAATTTTGCTGAATGATGTTGACTGTGGCTTGCAAGCAAAAAAAAAAAAATCATAAATAATATGCATTGCCAGCATCCCACAGAGGAAAATCATATGGCACTCTTTAACTCAGTCGGTATGCCATCAGCAAAGACAGGCCTCATACATCAAGGATGAAATAAGATTGCATAATAAAGACTGGCATATTTGCAGGGAGATAGTGGTGTCTCGCCTGTCTTCCAGGCCCTTAAATAACAAAATACTCCACAGGATACAGAAAATTTGATAATCGTAAAAAAAAAGTGAGGATTAAGCACTAGATATGCGGGACTTGCCACTTTGATCATAATCAGACTCGACATCTAACATCACCACTTAGTATGTTTAACCCTCTTTTAATTTCAGGACAGCAAAAAAGAAGGAATATTTTCATAGTAGGATGCCAACTTGGGTGGCAGACATCTGCCTTTGTTAACCACCATCCTCAGACCCTATTAATTTGGCTGTTCTGAGGTTAGGAGCAACAGTTGAATGGTTTTGCAGAAAGTTAGAGACCGTAGGTTGTTGGATGGAATCTAAATCAGCATGAGTTTCTTGTATTTACAAAAAAACATGTATATGATGACCTCGATGCTACATAGTTATGTCTTCTTTATACTATGTACATTCCTTAAAGTAAGAAACAGATTTTCTTTTAATAGACATTAACTTTTTGAGTTTTATGATGCAGGTTTTACTGCTGTAAAACAATACCCCTCTTTTTCCAGGGACAATGCTTGGAGCGTTTATTGAAATCTAATAAATGCCAGGCATGTTTTTTAAAACAAGGCAATTTTTATTGATTGTTGTAATAGGGGTGTTGCTTGCTCGGGAATGAACTGTTCCTCTTGTATCTGTTTTCAATAAGTTAATGGAATGGTCTCATTGCAATCCAAAACTGTCTGCATGACATGGTTAGAGAAACATCTGGAGACAAGAGAAGAAAGACGAGCTGAGGAATGTGCACAGCTACAGAGGTGAATATGGGACCGAATACATGCCATCAAGTTTGTAGGGTTTGCTAATAAAGGTAACTGCATGTGAGACCAAAGACAGACATTAAGGTTCAGACATACAGTTAAAACCAGATGTTTAAATACACTGTTATAAAAGGCACAACATCTTCTAAACATTTCCCTGTAATGGTGTTTCAGGATTTACTTTTTGCTTTCACATATGCAAAAAAAAAAAAAAAGAATAATTTTATTACACATTTTTGAAATTCAGAAGTTTTTATATGTTTCCTTAGTATTTCTGGAATGTTATTTTTTAAAATGTCTGACCTTGGTCAAACATTTGGGGTATCTTTGCACAAGCTCCTCATAATAGTAAGCCAGAATTTTGGCCCATTCCCTCAGATAAACTGGTATGACTGGATCAGATCTTACTTGTACATGCCTTCTCAGCTTTGCCAGCAAATCTTATATTGGTCTTTTGGTGTAATTGAGTAAAAGGGGATTACAGAGTAGCTGGTGATAATGTCAGGGAGGCTTGACAATCTGAGCAGCAGGGGCAGTGAGGCACGTTTGATTAAGTAAAGACACGCTGAACTACAGTTAGACTCATGAAGATTTAAGCTCTAGTGGTCATAGGGTGAGAAGCCAGGTCCACCCTGGAGAGATTAGCAATCCATCAAATATATTTTGGACCTGGGAGGATGATGGTGTCCCTGGAGAGGACCAGCATGGACTGGAACAATATGCAAACTCCATGCAGAAAAATCTCAATCTGGTTTTCAAGCCCAGGATCTTCTTGCTGCAAGACAACAGCGCTAACCACTTTGCCACCAAGTAGATTGAATATTAAGCTGTCTATTAAACAAGGAAATTAACTCCAATATTTTTGAGTAAGAACAGTTTTCAAAAGAACAAAGGAACCCTTCTTAATACTACAAGGAGTTACAATAACTTAAACTACATGTAAGACTCGGAAATATTTTATATGTGCAGCAAACCAGACTTAAGATGAAAAGAAGATGAAAAGAAGGCGACTCCTGGTATTTTCAGACTGATCAAATCAAATGGGTCTTTTCTGAGAGTAGGCCAATTCTAGCCTTCTAAGAGGATCAGTTTCCCTTTCCTGCCTGACACAGTTACCCAGCTAGACCCACTCAGTTCCCTTTAGTCCCACTGCTTATAACCTAAAATACACTTTCTCACTTTGTGAAAAAAGGCTTTCCTGCAGCAGAAATGGGATCACACCATGTGACATTGGAAATACAAAGTCGTCACTAAGAGGATTGTGATCTTAACTTTAACTCTTGGAGTGAAACCGTGACCAGTTGCAGGGAGCTAAAGACCTGCATGGAAGCACGTACAACTTACTCATAGGATGATTCAAACGGGTTACTGACAAGCTCAATAGAATTCTCTGTAGATCTTTTGTGATTGGACTAAAGAAAGAACAGCAGGCCAACACACAGAGGTAGTTGAAGTAGGGGAATTTGTGTATTAATCTCAGACCTGAGGTGGGAGGTGACTAGTTACATTTACTCAACTACATTTACTTGAGTAAGTTTTTTTTTATAGAGGTTACTTTCAGAAATGTTCAGGTTTATTTAAGATATTTACACTGAACATTTTCTAGAACTCAGAGATGTTTTTTTTTTTTTTTTTTTGTGAAATCAGGTGAATTCTATATTTCTGGAACAGAAATGATACTTTCCTTAGCTTACAGGGTACCTTTTTGTCTTACCTTTACTCACCTCTAAATAAAAAAATAACCTGTAAGTTAAGGAACAGTATACTATAATGCTGCGTTCGAGTTGCCTGAGAACTCGAAGCATGGTTTAACGTCAGACCCTAGGTAGCAACATTCCTGTTTAGAAGTCAGGATTTCAAAATAACTACACCTATAGACATCATTCACAGTAACACTTACAAATGTCATGTTAAGCTTTACTTCCCACAAACAAACAATACTCTTAATTTGTTCAGTTCAGAGTTGCAGCCACGTCACATAGCATTGACTTTAGATGCATATGTGTGTCTTGTAAAATAAATGCTTCCACCAGAAAGCAACATTTATACTCCACATGATGACTTTTACTTTCCAAACAATAGCTTCCTCCTTTCAAACATAAATGTTTACGTTTCAGAAACGTTTGTGCTGTATTTTGTAATAATGTTACATGTCTAATTTTTGTGTGATTTATTTCATACTCTCAAATATTTCGGCATATTTAGTGGTTTACACTTTGCAACTCTCTGTCCCTGTTGTGTTTACACTAAAGCAAGCAATTGTTTCAGCTAAATGGCTCATAATAAAGTACCATTATACCACATTGTCTCAAGCACCCACAGACACAATGAAGCACTAGTTAACAGATTATTAGCTACAGAAACACCACACATTTGCACTCATTTAAGACAAGGCTTAAATGAGTGCAAATGTTGGATATGATACTTGCCAGGTAGTCACAAAATGCATTAGTGGTAAAATCTTAGACATAACTCTAGACATAATAACAGGGATCTAAGCTTTAGATTTAAGTGACTTTTAATACATAACACTCAACTGAGATTAAAGCAAAAAACAGTGCACTGAGCTGAGCTTTGAAAGGGGAAAAAAGTCTTTAAGTAAACATACCATAACCAAGACCTTGCATAGCTGAAAGGCTTAAGCTTATTATTTGATGTAAGCAGTAAGAGAAAATGATCTAAGCCAAGAGAAGCTTTGCAGGCAACTACATGGTATAATATGTATGTGCAGCTTTCAAAATCCTGCTGAGAAGGAGTATTGTTTAATGTAAATGTAAATAAAGTTCTAAAGCAGTTAAACTTTTCAGCATAATCCTGGTGAACATATTCATATAAAAAAATGTGGAAAACGTTTGGTGAAAACCTATTGGTACAGATCAAATTAAATTAATACCCGTTTACTTTCATCAAGAAGTTGAATCATCTGTATAAAAAGTAGTTGTTTTGGAAGTTAGCAGGACTGGATTAAATAAATTATCAATAACCTCAAAGAAGCCGCAATTGCTGCCTGTCAAACAGGGAAAGATTATATACACATTTTTGAAGTATCTGAAGTTCATTAGATTATGTTGGGAAAGATTATTGACAAGTGGGAAACATTTCATATAGTTTCTCATTTTCCCAGATGTAGCTCATCCAACAGACTTTCCCCAAATGTAAAGACAAAGACAGATTTTAGTAATGCTGCAAACTACTGTTGACTATATGCTTTGTATATTGTTTGGCTTCTTCTATTCTAAATAAACTTTTTAATTGCCATATATCATAGAGAACACAAGTTTACAGAATATTTTTGTGTTTGTGTGTGTGATTTCTATGGTAACACACTGTCAGACAGAAAACTGCTCCTCACTTCAGTGACTCTGTAAAGATGTTGAGCTCTCAGATTGCTTAAGTGAATGGAAAGACTGAGTGTGCTGGGGCAGAAATTAATGATTCCCCTCAGCTTATCTCTTGACATGCATGCTTGATGAGGCAGTTGTGTTGAGTGGCAGTGAGGTGGGGAGGCAGAGTGGCAGTAAAAGGCTGGTAAAATAAACAGACCATGCCACTATGTCAGCAGTGGAAAAAGAGAAAAGAATGAAAATGTTATCCCACTGTCGCCTTTTAAATCTGTCTTCTTTGGAAGACATTGAGTATGCTCCCCATCAATCCATGGATAAATCTTGTGCAACCCATGCATGGTCACATGCTGCTCACTATACTCATTGTGGTGGGAGTCAGAACAGACTTAATGTGTGCATCATATCACCTGATTTCCATGGGGGGTGAGCAACAACAAAGATGCTAGGAGTGAAAATAGTATCGCTGTCAGCAGCCTTCTGTAGCTTTCATGCCACCTCTGTGGTATTAAAAGACTGCAGAGCTTCTGACTGTGCTGTCTAAACACTACTGTCATTATAGACTATATTTATTCTTACTGACAATAATTTGATAAAACATAAATTCAACAGCTTGCTGAGTTTATGTTAAATTGTAACTGAGACTTTCTGCTGAAAGAAGCAAGATGATCTGATCTTTTAGACAAACATGTCTAAAGGCAGTTTCTATAGTAAGTTTACTTTGTTTACTAGTCCCCCTCGCAACCTCACTAGGATAAATATGTCAGATAATGGATGAATGAATGGGTGAAGCCATCTAGACCCCTGTGGATGAGTATTATATATGTGATTCTGAAACTGAAACAGTTGCTTAGGTCTTTATGCGATGATCCAATCAGTATTGTACAAGTCTGTTATGGATTTTGTAATGAAGTTTGATCTAAGATCTCAGACTTAGTTTGAGTCACTCTCAGATTGCAGGTTTAGTGGTGGTTCCTAGCATATGAAAAAATAGAAGGTCAGTTATATTTGTACCATTCAGAGAAAAACCTATTGGTTTCTTTAAAACAGCATAACTTTAGGTCTAAATCTGCTAGGGGTGTGAATAACTGGATTTCCCAGTTGCTGGAGTGGGTCAACAGGTCCTTTATCATTAAGGTAATTATATGCAGACTTATTGCTGTAAAAAAGGCAGATGTTCATCATTGTCTTCTTATGTTAACAATGGTATTAATGCACAGCCATCATTGGTTTGCATAAAAATAGTCTTGCGTGGAATTGACAAATAGAAAATTACTCAACGGAAATTAATTTCCCAGAAGAAGTAAGCTAAATTAATGCCTTGCCACCTGGAAACATTAGTTTTGTTTCCATCAGTATGCACAAAGAAATGATTTGTGGACAAGAAGGAAAGGAAAAGAGCCAAGTCTGTCCAAGAAAACCAAGGACTGACTATGGTTCTGCAGAAATGGACAGAAGAGGTGAGGTGAGATTGCAAAGTCTGTGGCATTCACCTTCTGATTGTTTAGGACAATTGGAGAAGAGAGTCTGTTGCGGTGCCAAGTGCCAACATTAAAAAGTCTTTTTATCATCCATGTATTGATTTGCTGTTGACTATATGCTTTGTATATTGTTTGGCTTCTTCTATTCTAAATAAACTTTTTAATTGCCATATATCATAGAGAACACAAGTTATCCCCATCAATCCATGGATAAATCTTGTGCAACCCATGCATGGTCACATGCTGCTCACTATACTCATTGTGGTATAGATCAGACTTCTTGGACTTCCTGTCCAAGAACAGGAAGTACTGTTCTTGGACAGTACTTCCTCCCAGTACTGTCCAAGAACATTGGCAATAAACAAATAATGGGATCAAAGGTTACACAAGAGCAAATTCTTCAAGTAATTTAGGAACAATTTTATGAGGAGTACCCATTTTACAGGGTACTCCTGCAAAATGGAGAACTGTATCACAAGGCAACAGAGACAATGAAGAAACTCAAAGGTCAGAACACTGACATGCGGAACTTGTGGTAAGAAAAACCTCCAAGACCTTAACTGCTTAAAGATCCTGTGGTCAGTTTTCAAAAGGCACGAAAGAAAAACAGAAGCCAATAGACTGGGATCAACTCCAAGCAGTAATGAGACAAATATGTTGGCTCCATTTAGACCCATAATAAAGACCGTAGCATGAAAGATAGGGAGAGGGAGTTGGTCTAGGAATATAGCTAGTATAAAAAGCAAGTTGACTCTCAGTTTTGGGGTAACACAACATAAATAACATAGTTTTAGTCAAGTTGTAAAGCTTAAATTTGAATGTAAAATCAGTATTTTACCGTAAATAAATGTTCCACTACCAAATGTATATTTACTGTTTTTCAGTTATCTTATATTGAGTTATGCCTGAAACATTCACAACGGACAGATCCAGGAGTAATTCTGATTGACTATCTGAACAAACTGAAATCATTCTCTTTGTTAGAGAGAAAGACTAACTCTACTCTGAACTCCACTGGATACTCGTATTCCTTACCCCATCTTTTATCATGTTTGAGGCTTGTTTTTTTTTTTTTCCTATGGTATAGTACTGGTGGGTTTTGTCATAGGAAACAGCCAATGAGTGGAGAGAGCTTTTAGAGAAGTTTTAATAATTCTAGAGGAGACTTCAACGCATAAAATCTAGTTCACAGAGAGATACGAAATAACTAAATATCAGTTCAAATATAACAATCAGCAAAAGATTAAAGACAGATGGAGAGGTCAATTTAGAGATTTGCTTATTTACTATTTTCAACATAGCACAGTGGAGCAGCACTTTCATTACTGAAGGTAAGATTTCAATCTATCCATCTCTGACCCTAGTTAATTTCTAAGCTTGAGACAAAGACTTTCTGTGACCTGTAGGGTTTAACCAGGGTTTAACCATGGCATGAGACTTAGAGAACATGACTAATTCCAGTGTTGAATAGAATTATTGCAATCACAAAAACAAAAATGTAAACAAGATATTTTGACAAAAGATCCTATTCATGAATGCGAAAAACATGAAACAGTTCTTGTGTAGCCCAACCTGCACTTGACAAAACATAGAGTTTGTGCCCACAATTTGGACACAACTCTTGCTTTGGTGATACAGAGACCGGGTCGAGTATGGAAGTTTACCCCAAAGCCCCATATTCCTGCAGCATCCCCCACTAAATGCTGGGAGGAGTCAGAGACAGTCCTGTCCATTCTAATTAACTTCATGGTTGTTATATGTAGACTTCATTCTGACAGCTTTGGTTTGGTACAGTGAAAAAAATCAAAGCTCATGGAATCAACAGAATATTGTCTTCTGAAAGTCAATTGTACTAGCTTTGATTTTGCTGCCATAATTGTAAGTAAAATGGAAATTAACATGACCTGGAAATATATAAACTGCTTCAAGAAACTTAAAAGGTTTTTAGAGACCAAAAGTAAATATTTCCATTAAAACTGCAATGCAAGTTATGTTTATTTTTCTAATATTGAGTTTGTCTTCAGAGCAAGCAAGCTTGTCAGTTTAATATTTTCTGGCCATATAGTCTAATGTATTTTTGCAACAGCTGACTGTGAAATTCCTCATACAAACTTTGTTTCTGACAAAATATTTGAGAGCTACTTGACATAATGAAAAGGAGAAAGTTAATGTGGGAAAAAGAAAAACACACCGAACCACTAAGTCATACACACACATGCACATCTATACGTATTCCAGCCACAAGTTTCTAATTATATCCTGGGTTTCAAATAAAAAGCGTTTACAGCCAATTCTTTTACGTAAATGCTGTTTCTGACTGTGTGGAGATGTAACCAATTCTAACCCTGAAACAATAAATAGTTTATTGCTTTTATTTGTTAAGGCTTTATGTAGTATTGCCAAGCACTCAAAAGAATAGAGTTTAAGGCATATTTCACCCACTAATGACTGTGTGTAATTTATAGTCTGTCTTTGACATGGGGGTGTCTGTACTTCCAAACCAAGCATAATTAGACCTCTGGAGCAGCATGCATCGCAAAACGCATTTGACAGAGTCGCAGTCCTTACCAGAGAGCCTCTGTTGTGTGGTTTGGCTTGATGCTGAACAGTTAGTACATGAGAAAAATGCCTCGAGGGTTCCCTTCCAAACACAGAGGTCAGTGATATCTGAAACAAACACAGTGATTGGCATTGACACACTTTCAGAATCAGATAGAAGGGAAGAAGAAAGCGCATATAGATTGGTTTGATGGGGATCCAAAGATTTAGTCAAGCATGAGCTGTTCCCTGCGTAGCAGAGAAAGAGAGGATTCGCCTCCCTCCTCCGTCCTGAATGACCCTTAATGCTCATCGAGTCATTTTAACAGGTCACAAAAGAGCAGGAGTTCCCACTTTTCCTCACACCCATTCACGGTCCTCCTCCTAACTTCTCTTGTTCCCGTTTCTTTTGCCTTTGTTTGCCATCTCTTTCCCTCCTCTGTTTCTGTTTTGGGTCCCCGTCAAGTGATTTCTAATGACATACTGCTCTTGTCCATACAACATGTATTTTGGAGTAAATGAATCAGGCGGTACATGGCCTCATTAAGATAAAAGTGCCGTTCTTTGCCACAAAAGTACATGTTGCTTCAATGAGAGGCAGCACTGCAAGTCCTGCATCAAATCAGAGCAGTGGGAATACTCTGCATGCATTCAGTGGGTTTGAAGTAGGGGGCTTAAAAAAAATTGTGTTTCACTGCTAATTAACATGAAAGATAATGTAAAAAATATTTCTGATTTTTGCCTACAGGAGCCCTTTTAAGAGCTCCAATAATGTGATTTGTACCACTGGCCTGCAATCAATTCTCTGTCTGAACTGTAGGTCAAATTGCCTTCGAATAGAACAGTTTGTCCAACTGCACTCTGAGTTGGACAAACAGAACATTGCTAATTCTTTAGTTTTCACAGCTAAATTTAGCATGTTTGGCAAAAAGCAGTTAATGAGGGAATATAAGAACTTTCAGAGAACAAGGATAGGTGGAAGGAAACAGTTCAGACCCTGTGTAGGGGTGAGGCATGGTGTCAAGGAGGTAAGGTGAATTGTCAGAAATGAAGGAATTTGTCATGAGAACTGTAGAAAATTGGTACGCTTGACTATAGAGTAATCAGCTCCCATTAGTATCTACAGAGTCTATGTGGCTCACAAAATACATACAGTAAGCCAGAGTATGTAAGACCCCTAACAAAGCAGCTTCCCAACATGACAACATGACAACATACAGTATTAGGGGTGCAACTACTGCAGTCTTCTCGCCGATCGTTGATTACCTATTCTGATTTTATACAAAAATAAAAAACGGATAACTTCTCTTCTAAATATAAGAATTTATAGTTTGAAAAAAATACTTTAACCTTTAGAGAATTCAATGAATTTACTAAGCTAGTAAAATTCCATTACTAAGTGAAATAGAGAGAGAAAAAAAAGAAAACTCACAAACTACAAAATATTAATTTTAGCAGCAACTTTGTGTGAACGCATGAAGAGATTTTGAGAAGTACAGCATAGTAGCAAATTTTGTCAAAGAAAAGCACCAAGAAAGAGGGCTACCATGGCTTCTGTGTATTGCGATAAATTTATTGTGTGCTTTTTATCCAAGCAAGTAGACTTCAACGTTTTTATGTTAAAAATCTCTGGCAATAAATGAAGAATTTGAATCATTCACTACAATCAACTGATTCAAATAAATCTTATACGGCTTGGTGACCTCTGTATTGTGTAGCATGATGAAGCACTGTCTTAAGGCAAAAGTGATAATGAAGTGAGTCAAAGTTGAGGACAGAACATTTTGGTCAAGAAAATCCACAGACCTTAAACCCATTGAGATCTTGTGGTCAGTTCTCAGAAAGAGGATGGAAAAACAGAAGCAAAGAATCTGGGATCGACTCCAAGCACCATTATAACAATTAAGTGACTCCATCAGTGAGAATCTGAACCATGGGTTGGTTTCCTGCTTGTCAGAGAGAACTACAAGTCACGAAGATAAGCAAATAATATACTTACAGATTTTTTATATTATTTTCTATTTTTTTGCTTTAACCTGATGTACAACTGCTGATGTCTTTAAAAGGGCCACTTCTTAAATGTGTTAAGAAACATAAAATCCTCCAAAAGATTAAAAAACATTTGTTTTTGTTAAAAACAGAACACAACTGTCAAAATATAACTATAACTTGGAAAGGTTTATTAAACTAGACACTAAAATGTGATGTTTCTTTATTTTAATTCAAAATGAATATTATTTAACACTGAATAATGATATGCATGAAAAAAACTGATCTAATGTTAATGTCCATTTAAATAGCTTTATAACTTTCACAATGATCTACTTAGGCATAAATTTTAACATGAAAATAGCCCTTCATGTGTAACAAATTGCTGAGATCAATTCCTGCAGCTCAACATGCACATGTATAATAACTTAAAAAAATGCAAAGAAAAAAAGTTAATATAGATAATCAAGAAACATCCTACCAGAAAAGACGCAACCTTTAGAACTACACATTACGATTGTGAAATGAACTCTACAAACTGAATGTGACCTTCCCAGAAATAATAGATGGAAACCAAAATGAATGACTATAGATGGAACACAACCAATTATGCAAAAAAAAAAAAAGAAAAATAAAGAACAAAAATTAAATCCAAAACACAACAAACCCCACAAACCATGATAACAATAAGCTTGTACTTCTCCAATTTCTTTGGATGTTCAACCTCCTAATTGCTTCATAGGCATTGTAATCAATGTTTTTAAACGCCTTAAAACCCAAGATTATGTTTTGCAGACAATAAAATTACCTCAGGAAATATTTCAATTCTCTCTACTTATAATCTGTTTTACAGCTTTTGAATAACAGATGTTCACTGGCCTCTCTGTCCAGTCTCCACACAACTTCCTTATGTTGCTGGCTGTATTGCAAACGCACAGCACACACTACTTGCCTGTTTGTTTACTACTACACATGTGTGAAACATGCTTACATTCCCCCACAGTTGTTTTGTGTATGGAAATATTTCCCTCAAAACAAGAATTGCAGCCTTTAAGTAGTTGGGGGAACTGTTGTTTCATGTTGTCCTGCCAAAGACAATAAACGTTTTTTTTTGTGGTGTCTCTGAAGCTTCTTGGTCTACTTGGTGCTCACCACTGCATGACTGATGATGTTGCAGAGGGTTTGCGTGTTTTGTGTGGTTTTAGTTTTTTTTCATCACATCACCATTTATTTTTCCATAAACAACAAGACAAAGCTAAACTAAGCAAACTGCTCTTAGTGCCGTAGCCATGTTGTAACTGTTTTATCATGCAAATTGTACACTGAAGCTGACAAATTAAACTGGTTCACACTTCATTTGTGGTCCTTTGAAGAACTGAAAGATAGCTAAACAAGAAAAAGAAATACACTTTCCTTCACAAATTGTTCTCTTGATTTATTTGAAAGTTCTAAAGATTTTTAAACGTTTTATGGGACTTGTCTTTTGGCTTCTTCGTTGATTTCTAAACGCACAGTTAAGGTTTTGTACCTGCCCATGGCAGTATATACAGACTGCAAAACAAAGAAAATTAAAAATAAGAGGTAGTTACTAAAGATTCAATTTAACACCATATGCTACTACTTATAAATAATGTAGTTTATTTCATTTTTAGATTTGAATTTGTATTCATTCACTTACCCATCCATCAAATTTAGGGAACTTTTTATAGCCAAATAATTAACCAAAAAAGGGGTTTTTTGTCTCAAAATGTCTTGATTCTGGAACCAAAAATGAGTAGCATATTGATTTTTTATTTCTCTCCTCCTTTTTGCAAGAAGAATTTTATTTATTTTTTATTTTTTTGTTAAAACAGAAAAATTAAATGTGCATGTGAAAGACACAGAGAATTTCAACATTGATGGAAACTATGCGGTTGTAGCAAATACTCCAATTTCTACTTCGATCCTTAATAAAAAAAAACTAGTAGAAATGTGTATGAAAACTGACCTTGACCTTGGATGAATTTATGGATGCATACCTGCATGGAGAGACTCCTGTTGGCCCCCATGAGTAGGCAAACAAGCATATATCAGGACCCCCAGTAGTTTTCTTATCACCAAATACAACTAGCATGTAGGCAAACATAATTTCAAAAAAGACTAGATGCCAAATTCATAATTCTATTAATTTAGCATCTAGCAAGTAAGAAAAAAAGGGATTACACTTGATGATCTAAAACAAACAAATCAAAATCTATTCTGACAGCAAGAAAAAGCTGTAATGTGTTGTATTATACAGTGTATAAAAATTTCTGGTTATTATGTGTGTAAATATTGAAGTTCAATTTTCTGGGCACCAAAACAAAGATTAGCTGTTCAGATTTCTAATAATTTCTGTAAGTCATTGAAGTCAACTTGGTCTTTCTTTACCTGTGATATTAATGTCCCTTCAGTAGCTGGCAGACATTACTCTAAAGCAGGGGTCTCAATCTCCAGTCCTCGAGGGCCGCAGTCCTGCAGTTTTTAGATCTGCCACAGGTACGAAACGCTGGAATGAAATGGCTTAATTACCTCCACCTTGTGTAGATCAGTTCTCTAGAGCCTTAATTATTCTATTCAGGTGTGGTGCAGCAGAGGCACATCTAAAAGTTGCAGGACTGCGGCCCTCGAGGCCTGGAGTTTGAGACCCCTACAAGCAAGCACACAACATTTTAAGAATTTGCTTTACTGAAGCAGAAATGGGAATGAATTCCAACTCCGGAGATGTACAATTGTAATTTAATAAATTGCAAATTTATGTTTTTTATCTTCACTAAAAGCTTCATTATATGTTTTAACATTGATCACATGATTCCAATTGTAAGATGAAAGCTATCTTTCTCTCAAGAACACTGTACAGCAGTTTTACAGCAGCCTCCACTTATCCACATAATACAATATATTAGCTTTAAACCAGAAACCATTCAAAACAGACAAAACCATGTTTTTCCTGAAGGAAAAAAAAGATGTGAATTGATAAATTACAGTTTTTGTTAGAGCTGCTCCAGCTGATTGTGGGGACAGATTGATCGCATTGATTTTCTGAAGCTGTGTCACCTGATTGGTAAGGACTGGTGGAGACAGATCAGGAGGTTTCAGCAGCCTATCGGTCCTGGCAGCCAGCCCTGTCAGTCATCTTCTCTCAACCAATCACTTGTTCCAATGCAGACGTAAGGATCTTCCCCCCCAAGCAGCTCAGTTAAAGGGTTAACTAGACATTCATTTGATTGAATCATTTGAGCACAGACACTTCCATCCTTTAATTTTTTTTTCACTTGATAGGCTTTTTAGACATTTCCAATATTATTCTTAACATAGCTTACCACAAAGAGTTTACATATTTGTTCATTTCTGCTTGGCAATTGCTTTCATTTTGAGGATTAGACTACATTCTGGATAAAGGTTAATTTGACTGTAAAATGTGAGGCAATCTGTCTATCAGCTGGAGCCAAGGCCAAACTTAATTATCAACAGAACAATAATCTTTAATGCAGAAACAAATTTAAAGCAGAATGATTGAACAATAAGAAAAGTATATTATAATCACCAAGTCAAAGCTCACACCTGTTTGAAATGCTGTGGTGGGACCTTAAAAGGAAATGCACAATTTTGGTGAAGTGTTGCAGCATGTGAATAAAATCTTTAACATGCATGTAGTATCAGAATTATAATAACTTTTGATCCATCATTCCTTAAGAGAACAATCGCCAAATTTCAAGGCAATTTGTGAAAACTTCTGGGAGTTCAAGCAAATGTAGAGGCTATAAACCTGTCTTAGTTTACTTACCTACAGATTACTCTATTTTCTTGCCTTTTGGTCAGTG
This sequence comes from Gambusia affinis, assembly GCF_019740435.1. Lineage (NCBI taxonomy): Eukaryota > Metazoa > Chordata > Actinopteri > Cyprinodontiformes > Poeciliidae > Gambusia > Gambusia affinis. Next base: position 20,302,314 of record NC_057877.1, on the reverse strand, counting down.
TATGTTCAGATTGTTTTTGTTCTACTTTCAATCTAATCAGTGGAAAGCCATAGAAACGTCTTCAACAAGAACAGCCAATAGAATCTAGTCTTCTGTTGTCTTGTGGAGTTTGAATTGGACCACTTGGAGGAATTTTGCTTAACGACAATTTTACGTTGCAATGAAACAGGCTAGACATTTTCAGTACAGCTTTCAATAGTGACTTTTAGTTACACAAAGGAACGCAAAACAACATAAGGAAGGAGAGAGGTTAAAATGATAAAACCTTTGTGGTCTACATGCAATAGGAGTTTCTTGTTTATGAGAAAGTACTTGTCATCTGGGTAAAAATGACTCAGCTTCTTTTGGCTCTCCAATCTTAACTCCAGTCATCAGAAATCCCCTATTTTCCCACAAGTGGAAGATCAAACGCAACTTTCACAATGTGAGGACCTCAATCAGAAATTACTCAGTGAGCTGACAGTCGCTTTAGTATCAGACAACACACAAACTGTAAGTACAGCATTTCATGTTGGGAATTGAAAGTTTGTATTATTCTTTTGCCACAGGTAATTTTAAATATGCAAGTGCAAAAGAAAAAAAAACATAACTCTAGACTAGTTTGTCAGTTCTTAACATAGCTACATTTTTGTTTGGACATAAAATATTGACTGGTAAATATTAAATTAATAAAAACAGCTAAAACACATATTTTCTTACGACAGCGTCATCCTTAAAAAAATCCAGCCTTCAATAGAGTACATAGAGTACATTTAGTCAGAGAGAAAAATACTGTTTTCAATACTGGTAACATTTCATAAAGCATGGGCTTAAAGAAAGATGAATTGTTGATCATTTCGCTTGCTATAATCTTTTCAGATTACCCAGAGTACTAAGCCTTCTCTATTTTGTAGCGTAGCCCAACTGTGTGTGTATGTGTGTGTCTTTTTGTTATTTTTTTGTTCAGGATTTTGGATTAGTAACTAAGATGGATAAGGAAGAAAGTTGATTTTTCTGTTGAATCATGGCTGTGTTGATATGGCTATTAGCTATTTTTTCTGATATTTGGGCAAGCAATGATCCGTTTCTCAAAAAATTAACATCTTCCTTTAGAATGTCCATGTTTAAGACTGTATGATGTCATGCAGTCTACAGAGCCCTGTTTGTGCAGAGCAAAAACACAAAACCAAAAATCCATGGGATTTAAATACCGGGGAGATTGAATGAACAAAAGACCTAGGATGATGAGCTAACTGACTGCAGGTGTGAGTGAAGAGAGTACGAGGCAGAGTGAGGCACAGGGGAGAGAAGAGTACACAAGGGAACATGAAATAATTCTGACACTAAAGAATAGATAGGCTAAAGAAATATAACTAGAAATAAGAAAGTAAACATGAGTAGAAACACTAAGAACTGAATAGAAACCAAACAGAAACAAAAGAGAAATGAGGCGGTTCTAATAAAGACTGATGAACACAGAATTCTCAAACTGGAATAGGGACAAACGTATTTAGAATCACTAAAAAGGAACTGAGATGAAATTGGAAATAAGGCAGAATAAATAGAGATAAGAACCAAAGGAACACAAATAACAAAGCTAAAAGAAACTCAAACAACCCAAGATACTAACAGATTTTCCTTGGTTGTTATGGAGATTTAGTGACCTATAGGATGCTTTTCTTTGTTGAAGCCTCACAGTGAGCCTTGAGATACTTTCTACTTTTGAATTCACTGTGCATGGAGCCATATAATCTAGGGCTCTCGTCTAACCTTGTTGGTCACAGCTTAAGTTCTGAATTGCTGCTCTGATTGCAGATACAGGCTGGTTGAGGACAGCAGCTACTTTCTTCGGAGACATATAGAGACAGTTACAAAGTCAACCTGATATCACCTGAGGAACATTTCCAGGACTAAAGGACTGATGTCGCAGCAAGATCTAGAAAAATTCAACCATGTGTTTATCTTTAGTTACATTGACTACTGCAACAGTGTCTTCACAGGTCTGATTAAAAAATCAGTCAGAGCTCCAGCTGATACAGAATGCTGCTGCTCACGTTCTCACTAAAACCAGGAAGTTAGAGCACATCACGGCAGTTTTAAAGACTGCCCACTGGCTCCTTGTGACTCAGAGAATATACTTTAAAATACTGTTGTTAGTTTATAAATCACTGAACAGCTTAGCACTACAATACATTAAAGAGTTGCTGTTGTTGCATCAACCTTCCAGATCTCTCAAGTCTTCTTGTTCTGGTCTGCTCTGCATCCCCAGAACCAGAATCAAACATGGAGAAGCAGCAACCAGCTGTTATGTATTTTTGCAACAAGGAAAACGGGAGCCCATAGATCAAAACAAAAATTTTATTTAACCTGTATCCCCTTTAAAATTGTTTAGATTACAAAAATGTTATAGTTACAAGTATATTAAACAAATCTCCACAATTGTAATTGAGCTAATTTAAACTTAGGTCTGAATTTGAGCTGTACCTCAGTCTTTGTCATAATTTTAGAACTTCTTTAGTACCTCTTTCCACTCCCACTACTTATTCATCTGCAACATAAAGAATAGAGAAACATAGTCTAAAACTGAGGAAATCAAAAGGATGCATAATGGCTGAGTCACCCCCCACAGGATCCAGATTACTGCTCTGCATCATGAAAACAAGGCATCTGGGCATAAAACACTAGCTGGCGGCAGTGAGATTGGAAAGTAGGATATAACTGGTCACAGAAGAATGTAATCAAAGTGCTTTTTATTGTGTGTCACAGCAGGGACACAAGACTCACACGTCATTCCACTCACTTACTGTATTTGTCATGCATGCCTTCTGAGAGATTAAGGTTAGTCTGTGATGAGTGTGTGCCCATTCCTCTTATTTGTTGCATAGCTTTACTGCATGCCTTCTTGCTCTTGAAAATGTTTAAGAGAGAGACTGTCTGGACTGTCGTCTGTCATATTTGGATGAATGTGCAAGCATGTCCAAACGTCCGGGTTTGGGAAGACTGTGAAACTGAGAGCTTTGCTTTTTGGCTCAGCTTTTTCTTCATCGTGACAGTCTAATTGTTCCTTCTCCAAATGAAGACCCAATGTGTCTATCCCGTTTTTACCTTCGTGATCTGTGACCTTGGGTTCAGTATCCTCTGTTTTTCCGGTTGATAATCATGGCCTCGCACAAAGTGTAACCATTGCCATTTTTCCCCGTTCTAATGCTCAGGTTGAATTTCATCAACTTGTCCTAAATCCCTTCACATCTTGATAACAGTTAAAGTACCTAATAAAGTGGTGGGTGACTGTATGGCAGTGGACAATTGTTTCTCTTGTTTCATATAAAACGTTATAAGATTGAATGGTTACTCTAATGTTCTCTCAAATTTACTAAATGGGTTTCTGGCTAGAGTTGCTGCTGTATTTGGCTTGCATATAAGTTAGTTGGCAGTACACACTTTGTCAGGAATTGTTTTCCACTTAAGCTGCTTTTTCTGACATTCACAGACTTAACTTTTATGGAAACATTTAATAACTGACAAAATAAAGCTCATTCATTCATTAACTGTCAGTTTTGCTGCTTGATCTATCTGGGGTAAAACTTCATAATTTGTTACATAAGATACCATAATTTGACAAAGAAAACATTCACTTCTGCAGACTTTGCTGAATTGCTGAAACCAACGGAAAAATGTACAAGCTGTCTTTTTAGTTCAAACACCTGAAGGAACATTTCCAATCCTTTTTAAATGGCCAGCCAACAAGAGTAAATTATTATGCTGTCAGTGGATATTGAGAAATTGCATTTAAAAAAAAAACAAAACAAAAAAAAAACAGAAAATTTATAGCTTTTAAATGTAACTAGCTTTTATGTGTTGGAAGATGTAATATTTTATTATGAAAAATAATTCACAGCATTCTTTTTAACTTCATGTCATGTTTATTTTATTGGTCTCTGGCAACAGATTTTAGATCCTGGGTGTTTTGCCAGCTGTGGAGTTACACCCTGAAGATACAGTGTCCACAACCATGACTTACACTGTAAAATGTAAACCATTGGTAAATGTTGAAAAAAGTAACTTGAAAGCAGTAGAAAAATTGCTTAATTTCAAATAAAAACCATAATGCCAGTATATTGGCTATAATTTGTGAAAGCATAGGTATGAAAGATCACATGTGGTCTGTTTTAAATCAGGCCAGATGAAATTAACTTTCTGATTTGCAACAAGACAGAATCAGTTTGACACTGTATAGGCTGAATCTGTTTTTGCTCAGATTAGTCCAACTAAAAGCTAAAGTTTTGGCCAAAGCTCAGATCATTCTACTCCTATTCTTCTTTGTCCTGTGTGGAAATAGTGGTTGGACTTATGGGGCTTTGGAGATAACAGTGGATATGAATCAGAAACGCATGACACACCCATATCTGATATTCATTAGGAAACATTAGGCATATTTTCCATCCTCAACTTCCAAGAAGTTAGTCATTCAACCAAGGAGAAGACACCCAGAGTAGGAGAAAGGACATAAAATGGCAAAACTTGGGTGGTACCAGTATAGTAAAAGAGATTACGGCCCTGAATTCAGCAAATTAGGGTAAATGTTTCTATTGTGTTTAATGTTTAGGTGTCTTGTGCCCTGGAAGGCAACCTTTGCTCACAATTATTTACTAAGACATTGAAATAACACCTTTGAGACTCAATATCTTCTGAAAATGCCACGTAAATGTTACTTTTATTGATTTATGTGTATGAGATTCATGCAGGTTTTAAACATTGGCTTTGCACCATCAGTTGATTAAATAATTTGGCTTTACTTACATTACACTTGGCTTCAGCAGCAGCAGCTACGTAGCAGCTGTTTCTGCTTCTTCATGTTTGAAAGCGTTCTTTAAAAAATGTACCCAAAAAGTATTATATCAAATTTGTTATTTGGTCAATATGAAAAGCAATGATTGTAATTTCTAAGGAGCTGTGACATCTCAAATAGGCATAAGAGATCATGAATGGGCTCAACATCTGACAGTCAGTACAATACTAAGTTCACCAGTCTGAAAGAATTCATCATAAATGCATTAGACAGCAGTACAACCACTTGATGCTGTTTGAAAGAGGTTTGATTATGGTTTTGTATCTGACTATTTGGTCATTTTCTGTAACTGTCTAGTATAATTGGCTTACTGGAAGTAACAGGTATGTTAGATGACCCATCCTAATTGTGTAGACGTCATGCTCCCTAAGATTAATCTAAATAAATAAAGAAATGTTTGTTGTATTCTGCACCAACAATTAGGATCTTATAACACCTGTTCAGCAGACTTTGCTAAACTTTAGATCTTTTGGCAGCAGAAGCAACAATCAACACAATAGCATATGTCTCCCTTTGATTAAAGATGTTTGACCATATTTGAAGAAAACCAAACAAAGTACCTCAAAACAACTTACACCAACTGTTACGCATGGTTTTGAAGGTCAGAGCTTTTTTTCTTTCGCAGCTCTGAGTTGGTTATGAAGTTTTCGGCATTCCCAAGTGTTCAAGACTCAGATGCGAGGCCATTTGCCTGACATTGAATGTTTGGCTCAAAATGAGACACCAACAGGATAATGATCCCAAACACAGCAACAAATGTTTGTCCATATTTTATACCGACTTAATCCTTGGATGGTCGCAAGGTAGCTATTGCCTATCTGCAGCCATCAATGGGTAAGAAAAGTTGATCAGTTCATGAGAGAAAGGTTGAAAAATAAACAAAAATCAAAACGTTGCAAAATCAAAATCAAATCAAATTTTATTTGTATAGCACATTTCAGCATCAAGACATTTCAAAGTGCTCTACATCATATCAAACACAGAAACACAATGCAACATATAATCAACAATCAAAACACGACAATGAGTCAAGTTCCATCGATAAATTTGTAATTGATTACGTTTTAAATACAATCCTAAACAGGTTGGTTTTTAGTCGAGCTTGCATCCATAAAAGGTTTACCTGTTACACTTCTACTGTGTTATATGGAGCAAAATACCTATTGCTATTTTTATTCCCACTCACGCTCACAATCACACTTTTTAAAACGATGTAAACAGCCTTTCTAAGGGCTTCCGGCATGAGGCTCCATACACCTCTATCACCGAATTTTGCTCTGGGACTCTGCCATCCTTCATGGATTTATGTGCAATTGCAACATAGAATCAACAATCAAAACACAACATTAAGTCCAGTACCATCATTAAATTTGAAATTGACTATGTTTCAAATACAATCCTAAACAGGTGAGTTTTTAGTCGAGATTTAAAGGAAGTTTGTGTTTCAGCTGTTTTACAGTTTTCTGGAAGTGTGTTCCAAATTTGTGGTGCATAGATGCTGAATGCTGCTTCTCCTCATTTGGTTTTGGTTCTGGGGATGCAGAGCAGACCAGAACCAGAAGACCTGAGGGATCTAGAAGGCTGGTACAACAACAGCAGATCTTTAATATATTGTGGTGTTAAGCCGTTCAGTGATTCATAAACTAATAACAGTATTTTAAAGTCTAGTCTTTGAACTATAGGGAGCCAGTGTAGGGACTATAAAACTGGTGTTATGTGCTCTATCTTCCTGGTTTTAGTGAGGACATGAGCAGCAGCATTCTGGATCAGCTGCAGCTGTTTGATTGATTTGTTGCACAGACCTGTGAAGATGCTATTGCAGTAATCAATGCAACTGAAGATAAACGCATGGATGAGTTTCTCTAGATCTGGCTGAGACATTAGCCCTGTAATCCTGGAAATGTTCTTCAGGTGATAGAAGGCCGACTTTGTAATTATCTTTATGTGGCTCTGGATGTCAAGGTCAGAGTCCATCACTACACTCAGGTTCCGGGCCTGATCACTGGTTTTTAGTTGTAATAACTGAAGCTGTGCATTGACTCTAGATTATTCCTCTTTAGGTCCAAAAATAATAACCTCAGTTTTGTTTCTGTTCAGCTGGAGAAAGTTTTGGCACATCCACACACTTATATGTTCTGAGCATCTGTTCAGTGATTGGATGGGTTCAGAGTCACCTGGTGACATCGTAATGTAGAGCTGTGTGTCATCTGCATAGTTATGGTAGCTGATATTATTTCCTGTTATAACCTGAGCCAGTGGGAGCATATAAATATTGAATAAGAGGGGTCCTAGGATTGAACCTTGGGGTACCCCACATGTGACCTTTGATCACTTCGATGAGAAGTTTCCCATTGATACAAAGAAATCCCTGTTCTTTATGTAAGATTCAAACCAGTTAAGCACTGGACCGGAGAGTCCGACCCAACTCTCCAGTCGATTCAGTAATGTGTCATGGTCAACAGTGTCAAAAGCTGCACTGAGGTCCAACAGAACCAGCCCTGTGGTTCTCCCACAGTCTGTATTTATATGGATGTCATTGAACACTTTTACGAGGGCAGTCTCTGTGCTGTGGTGAGCATGAAAACCAGACTGGAAGGAGTCAAAGCAGTTGGTTATTGTTAGGAAGCTTTTTAACTGTTTAAACACAGCTTTTTCAATAACTTTGCTGATGAATGGGAGGTTGGAGATCGGCCTGTAATTCTGAATTAGTGAATTGTCTAGATTGTTCTTTTTTATCATTGGTTTGATTACTGCTGTTTTCAAAGCCTGGGGGAAAACACCTGATGAGAGTGATGAATTTACTATTTGGATCAGATCAGTAGCAACTACAGGCAGGACTTTCTTAAACAAATGTGTGGGTAGGACATCCAGACAGCCAGAACTTGAGCTTAGTTGACTTATAATTTCCTGTAGGGCTTTATAATTAAGCAGTTGAAATTGGGTCATTTTTCGTGTAGTTGTTTGGTTTTGGCACAGCATTGGTCCTGACTTTATAGTGGGTGGGTGTGCAGATTAATCTTCTGATTTTTTTGAATTTTCTCTGAAAAGAAGGTGGAAAACTGGTTGCAGGCAGCAATAGATTGAAATTCAGGTGGTGAGGTTATAGGAGGGTTTGTGTGCCTGTCAACTGTTGCAAATAAAGCTTGAGCATTGTTAATGTTTTTGTTTATGACATCTGCAAAGAAAGCCTCTATTGCATGTTTTAGTGTTAAATGATCATTACGCAGTTTTTCTTTATAGATGTCATAATGAATGTGAAGTTGAGTTTTACGCCATTTTCGTTCTGCCATTCGGCAATTACTCAGTCGATGTCCAGTCCTTAGCCTCTCTAAAATACTGGGGTGGGATCAAAAGAGAGCTTTGCAGAAACAAAATGTCTGACTAAACGTTAGAAAGAAAAATTGGCCAAAATTCTTCCACAGTGATTGGAGAGACTGATGAAGTCAAACAGAAAATTACTACTGAGAGAAACTGCTGCCAAAGATGTTGAATCATTAAGTAAACCTAGTGTTTTTATAACTGTATTGGCAGTAATGAACACTTTTTCATACAAATTGCTCCAAATGGATGGAAAAGGTTCCCTTGGCCAAAATTTGTCTGAAAACTATTAGTAACAAGTAAAATAGGGAGTTTGTGTCCACAAGTTTATGATGGCCAAATGTTTTAAAATCTTGGACAATGTGTTGTTTTTGTAAAAGTGGTTTAAGAGATGGCTCATGTATCTGAACTAAAAGAATTTTTAACAACAAAAAGTATTCATAATAATACAGCCCTTTGAGACAGTACTGAAAAAGAAAAGTTGTAAGGTGCACCTTGAAAACACCCTGAATGTGTGACTAAAAGTATGGCTGGGATCTAGAAAGATAACGACATTTCCTTGTCCTTTCTGTTCATGCCAGTCTCTTTCGTCTCAACTCAATGCACAGTCTATGTTTAGATGGGATAGAGTTCTCCTGGGCCAACATGGATAAAGCTGTTGTACGAGTCTTTGCAGGGTGAATGTGTCAGTGAGGAGAGTTATAAGCACTGCTCCCCCTCCAACACCTACTCCTTGGCAAGTGGTGGTTAGTCAGCTGATTTGTTCTGCTGAGGGGATTTGGTGTTCCATGTAGGCTATTTTAAAAGTTACCCCCATCCCCTCTCTTGCTCTCTCTCTCTCTTGCTTTTTTCCACTCCTTCGCTTTTTCGCTATCTAATGCACTGCTTCACTTGCGACCTCACAACACCCCCAAACCCAAACAGACTATCTCGCTTTCTGTGCTCCCTTCATAAATCCTTCCATTTTCCTCTGCCTTTTTACCCTCTGCCCATCTGCTTTTACACCCATTTTCAGTTTTAATACCTCTTCCGATATCTCCATGTGACAATATATTCTTACTGTCTGTTAACTATCTAAGTTTCGAAAGTTGGAAAAGTTGGTTCCATAAATGTCCAAGTAGTCCTTGACTCTACATCTTTTTTTAAACCCGGGATAAACAACTTCTTAGACAGGGACTTTGCGAGTGAACATTCTGAGTTTCTCTGTTTTCCCGCAGTGGTCAGATGTAACTAAGCTATTTGAAGAACATCATTAGAATTATAATGATGAGGGAGCAAAGCCGATAAATGAACGTTATATGGACATTAAATTATTTTTGATTAGTTGATGTGTCCCACTCCCGTGGCAGCCATTTGCAGGGTGCCTAAGCGCTTGCTCAAACAAAGCACCACCTTTTTCTACAAAGCTTCTGATTGGAACTGCAGCGTCCATCAAGCTCCACCAGACCAGTGTCAGCTGCAGTTACCAAACACTTGCTGGATCCACATGTCTGCTGAATTTATCATACAAACTTCTAAGAACAGGCTAATTTAAAGATGTCAAATTTCTTTAAAGTTATGTTTTATACAGAATTTTTATAAAATCTCAAGGCCACATAATTGATTGATTGTGCCATAAAATGGCACTATGTTTCTGGAAAATATACAAAAATGTCCCTTAAGTTCTCAGGTATCTCAGGATGTTTTGGGATACTGTCATATTTAAATGATCTTACTGCAACCAAACAACCCCAAACTGTGACACGTTTTTATGGAATAGCGTATTTGGTATTTAATATCAAGCATGTCTTCTGTTCTGGTGTCCAAATTATTAAATTGTGGACTACTTTGTTTCAAAGGGTATTATCCCAGAGGTCTTGCTTTTGTCTACTGTCTCTGGCCTTTCTTAATTTTCTTTGAGATATAAAGGCTTCCTCCTGGCACACCTCTGTGAAGTTTGCACTTGCATATAAACAGTAGCAAGAGTGTTGGAGATGTCTTTTGGCATTTTGCAGTCTGTTCCAAGGGTAAACATGCTTGAACAGACAGTACTGGTCATGTTGGCAGCTGTTTTGAGTTATCTCCACTTATATACTATTTCTCATAGATGGGAATGTTTGATTTAAAATATTTAGAGATTTATAAATTCTTTTATCTAATATTTTACCTTTACTGCACTTTTTTGTCTGCTTTAGCTACCTATGAACACAATTGACTAAGAGATGGAAGTAAACATACTTAGATCATATTAAGAAATGGAACATCAGCTACTCAAAATCTATTATGTTAGTGACTAAAAAAGAAACACATTTTTTAAATGAAGGCAAAGAAGTCCTTTTGAGAAAGACTGATCATCATATATAAGTTTAATATCTGTGACAACAAGGGAACTTTCAAAAGTACTCAAGATGTTACAGCTGTTGTTTACCATTACTACATAAACTTCCAAAATTAAAATCATTTTAAGATCCCTCTTTTCAATAAAACCTTTTCTAAAATGAATAATGACCCAGAAAAGACTGTACAGCTAATTGACTGTAAACACAGACACTGATTTTATGGTAATAGTGGATGCTTTGTGGATAACCAGATATATTATCCAACATGATGAGAGGTAATAGTTGTTTGATGGTCCCTGCCACTATTCTGGATTTTCCAAACTCTTATGACTTTGGAAAATCAAAATTAATAGGGCTGTTGTAATCCTCAGAATTGTGATTCACCTTGGTAACAAAGTAGCCCTGTCACTAAAATTTAGAGATTTATAAGCTTTTTGTCTTTCTTTCTTGGAGTTTCAACCCCCAGGCTCTGAGCATGCACTGGCTCGAAGGTAGCCACAGCTCTCTTGGGCTGATGCTGTAACTGGCTCCACTGGCAGCTAATCTGTTTCCTTGTCCCTGAGCCAACTGGGTCCCTGAGATCTTCCGTCATCTTCATTGAAATTTCCTTGTATGTGCTTGCATCAACAAGCCCTCCAAAGTTCTACCTTAGAGCTATGTATTTTTGGTCTGACAGCATCATAAAAAATTTATTTCCTTCTTTGTAACTGCAAAGATGCAAATAATTACACAGACACAAGATGTAACATGATGGTTGTCGTTCAAATAATTGTGCATGTGTTGCACTCAATGAACTCTGGTGTGTCCTGTCAAAACCATCCATAGTTTCTCTCATGTAATGAAGAACCAAAAGTAGCTCCAAATCATAGTGCTGTCGCCATGTCTTACTTGCGGTAGGTGTAGCTATAGCTAGTTTTAGACCCAGTATAGCTTTTGGAATATTGGTCTCAAAGTTCAAGTTTGCTTTCAATTCTCCAAACCTATAAGAACTTCATAAATATGTTGTAGCATATTTTAAAATGCTAACTCACACTTATACAACTAGTTTATCGCAACTTTTCAGGTTGTCAATATTGCTTTGATTTGTTAGTTTTTTATTTAAATTATAGAGATGTCATCACAGTAAAACTGGAAATAATTTTGAACATGATGTAGTCACATTTTTCAGTATTTCTTGCAAAAATGAAATCATTATGGGTTTCTGATATTTTTCTTTCCTACATAAAAAAGTAATGCTTTACATTGCACACAAACAGTTCATGCACGCACACACAAGGATATAGATATATCATTGGAACTGTAACACACACCATTCTCAGTGTAACCATGTAATACTACAGGCTTTACATTCAGGGAGTGTCTCCATAGCCTAGACTCCTCTGTCAGCAGTGGCTGAACTTACCCTATTATATTTTCAATGGTAACAAAGACATGGCCTTGTGAGTTCATAGCAATATATAATGCACATGAGAGTGTGCTGATGTGTGCTCACTGCATGCATGTGTGCAACGGAGTATGTCTGTGATAAGGGAGAGAATTTACATAAAAGTATTAAGACTTATCTGTTACATGTAAAAGATAAACTGATTAATTTGAGAGAGAAAATGGAGAGAGGGAATCAAAGCAGATACCATAGATGGACAAAAAACACGAGGGAAAATTAGAAGTGAGGTGATCAGTCAAAAAGAAAAGTTATAACAACATAAACCATCAGAGAATGATTGATACTTATTGGTCCATTCAAAGTCCCCTTGAGGTTTTAATATTTATATAAGATACACCTAATAATCTCACCCATTCATCAACTGTTTGTTTCAACAAAGGCATTCAAGCACTATGTCCTTATAAGGTACAACGTGGATGGTAGTAGACAGTGTACAGATTTATCAGCTTTGTATTTCACATTCACCATTCAGCTTTAGTCCTAAATTTCATAACACACAACACTTTACAAAAACCCTCCTATACAAGTTTTATTATTTGAAATGCATGATACACTCCACAAAGCTAAAGAGGGAAGGTGCTCATGCACTGTAGACACAGTCAGGTCAGTTTCATATTATAGACCTTCACTCTAGATGTTGTTTGCTCACAAAACCATTAGAAGAATTTGATAGAATTAGGTTCCACTTAAAACAAGAGAGTCACGTCTCCTAAGTGGGTGTAGACCCAATCCAGAATCAAAATAAATCATGATAGTCCAGCCTGTTTTAGTTCAGTTTCACTAGGAACACCCAATTAATGCCAGACAAATAACTTAACTATATAAATAGAACCGATCAAGCAACACGAAGAAAGGTAAAAGGTTTCAAAAGACACCATTTCATGCCTTGATCTGATCTAGAGGAATTTAAAAATAGATAACAAGGTCAGTAGCATTATCAATCTGGAAGCAATTTTTAAGGTTTTTGGCCAAAATCAAACCACAGTGAGAGCATCACCAACAAATGGAGAAAACATGGAACTGTACTGGCCAATCTCTAGAAATGGAACCTACCAAAATTACTCCAAGAGAGCATGAGTGATCAGAGGTGGGTAAAACATATTCAAAGCAACATTTCCTTGAGTACATTTTTGAAGTTCTGAGAATTGATTGTACTGTGATTTTTTACTTTGACTTGAATCATATTTATTAGTAACACTACCCTTTCTGGTTTCTGGTTGGGAGGTGTGTGTTTTTGTCACATTTGGTGTAAAACTATCACAGCATCCTGACAATAAAACAAGATGTTGGTGATATGATGGATTGGCTTCACTTGCTGCTTCAGAATGTTGAACTTTGCACTATCCATTCATCCATTAGCTGAAACCCAGGGATGCAGGGGTGCTGGTGCCCATCTCCAGTGGTCACTAAACAAGAGGCAGAATACATCATCACTATCACAGGGCAACTCTAACCATTAACAGGAAATCCTCATGAAAATGTCCAACCATCAGTTCACAACCACAAGCCAAACCTTCCTTGGGGTTTTGCTCAAGACTGTGACTTAACATGAAGCATACAAGCAAGTCCACCTCTAAATGGTACATAAAAATAAAGGCTTTGGTGTGGCCTACTCAAAGTCTGAACTTAAATTAAGTTGATATTCTATAGCATGATCTTAAAGATGCTGTTCTTGCATAAAAAGTCTCCAGAGTTGCTGAATAAAATTACCCCCCTTAAGCCTATGCAAAAAACTCCTTATCCATTGCAAATGTTTAATGGCAGTCGTTGTTGCCAATGGTGCATCAACCAATAATTAGGGAAAATTACTTTTTCACATAGGGCCAGGGTGTTTTTGACAGCATTTTTCCCTCAAGAGTAGACTATCATCCTTTATGTGGGTTGATATGGCTGGAAGCGATTGAAAACACTCCAAATATCTTGAATCTTCTTGTGTCTCCAGAACTAAATATTTATGTAACCAGTGAGGAATGTTTTTTAAGTATGTGCTGTAAAATTTTATGGTTATAGCCGTATATTCAAAATTACAAAATTGAGAGCGTGGGCCACCAGCTGCACTGAACTTGTTTTATTTCAGTTTATATGAACCAGAGTTGCATTTGAGATGTGTATTTAACTTTACATATATGTTTGGATTACATATTTATAGTTGGTGTGAAAGGCATGAAAGCACTTCCTCCCGGTACAGGAGTTTATCTATTTAATCTTAGTTTATATTGGTGCAATATAAATCACTGTTGCTTCAGGTGGAACCAACTCAACAGTATAAATATTTAGGTATGTATTTCTGCACATTTTCTCACACAAGCTCAGACCTGTGAAAGGTTGAGCTAGTCAGTAGAAAAAGCTTATGAAAACGTAATTGTCTTTTGGAACATTTGAACAGATGTGTACACAAAGTACATAAAAATCCCAGGACTACTGGCTTGGTGAATGATATTGTATAATTTAGTACAAAGTTGTAACAATTTTTAAACCCCACTCTAACTTTTCAAAGACAGACGACAGACCCCATAACCTTATAAACTTATAAACTTTGACTGGGTGATTACAGCAGTTTCTTTCTTTTCTTTTTTAGCCATTCTGTTCAAGTTTATGCTGTTTTGGGGATTTTTTGTCCAGTTTGGGCCAAGCTTCAGCTATTGAACAGATTTAACAACAGGACAAATGCAGATAATGATAGAGATACTGGATAAAATGATAGATTTTGTTAAACACTTCCTACTCTTATCATTTTCTTGAATGATTAAACTGTACATTGGTATCAATCCAATCTAGAGTTAATCCATTTCCCAACTAAAACTGCACAAGCAACATAATTATTCTCCTACAGTATGGCTTATCAGAGATTTTGTTGTTCCTTTGCCGGATTGCCCACATATAAAATTCTAAATTGTGCATAAAAAGAAAAATGTGGACTTTAATCTATAAGTGTTGCTTTACATATCAGTGAATCTGTAAGGGTATTCCTTCCATAAACACCAGGCCAGTCCTCCCAAATATCCCTCATTCTGGCTTTCATTTCACCTCCTGACTGTTTAACTGGGGCTTGGTGTGTGTCTGGGACAGCCACTGCCTCCATCCTCCATCGCCCTGCTGGGCAGACCAGCTGAATAAGCTCATTGTCGGACTGTGGAGAGTGCAGGTGCGCCTCTTCTTTTTCACCTCCGACCCTCAGCCCTCGACCCCACAAAGCCTTTTGTGAACTCTATTTACTGATGACTCCAATGAAACTGCAGTCCATTACCAACATCTCCTCTCTCCCTTTCTCTCCCCATTTTCTACTCCTCTCAAGAAACCAATTAGTGACAATACAAGTAGGTTAGACTCTCCATTCAGAGTGGTCATTGTTGAACACAATACCAGGAAGCATTGTGAACTAACAATTAGTGGCAATGGGGCAGTGTAGAGTGTCACTGACATTGTTGGGAATCGTACAAGGGTGGGTTTGTTCCCAAAGAGTGAGTTAGACAGGGCTGGACGAAGAGTGTGGAGGGGTTCCCAGGTGCTGAATTAGCCCAAGCTCAGCCTAGAGTGTCCCAGTCACACATGACGATTATCAGCGGGAGGGCTCAGGATACAGCCCTGCGTCCCCAAGGGGGTGTGTTGTTTTCTTTGGGTGTAGATGTTTATGTTGGAGGTAACCCTACCTTTATGGGATTGTGTGTGCATGCATCCGCTCAGCATTGATGGCTGAAAGAGTGCATGAATGTGCATCAGATTACCTGTTATTTCCTTGTTGGTTTTTTTTCTGATGGATTTTTGGGTGGAACGCCAGTAGATGGCCGTTGTATGCAGATACGTGAGCACACAGAAAAAGAAGGTGTCGGCTCAGGGTGTTCCCTCGACCCTCTGACCTGCAGGTCAAGACTGCAGGGCTCATTAGCCCATGCTAATGCTAAGAGCCAGCTGTTACCCTCTCTTGGACCCTTCAATGAAGAAGCTCCTTCAGACTGGTGACTCTATTTTGGAAGTTCATAACATGAGGTCAAGGGTTCAGGCTTAACTGTTATCCCGCACCCCACCCCGCAACACCCTGCACACAGCCTGGTGCTGCATGACATCACACAGTGAAGGAGTCTGGTGCCTCTGACAGCTGACTCTGCTTGAGATCAGCATGACTGTGCAGTAATGAGATGAGCATGATGACTATTTTGTCAGATTTTGTCAGTTCTATCTGAAAATGCAGAAGCTAGGCTTGCAGTACAAATGAGAGAGAAATCAGCTCTAATCCAAGCGGCCTGTTTAGAACTTTGTTACACAAATTACCCTCTTTAGGAAAACATCTGGTAATTATCACGGAAACTTCAGTCATCCGGTTGCTCCAAAGCAGTTGACAGGAGATAAAGGACATGCTCACCCTTGTAGTTTATTTTCTTTGATCTTAGTTATGCCGTGGGCCTGTCTCACAAGCCTTGGATATTTAATCAGCAAGAATCAAATCCAGAGGAGCTATTTTTACAAAATAAGTAACACATGCAAATTATCCATATTTCAGTACTACTACTTTTGAGAGAAAAGTTCCAGTCTGAAAGGTAGCTCTAAAAGCCAGAAAGACAGATAAGAAAGCCACTAATTTGATTATCTTTAGACTATTTTAGTGACCGACTTCCTGTGACCCTGGTAAAAGGAATTAACACGACATGGCAGGAGAAACCTCAAGATTAGCTCAGCCTTTACACTCCAAGATCTGCCTCACCTGAACTGCCCAAAAGCACTGAGCCACTCCTCAATTCCTGGTATTTCTTTCTTGATAGTCAATTATAAAATCTATTTTAAGGCATAATGCTCCTTACCATTTTGTGGAGAAGATATTTTACCACTTTGAGATTCTGTTTTTGAAGCACCTAATAATGATTTTTGCCTAGGTCAAACCAGTGGTGGAGAAAGTACTCAAACAATGTACTTAAATTAAAGTACAAATAAACAGACAAAAATGTACTCTAGTAAAAGTGAAAGTACCACATTAACATTTGTACTTAAGTAAAAGTACTGCTTTTAAAAATACTTAAGTATTAAAAGTAAAAGTACTTGCTGAATGTAATACCTAATCGCTAATAAAATGTCATTAAGTGTACCTATTGTATTTAATTTCAATACATCAGCAATACATTTAATGAACAATGCCAGAGATAAAGCATGTTTTTATTGTGTTTACTCTCTGTGACACAATTTAAATCTAGATTTACATGCAACCAAGGACATAGTCAAGACCACCTAACCCAAGACCTCAAGACAACATCCTGCGCTATATGACACAAAAAAATGTGAAATATGATCAAAATTGCTTCTCAAATTGTTCTGAAAGATCCACATTCCCATACAAACACATAGATATTAAATACTTAGAACTGAAATAAGTTTAACCAATATCATCAATTCAAACTCTTCTTCATTCTGCTTTGCTTCCATCTCTGTGCTACAAACTGTGGTGGTCTCACGCCATCCCTAAGAAGATAACCCTTTAACTGCCACGATGACGCCGGTGACCCCAGTGACCTGCATGTGACTGTATTTGGGGTGACAGTGAAAGGGTTTTATCGAACAAAAAAAGCACAATGCGACTTTGATGTAACGAGTAACGCAACGTTTTGTAGAAATGTAGTGAAGTAGAAAGTGGAGATACTTACTGTAAAATGTAGTGGCATGAAAGTACATAAGATAAAATCTAGTTAAGTAAAGTACAGATACATGAAAATTGTACTTACCCACCACTGAGTCTAACGAAAAGTTTGGATTTTTGGAGCTCAATTTAAGTAAATGTTATCAGTAGTATGGGACAGATTGATCATCAGATCAGGAGGTTCTGGAGGTTTCCCAAACAAACCAGCTGGTGGCCATATATATATATATATATATATATATATATATATATATATATATATATATATATATATATATATATATATATATATATATATATATATATATATATATATATATATATATATATATATATATATATATATATATATATATTTGACTCCATGAAGTGCAGCATTGCTGCCACCCTTGTTGCCACAGGTGCGCAATGTCAGGGACTGGGTCAGTCTGATATTTTGCATTTTGCTTTTTCCAATTTGAAAAAGCAAAGAAAGGAAAAAAGGGGAGCAATTTAAATCAACCAACATACCAAAAATATAGAAAGGGATGGCTGAAGAAAACTTCAGGGAGGAACTAATGAAAGAGTTAGTACAGGGTGCAGCCACATGTGACAAATAATGAGATATTTTCTGTCCTGGAGAGGCCAAGGTTAGTGACAACAAGGAAGCAACAGAAGTACACCAGGTTAGCCTAAATGGCTCTATCATATCATCTGAGACTTGGCATCTAATGTGTTTGTTTTGTTTTGGGGGTTTTTATGTGTCAGCAACGTTACACCATAGCCACATAAAAAAAATTTCTGCTTGATCAATTGAAATCAATCTATACTAAGTGACCAGAAAAGGCACATATTTTGTTATTGCTAAAGAAAATATTTTTAGCAGAAAGTCTGTGTTCAACATAAAAAAGCAATCTGAAAATGCAGACCATGCATCTGGTTATCTTATTCTGTTTATTTCATTATAAAGTTTATTTTGCTTGTTTGCTTTGTTTCTTTACCAGCTCAAAAAAAATGCAAATAAAGTTGGAAGTTTCTTTGTTTAGAGCTTTTTAAAGTTGTTTTTTATATTGTATTTGTGTTCTACCACTATTAATTCTTTGGAAAAATGCTATAAAGTTTATCATTGTTACTTTTAAGTAGCAGACAACGACTATGTTTCTTGTGGTGGAGGAGTTGTAAAAGGGAGACAGGATATTGCCAGAGCAGCCAAAAAACTTCTGGATTGAGGCAAACTGTCTCAAAGTTTTCCTGTGCACAAGGTGTCGGTTGAAATAAACATGATCAGCTTGTGCCATGATTGTGATCTTCTGTTTTCTAAATTAACTAGAGATAACACTATGGGGGCTGCACAGTGGCGCAGTTGGTAGAGCTGTTGCCTTGCAGCAAGAAGGTCCTGGGTTCGATTCCCGGCCCGGGGTCTTTCTGCATGGAGTTTGCATGTTCTCCCTGTGCATGCGTGGGTTCTCTCCAGGTTCTCCGGCTTCCTAACAACAGTCCAAAAACATGACTGTTAGGTTAATTGGTTTCTCTAAATTCTCCTTAGGTGTGAGTGTGCCTGTGCATGCATGGTTGTTTGTCTTGTATGTCTCTGTGTTGCCCTGTGACAGACTGGCGACCTGTCCAGGGTGAACCCCGCCTCTCGCCCGGGACGCAGCTGGAGAAGGGCACCAGCAACCCTCCCGACCCCATTAGGGACGAAGGGTGTTCAGAAAATGGATGGATGGATGGATAACACTATGGACAAACACAAAACCAAAACAAATTGAAGGAAAATGAGGAACTATTTAAAAGAGAGGTGAAGCATACTTTCAGCTTTTTGCACTCTAAAATTCTAATACATTTGAAAACATCTTTTGATTCTGATGTTTACCGCTTGTGTTTGAAACAGAAGCCGGTAGCATTTTCTGGTTAGCATTTCCAAGTGGCACTCACACTAGCTTTTTGGGGCAACATGCTCCTCCTCATTTTCGTTTTGCCTTGTCATTTATGCATTGTCTTCCATTTCAATGCACTCCAGTTCAAATTGAAAGGGCTGAATGTTACTTACTGCAGAAAGTTGTGGCTTGACTGACATAGCTTCATAGCACCTTGCATATGTCATATATCCAGAATGCATCGCAGTGTAAGAATATTTTATTTAAATCTATAAAAATGACACAGCCTTTAGTACCTTTACTATGTTATTTTTCCTGCTGAAATAAATATTTTACAAAAACAAGTCTAATATTACAAATGATCATGGATTCCTAATGGTCAAAACCTCAACTTTTGACATTAGTCGAAAATGTGTTCGTTTTTCTTCATGCTGTAATAGGTAGGTGTAGTTTTGGAGTTTTTTTGTTTTGTTTTGGTAGCCCTTTTTTTTTTTTTTATCAGCTGTTTGCT
This sequence comes from Gambusia affinis, assembly GCF_019740435.1. Classification (NCBI taxonomy): domain Eukaryota; kingdom Metazoa; phylum Chordata; class Actinopteri; order Cyprinodontiformes; family Poeciliidae; genus Gambusia; species Gambusia affinis. The sequence continues at coordinate 20,282,416 of NC_057877.1, read as the reverse complement.
TAATAAACTTTAATTGACTGGTTTTTAGTTTTCATTTTGTTATTAAATATACACACACACACCCACACACGCACACAGGTTTGATTGTTGAAAAAGTGTTTTTTTTATGTGGCACATAAAGTTCCATTGTTTCATTATATTGGTCCCATTTTCCTCCATTGTGCAATCAAGTCAGTAGGTAGGACAGTACTTACAAACAAAATTAAAAAATCAGCCACAAACTATTGAGGACTTTTATTGAGCTCGGATGTGATAGATGAACTCTAAATACTTTAGAATCCTAAAAATGTAACAATGCCATTACATGCATGGGCTCTGCACTTTTACCTCTTATGGTGAGTTAATGTTGAAAAAAAAAACTGTTGGTTTGTGAGTGAAAAAACATGATTCAATATTCCATTTGTAACACAGAGACCCTGAGCTTTTACATGCACTATTTAATTTTCTAATAGAAAAATATTACAATTTTCATTTTCTCTCCTTATGGCAGCTGTGTGACTGATAGGTCTTGTTGCAACTCAATGTGATTATCAGGTTTATATCCGTTGGTCCAATCACATCATAACTTCTGCAACCGAGTGAGTGGAGGAACATTGTTCACAAATTACAGCCACATGAGTGCTCCTGGGTTGTGTAATGAGCAGACAGTAGCACTGGATGCCCTCCGTCTCTTTGTTGCAATGTTTACCCCATATGACCCTGGGGCCACGTTAGTGTGGGGAAAGGATGTGGGACAGACACTGGAGTGTCTTCACTGCAGCCCGTTGTGAACCGATCCCTATATTTCTATTTTCATCCATCATTCTCTTTTCATCTGTCAGCCTCACAATCATTTGCTCCACTCAAAGCTGGTTCTTTATTCTTCTAGCTAACTTACTCAAATTAATTAGTTCATTGATTGCTAATTAGTGACTAGATTTTCGATGCTGACCTCCTTTTCTTATTTTCCTTCTGCTTTATTTTTTTCCTTTTGTGAAAGAGAAAAATCTGGGTCATGGCTGCCAAAGAACACAAGAGGTTAAAGTGCCAAATGAGAATGCTGATGGAGCCAAATAAAAAAGAAAGGAAGGAAGAGGAAGAAAAAGATGGATGAAGAGAGCCAAATAGCACTGGCAGCTTTGGTCTTTCTCTGCAGGAGACTGACATACACTTACCACTTTGTCCCTACATTCTGTAAAGTTCCAACGTGGACAGGAAATAAAAAAGAGAAGAGACAGTGCCTGAAACTGAAGATGGAAAAAAACACTTGAAACTTGAACCAGAGGTATGTCAGCTCCAATAAAACACTGTGGACAGAAGCAGAATATGTTAACAATGAGACCCCATACACATGGTGTTTTCACAAAAAGTAAACTGAGACAACAAACTGTTTTCTAAAGTGATGAGATAAAGTTACTGTTTTTGGCAGTTCATACTCTAATTTTGAGCCTTATTTCTACTAACAACAATTGCTAAGTATTTATGAAAGAAATATAGAAAACGGGACATGGAGATAATAAAATAAAACTCTAAAGTTTAAGTCCAGGTTTGTGTTTATTTTTAATTGTTTCTAACCTTTTCAAGTTCAACACAGTTGGTCAAGACTGTTAGTTTGCTCTGCATGAAAATGGTATGTATCATAACACTCCCAAATCTGAGTTTGAGCTGAGTAAAATATCAGAATTTACTTTATCTTGAGATGCCACTTACATCGGATTCAAGCTGGACCATTTCCCTGGTTTCTGACATCTGGGTTATATTTGCTGTTTCTTTTCTCACTAAAAGCATCTCCCAACAGAGGTGCATGTGCTAGTGCTATTGGGAGGGGGCTCATTCTATCGCTCTGGCTAGTCCTGTACATCCTCATTTTTGAAACAGTCTGCACACATCTGAATGGCGCTCACCCAAATGATGGAGTCTAAAGGCACTTATGCACAATTGAGCATAAATACTTTTACACATTAATATTTTGACTGAGTATATTTTAGTTTTTACTGATTAAACTTTAAAAAGTTTAATCAGTAATACTTTTAGAACAAATTTATATCAGATCATGATTTTTTGGTTAATGACAAGTTTTGAATTTTGAATATTTTGAATAATGTCAAATTTGTATTAAGTGTCATGAGTGTCATAAATATTCATGAAGACTTACTCATGTTCATGACAGGTGTTATATCATATTTTTGACAGTGTCATGACAGTCTTATTCACAACCTGTCAAATAAAATGTTACCCATTATTTTTACCTACCTGCCTCCCGCGTCCTCCCAACATTTGGTTCTGCTTTACATCATCATATCAGAGCAGGTTGGGTGGGAGAAAAATGCAGCAGCTGACTCATGTTCATGTTAATTTACAGTTGGAGTGTTTCTTATCTCCTTTATGGTCATGAGATATAGATCTAGTGCAAAACTAAGACTTTCCACCCACACAGCTGAAGTAAACTTCCTCTGAGTGGACAGGCTTTGCCTCAAAGATAACACCAAAGAAGGTCATGTGTTTGAATCCTAAGAGGAATCCTAACCCTGACAAGCTGGACTGTTAAACTGATCATTACTTTTAAAGACAGCTTAGCTGCTGCCTGTGCTGAGATGGCGAAAAGCTCTTGGAACAATGCAATTTTAGAAACGCAAATATTTCCTTATATCTTTCACAAAGTCACTTGATTTTCTAATTAGTTTCCTGTGGACATCAAGTTGTTGCACTAAGGAGGTATTTACTCTAAGCTTATGATTCAGCTTCTTACCAGGGATGCCTTATTTGGATCCTAGTCAGGCAGGTGGAAAGCATTGGTTAACTTTTTTTATAACCAAAAAAGTCAGTTTATGAGCTAAAATCTCCAAAGTAATTAAAACGACTGGATGCTACAGTTTTATTTCTCACAATAATAGTTACCACTCTAATGTATGGCTCTATAAATGTTGGGGGGTTTTGTCAGCTGAGTGCAAACTGATTCAGCAAAAGTGAATCAGGGCATCTTATTAGTGATGCAATGCCTTGAGAGCCACACAAACACACAGATCCACACACACACGGACATAATCCCCCCTCATTATGTGTATTGTGGAGATGCTGATGTAATGCAAGTTAATCTGTTGGCCTCTGGTTGGCTCTGTGGCCCAGTGGGGGATTCTTTGTGTGGGACATTACCCTGGCCCCGCCCCCTGGAGACAGGTTCATTAAGACTGACGTTGATACCCAAGTACTCAGAGCCTTTGTGTGTGAGCGAAACAGTGTGTTGTCAGTCAGCTGTAGCTGAGGCAATGCAGAGCAGAGGCAATAAAGGAGCAGTTTTCTTGGGCATGTGCCTGAGCTCACGTAGGCCTCAAAGCTTGACTGACAAGTGGAGGTGTGTGCATCAACATGTCTTTGTGTGTGTGTGTGAGAGAGAGAAAGGTGAAACATATCTGTAAAAGCATGCCATGCTTACTCACTTAATCTGAGTTTTTGATGCCTCTGTGCACTGGAGCCATATTTGTCTTAGCTGTTTTTGTTCAGCACATAAATCTAAGATGGTCTTTGTGAGATTGAGTAACTGAGCTCCTGCCGGTACAGGTAAACTTAAAACTCAGTTTATGCTTTTGGGGGACATAATCTGACGTAAAGCATCTTCAGCTAATGAAGTAAACTGCAAGATCAGGTAGTTAGTTGCTTCAAAGAAAAAAAATCTCCACCTCAACAGATCTTTTTTATTTTTGTTCCCGCAGCTGCGACCAGAATCATTTGTTTTAAGTTAATTGGTGATTTCCATTGAAGTGTGTATGTGTGTGCTGTGCCTGTGACGGACTGGCGACAGGTCCAAGTGTGTACCTCACCCCTCTTCCAATGACAGCTGGGATAGGCTGCACCCTGCATGGTTGTTTTAGCTTTTTGTTGGAGCTAGATTAACCTTCAGCCCCAAAGAAGTTTATAAAACTGTCATGATTTGTTGATACTAGTGGAAACAAGACTAACCATGTTTGAAAAAAAAAAAAAAAAAAAAGCTTTTTATGAAACTCGTTGAAAGAACAAAAAGGACGGGGTGGGAAAAACTGCATGAACTTTCTTTGGGGTGATTTTTTTCTAGGCTCGTTTTTGTCATTTCCACTACAGAAACCAGAACCAAATCAGAAAACTGGAAATTTACCCTAGCAAACAGTGCGTAGGATAATTTGGATAGACGCTGAACCGAAAGTGGAGCTTACTTGTATGTAGTTGCTATACAGAAACCCCTCAGCATTTTGCTTGTCACCAGTTAATATAATCCTCTGCTATTCATAGTTTCTGTTAACTATAAATTACACAAGAGAGGCTCTTTATTCTTTTTTGCCAACAAAACAATTAGACCCAATGGTTCAAATCACAGTGTTTTACATGGTTTGCATACAAAGACTTTTATAAAATACACCAACGTTGGTGGAAACATTTTATGAAGGAAAATACAGATTTCCACTTTCACAACTCCATGACGTTGGACACACAGAGAGTAGAGTTTCATCTCAGCTTTTAGAACAAAATGTAACCAGCAAAGTTAAAGTATTTGAAATTATTTATGTTCTGAAATACAGATTAAAAGAACCGCAACTGCCCGCTATTGTTGTTCTTTCAAAGATTTTAATTGGTGCAAAAACACTGATTCAGCATGAGTGTGAAGTTATTCTTCCAAAATGGCACATCTTGGAAGGATAAGACCTTTATTTTATTTTATAAAGGCCTGGTGCTATTGCAAACCTTAAAGGAGACCTATTATAGAAAAGTTATTTTGTGCATGTTTGTTTTTGTTCATGTGGAACGCTACTGTTTCTAGTCCTAAGTAAAAGCATTTTTCTGTTTTATGGCAATATGAAAGTTGTCTTTTTGGGTAGGAGAACAAGCTGTTTTGACAACTTTCCAAATATTAAACCCAGTCCAACTCACCTAGCAACCCAACCTGTGGTCAAGCACTTTTGGTCAGCTGGTTTTATTGTTGTATACATTGTACAATGTCTGCTGGAAAAGACAAGTGTTTTGTTTTTTACTTACCATTCAGAAACTGCTCCTGGATCCTTGATGGTTGTGCAGGAGACTCCACTTTTTCTGCTTCTGGGTCTCACTGAGGTTTTGAAGATGGACCATTGTACAATTGTGCATCTGTCTGCTGCCATTTTCACAGATATAAATGCCAGTGTAAATGTTGGGAGGGGAGGGGGTTGAACAGCAGCAGCTTGTTTGGATTTAAAGTGACAAGAGGCTCTGAAACTGCTTAGTCTGAAAGAGGCTCAAATTAGGCAGAACTGAGTAGGTTAAATTTGATTATCTGAGAAAGATTTTATGCTAAAAGTGCCATAAATGCCCCTATGTGCCTGGAAAATACATTACACTGCCCACTTAATAGATAAAGTGGCTCATTGTGGGTAGATGATTATATGATTAGGTTTCGAGTCTGTTAATAAATTGTTTTGGTGATGCCTTTAGTATTCTGGTTAAAAGGTTCTGTTTTGTACCCCTGAATGGAAATTCATTTAAAAACCAGCCAAGGTAATGAAAAAAGTTCTGGGAAACTACTCTTGTTCGTAAAAAAGAAAAATTGCTTGAGCAGTAAAAATGCGTTTTTCAATAAACTTACCTTCAAACTGTGCTTCTTTGTCAAATACATTCAGAAATTACTGTGTAAAAATAGGCAACTGTTTTAAGTGTCAAAAGCTTACTAAATCATCACTGCTCCTCTTCTAGCTGGTAAATGAAGCTGGCCCTCTGAAGTTCTTTTTTAAATCATTGATTCACTATAGAATTGTCCAAAAGTAAATATTTAGTAATGTTGCTTTAGTTTTGCTCTGATCAGCTTTTATTTTAAGCATAACATGAAAACTAAAAGAAAATCTGTAATTTTCTTCAGGCAGCCCTGCAGGCACTATCCCCCCCTCAGCCCACTAACTTAAAAATAGGAGTGGGATTATTTGTGGGTCGTTGTGGTTTTAGCGTGTGAGACGGAGTGTGTGTGTGTTTGCTCCCCCACCCCCCTTACAGCCAGCAGCGTACTTAGCTTGGGCTTTAAATAGCTAACTCAAATAAAATGAGAGGAGACCAGGGATCAGAGGCTGAGAGGGACTCTGTGAGGGAGGCATTCCCAAACGGAAGCCAGCCTTTGGATTTCCAAACACCATTCGCAGCAAGTAATGCCAGGAATGTGATGTTGTCCAGAAGCTCTGGCCAGCGGCTGTGAAAACCACCTTGCCACCAGGTGCTGGTGTGCTGTCTGACAGGAAGTGCAGCAGGAAGTGCAAATGGAGGGGCAGAAAATGGCGATAGGTGACTCAGCAGATTGAGGACAGACTCAGGCTGTGTGAGGGGGGAAGGCAGAGCCTCTATCAACCCAGAGAATCTCTGAACCCTGTAAAGGCAACACGACTCCCCCTCCGAAACAACCTCTTTCCCATCCTCTAACTGCTCTTCCTTCTTTTACACACTGTGTTAAATTTCTATTCTTTCTCATTCTTTTTACCTTTTGACGGCCTTCTTTGTGTTCAGGCTGTGGGAAAGTTTTCCGTAATGGTGAGGTCATCCACCAACGAAAGCTACCCCCACCCCTCATTCGCGCACACACACACGCACACACGCATACACCATCACTGCACACCCCCCTTGTCCATGCTGTCCCCCGAAGGCCAGGCAGGACTGGAGGATACCAATACATCTCCACATCTCTGTCCCATTTCCAGATCCCCCGGGCTCCCCTGCAGAGACCAGGATCCTGGAAAAAAAAAAAAAAAAAGCCTCATTCAGAACTGCTATCTACTGATTTGGGGACAGATGTCCCATCACTCAATCCGCAAGGCACCTGCAGGATGCATCAGGCATTAAACTCCCAACCCCCATCATCTGTCATGTGCACTCCAGAACATTCTCGTTATCACTCACACACAAACATGGAGACAGTCTTTCTGGTTTTGCTTAGGAAGCCTGTGGTTCTCTACGCATGAGCAGATTCGTCCTGATTCTCCTCATACTGGTCCTTGCTATGAATCCATAGTGGCTGCAAACTACAAACCAAGAAAAAAGTTAAATACATTATAGTTGTTTCAGTGTATGCAAATAGTGGCTTCTGACTGCCATCTATTGGTAAAATTGTAAATTACAGCACTCTATTAAAAAAAAAGAGTTCACACAAAACTAACCAAACAGCAATTTTAATGCATTTTATTTCTAAAAAAAAAATAATAAAATAAATCATATCCATATTTTATGGTTCCTCCACATTTTCCTCTCCAAGATCCCATGCTTTTTTGGACTCAAATATAAAGATTTTCCTTGATTTTTGTTCTTTGGTAGTTTAAATTAGAATGCTCCTTTAGCCCTTAACGCATTTACATGTTTCTTTTGAATTTATTACGACATTAAACCATAAAACTCTAAGATAAACTTGTCAAATATTCCCTGCTAATGCCAACTGGCTCATTCCGCATCATTTATTGGATTGAATAACTAATTGGTCGGCCTTGGTTTATAGGAGAACCACACATGAAAACCATATAAATGTCCTGTACTTGTACAGTGCTTTATCAAGTCCAAGGACTCCAAAGCACTATACACTGCAGTCATATCACTCATATAACTCCTACAGACATTCACACACTGAATAGAGCAAGCAGACAGAAGAAAATGCTGCCAAGGACACGAGGACTGAGAAGATCAGAGTGGGGGTTCGAACCGGTAACCTACCAATTACAAGATGAATCCCTACATCTCTGCCACCCCAATCATGGGGTTCACTGCAGCTTGGCACCTCCTCCCAGTGCTGGTCATCAGCTTGGTCACACATTTCTGTGGAATGGAGTAACATTCCTCAACCAACTTTTGTCACATAAGTCGACCAATGTGGCTGTGTTGGTCCCTTTGGCATGAAGCACACACGCAGGCTAAAACCATAAGTGTTCAGTGGGGTTGTGTTGAGGATGGCTGACAGTGCATTGTATCCTCTTCACTCCCAAGTTGTGAAGGCACAGTTTCTGCCAAATGTTATTCTGTTGAGGTGAGCATTGCTAACTTGAAAGACGGAGTTTGGCACTGAAGAGTAGAGATCCAATGTTGTCACTGGTGGCAGAATACAGTCTCAATATTTTCTGCATTGAGGTCATAGCCATTGATGACTGGCCTTATATTTCCATGAGGAGAGATGCTGTCCCACATCACGACACTGCCTCCACCAAAAGCAGTTTGGAATTGGCAGGAAAAATTTGCAAAGACCGTTTGCATAGCCCACTTACTCAGCTATGTTGCTATATATAATGCTGCAGATGATAAACGTGTAGTTCAACACAATTATAAATTAAAGAAAAATAATGAGAATCAGACTAGAAAAGGGAATAAAACAAACTTGTATTTAGATATTAGGAACATTTAGTACAAACATATAGTAGAACAATAAAAAAGTGACCGTTATATGAAACCCTAATGTACAGTATGTGTTAATACACAAAATAGCATGGCAAAAAGATTTTTAAACATCTTTAATGAAGGATGACTATTGTAATACAGAAAACATCTTAAGTACAAACACACCGTTGCTTTTCTGATGTTGGTTGTTATTCATTTTGATTGAAATGAATTGTCCTCTGGTTACCAGAAAGCTATGGTTAGAGCTGCAGATCTGTTTATGTGCCAAAAACTCTCAAACTGAGGTACAAATTATGTTTTAATGTTTTCACTACTGTATAGAATTAATGTCAGTGTAATAAAAATCAATTTTGGTTAAGAGACCGTTGTTTTTAATTTTACAAAAGCTCAACAGAGAAACCTGGCAATTCAAATTCAGATTAAAATCTTTCATCTTAGATATTTATGTCATTGTTGTCTAAATATTCACTGATAATTTGGACAGAAGTGGGGAGCTGCCACTCAGGTAAAAGAAACATGGAGCTATCACTTATTTTCATGTTTTTACCATCATGTTATAACTATATATATATATATATATATATATATATATATATATATATATATATATATATATATATATGTATGTATCAATAGGAAGGAGCATTATTATTATTGTTAAAACATAAAAATTAATTTCACATATAATTAAAATAAATGATAGCTCAGATCAGTTTTATCTTCTTTGTTTTTCCTGAGTGGCAGTTTCATACGCCTGGGAAAATATGTTTTGGACACAACAACCATTAACAAAAATATGTGTAGCTAGGAATGACAAATCTTTTGAGGAAACCAAAGATTATTCAAGAAATTGTAGAAAAAATACACAATACGGCAGAAAATGTAAAACCAAGGATCTGATGAGGCAAAAATGACTACACCCACTTATATTATGCCATTAATGTAAAAACTAATATAATTTTAGTAAGTTAGTTTTAAGAAATATAATTTTATTCCTTTAAATTATAATAGTTTAAAAGTCTGGAGAATCTTGCCTATACTTTTATATTCAGTGTTTTTTTCAAAGCTGAAAGGCACGTCAACACTTTACTTTGCAAAGAGTCCATCCAACAACATAAGAACAATGATATCAGAGTCTTGGCTCCCTCCTCTGGAAGCAATCTGCAGTGCAGGCGCAAATCATTTTGCAGAAAGAACCAACAAAATCCAGCGTGGAGTCTCGGGGATAAAAGTTGTTTTGGCTTTTCAACTTAGCCATAATTGTGAAATGACTCAACAACAAGGATTTGATCCTTGTCCCAAATTCTCTTTATGCAGCAGATCATCTCTTTGTCCCATCACTTTTTGTGAGATCCAATCATGACTTTTGAGACAAAGTTAACGATGGCACTTGCCGGCTGCTCAGGGTCATGCTCAGCAAACAGATGGCAAACATTTTCAGTCTCACTTTGAGATTTTCTGGCAACAAATCCAAAAATCCTGGAAGGAGGAAAACAAATTATTAACTTAAAATATGTTGTTGTTTTTTTTGTTTGCTTTGTTTTTTTCAGCATTGTGCAGTATAATATAAATAAGCCTGCAATGTTTGCAAAATTTAAAACAAAAAAAAATACTCGTCTACCTGCCTGATGACATAGAAAAACTAACTACTCTGAAACAATTTGCACAGGAATATACAACTGAGCTACGTGGCACCACATTCGAGTCATATTTATATTAGTTTCTTGTTTTATACATGAATTTCATGCTAACATTTTCTTTATTGGAGATCTGATGACAACTACAGCTGTCTAAAAGGATTTAACATTTAGGTAAATCTACAACTTGGATAAAGTACCAAAAAGTAGTTTGAAAACGATTTCTTTGAATAATAATTCAAAAGAATTAGTGTGTTAAATCACATTAAGAATCTTATTTCTAAATGTCTGCCTTAATTGTAAAGCACTGGTGTCAAATACTGGGATTGAATCATGCTGTTTAAGAAACCTTTGGCTACTGAAAATGAATCTTTGCTTTCATTTGAATTATTGCTTTTCCTGGCATAATACATTAAAATCATTTAAGAGTGGCTAAAGTACATCAAGCTCAAAAATGAGAAATAAGAAAATTCTGCATGAAGGCTAAAAACAACATGGCACATGCTCATCACAAAGACTTGTCAAGAGTAAACTTACTTGGCTGTGGAGACGCTGTCTCTTGTCCACCTATTTAGGACAGAAACCACAATTGACATCAGGAATCATAGAGAAGGATTACAATGAAATTAATAAAGCATCTAGCATTGTGTACTATTGAAATAACTAAATTGTTACATTAATTGAAGTCTTTACCAAGTCAGGTTAAAATAAATTGCAGCACAATCTAATTTATGGTAAATGTTGAGGGAGGGAAATGCTTTTTATGAGCAAGGATTTATTTTATTCTCTATCACTTATATTATCACTTCTGTAATAAAATATTTTTATAAGATTATTTGCATGCCAGAGTTGAACCCTTAAAATTCCTTCACACCAGAATAAAACGCTGCCACATCATTTTTGGGATAATGATGTATTTGTGCCTGCGTAGCTCTGTTACAAGTAGTCTAGCAAGGAGGATGTCATTAAAATCCAAACAAGCTTACTGTGCCATAAATAAAACTATTTGTCCCTTTAGAAGTTCTGTTTTTGCAAATTTTAATATCAGACAAATTAATGCAACTTTTTAAATGATGATTGATTATAGGTAGAAAGATAACTAACCCAACCTGATCTTATGTGAGACTATAACTGCCACCTGAACATAATATCTCCTTTTGGCAAACTTTGAGGTAACAAATGCTATCAACTGTTTCTGACAATAGCTAAAAACTCTTACTTTATTGAGCATGTAAAGGAGCAAAAACATGTATGTTCAACATGATGGCTTCAAATAATTTCTTTGTTGAATTTTTTTTAGCCAGGTGTGCTTCAAATCACTGAATTGATTTGCAGCTATTTATTAATTATGAGTGACTGTTATTAACTTTACTAACTGGTGCAGATTTTACATATCATTTGGAGGTCATGGCTGCTGTCAGACTGGTGAAATTACTCACTTCCTTCCCTGCGGGTCCAGAGAACAGAAGATAACTGTGTTCACAGTGTAGTGTCTCCTGAAGAACAGCCTACAGAGTCAAACACAGCAACACATCAGATTTCTTTTGCAGTTCCCTTGATCTGAGTTTCTGTGCATCCTTTATGAAAACCCAAAACTATGAAAATTAAGTACAACTGTCAAAAAACAACAACAAAATAGCTCAATATGTTATTGCATAACACATATAACACTGTAAAGTGTGCCATATTATATTATACTATATATATTTTAAATATTGTAGTCTTACTCAGCAAAAAATAATTAATTAATAAATAAACCATTCAGAATTATCATTTCCAACCATGACAGTTTAGTATTTTTAAGTGTTGCTCTGATTTTTACCCATATTTACAATTGTGTGCCATTCAACATGAATATGTGTGAATAAATATTGAATGAATATTCAATATTCTTTCAGTTGTCTTATTGAAGACCACTGAAAGATTCAAATAAAAGTTGTAAATCACCAAATAAAATCGAGAAATAGTTAACTTTGGGACAAAACATGGCAAAACCTTTCAGCAACCAAGCTATTTACTTATTCCTAACTGTGACAATTCTATTGTCAAAATGTTGCCAATCAAATGCTCACTTCCTCTGGTTGTCTGTGAGCGTTATTCCCTGAGCCGACACTTTGAAGTGGACCACGGTGGAGGGAGGTGGAGGGTCCATGGAGAGTGTCAGTGTAGTTGCCTTCTGGACCGCTTGCTGACCCGTCAGAGACTCCAGCTCCACAGAACCCAGGAACCACACGTTACACGCTAACGCCCGAAAACACATTGAATGAGTATTTCACCAAAAATAGGCACAGATGTCTGTTACTTTAAAATACTATTTTATTATCGGTAAATGTTTTACCTGCACCCTGTTTGAGAAGTTCAGCTGCTGAGTTTGTTGTTGTCTGTGTCGATGCGTCGTTCAGCTCCTCTAAAGGATCTATTGGACATAAACAGCAATGATGTCAGACATGAGTCACAATAAAGCATAAAGGTCAATAAGAAATAAAATAAACATCATGGAAACTGATACATTTTATTCTGAAAAGTGTTTTAGGAAATTTTCCTGTCTGGCAGGAAATCTAACATGTTTAATGTGTGATAGAATTACTACAATTATTTCTGGTTTCTGTCAGCAAACAAATCTTTAGTATGTTTGTTAAAATGTGTTAAATTAAAAGTAGAGCAAAGAAGTTATTGTTAAATTCAAAAATAACAATAAAATACGGAAGCACTCTACAACAACAAAACAGACTAAAATGTAATCTAAGTTTTTGACTGAGACAGAGAAGGTAAACTCTCAGCTCTCCCTTCAGGGTAAATTGTGACTGTTTACCTCTATCAGGTAGGATGAGTTTACAGGGCAGAGCCAGAGGGGTGATGGAGTGCTGACACACCAGAGCTGTGAGGCTTCCTGTCACAGGAGTGAAAAATTCAATGCTATTAAAACACATGAGGACAGCTGCAATTTGTCTTTACCACCAGTAGAGGGGGGTAGAAAACCATTTCAAAACATTGGGTTTTATCTATAGCTATTTTTTTTTTTTTTATTTAATCAAGTATATAGTGAAAAAGAAAATCTTGGAAAATTATTTTCACCAAAGTACGGCTCATTGGGGCAGCCTTTAAGACGAACTCCTTTAGGTGTACACTCAATCAGGAAGTGCCTCACTAGCTCGCTGGACAGATCTCCCACTGAAAACAAAAACAAAGAATTTAAGAAGAAAAAGAAAACTACATTTACAAGTAAAACTGTTCTATTAACTTTGAAATCTTAGAACATATTTTTTCAATGCTTAAAATAAAGATTCTCATTACACTAAGAAGCTATGAAAAGTGGGAGCTGCTGGAATTTCCGGGATGAGTTTTCTTTATTTGCCACATTTCTGGAGTAATGGGGCAGATAGTTTTTAAATGTTCAATAAAAACTGAGTAGAAAGATGTGTCATATTCTGATGAAGACAAACTTTAATGTTTGGGTCACAATTTCTACTGGTACCTTGTTGTACAAACCACAAAAGATCACCCTAGCCACACTCAAACATGGAGGAGGCAGCATCATGCTGTGGATTTCCATTAGTAAATATTTACAACAGTATTTTTGTTGTTTTTCTTTTTGTCAAGAAGGATGAAATTGCAGACAGCTTCAAATATGAACAAGTTTTATTCCAAAACTAGAAGCTGTTGTCAAACAAGCTCAAGAGAAAGATGGATTTAAGTTCTAAAAGTTATAGAATAAAATTAACTAGAAGAAAATCGAAGCTAGAGTCCAGAACTAGACCTTACAGAAAATCTTCTGCACCATTTAAAAAAGAGATTTACTCCAAATCTGATGGAGTTTCAAATTGAAAGTGGGTAAATGTCGACAAGTCAGGATCACAAACTGTTAATGTTAAAATTTAACCAAAAGCTACTTCAACAAAGTGCTAGGTAAGGTGTTGATAATGCAGCAGCATTATTTAAACATATATTTTCCCCTGAACAGATGTTAGTCATACAAGGACATGAATCATTTTAAAAGTGAAAAAAAGATTTTAAATGGTTCCGTATTATGATTTTTCACATCCAAGGTCCACTATAAAATTACAAAACCATGCATTCTAATCTAAGGTAATCCAATCACCTTTTTTACTGTGGTGTACCACAGAGGGAGGAGGCGTGGCCACCTTCATGGCCAGTCCATACGCCCCGCGAAATGAATGGCTGTCTCTGACGATGAACGAACCGGGCTCTTTGTCCTTCAGCACTGCGATGGCTAATCAGAAGGTCAACATGGGGAGGAAGCAATGAAAGGCTAAAGTTAAAATTACATTCATACTGAAAGAGGAAGAAAAAAAAAAAAACTTTACACAGAGGTGTATTATACGCTCACTGGAGGCCGCCTAGTTTTCTGCTCCAAGGCCAATATTTACCTTGGTCTCTGGAAATGTCGGGCTTGTACCAGAACTTGGACGTGTCCTGAACAAACTTCACAGTGTCATGCTTATTGCCAGAATCTGTGGGGCACAAATCAGAGCTTGGCATTAAGTTTCAGGATGGTGATGATGGGTAAAATGAGGAGGAAAGATCAGACAGATTCTCAAAGTCTGGACAGGTGGTGAATTGGGATCATTTTCAGTTTAACACAAATGATCAAACATGTTAAACTGATGGCATTCATTGTCAATGACACCCTTTAGAAATTTACAGAAAATATATTTTATGCTCTATCTGGGCAGACTTTATTCTTCTTTTTAATTTTATTTCACTTGACTTTAAGTTTCACTGTCTTTTATATGAGGAACTGCACCAAACGTTTTTATTTGGGACATTCTTCTTAAAAAACTAATAATAATGAAGTTGTGGGTTTTCTAGTCCTTTGACCACTAAAGATAAAATCATTTCATCTCCATTGTAAGAAGACCATGGTTTCTGGATGTTTCTGTATATTTGTGTCCCACTCTGAATAAAATCAAATTAAATTTGGCACTTTTCAAAAAAGCAATTTATTATTAAATAGATACAAGAATTTCTTATAAAGCTATTTTGCCTCATTTGTCTGCAGTTTTACAACTCATTTATAGAATTTTTTGTTTTAATTAATATGCATTTTTACTGATTAAAAAGAGTCCAAATCAAGACCAAGCCAACACCCAGGTGCTTGGCATTTTTCAGATTACATTTTAAACAGCTGCCAAAATACTTGTCTTCTAAATAATCAACAACCAATACCAAATAATCAATAGCCCAAACACCCTAGAGAGGAATCTCATTCAGTCACGTGTGTCTGCGATCTCCTTCTTTCAGTCACTACCCAAAGTTTGTGACCACAGACGAAGGTAGGGACTTAAATCGACCAGTAAAAGAAGAGCCTCTCGCCTTTCTGCTCAGCTCTCTCTTCACCACAACAGATTGGTGCAGAGCTTGCATCACTGCAAATGCTGCACCAATCCAACAATTGATCCCCCTTTCCATTTTTCCCTTATTCGTGAACAATATACCAAGATACTGAAAATACCTCTACATCTGGCTAAAGACCGTGGTATCGGATTTGGAGGCACTGAGCCTAATCCCAGCCCCTTCACACTCGGCTGTGAACTGCTCCAGTGAAAGCTGGAGATTACAGTCAGATAAAGTCAACAAAACCAGAATTTTTTTTTAGGTAAGATTTAAGGGATTAAACAAGTCAGCAAAACTAGGGGATAAAGATGGATGATTTATCTCTTAGACAAGTAAAAGACAAGAAAAGAAGTGCCAGGATTCCCTCTTCCCTTAACTTATTGTGCTTTGTTCACCTTACATACTTTATTGGAAAACTTATGCTGCTAAAAGTTTTACCTACAAGTACACAGCATGATATTTTTGGAGAACATAAATACAGGACCTTAAGTAGAGTTTTAATATAATTTGGGTTTAATAAACACGGATCCGAAGAAAACAAATCAAACGTGATGCTGAATTGAGACCAAATAAGACTTAATAGTACCTGCTCCGGGTGACGAGGCCCCACTGAGTCCTCTGAACGGATCTGAGGTCAGGGACGACGACAGAGGGATACTGAGGCTGCTGCCGCTGCGCGGGCTGGAGAACCCGCTCAGAGAGGGGGATTGTGAGCCCAGCTCTCCCACCTCACCTGTTCTTCTCTTCTCCGGCAGTAGGGGAGCAATCCCTGCATCTCCTGCAAGATTCAGATTCCCGAGTCCCTCCACGGCTTCCAGCAGGCTGTGCTCCAGGCCGCCGTTTCCCAATAACAACAACGAGGACAAGTCTGTGCTATCGGTTCCACTGCGGTCCCCTGAGCTCCCTCCCCATCCCCTCTGATCGCCCCGCGGGGAACTGTGAGCATTAGGAGAGCTGAGAAGTAGCGGGGGTGTAGATTGGGGAGGATACGGCGAGTTCAAGGAGTTTGGTGTCCGGTTGTGCCACACAGGAGGCGGAGTGGAGCTACAAGTAAAGATAAAGATACAACATGTCCGAATATTCAAAATATTTTTTCACATAATAATTTAAGAAGATATCTAGAATTGGAGAGACCCTTGACACAGATTCTCTGTTTATGAGGGCTGTAGAAAAAAACAAACTGAGCTGGGTTGTGGGTGCAATTCTCCGACACAAATATTCAGGCTTTACGTGATATGAATTTAAAACACATACAAATAATCAATGCATGCAGAAGTGTTATAGCTATAGTCTGTATTGCCAGTAAAGATTCAAATAATATTTAAGCTGTTTTTAATGTCAGGACTTTATTTTACATTTTAAGCCTTCTCTTATGACTGTGCACAGTAAAAAAG
Organism: Gambusia affinis; assembly: GCF_019740435.1. Lineage (NCBI taxonomy): Eukaryota > Metazoa > Chordata > Actinopteri > Cyprinodontiformes > Poeciliidae > Gambusia > Gambusia affinis. The sequence continues at coordinate 20,265,696 of NC_057877.1, read as the reverse complement.
TATCGTGTCAAATCCGTTTGAGTTGAATGACCTATACATGGAAACAACCACTTTGTCTCAGGTAAGGCATGTGAAGCAGCAGAGGCCAAAGGTTCACAGACACATCTGAAAACAACCTGATGATTTAGAATTTTCATTGAAGCTGCAGATCATAATCAGCTGCATGAATCAACGGGGCCAACGAGCTCTGTGTCAACAACCTGGACTACTGCTGGTCTAGGGATGGTGAAGCCTGTTTATAACCATAAGTCATGGTTTTATTTTGCAATGTAGGGGTAATAACACTTATATATACATTTTTTCATTTCAATAAAAGTTGAAGTAGCTATAAGAATACGTCTTTTGTTTGAGCTGGATTCTACTTTGAGGCATGAGAGAGGAACAATCAATATCAATATGAAAGATATCAAAGAATAAAGGTCATCGCTGCATCAGAGTGTGCTGAACTCCAATTGCAATGGAATGCTTGGACAAAATATGTGGTAAGCTATTATGTTTCAAATGCATTTACATCATGTCATGGATTGTATCTGTGCATGCCGGTAACATATTTGCTCAGTCAAATGAACTTTGTCTGAACTCTAGGCCCACGCTTGATGTAAATTTTATTGACTTAGATATTGAAGCGCACAGAGAGTGGTGAGAACATCAAAACGACACAGCGAAGAGAGAGGAAAGTGTTTTAGTAGATAATGCAATGACAGTCATTATTGTGCAGTATTAAATAAAAACAAGTTGCTAAATAAACTATTTAACAAAGACTAAAATGTTACATTTATAAACAGTCCTTAAAACTGGCTATGTCTCTCTTTGTCAACCTTACGTGTATTTTAGTTTTTCCCTCTTATACTTCATTTACTAAGTGTTTTTTTTTTTTTTCAATCTAATTAGGCAGGTGCATCTAAGCACCATAAGATCCCCATTGTTGCGAGAGGCTACTGTCAAAATGTGACTATTCCTGTTTTAAATTCTAGCCCTTGGTGCATGTGAACGCTGCAACAGAGTATATGGATCACCGCATTCTGGATTATTTACTATTTTCCAACCCTTATCGATCTGCATCTCCTTTCTGGATAAATCCCAAAATAAATATTAACTTTATGACTCAGAAACGTCTTTTTATTTTGAAGACCTTCACCTGTCTGTATGTTGGAGGGGGCTGCTAGTTGACACTGAGCTCATGGAGTCAAAGATCCTCTGTGTGACGGGCACGTCCGATCGGAACAGATCTCCGTCTGTGGAACCACCAGAGTGGTTCATGCCATCTAGGAAACCTCTGGGTTCTGAGCAAAGGACAAAGAGAAAGCAGAATCAATTTAATACTTTAGACATCAAAACAAAAACCTAGTTTACTTTTAGATTATAGCTGGAGAGAATAGAAACACATTTGTCATGTTTTACAGTACAAACTTCTTGTACTTAAGGATTATTCTATAAGGGATATAAGCAGCAATGAATAGCTTCATTTTTCAGAACTGCCGTTGAATTCAGCAGATCCTGCAATGCAAGATGTGCTTTTGTGCGAAGCAGAAGCTGAACTGGTGTGCGGCTGTCAGGACATACATGCAAACATGAAGTCCTGATTGTGTCATTCTGCAAACACACAGACGAGCCTCCTCAAGCTAAAGAACAGGATTGTGAAGCACCATGAGTCACGGGGAAAACAGTCATTCATTATAAAGGGCTCGTTGTTTGGCCTGCTGAGCCTCCTCACTTCACCTCCTCCTTCCTCCCGACTTCTGTGTCTCTACTGCAGTGCAGGAGTTAGCTCGCTGCCAGCTGTGTTAACTGATCAGGCAACATCATTTCGAGGGGATTTCATAACACTAACACTGAATGCACATAATGTAAAACAAATAATGCTCTTGTATACTTAGTCAGTATAAACATCGCATGCACACATGAAAAGCAATTGTATAAAGTAGATTCAAACACTTTGTGCTTCAGATTTTAGTGTTAGGATCCTTTGGTTGTCAAACTCCAGTCCTTCAGCAGAACAGTGTGATATGACGGCAAATCAGACGTTTCATTCAAGTGAAGCATTTTGAGGTTATTTGCATAAACTGTCTGTTTTAGCAGTTCATTGCTTTTGGGGGGATTTTTTGAAACTACATTTACCGTAGTTACATTTTGTATTTGATTTTTCTATTTGTAAAAGATCTAACCACAAATTGCAACTCAACTATGCCTTCAAATTGATGATCTAGTTTAAGTGAAATAAAAAAGATATCTTAACAAATTAATGAATACCTGAATTATTTAATTAATGGGTAATTAGTCTTTTATTATTCATTAGAATAATGTAAATTAAAATAAAGACTGGATTTTATATAAATCCCCAGATACATCACATGGCATAGGGCTTACATGCAGCTTGGAAACTTGTTGCTGTTGATGCTCGTAGGAAACATATTAAACCAAAGGGGAGGAGAGCCTCACAAGTCCTCAAACATTCCCACAGTCTATGTCACTTTTCTCTCCCTTGGGGTTGCTCCTGGAAAGCAGCTGAGCTTCTTCTTTTCTCTGAGTTCCCATGGATCATTTTCCTCACTGGTGTTTGTCACATCTGCTGTTTACCTTGCCAGATGACATATCTACCAAACCTGCTGCCTCAGTGATGAGCAAATAACTCATAAGACAAGGTGTTGGTGCCATCTTGCAGCATAGACCATGTATTATTTTCTTTTTCTAAATGAATTGGGTAATCTGTAGAACGGCTTAAGATTTGATGCTCACAGACACTCTCCAATCTGATCGATCTAAAGATGTTTTTAAAAGAAGACTGGTAGACACATGTCCGCAGCAGTTTTGGGGGTTTGAATACATATGGAGCCCAAACTTTTTAGTCTTTATTGTTAAAAAGCCTCACATTGTTTTTAGTCCACTTGACAATTACGCAATGCTTTGTGTTGGTTGATCACATAAAGTATAATACAAGTTTCTCACTGAATGAAAACTTTTGTAAACCATTCTACATTTACTTTTTTTAAATGGAGTAAGATGAAAATGTGCAAAAGTTCTATTTCTTCCAAATCATCTGATTTAGTTATTTTAACTTCACAGTAAATGCATTGCAGTGTCCAGAATTAAGACCGTTTCACATCCACAACAAGAACCCCAGTATCGAAACTGCACAGATTTCTCTTCGCTCTGAGTGAGCACAAAGCCTCTCTTCAGTTTACGGTCAACTTATGAAAAACCTTTTCCAGATGGCACTGACCCATGTGGGCTCGTCTGCCAACCACCACCAGCAACAGCCCCAGCCCACAACACATGCACATACTTTCTGCATCGCAGAGTGATGGTACCATGGCTCTGACTACAAAAGGGGCATACCTTCATGCTCGCCATGAAGATAGTTACTATTTATCAAAAGAGAAGGTTATCTGGGGATCTTCACATCTGATCCACACCTGATCTTGTTGAACAAAAAGAAGAGAATTAAATAATGGCACACAATAAGCCAATAATACATGAGCAGCTATGCTGGGCAAACAGCCCACAGACCACAGGAATGTGTACAAGCACTTGCACTTGCACTGAAGCTAAAACTGAGCCCGCATGACCATCTTACAGCTGTTTATATCTGTCACATTAAAAAAAGTGAATGTTTAAAGAAGAGAATCAAAACAAAAGAGGAGGAAATCAGCTACTGCTTCCCAAACACACTTATACAATATCTAAACTCCTGATCTTAGCAAAAAAAGAAAAAGCTGCAAAAGCTGCTTAGAAGTAATAAAATGTCCATGACAAAAAATCTGAGGCCCTTCAGTTCCAGACCTGAAGGGCCACAACTATCTTGTTTCCTTGCTTGATTTAGAATGAATTAGTCAGTAGTAAGCACCTGCAGAACCTGGAGGCATGTTGAGGGCACACTTCAACCATTTGAATGAGGTCTGCTTTAGAAGGACAAGGTGGTTATACTGGTGTCTATTTAATGTCAGCTATAAGCTCTGTGATGTACAAAATGGGAGGTTTATCCACTAAAAGAGGGAGCAAACAAAAGCAACACTGAAAATAAAGTTGCATAATACATTCAACATAATGAAGACATAAAGGAAACTGCGTTTAGAGAGAGGAGTAAGTTGGTAAGTTAAGAACCAAATATCAATTTATCTCCTGGTTTTGAATAGTCTGTCCTGAAAAAGCATCTGCTTGTAGTTCATGATTTGTTGTTTAACAACAGACCACAGTGTTGAATTTTCACAACTCTCCTACACATTCCTGATTTATTCAGGAATTCCAGTCATTCAATAGCGTGTTGTTTTATGCGGCTCCAGGAAGAAAATATTGACTTATCAGAGTGGTATAAACAGGAGAAGCAGCTTAAGACAAGAAAAAAATGTATTATCTTCTCTAGAAAGAGAACATAATAATTTCTCTAGCGCTCTTAAGACTCAACAACACAAAGACGTCACAGTGATACAGTTATTTACAGTTATCTTACAATTGTAATACATTTGATTCTGCTGTTGTCCATATCGTTCAACCAAACACAGGAAGTACATTTCCCAGATCCTCTTTCTCTGGAAATTCTCCCCATATACGTCTGAAGGATCCCCTTCTTCCTCCAGTTCAGTTCCCTCAGTCTGCCTTAAGGTCTTCACCCATTAAGCCATTAAATGTGCCAAGACCAATGCTGTGCGTGATCTCACAGAGATTAAGCAGCTGCTCTGTCTCTGCTCTAACTTTGACCACATGCTGAACCACCTGTGAGAGACCCTTTTATTTATCAGCAACACTTCAAGCTTACCTGCTTTTGAAAGCTTTGATTTGTGGATTTTCTCCATTAAGAAGTTGATCTGAGTTGTCATTGCAATTTTTAAGACTGAAGACTCAAGATGAACAGCATCTATAATCCAGGATTTTCTTCTGTTAGAAAGAAGAATGTAAGGAAGGACGGAAAAAAGGAAAGAAGGAAGAAAAAAAGGAAGGAAGGAAGGAACAAATGTTACCAGAGAGTAAATTAAAGAAATGAAGGGAGATGAGACACTGAAGAAAGGCGCAAAGGACAGAATGATGAAAGCAAAGGTATTGAGGGTATAAGGAACAATTGAAGAAGGGAGGACAGAATAAAGGAAAATAGAAGGAAAGACTCAAAGAAGAACACAACATTTAGATAACAAAATGCAGAAGAAAATCTGGAAATAAAAATTCTTTTCATGGTCTAATTTTGTTTTCCATAAAATTGAAAGCAATAATTTGCTTTATATGTAATGCTGCAGGTTGCTTCAAATGTTGAAGCAACCTGCAGCATTACATATAAAATACTAGTAACAAGAACAAGCAAAATAGGTCTGTAAGCTACCCGAGTCACCTGAAATCTCTCCATCACCAGATGTATAGAGGCTCAAAAGGAGAAAGAAGCTGCTTCAGCTGGATCACTTTAGCTAGTGAGGCCATAGATGCCCATGCCTGAAGAAAATGAAAACCTGATTCCAGGTCTCAAAATTGCAGCTGAGAAAAACATTCACCATATAAAAATAACCAACTTGGAATATTGGGCATTGATTGCACTGATTCATCAGGAAAATACATTTCTATTGGCCTGGATTCCTCACTATAAATGGCTTTAACTATTTAAAAGTAACATTAAATCCAAAATTAAAGCAAGATGTGTTTTTACTTCTTCTTCTGTAAGAACAGCTAAACTATGAATATCTGCATGACAACATTGTGCCTTTGATTGGTTGTGACATCTCTGTCGGTAGCCTTCACCACAGTAAGCACCCCAAAGAAAACAAGAAAGGCTTTTTCAAAGCAATCAAGGTCAGTAGAGCAGAAATAAAAAAGGGGGGAAATGGCCCCTCTTTGTTAACCACTAATACATCAGCACTCGATGGAGGCCAAAATAAGCCCTTAACAGGATGAGATCAGTGGAACAAACCACCTCATCCTACCAGCAAATATGAGATGCCAGACAGAATGCAGACGGTGCTATCCAGGAGAATGCAGACTGAGGTAAGTGGGGTTTTTTTTATGTGCACAGAACAGATGCAAAAAACAAGTTCTTAAAAATATTGTAAAATGCTAGGAAAAGGTGAAAAATTACAGCTGTTTGAAAATGCCAGAGGCTTGTGTACCTACTTCTCCATGCAGTTTCTCAAGGACAAACAGTACAGCTCAAATAAATAAATACAATAAGCAGATACATGTCTGAAAATACCAATTTCACTGAGAAATCATAGCTTTAACAGGCAGCCCAATAAACTTTTAAGATTTTTGCCACTCATGTGGGCGTGTACATACCAAGAGATGCAGTCATGATGGTGACAGCCCCAGAAGTTATTCCGTTATTGGCCGGTTATGTCAAAACGTCCAGGGTCTCTCACCTTCCTGTTGCTCTTTCTGCTACCACCCACTGGGAATTAATTCTTCCTTTTTGCCTGGAATGTCCTCCTTCTTATTCAGCACTGCCTTTTAAAAACCAGCCTGAACTCCACTCGCAGGAGAGATCTAAAGTTTTTGAAGCTGGGATAGTTTTTTCTTCCATCCACAACTCCTTTCATCCCCCAGATGGAAAAATAAGCCCCCCATTTGTTCTTGCCGTGTTGTGACGCCACTCGACTTCTGGGTTTGTATGGAGGGAGGGACAGAAATAGGAAGGCGGGGAGGAGGTGTATGGAATTTCTTCCTCCTCCTCTCTCCTTCCATCCCTCCCTCTGTTTTACTGACCACTAGCATTGTTCCTGCTGGGTCACTGCAAGAGTTTTCCCCCAATCAGAGCGGATTCCAGCGGGGTCAGGGTGACATGTGGCCTTTTATGGAGCAGCAACAGCGGCAGGAGGTGGTGGGGTTTGTAGGGCTTCAAAAAGGCCTCTCTGTCCAGGCATGTGTGCCCACTCCCACCATCTGCTCACCACAGACACGGAGGACAAAGGCATGCAGACACTTTGACACTGACTCCTGCCATGCGTCTTGTCTTCGCATGTCATAAATTAAAGAGAGGAGCTGGCGATGAATTGAGTTATGTTGTGTTTAGTTTAGTTTTTAGTGAAAGCATGTGCCTCCTTTTAACCTTGGTGTCACAGGAAAAGAGCTGACATGGGTGTCAACATTTTGCATCTGTTCTTAAAGTTATAAAAGCAGATACCAGTATGTTTACATTTCTGGAAAGAAACTGCAATCAGTGGGAAAACACACAAAGTTGGAGTAATAGAGCAGCAGTAGCCTAAATATGTTTCCTGAGGTTACCTTTAATGTTTTGATTACCCTACGACACTCAAATCCAGGTTACAAGCAGAATTGCCTGCCTGATTCTGTCAGGAAATTAAGAATATAAAAAGTTTGAATGACATTTAAAGTTGTTCTTTGGAGCAAAATGATTAGCTGTAAGAGGTCAAGTTTTGGAATGCTTTTATTTATGATTAATTCATTTTCCCATAACAATTCAGAGAAGATTCTTGCTTTATTAAGATTGCCCTACCACCTTCCCTCTTCTCTACTCAACCTGGGAGCTTTACCTACTAAGACATGCCAAGCCATGAACAAAGAAAGGAACCATATGCAATTCTGGTACCAGATTATGACTCAGAGAATTAACATTTTTAATCCTCCACCTTTGCTGGAACTCTATCATTCAGCCTTTGTTTCCAGTAGAAGAGATGACGTATTCAAGTATCCTGGGACCCTTAAAGATACGGTATAAAGCTTTCCATGCATGCCCCACTTAAAGAAGACCCTAAGACAAACAAAGAGCATGCTGGAGAGATTAAATAACCCTTATGTCATAGGAATTCCCAAGACTGAACTAGGGGATGTCCCTCTTTGGTATGTTTGTTTTCTTTCCACCTTAACCAAAAAGAGGTGAAAGACACTGGATGAATGAGACTACTGGAGTAACCTCATAACTCAGCTGACTATAAATATATCCGTAAGCAAACACAAAGTGCACCTGAAAGATCTTAAAACTTCAAGAGCAGCTTTCCTTAAGTCTCAATCATTAAATTGAAAGAAGCTATTGGATGAACAAATAGTATGGACACATAATAAAAAAAAAATAATAATTTCTTCTTAGAAAACCCTTAAATTCAGGACTTTCAGGTCATCTGGAGAACTACTTCTGTCGTTATGACGTTACAGTAAAACGGTAATCAACTAGCAGTAACTGCATGATTTTAAAGTGTTTTAATATATAGCATTTACGTATGGTTGAAGGTAGAAAATACAGAAAAGCGCACTGTATTGTTTCTTTCCTAGTTTTGCTTTCCAAGTAAAAAGAATCCCATCATTCTTATGAGAAGAAAGCACAATCTTTTACCTCCAGCTACTAATTCATCATAGCTGTTTAAAAGATAACTTGGCAGCAAAGTATTTTCTGGATTAACATTACAATTTATTGGGTTAACATTATTATTTATTGTATATTTTGCCTTTTTAATCTCAGAAAAAAGCATCTTTGGTTGACATATGGATTTCACAGGGGTGGCACAATTACTGCAACATAAAATATCCCTACAGATTGGCCCTTGAAGCTTTTAGGGCCCTTGAGCTACCTCTCATTCATTACAGACAACAATTCAAACCATCTGAAGAAGTCTGCGCTGAGACTTCCACCTGACCTTTGACCAGTTAAGTTCAGACAGTCAAGTATTTGCCTGAGAGAGCCATCTGCCTTTTGCTAAACCTCATCTACATTCCTTCCACTGCACTCTGCTTCCTCAGGCTGACCACTTCTGCATATCACTCTTTATTTTGATGTGACCATAAGTACACAATGGAAATTGAGTTATGTAACGGTTCAGAGTTGCATTTTTGCTGTCATGTACACAGGGAATAACACAAGAGAAGCAGGGTTTTGGTTTGATTCACATTTGATGGCACTGTGGCCGTCAAATGTGAATCAAATTGATGACAATTTTTAGCTATACATTTTTGCATTTCCAGCGGTCATTGGGAGAGAAGCGAGGTTCACCCTGAACAGGTCATCAGCCCATTATAGAGCAACAGAAATACACAAGACAAACAACCATGCACACACACTTTATAACTAAGGACAATTAGAGAAACCAATTGATCTGGTAGTCAGGCTTTAAGACTGTAGTACCCAGAGAGAACCCACATCTGCACAGGGAGAACATGCAAACTCCATTCAGAAAGACCCCAGACCAAGAATCAGATCCAGAGTCTTGCTGCACAGCAACAGCTGCTTATGAAGGTTAACATTTAGAGGTAATAGATATAATATAAATTATGTTTAACATTGAATTCTCCACTTTAGCCTCACCAAAACAAGCAAAAATGCAAAACAAAACATTACAAACATGAGAAAGAAAAAAAAATTGCTAACCAAACTGTCTGCAACATTTGCCTTTAATGGCATCCCTGTCTGTTTTAAAAAAAAATGATACCATAAAACTACGAAAAAATCTACTTTGTAATGAAGATGGTGTTAATAAAATAGGGACCTCTATCAACTTCTGAAATTGATGTAAGATCATTCCAGACCAAATAGACCACTTTGAAATGATATAATAAAAAGTTAGATTTAAAACAGAACGTAGCTGGAGATAGACACCAGCAACCCTCCCGACCCCATCGGGGACAAAAGTGAACAGAAAATGGAAGGATGGATGGATATATTTAAAAATAGCTGCTTTTCTTCAGCATGGTACAAATTAAACATTTTATTTATGTTTTGTTTGTATTACGATATGTTACATTACATTATATTACAGTATGACAAGAATAATTTCTTTGAGTGTATTCATTCATACACAAAAAAGTGGTGGTTTAACAGTGTAATTAACTTATACTTTTTTTTCACTTTTGTTCCCTTATTATTGTTTCATGTTATATGGTTGTATTTTGTTGAAATGCACATTCCTAACTGTAATATATATAATAGGACTGAAAATGTTTATAGATTTTAAATCATGTGAAATTTAGGCCTGACTGACTGAACTGCCCTCTAACTACTACCAGAAATGCAAAACATTACACTAATCTACTTATCTCTATATGTCAGCAAAAAAGAAACTAATGTGTTTAATAGTATCATTAGTTGCATTAATAGTTATTGCAATAGTTAAAATATTTTTGGCTTATACAACTGAAATGGCTTTAACCTTTGTTCAAAAATAGTGTTTTTCAATGTAAGGCTTAGATTGAGCAAAACTCAAAGAAAGGGTTAACTGTAAGCTCAAATAAAAGAGCTCTTTGTCTTTAGTTCATAGACATGCAGTCTTGGCACAATTTATAATGACTTAAAATAAAATGACAATTATTTAGATGGATAATATTGCTGCTCCTGGCTAGACACAGCAAATTATTTCCCAGACAGCTGTTTGCATTTAATGTGGGAAACAGGAAACTGTTGTCTGAGTCACAAAATGTCAGCAACCAAAAGACATTTTGTGCCCTTTTCAGTTTCACAAGGAGAGAAAATCAGGTGCTTTTCTGTTCTGTCTTTCAGCAACTCTCCCTCCATCCTATCACCCCCTGCTCTGCCGAACATGTTTACAACAAAGCAGAACTACCCTTTAAGGGGGCAAACTGCTCAAAACACATAGAAAAGGGCACTAGGAATAGCATGACCATTAATATCAGCAAAACATTCAACCTAACTTTAGTGCATATCAACAGTGTCTCAAATCAGATATAAGTTCCAACCTCTGAAAGACAATCATGTTTTTGACACTACAGTAAATTCCTGCTGCAGCTGTGTGCTGAATATCTGCTCAGGCAGGATGTTCAAACAACAACAGACCCTCCCCTCTTCTCCTGTACCCTCCCTGAACAGGACACAAGTGGACATCCTGTCAGCAAAGCTCCTTTCCTCTGTTAGCTATTATTAGCAGGAATCCAGTCTCAGCTTATCCCACAGGGCCTTAGTGGGCTATCCAATCCCATCTCTGAAATTATTGAAATGTCTAATCCTAATTAATTAGAAATAAGTCTGCTTCTGAATCACCAAAAACAAAAAGCCATGTTAACATGTCCAGCCAACACAAGCAAACTCCAGACCAGGTGTGTGTCTTTAGTGTATTAAGCCATAAGGACATTCCAACCCTCTCCTGAACCTTGTTCATCTGAAATCAAGAGTTAACTCTTAATCAGACACACACCCTCATATACGGTGCTTTACAGAAGCGAACATTTTTCATTTTTTGTCCCAACTGGACAAGCTATGATGTATTTTATTTGGTTTTAACGTGACAGACCAAGACAAAATGGTGCATCATTATCAGGTGGGAAAAAAGGCTTTAAATATTTTGGAGGGGTTGGGTTCAAAATAAAATAATACAAGTAGATTTGCTTGGCTTCACTGTGTCGCCTCTCTGCTGCTATCAACCTTCTCCTCCTTTGAGTTGGCTTTAGTGGCTTGAGAGAAAACATTTGTAAACAGCATCATGTGAGCTTTGGGGTATCTGCAGAGGTCCATAGCTCAGGTGGGAAAATCTGTTTGCATGTGATGTCAGCTACTTATCAGGCACTATAAATATGATCTTTACAGAAGAGCGGCATGAAGAAACACATTATTGATATCCCACATTTAAAGTGTCACATTACATGAAAGAGACACAACAATGATGACAGTAACATGTTACTCTAATATGACCACTTTCTATTTAATGGATTACTATTTTCAAACAAGTAATCAGATTAATATAATGCATCCAAGTCATTGTGCAGTACAATTTTTGACTCTTTCCTTTGTAAAAATTTAGATTTGCTTTCTTCTTGTGTCATGGTGAGTGGCATTACATAGGTGACAAGTCACGTTTTCAGCATGATGACAACTCATGTTAATTGGTTGTAATTCTGTCATATTTACTGCAGAGCCTGTTCCATGGATGAATGGAAGCAGATTGGAAGGCAACTTTACATAAAAAGCCAAAGGCACATAGACATGCAAATTTGAGGAAGATGGTATCAAAACCACAACAAAGTGAAAAAGTTCAGGGGATATGAGTATTTTTTTTGCAAAGTGCTGCATCTTGCCAAGTATTCACTTTAGGAAAAAACACTACCTTGTGTCCAGCTGTGTTGGTCCCACTGTCTGCCAGCACTGAATTGGGAAATCTCAGAGAAATGTTTCACTAGAAAGAAAAGTGGAAACAAAACTGATAAGATTTCCAAATGCAGACACACCCATGGCCACAGGGGCTAAATTTTTTGACATCATCTCTTACCATAGGGCGTTGGAGGAGACACTGGGAATGCTGGAGTCATTGGGATGAAGTCAGAGTTGTCCATTTGTCCGCGGTAATCCACACTGTTAGTTTTGTAGAGATGACCATGCTTTAAAAAGATCAGCAAGGAGAATGAGGTGAGGAGAAAACCAAGAGAACATTGGAAATGTTTTTTATGAAGTGCTAAGAGGTGACAACCTCCCCCCTCACACACATAAACACACAGCAGCAGACATCAGTCTTGTGATCTGTGTGTGGCTGCAACGTGTGTTTTGGTGTAAACACTCAGGCCATTCATGCAACACAGGCAAAAGGGTGGTGAAAGAAAAATCCAGATTTTCCAAAACAAAAATGCCAAACATAGAGTGACACCTAAATGTTTTGGAAGTGCATAAATGTTTTGTTTCTTTAGGTTTCAATGATGACTGTTAAGATAGTTTTAAGACTCCTCTCCAATGAAGCTGCTTCACATTTATTCAAGCTCTTAATAACTTAAAAACTTTTTCAACAAAAACAGATTTTCTATTGTATTTTCCCAGAAAGATCGACTAACTTTATTTCAATCGGAATTCTGAGTAAAAATCACTCTATTAATCTAATAATAAAAGAATGACAGAAGCTCTTTAAGTCATCTTCTTGTTGTGCCAATCAGTTTTTTAAGAAAAAGCATAAAATCATTGATACTTTTCATCAAAATAGCCTCACGTGCTAAAAACTACTGCTAATATTTTTGCTTCTGAAATTTTGCTGGTTTATCAAGGTGGAAAAAATCAAGACATCCCTGAGAGTCCAGCAAGGTGTATAACTGTCTCCTCCTTCAAAAACAGTAAAACTAAGATCAGATTGTCACAAGTGTAGAGTTTGCTCATCACTGGCATCAGGTGGGTGTGAGAGCAAATATCTGCACAATCAAGTAAAGAGAATTGGACACGAAGGAAAGTAACAAGGTCAATTTAGTCCAATGAGTAAAAAATTGAAGGACACATCAGAACTCAACAAGAAGTTCATATGTTCCTAACATCTCGAGAAGAAAAGGCAAGAGCTTCCCTGAGCTTGGTGTGGTGCCAACAGTTAAGCATCCTGATAAAATCCAGGTGTCGGGATGCTTCTCCTACAATACGGACCCAAGAGCACTGAAATGATTAAAGCCTGGGATCAAAACATTCTGCAGCAGCAACTTTATCCAAAAATCCAGTAAACATTTGGTGGTGATTTATTTTCTGGCCGGATGGGGCATTTTGTCATGCTGTAAAAGTGATTATGAAGAAGCTAAAACATTATAGCGCTGAGATTTTGGACCTATTCTCAGAAAATTCTATATATTTGTATATGCAAAAATCAGGTGGAAATCTCTTCAAAAAATCCTTAATTTTTCTTCAACATTTTGAAGCTATAGGTACTTTCTTGTCCGCGGTTTTATTGTTACTAATATGTAACAATAAAACCTTTTATGCTCTTCGCACCCTACATTGCTTCAGATGCTGTTAAAATGAAGTCTAATTTATTCATGAGCTCCAAATGTTACCTGATAAAATAATTTGTATAGCTTTGTATGTGTTATGGCAGCAAAAAGACATTGAAAATGTCACATTTTATAGATTATTCAATGCAGCACAAAAGCTCTAAATCCAAAATGATTTAATCATCTTCCTTTTCTTTCTATCTGCCAGTATGTCAGATGAGGTGAAGCTGAGTTTACCTGGGAGCTTGAGAAGGAGGGGCTGTTGGCTGGGGAGCCTTTAAAGCTTTGAGCTCCACCTCTTTTCCATCCTGGACTCTGAGGGTCACCATAGTCCACCACATCGCTAACATGTTTCTGCTGTTTCCACCCTGATCAGGAGAATAGAGGCAGAGGAGGGAGGGAGCCAGACAGTAAAACAGATTATAATCTGACACGCAATCCGCTTGAAAATCAAACTCAGTCATCTGTTTTGTTGCTACACACATTTACACCACAAATAGTCTAGTTATGTTTTTAAAAAAGCGTGACATTAAACTAAATTGACACTTTGTTGTAAACACATGCCGACTTGCCAATAAAGGGTGATGACAGTAATTAGTGTTTGTCGTGTTTGCTTTCAACAAAAGCTTCTCTCCATGTGTTTTATCAGTGGAGGTACAGCTAGTGTGAGTAAGAGAGCATGCACCAGAAACAGATGGTGTCTCGTCTGAAAAACATCTGCTATAACAATCACTTATTTTTATTTTTTTATTGATACAATAGTGTCCTCTGAGTTCAGAATTATGCTGAACTCTGTTCTAAATATGCATGCTTCCAAGCTGAAATAAATTATTTTGAGAAACCAAATTCTAAACAGGCTGATTTCATTAACACAGAAGAAATTCTGAATCTTTGTTAGTCTTCAGTTCAAATAACAAAAGCATTAGTGACACTGTCAAAATACTGACACTAAATCTAGCAATCAAGAGGAAGGGGGAGAAGGGAGCATAGTACAAGCAGTGCTCACAGGATTTCTAAAAAGTAGCCATTTGTGGATAAAACGTGCTTTGATGACCACAGAGGCTGTTGGGTTTGTCGTTTTATTGATGTACCACAGATTTTCAGACACTTCAACCTGTTATGCTTGCTTTAAAGTCTCTGCTGTTGGTTTTTAGAGGGTCAAAACCTGGGAATAGGCTAAAATTTTAAGGACTCAATTTTAGCCACCCAAAACGTCTCATTAAACAAAAGCTGGAATGAGCCACTGCAACTAAACCAGCTACTGTCCCTACAGTGGGCCTGTCAAAAAAGCTTCCAAGGAAGTCTCAAGTATCAACTAATGTCCACCACACTTGTTACAAGACAGTAGTCTTTTCAGGAAGATGAGAGGGTGAAGTCATTATGTCAAAACTTCAAAAGCATTCCTGAATGCTTACAAGTTCCTCCTTCAAACAGTCTACTGAAAACACTCACTATAATAATGAATCAAGACAAGTGTTAGTTATGGCTTAAAATGCGCCGAGGAGGAAATATCAGCTTTCAATGCTTTGACATGTCAATCTGCTGATCTACAAACCTGTTTCCAGAACATAAATTCTAGGTTACAGCAAAAACTAATAAGTAAAGGATGAGAGGTAGATATTGAAGCAAAGACACTATCAAGAATTCTCTGAGTTGCTGCAAAGGACATTCCTGTTCTGCTATGTCTCAGATAAACCAAATTCTCACTAGTCTGAGCTCAGTTTGGACTGTTTCTCAAGCAAATGGCATGAAAGTGGAGACATTCCTCATATGATGCCATAAATGAAACAAGTGACAGAGGTCACAGAATAAGAATTACTGTTCTTATAGGCGCCGTCCCAGTGGATATGATGTAATAAAATCACCATACAGCATGTGCCATCAGGTTGTGGAGAACCAGGCAAGGAGAGACAATATGGAGAGTTAAAGGAGTTTCCAAAACAGTATCATCAATGATTTGTTGAGTTTCTCTTGCTTTCTGAAAAGCAGTACTTTTATATTGTGTCATATCTTTACATCTTTGCTGGTACAAAAATATAAAATGTTATTTTTGAGCAATAACTATTTGAAAAGATTTCTGTTGTTTTCTGTTTTCTGTTTTAAAGTCTGATACAGTAGGCTAGCAGTCCTGAACTTTAAGATTCAAGGATAAAATTACAAAATCATGCATTATATTTTTTTAGAATTTGTGAAATAGTCATGATTTTTCCTGAATTAATTTACAAAAATTAAATTAAAGCTTTCCACACACACTACATTACCATGCAGAGTTAACTGGAGTTAAATGGTGGCACGTTGATTTTCTTGAATCTCAATCTTTGTCCAGATGCAATCACATTTTGGACTGCCTTGCAAAATAACCAAGTATGTTAAATCAATATTTCATAAATATGCTCACACGGGGCCTGGACTGTTACAAGCATTACAGAAGCAGAGAAAGGCTTCAGCATTCAATGTACAAATGGTTTCCAAGTGTCAATCATATTCCTACACCCATGCTCAGTTTAAACTGATCCACTCTGAAATGAGATAATCCTTTAAGAAGCCAAGTCACCATGAGATATTGCTCATTCCTTGTATGTAAACCGCCATGACGCCAAAATGCTCTGAGAGGTTATGTATACACATGTCACACCTAAAGGAAACATAAACACCTGTTATTTCTTCCCCTTATTAAGGAACAAAAAATGAGATCAAGAAAATATTCAAAATAAACATTCAGTGCTATTTGTTTTTAGAGTTTCCAGTTTAGCTTAGTTCTCAAGTGGTGGTTTTTTTTGTTGTTTTTTTTTAAGTGTTTTTCTCCCCTGCATCACAGAAATCCCTCTCATCTCTTGGTGTGAACACATGAAACTTCAGGTTAGGGCTAATCTGCCTTCATCTGTGATTTGTACCCATAATCATTGTATCTTTCTTAGTCATGTTACCCACTTCACGTTATGTGTGGTTGCATAATGTAACCTCAGGGTCTGTATATTTCCCGTGATAACAAAGCAAGTAGTAGAGTAAACACATCCTTGTGTGTCACATACAGAGAGGTCTTGGTTATCACTGCGTCCACATCAGAGTCCTCCACTACTTGTTTGACTAAACTCTTCCAAACTTCAGCAAGAACCCACATTTACAAACCTCTGTCCTACAGCAAACATACATACTTCTGTCATAAGTGGAGATCTCCACCATTTTTTGGTGATTTGTACCGGAAAAAAACCAGGAAGATAGAGCACATCACCCCAGTTCTAAAGTCCTTACACTGGCTCCCTGTAGCTCAGAGAATAAAAACTTTAAAATACTGTTAGTTTACAAACCACTGAACGGCTTGGCACCACAATACATTAAAGATCTGTTGTTGTTCTATCAACCTTCCAGAGCTCTGCATTCCCAAAACCAGAACCGAACATGGAGAAGCAGCATTCAGCTTCTATGCACCAAACAAACTTCCAGAAAACTGAAAGACACTTCAAACACTGACTTCCTTTAGATAAAGAATTTAAACCCACCTGTTTAGAATTGATTTTGAACCATAATAAATGAAACATTGACCAACATATTTGATTTGTCTGATTTTAATGATAGCACTCATCAAAATGTAATGTTTGTTCAATTGTTAACTGTATGGTATCTTTCTTTAAAACTTTGTAATTGTGTGTTTTTTGTTATGTAAAGTATTTTCAACTGCCTTGCTGCTGAAATGTAATACACAAATAAACTTGACTGATTGATTAATTAAAAAAAACAAATAGTTTGAATCAGCAAAATGAAAACATAAAATTCAGTCTTAAGATCCTCATTCACCTCACCTGAACATGCTGAAAATTGTGCATTTTAGAAAGTGTGCGAAAGAAAAGGGATGCAGATACCTCAGCACACTGGCATAGCAGTAGTGGCCAGAACTGGAGCAGAAATTTAAATGCTCATGCAGCTACTTTTTTTAAAACTGACTTTTTTTTGGTTTTAATGTAGACTAAGGCCTCTGAAACAATGTTGGTGGCATCAACTAACTCACTCACTCTTTGGTTACCTCACAACGACCTGTTGAGTAACTTGAGTAACAGCAGTTTCATGTTTCATCACTATTTGCCTCAAAACTGCTTTAAGATAGACAATGACACGAGGAAAAGCTGTGGTTAATAAAGTAAATGTCACACACCACAGATTTGGCAGTATTTCAGATACGTAAATCAAAAAACTATCAGTAATGATCTATTTTGACTGGTATAAAATGTTTAATGTGATGTTTTTCAGCCCTAACTGGCAGATAACCCTTCT
The DNA here is from genome assembly GCF_019740435.1 of Gambusia affinis. Lineage (NCBI taxonomy): Eukaryota > Metazoa > Chordata > Actinopteri > Cyprinodontiformes > Poeciliidae > Gambusia > Gambusia affinis. The sequence goes on along the minus strand of NC_057877.1, from coordinate 20,247,831 downwards.
GCAAAACTATAAAATGACGCTTCTGTGATTTCTCATGGGCTTTGGGAGGACAGATATTTTCTAACAACTCTGATACATTTTACATCAAGCATTTTGTTTAACGTTACCTGACTGATGGGTCTGGCCTAAGCCTTTGTGGCTTAGGCCGTTGGTGTGCAGAGAGGCTGAGCGGGACAGAGGAGAACATCGAGTGGGAACCGGAACAAAAGTGGGGTCTAAATCCAGAATCAGCTTGTTCAGCTGCTCAATTGACTCGTCGATGTCTGTAGATAAGGAGGCCAGCTCATCTTCCTGACAGGATGAAGTAGTATTTTCAGGCTGTCTGTTGTCCTGGTCTAAGAGGCCTCTCTTCACTGCTTCCCTGCTGCTTAATCCTCGTGTTGGTGTTTCAGGAAGTTCCAGAGGTGCTGGTCTCTCTTTATTCGACTTGCTGGTTCCCTGCTCAGGGATGGGATCCACCATCTGCTGCTGTCGAACCCAGGAGTGAGTGGAGTACTCTGTTCGGGCTTGTCTCTGAGTTGCAGGTACATTTTCAGAAGGAAGTGAGAAAACACTGCTCGAGTCTGGAGCCTGTGAAGAAGAACCTTCATCCTCATCATCAAGAATATCCGTCTCCCTTTCGCTTGATGAAACATCGCCATTGATGGTGGCTCCCAGTCTGGACTCATCTCCACTCACCTTTCCATCTCCAACACCAGAAGAACTCAGTTCGGTCATGACCTCCAGAAGAGCCTGGATTGGTTCTGACTCAGCCCCAAAAATCAGCTTCTCAGCCTGGCTACAATTGTCCTGCGTGGCTCCTCTTCTGGGTCCGACTCCGGTCCGCCCCTGTGAGGCAACGGAGAGGCCCGAGTCACTGCTGGCTGATGGCGCTCTGTCGCTGAGGCTCGGGCTGATAGACAGCAGAGGGTACAGAACTCCTTCCTCAGTGCTCTTCTTCCTCACTTTGGAATACAAATCTCTATTTCCAGATTCAGACACATGAGGAGGGCCTGGAAGGAGACAGAAATCACTCTGGTCAATTTAAATCTGGTTTTAAAAAAATAGAGAATCACCGCTTTTCAAAGAGGTTTGGTTTTGTTTTTACTAAACTTAAATGACAGGAAGCATTTTAGCTAAAACACAGACACAGGCTTTGCAAACATCTCAAAAACATGAGTAACAGATCAGGCAGAGATAAAAATGAATGTGATGACAAGATGAAAAACCCCATAATCAGTACTTTGTTGCAACTCTTCTAGTTTTTCTATCAACTTTAATTCTTTGAAGACTTTGCTTCATCATCAAGACTTCATCAACAGCAAACTTGCTTTGAATTAATACAATTCCTTCAAAATAATGACCGAGACTGATCTATCTCTATTACCCAACATGCAGTCCCACATCATCGATTGCTCTAGCATCAAGTCCTCCATACACTTTAATCTTAGTCTTGCTTTTTTGTGTTTATGTGTTAATCATGGTTTTTCTTTTGTCATTTCTTTTCCAATCATGAAGCTAGTGAAACGAATGAAGAATAGGTATAATGTGTTCATATTCTTGTCAAGATCCTAGCTGGAGCCTCTGAAGATTCCAGCAAGATATCCCAAGGAGTACAGCTCCACATCAATCCAGAGACAATGGCATAGATCCATTTTCCTGAATCTGGTAGAGTGAGAGAGGAGCAAAGTTTGGTAATGTTAAAAAGTTAATGGAAATAGATCTTTCAGAGTTGGTCTACATGACATTGAAAGGTCAGGGTTAGTTAACTCTGAGGTTTGTAACTGAAAGGGAGAAGAGGATGTTGTGACTAGAGGAAGTGAAGCTGATCATAGGAGATGGCTGGATCTGGTGGAGAATGATCAACATTACTTATGTTTTGATGATGAAGATAAAATGCAGAAATTACAATGATTTCTCTGTGCTGATGCTTTTGTCTTCTCAGATCTGTCTGATTATTTTCTGGAACATTTTGTTTGTATTTGCTTTGAGCTGATGGGACACAGCCAATTTTTTATTTTTTTTTAAATACTCTGTGTTGATTTACCTTCTAGATGATTTTCATAATCTTTTTGATTGTTTGCACTGACAGCTCTCCCTTTGGGTGAATGTTTCACTGTTTTTCTTTCTAAAATTATTGCTTACTAAGTAATTGGGTTTTTTTCCCCAGGCTCAATTGTAAAGTGTTTCTCATAACAATAATCTCGAACTGAGATTTAATGGTAAATAAATAAATTTAAACAAGAGAAAGAAAGGACCCACTAGCAATTTGCTGTAATTATGTTTTCCGATTGTTGTTTACCGGCTCTTGCGATTTGTCTCTGAATCACTTACATTCCACTGGAAAACTCCAATTTACAGTCAAAACTTGTCTGATTGTATACAATGGAGTGTGCACCTGCATCACCACAGCCCATGAATCATGACTTCAGACACACTTGGTGAAGAAAACACAATAACCTTTTTGTATAGGCGACAGAACGATGCGTGAGTCTACGTGTCACGAGAAAAAGGATGTGTCCATCACCTGAGGTCAGACGACTGATTCACATATAGAAAAAGAAGAGATCTAATTAACAGCTCTTCTAGCAATTAGGACCAAATTGGTCTTGGTCTCACTGAAAAATCAAACCAGCATCTCCATAAAACTTATCAGCAGAAGGAAACATAAAGTGTTCCAAAACTGAGTGGTAGGCGACTGATTTGGTTGCCCTCCACTCTACCTTCAGACTCTGGAAGATTGGTTCCAAATGTAAAGCACAATTTACTTTTAGTTTTGAATAGAAGACTTTGAAACTTTTTTCTTTCAAATTAAGTAACCACTGATATTTTTCCTTGTTTTCCTTTTCTTGTTACATTGTGTGAGCTAAGTCAAACATTCAAATTATTGCAAATAAATGCTTGCAATATGTCACTCTCTGTATAAATAATCAGTAAAATACAAGAGTGTCACTTCTTTAACTGAATTACTGTTAAGGTATTGATGTTCTCATTTATACATATGAAACTTTAAGCATATAAGCTTGTTCAGTGTTTTCTAATTTGTGGTTGACCTTCTAAAGTATATAGATTTGGGCACAAATAAGTCACTTAAATGTAGGATCTGTTCCATGTTAAGCTTGTTTAATTTTGATAAAGTAAAAAACAATATACAGTAACTACTGGATAACACACAGTGAATGCCACAGCTGTATGAGTACAGCCTCTAGAGTGCAAGAGAGGCAATAAAAACGAAATGCCAGAGATGCATGATAAAAGTTCCCAGTGGTTCTGAGAGGCTTTTCACACACTGATGTTCACAAACTGATAAACAGAGATCCAAAGCTTCAACCAGCCCAACAGAAATAAAAGTAAGAAAGCTTACTTTACCCACAGCCAGCAGGAAACTTTCACTGTCCGCTTTGCTGACTGGAAACAGGATGGAAATACTTTGCCGAAGCCTCCCTCCGGACTCAGAGAAGGAGGAAGCAAAACGAATGACAGCCAGAAAAGGAAAGAGAAGGATGACAGTGAAAGCAGACTGAAAAGTTTCATAGCAGCTCCTGATTCTGCTCCTGTTTTTTCATCTTCTCAGCAGCAAGAAGACATGTGAAGTACATTCTTTTTCCTAAGGTGCTAACAGCTCTCTGGTGTGCCCCCTCTGCTCTCTCCTTTCCCTCTCTCATGTTGCTGCACTTCAAATCCCCGCCTTCAACCCTTTAGTTTTTTTTCTGTTTCTGTCCCTCTCCCCCACCCCCTTGCATCCTGTCCCAGCCGACACAGGTAGCTGAGGGTGCACTCATGCGTTTTCATCTCAGGAAAGGAAGGAAACTAAAGGGTGGATCATTCACTAGCCTCACATACACACACATATGCATAGGTGGAAGTGTGTGTTATACACATAATGCACTTTCAAGGAAAAAAAAAAAACTCCACAAGGACCTTGAGCTGCCCAAATTTGGTGAGGAGAATGTAAACATGGGGGCGCATTCTAGGGGAGAAGGGGGAAGGGAATTTACTGGACAAATTGCAACCTGCAACTTGAACCTGAGAGCAGTGCAGATAGAAAGGGAAGGCAGATGAGGGGATGGAGTGATAGAAACAGCACAGGAGAGAAATGTTAGACGTTCAAGTTGAACAACCAGAGCTCCAAAACAACAGTCGCAGGAGCAGCTGAGTTCCACATTCCTGTTTGCAGATCTGTGTGTGTTTTCCGTGTTTACGTGCCACTTTTTCACGTCTTTAAATCCAAATTACACGGCTGGTGGGGGCAGATTTAGCCATGGCATAAAACAGCTGGAGCTGAAACCTCAGCCACAGCTTAAAGCCATTGTTTCAGCTGTCTGCTGTGGGATTTTGTGATTTTGTGTAGGTGTTTTTATTCCGAGGAGCTGGAAAATTCTTGGGGGAAAAATCTGCAGCCTCCAGTCTGTTCGCTGTCTTGGTTGCTTTCACGAGAATTCCCAGAAACATCAAGAGGAAAGTCTTTATCACTAATCTTCTACAATTATGAGATATTTTGTGGGGAGGCCAAGAAAGACACCACAGCAAAGCAATCCAAAGAAAGCTGGAAATTTGACTGTTTCTTTTGAAATAAATTTTGTGAAAGTTTTGAAATCCCTCCTCTGTCATTCCAGTTTGTACGCCACCAGAGAATGGCTCTCTTTTGTGAACAAATTATTTCTTAGACATATACACCTGTTTTTAAACCAATACTGAAAAAAGAGGGAATCTAATCAAAACTGGAATTGCACAATTGTCAACAGGTCTTCATCATAAAGATGAAGACCTGTTGACAATTCACTGTTACTGCAATAAACAGCTTTGATTAAAATAAAATCTTAAATTTGACTTTCTGCCCCTCTAGCATGCTTCACATTAAACAAGCATCATTTCTTAAATCATTCTCCTACATCTTGAATGTATTTGAGCTCCTCCTGGAACAATATTGGCCCATATTTCTTTGAGTTATTAAGATAGAAGTAAAAGCAAAACATAAATATAAACTAGAAAAATATAAAAACATTAATAAATGTAAACTGAATGCAAAATTTTTAAGTAATAAACATAGAAAACTAAGCAGTTATTAAAATTATGTGTTACAAATCAAGAACAATGTAGAAAACAAAAAACAGCTGAAGAGATAATGTTGTCAAGCATGTTGCTCTTTTTGTCTCATTAATGAAATCATTTTTATATGTACATATAAAATACCTTTGTCTACAGTCTAAGTAGTTTTATTTTAGTTTTATAAAGTGAAATATTTCTCTACTTTCATAATGTCTGTTTGCTTTATGTAATTTTTTAATAAGTCACAACAGCGTAATTTTCATGTTTCCATAGTTTCCCCTCACTTAAAACAATATTAGCGGATTCCATCCTAATCCAGACAAAATGACAAATCAGGGAAGGTAAATAAGAATAAAAGGTACTTTACTTCTTTCATGACGAGCCCAGTCCTGGAAAGAATCTCGTCTGACTAATGGGTCCATCGTGTCATAGTCCACCGTCACACAGCGCCCATTCAACCACTGCTCTCTACCTAGACATAAAAAATAACAAACACCATTCACTTAGTGAATAAAACTCATCCCCTCGTTTAATTCCTCATAAAAATCAAAACGTGAGATGTTGCATTTTGATATCCTCACATTTTGTTTGTCTTTGTTTTTCCTCCTGTGTTACTATCTACTGATTTAAATTCCTCACTGATATGCGTGTCCGATAAATCCCTCACATTGCTTCCTGTTGAGAAATGAAGAGCCTGGTTGCTACTATTGAGCGGGACGTTTTTTGGCGTGCTGTCCAACACTGCCCCCTTCTGGATGCAAAACGTTTTCTTTCACAAAGGAAAATTAATAAATATCCCTTATAATGAGGAGTCAAAAATGTTAGACTAATAGTTAATTTAAATCTTTATCTTATTTACCATGTGATGCTTATTTTTAAGTGAAACTACATGATATACAAATTTTCGCTTAAATTATCCTGAGGTTTCATAGTTGGGTTGTAATAACCTTAGAATGCAGTAAGATATTAACTTGTCATGCTCCATTTTTTTTCTCCTGTAGAAGGTTCACTTGACCCACCAAGTTTGTGTTTAGCTGTGTTTCTTTTCCTGAATGGAATTGGAGACAGAGTGCTCTTTGTTATTCTTTCCCATGTCTTCTTAGTTTCTTGTACCTTTTTTCTATCAGAAAGTACTCCTAACACTTCATTACCTTGTTTCTTTTGTGAACAAAACCACCACTGGCATAAATATTGTTACCAACTACTACATTATGTGTATTTTATGTGCTTTTCTGTCCCACATGACCCCGCCCTGTGTTTACAGACTTTACTAAACTGTCAGTTAAAGCAAGAGTCATTTTTTATTACAGTTGATACAGTAGGAACCTTACATGCAGTAAGAGGACTGTTTTGAGCTTGATTTCATTTTTTTTTTTTTTACTGATTTATTTAAAGTTGATTTATTTGAGAACATTGAGTGGTGAAGATATTATGTGCTTGCTTGGCTCGGAGGTGGAATTTAGCTATTGCACATTTTGACAATGAATTGGGGTGTTAAGATTGTTTAGAAAAGCAAATCAATCAAATTATTTTGCTGAACTGCTGATCAAAAAGCGTACATATGACTTACAAATTTAGCTACCTATCAAATTCTAGAAGCATTTCAGTCTATGAGGTCATTATTTAAAACTCTTTTTTTTTTTTTTTTTTTTGCAAAAAGCTATCATGAATGTGGTGCATTCAGATGGCATAACATTCATTCAGGGGAACAGTTTGCTTGCAGGATCTAAAGACTTCGTAAAGAGTTTGTAAATCCTCCAAGGTGTCTTTTTATTAAGTAAAAGTATCTGTAAAAAAAAAAAAAAAAAAAAAAAAAAGAACAACAATAAAAACTGATTTTTATGTCTCTGGAGAGCAATATTAATGCAATGAAATGTTGTTGTTTTTTTTTAATTTGCAGAGAAAAACATTTAAAAAATTTGTTGACTTATCATGCATTCTTATAAAACACATTATTTTTTTCCCACAACATGAATGTTTTGCAAAGTAATTCTACCTGCGATCTTTTCAGGGCTCTCTGAGAACAGCAGCTCCACTTTTCCATCATCTGGGAAACAGGAATCTGGAATATCGAGAGCAAAAATGAGACAGCTGCATGTGTTTCCATTTGTCCTTGCCAGCGTTAGTTAGAGCGTTAGGTGCCAGCGTTAGTTCAGGTGTGCGGAGAGCCAGCAGTTTTATCAGTTACAGATTAAAGTCTGACAGAGCCCCTAAGCGGAGCTGGAACAAAGCAGGTTATAAATACCTTCAGCAGCAGCACAGTCAAGGTCCGCCTTGCAGAAAGAGAGGGAGTGTCCAAACACCAGGCCCATGTGAAACTGTAGGCGGAAAACGACTTGGCGACTCGCTGATTGAAGGTTTTTTTCATAACACACAACCTAAAAATTTGAAAAATTTGGGTGACAACACATCCTGTTTACTGTTCCATCTAATTCAGTCTACCCCAATTGCACCCCAATGTCTGCTTGAAGGGAATCTGATGACTTTTAAAACTTGAAAGTAGCTACTTTGAACAATGGATAATTCTAGAAAAGTTAAGAAATTAGATGCATTTCTTAACTTTTTTTTGCATAAGTTTTATGCAAAAACATAACCCTCTGCTAAGAAGATCTCAACAAATCAAATTAAATAATTAGAACTTGTGCCAGCAACTTTTTTTTACCATACTCTTAAAAAACAAAACAATTCATTCTAAATGGGAGGAAGTATTATTGCAATTGACTTGATAGTCAAATAACATGAACTCTACCCATGTTATTTTGTCAACTAGAAGGTGAAAGAAATGTGTTACTGTACGTGGAAAACAAGCATATAGAGAAGTACTATGACTTTCTCACCATGATGTCCCCTTTGAGGAGCTGAGCTGGCTGAAGCACGATGTACAGCCGATCCGTCTGAGCAACATTAACGTGACTGAAGTGAAAGTAAATACATATTAGTCGCTGCCCTCTATGTACTGTGTTTACAGTGTCTAAATGATGAGCCTTACTAGACTGGTGATGTGCAAACTGCTTGCAGACTTTGGTAGACTCTAAGGAAAAGGGAGCATCCTGTGGGATTTAAAGAATGCACAATAGTTTTCATTAGCTGTAAGCATAAAGTCATCTTAGCTAATAAAATGAAGGCTAGAAAACATCAGCCTGTGTGCAATTGATCCATGTAATATGTTTTACTTGAAATGACTAACTGAAACACATACAACACTTAAATAATATTCTAGTCTACGTTTGTACATCTGTGTCCAGAATATGGGCTACAACTTTCAGACACCTTAATGGGCTAAGAAGAAAGCTAGTTGGATCATTACTCTGTGATAAAAATATTGACTTATTTCTGCATTTTATTTGGAAATCAAGGAAGACATTAGGCTCATTGATCAAACCAAAATAACTCTGAACTTATTTGAGTAATATAAACTAGCTACCTCGTGACTGATAAGGAGTAGATAGTAGAAAATTACTTCAAATCATTACTCATAAAGGCAGTTTTTAAGAGTCTTTTTACAAAACTGTATGAAGATGCAGTACAGTACACCATGTAAATATGACCCAGCATGAAATTCCCATTGGCACAAAGCTCCTTTTTGCTCCTTTTATTATTAAAAATTCAGGAAAACAGCAAGAGCACAAAATGGCAAAGCACCCAGAAAACCATGTTTGAAAATTTTTGGAACTTTTTAAGATGTGTTGACTGTGCTGTTCTAAGTGCACCAACTTCAATTTGCAAAGACCCTTTACAAATGTGTAGCTGCCATTTTTCTTTTGATGCTTACTTTCATCTGGTCTTGGGTTGGGAAGACCATAAAGAACTACACAGAGCAGAAAAGACGGAGATGGGTTCATCCTCAGTCCTCCTTTTAACATGCTGCCCACCATCCAAACATACCTAAAAAGACACAGTGAGTATGTTTCTGGCAAGCATACCAATAAAAATACCACTGAATGACAACCTAGGGATAAGTCAGATCATGACAGATGAAGGCTAAGTGTGAGTCATTTGGCCAGTGGGCTGTTACCGTTTCTGTGAGGGGATCATCTGAGCAGATAGCTTGTCATTGTAGAATTTTCTCATGGCAAAGTGGTCCAGAGAGAGGTCTGCACTGAGAGAAATGCACATGTTCAGATAAAGTTGCAGCTACTAGCTGAGCTGTAGATGGCTTGAAACATTTTGGTATCCTGCAGAGATTTCTGTCTCAAAGCCTGCTTAGATGTACCTGATTTGATTTATACACAAAGTAACTGAATGCCCTTACTGTCTTGACTGTCTTTTTATCACAAAATTATTTATGTATGTTAGGCTCTGCAGGAAGTATAATGTTATGCCAAACCAGGCGTCTTTCACAAGACTTAGCATGCCTGCGATCACAAGCTCATGGATTGTGCACACAGGGACAATGGTCACAATCAGATATTTCCCAACTGTTCAGTCATGATTAGCATGTCTACACACGTCCAGAGACCAGGAATTTGATTAGAATCCAGCTGAACTTTTCTGACATCTGAAGATTAACTCAACCTAAACTAATATTTCTAATATGACTTCCTTGTTAAAAAATAGAAGCTCTGCTCTCTAAAAGCTATATTTTTTGCTCTATAATGACTTGCCTACATGCACAACAACCAGATCTTTGGCTAAAAATCAAACAACTCTGAGTTTAAAGTCTCTTTAATCATCCAAGCTGTTCTGTGGCTTGTCAAGAGTTCAGCCTCTGTGTTTTGTTGTGTCAATTGTTCTTTGATCTTAACAACCACCCAGAAAAGCTCTTCAAGATTTGACAAAATCAAACAACGTTCAGTGCCTCAGGCTGAAAATGTCTATTTAGATCTTTTCAACAGGAAACTCTTTAAAACAAAACTTTAAAATAACAACCTTAAAATTCTCTCAAGAAGCCCCCTACTTTGCATGATTTCTCTCAGAATATTACATGGTTAAAAACTAAAAACCATGTCAACTAAAGTGTTCTCATAGAACACTTCTTATATCTACTCCACAAAAACAAAGTTAACATTCTACAATCACTACATTGTTTCTACTAATTTCTTGATGATGTGGTGTTAAAAAGCTTTGATCTTATTGGACAATTCCTGTTTATTCCTGTCATAAGAAGGAGATAAGGATGGTGCTGAAATCCTCTATTAGCTCAATCAGTGCCTGGATCACAGCAAATTTAGTGAACATTAATGAAGTTTTTAGACAGGCATCTGCTGTAGCACCATAATTACCAACAGAAGCAATCATGCAAACTACATCCAGAATGTGCATGTTTTGCACTGTTGTGAGCACACAACCCCAAAGTCCAGAAGCTTAAAGATGTATTAATTGTGCTGCAATTCCTGAGCCATGGAATCAGAAACACCATATACTACTGATTTTACTTTTCCTCCTTTTTATCATTACTAAATATAATACCAGACTTCTTTTTAAGACCTTGACAACCATTCTACATTTCAGCTTCAAAGCTCACAACTTCCTTCGGCTTCTTCGTAAACAACCCACATGCACAATTTAGAGATATATCCAACTCTCCGGGTACAAGCCCCAGTTCACTAGGTAGCACAGCAAAGTCTGATTCCTTTGTACAGGATCTGATCATTGCACTGTATCCACTGCCTTTCAGAGCTTGAATAGTTTGTTTCAACTGCTTGTTAAGCAGAGTGGTGCAACTACCTGATGGATGTAGCAGCTTTTATAGTAAGGCTCTTTGCAGCACAAAGAACCTTACAAAAAATTGCATGGTCACTACAGACTAGTGGTTGTTTAATCACATTGTAGCCAGGTTGAAATTCTCAGATAACAAAGCCAACCTGTCTATGCAGGAGACACTTCATTGATTAGTTCCCATTGCTGCCAGGAAGCTCACCTACACAGCACTCCACTTTTGCTCCTACAATGATAATGAACCAACATGCTCTCAACATGAGAGATTTATGGTCTCTCAAACAGGGTAATCTTGTTATGTGCCTAATATGCATTTTGACATGCATATTAGATGTCAAAAATGTCTCCAAGACCCTTCAAAGACCATCCATCTTCTGGCTACATAGTGTGACGACGCAGGCTAAAGAATAGGCTTGTCTCATAGTGTCTTCAAAAGTTTATTCACTGATGTACTGCAGTTCACCTCTATTTTAAGAAAAATCTGTTCTTAAACGTGTTACCTGGCAGACATATTGCTGAAGTGGATGTATGATGCCAAGAGTACTCCAAGCCTTCCCATATCTCCCTGTTGAAGATGTTCACAGATTTAAGTGTAAATATTATGTCCACCCATGTACCACACAGATCACCTCAAACACATCTTAATGTTGCCTTGATTGGGCAGTGCCTCCATGCTTACCCTGCAGTGTAACACCAGGATGTGTTTTGGATAACCTTGGAGCCAGTTCTCCATTGCTGTGCACACATTAAAGATTTGATCCAATTTGGGAGCTAAGAGATCCAGCCAACCTGTGTTGAAAATCTGACAGGAAACCGAACCAGTGCATCACATTCACACAGAACTGAAACCTTGAAGCCAAATATCTATGAGTGTTTAATTACCTTGTGGGTTATTTTTGTAAGAACGTCATGCTTCTGGGAAAGGTTAATGAGCTGTATTAGAAGAGAAAAGTGAACGTTTAGAAATTACAGTCATATTAAATACATCAGAATAACCACTCAGATGAGGGCCGTTTGTTAGATGGAAAACAATAATCCTTAATAAGTTTATATTTTGGCTTTTAGAAATATTGTTTTTATTGATTTTTATTCTAATTTTAAATGTCATGTTTTTATTACCCGTAAGTGGAAAATCATCATAATTAACCCTCTCATGCATGTCATCCTCATGTCCATTTCCATAAGTCCATAATTTTAATTATTAACATAATTAAAATTATGTTAATAATCACAACTATTAACATAATTATCATCATCGGATTAAACAGATAAGTTCTATTTCTGTTTAATCTTGCAGTAGCAAGAGGTATATTTAAAGGCTTTCTTAATTCTACAGATGCTCTTTTAATTATGCTATTGTACTATCAGTGAAATTGAATTGTCTTTTTAAAAATTGTAGATTTTCCCCAATTAATTACAATTAATTGGGGGATTAATTGTTTCTCTTTATAACAAGCAGCATTTTTAAAAATCTTTTAATGTTGTCTTGTTTAATGTTAATAGTTATTTTCCTTAAAAAGACCTTCAGAGTAGATCTTTGGATTTATACATAAATAAAAAGAATCATGAAAAGAAAACAGTTGTTTAAAAACAATATTTTCTCACCATATAGTTGTGCCCATGCTTAGACTCTAGCATAGGGATAATCTTCCTCAGATTCTGCAGGTAGAGATCCTCTGGACACGTAGAAGGGCAGATGATGCTGATGATGCACTCTGTGATGTATGTCAGATCAATTTGTCGTAGTTCTTCCATGACAGCTTTCAGTTACATTGGCCTCTGAAAACATTCAGGTAGCGATGCAGGACATACTTTAAAAGAAAGTTATTAAAACTTTGTTGAAGTGAGATTTTTAAGCTGTGAACTCAGCATTTTGCAGATTTTGCATGAGCCACATTAGGATTTCACTCAAGAAATTTCTTATTTCATCAGTTTTATGCACTCCTTTTTTGAACATGTTGCTTCACAAAGTAGGGTCATGACCGAGCAAATGCTTAGTCACCTTAAACTCTCCCTGACATTAAGACTTGGGAAAAAAGCACATGAGCAAAAAATGAGAGTTCATGAACTTAGTACTCAGCAGATTACAAATTTAAAACAATTAACAGAGACAAAGAAAATAAATTTTGTCTTTAGAAACCTACTTTATTTTCAGTAACAGCACCTCAATTTCTGTAGGAACTACAGATTTTCTGTCTAATTTTACTCAGCTTTGTCAGCTTTTTAGGTAAACTGTTTTACAGTGTTTATTTTTCCATCTTACTATAGCTAATTTAATCTATTTTGTATTTGACATGCATAGAACAACAAAAGAAAACCTGTAAATTCACTAAGCAATGCTGCTATTTACAAATAATTTAAACTGCTCTCAAACTGAAACTGAAAAAAATGGCAAACAGAAATGTAACAGCTGACAACAGGACATTATTCAACTGATCAGAAACCCAGAATTACGAAATTAATGCATTCTCATATGTACAATTGTTTCTGTGCTTGTATATTTAAATTTTATAAAGCAGAATATGACTATTAACCCATACCGAAATGATCAACACATGCACTCTGACAATGTTCAAAAGAAGGGTTTTCAATCTGGCATCAGTTTTTTTCTTTCTTAATATGTCAAGTGTTATTTTCAAATTGTTTTATCTGAATAAAAATGCATTCTAAAGAGTGCAATTTTCTCCCTCATTCTTGAGTAACCCATCCACTGGGCTACATCTCAGTATTTGGATAAAAAAAATTCTGGTTTGGGACTGAGACTGACACACAGCTGGGCTGCAAGGAAAACACAAAGAGCCGTGCTTAAACTCGTGTTCACTCAAGCCTTATGACCACAGCAGAGTAAACAGTGATGCAACCCTTTTCACCAGCTGCACACAATAATAACCTCTAGCTCTGTCTTATCGAAAGAATTAAAACTGCACAATGGGAAAATGTTCATCTCATGTCTATAAAACGTGTCAAACAAAATTCACACTGTCAGAAAGATTTTTGAGAAATTCCTCCTTATTTACTGGGGATTAGAGAGCACACTTTCAGAACAAATAAAGTGAATTCACATTCAGAAAAATACTTATGACAAAATAACAGCAATACAAACACCAATGAGTATGAGATAGCCTACTAAGTAATTTGAAGAGAACACAAAAAAGTGAAAAATGATTTGATGAATGACTACAAGAACATAACCAAAACAACCTCTGTTTTGGACTATTTGGGGAATTTCCACCCTTGTATTGCTTTTCCTCTCAAGTCAGTGACTTTAAATTTTAATTCTTTGTATGAAAAATGTGACTCTTCAGTCCTGGCATGTTTCCTTACTTCCCATTTTCTGCTGCATCCCTTCTTTCTAGAGAATCCGTGCAGAAGTAGCTAACAGGGCTGGGCAAACAATCTTAAAGAGTGACTTCTCTGCAATGATGTATTTCTGGGCTGTTTTTCCAACATTTTTTACTGCTGCACATCTAAATTTGTCAGTGCTCCGCCTGAAAAACCAAAACAAGAAGTGTATGTCTCAACCACGCTCATGCTACGCTGAAAAATCCTTGAGTACTAAGTGGGCCACATATAATTACAGTTTCTATTTCCCATTTTTATAGAATGGAATTCCCAAGTGGATCACCCACCTTTGTTTATTTTATGTTGGGCTTATGATCTTACAGAAGAACACCATTGCTTTGTTGGATGCAGAGTTTGATTGTTACTTTAACAAAGAGATCATTTGAAACTGAAAGTACATTAAAAAAACAGAAATAAAATTAACAGGGTTCGGTTTAGGGTTCATGACTGCAAATTCTCATTCTGTTTTATTCAAATGCTTTTTATTTCCCCAAGCACTTTTTAAAGGTTTCCAAATTAACCTCCAGTTTTCATCAGAGCTCAAAATAGAATTTCTTTTAGAAATTATATTAGCATCAAGCTTATGTTATCAGCTGAATTATAGGACTCCTACTGGCAGGGATTTCACTCTTTCCGAGTCCTTTAACACAGAGCCAAAGATTAAACAGCATTTGAATCCCACAGCAAACACATCTGTGTATACTCTCTGCCTTAATGTTTCAGTGAATAAATCTTTGCATTTACAGTAGATCCATTCTTCAGTGAGACTTGCCAGTTATCACATGCTCAGTGGCCGTTTACATTCAGGAGAAAGACAAACTTCATGGAACAATGACCAGGTCAACACTAGTTCAAACTTTTCTGTAACCTGTCAGAAAACAACAACAAAAAAGGCTTACCTTTGCTGCAACAAACAATGTGTTATATTCACAGCACAGCACTGCAAGATGAGTGAAAGTCTGAGTGAATGGTATTAAAGAGAAATGAGGTGGAGACTTGACATTAGGTGGGAGGAGGAAGGAAGAGGAAAAAGAGCTTGATAAAGTATACTGTGACAGCTTTGCTTGCACTTTGCCCTCTGTTGGACTGCAGTGTGACAGCAGTTCACTCACGTCTGCATGGACGCCCATAGCAATCCAGCAACACCTCTCTGAAAACAAATAGGAGCTGATTAAACAGTTTTATCTCCGTGTTGTCTGGGGTGCCAGATGATAACATTAAAATTTAAAAATGACACTCAACCAACCTTTTGATCGTCTTAGAGTCGAAGAGGATCTGTCAAACTAACCATGCCTTTTTATGGTGTTATGAATTGTGAAAACATATTTTAATCATCAATGTCATGATGTTTTGGAACTTGTAGTCTTAAAAAAAATCGTGTTGACTATATGAATATATGTCAAACTTTATTTACAGATAAATTTCAAAACAAAATACTTTGCAAATGATTGAGGAGGTCACACAATGAAACCAATTTGTCATGTTAAATGGCTACTAACATGTTTTAAAAACTGTGATAAATATATTTTGTAAACTACAACTACTGTTACTACTACTACTACTACTACTACTACTACTACTACTACTAATAATAATAATAATAATAATAATAATAATAATAATAATAATAATAATAATAGTTTTAAAATACTTAAAAGTATTAAAACAGCTTTAAATATATAGAATTAAAAACAATCATAAAAACAATAAAATCTTATACACTTTTATTGTATAAGTTACAATACCTACAGTAATTGTAGGTAGGAAAGGAAAAAAAATAAAATTACGGTGATAATTTTTCAATAAATCAATTCTTATTTCACTTAAAAACCACTGCTAGTATACCTGTAATAATTTAACATTTATTCCACTAGATGGCGTTAAAATATGATTTAAATGCGACTTCTTTAAGATAAGGACAAGTGTCTTAATAAACGTGTCTGTGAATTAAAGAGTTTGTGTACTGTTTCTGTCGATTTTATTTCTCTTCATATAACTTTATATATTATCATTTGACAAACCACTGTAACTTCAAGCCATGGTACCATCACTGTCTTATTTCTGTAGCAGAAATCCTTAATTAAGTGGAAATTTTCTTAAAGTTGGTGTTATGATCTTATATAAAGAAAATGCAAAAATTATGGTTGCTGCAGTTGTCAGTCATACAATATATATTTTTGTCAGAGTATTATTACAACATAAATAGATGTACAATTGTTTGCGTACTTAATATAATTTTAACTTTATGATATACTGTGAAACATAAGAAAATATATACTTATTTTATAATTAAATTTAGTGTAAGCTAAGTGCAATTTCTTGACAAATTGGGGATCTTGTTGCTTTCACTAAATTACGGTATAATAAACACCCAGAGGTACTTCCCACAGTGTACGGGGTCATGTGCTTATTTATGTGTGTATGAAATTCCCGAGCCTTTTGCTCGTATTTGAATGCATCATAATTCATATCCAATGAGACCCCGCCCTGTCCATGCTCAGCCGCTGACCGTCAATCTCCCGGGTTCTATCAGTAACTGCTGCTTCTTTTCGTCGCCATAGCTCTAATGTCAAACAGCTAGAGACCAGTTTTCTTCTCCGCGTCAGTCCGTTAGCTCCTGTTGGAGAGCTAACGGCCGCCTGATGAAATGGGATGATGTAGCAGGATAACTCTCTGGAACAACTACGCAGTACCTTAGCATGCTAAGCTAACGCAAAGCCAGTAAGTAGACCGAGCCAGCTGCTGGAAGCTAACCCACCCTAGCGTTCACCTGCGGGCTGTTCGTCTGCCACTGACGTGGTTTGCTAACAGAATGGAAAGTGGGAAGGACAACGACTCTGGAACGCTTTCGGCTTCATCAGCACTACAGGGGACACTAGAGTATAGCGGGGACTTCGTAAAGCCGTGCGGATTATCTTCTCTTCCCCCTGGAAAGAGACCCTCCATCGTGGAGGATGAGGGTGGGGGCGCCGAGGCAAAACTCTTTGGGAAGGGACTTGCAGCCACCTCCCTTCTCCAAATTGCGATAAGAAACGGGATCTACCAGAACCAAGTTGCCAACGCTACGGGAAAAGGTAGCAACATCCCCGTCGTCAAAACCGCCAACATGTACAGCTTGACGTCGGTGAACAGCAGCACTTCGGTAAACTCCCTGCTGAACAGGCGGCGACACAGACACAAGAGGAATTTGTCTCTGGGGGCTCCGCCTGGGGCGTCCTCAGTCGAGGCACCCAACCCCACTCCCTCAGCCTCTCCGCTGAGCACCCTCAGCCTGGACAGGAAGACTTTCCTCCGACAGAAGCAGTCGAAGCAGCTCCAGGCCTCTGACAAGTCATGGGTGAGATCGGACCTCCGGCGAGGCTGTATCCACGTCCACGACTGGCTCACGCCCTCCATTCCGCGCCCAGTGCTCTGCACCGTTGACACAACAGCAATAGAGGTGGCCATTAAGCTGGAGGGAAGTAAATCTGGGGCAGTCCTGAGAATAAACTGCAAACCCGCTGCTGTATCTTCTGACCTAAATGATCTTTGTAAAGATAGTAATGGACATATGGACACTGTGGATGTGAAAACTCCTAAATTAGAGGAGAACGAAAACGCAAAAAATTGTCCTGAATCTAAAATGCCCTCAAATTTTTTTATTGATGACAAAACTGACAGTAACTCTTCATCTGAGATCTGCTTGAATGATATTGGCATTGATTTGAGCCAGAGTGCTGCAGACTGTTTTGGGGCATATTCTGGTTCAGATATGGAGAGCAGCACCTGTGAGGACTTCAGCCCAGGTGGCCCCAGGAGCACAGAGCACCAAGACTCCCTCAGTGAGAGCCTGGGTGTGGGTGTCGACTCCTCAGTGCCGAGTCCCAGCTGTGACAGTGCTACAGAGGGACCTGACCCATTTGAGAGCTCCTCAGATGAGCTGGAGCTCACCTCCTCCCCAACACACTCGACAGACAATTCTGCAGCAGACCAGCTGCCCTCAGAAGCCCATAACCAGGATGATGATACTAAAAGTGACACTGTAGATAACCCCGAATTAATCAAAGCTCCCTCCAAATGCTCCAGCAGTTCTCTATCTCGGCCTCTCACCAGCCAACCATCTGTCCGGCCTGACCAGGAGATCCCTGGGAGCGGCAGAGACTGGCCCGAGCCCCTCTGTACCTGTCCAACCCCGACCCTCTTCATCCAGCTGCATGGGGGAGTCGTGCGGCGGCTGGGGGATGATGAGCGGCCTCTGCAGATCCTCAACAAGTACCTCACCAATCTGGGGTTCGAAGACGAGTGGAGGGTGCAGGAGGAGGGGATGAATCCTGAAGTCGGCTGCCTTATACGCTTCTACTTTGGTAAGAAATGTTTTGTGTATCACAGAAACGGGTTGATTGCAATCTGTTGCAGTAACTAAAGGGCTGATTCGATGTTTACATGTTAAGCACTGAGAGACCCAAGCTGTTGCAGACCACTTGAGCAGTGCTTGGTTTGTCTCCACTCAGTCATTGTTTATCCATTCTCAGTGTACTGTGAGTACCGTCTTTGTGTTTGGTCATTGAAACTGTGAAATGAGTGTATGCAATTGTCCTGCCCGCACAATACCCAGTGTTGTGCCTTTAAACCAGCTCCAGCCCCTCTGTCTGTGGCCCAGTAAGATGACACATCAGAAAGTAACAGGTGTCGTCCCTCAATGCGCTGAAGACCGATGTTCAGTCTTTACACAGCAGGCTTCTCTTCTTAAAGCCCCTCTGTTGTTTTTGTTATTGATAACAAACCTGTTTTGCAGATAATCCGGGTAAGAGGATAGGGAAAAACATCCATGATCTCCTTTGGGATTAGCACAACTGGATACTGTTTTTTTGACCTTGTTTTCTACACTATCAACAAAGAACAGGGAGCTATATAATCAGGGGCTAAGTGCCTGATTGCAACTAATATTGTCATGTTTTCCACTCAGAGGTGTTCAATAAATAAAGCAGGTTGCACTGATCTGTCTTTAGAAAATATCTTCCTTTCTACTGTAAATATGGCAATGTTCTCATATGAAGAGCATTAAGATGCAGTCATCAAAATAATAGTTGGGTATTTAAAAATATGTACATGTTATTTTGACAGCTAAAGTTATTGCATAAGAGTTTATATATATAGATAGATAGATAGATAGATAGATACAGATATATTTCTATATATAGTATTCATATTAAATTAGAGACAGTTGCTTTGATGAATAATTGAATGCAAAGTTGAATTTTTTTTATTTTATGTTAGATTTAGTAAATATTTTTACTGTTAGAAATAGAATAGGAATGTAATAATCATGTTTACCTACGTTTTTTTAGATATGTATTCTAGTGAGTTAAACTTAGAATTCTTACTTTAAACCAGATTTTTTGCCAACATTCTCCTATTATTTCACTCATCATATATGCATGCCTATCTCTCAAAATCACACTAATAAATACCTGTAAGACAGCACTATTATGAATTTAATTTCAATATATTCATTCATTAGCATGATGATTGTAATATTGATATTAATATTTTGTTATATCCTAACACCTTGATTCAGTTTTTTTCTTTTGCTTGCTTCTTTTGCGTACTCTTATGTGCACCATTCCAGGTGCACCATTCATTTGGCTTGATACTGATTGGCTGTATAAATCTGTACAGCCAGTTCTTTTAGAAGGAAGACAAGAAAGATCGTGAACCTTACCTTCTGTGTTAGTGCCAACATGGTTTCCACAGTGGTTGTGTTTGAATTATTAAGACAGACAGTTATAAGCATTTTTAGAGGGGTCTCAAGCATTTGTTCAGCTATACCGGGGGCCCTGTGTTTTGGTTTCATCAGTGATTTAAATAGCTGTCAGACTTTGAAGCCAGCTTCTCACAACAGTCTTGGACATCTGCAGCAACCTGAATTACAGTTGTGCTGGTGGAACCTTACAGATACAGCAGTTGTGTGAGGCAACCGGGAGAGGTCGACATGTGTGACTGACATGATAAACAGCTCAGAGATGATATCAGGTGACAATGATTCACTGTGATCAACCATCCTGCTGAGTAATCAACCATCCTCCTGAGTAATTTATGCCTCTTTCGTTTTTGGGAAGAACTAAGAAGTAAAGTTCTTTGGAAGATTATAATCTTTATGTACTGTTAGCCAGAAATCAACATCCCAGAATGAATCAAACCACACCTACTAAAGGATTTTGATGCAGCACAAATTCCACCAGCAAAGCGCCATGTGCACACATCGCTTTCTGTCATACCAACTCGCAGAGTGCTGACAGTAAGAGAAAAGTGACCTTAGGGGAACTCGGATTTCACCTCCTCAGTGTTTCGGATCTCTCTGAGACAGCTGGAGGTGATGGCTCCTCCTCCATCCAGAGGATGCTGCTATAATCCACAAGGTTATTCCTATCGCAGGTTATTCTGAACTCGGAATTGAACGCTATCTGGAGGCAAAGTTGTTTCTGGCCGTTCTGTCGCAAAAGGGAAGAAGGACGTTGAATACTTGGTGGAATTGGAATAAAGGTTCAGTTGAAAAATTAGCAATTGCTTGATGAGAGGCAGAATTTCCTCTAAACAGAAAAATAGAAGGAAGGAAAGGGCATGTAACAACAAAACATATCATGTGTACACCGCCCTGGGAAGGGTGGATCCACGCAACACATAATTCACTGTATTGTTCAAATAGAAACAGGATGACAGCAGCTAGAATACTCCTGTCAATCACAATAGAATAAACCTCAAATGTTCATCTGAAAGAAAGCAGATACTTTTAACCCCATTGTGCTTTGAAATATGCAGTAAAAGCGCATCTTTTAGGTTTTCTGGACTCAACCATCAGGCTTTGTCTATTTAAAGCAAACTGCTTCAAAAGTTGTCTTGCATCAGCAGAGTTTAGAGTGTTTCTGTTCCTGTGTGTACCCACCCTGCAACACTGGTGGCTTACAATATGTTTTATTATTAAGTTTTCAACTAGTCCAGTGAAACAGTTAATGTGTGTGTCCTTAGTAGATTTCTGAAAATCTGAACATTAATTCAAATTCAAGAAACTCTTGCTTTTAGGTGGAAAGCAAGAGTTTATTTTAAAAATGCTCCAAGTAAATCATGTATACTCTGTGAGATTGGAACAAACATGATAATTTTTTTTGTATTTACAACAATGCCTTTATGGCAAAGCAAGTTGTTTGATTGTGTGATAGTCAGTGTTCCCTGAATGGACTTGTTAAAGACCAAATCAGACAAAGATCTTGCTTTTGGCTCAATATGTTTTTTGCAAAGCTTTTTCATGTAACTTCTTTAATTTCCTTTATGTCCACATCCATGATCTAAACCTTTGTATGTGTCTACAAAGAAGGGGGAGAGATATTTACATTGTGTGTAAAAAAATATCTTCATATCCACCTAATTTGTTGCTCAATGGGCAAAAAAAAAAAAAAAAATCTTAACAGAAAAAGTACTTTGACACATAAGCTCGTGTTTACTGTTGCCTCTGCTTTCTGCCTCTTACTCAGCACCCTGAAATACTCACGCTTCACACGATTTTCTCTAAAGAAAAGGAAGTGCAGCTCATTGAGTGGGGTCCTTCTTGTGGCTGCCCTCCCTCTGTGTCGAGGCAGGGCCGCTGTCGGTGGACAGAGCAGCCAGGAGAACGGAGGTTCTGCTGTTGTAAGACGTTACGTAACAAGCTAATCTGATTTCAAGCCTCTTTGTGGTTCAGGCCCTTCATGGGTCTCACTTTCTCTTGTTCCCTGGTGAATTTGATCTGACAGTTTTAGTAGAGGGTACATAGTGGATGTGAGTGCAGAGAAATTTGAACACGCAGGGTAAAATGGACTGCAGGAACTGTTGCTAGCCTAGAAGTTTTTTGCACTCTGGTTTTGTGTTTATGAATGCTTAAAAACCAAACAAATCTCATCTGAGTGACTGCTCATTGTGGCAGCCTATTGAGCTTTAGTTCTCTTGCATAACAACTCTGCTTTTCATCAAAGTGATGCCCATAGAGAGGGAGATAATTCACAACATCCCAAAGAACTAAAAAAATAAATAAAAGCTCTCAACTGCTGGTAAGTCTGATCATTAATGATCCTGTTCAGTGTCATTTAACCCTCCTGTCTCTGTCCTAACAGGTAAGCCTCGCAGCGTGGGGGGTTCTGAGCGTGTGCAGCTCTCTGGGGTGTTCAACGTGCGGAAAGGGAAGCTGGCACTGCCAGTGAACCGCTGGTCAAAGCGTCAGGTCACACTGAGTGGAACCTGCCTCATAGTGTCGTCGGTGAAACACGCCCATACGGGCAAGATGCACATCCTGCCCCTCATCGGAGGAAAGGTGAGATCTTTTCTGCTGATTTTTATTCAGGAGTATCTAACCTGTGGCATGAGTGTAAGGGTGTTTTCACACCTGGTGGTCTGGTAGACTCAGTTCAATTGAGGACCAAAGCTGCAACTTTTGTTACATTTTCAGGTGGTGTAGTTTGCTTTCGCACTGCACTGTGCCAAATTAAATAAACTCATTGAAAAGCCTGTTACTCCTCTATGCCTGTGGTGGCACTGCACAAAAATGGAAATAACACAAAAACCTCAGAAGATTCTGAGCGCCGCCTTGAATGCATCCACATTTGTATTCCAGTGGAATAAACAGGGCTGGTGTGATTGCACCCTGTTTAATTAGATTTGCCTAGGTGCTTATCACCCACTTTCCCTTTCAATTTGTCAACTTAATTCACCTTTTGTTTTTTGGGGGGTGAGAGGGAGTTGCATATTTTTCCTTCGAAAGTTAGATTTTTTTTTTCTAATTGTTCAAATTCTTGAGTAACAGCTCTCAATATTTTCTGGACAAATATTATTGTTTCTTTGGACTTTGGTTGCCTTTAAGCATCAAGATAGCTTGTGTACATAAACAACCCTGGTTCATCCCTCGATCAGGTGGAGAGTTGCGTTTCTTGTTTACAGTGGGAACTGAAATGCCTCCTTTGTTTCAGGTGGAAGAAGTGAAGAGGCACAGCCACTGTCTGGCCTTTAGCTCTGCCGGTCCCCAGAGTCAGATCTACTACGTCAGCTACGACTCGTACGCCGAGCACCTGCGCTGGCACAGGATGGCCTCCAAGGTACAAACTCCAAACACTGAACTGCTTCACAATTTGAAATGTTTCAATTTTTGTCAAACTTCCCTCATAATGTTTCGGGGTCATCTTAAACCAACGATTTTCTGTTCTCTGCTCACAAAAACTGGTTTTAATTTTTAAAGATTGATCTTTCAGCTGGATGTCACAAGCTTCTCTCGTGGCCTTTAAGTCGCGTTTCTCGACCCGTCTCTACCCAGATCGCCTCCCAGAGGGTGAACTCTGTGGACCTGTCCTGCTGCAGCCTGGAGGAATTACCCGCTCAGCTCTTCTACAGCCAGGACCTAACACACCTCAACCTCAAGAACAACTTCATGTCCCTGCATAAAGGTGTTCCTGCACTCACCAGGTGAGACTGTTCAGCTCACACACAACACTCTAACGAAACTGTTTGCAGTTTTCTGTTTCTTTTTGGGGGAGATGCCACATGCCTGAAAGAGGAAGCAATTTTGCTAAAATTACAGACAATGCTCTTGTGGTTCTTAATATGCTGCAGTAGAGATGACATACAGACATGACATCATGTGACCTCTTGGGGCTGGGGGCATCTCTTTGTATTTAGGTCAACATTCTGAATTAGTTACCGATGTTCAGCTCCTGTGAGGTTTAGGAATCCTTTTGCCCTTTAACCCTAAAATCCAAGCTGGGAAAAAATGTCATTTCAAAACCTAGATCTTCAGTTTTTCCATGAAAAATCCTACTTTTGGGGAAACCACATAAACACTTGGTAAAACTGAACCTGGCACTCTTGGAAAATTCCCTCTTCAAACCACAAGTTGATTGTTCGCTTTTGGTCAGAATAGAAACTGAAACTTGAACAGAAAGTATAATTGTAATGTAAGAAACAACTCCAGCCTGCTCTAAATAATACAGCGTTTCCAGACGTTGTCATCCACCATGCAAGTGCTGAAAGCAGCGTGTCGGTTGGATTCCATCAAAGATGTTCTTCCTCAGATGAGCTTCGGGGCTCATCTTACAGTTTGTGTACACAGCTGTCGATTTGGTGGGGGGTGCTGACTACTTGTTTTGAATAAAAACAACTCAGCCGAAGACATTTTTACAGATCTATACTGGTGTGTGTTCTCAGAATTGTTCACATAGAGGAAACTAGCCACAGTTAATCCGCTAATAGCTAGCTTATCCACAGCCAGTATCAGAATTTTGGTAAAACGTTGCTGTAAGCAGATATTTTCCAATCAGTGTTCAAATTCCATCTCTCTTTATTATAACTTAATGTCAAATGAGCTCCACACTGAAGGCTGACATTTACTTGATTCAAATTCACATGTACACCACTATTGTTTCTGGATAAATACAAACTTCCCACGAAGGGTTTTCCACCAGTTTCTTTTTTTTTTTTTTTACTATGGATTGCTAGTAACTTTCCCCTTTGAAGGTCTTTCAGCCTCAGTCTGACCATAAAGCTGGATCAGATTAGGCTTGTAAGGGAGGCACAATTTGCATGGAATAAAAGAACCAACACAAGAATAAACTGAAAAAATTAGCCAATTTTCATCAAAAATACTGAATAGATATGGATATATAATGAAAAAAACATTTGAAACAATTAGAAATTCTAAATTTTTTTCAAGCTGATTGTTTGAGCCAATCAGGTTTAAGCCAAAATGCGTGGTGAATTTGTTTATCAAAGAAATTTAATGAAATTATAATTATTAAATTAGAAACAAAACAATTTTTTATTAATAATTTAGAAGAAGGTCATAGAGTCTTATGATAGCAAAAATGAATATCTGTGTAACTCTGTGTCTGTTTTTCCTCCCCTCTTTCACTTATCTCTTTCTCTTTTGCACTTTAGGTTCTGTAAACTGAGAAGCCTGAGTCTGTCAAATAACGCTCTGTCTGAATTTCCTCTGGTCCTCTGCGACATCACTTCGCTCTCAGAGCTCAACCTGTCTGGAAACCGTCTCTCCTGTCTGCCTGCAGAAGTTGCGACCATGAACAAGTAAGTGAGGGCCGCAGTGAGCATTGAAGCGCCGTTTTGCACATGCGCAGAATGTTTCCTCACTGACCTGCATGCGGCTGACAGAGACTTTGATGCTGAGGCATCAGTCCAGAATAATCCCTCTGTCCATTAGACAAGCATTTGGCTGAAAACCAAACATGTGTCCTGACAGTGCAGAGATTCCAGCTTCAGTGCAGAGTCATGCTGATTCTGTCGCTGCATTAGGAATTTAACCAACTTGATCTCCAGAGGCCCGTTTGTCAGATATTGTAGATATTCTCAGAAGAGTTAATATTTAACAACACACCAAGGTCGGGACGGCGGAACATGAAAGCACCACGACTGCCACAGTGGAATTTGTTTTATTACAAGTAATTTTAAATTATAAAGTCTTAGATTTTAATAAGTTAATATGTGATATGCTAAATAAAAAAAAATTAGTCTGCACAAACACACTTGGATGAGTGAGACAAACGTGGTGTTACATCACAAATATAAAAACAAAAAACTGATCGGGAACAATTTTAGGGGTGACCGTCCCTATCAACTATCACTCTGCCAGAATGCAAAATTCAGAACTTTTCTTCTGTCAGGGAATGCACCACACTTTACACCAAGCTAGGGTAACCACACTCTTTGGTGTGGAAGTTGTTACTGAATGAAGAAGATGCTGTTAGATTATGGCACAGCTGCTCTTTTTAGTCCTTTTGGGTCACTGGGTCCAGTTACATCCAGGATGCAACTTGATGCTTTATGCCAGATCAAGAAATATATGAAGCCTTTCTGGAATCTAATTTGAAGAATGAGTCTATTACCTCTGCTTCTTATGTGTAAAACATGACCAATTACAGAAAGACTCCCTTATAGTTACATTAGATTACTTTAATTATGAAATAAACATTGTAGCCAACAGTAGATCAAACCCTTTCCCTTTGTTATTACATTGAACAAAACCATCATTTTATTTTTAATGGATCTTGTAGGAAAAAAATATCTTATGTATATGTTTTCAGTGGTGGAAAACAGAGAGAGAAAAAGGGAGCTGTAACTTGTCTTGTAAAGGAAATGTACTGCAGTCCTCTTTAGTTAGATTTTATTTATACAGATGGCTGGGTTCCACAAAATGGGAAATTTGACTTTGTTAGTAAATTTCCTGTGAGGCACAGGAAGAAACTGCTCTGTAACTGACATTTAGAAATTTGAAATTTTTTAAAGATTGTTACGTTTTCAATTTGTGCAAAACTAACATGCTCTCAGATTCTTTATGTGCAAAGAGTTGGAGCAGATGGTTAGAGTTATCAGTGCTGCAATTGATCAACTTTTGCTTCTATCATCGTGAATCAGGCTGAAGTGAGACATTATGTCAGTTATATTTGTTCTAAGCTCATCATAAGTATATATTTGGATTCGATAGGAAAACAAGTCCTGACTGTTTTGATCTGGGTCTTCAGTGCTCTCTGTGTTAACTGTTACCTCTCGTCCTGTGGCCAGCTTGCAGACTCTCCTCCTTGATGGGAACATTATAAGCTCGCTGCCTGCAGAGCTGGGCTCTCTGGAGAACCTCACCTACCTCGGCTTGTCCTTCAACTGTTTCAGCAGTGTCCCTCCTGTCCTGGAGAAGCTCCGAGGCTTGGAAAAGCTCTGCCTGGCAGGGAACCGGCTGTCTGTCCTGGACGTGGCTGGGCTGCAATGGCTGCACACTCGATGTGTAGATGTCAGGTAAGAAGATCAATCACTGTTTAAAACAGTGCTTGGAAGATGAGGAATCCTTATTTAACATATAAATGAAAATATGACTAAAAGAGTTACGGTACTCATTTCTTAATAATTACATTTTATGATACTAGAAATTCTGTCAATTAGCTGTTTCAAGGTTTCCAAAGTGCCTGATTTCTGTATAAAGTTTGTAAAAGTGCTTGACCTTACAACTGCAGTTGAACAAAATTGAACAGTATAATTTCTTCTCCCTATGGCTGTAATTCAGGCTGAACAGGCTTGACAAAGTGACGGTGGCTGATTGGGAGCAGCTGCTGCACATCATCCAGCTGGACGTGCGGGACGCAGGCCTACGGGAGCTGGACATCAGCTGCTTGGGGAAGCTGGAGCTGCTGCGCTGCGACAGAAACGCTCTCTCCCTTCTCAGAGTCAGCGGCCACGCCCTCAAGATCTTGCACGCCAGTCATAATGGTACCGACACTTATATCACCACAAGACCTTAAACTGACGAGGCCTGACTCATCGCCTTCACACACTGCTGTGCCTGTGTTTACAGAGCTGATGCAGCTGGAGGTGCAGCCCGTGCCAGAGAATCTCACAGTTCTGGATCTCTGCAGGTAGGGAAAATGTCAGCACCTCGCTTTCTTATTCACGGTGTGTAAATACTGCGCGCTGACTGGGTTTGTTTTCCTAAAGGAACAAGCTGGGAGGTGTCCCAGACTGGCTGTGTCAGAGCAGCAGACTGGAGGTGTTGGACATTAACCATAACTGCGTCACCGAGCTGCCCGTATGGTGAGTGCCACGAAAACACACCACACACACAGCGACCAAAGAAGGTCTAATGAACAGAATAAGATGAAAGGTTGAGTTAAAGATTCCTAAAACCGTAGTGGTTCCTGGAAAACTTTCAGCTGTCAAGAAAAAAAACCAAATGACCTCTTTGCAGAAACTAGTTGTTTTTTTCTCTTTAATCCACTCAGGATTAAAATTATGCATAGAGACTGAAATAGAAACATAAATCCTAACTAATGTTTGGTTAAATGTCTCTTAGTTGGAACCTGCACATTCAGCACAGTTTGTAGCAATGAACAAGCTTCTGGTATATTTCTGGCTGAACATTTGACCAAATTTTATGGCTGAACTGGTTGAGTTCATTTAAATTGGTTGGTTTTTATACAAACCCCACTAAACCACTTTTCACTTGTTTTTTAAAGACGTTTTCCTGTTTGTGTCCAAGTTTCAACCATCTAGCTACTGATTTGAACCATAATTAAGGAATTTTAACACTATTGTGGATATTTTATTCTGTATACTTGTGTAGGTAAGCAAAAAGTCAACAATAAATTTACCTTCTTGTCAAAAATCAGCACAGTTGCACATTTGTTCTGTCCTAGAAAAGAATAACAGGCTCTTACAGTCTTACAGTTTGTCTGTTTGGCCACAATCTACATGATTCATTTCAGACATGGAAACATGAATCTGGGTCCAGCTGTGTTAAACATGTCTCTGTTCTCTGCTGGTCCCGCTTGAGTGTTTAAACTCATTGAACTTTAGCAACAAACTGGAGTTCCACTCACAGCTTTACAGTCCACAGCCTGATCCGACTGTGTTTGTGTGACAGGCTGCTCTCTAGTGGGAGTCTGAGGAAGCTCCTGGCAGGCTGGAATGACGTGAGCACGCTCCCTGATAGGCTGGAGAGTTCCCAGCTGGAGGTCCTGGATCTCCAACACAACCACCTAACGGAGCTCCCCCACAGCCTGTTCTTCAGAGCCCAGAGGTGGATCTCTTCTCGCATTTCTCTTGCTTTCTTCATTGTTTTGTTAAAAATTTCAAGTGTAGTAATTACTCTGTGTTCCGGATTTCATCCTAGCTTGCGCTACCTAAATGCATCGGCCAATAAGCTGGAGGATCTGCCTGCAGCCAGCTTGTCAGATGACTCCTGCAGCAGCCTGGAGGAGCTGTATGTGACCAATAACAGCCTGACAGACAAATGCATCCCTCTGCTGACAGGACACGGCCGCCTCAGGGTGTTGCACCTCGCTTACAACCAGCTGCAAACCTTTACTGCCAGGTACAACGCAATAAAAATGTCTCTGTAAATATATCAAATTATTCATTTAGAGTTTCAGCAGGTCAGTTATCATGCAGGTCACTCTTTGAGTTTGAGTTTCTGAATTTTCTCCTCCTTCTGCAGCAAACTGGCTCGGCTGGAGCTGCTGGAAGAGCTGGACTTGAGTGGCAACCGACTGAGAGCCATTCCCACCACCATCCTCAGCTGCCGGCGGCTGCACACGCTGTCCGCCCACTCCAACTGCATCAACACCTTCCCAGAGGTGCTCCAGCTGCCCGAAATTAAGGTTCGTCAGAGGAATCCTGGCATCGTGCTTCAAAAATGCTGAAAATATTAATTTTTATATCCATAAAATAACTTTCATTTAGCAATGAAATTTACAGAAGCATTAAATACTGAATGTTTTTGTTTTCAAACATGTTATATGTTCCACTCATTCACATTACCCAAAGCTTTGGATAAAATTAAAGCAGTTAACTGCTGTAGTTAGATTGTTGTCCAAGTCCTTAAACATCCAAACAAAGGCAGGAATTTAAAATTGGAGAATCTGTTAAGAACGACGTTCATGTTGAGCTCTCTCCATGCCGTTCTCAGTGCGTCGATCTGAGCTGCAACGAGCTGACCGAGGTCACGCTGCCTGAGGTTCTTCCCCCAAAACTCCTGGAGCTCGACCTCACCGGAAACCCTCGACTCAACCTTGACCACAAGAGCCTGGAACTCCTCAAGTATGGGCAGAAAATCTTCAGCAGAAACCTTCAAACACAGAACTGTCTTTAAATTATTTTTTTTTCTCCTTTTTGCAGCAACATCCGCTGTTTTCGGGTGGATCCGTCTCCGTCTGCTTCTGCTGCAAGCGAAAGCCACGGCGTCCCTGCGGTGTGGAGTCACGGCTTTACAGAGGCTTCCGGAGTCAAAAACAAGTCAGTCTTTAATTACTGGCTCTATTTTACACCCATTTGTTTAGAATGTCTAGAGTTAGAAGTGTTTCTATCCTCTTATCTCTGTTGATGAGCCGTTGTTGTCCTCAGACTGTGTGTGGCCGCTCTGGCCCAGGACACCTTCTGTGGGATGCGAGAAGCTCTTTATGGCGTCTTTGATGGAGACAAGAACGTCGAGGTGCCTTACCTGCTGCAGTGCACTATGGGAGATGTTCTGGCTGAGGAGCTGCACCGAGGGCCGAAGCAGGAAGACTACATGACCAATACTTTTCTCACCATGCAGCGGTAAACCTCACCAGATTCCTCATTAAAGAAGAAAACGGTTGGTTGTTGACGCTGTTTTTTTTTTTTTTTTGTGGTTTCTACAGGAAGCTCGGCACGGCCGGTCAGAGGATGGGTGGCTCGGCAGCATTATGTCACATCAGACACGACTCCGTGGCACCCGGCGAGCCCGGCAGCTGCTTCACCCTGAAGGCGGCCAACGTGGGCCGCTGCCAAGCCGTACTGTGCCGAGGAGGGAGAGCGCTGCTGCTGTCCAACGTCCACTCCGTCCGAGAGGAGACAGAGTACGAGAGGGTCCGACAGCACAACGCCGTCATCACAGAGGTAACGAGGGAAGCATCCATGATTTGTTCTTAAACTCTTGGTTGAAATCTAAGGTAGTTCATAGTTTTTCCAAACTATGAACTTGCTGAGTGAGGTTAAAACTCCATAATTTTTGCTTTCATTCAAAATATTTTTCTTCCATTGCTCAAACATTACGCCCTTATTTGGTACATTAAACATAGTTTACAATAATAATTATTATTCTTATTACGTGTGATCGGACGCTGTGTTTTTATCATGTCTGTTTCTGTCTCTGCAGGATAACAAGGTCAGTGGTGTGACCGACTCTACCAGGATGATGGGATACTCCTTCCTCAGTCCCTCTGTGACACCCCGCCCACACATCTCCACGGTGACGCTCACTCCTCAGGATGAGTTCTTCCTCCTGGGCAGCCGAGGATTGTGGGACTTGTTGTCTCCCAACGAGGCGATCGAGGCCGTGCGGAACGTTCCAGACGCTCTCACCGCGGCTAAGAAGCTGGCGACGCTGGCCCAGAGCTACGGCTGCTCCGACAGCCTCAGCGCCGTCGTCGTCCAGCTCAACATCACCGAGGACTGCTGCTGCTTCTGCGAGCCGCCCCCTCCGCCACCCAGCCCTGGGCCCGCCACCCAGCCCACTCTGCATCCCTTTACCTCCGGCAGTGATGGGGGGATTCCATTGCCGCCCACCTCCTCTGGAACCGTGAGTGAGTTGAGTAGCGAGTTTAGTACCTCTGAGATGAGCAGCGAGGTGGGTTCCACGGCGTCCTCCGAGGAGCCACCGGCACCGCCCACGGAGCCACTGAGCTCCCATCTGAACGCTCAGGGCCGGATCGGTGCGCGGCGACCTGCTGCTGGGGGCGGCGGCTTCCAGAGGCAGTTCTCCGGTGCGCTGTCGGATAACGGGCTGGACAGTGAGGACGAGGAGCCCATCGCCGGCGTGTTCTCCAACGGCAGCCGGGTGGAGGTGGAGGCAGATGTCCACTGCCTGCTTCGGCACGGCTCCACTCACTCCAACACCACAAGCACATACAAACCCGTCACCCCCGGTAACGAACTCTTACCTCCCAACCTCACATCCCCGTCTCCCTCACCAGTCCCTCCACCCTCCCCGAACCAGGAGGCCCGCTCAGCCACGTTGGGCCGCCGGGCGCGGGCCAACGGCTCCGTCGCCTGCCAGGGCCGCAGCCAGGATCTGATTGAGGAAGCGGCAGACGCCCCCATCAGGAAGCAGGGGGGCTACTTCAATGCCCCCACCCAGCCTGACCCCGACGACCAGCTAATAATCCCGCCAGAGCTGGAGGAGGAGGTCCGGCAGATCATCCAGCAGCAGCAGGAACAGATGCAGACACACACCTATCAGAGACCTGCTGACTATTTTGTCACGCCGCTGTGACTGCTGCTGTTCGAATCATCGCCATCATCATCATCATCATCACCCAGCATCACTGAGGGAGGAGTCTCTGATTTAGTGGACTCAGAGTTCAATTTGGACCAGAAACTTTTTTTGAGGTTTCCTGACCCACTTTGTTTTGTACTGTTAACAAACCCTGAAACACGATGCAATTTTTGTAACTTTATGTTGATTTAAATCTTCAAATGTAAATGATTATTACCATATCTATGATATGAAGAAGCACTTTGTGTTGTAGTAGCTTTTCAGATCAGTTCTACATTAAACGGTACTTTAAGAACCGGACCAGCGTTCGGATCGCAGCTCATGGCCTTACAGGTGTCGGAGTTAGGAACTGTTTAACTAACTCCTAGGAGTTTAATACTTTATTTAGTCACTGAGGCTTAACTAATATTCTCTGAGAGAAAAGATGATTATTCCTGAAGGCTGACGACGTTCCAGGTCCATGTTCCGTAAGTGGTGCTGCGACATTTCTAGTTACTAACAGCTCAAAGCAGCGTTACAGCAAGCAGCACAAGAGACCTACTTTTGCTAAACAATAAAGTTTTCAGATAACTGCAACATGTTTACTTTGTGCCTTCTTTCTCTGAAGTTAAATCATCCAGCAATTTTTAGTTTCAACAATAACCTGAAGAATTTCACTAGAACACTTCTTGCACAGGTTTGGTGTTCTCTGTCTTGTGGCAAAAATGTAAACGGGACAAACAGAAGCTTTAAAATAATTTCTTTCCTGTGACTGCACACACCTAAAAACAACTTCTAAAAACTAAACTCATTAAGGTGACATGGTTGATCCATGTTCATGTGGCAATTTTCAGATTTTTATTTGTAGATTGACTTTAAAAGCATTTGTATCCACTTCATTATTAGGGACTAATTTGAGTTGGTCTGACATGTTAAATATATATTAAGTTTGTTGTATCATAAGAAAAAATAAAATTTAAGAGGTGTGAATACTTCTGCAAGACACAATATCTGGCATTTTCTCTGCTCTGACAATCACTGCTCTGTTTTCTAAAATCCTCTGAAGTGGGAGTTTGTTATGTTTGTAATCGAGCCTTTGAACAGTTGCTTCACTGTCCTGTTTGTGGTAGTCATGACGCCCCCTGCAGGAGCACGGGTTACAGCAAACATCACGAGTCTTTAAATCAAATCAATTTTAATTTCACCTGATAGTTTTAGTTTACAGAGAAACACAAAAGAATAAATCTGTAATGTAAAAACAAATTATATAACTGCCACCACATTGAAAACAAGTTCAGTGATTCTTGAAGTCATTATTTGGTTACAGTGATTTAAAAAAATGTCAAAAACCACAACTGTAAGAATTTCAAGCACTGAGAAACAAACATGTGCACCATAAAAATAAGAAACATGATTTACAATTACTAGAGATATTTACAGAATATAAAAACTTATCTACACTATTTCCTGAGTTTGATAAAGAATCTGAAAGTTAAAAGCGGCAACGGGTGAAAAACAAGCAGTTAAAGTAAACATGCTTCACGATTGATTCCTGCTTGTTCTTTGTATTTATTGTAAATCGCATGGCTCTGAGAGTTTACATTATATTACTTTACTGTGATTAGTAAAAAAAAAACAGCACGTCATTCTGCAGCTGATTCTATGAAGTTAAATAAGCTGAAAACTCTGATGGTGTTAATAATCTTAAAATTAGACACTTATCCTGAACGATTGGATTCCTTAATCAGAAAAAAGGAGTCGGCTGCAACTATGATCAGTGTTGGAATGTCAGCAATGTGACTCATCGGTTTCTACTGGATGATGAACTAGGTCATCTTACTGTGAACACATCCATGTCAGGAGTCATTTTTGGTGATCAGTTTCAGATCTCGTTATAAATTGGTCCTCTCTGGATCGCTCCGATCTGAACCCAGCTGGCTGAACAACCTCACACTGACGTTGTGTCTGCCCTCAACGGGGCCCTGTGGTGGTTCCCCAGGCCCTCCTGTTTCTCTGCATGCCGCCTCTTCTTCTCCTGTTGGTAGCGCTTCACTCCCCTGATTGTCTGGACCGTGAGCACGGTCCCGGCGGTGTACAGGATGGCGGTGATCAGCCCGAACAGCGCCACGGCTGCGTCACCCCCACTCACGTCGCAGTTCATCCAGGTGTAGCCGTTGCGTGAGTATAGAGCCTGTCGCAGCTTGCACACCTCCGTGGAGTTGATCTTGATGACAAAGTGCAGGTAGAGGCCCACGGCGACCACGTAGCCCACGGCACCCACTGCCTGGAACACCAACGCCCCCACCAGCAGCTTCTGATTCATGTGGTGGGCGAGCTTGTTCCCGGCGACCACGAACAGCAGTGAGACGACCCCGAAGGTCAGGCTGAAGGGAATGCCGCCATAGATACTGGGCGCCCTCATCTGACTGTACTGCATGTCCAGGTCTCGCACCTGCTGCAGCTCGGTGCCCTGTAAGTTGAAGTTGCTGTTGATGCTGATGCCGCCCATGCCACCCATCGACGACAAGCCTGACGTCACCATCTGGGCTGCGACTACGCAGATCAGGACGAGGGCATTAGTCAGGACGGAGCAGATCAGCACGATGCCTGGCCAGGACAAGAAAGATGAAGGTAAACTGGTTCCATCATTAAAGCAAAAACAATTAAGTATAAAGAAACTTGGAGATCCACTTCTGGATGGCTAAATTAAAGTGGCCTTGTTAAAGTCTGGGCTTAAAGTTGAATTAAAAAACTATGATATGACCTCAAACAGGCTGGAAATCTGCCAATGTGGCTGAATTAGAACAGTTATGCAAAGAAATATGGGTCAAAATTTTCTAATATGCTTGTTGCTGCTAAGGTTGGTACTATCACTTCTTGGGTTTAAGAGTATCCAAGTTAGTCTGAATACTTGTTCTAACTTCACAAAGTTGTAACTTGAAAAACAACTTGTGTTTATTATTGTATTTTGTTAATACAGTTAGTTTCATAAAAAGGAAAAAAAACAAAAAAACTCTCAGCATTGTAAATCGGTTGGGGAACGTCCCCCCCTTCCCCCTCCCCCCTCCAATACTCAAGAGTAGTTTGGCTTCTTCCCAGAATCAGCAACAACCTTTGTCTGCTGAAACTCTGAGAACAGAGCACAGCTGCAAACCGGTCAGACCGGTCCTCACAGGAGAAAATAATGAAGCTTCATGAATCCCAAGTCCACACTCTAACACTGCAGCTGCCTTCAGAGCAGCTTTTGGTTTATTTGATCCACATATTTCTTCTGAGAGTCTGCATACCTCTCCGTGAACAGATGTTGGTACAACTGGATGCCTGGTGCTCCATCCGGGGATCTTTCCTCAAATACCTGGTAGGGGGCTCGGATTCTCGGGGGCTGTAATGGGAGGCAGCAAAGGAGCTGGAACACATATACATTACTAATTACTTTCCCATACAGTTTGTCTAGGTGAATACAAGTATTTTTTCTTGTTTTAATCCATTGAGAACAACATATAATTTAGGATCAAGACAATAATACCAATGCACTTTGTTTAAAGAGGGACAATGCAGATAAAACATAAATGTCCAACATTTACTGCTCTATACCAGATTAATAGCACACGACAATATGTCGTTAGGTTAGAAGATCATAGCAAATTAACCATGACACTATTCTTTTAGACAGCTCCTCTTTACTGAAGAAAAACCTGTCCTTAGGGAAATAATAGTCTTCTGTTTAGACTATTGCAGCAAAATTAAATAATTTTTGTCAAAAATAATTTTTGTTAGATGGCCTTATATATTCATAAGGCCATCTAACAAAAATTATTTTATATCTAAAGTAAAATTAAAACAAAACATATTTGCACATTTGAGTTGCTATAAGGGATGTTTGTAGCTCCTTCAGGACCCCCAAGAGAAACTACTTCACCCCATACAGCAAAGACACTGTTTAATTAAAAGCTCATTTAACCAGTCTTGCTGCTGGTGAGACTGTAGGATTTATTTCACTTGGATGTTTAAAATGAGATAAACCAGCATTATCTATACAATTTGTTGCTTATTAAGCTTTACATTCTGTAGACTATAGCATTTAAGAAATAGCCATTTTTAAATGGCTACTTAAGAAAGCCATTAAATAAAGGTAATAGATGAAAAAACTTGTAAGGTTATTTTAATATCATGCAGCTCTAAAGGACCTGTGTAATATTGGGCAAGCAAAGCACAAATAGTCAAACACATCAGTATTTATTTTTTATCATGTTGAAATTAAGGACATGATTACTTCAACATACAGTTGAAACCAGATATTTAAACGCTAAATAAAAAGACACATTTTTTATTACTGTCTGACGCTAAATCAGACCAAACGTTTCTTGGTTTAACTTAGTTAGAATTCCAAAAATTCTGCCTTATTTGTTAAATACCAGAAAATCTTACAAAGAGGATTAGGGCCACCAAAAAAAAAAATAATAATAAAAATAATTCTGAGTTTCTGACTTTATTCTCGGAATTCTGACTTTAATCTCAGAATTCTAGAATTCTGAGATTAAAGGCGTTTGGTGAATTCTAGAATTCACCAAACGTTGAATTCTAGAATTCTGAGATTAAAGTCAGAATTCCGAGAATAAAGTCAGAAAGTCAGAATTCTGACTTTAAATTCAGAATTCTTTTTTTTTTTTTTCGATGGCCCTAATCCTCTTCCGTAAAATCTGGCAAGAAAGAACATTTTTTAGAAAATCTTTGGTAGCTTTTCCTAAATTTAATAGTACCTACATTTGGTCAGTATCAGGGATAATTGTCATTTTAAGATTTGACCCAAAAACCTAAACGTAAAATTTAGTCCAAACAGTTACAAATATATTTACTTCATAAGATGCCACAAAAGGCAAAAGTTGTTAAAAAAAAAACCAAGCCCAGAGAGAGGGACAACCGCAGTTGCTCTTAGCAGTGCCTCACCTGTCCGGAGTGGACTGCCTGTTATCCCGGGGCCGCCTCTGCTCTCCGTTCCTCTCCCGGTGTCCCCGGTTGGAACGGGGCGGTTGACTCATACCTGTCGAGTGTAAATTACACAGAAAAGACCTTTAAATTACAAGAAAATTATTCTGCATACTTGTAAAAGTAACATGTTTATATTAAATGCGCTTTAGAAAATTGTCTTCGTTTTTTAATCATTTAAATTCAAAGGTTACCATTGAAGGAAGTAACTCAAGGTTGACGTAAACCACGCTAAAGCTCGCATATGATTCGTAGCTCTTGCTTGGGACTACAAAAAATATATTTCCAATATTTTAAAGAGTCTTCACGACTTTTGAACAAATTTACTTCAAAATGCAAAATACTTAGAATGATCTGACGTTGATATAGTTATTCGACACTGTTTATAGATCCTGTAACAAATATGTGAATATTTTTACTTTAGTTATTAAACTGTAAAATCAATGCTGTTTCAGGCATTAGGGCAACTCTGGGTCTTCATGAAAAACGTTGGAACTTAATGTGGTGAAGCCATGTTTTTAAAAGAGAGATGTTTTAATGAAATTGTTTAATAAAGCATTGTGGACTATTCCGTGTTCTGGTGCGTCTTGTTTAAAATATCAACCCCTTGGCTGGTCACATTAAGACTATTCACATCTGGACTAAATTATTGAAGACTAATTTAATCTTTAAAATGTACTTTGTGTTTTGTAAAACCTTAATTATGCTAGTAAAAATCCAAACTACAAAAAACGGAAATGCACCACATAGTTCTGCTTTGTGAAAACATCCATCCATCTTCTTTGCCCGTTTATTCGAGCCCGGTCTCATCAGGGCTGGTGGCCATCTCTAGCCATCCAAAACTCACTCACTCATGATAATTTAGGAAGACAAATTAAACTCAGGGCTATTTATTTTTGGTAAATTTAGTTTTTGGGTTGCCATATATTTTTGATGTACTTATGTTTAATTATAATAACAGTGACACCAATAATTTATTAGAATTATTAGTTTGTTTGCTTTTGTAAGTCAACCAAGCAGAATTGTGGGACAATTTCTACAAGTATGGGGTCAGCACCATCTGGGGTTGGTCTTAGGCGGGGGGGGTTTAACAAGAGTGGGTGAAGCTACGGGAAACCCTCGAAAGTTGATTTTTGTTTTCTCAAACAGGATAAATAAACTATAAAATGTAACTTTCAAGTTTTGGACAATTAATTTATTTTGCGTGCATACAGAATATAATCGCAATCAGTTTGGCCAAAAGCCTTTTATTTATTTGTAATTTCTAAAAAGAGAAATAGTAACACTTAATTTGGACATTAAAACCATTTTAGATGGTAACCATGTCCAAAACTGTGGCAATGAAACTGGTCACATCTGAGTGGAAATATCCTATTCTGAATTAATAGCAAAAACAAAACACAGTATGTGATTTGTTAAACTTTTATGCTATCACTATAAATCCAAAATAACTACTCCAATGCTCTGATGGATATTAAAACCACTTTAGACAAGGTCCTGATAGAAGAATACATATAGGCTATATTTTTTAAAAAGTGATTTATTTAAATTATTACTTTATTAAAATAAAAACAATATCAATGTTTTGCAAGCATTATCTGAGATACAATTAATTTAAAAATGTGACTAATCAAACCTACACTGAATATTTCTGTACTTATGTAAGAACAATAAGAGAACACTTTTTGATTTGTCGAGCCTTTAGACTAATACTTAGTAAAAACAGGGTTTAACCTGAAAGTACAGGAGCAGCACCGAATCGGAAGCCAACTTCAGTGTCACATTTAAAAGTTAACAAGGTAGATAGTGTAACTATTTAATAGACGACCGATGACCAGTGACTACATACAACACCCGAAACTAATCTTGTAATCGTCAACTAAATACACTTTTGATTTCTAAAATCCAGTAGCGTTTTACGTTTGTTTACGATATTTTTTGGCGTTAGCTTCAAAAGCTTAGCGAACAGTTCGGACCAACTTTGATTTATTGAATTTTAACTTACTGTGAAGTTGACAGATGCCGTTTTTAATCCAACTCTACTATTATTTCTGACACCTACAGTGTTGTCAGAGTTTCACGCAGAGACAGCTCCGCCCTAACCTGGAAGAGGAGGAGGAAGAGGAAAGTCTGCAGGTGATCAGGTCAGGTTGGTTTCAGGTGGAGCTTCAGCACGGACTGAGAGCCTTCTGGATGAAATTCTAAAAATTTTATGAATCAGCCGCTTTGTTTGGTGCTGTCAGTCCTTATTGTGAAGCCAAAAGAAGCCTCTGTTTTCCCCTGATTCAAGGAGGAGTTGACCTTTTAACAACAGCAGCAGCACTGTCTCAGAGTCTCAGCTATCTTGTTGTTTATGTGATTGAAATCTCCCTAAAGAGCCCTTCTCTGCTTTTTCACACCACCTCGAGGTTTTCTTTAAGATACTATGCACTGGTGTATTTATTTGTTTGTTTGTTTGTTTATTTATTTTTCATTTGTCAGTGTAGACTGAAAATGAAAACACATTAGGTATGGATTTCAACTGCTGAATTTCACAAAATGTGAAGTTTAAAAAGCACATGAAACACCTAATTATGTTCTAAATTTTGGTTGGTGACATTACAAAAGGCATAAGGATGGGGCTGTAAAGTTTGCTTTAGTGCTATGGTGGATGAGTGACTTTTGACATATTTCTCCTTAAATTCTGAACTTGACTTTTGCAAGGGGTTTTATCTTGCCTGTCTGGACCAGACTTTGGGCATGATGACACCCAAGGCATATGCAGAA
Organism: Gambusia affinis; assembly: GCF_019740435.1. NCBI lineage: Eukaryota > Metazoa > Chordata > Actinopteri > Cyprinodontiformes > Poeciliidae > Gambusia > Gambusia affinis. Next base: position 20,208,287 of record NC_057877.1, on the reverse strand, counting down.
TATATGCAGAAGGTGACTGTGAAGCTGTTCGCAATCAATTTCAAAGCTAGCATAAATCTGCTTATATATCCGTTTATGTTTCTCCATCTGATTAATTCCTATGTGTATTTGCTACTCAAAATGACTGCTATATCCTACTTTTTCCCCCCCATTTATGTAAAAGTATTTAAGCAAAATTTGATTGCCTTTGTGTTCAGTCTTTTAATATCAAGTGGTCATCCTTAAGCTGTCCTCAGAATGTTGGTGCATTCATGTAACCAAAATTACTTGGAGTGTTAAAACAAAAGTTCCTTTAAGCGGGACTAGGGAACTAACGCTAACTCCTGAAAAATATGTCCCCAACATAATCTCCTCTACACCAAAGTTTACATTAAAAAGAAATGCTTACATCCAAAGTTTTATGGGTAATACAAGAGTAAAGAAAATATGATAATAAAGGCTAAATGTAGAATATCTTTTTAAAACTTAAATAGCTCTGGTGTATATATTTAGGTCCTGTACAGCTACGGTTCACAAATCATCCAGCAAGAAAAAGAACCTTAAAAATACCTGGGGGGAAAAAAACTCTTCAAAATAAACTAAACACTGAAGTTAATGGTCTGTCTAAACATTTTAATAGTTTGATTTAAATCATTTTGGTGTTTGATTCATTTTATGAAAACTAAAAACAAACATTTGACATATTGTGTATTTAATACCATTTCATGTTTATATTACTTATGACCTATTATTATCCGCAGATTTTGACTGTAGTACACACTCCTTCCAGTAGAGGGCAGCTTGTATTACTGAAATCTATAAAGCATTTTCTCCAGCAAGGGGCAGCGACACAAATATGAGCACTTCCGGTCGGCCGGTACACGATCTCTTCTATAAACAATATAACAACCATGAGGACACAAGTTTAGCGTTATAACCTTCCCTGAAGACAAAAACAAACCAGTCATCATTTGAATGCTGTATCTTCTATTTTCCGCTTCTTAACACAGGACATTTGCCTGTCAAACCGGTCATGACATTCCTTCGGTTAGCGGCTCGAAGCTGCAGAACTCTGACCGATCTTCGTTTTCCGCCTGGCAGCTTCATTACCTGCAGAAGCACCGCTTCATACATCCAGGGCCAGAGTCCCGAACCCCGCATCAGGGAGTATTTCTACTACATCGACCATCAAGGACAGGTAGCATCTAACTTAGCCAAAAACAAAACGTTTCAAACAAACTGTATTCCAGTTGTTTACTGTGTTTTCTGTGACGTTTGCAGCTTTTTCTCGATGACACTAAAGTGAAGAACTTTGTCACCTGCTTTAAAGGTTTGAGCTTCTTATTTAAGTACCACTAAAGCAGTGGGATGGACTGAACTGTGGAAATATTTGGAGTGTTTACCAGTATCACTCAGGGCTCCATTAATATGACTGCATGTTTTATTTTGTCTGCTGAGTAAGTGATGTTTAAATATGTTGTGTTTTTTTGTTTGTTTGTTTGTTTTGTCTGGGGATCTTTTAAAAGTAAATATATTAATGCAGTGATGTTTTAGTAGTTTTCTCAGAATAAGGTGTGTGTGGTTAAATATATCCCTAATGACACTGAAACCAAGGTGAACGTCATCAATATTATATGTTCATTAATGTGAAACATAATTAGACATTATGTTCAGACTCAAAACTGTGTACAGTTTGCAGCCAGTGACGGTTATTCTGAATAAATGGAACAGTTTATTTGTCTCTTAATGTTTTGCAAAATGGTACCCAGGGACCCTAGTCTACTCGAATTTACCTTTGTTTATTTATTTATATAAAATCCTTTACAGAAAACCTTTATCTCAGAGAGGAAATATTTGGTGCACCAGATTACAGCATGTTTACCAGCTAATTTTCTTTGCAGTCCCAGTGGCAGATAACAGAACAGATATAATGTCAGAGTTAATAGCAATCAGACAAGAAACAACTGGGAAATCAAAATTTTGTATAGTGAATTAATAAAATCTAAATTAATACTTGCTCTGTAGTAACAGGTTTGCTGAATCAATTTTGAATGATTTATCTTGAAGATTATATGGTCAACCTAGAGGTTGACCATATAAACCCAGTCATCTGTCCAGATGTCACGTGAATAAAATGCTTAAGTAGAAGATGTGCGGTATTATTTGAAAACCTTGCTTAATTCTGCAGATGGAATATAATTTTTGAAATTCATTATATGTTAGGCATGTATATTACATAATATGTATATGTATGTTATGTTAGTTCCTGTATATGTATATGTATAAGTTTTTGAAGATAATCTTTTAGTGCAATTTTATTTTATTTATTTATTATTTTAAGCACAGTTTAACACTGAGCTCTCTGCTACTTTAAATACATTTTTTGTTCATATTTTTAGCATCTGATGCATCTTGTCTCATTTTTCCAGATAAACAGTTCTTGGTTTTCTTCTTCAGTCGCCTGCGGATAAATCAGAGCGGGCGTTACGAGGAGGATTTTCCTTTCCTGTCTCTGTGTGGTAGAGAGAGGAACTTCCTGCGCTGCGACGACAAGCCAGTGGTTTTCACGCACCTGCTGCCGAACCCAGCAGGAGACCAGGAGCTGCTCTCGTATTGTGGCGGCGCAGAGAAGCTCTCTGTTCCTTTCCAACCAGAGGCGCTGTACATGCATCCAGTCAGCGGTCGGGTTTATCATCCGGGACTAGAGCGCTCGGGCGGGGTCGGACTGGTCAGGTCATCCCTGGCCATGGAGCTCAGTCCCAGCTTTGTTTATCCACCAGAGAGTGGCCAGTCGGGACAGCCCACACACTTTCTGTGGAAAGAACAGAAGCACAGACTGACCAATGAGCTGGCAGGATGCTTCCCAGCAGTACAGGAGGGCAGTTGACAGCAGGGGAGGCTGGGATAATTTTCAAAATAGTTCATAAAATCTAAAGTGTCAGTTTTCATCCCTGGCAAGCTAAAAACTGCTGCTCTATTTATTCATGAGAGAACAGTACAGTCTGATGAGATTGCATCTCATGTTGCGTCGTTCTGCTTTGAATTTAATTTTAATAAATAACAATCTCCAAGTGGAAATTTGAAAAATGAAGGTTGTATTTTCTCTTTTATCTTGCTTATTTTATGTACCGGTACTCACATTGTTGTAGTATAACAAAATTACTGCTTAATGTTGCAAAGGTTGCCAAACAAGGGTGACTTGCACTGAAGTGTAGACTAGAGTATAACAAAAGAAGATTCAAGTACTATATTAATTACTGTTAAATGTAATAACATATGAATAAAATAACTCTGGTATCGCTAAAGATGTCACGAGTATGCGCCACTGCTTCTCTGTAGAGAGTGTGAAACATGCTACAGATCAACACATGGACTGAGATGGACATGTTAACCTTATTCATGTCTATGAAGTTAGTTCCCTAACTTTAGTAACGTTATGGGTTGTTTGGACTCTGCTAATTTTCATGATAATATAGCAGCCATTCAACTGGGCTTTGTAAGGTTGGTGAAGAATGTGTTTATTAAAGGACAACACTGGAATTCCCAGTACCAGTGTGGTTGTGAGCTTTTGGTCATCCTGATGAGCCTGCTGCCTCCTCTCCTCCATTGAGTACAACCCAAGCATTACAATGTTATACTTCAAATATCTTGCATTCAGTCTACATGCCAATCGTACATCTTTCCAGATGCTTGCAGAATGTGATGGGAAATGTAGTAGCTGAGATAAAAGAACTAACAGTAACTGCAATGGTGGAAATGAAAGAAAAAAGTCAGGAAGGTAAAGGTTAATTGTGACTGACTACATCATTGGTTTATATTCAGGTGTAGTCTCACAATTAGCCAGGCTCACAACTAAACAAAACTAACAAAGATTACAAGAATATCAAATAACATCCTAATCCAGGACCTATGATATGGATAGTTTAGTATATCATCTACTGGACGTTTTCATTGGTGGTTCTTTAAACTGTGTGTTATCTTTTGAATCGCGTCTTTAACAGACTGCTAGTTATTGAGAGCCTAAAGAACTGAATACCTAAAACCGGTTCTTTTTAATAAGATGTGTTAAAAGCATCTTTGGGATTTAGAAATTATTCATCTTTGAAGAATTCATAAGTCATTGTTAGCTAGACCAGGGGTTTTCAAAGTATGAAAGGGTGAGCCCCCCTCCAAGGAGCACAATGCCTGCTGAAGGTGGAGTTATAAAAACTCCACCTTCAGCCCCGCTCTGGCCAAAACCAGTGATGGCATAGTTACTTTGAAAAAGTAACTTTAATCGGACTACTGATTACTCCTTGAAAAAGTAACTTAGTTAGATTACTGACTACTTGACTTGGAAAGTAGGGTTACTAACCAAGTTACATTAAAAGTAACTTTTTAGTTACTTTCAGCAGCTGCTAACAACAACGCTCCGCCTCTTGTGAAAATCACATTGATCTTTGCTAATACTTAATTGTAAGCTATTTTATAATGGTAACATCAACAATGTGTCTCCACTGATAAGGTTGAACTGAAGAGGAGATTGTACAAAAAACAGTACAAAAAATAAAAAACGTGAGTAATTTGTGTGGTCCTCTGTTGTCTGGAAAACTCTAAGAAGGATTTTAAAGCCCCCCCTCCCCCAGATTCTGCGTTACGGCCCTGCGTTTGGTGTCAGCGCAGCGCACAGAGCTCCTCCTGCAGCTCCACAGCTCAGATGGTTGCACAGATTTGTGACACTTACCGTAATATTAATAATCATAATGGCGTTAAGTTGCCATTATAACTATTGGAAACTCCGGACACGTTCATTCGTGGCTGTTTTCACGTTTATTGCGCTGTTCATATCGGTCTCGATGTTTGCAGTTTTCTGGAGCGCAACGCGAAGCTCGACGTCTTTCAGAGGTAATACATTAACTTGACATTAACAAAGACACAGCGGGACGGATCATCCGGGAAATGATGGACAGGGAGAGACTGAGTAAAACTACCTTAATGACGGACAAATTCTGGGATTTATTATGAGTCTCTGCTTATTCCCAAGCCCAAATGAGTAACTTCACGTTCAAAAACGAGCCCAAAAAGGCGCAACCGGCCGCTCATTAAATTTTCAAGCGACTTAAAAAAAAAAATGAAGCCCAAAGCCGCTTATAATAAAAGGACTTGGCGACAGAAACTCAAAATAGTTCCAGTTTTTCCTCCAACAAAATGCGCATCTCCCTCCATTGTTTACATTTCTGTTGCATAGAGACGTCGGTCACCGAGTAGAGGAAATACGATTCAATAACAAAAGAAGATAGTAACGCAGTAACGCAAAAGTGATTTTGATAAGTAACTGTAGTCTGACTACTGGATTTTAAATAGCAACGCGTTAGATTACTGGTTACTGAAAAAAGTGGTCCGACGTCAGTAACGTTACTGACATCACTGGCCTAAACATCCTCTAAGGGGGGAAACATTTCCACTGATCCCCACTCCACCCCACAGTACCAACTTTTTCCTAAATCCACAGAGTTGATCGTGTGCGTAAAAGACGTTTCTCTCACATCAGTAGACAGCAAGCAGATAGCTTTTCCGGTTTATTTTTTCCCTCGCACCGCGCCTCCCCTAAAGTGCTCTGGCGCCCCCCAGGGGAGGCGCGCCTCACACTTTGAAAACCGCCGAGCTAGACCAAAGAACAAAACAAACAAACAAACAAAAACAAAAAAACAACTCTGGAAGTTGATAAAAAAAAATGACATGAACATTATAATTAAGGATAATTCGAAGTTTTATCAGAGCTTCACCCTAGTTTATTATATTTTATAAGTGCATTTCAATATGGCGTCCTACGTCAAGATTTTGGATTTATCCAATTTGATGCCAAAACAAGCTGTGCAGCATCTGGTATCTTTACAAGGAGAACTGTTCCTTGCCACAGTTGGTGCTGGGCTCATGTGGATGTTTGTGGAACTGCAAGTCCCAGAGACCCAAGCAGTATCAGAGACAAGGATCCTTTGCTCAGCCTCTGCCCGGGGAACATGGCAGCTCTGTCCACAGACACATGCGGGCTCATGGAGCGCTCGGTCCGGGAGCGGGTCCCGCCTCTGCTCACCGACCTGTACCAGTTCACTATGGCCTACGCGTACTGGCGGGCCGGCCGGCACCAGGAGCCCGCCGTGTTCGAGATGTTCTTCAGGGACAACCCGTTCGGCGGCGGCTTCTCGCTGTTCGTTGGGCTGAATGACTGCCTACTGTTTCTGCGGAGCTTTCGCCTGACAGATCAAGGTGAGGGTTCAGCCTTTTTTCTAGTATTGCCGTCGCGCTTGTCATCATAAACCTTAATAACCCCACTGAAGCAGCTACATTCTGGTTACGTATCAGAAAGCGGGACTTTTCTATGCTTTTACGCTCTGCTTAACACACACCGAGTTGGTTGTGCAACTCACCCAGCGTGAGAAAACGTGAGCTCCAGTGCAGCATCTCTGCTGATTTTGACCTTTAACTCTGCCCTTTAACACGAACACCGAGAAGAATCTACAGACTGCTGTGTTGCACAGATTAAGAGGCCCACATGAAGAAACAGGACACAAACAACAGATTAGACTGCGCGCATAAAAACTACTGATGGAGGCTTTTAAAAAATGACTTAAACTGTAATACGTTAATTTGTAAAGCTCATTTTAACAAGACAATTCAATGTATTTCGCATGATTAAAAATATTTATATTTTAGTGACAAAATAAAGAAACGTAATGAAAAGTTGGAATAACAATCAACTCCAAACAAGTGGGGTTTAGCTTGATTTAAAGAGGTGCTGTTATGTATTTTCCAGACACATTACCATTCTATAGCACATGAACAAACTGTTACCTTCAGCTGTTATAAAAATGTATCAATCAACTTAAAGAAATTTGACTTTGCAATATGATGCATGCACTATGTTGTGTTGGTGTATTACATCAGATCCCAATTAAATGCAATGAAGTTTATGCTTGTGTGAAATCAATCAAAGGAGATGAACATTTTTCAAAGATAGTTTACTACAGCTGCTGACAGGTTGATTCAAGTCACACCACTGATGTCTGCTGATTTAGATTAGCTGCTCATTAGATTCAGTTCTATGACCTTAGAGGTCATCCATGTTGCGTATTAGAGCACATGACTCCTAATAAGAAGGTCCTGGTCAAGCTCCAGCTGTCTTTGTGGATACAGATGTGCAGTTCCTGCGCTCCGTCCTGCCTCCCAACTCTGACCCTGCCTTTTTTGACTTCCTGCGAGGCCTCGACTGTTCGGCTGTGACGATACGCTCTCTCCCGGAGGGTTCTGTGGTGTTCGCCAGGGTGAGGTCCTGTGGTGTAACTGCTGCAGTCGGGGTGGAGGAAATATAACAAACTGACAAGTTTCTCACACCTACAGGTGCCTTTAATGGAGGTGGAGGGTCCACTGGCTGTGGTTCAGCTGCTGGAGACCAGTTTACTGTGTCTGGTCAATTATGCAAGGTAAAAGCTTCAGGTTTAGGTTAGCAGATAAAGGAACTGCTTTTACTTGCATCTAAAATCATCTAGCCTTATGTTCACTTTTATGTCTTTGTCAGTAGTGGCATTGTTTTGGTTTGCATGCATGCATACACACAGACAGACAGATAGACATACATTCATTCATTCATTCATTCATTCATTCATTCATTCATTCATTCATTCATTCATTCATTCATTGACCTTGTTGCTATCCATAACCTATCCAAAACTTGGTAACTAATTTGGGAAATACTTGTGCCTCATTTCCACTTAGCGGTACAGCACAGGTTAGTGCGGTTTAATATGCTATTTTATGGTTCAGCTTTTTTCAGGTAAGTGTTTGCATTCCTAGTTGGACTCTCATTGAGCTGGGGAGTTAAACCCAAATGGAGTTAGTGCAACGACAACTGTGTCTCTACTAGTCAACTGGCGGTGATGTGTGATGCTAGTAGCTGCACTTTAACCATGGTGTTGTCCTACTGACCTTGTGAGCCCAGGAATGGTACTGCACGTTTTGGTTGTAAAAGCCACTTTTATGAAACAAATAAAATATTTTATTGAACCGACTTGGTTCGTACCACTCAGTGGAAGTGAGCTATTAGGATCATTGTTGATATAAAAGCTTTTGCTTCTTCTCTGATGACTTCAAATGTTGCTTCAGTATCTTTACATAATATTTGTTGCACTCTATTGTATGAAATCCATCCTTAAGCAGGAAGTAAGCTGGAATAACAAAACATTTTTTAGCTTACACATGCAAACGAAGGTTTAACTTTTTAATTTTTCTGCCAAAATAGTTTATGCACAGGATATTTTAGCCTCTGCTTCCTGTTTAACTTTCTTGATTTGCCCTGTTTCAGTCTCCCATGCTCTATGTCTTTCCTCCTATCAGTCTGGTTTGCAGTAACGCAGCTCGTTTCCGCCTGGCGGCCGGATACCAGAGGAGGCTGCTGGAGATGGGCCTCCGACGGGCACAGGGACCAGACGGAGGGCTGACAGCCTCACGATACACACACATCGGAGGTGAGTGGACAAGCCTGGTCCTTCCAAAACTAACACCTTCAGAGACTCACCAGCAATCTGTCTTCCAGGATTTGATCTCACCAGTAACGTTCAGGCTGGTTTCCTGTTTGGGATTCCTGTTGCGGGGACAATAGCACACTCTTATGTCACTTCCTTCAACTCCTTGGAGGAGGTCTGGCCACAGGTAACACCATCTCAGTGGCCTCATGTTAGCAGTTTTTATCTTTAAAGTGTCAGGACTGATTGTCCAAACAGTCATTTTGAAATGGAAGTGGGAGTATTGTTGTGCTTGTACCTTATTTTACAAATTTGTGACAAGTGTTTGACTTTCTTGGTTGATACCACAATCAGTACAATAATAATAATGCATTGCTATAGCTTGGTAGAGTTGTTTGAAGTGACATAAAACTTGTCATGTTAGACAGAAACTTTTAAGCCAAAGTAACAACTTCTTGGTTTTTTAACTACTTTGTCAACATAAAAAAGAAAGAATTTGGGGCATAATACTTAAATCAGATACCTGTCAGAAAAGCTTTCTGTGATTTGAGTAACATATTGTTTAAAGAGTTCCTTAGCACCCTGAGTTCTGATTTAGCTCTGATTTAGCTTTTTTTTATGTGTTGACTGTTTTGTGTACTTGCTGTATTTGTTCCCACTCAGACACTTGTGACAGCGAATGGAGACCCCGATCCAGTCAACATCATTTCTCTGACTAAAGGCTGGTTGAGGAGAGTCTGTGAGCTGCTGGGAGCAGAGCCTGGGAAAATCCGTGAGGGCGAGCTGGCAGCTTTCCTCTCCTATGCCATCGCCTACCCTCAGAACTTCCTGCCTGTGATTGACAGCTACAGCGTGGGATGGTAACTCCTGACACTCTTATCTGGGGTTTTATTCTATTGTTTTGGAGTTATTGGATGATTTGATGTCATCAACTCCCTCAGCCCCTCACTCTGACTCCATAGAGTCAAAAAACTTACCTAAGACCTATAGTGGTCACTTCCTTGAGGATTTGATCAACCCAGGTCAAACAGGGTTCCTACACAGGAAAATTGAGAATATGGAGAAACCAAACTGGGAAGAAGTGTTGAATATTTCCTTAATAAAAATGTTTTATTTAAAATGCTAAGATAGTTTTTCAGGTTATGATAAGTGTGGAAAAATGATATAAGACAATGATTTATTATGTAAATATTTATTTATATTGGCAGTTCATTTTAATTCAATGCAAAAAATATTGATACCAAAAGGAACCTTACTTATTTACTGACTTCTTTAATTACCCACCCAAAACAGCTTCTTCCTTATTGATGTTCACTAGTAACAGTTTGTCTGTCTGAGAATATTTAATGAGACCTGGTTAATCAAGTATTTCTTTTATGTGTTGTAGTAGTGGACTGTTGAACTTCTGCGCCGTGGCCTTGGCGTTGTGTGAACTGGGTTACAAGCCTGTGGGGGTCCGCCTGGACAGCGGAGACCTCTGCAGGCAGTCCATTGAAGTCCGTCGGGTGTTTCGACTCTGCAGTGAGCAGTGAGTCAGGTGCATGATGCACACTCGTGCAGGTTTTCTTAAGTTTGGCTTGGCTATTTTGGAGAATCTATTGCCTCTCTCATCTGCAGGTTCTCCGTGTCAACATTTAACTCTCTGATCATCGTAGGGACCAACAACATCTCAGAGGAAAGCATGGCTGAACTCAACAAGAAGGTGACTGAAGTATCATTATTGTTAACACAATCTTTTATTGAAAGTTTCTAATTTTTTTTTCTATGTTTTGCTTCAGGAGAATGAGATCGATGTGATTGGCGTCGGAACACATCTGGTCACCTGCACCAAGCAGCCGTCTCTGGGCTGCGTCTATAAGGTAATTTCTCAACCAGGGTTGACCATGCTTAGATGGCTCCATCGTGTTGAGCTCTGTGTTGTGATGTTTGTGTTCCAAGCTAGTGGAGGTGAGAGGAAGACCAAGGATGAAGATCAGCGAGGACCCAAAGAAAAGCACTGTTGCAGGGAGGAAAGCCATCTATCGACTGTTAGATGCTGACGGTGAGATTCAGCATGTTTACTCCACTTTTCACCTGTGAGCATACTCATCCTGCTCTCCTGTTGTAGCTCTGTAGTTTTGTTTTGTGGAACCTTGTACTGCTCCTGATCTTGCTGCAAACATGACTTCCTGTTTGTTTCCACCTGCAGGTTATTCCTTCCTAGACTTGTTGTGTCTAATGGTCGAGCCTCCTCCTGAGGCAGGGTGTACATTGACCTGTTATCCTCTAGGAGGCGATAACTCAGCAGTTTCAGTCACGCCAGCTCAGGTGACCTGTCTGCAAAAGGAAGTCTTCCTTAAAGGGGAGGTTAGTCTCTACATCCAGTTTTTAAAAATATTTTTTCCAAACACTTAAAATCAGTTTATGCATCGAGGAAAAGATGAAAAGTTTCAGGTGTCCTCTGAAGCCACACCCCGTCCTCTTTGTTCATCATGCAACCCTGGTTTTATATTTTGCAGGGTTTAGAAAATCATCTGCACATGCAAACCAAGCAACATGTTATTACAACAGATTTTTGTAAACAATGAGACTTAATTATCCAAATGTTGTTGTTTTTTGTTGTTGTTTATTGTAAGATGTAGAGTTTAAGTTTGAGTCACAATGTACAAAGGAAATTCCTTGAGGAACTTTGACATAACTATCATTTCATTAACACTCTTAACTAACAGATCATACAAAAACCGACATGGCATCTAACATCTTATCTTAATATTCAAGTTATTCAGTCTTCCATCTTCTGGACACTATTAATCAGTACCAAACAAGATTTTGCTTTTTTTCAAATCCAGACTGAAAAAGTACTTTTGTCTTACTTAAGCTGTGTCCCATTTTTTCTAGGTTACAGAGCCTCTGTGCAGTGCTGCAGAAACTAGAGCAAAGGTCCAGAGCTCCCTGCAGACTCTGCACCCTCGACACAAGAGGCTGCAGGAGCCTGACTCTTACACAGTGAGTTTAAATCTGGTCTGCATCCAATGTAAACCTACTTAGATTTTCTCACTCTCACTGAACAGACAAATAGAAATACTTCATTGTGCTTTCTTCATTCGAAGGACTTTAAGCAGATGGTTTTCTTTCCCGCTAGGTGGCGCTCTCAGAGAAACTCCGCAACTTGGTTACAGAGCTCCAAAAAGGCAGCAATAGCAACAGCAACTTTCTGTTAGCCAACTAAGAATGTTCTTTTGTTTGTTTGTTTGTTTCCAAAGTGCCTCACAGTCCAATGTGCACCAGCTGAAGTTGACTTCAGTCTCTAGCACTGATTATCACAAACTCGATTGAACAGGGTTTGTGGGGATAAACAAATCATTTCAGTAAATGTTACTCAACATGTTTTTGCTAGCTGTTACAATGTTTTATAAAAAAAATCTGGTAAATGCAAAGTGGGCAGTGTAACTTGGGTTATGCTCATATTGCAGGTTTTAACATTCCCATTTTTTAGTGGTAGCATTGTTTTGATTATTAATGTGGATCATCTGACTTTCACTGCAGTATAAAACGTTTGTGGTCCTGAATTGACCTGCATGCTCACAAGACATGATGTTACATGCACCATGCTGTGTTTGTAAAAGGAAATATAGGTGCCACTCATGTCATCATGTGTGTATCTACTCTGGAGCAGTTCTGCAATCTGAGCTGATGAAATCCATGACTTTCTGCTGTAATGTTTCTAAATACTTTGACAGGAATTTGTAAAAGTAAATTGAGCATCTGTCAAATCTACCAAGTCTGGTAGATGTGACAGTTTGTCTTTTGATTGTGTCACTTCCCACCTGCTCCGATGCAAAATCTGGGAACCTGTTAATTTAAAGAAGATCAGACAGGCGGCTTGGAGCACATATGAAATTAGCCTGAGTCTAATTTAAAGACTTATAGCCTTAAGTGTGTTTGTGGCCTTGGGTAAAGTCATATTCAATAAGTCTGAATATTATTGAAAACTCTATTTTTTTCCAGTAACTAAATACACAAGGTTAAAAAAACAGTAAATAAACAGATGTTTTATTTTGTCAATTATGAGGATTTTTCTACATACAGCTAATGAAAGCACATCATTTAAGACTTGAATATTACATAACATTGTTAATATTGGATATTATTACCTGTCCAACACCATTTTCTCTTCAAATTCTTATGTAAATACAGCAGTTTCTTTTCAAGTGATAGTAAAGTAGTGCTTACAACTTAAGAAATGGAAGAAAAAATATTTTCTTACCAAATGTAAAAGCTGACAATTGATAGAAAAGAAGGTTTAAAAAACACTAAGATGAACTGTGATGGTGTGCCATGACTCAGAGGAATGTTTTGCAGTTTACATGCACCATCCCGCCATGCAACTTGGTGTTGTTTAAATGCAGTATATTTATGTTCATCATAATAACTTCATGCGTCATATAAACCATCTCTTTGCAGAGTTTGCATCAAATCCTGTTTCTAACTGAACCAACTTAGAAAGTGAGAGGCAGAAAAATTTATTTTTTTGTGACATCTTTAGGGAAAGCTTTCAAACATTTTTCATGAAGATCCTGCAAAGATATGAGTTTGGTCCAGACTTCTTCAACTGTTTAGATCAATTGCGTCCTCAAAAAGCTCCACTGAAGGACACAAGACAGCAAAACATAAGAGCGCTTTCAGTTAAAGCTCCATTAATCTAAATCTGCTGAGGAATTTAGCAAATTAAATTTTAGCAAATTAAGACCATGTGAGGTCTTTTGATTAAGTCTAGCATCACTACCCCCAAGCTCTAAAACCATGTTTGTAAGCTTAAGCCAAGTAGACATGACAGTATTGTTTATTTTGATATGTTTCTATTTTGTCTAATAAATTCAGTTACAGCTTCAAAGGTTTTCTCTTTTGCCCATATCCTCCCTCCTTCCTCCAGTTTGTGGACTTTCTTGCCCTCTGGTGGTAGCAGAAAAATACTGTTTCTTAAAATGTGTTTTAAATATGAGAACAGTACTCTTTTCATAGCGATTTTACGTGTGTCTTTGAACCAGGCTTCCAAGATTGGAGGTCCTTCATCTCTCTTAACTCCAACAAAGGTTCCCCACCCCCTTGTGTAAAGAAATTTTGTTTCAGTTCTGATTGGTCGCCTTCTTGTCCAGCAGCATTAGAGCCCAGATACACCCAGTGGACATATGGTGCCTATTAGACATGGAGAGGACGTGATATCATCCATGACCGACTCGTACCCCAGAGGTGGATCAGTTGGCGCTCACATATTTCACATGTGTGCAGTTTTACAGCCTTCTCACAATTGTGCAAATGTTTGGAGACATATCCATTTTAAAGTTAAGTACCAGTAGTGGAAAAAGTGGCTTTATAGTCATAAACTAAATGTGGTAGAGGGACAAAAATGCATTGTGTAAATGTCAAATTATAATGGATATTTGCTGATCAGTAATAAATTTACAATTTAAACTTCCAGTTCATTGCTTTATCCAGTTATTTTGAGGAAGGTAACCTATAATTTACTTCTCATGGTGATAACATAACTTTTAGTGTACTTCTAAATCTGCTTCTTAGTCGCATCTTTTCGGGCTTGCATCATTTTTCACATTTTTGCTTTTACAGTGCTCTACGTTATTCTGAGAGACTTTTTGTTGGTAGAGTCTTACATATAGGAAGAAATAAGATGAAACTATTTAATATATCAAGGTGGGCATTTTCTTAAAACTCTAAAACGATAAAATAAAACTCATTCATAGAATAACAATATCATCGAGTTTTTGCTATGGGCAAATGTTATTAAGTTTGGTTAAGAATAATTATTGCACTTTTAATAAATTACCGGTACTTCTAATAGATGTTCTACATAGTTGCCAGAGGAACACAATAATGCCTTCATGAGCTCAGAGGTTCAACCTGATGAAAAAGGAGGGTGGATGCTCTCTACTAAAATATTCCTTGCCATCTTCCATGTTCTTTCAGCAAACAGTTGAGACAGAGTTGTTTTTGGCTTCACTAGTATTTACCTGCAGTATAGGAATATAGGAAATGGCGCCCCCTTCACTTCCAGAGTGCTATGGTCCCTTTTCCAAATAAGGTATGAGACTGACAGTGGTCCGTCCCCGCCCCTTTCTGTTTGCTACAGCGAGGTGTACTTGTCTGATCCTTCCAGCAGCAACAAAAAGGAGGGGAGAAAAAAAAAATCTGATCGAGCCTTTCCGGTCTGCCTGCCCCGGTCTCCTTTCAGCCCTGTGCCGCTGGAACTGAGGGAGGCGCAGAATCGAGTCCCGGCCGAGGAGGAGCCGGGGACTTTAAACCAGTCACGGTTACTCCAAGCTGCTGCTCCCGCCTTGGCGTGTTTGTAGACGCTTCATTACATAAGTCTGTGTTTCTGTCACCTCGTTCTGACTGAGTTCTCCTGAAAACAGCAGTGGGACATTTCTGTCCATCACCCCAGCGGCGGCGACAGCGGTACCAGGGAGTATTTACAGCCGGACTGTGCTGCTCCTTTCTCTGCTGTCGTGGACACGGGAGGACCAGAAGGAAAATGCGAACTGGGTGGAAACCTGAGCCCAGCGGTGATGAGAACTAACCCTGAGTGGATTTCACTGGTGTGCTGCCAGAAGCATCTGGAAAGGATAACACAGGGATCCACTCCCCCTCTGGAGGACCAGAGCATAATTCACATCTCAGACATTTTGGCGTGTCAGCTTTGCGGCTGCTGCTGAGGGATGTCTTTTAGCTTGTTTTTTCCCTAAGAAATTATCGTTGTAATCACGCTGGCTGTCCTAAGATTCCCAGATTCCCTCCTCGCACCAGTGGGTTTGGATATGCTAGATAGCGGTGCTCCTCTGTGCATTGGCTGAAGGACCTGGATCCTGCTCATAATTAAAGCCCCCTCAGCAGATCAGTGATCCTGATCCCAGCTATGCAGTGAGGATGTGCGCAGCCAGGTTCAGCGGCTGCCTCAATGGCTGCGCAGAGGAGGCCGCCTGCGGTGCCGTCTCTCCGGCCATGGCCTCCAGGATGCTGGACTGGACCGAGGTCGGGCCCCGCATCCTCGAAAGCCTGGAGATGGGCACAGTGATGACCATCTTCCACCAGAAAAAGTCCCAGAGGCCCGAGAGGAAGACATTCCAGATCAGGGAGGACACCAGGCAGATAGTGTGGGGCAAGAGTCCGGATAAAATGGAAGGAGAAGGTGAGTGTTAGCAGCTCAGAGGACCTTCTTCGCCCTTTACACTGTTATAATGTCTCTAAGGGCGACCATGCATGTCTTATCTAGGAAACAATTTGAATTATAGGCATTAAACTGTTTGTGCGGTGTGCACCGAGGACTGTCCGTGTGGAAGTGGAAGAAAATAGGTTCAGTCCAAATCCAGATGTTTATGAAACAGCAGAGTGACTACAATGAAGCAGTATATAACATAAAATACAGACAGAAAACAGTAAGAAAATTATTTGATCTAAGATGGTGCAAATGAATTGGCTGCAAAACCAAAATTAGCTCAACATGTGGCTTATAAACATATAGTTTATGAGCCACATTTTTTTGTAGTCACATTTGTTTTCATATTACATACACAAACTAACATATTTAATTTGGGTTGGTAACACATTATTATGGGAAGGAGGAAAAAAAACAGTGGCAATAGTTGGTAGCACTGATGTCATGCAGGAAGAAGGGCCTGGGTCTGAATCCCAGTCTGGAGTCTTACTGCAAGGAGTTTGTTTGCATGTTCTCCCTATGCATGCATGGATTCTCTCCAGGTACTTCAGCTTCCTCCCACAGTCTAAAAAACACAACTGTTACATTAATTAGATTTATAAATTGTATGCGTGTGTGTATGTGTGTGTGTGCATGGCTGGATAGACTGGCAAGCTGTCCAGTTTGTACCCCACCTCTTGCCCAATGACCGCTAGAGACAGCCACTATCCTCTCTCCCTGTAACCCTGAAAATACAAGGAAACGGTAAACCATTTTCAAAATTTTTTACTAAGAAAGATCTAAAATCTGGCAGGATAAGCAGTTAGCTCGTTTCAAATCTGATACATCTAAATAAAATCCTGTCCTAACTTACGTAGTCATCTATTAAAGCCCAATGAGAGCAATTCAATTTCAGTGTAACCACAGATGTTATGTGAAGGCCTCAAAGGGTTGCTGGAGAGCATTCAACAACAAGCAATTTCTTTGTTTTGGAGTATTTTGAATTAGAGCATAGTATTTTCTCATGCTGCAACTTTGCCCTTGCTCTATTTTTTTACTCTTACTAATTTTTTACATATATGTGACTCTCCATGTGGTAACATCTGGTTGTTGCTCACATTATTTGTGTGATGTGAAAAAAAATGTGTTTCTATTGCAGTTTTGTGAAATACAATCTTGCCCAAAACCTTGTTATCAAAAATTTAGTTTTTTTTAAATTGTTGTGTTCCAAGTGTTTTATTTTTTGTAATTCTAATTTGGCCCGTTATATGGTCAATGGAAACACAGATATGGGAGGAGCTGCATAGGTCAGCGGCTCAAGTTGGAGAATCTCTTGACATCAGACAGATGTTGGCTGATCACACAGCATGGGTTGTGAGTGTTCACGCTGACATCTGTTCACTTGTAACTCAGCGAGGATGCTTGTTAGTTTTAGGCTTTGAGTGATACAGGGTTGGGTTGGACAGTGGCGGTGCAACGAAATTAAACAACCAAAACGTATACACCCTAAATGTGCTTTAGTTTTCTCATTAGTGACTCCTCCTGCAGGCCTTCTGTCTTAGGAACGATACATCCTGTAAAATATTTTTGCTAAGTTCAGTTTCCTGGTCAGACAGCGGGGCCCAGTCAATGAAGAGGCTCAGGCTATGTAAACAAGATGATGCTACAGACTGAAATACAGCAGTGTATCAGTAGAGATGAGGCGTTCTGCTCCTGTGTCGGGGAGGTTGGATGCTTTCCATATCAGTTCTCAAGAGTTCATAACGTCCCAGCCACTGCATATCACAAAGCTCCTGTGCATTGTTTAGATTTTCCCCAGGTCACGTTTACTCAAATGTGTCAGAAATTATGCTGAGGGAGACAGAAACTCAACACCAGTAAGTGTTTTCTCCTGCTGCATTCTTTCTGGAAAGAGGTGACGGCTTGGTTTGTGTTTGTCTTAAATCAGGCATTGATGACCTGCCTCAGGATTTTATCAGCCAAACAGAGCAGATACAAGAGTTGTTTGCAGGTTGCTGCTGCGTCAGAAAGCTGCTCTGCTGCTTTTGAGTTGTTTGAGAGAGCTGCTGTTCTTAACCTTTATTTAAGCCTGCAGAAAAGCAAAAATTATTTCACAATTTTAGTTTTCTAAAGCTTTTCTAAACTGGCCCCTAAAAATACACACACAAAGACAAGAAAACTTAATACAATATTCAAAATTGTTTTTTCTTCCTCCAATTCATAGACTTTTTAACTGATGATGTAGAAAATAACTTAAAATAATAAATACTGATTTCCATTCAGTCTTTAGTATCTAAACTTTCCAAAGCCACACATTTGCAGAGTTGTCTCTTCTCCCTCCTCGTGTCAAAATGTGACATTCTGTCGTGGAAAGTCCGGTCGCGTTCCCACTCATCTGACACGCTGTCACGGCCTCTTCAGCTGACAGACAGAGTACAACCCTGTGAACCTCTGCTTCCTCCACTTCGACCTCTCAGTAACTCTCCAGGCACGCCGGCATGCTGTTGCCGCATGGATCCTCGACTGGCCTCAGGCTTCCTGGCTGGATGTGGGCCCAAACACCAGACTCTTGTCGCGCGGTCCGTCCGCCCTGTCTAGGGCGTGGAGGCTATTGTCTGCAACCCGGATTTTGTGGTCTGAAGACGGATTTGTTGCAGTTAAAGTTGGCGCACATAAAAGAAAAAGACATAAAGCATTCTCAACTGGCATGATAGAGTTTCTTTTTGTGTGCCATGTGTCTTTCTAACTTTATGGCAGAACTCTGTAAAGAAAATAATCCCTCGGCCTCAGAAGAACAGGCGCGATATTTTTCACATCTGACAGACGTAGGTAACTCAAGACAAGGAAGGAATAGTAAAAGTATGAACAGGCGCAACATGAATACACCAACATTTTGTCTGAATATAGAGTGGATATGAAAAGTGTCCACTCCCATTTTAAATTAGAAACTTTTCATGAAGCAAAAACAGAGAAAACAAATTCAAAACTTCTTCCAGATTTACTTTGAGCAGCCTTTGGCTCCTTTTGTTCGTTCACTCTTGTGTTCAGAATTACCAGCAGTTCTAGTGAATCTGATTTGAATCTGCATGTAGCATATTGACTGATCAGAGCTACTGCACACATCTCCTCATTATTTGAAAGATTAATATTTTTGTCTGCTTATATTATGAAGTTGTGGTTTTCCTAAGATTCCTGTCTCATTTCTGGTTTCTCTAATTTAGCATTGTCAGGATTCTGTCTTTGTTTTCAAACCCCACTATATTTCCCAATCAGGTTTATTCATCCACACGTTCTCATGCAGACTAATGAAAATGTTCCTTTTTCACACACACACGCACACATGTTTTTGTAACCCCAAATCGGCCCTTTACAAACAACCTCCCACCGGACGAAGCCTCCAGCAGATTCCAGAAACTCAGCGGGTCTCTCGTTCACTTTATCTCCTACATTGCTTCCTCCTGCTCTCATCTCTCCATTCTTTTCCTCCCAGCTATAATTTCCAAATTTCCGGCCCCCACACGTTTACCTAAACACCCTGCTTGTTTTCAGATATGCCCTTCTCACTCTGTTTTCTTTCACTTTTCTTTTGCGTTTTGAGGTCGTTATTCATGTCGGTTCTGTTTGACCTCCTAACTCCCCACCTCTGCCAGCTCTTTGTTTTTCTGTTTCCTGTGGTTTGCTTTAATATTTGTTTTATCCTAGCACACACAAGTCTCTGCAGATATATTTTTTTTCCAAACTTGGATTGACTCTCACCTCAGCTCCAACCAGGACCTACGAGTTTCAGTAGGATTTAGCTTCAGTAGAGTTGGGTACTACACCAGGAAAAATGCTAAAATAAGCTAAAAAAAAGAAAAAGCAAGAACACACACTCTGATTCTGTATTTTGTGTTTAGATGAGTGCCTTGCCAAGCAGTGGATGTATAAAATCCTGAGGCACAGGAAGTGTTGGGTTATCAGGGAGTGTCTCCCTTCCCGTCTCAGATTGAAGGACTGAAAACAAAAGGTCTGAATCTTCTGCAGGAAGGAGGGACATTGAACACAGCTGAGGCGCCTCTGGTACTAAGAGTGGTTTGACTCATGAAATGAGTATTTTTGTACACAGTTAATGTAAGCTCTTTGTTCATATGAAATTTAAAGTTAAAACGGTTAAACACACTACAGAATAACCCCTTAAAAACAGAAATTAAACTAACATCAGAGAAATTTAGTTAAATTAAGTACTTTATTTTGCACATTGGAAAACAACCTTGAAATCCAGTTTTTGACTTGCTCAATTTATTTTGTGGTAGTCCAAGATTGTGTCCTCATGCTCATGGGAATATTTCTTTTATTCTAAATCAGTTTGAAGACAGATGTATTAATAGTAGCAGAGCTTTATATGCCTTGTAAAAGTGCAACACACAACTCCTTTGATGAGTAGTTTATGTTATATTCTGTAAAAAATATGCTGGCGTGTTATTGTGTTATACTTGTTTGTGGAAGTTAAATTTCCTGAGCTGTACATCTGACAAAGGAACTGGAACACTCCTGAAATGGGATTTTTGACATGAAAAGTTGGAGTGTTTTTTAGCAACCTTCTGTACAAAATCCAATATGGCTGCTGCATATTTAACTATACTTCATGGCTCCAGTAACACAATGCCTTCCACTTCTGGTGATTTATATATCATCAAATTAGTCCCACAGGGTAAAATATATTATTAGTTTGTGAATAAGCTCAATAGATTAAAGAATTGCTGATAATGTCTTTATATGACAATTTGAATAAAATCAGTGCCATCTCCCTCAAACAGAGAACTTCAAGTAGCTTGGTATCTTGTGGAATAGAGTGGGATGGATAGACAGACAGGGGCCTCGGCTGCAGTAATTAGGACCTTGCTCCAGTCTGTTATGGTAAAAGAGCAAAGCCAATAAGCAAAGCACTTGATTTACCAGCCTGTTCCGCCCCAAGCCATATGGACTATGACCCAAAGAAGTTTTTGTCCACATAATAATAGAACTGACATTCTGCTACTGAAGCAAAAGCTTAATTTCTTTTAAGGCTTTGTGAAGATAGCTGTGGTTAATCAAAAATATAAGCATAAAAGATGTAAGGACTGTCTTTCAAATGTAAGTCCATCATTGTGATCACTGGAGACTTTTTGAAGGGTTCATTTCCACCAGAATTTCTGTAATTTTTTAGTTTGATCAAATTTCCTGGACTTCATCTAAACTCGGGGTGCCATCTGGCAGGGAACGACGTGGCCAACTGTACCACAGACTACTTTATTTCACTGGAAATACTCTGCAATTATGAGCAGCTGGCAATTTCAGGTCAACAGAACATGCAGCTGTTTTCGTAAGCTATATTTCACTCTAGCACTGAGAGCTAACTGAGAAGGGAGAAACAGCTGCCTATGAAAGAGCGATGATAATGAAACATACTAGTGTAGAACATCAGATCTGAGTCATCCGTATGTTTCTCATGTTCTGACCCTTCATGCTCATTAAAGTTGATGTCAGCCTGAAAGCTGAAGCAGTACTGCGTCCTTATCACAGTCGTGTTTACAGCAAAGGCCAGGATTAAAGGTTGTGGTGTGTTTCTGTGAAGTGGAGGGGTTGTGAGCTGAGAGCCGGTTTTCCTCAATGTCCAACGCCCAAACTCAGTGGCAGGAAATGATAAAAGGAAGGCAAAAAAGAAAACGCATGTCTTGGTTGGTGCTTTGCTGCTTTGAAGTGACTCTGCTTTCACTTAAACACCTTTGTGATCTGAGGGCTCTAATTGACACGTCAGATTTGTTTTAAAAAGTAAGACCTTTCTTTTTAGACAACATTAACAATTTAATTATTGTGTATATTTAATAAATGTGCCTCCATTTGCATACATAACTTATATGTTGATTTGCATGCAAATCAACTTGCAAGTTTGTAGAGGTTACCAGACTTCTCTTTGGGAACCTAAGATTTTAGTATATACAGTGCAGCATATGCAAGATACTCATTGTTAATATCTTTCTGCCAAGCACAAAGTTAGCAATTTTTCAACAATAACAAGCTACTTTATTAAGTTGGAGAAAATATTAGAGTTGTCCATGAGCTTATCTTGCATGTGGTCAGGGACCTACAAGTGAAGCACACCTGTATGCAGATAACTCCATGCTTTACATTACCAGACTTTACAGTTGACTCTACTCTGAGGAAGACAGTTGGTAGCTCAGTTGCAATGTATGAATTTAGGTTAGTTTTAATCTGGTAGGAAACTAAATTAATTTATGTTTTTTTAGAACTAAATCTTGAATATAAGGTAATATTGGTATTTCTTCCTGTATTTTCTTTAATAGTGAGAGATTTTCATAGCACAACACTGTATGCTTTCTAGTACAGTACCAAATTTGTCAAAAGGTTAAATAAATTGATGATGCTACAGAAGTATGCATCTTTTGACTCAGGCTCTCTAACATGAACATTGTACACTGACCTGCAAGAATCTTCCCTTTTTCATGATAACCATCCATGGTTTCTGCACTGTGATTCTTCTCTGTGTAGTTGTAGCAATAATAGTCTGCTCAACTGCCTTACCTGTTTTATGCCCATATATGGAGCAATACAATCTGTCGTTAGTGCCATCACAAGAGAGATGACTAGTTATTAAACTACACAGGAAGTGAGGACAGACAGCTGAAACCTTTGTGTAGTTTGAATTAATTTGAAAACCTTTTCAAAGAGAAATACGAGCCAGAATTATTTGGCAAACATCAACCATTGTTTTTACAGTGCATGGTGATGTTTATCTTTAACAAAGTGGTAGATGTGTTTTTTTACCTTTAAGAATATGAAATTATATTTCTGCTTTTGAACACTTGAATGGAGATCAAATAATTATTTCTTAAAACGACCAACTAAAATCCAGCCACCATGTGAGAAAGTCGATGCTCTCAATTAATCCCATGCCAAACATTCTCCCTGCCATCTGCACATGGATACCATTCAGATCAGAACCAGATCTACTCTTGTCTCTTTGATTCAGGATTATTTACAACCTCCTGAAGGCAACCCACATTGATTTGAACATGATTTGTTTCTTCTGTTGCTTCTCTGCTATTTGCTGGATAAACTACTCATGTCATAAAGACGTATTTTTCAGTGGCCAAAATGTATAAAGTTGCTGATTTCATGCACAAAAAGTTCCATTTGTGGAAAAGCCGTTCAGCCGTGTGTGAATGTGCTGAGTGTCTATGAGAGTGTGTTTATGTGTGTTTGCACTGGACATTTGCTATGTCAATAAGCTGGAGGTTTTCTTTGTGGGTGTGTCAACTGCTGCAAGTGTGAAAATAGAGTCCAGAGTTTACATCACATTCTGCGGTTGCTCCCTGAACCTTAACCCTTCAGAGTCAGCTTCACTCACTGTTAACACGCTGTCTGACTTTGACTCTTTGACAACTGACACAATTATACGGTTATTTCTATGACTTAAATTACAACACATTACATATTTTGGCAAGAAAAAAAAGAAGATAGACTACTATGTTATGAAAGTTGGTTTAGACATCGACATTTACGGTATATCTGGCTAAGAGCAAACCCACACTGCTGACACAGGATTTACCCAAGGTCGTTGCTTGGCCTACACGGATACCACAATTTGGTACAATCTGTCTGTGTGCAACTTCAAGATGGAAATCATTAATGCATTCAAATGTTTCAATCTGTTTATTTGGGGATTTAAATGGCTTGTCTTGATCAAATTTGACACCAAAGATGAGATCAAGGACTCTATCCAGAGTTATTGACTGACTATAAGCAGTTTGTTTCTCAGACACTCTGGTGCAAACATTACAATCTCAGTTTAAAAGCTGAAGACTAAGTGAATCAGACTTTTATGTCTTTAATGCATAAATACATAGAAGCCTTTCTTTGTTATTAAGCAATTCAGTTCAGTAGTCTAAACAAATAAATTGTATTTATCAGGCTTAAGGGAATATCATCAGCATCCTACCGTGATTATTTTGATGATATCCATGTATCCAGCTTTTGCCTGTACTTGTGTATTCATGCATGAAAGCAGAGTTTATGCTTGACTATCTTCATCAGTCATTGACATGGTTGAGTATGATCAGCAGAATAGAAATGTTGAAAACATGCATATGGTAAATAAAATTGGTCAAAAAACCAAACTATGTGATACTTCATAGGTTTGGTTCATGAAGATGCATCAACATGAACAAATCAGAATGTTTTCCAAACTTAAAATTGGCTTCATCTTTTTGTTTTAGGAATATTTTCTTATTAAAATGTCCTTAAGGTCCCTAAATTAACATGTTGTAGTTTTCTTTTAAATTTAAACAAGCAATATAGAGAATTGTTTTATTTTGCAGCAACTTACATTATCATTTTGAAAACAACTAACAACCCAACCAAAAAACTAAAAAACAAATTGCCTTTTTTTCCCTTTCCCTCCCACTGATACAGCTTTTACCGGTCAACTTGACCAGAATAATTTATCTTTTTAAAATAACTTTAAAGTACAATAAAAACTTCAGGTCTTTTTGTGAGTCTGACAAGTGTTCTTGCAGTTAAAGATGTCCACAGATATTTTACTCTTCCTGCAGCCCATGGTTGAGATGTTTGTGTATCCGTTTCTGGTCTCCTGCTCTCAAAGTGACCATTTGTGCAGCTTTCCAGCAACAGGTTTCTGTGTGTTTGGCACGGAAATGAACAACGTGCCAAAGAGTGATTAATGGTTGAACATATTTGTGTTCATGCAACTCTATCCTTCCTCTCTCCTCCTCCTCTTCTTCCTCCCCCAGTTGACATACGGGAGATCCGGGAGCTGCGGTTGGGAAAAGGCTCGCGTGACTTTGAGCGGTACCCGGAGGAGGCTCGTAAACTGGACTCGGCCCACTGCTTCATCGTGTTGTATGGCCTCGAGTTTCGCCTGCGGACGCTCAGCTTGGCAGGTCTGCATAAATTTGGATAGATTAAAGGTCCCAAAACTTCCTGCTTTTATTTTGTAGATTTATTTCTTGACCTAAGAAATCTTTAAAAATCAGGTATGCATCAGAGTCTGTATATTTTGTTTGGTCTAAAGCCAACAGTATGTTTTCAGTTTCCCCACTTTAAGGCTTTGGCTGAATAAACCCTCTCCCTGCTTGTATCCTGAAATCTAATAAGAATTTATCACTAATGACTTTACTGGTTTTAGACAAAGATAGCATAGGTTTGACACTTAACAGTTGTTCACATGGGTTTATGTTGCAGGTCTGATTTCTTGATTTCATCTTTTAAAAAAAATCACACACTAATCAAGTGATTATCAAAATTAACAGCAATATTATATGAAATGTGTTTTTGTGTGTGTATGTGTGTCTATGTTTGTGTTTGTTTACCAAAGGTTGAGTATTTCCTCTGATGTTGAACTTTGACTCATCAAAAATGACAACAGTTTTTCCTTTCTACAAAGTGTAGAAAAATAAAGGTTTTGGGTTTATTTTATTCACACTTATCTTAGAAACTATTTTTGCACAGCTAAGTAATGAGAATTGAGATTTATTGAAGATGACCTGTGAGGTGCCACATGGCTTCGTATTTGGGCCAAAATAGTTTATTTTGTGTATCAGGGATTTCTGTAACATATAAAGGAAGTTATAATTTGCTTAGCTTATTAATGATACTAATATTTTGTTCCAAAAAATTTAGTGATGGATATTACTGATTAGTTCTATCTTTTCTTCTGTGTGACGGCAGCCTACAGTGAAGAGGAAGTCAACATGTGGATTGCGGGTCTGAACTGGCTGATGGTCGATACCCAGAGAGCACCGGCACCACAGCAAATAGAAAGGTCTGTAAACCATTCAATTTTCAAAAATATGCCATAACAGTTTCTCTGAAAACTACTTGATGAAGCTTTGCGCTGTTGTCATTTTGGCTTTGAATATATTTTTAACTTTAAGACCAGTGGTTATCTATAATAGAAACATTAGTATTGGACTCTCCATGCCTGAAGAATAATAGAATACATCCCCACTTAAAGACCGAATTTTCCATTAAACCTAGATTAATTAAGATTAATTAAATTTAAGGCACATCTTTTGCAGAGGCACCAATAAATGCGGAGGGTGCTGGCATTAATGAGCTAAATAAACCTTTCAGTCTGGAGCTGACAGACTGGTAGGTTTTACAGTGTCATAAAATTACATGCACTTATCAGTGCTCCCTATTCTGGATGCCATTTAGTGACGTCTGGCTCCGGCACAGAAGAGGCAGCCTGGACTTGGACTCGGAGAAGACAAATATTTAGTTAGCTATAAAAATATTTATTGCCGGTGAATGTTCAGAGGCTGTTTTTGGCATCAGGGGTGAAAGCAGGAAAACACCACGAGGCTCTGAAGCAGACAAACAGCTTAGTGGGATCATTGGGAGGAAATGAAAAGGCTAATTTTGTCTGTTTTTCTGAAGTTGTTTTTAGGAAGGGCCCATCAGCTGATTTGAATGATGTTTAACAGATTTCATTCGGATCATCTTTAAGTTGAGTTGTTTCAAGTACAAAAAAATATGTATATATTTTTTGTACCAATGTTTTAATTACTGTTGTGTCTGGAGTCAAGTTTTCTGGTTCTTGTTAAGTTAGCATTTTTAAGCCTTTTTCTTGATTTTTTATTTAATAGAATTTTATTCAATGGAAAATAAGGTGTGAATGAGTCATCTCCATTAAAGCATTTCTTCCAGTTCAATGTTACTTATGTACTTACTTGAAATATGTATTTGCATTTACATAACCTATAGCTACAATATTGATTTATTTTTTTTAAATCTGTTAGAGTAAGTGCAGGATGAGCTACACTTGAGAAAAACAGAGAAAGACCTGTGACAGAGCAGATGAACCTGAATTCCAATAAATCTTAAACGCTTCATGTGCTTGTAACTCTGACAGACATCTTGTTACCTCATGAACACACATTTTAGACATAATGCCCGAATTTTAAGGCTCAGGGTAAATACTTTGTCATACTTGGTGTACTATGGTGTCCACCCATTTGGCTTCTTATCAAATGCCTTGCTGACCTCTGTACTACCTGCATTTTTTTTTTTTTACTTCATTACTTCATTTAGAGTCTCCTGTTCTGCCACATTTCAAAGGTGCTACCCTGAGACAGCTGGATTACAGTAAACTCCTTGACATACTTGAGGAACCAGTTTGAGATGATTTGCAGTATATTTTTGTGCTCTATCTTGGAAGTAAGATGCTCAGGGTGTGCCAGGAAAACATGTCCCACACCATTACACCAGCACCGGCTTCAGCAGTACAGGCCCCATGCATGTTGAGCCTTGCTAGTAAAAACACAAAAGGGCAGCTGATGAGCCAGGAGAGATAAAGACATTTAAAGTGTTTTTCAAGCTGCTGAATGATGAAAGACATGACATCTGTCTGCCAGTAATCTGGGCCCATGGTCGATTCATTAATGTGTAATCAGTTTTACAACTGATTTATTGCGATTCTAAGTATAATTAATTGTGCTTAAAACATCCAAAAGCAAAACTTTAACCAGACAAACTCATAAATAATACATGTAGTTAATTAACACTCAACAAATGTTACTGTGAGTTGTGAGTTGTACTGTGAAGGTGACACTTAGTTAGTTTTATTTTAGCATTAATCAAATTCTTTCTCTTCTGCCATTGAGTCAGACAAAATAATTTTTAATTGAAAACAAAAAGTGCATTAAAAACTAGCTGTAAGTCTGATTGTTTTTCTTTTTCAGTACTGCTTATTTTCCTGTAAACATATGAGCTCAGACCAGTTTTCAGTCAGAATCCTTTTCCTCTGTCTCTGCAGGTGGTTGAGGAAACAGTTTGAAGTCATGGACAGGAACCACGAAGGCTGGTGAGTGACTCACTGCAAACATGTCAACACCCAATCACAGTTTTAACAGCAGAAGCCAGTGAGGAATGCTGCAGCTTTGCAACAGTTGGCAAGTGAAGGTAACTTGCCAACTGTTACCTTTGGCAAGAGATCATCAGGTCTCTGATGACACCTGATGACCTAGGCGTCATCAGAGAACTTGTTAAGACTTCATGATTCTATTTTGGTGTTGGCTTCTCCAGGACAAACAACCTGTCACTGCTTGATAAGAAGCAGGAAGTGATGAAAGAATAGGGAGAGGGCAACTTCCTGTCCTCTGTGAAAATAGAAACAGTAGCCAGTTGGAGCCCTGGGAGGCGACCGGACTCAAAGAGAGCAGAGATCCAGGTTGAAGACCTTGAAAAACCCTCTCTGGTTCAGAGGACTGAACTGAATTTTTTCTCTCCACCTGCTTTTTGAACTTCCTTCCTCTTTCTGGTTCTGGCTGTATCATGTGATTACTTAATTACTAAATGATTATCCATGTGCTGTTCTTTCATAAAACAAACTGTGTGACTAACTGAAGCATATGCACCTACTGGCATCCTCCATTTCTCGTATTTGTTCTGTCCAGATATTTTGTAGTGTGGGTACTGCTGTTTTTAGGTTCAGCCCTATTGAAGCATTCCCAAATCTGTTGAATTGGCCAATACAAGAAACTGGATCATTGCTAGGACAATGACCCCAAACCAGAAGTGAATCAACTTGACCATGTTTAGACATGATCAACACCTCAACCTGATTGATATGCATAAAGAAGCTGAACAGCACAAAATCTCTGTGACTCTCAATGACCTGAAGCACCATTAAAAATAAGATTTGATCAGAATACAGTGTCAGAGGCAAAAGAGGCCACACCTATAGCAACTGCTTAGGATATTTACTGTAAAAGGTTCTACAACAAAAGTCTGTTGTCTTTTAAATTGTTCTTGCTGACTCATTAATGACAGTGTGATAGTATGACTGATACTTATCTTTCCTCTACAGCATCGCATTGAAAGATGTCAAAGCTCTTCTGCCTCAGATCAACTACAGAGTCCCCAACATGCGCTTTCTCAAAGACAAACTGCAGGCCAGATGCTTTATGATTTCGTGTTTTTGATCTCTTTGAAATTGAGCCTAGCACCAGTTTGTGTCATAACTCCTGTTTTCTGTGTTTCTCCAGGAGGTGGAGGCAAAGAATGAACTGTTGTTCCCCAACTTTGCACAGCTCTACAGGACACTTATGTTTGATGCTCAGAGGAGTGTAAGTCTCGGACTAATTCAGATACAATTTTCCTTTAATAGTCACATTTCATAAAAAAGCCTGGCAAGCAGTTTTAGAAAAAAGTTGCATGAAAAGCATGAAAGGCCACTGATTTTCAACGACTTAATTATGATGTAAAGTGAAACAAATAGGTTAAAAGGTTTTGAATCCCTCTTTAGTGAGTTTTACACTGATACTTTGACAATTCCCACCTTTGCACTCTGCTGTTTATGCCTCACCTGACCCCCTCCCACCTGCTTTTCACCTGGGTCCTCCCCTCTACCTCCTCAGATTATTGAGCAGCTGGATCTCTCCTTTCCCCTGCGGTGAGTTCCTCCACCTTCACCTCCGTTTTCTCCTCCTTCACACCCCAATGTTACCAGTGTATTTGTCCAATCAGTCTTTATTACAGCAGTCTTGTATTTCAGAAAATGTTTCCATGTGTTTGTGCTGTCTTAATGGCACTAAAATGTTTCATTTTCTGCTTGGTGCACAAGAAACTTTTCCCTAATGTTAAGAGGCATTACCCTAAAAGTGGTGTAATTACATTTGGCCCAACCAAAGGAAAAAGTCTGCTAATGTATCACATTTCTTTTCTCTGAAAGCTGACCTTTACTCTTGTTCAGCTTTCACACATCTGTGGTCTAACATCTTAAGTTTGGTGTATTCATAGAAATGTGGATCGGCCAGAGCTTTGTCAGATCTCACTCTACGACTTCCAGAAGTTTTTACAGATGGACCAGAGGGTAAAGAGTGCTCATCTGCACCACACATACACAGACAAAAATTCCTGAAGCCTGCTTTGCATCAGCTTTCTTTTTTGTGTTTATTTCAGGAGTCCTGGGCATCAGATTTGAGTCGAGTCAGGGAGTTTCTCATGACCTACATGAGAGAAGGACCTCAGCCTGAACCAATGCTGCAGCTGGATGAGGTGACAAAACCTCTGAGACACAAGAAAGAAATATTAGAAGGACTGTGCCATCTTACTGTACATTTATTTCTGTTTTTTAGTTCCTTACTTTCCTGTTCTCAAAAGAAAACACTGTGGCAGACCCTCGACTTTCACCAGTTGTCCCTGAAGATATGAAAAGGCCGCTGTCACAGTACTGGATCTCCTCTTCACACAACACGTAAGATAACCAAGTCCATAACTCAAAAGAAAATGAAGAATAAAAGAAAATGGATAAGGTTACATATTTTCATGGCTAATTTCTATGTAATAGAGATACCCATTTTGATTTTCTGAGTAGATTTATCTCTGTTTATTCAAAAGCTGAAAGACTGAACTTCCAAAAAGAAAATAAAAAAGAAAATTTTTCTATGTTAAGACTATGGGAAAGTTTTCATTGACTTCAACAGTTGTATTTTCATTGTGAAGAGTTACTTTCAGATTTATTATTTATTTATTTATTTATCTATTTATTTATTATCTTTTAATGTGGCCCCTATTCTCAAAGTTTTCAACAGGGATTTTAGCTGTGATTGTTGAACCAAAAAGATGTTTAAAATTTGCAACATTCAGCTTGCTTTGTATTCTTTGGCAACATGTAGTTTAAAATAATTTACAATAATAGAAAAAAACCCATTCTTATCAATTGTATTTTTAAAATTAAATTATTTTCAAGGAAAATAATGTGCATTAATCTAAAACTACCAATTACCACTGTTTCAGAAGAAGCTGCTTTACTTCGAGACTTTTAGACAATAATTTCTTGGATTTTTTTACTGGTATTTTTTGTTCATTTTTATTCCTGTACACATTGTATGAGCATGTGTTACCTGGTCTTTCAGGTACCTGACAGGTGATCAGTTTTCGAGTGAGTCGTCTCTAGAAGCCTACGCTCGTTGTCTTAGGATGGGCTGCCGCTGCGTTGAACGTACGGAAGGCATTTTTAAGCTTCTAGTAATTGTTGGGGTTGGAAGATTGATTCTGTCTTTAAGAGCCGATGTTGATTCTCTGCTTTGTGCTCTCAGTGGACTGCTGGGATGGACCAGATGATCTGCCAATCATCTACCATGGCCACACTTTAACCTCCAAGATCAAATTCCTGGATGTGCTGCACACCATCAAAGAACACGCCTTTGTCACATCCGAGTGAGTTCAGCCAACCTTCTTCAGCTGTTATGTTTTTGCTATAACCACCTTCAAAATTCGAGTGAAACAACATTTTTATACCCAGACCCTCTCCAACAGCTCAGCTCACCTTCCCGTTGTTATACCTGTGCAGGTATCCTGTGATCTTATCCATTGAGGACCACTGCAGTGTAGTCCAGCAGAGGAACATGGCAACGCACTTCAAGAAGGTGTTTGGAGAGCTGCTGCTCACAAAGCCAGTTGACAATAACGCGGACGAGCTTCCTTCACCCTACCAGCTCCGCAGGAAGATCCTCATCAAGGTGACTTCTTGATGCCCATTTGAGACCAAAACATCTTTGAATGCTGAAAATCTGACGAGTCAAATGGAGCCCTCCATATTCATGAGACGGTTTGGAAATCTGTAATGAGCCTGTTAATTTTACATTAATTCTTCATTATGAAGAATCTTATTCCTTGAAATCTCTAAACAGATAAGAGAAAAATTGCTAACTGAATCTCTTCTTTAATTATTTCACTGCAGCACAAAAAGCTGGTGGAAGGGACCCTGTATGAAGAGGTGACTTCAGCTAGCTACTCTGAAAACGACATCAGCAACTCACTGAAGAATGGCATCCTTTACCTCGAGGACCCCATCGACCATGTGAGTATTTATGTTTTTATTCAAGAAACACTAAAGTTACCACAATGATTGAAGCATCACAAAATAAATAATGAATGTCAGAAAATGTACTGAAAACTGAATAACTTTTGAAATACAAAAATATAAAAACTAAATCCATTTTAATGAAAAAAAAAATCAAATGACAAAACATAAGCATTTTAAATTTAATTTCATTCATTTTAATGTTTTCCCATCTATTGCTATTCTTGTTTTATTGATGAAATTTCTCGCCTTACATAGGATAAGAAACCATTTACAGGTGGACGTACGGACAGCAGTTGTAGCAAAGACATTAAACCTCAAATTCAACTGACTTTTACCACAAAAGAGGCAGAAGCTCGCTGTAGCTTACGCCTGATTGGCTCAGAGCACAAAGAACATTATTATGAAATACAAGATAAAATGGAAAATAAAAAGGCATGACACAAAAATACAGTTAGAATGAATATGACATATTTCAAGGGAAATTTCTTAAAAAAATACAAATACAAAAGATATTTTACAATTTTTCAATATTAATAGTATTTTCCTTTTGACACTGCAGTCATTCCTAAAGAACTCTGTATACCTGAAATTATCTTTGCTGAAATATTTTTGTGTACTTTCCAGACCTGGACACCACATTATTTTGTCTTGACCAGCAATAAGATTTACTACTCAGAGGAGACATCTCGCTACCAAACAGCTGATGAAGAAGAAGAAGATATGTTAAAGGAGGTAAGGAGATAATCTGGTCTTACTAACAGAGTAAAAAGTCTATTTTGTTTGATATCTTTAATGTTAAACCTTCAAGCTTTTTCCCCCTCCTGGGCTTTGTCAGGAGTGTAACAACAACGAGCAGCACTGTGCAGAGCGCTGGTTTCATGGGAAGCTGGGAGGAGGTCGCGACGGTCGGCAGGTGGCAGAGAAGCTGCTCCAGGAGTACTGTGAAGGCGGGGGTAAAGACGGGACCTTCCTGGTGCGAGAGAGCGAGACGTTTGTCGGAGACTACACCCTGTCCTTCTGGTTAGAGTCATTTCTCTTTTAACTTCGTACAATGGCAACTGAAGCGGTGCATATTAGGTTACAATTACAGCTCTCAAATTCTCATCCAACAAATCACAGTAGGAAATTTACTTTTCCTCATCCTCCAGGCGTTCTGGTCGGGTGCAGCACTGCAGGATCCACTCACGTCAGGAGTCTGGGTCCACCCGATTCTACCTGACAGACAACCTTGTGTTTGACAGCCTCTACCATCTCATCTGCCACTACAGAGAGGTGCCTCTGCGCTGCAATGAGTTTGAAATGAGGCTGGAAAATCCCGTGCCGCAACCCAATGCACACGAGAGCAGAGAGTGAGTGGCTCAGACTAGGAAAACGTCACCTGTGGAGAAAATATGTGTATTTTTCCTACTTATTACATCCTTAAAATACATATATTATCTTCTTTGTATTGTATAATGTAGGAGGAGATTTGTCTATAGAAAAAATACATAAAATATATTTTCTTTTTTTAGTCCCACCCTCTCCCTTCCCAAATTTGTTCACTAAAATTAGTCATTATTTCAAGACTATTAATATGTAGTTACTAACTTCTTCATGAAGCAATAGTTTAAAAATGCAATGCATAACATCTGCCATCAGGGGAGGACATTAGAGTTTAAGGTGGAATCAAACATTTAAATTCAGTCACATTTGACATTCTTCCTATTTTTAAAAAAAAGTAAACAATACTTTACTTTGTCCTTGTTAGACTAAAAATAATAATTCTAAAAACATAAGGCACGTTGCTGAATTGTACTATGCAAGTAAAATTGATTGATTAATAGGACATCCTCAATATCTTAACCAGTTCAAACCATTCCCTTTTTAAAAGAAGCCAAACAGTAGAAAGGTGGAAATGCAGAATAGCTTGAAAATAATAGCTTAAAATTTTTGAAAACAAAATTGATGGGAACATCTCTTGTTGTCCAGATGGTACCACTCCAACCTGTCCCGTGTTCAAGCTGAACACATGCTGATGCGCGTTCCCCGAGACGGAGCTTTCTTGGTGCGAAAACGCAGTGAGCACAACTCCTATGCCATCTCCTTTAGGTAACTGACCAACGTAACCCTAAATTTGAACTCAATAGTCTTATGGACAGTACTGCTCATGAAATTCTGTTGAGTTATTCTGTGTGGGTTTTTTTATTTTTTATAAGTAACTCTCTATTGGCTTGCAGGGCAGAGGGTAAAATCAAACACTGTCGCATCCAGCAGGATGGTCGTCTATTCATGTTGGGGGGTTCGGCAGAGTTTGAAAGTTTGGTGGATCTAGTCTGTTATTATGAGAAACATCCTCTGTACCGTAAGATGAAGCTCCGCTACCCAATAAATGAAGACACTTTGGACCGAATGGGCACCGTGGTAAGAAATTCCTCAAAATAAAAAAAAATAAAACATTAATTTGTCATCAATATTTTATTTATCTATAATTTTTTTACAATTTGAGACCTAGTTTATATGATATATTCATTGTTAAAAATGTTTGAATCAACACTTTTAGTCAAATACAACATTTTGTTGTATCATTTAGAGCCTTCGAGATTAGAAATGCTGTCTAGCTATTGGATTAGTTCAGTCCTATTATGTTTAGCGTTGTTTTTTTACAAAGACATCTCAGCTTGGCACGAATCTACAAGCAAAATCTGTTTTTGTTTTCTTGGAACAAATCACGTTTCCAAATGAAAGTGGAGTAAAACTCTCATAAATGTCAATCTGCTTATTTAAAGAGGAGAAACCATATAAACACCAAACCAGAATCCTGGTAGGCCAGAGCCCCACATGGTTAGAGGATGTGTTATAATCTGTTTAATTTGTCTTCTCAGGAGCTTGACTATGGAGCGCTGTATGAGGCCAGAACTCCTCATTTTTATGTAGAGGCCAACAAGATGCCCACAGCACGGGTGAGCTGGATCATTAATCCTCTACACTGACCCTGTAGAGCCTATGGTACTGCATGTTTTAGGTGCTGCAGCAGGTAAACATACAAAACCGTGACCCTGGAGAACCAGGATTGGTAGTTTTAATAATTTGCATCTTTAGTAAAAGAATTAGTTGCAAACACTAAAAGTATGACACAGTTTCTATTACCAGG
Source organism: Gambusia affinis (assembly GCF_019740435.1). Classification (NCBI taxonomy): domain Eukaryota; kingdom Metazoa; phylum Chordata; class Actinopteri; order Cyprinodontiformes; family Poeciliidae; genus Gambusia; species Gambusia affinis. The sequence continues at coordinate 20,173,623 of NC_057877.1, read as the reverse complement.
AAAAGATAATCCTACACACTATAACACGCATCTCTGAAGCAACGCAGTACCTTCATCTGAACATCTGTAAAAGTCCCTAAAGACATTTAAAGAGAAAAGAAATGCCGTTTTTTTTTTTTTTTTGTAGAGACATATTCTGCTCATAGTCTAACTGCAGACATTTCTCTTTATCATACATTTCAGTGTACAGTCAAAGCTCTGTATGACTACCGAGCGCAGAGAGAAGATGAGCTTTGTTTCCCCAAACAAGCACTTATCCTGAATGTGGACAAGCAGGAGGGCGGCTGGTGAGTTTATATAAATATACATTTATATTTATTTATATTGTTTTTATGTAAAAGTCAGTCAGCGACATGCTGTGTGCTGCATTCAGGTGGAGAGGCGACTACGGAGGAAAGAAGCAGCTGTGGTTTCCTGCAAACTACGTGGAGGAGGTGTCCAGCTCTCCTACCAGAGAAATTGATGAAGCAGTGAGTCAAGATTTGAACCTGACATTTGAAGATCTTCATGCTATCATTTAACTGTTGGAAATACAACAGTTTTTTTCTCCTATTTTTTTGTTGCTTCAGTCTACAGAGAACAGTCCTCTGGGTAATCTCCTGAAAGGGTTCATCGATGTACCCACCTGCCATGTTGGTGAGTAAATCTTGGTTAGCATTATGTATTTCTTTTAGTTAAGATTTAAAGCTTATCTTAAACTTTATTAAAGAGGCTCCAAACATTACTTTTTTGCAAATATCCCACACCTTGAATTCACTGTTACAGTAGCACCGTGCAGATGATTTTCTTATGTTAGTGTTTTGGCTCCCAGATTCTCTCCAAAAACAATTTCTTAACATGAAACCCACCGAATGCTCTTCCGTCCTCCTCCTGTTTCTTTCCTTCCCTCCAGCCGTGCATAAAGACGGGAAGAACTCCCGGCCCTATGTGTTTACCATCCACTCTCAGCACCTGAGCTCTCACCCGGTCCAGAGTCTGGACGTGGCAGCGGAGAGTCTGGAAGATCTCACCTGCTGGGTCAGCAAAATCAGAGAAGCTGCACAGAATGCTGATGCACGGGTCAGTGCAACGCTGCGGAGCAACACAGAAAACACCTACAAACACCATCCATACTGATGTTTCTGTGCAACTATCTGCTTTGCTAAACTGTTAATGCCCCATGAAGTCTTGTCACATTACAACTACATACCTCTGTGTATTTAATTGATCAAGTCATTTAGGGACCTGACTAATGGAAAGAAAACAATACATGGTTCAAAATCTACATTGTAGAAGTCATGAGAAGATGTTAAATTAGGTTGATCTTTACGGCAACAGATGCAGGAGGAGAAACAAATGGAGAGGAGGAAGAAGATTGCTGTTGAACTGTCTGATCTTGTGGTTTACTGCCGGCCGGTACCGTTCAACGAAGACAGTGAGCTTCAAAATTAACATCCTCACTTTAAAAAAAAATTGTGTTAAATGTTCCATGTTTAAGTTTCTCTGTGATCTTTGCGTTTGCAGAAATCGGGACTGAGCGTGCCTGTTACAGGGACATGTCTTCCTTCCCGGAGACAAAAGCGGAGAAGTTTGCGACTCGCGCCAGAGGAAAGCGCTTCCTGCAGTACAACCTCCGGCAGCTGTCCAGAGTTTATCCCAGAGGCCAGAGACTGGACTCCTCCAACTACGACCCGTTGCCCATGTGGCTCTGCGGCTCCCAGCTGGTTGCTCTCAATTTTCAAACTCCAGGTTGGCGTCTTTTTTATGTTTCAGGAGCAAATCTCACATCACACAATCACAAAACCAGAGAGTTCTTTAAAATGCTTGTTTGCAGATAAACCCATGCAGCTGAACCAGGCCTTGTTCCTGCTTGGAGGCAGCAGTGGTTTTGTCCCCCAACCTGACATCATGAGAGACGATACCTTTGATCCTTTTGACAAGGACACGCTGCATGTTGAGCCGATCACCCTCCAGCTACAGGTCAGCCTGACTTGTAGTTGGAGCCATTCAAGAAGATGTTTGATGAGAAGCAGGAAAACCCCCCAGAAAATATCTAATATTTCAACTTTTGTTTCAATCAGGTTCTGGGAGCACGGCATCTGCCGAAAAATGGCCGCAGCATCGTTTGTCCCTTCGTGGAGGTGGAGATCTGTGGAGCCGACTACGACGGCTTTAAATGCAAGACTGACGTCGTAGGTGAGGCGGCTGCTGCGTTGCATCTGAAGCGTTTTGTCTCGGTGCACTGACTCGGCATGTTAACCGTCTCCTCCTCTCGGCCCTCCCAGCTGATAACGGTCTGAATCCTGTGTGGGTGCAGAGGCAGTTTGTGTTCGACATCCACAACCCCACCTTCTCCTTCCTGCGCTTCACCGTTTTTGAAGAGGACATGTTCAGTGATCCCAACTTCTTGGCACAAGCCACATATCCGGTCCGTCTGCTGCGGACAGGTGAACCGCTCCCTCCTCGTCGTGTCAGATGGAAAATATGTTTTTAATAAACATCCCACTCCATGTTACGTTTCTGTCTCCTAGGCTACAGGAGTGTTCCTCTGAAGAACAACTACAGTGAGGAGCTGGAGCTGGCCTCACTTCTGGTTCACATTGAGATCTACAATGCAAAGGTGGGCGCAGGTTTTTACCTGGGTGAGGTTTGAAGGTGGATCTAAACCAACCACATCACTCCAGCAGCGTTATTTTTATTAAATGATTGAAACAATTAAATATCTGCGCAAGAAGTCTCTCTTGCCTACTTCATTTGAGACATAAGCATTCTTCTGTCATAACTGACGCAACATGTTATTGGTTCATTCTTGAGGTTCTCTTCATTTTGTGCTGCTCCTATGCCCCTTAAACACAACAAATGCTTCTTTAAAGCTTTAAAAGACAATGTATAAAAATTCAAATTTTAGTTATTTAAGGTCAGTTTTTTATTTTTGGGGATTGTATCTGACAGATTACCACTGAGTGTTTTGTTCATTGTTATTTCAGATTTCAGATTTAAAGCTTGCCTACTATAGAAATATCCATTAGTAATTATCTTCTTTATTATATTCAATTTTATGTTTTTGTGGAAAGTCACTAAGAAGTATTCCAATTGTGGATTTTTTACATCTCATATATGGAAACTGGTAGATAAAAAGCGCACACAATACGTAACTTCAGTGATTTTTGACCACAGATTCTTTTTAAATCGCACAGAAAAAAATAATACAATGCTCAGTTGGAGAAATCAATTTTTTCCTATCATTGTTAGTATTTCACTTGTCATGCTGATCTGTGAGGCCCTGCCTCCTCTGACTGCACATCACTGCTGTGACCCACACTGACCTTACTTGACCTCTCATGTGCTGCTCTCCTCACCCTGTCTGCGACCACAGGAAGAAGACGACGAGAACATGTACACATCCATCGAGCGGCTGAGGGATCGGACGAGTGAGTTGTCCACCAGGGTTTCTCTCCTGGAGAGGTCGGGATCCGCAGATCTGAGCTACCAGCAGAGTGTGGAGGAGCTCAGGGCCACTCAGGACCAGCTGAGTGAGCTGGTGGAAGCTCGTAACCACCGGTAACGGATGGCGCATCATCAGAAGGGACAGAAACATACAGAAATAATGAATGACATGAAATCAGATAACATATTCTTTTTGTAGCTCTAATGTCAAGAAAAATTTAATAGAGTAGAATGCAGAAATACTTGTTGAAAATGTGAGTAAGATATAAATTGCATGACGTGTAAATATTTAAAAACTGACACTTCCTTGAAATGCTAAAGTAGCACTGACATTTTGATGCTCTCTGTCGACACAACATTCTGCCGTGTCATTAGGAAAACAAGATGTTTGAACTTCCAAACCTGTCAGATCACAACGCCCCCGCGATGGAGAGCAGCCGCAAACCATTTGTTCTCAGAACTGTCCTCTTGTCCACAATAACTCTGAGCTCTGAAGGCTTAGTGGAGCGGCCAAAACCATAAGATATCTGTTTCTGTAGCATCATTCTTACTTAACCTGAGACCATGAAGTTCTTAAAAAAAATTACCAAATAAGAAGCTCCATATCAGACTGGAGCTGCAACTGAGGGCAATGTAAAAGGACTGCTTTTACATTGCCCTCAGTTAGCAATGTTAAAGCAGATCACAGAACAATTAAATATAGATATAATAGACTGAACAATAATGACTTATTTTGCAGGATTAAAATAAATGCCAATTTTCTTTTTTAAAAATGAGCCTCTGTGTTTGCCTCTGAGCACAAAAAGCTGAAAGAAAGGAATCAGGGTGTGGCAATGACTCTACTAGAGTGGAACTTTAGTGAACTGAAGCAACGTCATAAAATTTCTCTAAAATTCTATATGGAGCTAATAAGTTCATATAAATGATCTGTTGCTGTTATAAGAAAGCAAAGGTTTTTAACACCGCTTCTCTATTGTTACTGTTTTTAGTGGTCATGTTCAGATAAATAGAACTTTAAACTCAGAAGTGGTATGAAAAAAGAAACCAAGGATTAATTTTTATTCTGTCCACATCACCTTTTTTCTTATTATTTTTATATTTACCTTCTTGTTTGAGTTAACAAGAAGGTATCTTGTCTATATCTTAAACTTGTCTATATCTTAAACTTCTCCTTGTTTTCCAGGTTAATGGAGAAGAAGAGGAGGGAGAAACTGAGGCAGCAGTTTTCAGCCAAGCGCATTTAACCACTCCGACCACCAGAGAGCGCTAGCCTACAGACACAGTGCCTGGCTCGCTGTGCAGCAGCTGCCTCTGCAGCAGCGACCAGCAATCTGAAACTGGAAGAGAAAAGCAAAGTGGGACATATTAAAGCACTTATAGTGAAAAGATTACAAACAGAAACATCTCATGGACTAAAGACATAAAACTAAGCTATAAAACAATCAGGATTTAAGCTGAAACACATTAAGAGCAAACTGTGGGAGCTACTTCTAAAGGTTTGATGAAAACAGCTGAAACGGTAAGGTAATATATGGATAGAAGTGGGTGTTTTATTGCTGTAGAAAATTTCTAAAACTGAACATATAATGATTTTTGAAGAGTTTGACTCACATAAAAGGTTTTAGTTTTCAACTAAGTGAAAATGAAATATTACATTTGCTCTTACTGTGTATCAGTAATTAAAAACCAGATGAAAGGGAGAAGAAAACTCAGGTTACACACAAAAAGCGGATAAAATGATTATATCTGGATGTACAAAGGGAGCGGTGGGCACATGTAGCAAAGATAAAATATCCTGTCTGTGCCTTGTTGTCAAACTTTGTAAAGTTGGCTATAAAGACAAAAAAAAAGAAATGCTTTTAGGTAGAACTGGAAATTTTTCCTATATGGGAAACATAAAAAACTGAAGAAGGAATGCACTCTTTTGGCTCAGACCACTAATCAGGAAGGAATCTAAAGACTGAAGTCTCCTTATCGAGTCTTTTTGGGGCAATAACATGAACAAGGCCCTCAGAAGAGCACAAAATGTCAAACAAATCCTCACCAAAACACCTAGGTCGTCTTCTAGTACATGTAAGGGCTCTATACTAATTCATACTACCTTCACAGAAAAGGCGCCCCCTGGATGTCAACCATTACACACAAGTCAAATAAGGGCTATGACAGAAAACTAGATGAGCACTTGCTTTTGATTTGTTCTAGGGGTTTTTTCCCCGTTTTTCTCAGCACATCTAATAAACCCGGTTGGGATCAGCCTCCATCATCTGACTCTAATCAAAAGATGTGGATGAACTGGTCCTGGATCTGCAAAAAGCAGGTTTGATTACTGCATGGCTTCCTGTCTGACCCACTGATCAGGAGCTACTTTATCCTCGACTAACTGATCATTGTGTACATAACTTATTTTAGATAAAAGAACATATTACAAGAAGGATGCTCTCTGTAACTTTATGGTAAAATTAATATTGTGTAACTGGAGCTCCCTTTAAAAAATGTTTCCTTAGATAAAATCTTCTCTTTCCTCCCTGCAGTACACTATACTGTGCTGGGACTTCTATGCAAAAATCATCTTCTTGGCCTACAGCCTTTGTGTTTTAGAAAACCTGACTCCAGTTGTGTTTTCTCTCTCTGTACCTATGCTTACTGTCCAGTATTAATACTCTGTGTTACAAATTCTGTGCAAGTTTACAGTTAATAAAGCTCTTTATGTATATTTTTATAGTGAGTTTTTGTCTTAAAGAGAAAATTACTACCTATGTGAAAATGAACTGATTTTTACCAATGTTTACCTATGGGGCCCATATGTGTCTCAACTCTCAAAGGTCATGATCTGGACCATATCATGCTACTTGGGAGGTGAGAATGACTTGTATATGACAACAGTCTGACTCCTAAATAAGCTTTGGTCAAGTTAAAAAATGAACAATGCCAAATAAAGACAAAGCTGAATAAATTAAATCCAGAAGAGCCTTTATTTAGTAAAGCAATTACAGCTATGAAATAAAAGTGAGAATGATTATTTATTGAGTCAACTATTGATTTAAGAAATTTGCTTAATTATTTGACTATGTGGTCTGAAGATTTCATCACACAGATGGAAATATAATATATATAATATTTACCTGTCAGAAGGCTGCGCTGGAGCTTTAAGGTAATACTTAAAAACATACGATGGATGTAAAGCAGCTGAGTGATTTATTAAAACCACATTCATTTATGCAATTGATAACATTTCAGCTTCTGGTGACTTTTTAGCATTCAGAAACCAACATGTTCTCTAAAACTGGACTCACCTCCAATTCATCAAATCAGAAAAATGGCCTTTATAGATGCTGCAAATAGTCTGGCAAAGAGATCAGATTGTTAAATCTCTAACTCCCAATTCTCCTAAAAATTAACAGCTAAAGTTTTGACTCTTAATTTCTTGACAATATGAAAACCTGATGCTTTTCTGTTTGTGACTTGTGTAAATTTTGCTACCTCAATATGTCCCTGCAGTACATAGGCCTACTGTTGGCTTCCAAAAAAGGGAAAAGAATTAGATGAAACAGTTTGTCCAAAGTCCAGCTCAGACTTCAGTTGTAAGTCCAACTAAAATAATTGGGAGAGTTACACATCAAACAAGTTATCGGTTGGATGAACTTATAACTATATATAAGCTAAACATTCATTCAATATTCTGAGAACTTCAGTCCAGACACCTTCACCAAGAACTCAATAGCAACCATCAGACAAAATACATCGAGTAAAGAAAGCAGTTTCTGGAAATCTCAGTAAGTTAAATTTAAGTTTTTTTTTGTTTTGTTTTTTAAAGACATTTTTAATATTGATATTTAAATTCAAGACCCACATGGCTAATTAAAATTAGATTTAAAGTTGTCAATGTTTTGAGATAAAACAGTAAAATGTTTAGATATATATATACATTTTTTTAAAAATCAAGAATAAGTCAAATTATATAAATTTCATTAGACTGGTTTAAAAAGTATAATCCATCATGATTGACAACAGTGTATATTTAATCCTGTAACCTGCGGAAGTTTTGCATAGTCGCATGTTTTTCTCTTTTATAATTCTGCCGTTCAAGTTTTTTGCTTTTACATTGAAGTTGGCAGGCTGCACAGTGGCGCAGTTGGTAGAGCTGTTGCCTTGCAGCAAAAAGGTCCTGGGTTCGATTCCCAGCCCGGGGTCTTTCTGCATGGAGTTTGTATGTTCTTCCTTCTCTGGGTTCTCCGGCTTCCTCCCACAGTCCAAAAACATGTCAGGTTAATTGGTCTTTCTAAAATTCTCCCTAGGTGTGAGTGTGTGTGTGAATGGTTGTTTGTCCTGTCTGTTTTCTGTGTTGCCCTGCGACAGACTGGCGACCTGTCCAGGGTGAAGCCCACCTCTCGCCCGGAACGCAGCTGGAGATAGGCACCAGCAACCCTCCTAACCCCATTAGGGACAAGGGGGAACAGAAAATGGATGGATGGATTTAAGTTGGCTTACTTTAACAAATTTTATAGTATAAAGTGAACAACTGTTAAGTTTGATAAGTTTTAGCCAACTATCGGATGTCTGTTTAAATCAAACCTGGTTGGATGTACGCTCTTTTAAGAGGATAAGCTGCAATAATGTTTCCCATTGTAATTGGCTGAACAAACAGAAACACAGTTTAAGCCGGAACTAATATTTTCAGCAATAAAAAATTATTAAACAAACATTAAATGAAGGAATCTGGGAATGTAAGCTCTTGTTAAATGTAATTTAGATCAGTTATTGCAAAGACTGCAAACCTTGTAAGAAACTTGCGATACAAAGGCTGTTTATCTTAGAAGTGTTGACTAAAAACAATCTGATGCAAAAGCTGATGACGACCCTGCAAGACGTGAATCCCAGAGTGAGAGGGATCAGACTCTCATCTCAAAGTGGGCTGCATGGTCTGACTGAGAACATCACCAGAGACGTCATCAAGGTAAGCCCAGCCATCTTTCTTCATTTAGTAAGAATTACTGATAGGTACGACAAATACAGAAAACCAGTTTTTCCAGCCAAAGTCTTAATGTATGAAGACAAAGTAAAAAAAAAACTTTCTAAAAAAATCTTTCTAAATAAGGAGATAAAAATGGGTCTCCAACAACTGAAAATTTTTCACAAAAAGAAAACACAAATGTTAAATCATTGCATCAAATCCTAAGAAGAGTCTCTGAAAACAAAAAGAATTAATGTATTGCAATGGTCTAGTTAAAGTCCAGACTTAACCTGAATAAAGCATTGTGGTTGAAAGTGAAGAGAGTCCTGAGCAGAAAGTCATGTTTGAAAATTTAAATGAGACACATTGTAAAGAAGATTGGAACAAATATAATCAATAATAGTGTGTTTTTCAACCTAATATTTGCTCCCAAATGTAGTAGAAGTGAAACTTTGAATATAAATATCCCTCTAAATGCACTTAAGCCAATAATGGACTGTTGAAACTTTGAGGAAAGAGATGTTTTTTAAAACTGATGTGCTGCCTTATATCATGTTCTCATATAGGGGGCGCCACAATCGTTCAAAGAGGTGATTGACGTCAGTTCAGGTGATCCCCAGAGAACAGGACTGAAACCCATCTCATTTGTTCGCCAGGTGAGTTTTTTCATATTCCTTAAATTGATTCAGATAAAAATCCCTTTTAAATTCACTCCTAATGTGAACAATCCCAAAAGCATATATCTTATAACATATTTAGGAGCTCTAATGATAAATATCACTTGGCCATCACAAGCCCTGATCTTAGTGCCATAGAAATTAGGCACAGCTGAAAAAGTGTGCTTGAATAAGACAAGCTGACTCAGTCACATCAGTTTGTCAGGAGGAATGGACCAAAAGTCCAGCAAAACGATCATGAGAAGCTTCTGGAAGGACACCTAGAGTCATGTAGTGTAGAAGAGAAAAAAAGAGAAGATTTACTCTTGACTTTGATGAAAGAAGCAAAATATTGTTTGAAAAACAATCTTCTTACTTTGGTATTAATCAAACAAAATTAATTTCGGCATTCCTAATTGAGAATAATGGAATGTGTGACAATAAGAAAATAATTCTTTTTTTAAACAACATCAACATCAATATCAACATCAACATCATGCATATGGAATATTTTCCTGCTTGAGTTCCTCTTTGAGTCTGATGCCATTTTCTAGGTCCTGGCGGTGTGTTTGTGCCCTGAACTGCTGAGTGATGAACATTTTCCTCTGGATGTCAGGCTAAGAGCCCAGAAGCTCCTGGAGGCTTGTGATGGTGAAAGTGTGGGTGAGGATTTGAAAAACAAAACCATTTTACTTCACATTTATTAAACCCAAATTTTACTGAGCTTCCTTCCTTGTGCTTTTGAAGTGAAACTGATTTGCCCATCATTTACAGTAACTATCTAAAGCAGGCTTTAAAAGCTCTAAGTGCTGCAACTAAATATCTAAAAGTTAAAACACAGAAAAATAAAGAAAACTACTTAAATTAGACTTTTAATGTACTCCATATTAAGAAAAAAATAATCAATTCAGCAAGTTTATAAAGGCAGATTTATTTTTGTTGCTTTTGATTGTCTTTGTGTCTCCATCTCTCTTAGCTGCCAGAGATCAAATAACAATTAGTTTTATTTTCACCATATTGCAGCTATTGCAACTTCTAATACATGATCAGATGCAACTACCGAACAATAAAAAATGTCATACTTTTTACATATATACAGTATAAGTACATACATGTAAATAAATTGTACATGTATAAAACAACAAAACAAAAACTGTTTGCAGTATTATCAATCTTCAGTAGCCGCAAAAAAGCCTCATTATTACACAGAATATGGATAAAGTTTTAAACATTTCTCTAATATTCTGTTTAATGAGTTAACTGATTGTTTATTATGATCTTTAGGCTCCTACACTGCCTCCTCTGGACTGCCTCACATCAGACAAACTATTGCCGAGTTCATCATGAAAAGAGACAAAGGTGTTCCTGCTTATGCTAAAAACATTTTTATATCCTCTGGAGCTCAGAGAGCCCTGATGGTAAGACAAAGATTGTTTTTTAAAGAACTTTAAAATGATATTGTAACAACCAAACCCTTGGTTGAAGAAGAGCTGAGCTTCTGCAATTTTATTAATATTTGCCCACATCTGAAAAATGGTACATTTGCAAATTCTACTAGTGTGGTTCCAGAAATGAGGAATGGAAACTACCTCAAAAGGAATTTAATTATTATGAAGAAAAACAAAGTAAAAAGATCAGGCTATAATATATATCAGTCAAACTTTCCTATTTCCAAGTCAGAAACTTCTGCTTCTCTATGAAGGAAATTAAAAGTACCTGACCAATCCCGAGTTATTAAAATCGAAGTAACAAAATAGCATTTAGATTAAATTCAGATGGGAGAATAAAGTTTGTCTTTGTGTTTTAAGGTAATAGTAAAGCTGCTGTCCGGAGGGGAAGGGCGATTTCAGACTGGCGTGTTGATCCCTCAGCCCTGTCCACACACACTGCTTCCTCTGCTAGATGAGGCCGGGGTGCTGGCCGTGCCTTACCGGCTGATAGAGGAGGAAAACTGGGCTGTCGACATGAATGAGCTGGAAAGAGCTCTAACAACCTCCAGAGGGCGCTGCAAGCCCAGAGCACTCTACATAAGCAACCCAGGAAACCCCACAGGCAGGCCTGCACACTTCACTGCATGTAAGCCAAATTCAGCTCGTTATCAACCCGGATGAAGCTGCTGTTTTCTGTTTTCAGGACATTTGCAGGACAGGAAGTCCATGGAGAAAGTGATTGAGTTTGTAGCAGCTGAGAGACTCCTTCTGCTGATTGATGAGGTGATGATAAAATGTCTCCTCAGAATCAGGAGAATATTTTGAGCTGTTCTGTTCTTCCTTCTAGGTCTACCAAGACAGTGTTTATGCACCGAACAGAGAGTTTATTTCGTATAAGAAGGTTCTGTTTGAGATGGACGAACATCTGAGAGACACTGTGGAGATGGTCTCCTTCCACTCTTTATCCTGCGCCTGTGTAGCAGAGTGAGTTTCTCTTCCTTTCCTCATTAGTTGAAGTCAGATCTCAGTAAAATATTGGGAATGATCAGAATTGACTTAAAAACTGGTATGGAGTTTTGAGACAAACTCAATCCATCTTTCTTTTTACACAAATGGTTTCTTTTAATTTATATTTGATAGTTATTTTTAAAATCTTTATTTTATGGGATTGAATGAAAAATATATTAATGAAGAAGTATAGTATTGTCATAAACAAACAGTAATTTATGGATTATTATTATTACGAAAAGAAAAGATTTTTCTTATTCAGATCTGAAAATAAATTTGAATACTTCTCCTTTAAAAATATTAATATTGGTGACAAAATGAAAATATTATGCATAATGCAGTTTCATAAGTACAGGTGCCACAATTTAAAAATAAAAAAAGCCTATAAAATGGAATGACATGATTATGGCTTATGGACAAAAGCTTTATTCAAATCTTATAATGTCACTGTGTTTTAATTTTTACTTTAGTTTTACCTTTTAAAAATTGAGAAATAAATAGTTGTAATATTTTGTTAAATTTTTTTATTTGTTTTTTATGTTTCATGGTTTTGAAAACTGCATATTATGTTAACACTGGTAATGGAAAATAATGATATAATCTTCAAACAATGCTATTTCAGTTATCTATTTGATTTCTTTTCTTTTAGAGGATACATGAGAAATAAGCAGTAATGACATTAAATTGAAATGAAATGAAATTCAATATTTTATAATTTGATAATCTAAATTGGCCAAAATAGCCTTCATTAACAAAGTTGTTTTCTTTTAACAATTCTACCTTTACTGGCTAAGAAATCACAAGTTCATGCTGATTTAATTTCGTTTTAGAAATTGATAATGTGACAGTTTTTTTGTATGCACAAGTTGAGAATTAAATGAGTTCCTGGAGGATTTTCATGTTTTCTGAGCTCTAATTTCCATTAATCATCCTCCTGGCGATCTGTGTGTAGGTGTGGCCTCAGAGCAGGATACATGGAGGTGGTCAACATGGACCCAGGAGTGATGCATTTTGTTGATACCCTGCTCTGTACTGACATCAATGCACCAGTCACAGGACAGCTTGCACTGGATCTCATGCTCAGCCCACCCAGTCCGGGTGACCCTTCATATAACACATTCGTTCATGTAAGAGCAAAACCAAAGCCTCAACAGCAACTAGTGTTTTTCATTTTCTTATATTCTTATATTGGATGATGTTTTCTTGGAAGGACACTCTCCTGACTCGAGTCACTCTGGCCCAAAATTCTCAGCGGGCTCTGAAGCTGCTGAATGATCTACCGGGAATGAGCTGCCGCCCAGCGATGGGGGGAATCTATCTCTACCCACATCTGGATCTACCAGCTGAGATCAAGGAGCAAGCCAATGTTGTTAAATAAATTTAATGACATTTAATTTCATTACATTTTGCTAATCCCACTAATAAAGAGAAAATAAGGTGTAGAATTCATAACTGATATAAAAAAAACAACAACACAGAAGAATATGATTAAACAGTATTTCACACAAAATAGCCATCTATAAATTGACTGCAGACACTTTAGTTGAAAATTTTAAAAACATGCTGTGGTTTTCCTTGTAGATGCTGTCTTTGTCTTATGTTGCAAACTTAACTTTTTGTTGTAATTTTGTTTTCAGACGTTGGGACTGGAAGCAGATGTGTTGTACTGCCAGATGTTACTGGAGGAGGAGGATTTGATCATAGGTGTAGGAGATGATGGAACAAGTGGCAGCCATCATCTCAGGTAGGAAAGAAGATGAGACAAAACCCTGCTGATCTGGAACCAGATAATGTGTGCAAAATACTATGATTTATAATCTCTCTGTTTCCTTTAGATTATGTATTCTGGTTCCGCCTGACACGTTGGAGGAGGTTTTGTCTCGCCTCTCTTCCTTCCACCTTCGCCTTTATGACAAAAAACTTAACAGAATTGCATAGGACAAAGCTGAGAAGCAACAGGCTGTCACCAGTAGAGGAAATACACCAAAGCCACATCAGACAAGCAGAAAGATCATATTTAAATGATATTTGTTTTCTTTTCTGACATTTTAGAATGATACTAGAAAAAGCTTTTATTGAAGGAGAAATGTATTTACCATTTTATCAGTCAGAAAAATCTGGATCCTTTTTAAAATTACTCTTGGGTTTAGCTTCCATGTCAAAACTCAATGCATACGTGAATTGCTTTTCAGACTTGCTTGAATTGTGATAACAAGAACAGTAGCTGTTTTAAGAATTTCACTGTTATGAAGCCTAGGCGTAAATTCAATGTGGAAGACTCTTTTAGCCCCACCTGCATCATCCAGCCGGAACTTCCGGCTCATCACCGTTGATTGCTCAACGCCGGTCCAAGACTCGTCACGTCCAATCACCGTCCAAGCCCCAGCTGATAAGGACAGCCATCCATGGCGTCGTGCGCTTTCCAGCAGAGCTCAACCCACCTCCACCCCTTCACCTCCACTCGCTCAGCATCAGGCCACATCCTTCATCGCCTCCACCACCAGTGCCGGGTCCCGGGGGGATGACGTTCCTCTCAGCATACGGAATGCTCATCCAAGCCCATCGCAAAGTTTGCGATGATCAATGTCCTTAGCCGGGGCCCAGGCGCCAAAGATTTAAATCATATTGTCATTAAACTTTTCTAATGGTTACCCTTTGTCTGTCTGAGTCTCTACAGATTGAAATAAAATAACGCTTATGTGAATAAAAACACAACAGGAGAAAATGCAAATATTTATGTAGTTTTTACTGCCCCTAAACTTTCTATTCACCTGATAAGTAAATTTGGTAGTTGGTTGTTTTTGTAATTTTCAAAATGTCTATTCCATTCTACTGACATCCACTCAAGTATTTTGTTGTATGATGCACTGATATTTTCTAAACAGGTTGAAAATCAAAATTTGCTAAGTTTTAAACAGTAAGTACATGAAAAATATTGGGCTTACAGCTTTTATTTGTAAGTTTTAAAATTATTTGTTTGGTGCTTTTATTGTCTCGTACTACAAAAAGACAAAAGTTATTGTAATTATTTTTGGACATACATTGAACAAAGTGGCTGAAATATATCTAACACATATCTAATAAATGGCTGAAACATCAGCAAAGAGTTAAAGAAAAACACTTGGATTCACACTGTGTGATACAGTAAAAAGTACTTAATTGCAAAATTGAAGATACTTTGTCTATTATTGTGGAGAAACTGCAAGACATGAAAAAGCCAGAGTAAAGAACTGTAGGATTTGCTAGGAGCCTCTGTATGAATCTGTAAAATTTGTGAGAAAGTAAACAACTGATTAATAAAATTCAACAAGGAAATAAAACTTTAAGGTTTTACATAAGCTCGATAAAAATCTATTTCATGAAGTTGTACTAAAATATACAACTAAATAAAATTCTTCCAATTATGGGTTTTACAAACAACAAGAGGTTCTGCCTTCCTGAACACCCGCCTCCTTCCAGTCCAGCTGGGCGCGTCGCCCTGTTCCTCAGTCAGATGAACCAAGATGAGCTCCATGAAGGAGGTGAACCCGAGGGTCCTTGGGATTAGAGACCCTGTGAGCCTGCAGAGCCTGGCTGCACGAATCACTGAGCAGATCGCACAGGTGAGTCATTAGCAGCTCCAACAGCTCCAACATTAAGTCAGCTCTAACCCTGACTTAATGACTTGTTCAAGCACAGAAAAAATATCTATGTACCCTACAAAAGAATAAAATATTGAACACTGTAGAACAAATGTAAGACAGCTCTAGGCATATGAGGTAAAAACTGAATATGTGGGTTCATCATTCATTGACTGAAGTTTAAAGAGAGGTGAAAGTTAAACTGAAGCCATAACTGTTTAAAACAGTTCTTTGTCTGATAGCTCCATGGTTAAATTTTAATCAAACCACCTTCTTGGAGGTTCATGTTTAACATTAACACTTTTTAGAGGAGCAAAGCACATTCAGTTATTTATTCAGTTACATGTTTGGTCATAATGCAGAGCTTTTTTTTTTTTCTTTGAAGAAAAGTAAACATAGCATATTAGTCAGTGTTATTTTGTAAGCTATTAGATCTTCATGGATTTTCATCTATAAAAATTTTAAATGCCTTTAACTTTGTTCTGGAAATAGTAAATGGAGTTAAGTGAAACCATTAACCTGCATATTACTGAATAATAGGAGTTTTCATTTTGAAATGTATTCCTATTTATCAAATTGAATGACCATTCAGGTTTTGTATAGTTTTTTTTTTCTATTGGTGTTTTTGTTGCACAAATTAAAATATATGCTAAAAATCAAACACAAATTCAATCAGTGAATCTGTGTTTATTTCTTAACTACCCTTTCTCACAGAGACTTAGATATATATCTTCTATCTGGTCACTGAAAATTAATGGCAATTAATTATTAAGGTCATAAATCACTCCATTAATTAAAGTTTTACATAGGGGTGTGTATATATAGTCTATAGGATTGTATAGTGGACAGGACATGTATATAGAAAGTTTAGCCTAGCATTTGAAGTCCTTTCGAAACACTAAAGTGGAAAGTCATAATTCTTCAAGGACAGCAATTAAGATATGAATCTTGTTAGTTTATGGTCTGGCACAAAACCATAATATTATCAGAGTTCAAAGACAGGTGAGATGAGATGTTACTGATTGTGATGTTTAATGAGTTGTGGAGTTGTGCAACTTAGTTTCTTTCCTTCATATTTAACCTAGATACTTTCTACCTGCATGTTTTATTTTGATACAATCCAGCTTAATCACATGGAGTTGGAGGGTAGGGAGCAGCATACACTGTCATAGAGTTTGTGAAAAGTTTGGCACGTTTCCTCTCAGGGGGAGCAGAAACCTTTTCAGAGGGTGATCGATGTCAGCTCTGGGGATCCCCACAGGGCCGGGATGCCGCCCCTTTCATTTGCTCGCCAGGTTGGTACTCAGCATTTAGTTTTATAATGTATTTCACAGTTTTCCTGAGCTTGTCTTTACAGCCTGTCACCTTCTGTTTGCTTTATCAGGTCTTGGCAGCCTGTTTGTACCCCGAGCTCCTGAAGGAAAGCAGTTTTCCTGTGGATGTTCATCAGAGGGCAGAGAAGCTGCTGGGTGCCTGTAATGGAGGCACTGTTGGTAGGGTAAAATATATTTATCTCATGTGATATATTTCTAGCAGTTTCTGCTTTAAAAGCTGATCGATTTGACCATGGCAGGCTCCTACTCTGCCTCCTCCTGTGGGCTACCCCAAATACAGAAATCTGTAGCTGAGTTCATCACAAGGAGAGATGGTGGTGTGGCTTCAGATCCAGAGGACATCATCTTCTCCAGTGGTTCCCAGAGGACCTTAAAGGTATGACAGTTGGAACTGGAATAGGCAAGATACCTCATGATGCAACTTTAGATGTTTTATTCTGTTATTTATGGCTGCGTTTAGCTGGTTCTGCACTTGCTGTCCAGTGGACAGGGGCCCACTCAGACAGGTATGCTGACCCCACTCCCATGTCCACACACCCTGCCAATGCTGCTGGACGAGGTGGGGGTCAAACTGGTGCCATACAGACTGCTGGAAGAGGGAGGTTGGGCCCTAGACCTGGAGGAGCTGCACCGAGCCCTGAAGGCCGCCAGGAGGCACTGTGAGCCCAGAGCTATTTACATCAGTAACCCAGGAAACCCCACAGGTACACGTTTTAGACAGATAAAATAGCAGCACCAAATAACTTTTGGTTTAGCTAGAACCAAAGTTATTTTCATGCTGGGAGATTCACTTTTAAAATTTTAATTAACTATTTTCCCTAATTTTATTTCATTGAAGCAAATGAAAAGTATTTTGTTCTGTTAGGTCATGTACAAGACCTAAAAACCATAGAAGAAGTGATTCGTTTTGCTGCATCAGAGCGACTCGTTCTGTTAGTAGAAGAGGTAAGTACACCCGAACAGGCAAATTATTTGTCTTACTAATAAAATTTTGGCTCTTTTCTTTCATCCTCTCGCATTATTGTAGGTGTATCAGGACAGTGTGTTTGGACAGGACAAGAAGTTTCTTTCATACAAAAAAGTCCTGTTTGAGATGGGAGCATCCTACTCAGAGAGAGTGGAGATGGTGTCGTTCCATTCAATATCGGCAGGCACAATAGGAGAGTGAGTGTGACCAGTAGTTCAACAAGAACACGAATGCATTTCTGCTTAAGTGACTTTATGGTTATTGAGAAAGTTTTTCCTTTAATCAGATAATAACACTCTATGTGTTCTCCTATGTTTTGTTTTAGTATTTTTAGTTGATTAGTCAGTAAAGTTCCAGTGTATGGAGAAATAGTGAGTTTTTTTGCTATTAAAGTGTCAAAATTGGGTTTCTGGAAGGATAAATACCTTTAAAACATCTAAGTGTGTATGTGTGGTCCTGTATGTGCCTGTGCCCTGGACTTGAAACCTGAGTTTTTTTGTTGTTATTCTTTTTTATGGTTAGTTGTTTAGTAAATTATATTTATGACTATTAATATAATATATATATTAATATAATATAAAAGGTGAACCTTTTCTGACTTGCAATTCTTCTGTTTAGGTGTGGTTTGAGAGGAGGCTATATGGAGGTCATCAACATGGACCTGCTGGTCAAAAACTTTTTAACGAGCATGCAGGGTCCTTTCAGCCCACCAGTGTTACCAAAGTTGGCACTGGAAATCATGGTCAATCCACCATCACCTGGTGATGCTTCATATGAAGTATTTACCAAGGTAAGGAGAACACTTGAAAATATTTTAAAATACATATTTTTGAGGGTATGCAGTGTTTGGACACATAAGACATATAAGATGCTCATTCATCACAACTGGGTTTGGAATAGATTGAGTGGACTCAACATCATCCATAGACTACTGAGAAATGAATGGGATACGTCTAAAATATGGGTGTAATTTCTCTTCTATATGTATCTATGTTTCTTGATGTCTTTATTCATTAAAGGAAATTCTTCAGAAAGTGGAAACTCTCACCCAAAACGCTCAACGAGCATGTGAGTTTCTAAACGGCGTTCCAGGGATGAGCTGCCAGCAGGTGATGGGTGGAATCTTCCTTTATCCTCGTCTGCATTTACCTGCTGAAATAATACAAGAAGCTAAGGTCAGCTTCAAACAAACAAAAAAAGTTAAATATGTTACCAAAAACTCAATAGACCCAGCCTTCCATACTTTTTTTTTCTAGCAATACATTAATAATTGTTAAGTCTCTTTGCTATATGACAGAGATCAGGGCTGCGGGCTGATGTTCTGTACTGTAAGAAGTTACTGGAGGAGGAAGGTGTTTGTTTGGGTCCAGGCTCTGAGAACGGACATGACGATGAAAACTATCACATTAGGTGAGGACAAAATATTTCGGATCATTAGCTTGTTTATGTTAGACTTACATGACTTGCATTTTTAATTAACTCCAGTTTTCAAAGACCTTGTTAAATCTGGTTTCTGATCTTCCAAAGTGTATTTTTCCTTTTAAGTTTTATTTTTGAACTAATAAACATAAAACATGTAGATTTCAGTCATGTGGAGTTTGTCTATCTGCTAACATTTTCTAAATATTATTTCTGTTTGTTTTTTAGACTCTGTATTTCAGCTCCAGCTGCAGTTCTCGAAGACGTCCTGAAACGTCTTCGGTCTTTTCACCTGCGGATCCAGGACAGACATCACTGACAGAGATCCAAAGGATACAAACTCCGCAGAGAAAAAACAGCTAAACAAAAAACATCCTAAAATCGCTTTGAATTTTAAACCTGATAAACAATACTTGAACAGAGTGAAGAAAACCTAATTTTAATTAAAGCGTGCTGTACTGCAGGTCCTGCGGTTAAAGATCACTGCTTCAGTATCTGTCTTTCTCTCTTCTTTGTCTCTCTCAGCCTCCATCCAGTCGCAGCAGCCAGATGCTCATGTAACATAATAAAGCATCTATAGAATGTTTTATTATGTTAACAAAGAGTTGTCGAGTCAGACTGTGTTTAACATTTATTATTTTAATCTTAACATGAATGTCTTGGGTTTGACAAATTGCAAAAAAAAAAAAAAAACAGTGAAAAGCCTTGATTTGCCCTGTATAGTGAACTCGTTTTATAAGAATTTTTGGAAATAAATTGGTATCAGTTATTGTTGAGCAATTTGTTTATTACAAAAAAAAAATAGAAAAATATTTTAATCTGACAGTTTAATTTACCTGTGTATAAATAGATCTAACATTATTTTATATAGCATTTTTTTGCAGTAATTTACTATTTAAATTTTTCAACAGAAGCATCGAAAAGTAAGCCAATGAATGAAGGTGTCAAGTTTTTTTTATGAAGTAGGTTTAAAATAGCAGTGAAATGCTCAACTTATACTTCCTGAACACCCGCCCCCTGAGAGTGGTGCTGGGATCGTCGCCCTGATCGCCAGTCAGACGACAGAGAATTAAAAAATAGAATCTAATAGATGTGAAGTAACGCTGCTACACACTCATTTACAGTAGGTGGCGGTATGCACCTTAAAGTTGCTTGTGATCCGCCATAATAGAAAAGAAGAAGAAGAAGAACAGACGACAGAGATGAGATCTGTGCTGGAGGTAAACCGAAGGGTCCGGGGGATCAGAGACCCAGTGAACCTGCAGAGTCTAGCTGCACAGATCTCACAGCAGATTGCACAGGTGAGTCATCATAAGTTAGGCTACAACATAAACTAAAACTGCCTTAAACTTCTCATTTCCTGTTTAGCAAAATAATCAAAAAATTCTAAAATCTTACTTACATTTAAAAATTATTTTTTGGATTGATGTCTTATTTGTTTCCTTGTAATAAAAATGTTTAGCATCAAATTACTGACTTTAGATTTCGAATATATTTAGCAGCTGTTTAGAGGTCAACTTATATTTAGCTTCTGAAACATAACTTCAGAAGCTTATGTTTCATAGGATTTGCGCAAAGTTGAAAAAATAATCAGTTTCCCTTCATATTTCAAATACCACCTTAGTCAGGGTTCAGTAGTTGATTGTAGAAAGTGGTTGAAATTGAGCTGTGACCTGGCGCAGTCCGAAAAGCCGTTTGTTAAGCAGCTTCCTGGTTAATCTTTAAATCAAGTCTTTGGCTTGAAGTTTGTTCTTTATTTTAACTATAACTAGAAGACACTGCACGAATGCAGAAGCTTTATGGCTAAGGCAGTTGAACATATAAATGACCCTTGGATGTTTTAATTTTAGAAGGGTGACTTATACTATTTATCTTTCCTCTTCTGAGACGTCCTTTGGTTCCTGGTGACCTCTGGAAGTAAAGAGGTGATCCCCAACCCTGTTTTCTTAGGTAGCTCAAACATTTCTTCACAGCTAAACCTGACTTCTTCAAATTCTTGATCGCTTGAGAAATGATTGGGACTTCTGCAATCTTACTAGCAGAAGTTTGCCAGACTGTAAGCCAAGACTTACATCACTCAAATAGGATTTCAGTTGCTAAAATTTTACATACAGTTATATATTGTTTTCCCCCTTCTTCCCTCTCAGGGCGAGCAGAAAGCTTTTACAAAGGTGATTGATCTTAGCTCCTGTGATCCCCACCGGACAGGGATGCAACCCATCTCATTTGTTCGACAGGTTAGTTTTAAACATTCTCTTCTTGCCGATTTTCTTCTCTGCACTGACTCATGGAGCATGCCCGACACTGCTGCCTCCTGCTTTCTTTCTCAGGTCTTATCAATGTGTTGTTATCCGGAGCTCCTCAAAGAAGAAAGCTTTCCTCTGGACGTCAAACAGAAGACACAGAAGCTTCTGGAAGCCTGTAATGGAGGCAGCATTGGTGAGAACAGCATTCCAGATGAGGTTGGAGTTTTACACACAATCCTACTTTTATTGACAGGGTTTTTTCCTCAGAGTGAAGGGTAGATAACTTACAACTGTAATGGGCTTCAAAAAATAAATGTTTAACAACTAAATTATTAGGATTACAGCAATTCTCTTGAAAATGATCTCTAATTGGTTTGGTTTTGAGCTTTGTCTCTCCAACCTTAAAATCCTGGTCTAGGTTTGGTATTGACTCGGTCTTGGATTAGGTGGTTTTGACCACAGCTTTCCGTTGTGACAGAAAACTCATATCATTGCGGACAGTGACAAAATATGTCCCTGTATAACATACAGTGTATATTCCAGTTCACAAAAGGGTTGAATCTTAGTTATTTGGATGTTTTCACATCCAAATTTCTCCCTATAGTCTACTGTTTCAGATGTTTTTGTTAAGAAACAACTCAAAACGTTTTTGCCACATTATGCAAATCTACTATTTTCCTAAGTACATTGGATTTTCCCCCTGATCTAAGTATTAGTTAGTTTAATGAGTGCTGTCAAAGCTTCCTACATTGGCAAAATTAAGTAAATAAAATTTTTTGTCATTTAATTGGAAAAATAAAATGGAAATGCGTAAATAATGAATCCCTCAAATTAAATTGACGGCAATGCCTAGAATAAATCGACAAAACAGTCTTATTAAAGCAGCATATATCTATGAAACCTTTAGACTTCTTTGCTCAAATGGTTTGCCAATTTTCCTACAATAGGTTCATATTCTTCCTCTACTGCTGGGTTACCGCCAATCCGAAGATCTGTTGCTGAGTTTCTCACAAGAAGAGATGGTGGGATAAATTCTAATCCAGAGGACATCATCTTCTCCAGTGGCTCACAGAAGACTTTGGCGGTATGATAACTAGAGCTAGAGATGAGAGGTTACCTCATCTGATGACATGCTATGCTGAATTTTTTAAAATGTTTTATTTAGATGATGATACGTTTGCTGTCACATGAGGATGGACAGACTCAGACTGGTGTGTTGGCCCCCCTGCCATGTCCACACACATTACCCATGCTGCTGGATGAAAGGGGGGTGAAACTGGTGCCCTACAGGCTGTTGGAGAACCGAGGATGGGCCTTAGACCTGGAAGAGCTGCACCGAGCCCTAATGACAGCTAGGAGGCAGTGTGATCCCAGAGCCATTTACATCAGCAACCCGGGAAACCCAACAGGTGCAAAACACACATATAGTGTAGTGACAGCAAAATGAATAGAATTACTAAAGCTTTATTATTTTTTTTTTTAATTAAAGAGCATAAAATGCGATGTGTAAATTTGCAGATTTTAGAAATGTAGACATTATCCACAGAAAAACCTGACTCTTCTCCATTCAAAATAGAAAGTCCTTCAAGCAAAGCTCCACCAGGTTCTATTTGTTGGTTCTATGTAGCACTTATTGCTTTTGGTTCAGTCACTGGATGCATAATGTTTAATATGTTTCTCATATCCAAGTGTTTCTTTTGGTTAAATTAGACATCAACTCTGAACTAAGTTATGTAACATTATAAAGTACAGTACAGACCAAAGGTTTGGATACACCTTCTCACTGAATTCAATTAGAAAGTGTGTCCAGACTTTTGGTCTGTACTGTATGTCTTTAATTCAAAATAACACTGACACGTAGTCAAACAAGTTGAGGCAATCTAAAATCAGAATCCTGATTTGAGGGTAGAAATCTAATCTGTCATCAAAGACTAAGTAAATGTCTTTCATTGTTTTGTCAGGTCATGTGCAAGACAGAGAAACAATAGAAAAAATTATTCATTTTGCAGCATCGGAGCGACTTGTTTTGCTTGTTGAAGAGGTAAATACATTCTGCACAGACAAATTTCTGTGTTTATTAGTTTTTTTAATTAAAATTTTTGCTTTCTTTCTGAATTATTGCACCATTTTAGGTTTACCAGGACAGTGTGTTTGGACAGGACAAAGAGTTTCTCTCATATAAAAAGGTCCTGTTTGAGATGGGAGTTTCCTACTCAGAGAAAGTGGAGATGGCGTCATTCCACTCAATATCGACAGCCATAATGGGAGAGTGAGCATTACAACTGTTATTTCAGGGGTCTGGACTATAACTAAACTTCTGTTTTGTGATGACTTACACAAAATATGATGCTTTTTATGACAGTTTTAAAGAAACAAGGTGCATTTCTGTTAAAAGAAGTGTCGATTTAAGTAGTCTTTGAAGTGTGAAAAAGGCTCTTCAAAACAGTCTCAAAACCCTTTATATTGCAAAAATTATGCGAGACACAAAAAAACAGTTTTACATAAATTAAGAGAACAATAGCAATATTGTTTAGATAGTAAAACAAAAACAACTGACTGGATTTCTGCAGTTCAAAAAAGGTTTCAGTGCAACTTCACTATTGTTATCACAAAAAAGTAGCTTTTGTGTTTCCATTTTAGAAAACATACAGCACAAGATTTCTTTAAACACATACATTTTTATAAAAACTAAACAGTATTAACATTTGAAGACTTTGTTTAACTGTTAACTCTGGGTTTTATTTATATTGATTTATGTTTTATAGAATGACTTTTCTACCTGTTTTTCTAATTATTATTGCTGTCATCTTTCCTCATATTTTTACTGCTTCTTGAGATATTGTTGGTTCTGACATTGCTAATCCTGTACTGTGTAGGTGTGGTCTGAGAGGAGGCTATATGGAGTTAATCAACTTGGATCCGGCAGTGAAAAAGTTTTTATTCCATCCTTCATGCAGTCCTTCCATTTTACCACAGCTGGCTATGGAGATCATGGCCAATCCTCCTGCACCTGGAGATGCTTCGTATGAAAAATTCACACAGGTACAAAGACAAAAGCAAATTTACTGCTCCCTATAAAATTGTCTTGAAAAATAAATTGCATCCACATTCAGTGAAAGTATGATCATATTCTCTTAATAATTAGATTTTTTATGAGCATAAAACAAGTTTCTCAAAACTTATGCTCTGAGTTATTATTGAGGACTCCAGTTTTGCCATGTTAAATGTTTTCTACCATTTATAATCATATTTTGGGGTGTTAATGAAATATTATTGACAGGCTGTGGTCAAAGCATAGCGAGATTAAAGTACCACAACACCTTTCTAACTGCAAATTTGTGAATCACTAAGCACCAGGAGCAGATAAATTTGGACTTTCCTCTTTTTCTTGTTTTCTAGCATATGTAGAATAATTTTTTTCTTACACAGGAGGTTCTTCTGAGAGCAGAAACACTCTCCCAGAATGCAGGACGAGCATGCAAGCTTCTGAATGCCTTACCAGGAATGAGCTGCCAGCCGGCGATGGGAGGAGTTTTCCTTTATCCTCGTCTGCATTTACCTGCTGAAATCATTGAAGAGGCTAAGGTCAGCTGAAACCGACTAAAGGAATAACAATGACATACTGGAAGCCTATCAAGCTTTATGACTTGTGTTTTCAGAAGTTACAACTGTCAGCAGATGTTCTGTACTGTCAGAGGTTACTGGAGGAAGAAGGTATTTGTTTGGGGCCTGGCTGTGAAAACGGACACAATGATGAAAACTTTCACATCAGGTAAGAAGAGATAGAGATCTACTGTTTGTTCATATATTACAAATATTGCATACTTTATAAATATTGCAATGACTAAATCCCATTGTGATAAATTTTAGTGGAAGAGGTAAAATTAAAACGTGTAATTTGTTTTTGTTCTTTTGATAATTAATGAGTCAGACATGACTAAAGTAGTTTGTTCCTCATGCATGTCTGTATATTTCTAAATGTCTCAATTTGTTTTTCCTCTCAGACTTTGTGTTTTAGCGCCTCCTGCTGTCCTGGAGGATGTCCTGACACGTCTTTGTTCTTTTCACCGTCATCTCCTCAACAGACCTGACTGATGAAATTTGAAGGATACCAAGAGAAAAATAATCTTTTAAAACTTTCATTAAAAAAGGGTTCCAAAACTATGGAAAACATGAAAACCCTGCTATCAATATTTTCAGATGCACATGTTATATTAATGAGGTAATTATCTCATACAATAAAATCAGCCCTTTTGTCACTGTGAGGCATTTGTCTTGGGGAACAAATAAAATTGTCCACTAAGATTTACTTTTAAAGAATAAATAAACACAACTTAAATTTTAAATTGTAGAATCATAATTGTTTTATTTTAAAGAAACACTCAATGTAAAGGCAAAATAAATAACAACAACATATTGTTCTCCTCTGGGAGGAGACTCCAGGGCAAGTCCTGCTTACGCTTGAGGAACATTTTATCCCTTCTCACTTGGAAACATCCCAGAGTCACCCAGGATGAGCCCCAGAGTGTTGCCAGGAAAATGTTTGGGATTCCCCCCCAGAACCTCTTACTCTTCTGACCCAATATTGGATATGCAAAAAAACAGTGAATTGTTGGTTGGACAGAAC
Source organism: Gambusia affinis (assembly GCF_019740435.1). Lineage (NCBI taxonomy): Eukaryota > Metazoa > Chordata > Actinopteri > Cyprinodontiformes > Poeciliidae > Gambusia > Gambusia affinis. The sequence goes on along the minus strand of NC_057877.1, from coordinate 20,147,939 downwards.
ATCTCTGCAGGCAATGGCTTCAATGCATACAGCCCAGTAATGCAAAAAAAGTTATAGTTTCTGGCCTAGAAATTGAATGTGGTGTTATATGTCATATTCACCACCAGATGTCACTGTAAACTTGGATTTTCGCCAAGCAGATTTCACAGAAGCTGGAGTTTTGCTAGTGAGACGTGTGTCTACTTCATGGGTGTTTTATTATGCAAGTTTATATGACTTTGTTCTATTAAAAACCTCAAATGCATGTATTTTTGAATTATGTTTTAATTACTAGGCATGCATGCAATGCTCAACAATGCAAAAAGCTAAAGTGGCTGAATTAGAAGGTGGAGTTGGCTTTGTTTCAATCCGGAGGGTCTGGAGTCCTGGAGCCCAGCCCAGTGAGTGAATAAGTGAATTTCAGACCACAGGCCATCGGCTGCTTGCTCATTATTGAACGATGCATTAAATCCTCAGCTGTAAATAATGTGACCGCTGCTGTGCAGGACTCAGGGCAATCCACAGGAAGTAGGGTCCTTTCTTTCTCTTGCTCCTCTTTATCATTCATCACTATCCTCTCACTGTGAATGGAGTTCAGATTTGCAAATGCTACCTAATTATTCCACTCCAGTAGCTCTGGGAAAATGAGTGAGAGGGGTAATCATTCCTCAAAAGCAAAGCCCAACAATTCCCACTTCCCCCACCTTTTTCCACACCGCCTGAGCTAAGGCAGCCACAGACGAGGCAGGAGGAAACCGCAGCAAAACCTCAGAGGTTCTACGTTTACGCACAATCAGCACATTTGCACAACAGACAAACAAGGTACTAAATAAACAGCTTACATTTCCATATCTTCTCATTGCAGAGAGCTGTTATTATGAATAAATTATGAGTTTAATAAATGTCTGCCCTTCTGTCATTAAATAATTAGGTTCTTTCACAAAACACTTCAATCTGGGGCTAAGAGCCCTTTTCACTGTCTCATTGAGCTTTCTGCAATAGCATACGGGGTTCCATCTAAAGCAGCCTTCTGGCAAAAAGCCAGGTACATGTTGGGCAGCTCACCAGTACATCCCAGGGTAACACAGAGACACACAGGAAAGACACACATGATTAAAAATGAACTCACACTTGAACCTAAGAGCAACTTGGAGAAGCCATTTAACCTAACCCTGATGTTTATGCAGTATGGGAGAAAGCCAGGAGAAACCTGATGCATGGAAAGGACCAACATGCAAACTCCATGGAAAAAGACTGAAGCTGGGATTTGAATGAGCAACTTTCTGTCACTAGGAAACAGTGCTATCAACTTCACCACCATGGAGTCCATAACTAAGAATTACAGAAATAAAAAAAATAAAATGAAGAAAGATAACCAGCAATTCTGACTGATGATGTACAATTGTAACCAGGCTTTTACATACTCTGAACAAAAAGACACATGTTTTTCTTCATTAAATCAGACTAAACTTCTCTCCGTTTTGTATAGTTAAAATTACCAGTTATTTCTATTTGCTAAGTGCCACAATAATAAGAGAATATGGCAGAAATTCAATTATCGTTTTTATTAGATAACAGAATCAGCTTTTCTCAAATCCATAAAGAAGAAAGGAAAACTGCTTATCTCCTCTCAAAGGCACAATTATTAACAAAGGCTCGGTGGATAAAAATAATAAACATAAATAATAAATAAGTGGCAAGTGTGGTCAAGTGTGGCAGCATCTAATATTAATGGAGCAATCTCAAAATCTTCAACAATAAGTATACAAAGCTATTAAAACTCTATAAAGCAGAGATGACTTGCACTTAGCATTTAATTACATTTGGACTGTCTGTAGGCGCACAGAGGAAACTCAGACTGAGGTAACAATTAGCAGCATGGAGACAGTGGGATAATTTGGCTTGATACAAGAACATCTGTGTTTCTTTGAGCTTAACATGAAAAGGACTTCTGAACAGAATAGATCTCAGACAGGAAAAGAAACAATGAAAATGAAAGAGCATGACAGCATCAATTTTGCACAATCATTCATAAAGAATAGGAATTGGTGATCAATGATGAAAATTATTATCGGTTTTACTCATATTTTATCTTTAGTAATTATTGTGTTTTAGAGCCAGTGTCCAAAAGAAACTGATACATTGTTGCAGACTTCTTCTTTGTGTACCATTGTTGCTATGAAACAACCATCATCTGGATTCCACTTAATTTTGCCATATGTGCTTCGTCTGGTTTCATAAATGCAATTCGATCCTCATGCTAATCCAATCTCCATCACAACTGCCTGCCTGTTTATTTGGCCATCTGCCTGCTAATTAGGCTGCTTTTATTTCCACAGCAGAGAGAAATTCATGTACTACAGCTCTTATTGTTCACCTTAATGTAAACATGATGTGCTGAAGGTGACAAGGATCAAACCTAAATCGGGGATATATTTTTGTCCTTCAGCACACAATCTGTCAGGATGTTTACTGAGGAGACCCAGCAGGATAAACTCCTTCAATTTTTTTTTAATCAATCTCACAAAAGCAGACAGATGAAAGGAGTTTTGATCCTTAGAGTCATAGATTTGCACCAGTTTGATCACAATTTGTTGCAGAAAGATGAGAAAGCAAAAATTGGTAAAAGCTGTCCTGCAGGTGTGTAACAACACAGCCTTTTGTAGCTGGATTAACAGTGAGGATGAAAGTTGAGGCAGAATAAAATGGAAACAGCAAAGGTTTATTCTTCAAACAAAGCATCAGGAACAAAACCACAAGTGGAATTGCATCCTTAAATACTTCCAGGCGTGAAGGACCAAACCACTTTTAAATCACAGGGGATCTCAATTTACCAATTTCCACCTATATAAATAAAATACCTTTTACCAAATACAAGCACATTTGTATTTATTTTTTTATAAATATTTTATGTTTTATCCTTACACTATAACACCATTATGAAACACCACAAAAAAAGAAACAAAAACAACCCATAAACAATTCCCCCCCACACATTATTCCAAGGCTTCTGCCAGAACCTATATAAATGGCGTCTGAAGCCCCTCGGAAGTATTTGTTCAAACACCCTGGAGAGAACATGGAAAAGACAGGTGAGTCACTCCGTCTTAGCACCTCCACACTTAACAGATTACACAAACAATTGTTCAAGCTTTACAAACCTGTAGCATTTTGCTCTGAGTAACAATTATCCTCCCTTCACAAGCAACATTGTCTGTGGTTTACACTTGTCCCTATGCAAATAACCAGTAATGAATAAATGAGTTAGAGAAATTGCTTATGTAGGATAAAGAGTGAGATAAACAGCTGGAATAAGGTCTAGAGTAGATCAAGGATGTTAGTGTCGGTTTGGTCTGTTGTGGTGATGAAGGAGCTCAGCCAAAAAGCTCTCTATTTAATGGATCATTTGCTTTCCTATCCTCACCTGTGCTTATAAGGTATTTACCCTGGGGCACACATAGAATTTATTGGAAAGACGATGTGTTGCTCATGGCCTAGAAATCCCTTGGGATCCCCCAGAATGAGTGTTGCTAGGGAGAGGGATGTTTGTGTTTCCCTCCAGGTCTTGTTGACTCCATGGTGGATAGATGGATGGAAGGAAGGAACATCCATTGTCCGAATCACTTCACCACATCCAGACAGATCTCCAGTGTTTGTTGCCACAAAAGAATGCAGGTCAGAAATTAACCATCTTCAGAGCAATATAAAATCAAAAATATTTTAATGATGAAGTTCACAATAAAATCCCATCTGAATGCTGTATGATGGCCACAATGAAGTAAAACTATTGTAAACACAATAAAAACACTTTACTCTTAAGAGATAAAAACAGTGCAGGAAATGGTGTTTGGATAGAATCAGCACCAGGCTGGTTCATGTCAAAATGTGACACAGACAAGAACAGATTGTACTAACAGTTTGTCACAGGGTGAAATCACAGACAATCCTTGGAGCAGAGCAGTGGATGAAGGATCCGTAATAAAGAAATTGAGAATTTAAGATTTGCAAAACAGGAAAAAAATCATGAACTTAGCAAGAAAGAAAGAATAAGAGATCTTGATTGACCAAACTTGACATTTCGCTGCCTTTTTCTCTCTGACTCTGACTCTGCAGCAGGATCATTAGACTATTCCTCACAAAACACTGCACTAATCAACTCTTTATGTGGCTTTCTGTTGGACAATCTATAATTTAATACCATAAGGATGATGAGCAGGAAACATTAGCATGGCTCTGAGGCCAAAGAAATCCATCTGCAGCAGCAACGTGAGTCATTCTGTGTTGTTTGTTAATATCTCTCTGAGACATAATTGGCTCTTTATGGATTCACGTTGAGGACAGATGACGGGGGAAGCTTTGAAATGCCATAGAACTGCAGAGCTGTCACTCCAGTTCAGCTGAGTGTTATGCACTGCTTCTCAGAAGTGTTGCTTGACAATAAGCGCTGCCATGGATACCCACCCTCCGTGTGCTTCTGCAATCTCTTCCTGCTCTACAGCAAGTTTTTTTTTTTTCTCCCAATATGAGACTTCAGCATACACCCATTTGTCTGAGGCTTGCTGTGTGTGTCTGTTTTTCCTTGTGGATCAGGCTCAGCTCTGTCTGCTGTAAACTCGCTTCCTTTGCTGCTGGGGGGGTGAGGAGAGCCGGCTGAAGGGCAGCAGGGGAATTGGTGGAACTTTGGCAGGTACAGCTGCCCCCGGTGGCCTCCACTGGGATGAGCGACAATACAAAAAGAGCACATTGCAGGCCTGGGTCAGGGGTCGGACAGTTAGCATGCTGTTCCCAAAGCCTGCAGGGCTCTGTAGTCTCATTATTGTCAGAGAAGAGAGGAAAACATGTTCAGATGGATGCAAAGTCAAACCCTGGTCTTATTTGAGGTTCAGGTTTTTCATAAATTAACTAAAAGAGTTTGTTTTATAATTTTCTAGCTAGTACACACAAACAAGAAGAACGATTTTATTCTACATTGATGTACGGTATGTTAGAATTAATGTCCCAATCTAGATCTTTTTCTTATTTGTTGGTCTGAATTGTGATATAATAGACATCATTTATTCATAAATTATAGTTAATACTTCAACAAAATTAATGAAATCACTGCTACATTGTGAGAAATTTAAATGATTTTCTCAACCATTTAAGAAAGTTAAACTCATGTATTATATCGATTGATTACAAATAGAGTAAAAGTATTTCAGTCCTTTATTTTGTGTAATTTTGATTATAATGGTTTGCAAACAATGAAAATCCAAAATTAGTTAGCTCAGAAGATTAAAATGTTGCATAACACCAATTTTGAAAAAAGCCTTTTTATTATATAAATGCTTTGAGCTATATAGGGCCTACACAATCATGTCCAGAAGACGGTCATTAAAATCCTCCATAAGACGGATAAGCCACAAAAGATAATTGCCAAAGAAGATGGCTATTCACAAAATTATCCAAGCATATTTATTAAATTGAGTGGAAGGAAAATTGTGGTAGGAAAAGGTTTATCGAGAGCAAGTAGACTTGCAAGGATTGTCTAACAAAATCAATTCATGAATTTGGAGGACTTTCACAAGGAGTGCAGACATGAGAGTATCAGAATTATGTTACCTGGGTGAAGGAACTGTTGCCAAGTTGACTTGGTACCTAGTCACATTGCCAAAGGTACCAAATGTTGATCCAACGACCGTTGTGTTACTGTGTTGCTGTGTTTGACTTGCAAGCAAACTGACCAGACCTGAACCCCAGAGTCTAAGTCTTGTCCAAAGGAATATGTGAGATGCCAGACCCAACAATGCAGATAAACTGAAGTATACTATCAAAGCAACCTGGGCTTCTGTTACACCTCAGAAAAAAATATCAAAATTTCAAACAATAAGGGTTTGATATATATCACACTATGTTTAATAAACACAGAGTGATACATGGTGTACTATTTTATTTCATAACTTGGTTGCTTTGACATGCAGTAAAAAAAAAAAAAGCCCACAAAGATTCAATGATTTCTATGACTCACCACTAATGTTCCGGACGTTGGAGTTTCTTCTATCCATTTTTGTTGACAGCGACAGATATTTTGTGCCTTTAGAGGTTTTAGCAGGTCAGCCTTTATTTGCTGCTGCAACAGGGAGTTTAACTCAGTTAAAACGTGTGTGTCAACTTGTCACACACAGACACAGTCCTCAGTAAACTCTCCTTTTGCTCCTGCTGCTTTCATGCAACATAGATTACTGTTCTTTGTTCTCTGTTTTTTATCCTAAATATTGTTCTAATGTCTCAGAGGTATGAGGGCAACATTAGAGCTACTTCTTCAATTAACTGCTTATTTCTCTATAAAATAAAAAGTACTCCTGGAATAGTGGGTATGGGCTTTTTCTGTGTGTCTGTTTTGTTGTCTCAGTTTCCCCAGACTACGCTCATCAAATTAGATTATATTTAATTTGAATCTGTCCTAAATATTTGATGGATTTTATTTCATATTTCTGTTTACATATTGGATGTTTGTCTTGTGAAGTGTCTAAAGATGTCATTTTTATAAATCATATAAGTGTATAAATGAACTAAGTTAAATTTACTGAAGCGTTAACATGTTTACTTTGATGAATCTCTGATAATTCTGCTTGTGATATTGCTTCGGTGTCAGCAGAAACAAACGGTCCAAAAATAATTGTTGTCCAACTTTATAAACATAGTACTTCATTTTGCACTAAACTGACTGAGAAGTGTTTCTTTCTCGTCTACCAAAAACTGTGTGCGCGTGTCTCACATGACAAATCATATATCACAGACAGGCAGAAAGAGAGAAGGAAAATTATGAAGACTAGGGATTTTTGAGAAAGACTGTTTTTAATCCACGGTGTTTCGCTGTTTGTACAAGTTGTCTTGAGAAATGTACTTACAGTTTTGCAAATGTCAAAAAGGATTTGAGAGATGCACCAATGTGACTGGCAAAAAACTGTAAATGTTTTGGCACCGCTAGTGCCTTTTACAAACAAAATCTGTCATTTTGGCAATGAGGGCCACTACTTAGGCTTGTGTGTGAACTGTTGTGAAAATGAGGAGTCTGAGTTGACAACTACATCTAAGCAATCAAGAAGAGCTGTAATTTTCATCAAAACTTTAGCCATATTTTATAAAAGCCAGAGGATAAAAGTCATCAGGAAATACTCTCACTCAGTAAGCACTGTCCTCTGTTTGCTTTGAAACTATGACCTTACTGAAAAACTTCTGCAACTCATCTGAATGAAACATTAGCATTTTCAACTTCTGAATATTTCTAGAAAACAATCTCTGCATACTTTCTCAAACCAAATATTTTGGTTTCAAAACATTTTAATGCAATTCTTGACAAAAAGAAGATTAGCAATGAAGTACACTTATATATATATATTAGGAACCACTTCTGTGGATTTGTACACCACATCAAATTTGCTATTGCATAACTTGTTTAGCAGGTTGTAGTTTAGGTGCATTTAATGAATTTGTGTTGAATTAGACTGAAAGAGAGAAATGACAAAAGACTTAACAGAGAGAAGAGGTTTGAGCCTACAGTTTTACAGCTATGAAAAACATGTAAGCAAAACATGGGTATTTTTTCTATAAAATCCTATTTTTATAAATAAAATTATCAACAGCAACAATTAACTACAGCAGTTAATGTTTACCAACAATCTTAGACATTTAAAGGATATTTTGAATTGTTATAGGTTCCCATCTGACTAAAGCAAAGTGAAAAATAATGTAATCATAGCAACCGTAGCCTGCATCCTGAACCTTCACCTCTTGACCAAATATAATACACAGCCATAGAAAATAACTGTAACTTCTTAGATAATGACTGCAACAAAGACCAAAACAATAATGATAAAAAATCTGAAGTGGGGGCGTGCTCCGGTGGCGTAGAGGGTAGCGCGCCCCACGTTTGGAGGCCTTCAGTCCTCGACGCGGCCGTCGCGGGTTGGATTCCCGGACCCGACGACATTTGCTGCATGTCTTCCTCCCTCTCCTTCCCCCTTTGCCGTCAGCCTACTGTTGTATAAGGGACACTAGAGCCCACAAAAAGACCCCCTGGTGGGGGGAAAATAAAAAATAAAAATCTGAAGTGAAGTCCTTTGCAGAGCTCATTGATTCTAATGTCTTTTGGAAAACAAATCAGTAAGGATTTCATTTGGATTTTTCACACTGGTGGTAAGCTTTGTGTGATTTTTAAAAAAATATTTGTTGTATGTCAACACTGTGAACTCTGTAGAATTCAGGTGCAACTACACAGTCAAAGTGGATCGATATTGGAAATGACAGGGCTCTGTTGTAAAGAGTGCAACCCATAAGCTGGTCAATTGCACCGTATAACTCCCCTGGCTTCATGCAGGCCCAAAACCTGACCCCTATCAGTCTCCAGCAAGTGTTATTAAAGCTGTCTAATGTTTTCTAAAAGCTGTCTCAGTTTCTGTTTGACAAGCTGTGACATGTCCCAACTCATGAAGACACCATTCATTCCCTCTAGTTTTTGACATGCCAGATCCTTTTAAATCAAATTATCAACATTTTGACCACATTATGACTAAAGTGCAGCATTACTTCTTGAAGCTTAACTTGCTTTTTGTCTTTGTCAGATGATGTTTTATGCTTGTCTTTTGTCTAATAATCCTAATATGATTTGTGTACAAGTTGAATTCCCAGCTTGTGTTCATTGTGTCTGATTGTTGCTTTTCTCAGCCTGTATGCCCTCTGTCCTCATTTAAAATGGTGTCTCTTTCCCCTAATGTCTCCCTTGGGATGTTTTAGGCTTCATATATTTCCACCTCATTACCTTAGCAGCCCAGAGGCTACAGACTGACTAACTGCTCACTGTGGGGTTGAGAGAGTTTGGCTGCAAAATTATTCTCCTTTGGGCTTTGTTTTTGCTGTTCTGTGTAAATGTGTTGTGTTGACATTGTACAGGATTAAGAAATGACGTCTTGAATGAATGCAGTAATACAAAATGACTGTTTCAAATAAGATGCACAGAGAACAGAGCTTCATAGAGCCAGAATGATGCTGGCAGATGGTTCTTTTTACCTGCTGCATCTAAAAAAAACCACACACACCCCCACAAATCCAGAACAGCGACTGACTCATCAATTCAGCAGTCTTTTTTGGGTAGCACTGGAAGAACATGCAGCCATTATTTCCCTTCTGTATTTTATTTAATTGGTTGTGGAAAAGAGACTGTCGAGGGGATTACAGTGGCAATTTTCCTCACACTACACAGACCTTTATCAGCATGTTACCACCAAGAAATTTTAAGTGGCAAAAATCCCAAAGGATAGAAAGAAAAGATTTACTTTTCATGCTGGAATAAGATTTAGTTCAGGAAATTTTTCCAGCCAAACAATGTACACAATTACAACTTAAAACAGTTTCACATCAATGCAAAAAAAAAATCTTAGATCATAATTTATAGTATAGTAAAAAAAAAGTAATTAACCTTCATCTTCACCTTTTTATTCAGTGTCCTGGGCTTTGATAATTTTAATTAGTAAAATAGGAAGGAGAAGGAGAAGAAGAAAATGAAGAAGAAGCAGAAGAAACATTTCGCAAAATGTCAACTAGTGGTGCCGTGACACACTCAGAGTATGCAACAGTAACCTGATCTCTAGGGTTTTTTTGTTTGATTTGTATCATCTGTGGGCGACAGTGACTCAGTGGGAAGATTACTGGTGTTGTGATTGGAAAACAGACGGTTCTGTTCCAACATCCTCTGACCACATGTGAATGTGCTCACTGAGTTTTTAGATGAGTAAAAGCCAGACCACAAATGCTTACTGAATAAGCAATAACAAATAAATATTTATGCAAATAAATTTTTATCTGTTATTTGTTGTCACTGGACAATTGTTAATATGTTTTAAAAAAATGTACTAATAAATAAAACATATCCAGCTCATTTAAGCACTCAAAGTTGTTTGTTGGGAATCAATAAATAAACTGCAGGAGGATGTTCATGGAGAGACAGCCATCCTTTTAAAGAAGCTTTCCTTTATCTGATCACTCCTTAATTGTTTAGGACAGGCTCACCGGTGAGCTGCAGTGTGCTGTTCTGTTATAAATGCTATCAAAAGATGCCTTAGACGTCACTGAGCTTTGTTTTGTCAATCTTCCTGCTGGCTGGCATTGACTGGCTCTATGAATAGCAACACTTTGCTGGATGACAGACATGGAGTAGAGAACAGCATCACAAAACCAGGACATGTGGGCCATTCCGAATGCTGCAAGATGTTTACTTAGGAGTATATGTAGTAGAGATGAAGTGATGCTGTGACATTACTGATATTCAAAATAAAAGGAAGCTGAAAGATTTTCGGTTGCCATAGTGATTTATGAACTCTAGGTGATGCGGAGAAAACAATGTTCAAAACTCTGTTCGTCTTAGAGAAAAACAAACGGCAAAGATTTATTTATTTATCATTTTTCACTTGAGCCACAGCACGTGTTAGACATTATAGACACACATATAAAACCAACCTTTTAAATCATCAGGGTGACGTGAAATTAAATTCCACATCAAGAAATATTTGTTGTAACAAAACAGAGTAGAAGGGTTTCTACACTCTTCAATGGTAGATAACACCTGAAGTAAGAAAAAGTAGGCACGTTAAAATATAATTTATATATAAAACAACAGAAATATTGCTCATTAAATCTAGCACACATAAACCCAAACTAATCTTTGCGCAACAAAAATCAAGAAAGAACAGCTTGATCACTGGATGATCGATCTGTGGCCTCAGTAGACAGTGATATTTAACTTAACTTTTTATTTAAAATACAATATATGAGTTGTTTAATCATACGGGTGGAATAAAAACCTTTTACATGAAATATTAAAAATGTTCTAATATTATTCCTTGACAAATTCGCCCTAACAAATTCAACACACTTCCTGCTGTGAAATTGAAGCAAAGCTTCACACATGTAAGTTGAAATTTCCCCAATTCTGTCATCAGCTGGAAGTTGATTTCATCGTCTCTACATCTTCTCTGGAGTTTCTGGAAAGTCTGCTACAAACCCCAGAAAGATTACATATTATACAACATATTCTTGCTGTGAAGTTGTAGGTGACTCCCATTGAATTTCCATTGTTTCCGCACAAGCTTTTTAACTTAAGTAAGACATTTGAAACTGGAATCTCTAGATTGTTACTCATTCATGTCCCTGTTTTTCTCCTAATCCACCTCATCTCTTTCTCCTTACCCTCTCTGTCAAGACCAAGGCTTGCAGGACTGTGTGTGTGATCTGAATTTTAACACACACTGTCTGTCTACCAAACTCATTCCTGGGATGTCACCGCCCAGATTTCTGGATTTTTCTCCCAGTGTCCCCCATCCAAAGTTACCCCTACCCTCTTCATCTGTAATATAGTAATTCTGTCACATATAGCTAATCCTGTAGATACATTTTTCAAGATAAACTTGAAAATATATCAGACTACATCGTTGTTTTAACACCACACATATGCTCACTGTAGTTATGTAATGAGCCATGTGGCACAATTGGTGCATATCAGCCTCATCAGAAGAGTTTCGCTGCAGACGGGTCCACGTCATCCACCTCACCCCCCCCAGGGTCCCGTCCCTCCGGCTGTCATGGGAACAAAGCTAAGTCTCAATCCCTTTAGAAATGTGTGCTCATAAAATTGGCCGAGCAGTTTGTACGGCACTTTTTCTTCATTCACAGATAGCACTTTTGATTTAGGAGATATTAAAAGGAGAAAGAGCAGCTCACAAGACTGCTGTATAGCTACTGAACACAATTCAGCTGCTATTGAGTCCTAGTCCAGAGAATGAGTCCAAGTAAATTTAACCCCAGTCATTGTGGCAGATTAAGGTTTACCAATAACGTAATGTCAACATTTTGAGCTGTTACTCCCAGAATGTTTAACAAAGTATTTTAATCACAGATTCTAGCAGGTCATTTTTGTCTTTTTGTGGCTGATGTTGTAATATTTCCTAATGTATTTGAGAGGCAAATTTCTTCAAGGCCGAGGGTTTCTCCATAAATGTGGCACATTTTTACAATTTGTAGGTTTTTGTAAAGCCAGTACTTGCTTCCTGTACTGAGTATCTTAAAATATCTGATTAAGGCAGTAAAGAGTGTATTTATTTATCTGAAAAGGAACTACATGTTAGTTGGTTGGTTTTCTTTGTATAAGAAATGTATGTGAAAAGTGGCAACCACTCCATGGCAACCAAAAGCACTTTGATTTAGAGGTGTTGAAGGATGTAAAGATAGTTTTTCCACCAAAGCAGGTTTATATTCAAGTCTGGTTTGAAAAAAACAAAACAAAAAACTGTTCTTAAATGGTTCTCTGAAATAACCAAACAAAATTAGCAAATCAAAACAGAAACTAACTTGGTAGTTTTAAATAGCTTTTATGATATTTTAATTCAGGGGTTTCAGGGAGCAAATAGAGAACTGTGCCCCTATCCTCAATTATTGCTATTACGTTTATAAACTGTTGTACTTGATGTTCCAGTTACATATTTCACTATTTGTGGGGTTTATCCTGCTTTAGCTATGTGTAGCTCCACATGATGTAATGCTTCAGATGACTTGTCATTTACAGTGTTACAAGTATGAACTATTTTCTGCTGCGATCACAGTTAATTTAGCCACCTGTAAAAACTCCTGGAGCCTTGCAAACAATGCTGTGGCATTGAGTCATCTTTAGATCCAGCCCATGAAAATCCCACATTTCTACAATCATGTTCATACTTCTGTCATTTTGTTTAGCCCTGACTGTCTCTGGTTTCTTTTTTTTTTTTTTTTGACATTTCATGCCCTCACCACCTCCTGATCAAAGTGATATTTTTTTTCTATTCAGGGCCAGAGTTTGTGTTAAGAAAGGATCAGCTTATAAGTTTCAGAGCTGGTACCAAACAAGCACAGTTTAGCATTGAAATTTGGGTGGAAGAAAATCTCATTAGATAGATTCAGGTAGAGCCAGAACCAGTCATGGTTGCACAGACTCGCTGTAATAGATGAACTCTCATCAAACAGTGGGATCTTCAGTCACCAAGACAGCAGATCCTTCCAGGTACCTTTTCGATTATGGGATCATCAGAGTCCTTCCTGAACTCCACTGTGAAAGCACCTTCAGTATAAAGAGGAGCCAACAAATAAGAACCTCGTTGTAGCTGAGAATAGGATCAACCAAAGTACGAGGAATTCTTCTGCTGGTTCTGCTGCATATAATGTTTGGTGTTTATGGTATTGAAATACCTAATTATCAGCTGGGTCTTCTGCCTGCGCCATGTCCACATTAACATCCTTTTTAACTAAATCCAGTCATGACTGCCATGCATGTGAATGATAAGATCTAACACTTAAAACAATTACATTTATAATTTCTGAATACATGTTTAGGATTAGTGAAGAAATTAACTCCCTGGAGCTGGTGCCCATCTTCACGCCTCATCAGATTAATGAAGATCAGCAGACAGAGGAAAAGGAGAGAATGACTGACAGCTTAAGATTTCCCAAGGGTTTCATACTGATGTTCGCCAGCAAACGGTGGATAGCTTTTCAAAACAGATCTAAATGTTTGCATCTCATTCAAATCAACTGTATCCAGCAAGCAATATAATATAACAAGTATAAAAGATATGTAAAGTATATGAACACGATTGGTGACAACACATTAGTTGACATTGAAAAGCCTTTTAACACCAATTGAATCATCAAAAAGAAACTTATATCAGGGTATTTTTCAAAATTTGGTCCAAAGCCATGACTGTAATTATATGGCGTTCACCATTCACAGTTTGCTTCTATCCACCATTTTTTCCTCAAGCAGCAAAGATGTAGGCCTTTGCTGTCTTTAAAAAGTCCAATCAAAAAACGTATACTAATCTAGCCTGCTCAGCTTTACCTGAAACAACATCCAAATTGCTTTTGTTATAATCCAAACCTTTTAGCATTGCTGGTAATATTTATGCACTCCAGTAATAACAGTGTCAAATGTTTTGTCATGTATTCCTGAGGGGAGATGAGCTCTGCACAGTCCTGAAGGTGTAAATGTAGGGCTACTGAAAAAAAAAAAATCACCTAATGAATTTCTTATTTTTGCTGCTGTTACAGTTTCTCCTGGAAGATAACATACAGTAACAGAAGCTGCAGATGAGCAGCAGCAGTCGAAGATTCACCAGTTCCATTTATACAGCTCTGGAAAATAGCAAGAGACCACATAAAATTATCAGTTTCTCTCATTTTGCTTTTTATAGGTATATGTTTGAGTAAAATAAACATTGCTCTTTGAACTACTGACATGTCTCTAAAATTCCAAGAAAATATTTTATTTGCAGAAAATGAGAAATGAGACAATGAGAAATGGTCAAATAACAAAAAAAGATGCAGTGTTTTGACAACTCAAATAATGCAAAGAAAACAAGCTCGTGTTCATTCAGAAATAGCAATACTAATGTTTTAAACCAGGAAGAATTCAGAAATCAATATTTGGTGGATTAACTATAAGGTTTTCAATGGGGTTCAGCGCAGTGGTCTCTTAATTTTTTCCAGCTTGCACTGCATTCAGACTACCTCAGTAGTCTGAATGCAAGACAGTGGTCTCTGCTTTCGGAGGAAGCCTCGATTGACATCTGGAGAAAAGGTCGAATTTGGAACAATTTTCTGCACCTGCACATGAAGACAACTTTCCACCACCCATTGTGCCAGAAATCAATTTTCTGACACATTAATATGTTTTTACAAAACCGTCCTTCCGTCTTTTCTTGAATTAGTTTGTACATTTTCAGCTTTTGGGTATTCAATTGAAATGACTCCTAACAATAATGGTAATAAATCTTTGCAAACTGAGTTCCAGGGAAGAATGATTGAATACGTCTCATGTTGAAAATAGACTCAGTATTTTCTTCTGATTATATTATTTCAATGAGATTACAGCAGACACTAAATCAATACGAAACAGCTTGAGCAACTCAGGAAACTGATGGCATGTGATTCATTATGAGCTGCTTGCCATTTTGTGGAAAAATACTTTGCTGGAAATTATAAAAGTTTCTGTACACTTTCTGCTGTGGGTGAGAGCATTAAGATGCAGAAAAAAGAAATAGTCTATTATAAACAGTTGGATTGTGTTGTCATGGAGTTGCCAGAGCAACATAGTTTGATAGGAATCATGTTGCAAGTTTCCACAAATGTGTTAGATGTCTTGACCTTGAGTGTGACGGTAAATAGGTCTTTGTTGGATTTTTCATCACCTTTATTTTTTTTAGCCTGTAGTTTTTATTTTTATTTTCCTTGAAGCCATTGAAAGTCATTCACATCTGGCAGTAGTGTAGCAAATTGCTTTTGCCAATTCATCAGTCACTCTGTAAAGATGGCTAAATAAAGCTTTTTATCCACTGATGTTAATGAGAAAGAGATATTAACCCAAGGCAGGCAGACTGAAGAGGTGATTAACCTCTAAGTTCATAGCTCAATAAACAGGGATTCCCTTCAAAACACTTTATGCATATATATTCAGCCCTTACTCTGCACTCACGTAAACACAAGGCTTATTCTCAGGTGTACCATCAGTATGCTGAGTGTTTGGTAAAGTGTGCTCATTTAAGCCCATTACAGTAGAAAATGATACTCAGCCCTCAACCATCCTCCCTATAATTGGTTAAACATCAGCTTCATATATTGCTCCCCACCTGTTGCAAATTTACCAATAAAAATATCCAGATCGGAATATATTTAAAATGGCGATTTCTGAGTGAAGCAGTTTCTGAATTTGAATTTTTATGTTTAAGAAACATTTACCATTATGCTGGTTTTAGGAGTAAAAATCCTCTGGTGCATTTTGGATTTAAAAAACATTTTGACTTTTAGCGAATTAGGAACTTTTGTAACCTCTTGATCTGTTTTAGAACAAAGTCTGCCTTTTCTTGTCAGTTACTTTGTTGTGCAGTACAGAAATGAAAACAACTAATCTTCAGGGGTCAGGGATGTGGGGGGTTGTTTAGTGTGGTGTTGTTTAGAAACTTACTCAAAGACAGCCTATCAGATTTCTTTCCAGTCATCATGAAAAATACCTGGAAGCAGCCGCTGTGTGGGTGCAGCAAACTCCTGTTTGGCCCTGAGGATATTATGAATATGCATCATTCTTGGCTGCTGCTTTGTTTTCCTTTCTCTTCATTAATATCAGTCAGGCTGATACAGGACTTTTATCTGGCATTTACATATTTGTCCTGCATTGAAGCTGGAAAAATAAGTCCAACCTTCTGACCTGGGTGTATTGGGAGCAGGAGCATCATGACAAAGTAGAAACTATGAAGTTAAATTTTCTCACAAGTTTTATATCTACTAATAAATTGCTAGAGCTTTTTTTTTGTTAATCATTTTCATCCCAGAAAGCCCAAATCACCAATCAAACCATTTCTTTTCTGTATACTTTGCATTTTACCTTTTCACTCTTGCATGAAATAATTTCCCTCCCAGGAATCATCCAAAAGCAATTTCAGTCGTTCATGTTCTCCTTTAGAGCGAAGTTTTCTCTGCTTGGTAACAAACTGACAAACACCCAGCTGCTTTTCAGTAA
This sequence comes from Gambusia affinis, assembly GCF_019740435.1. NCBI lineage: Eukaryota > Metazoa > Chordata > Actinopteri > Cyprinodontiformes > Poeciliidae > Gambusia > Gambusia affinis. Next base: position 20,131,387 of record NC_057877.1, on the reverse strand, counting down.
TTTTTTTTTTTTTCATACCTTCCTGCCCATCCCAATACCCAACTGGCAGCAAATGTCTTTCCCAGGACACTTTTAACCAACTAACTACATCCAATTCAAACTACATCATATAAAGTCTAATTTGACTCAATATGTTTAATTTACAGACCTGCTTAGTCGCATTGTTCACAATTTAAAACGGTCAGATTCATCTACATTTTTATTTTAGTTCATTTCAGCATAATGCATGTCTTCAGTGAGACTGTGTAAAATCGAAAGGAGAAGCTCACAGTTGATATGTTTAATAACCCAAATCACCACTTTAGTGCAGCTACACACTTATCCCCCACTTGAAGGGCCTCTTCTCACGCATTGTGAAAGGAGAAGAGGAATCTGCAGAGTTCTCACCCTTCCTCTGCCCTGGATTGATTTTTTTGTAGTGTTCCAAAAGGAGAGGAGGATAATGAGACCACAGCATGCATTTTTTATGGACAGGATGAAAGCGCAACAGACTCGGCTCAGAATCTACATTTAAATAAACCGAGGGCCACGTCCTTCCCAATAAAACCTTTGGCTCTGAAAATGAACTCATCACTCGCAGTTCTGCTGCTTGAGAGCGGACAGTAATCTTAATGAATGGCAAATCTGTAAAGAAAGCATGACAATTCCTACTTTAAGGCTACTGCTTTTGGGATTTTGCCCAAAGTGGGAATTCAGCCTGAGAAATTTTTATCAATGTATAAACCATTCAGTTTACCGTGGAAAATGGCTAAAACTATGATCCCAAAACCTTAAGGGAAATAAAAGTTGAAATTTCATATATCAACAATCACTCAGTGTAGTTCTTTGAGTTAGCGTGCATGTCTGAGGCATGTTACATGTAAAGTTGTTCAAACAGAAGGACCTAACTGCTAGCTGCCATCTGCAGGGAGCCTGAAAATAGACTTGCAGCCATTTGCCCTGGCTGTGTGACAGTGAAAGAGGAGACTGCACAATACCAGTGATTACACACTGATAAAGGCAGTAATTTCATTGCAGTAGGCAGGAGCTGATGGAGTTTTGTCAGGCAAAGACTCCAGTGTTTCACAACCACCAGCTGTCTTTGTGTAGTGGCATGTTTCTACTCGGAGAGACGGACTGTGACCAGTTATTCAGTTCTGCACCTATTTCAAGGTAGAAACCTTAAAAATTATTGATCAATTTAAATATGAATTTGAATGATTTAGAGCTCAGATTATTTGGTGAGGTAACCAATTACTCCAAGAAAGTTCACAAACTACCTGTTATTTGTTATAGAGAAACAAGTTATGGGAAATGAGGTGAGTTGGTGAAAGGAATAATATTGGTGGCTTGTTTGCAGAAGCAAAGAGGTCAAACAAGTTTAATAAAAAAATTTATTGATTCAATAACGTATAGGAAAAGGTGTATAAATGTGCCAAATGGTGACTCATTTCTCAATGAATAATAGATTTTTCTTGACACTGATACCAGTTCTTGCTTGAATGGTTGTTGGGGCAAGTTCCAACTTATGCAACCCAACAGCAATTTATTTGAGATATTTTTACAGATAAAAAAACCCCCCAAAAACAAACAAACAAAAAAAAAACATATCTTATTTTGATTGAACTTCTTTTTTAAGACGGACCTTTCCAAAACATTTAGAAAGCATAAAGAGAGATTTTGCAAAGATGAATGATGAAGGATCCCTCTCCCTATATGCTGCAACACTTTGAAATATTACAGCCGAATACTAAGTAGGAGCCAATTGAAATAAAGATCCAACAAAAAATTAATTTTTTAAACCGTCCGACAGTGTTGACCAGAGTGTGAAAGGTGTTACATTTAATGAAACATGCATATAGTTAAGTCAGAAGTGAAAAGTGGAGAAAAAAAAATCAATCCAGCTGTTCTAAGGTGATTTGAACGTCTTGTTTGGGACCTTAAAGGGCATCTCTTGTGTTTAATGAAGTGTGATAACACTCCAAATGGTACCTTTGCATATTTCAGCAACAGCGGTACTTGACACCCTGGGAACAAGAACAGGTTGGCCACATTGTGAAAAGCACAGAAAGCAATCTTCCCCATGATTCGGTCCAACACTCCCAGATCCCAGGCTGTTTAACCATCAGCTCAGCATTGGAGCAAACGTGATCCTCTCAGGCTTTAAAACTCACACAAAGTATGCATGGTCAATGTCTCTGAAGCAGTCACCACAGGACACCCACAAAGGCCAAGTGTCCATGCCCAGTGAGAGCTGTGTTGGAGGCAGAAAATGGCCAACCCAATATTAATGAAGTTATTATATTATGGCTGAGCATGCACAAATGCTGTATTTTTTAATGGTCATGGTGTTTTCAACAGATTGCAAGGATATATTTTCTATTTAAAATCTAAAGCATTTGAAAATAAAAAAAAAACGCAGCTCAACTTGATAGGCTTGAATAATCTCTGGAGCTTCTCATTTCCTTTAACCGTTTATATTTTTAGGAGCGTGCTCTGGATCTAAAAATGCAGTTTATCCTGACTGAGTGACAGTTGAGACATTTTCCATGCAGCGCTTCAAGGCTTCAATCAAGTCAGAGAACCCCCCCCCCCGCCCACAATTTTATTTGCAAGAGGCTTGTGACTGTCATTAAAAAGAGTTCATAACCCCATCCTCTGAGAATAACTAAATTACTTTCCTTCAGGAAGAAAAAGCTGACACAAACACAATGCATGCAGTGACAGAGAAACTCACTCTTCCAGTCTTCATTTCTCATCTGGGGCTGTCGAGCCTCTGCTGATGAGCTTGAATGAAACTGCGGTATGTTTTATTTATAGTGGTGGAAATGGTGCTTATGCTGTGAGGACTGCTAATGTTACGCTTGTCTCTGTATAAAACTACTCTTTCTTCATGGTGATTGCTATTTGCCTTCAAGCTTTTTCTCTCAGGTCGGATCATGCCTGAGCAGCATGTCGGGCAGATGTTCTGTACATAATGTAGATGCACCAGTTAGCTCTGCTTTGTTCTGTCTGAATACATGAAGGAGCTTCCAGTAACTACTGTCACAATAGATGTGGGACTTGACAACAAAATTCTCTCATGTTTTTTTTTCTTCTACACTTATCTGTCTCATGTCTCCTTTCATGTCCATTATGCTTTTTCTGATTGCTGAATGAAATTCGTTGCAGAATAGTTTTAATTCAAAGACACAGGCTGTGTCACAGCCTCTCACTTTGATTTAAAACTGAACTATGGCTAGGTAAATTTAAAGCCTGTGTGTTAAGCCATTCGGAGGTGGACCTGCTGGTGTTCTTTGGGTCATTATTACCTAGGTGGACTTACGAGGAAGGTCACAAACTGATGGTTGGACATCTGTTGATTTTCTAGTTGAGAGAAGAATTCACTGCTCCATCACTTACAGCATGTCATCAACGTTAAGCAGCAAAGAAGCCACAAACCATTACACCACCGATGCTTGACTCCCATTATGTTCTTTTTCTGACAGTGTGTCAGTATTTTTGACAAAGCAAGCCACTTCAGTCCTGCAGGTGATGCAACTGTATAACAATCACAAACACCTACAAACTAGTATTGGGACAGATAAACAGGGCCAACATTAAGAGTCTGGGATGATTTTGCCAAGACTTTTACTTCAATCCTATTGAAAACAGGGTTAATATTTACTCACTAGCTTTTTAGATTAGATTTCACAAGTTTAGCACATTTTGAAGTTTTATTGTAAGAATTCCCAAATGCTTGATTACATAACTTAACATTAATTACTCAAAGTCTTTGAATTACTCACTTTGCTTGTTTTACATGTCCCGAGCCTTGTTGACACTCACTGAGTTGCTCAGCTTACTGTCTGTGGTCAGTCACCCCATTGTCCTTCTGAACTTTTTCTGTCACTTTGTGATCTACTTAGAAGCCTGTTACCCTGCACAAATACCGCGGTTTGGCTTTGAGAAGCGTTGATTTGGAAGAAGGAGAAGGGCAGTGAGCCCATGAGGAGGTCAGTCCGTTTTTTGTTTTTTTTAACAGCTGAGGCAGTATTGTTGCATGGGTTTTCTGTACAAACCTCTGTGTGTCTATGACAAGTTGTCGCAAGGCCACAAGCTCGAGTCTCCATGGCAATGGCAAAGCAACCACAAGAGCGAGGAGTGTTGTGAGGACCCATGTGGAGATTTTCATTGATTTGGACGAGACAGTAGCTGGAGAGGATGATTCACTCACTCAGCTGAGAAAACAAGAACACAGAGAAGTGAGAACATGAGGACATATGAGGCTTTTTAAAGAGAAACTCTGAAATCACTCTCACCAGCAAACCCAACAAAAAATTGCAGAATTTTCTGTTCAGATTGAAAAGCCATTTAGTAATTACATTTGTCTTTTGTGTATGTAAGATTATAGGAGCAGGTCCTCAAGGCACACTGTCCTACATGTTTTAGAGGTTTCCCTGCTTTAATGTGCCTGATTCAACTGATTGCAGTTCAACAAACGCCTGTTAATCAGTCATCAATTGAAATCAGCTGCACTGAAGCAAGGAAATACCTAAAACATGCAGGGCAGTGTGCCTTGAGGACCAGGGTTGGGAAACACTGCACTAAGCAAATAGCACAAATAATGTGACAGCACCAACATCAACACAAAGTTGCTTGCACACTAATCTCTATTTTGTCATATATGTTGTCATATAAAAAAAAATCTGTTAAATGAGGAAATAAAAAGCATATAGCCAATAACAAATACTTTCCTACTTAAAGTCCAATAGGAGTTTTTACATTTTTATTGGGTTGTCACTGCCACATTTGAATGGCTTTTGCATAAATTCATTAGCAATGCTTCATGTGAACTATATATTAAGGTTTAGACTTTTGAAGCTCAAATTATGGAATTTTTTGCATTTTTTTGAATGACCTGTTTCTGAGTCAGATCTCATTTGCTTTCACTGTCCAGTTTAAATATAAACTTTGCTAACAGCTAGTGGTTAGCTCAGCTGCAGTTCAGTTTTTAAATCATGTTGTGGCCTTTTTACACTGTTAGATAAGTGTAAAAATTAGAAAAATTATTACTTTGTTTTGGGTTTTATAAAGTATCTTAAAATGTAAATAAAATAAAAAAACAAATAAAAAAAACAAAAAAACACGCTTCCATAAAACACAAAAGGAGAAACCAGATTTAAAGAAACCATCTGGAATGACTTAGCCGACATCACTGCTGAAGTGATTATGTTCAGACAAAAAATGGGAATTGTGTTTAAAAGTGACTCGCAACTGTAATTTCTAAATGTCAGTCTGGCCTTTGATGAGTCACATCCTTTTGTCTGTCAAGAAGATGCAAATATTTCATTAATCATTTTGCATTGTCTCACACTCTCTCCAACATCTCTGCAGCATCTCTGCAGTTGTTCATGGTATTTTCAATTACTGATTGCTACAGCATGTTTTAATGAAAAAAAGATATATTTATATTTCCTGTGGAAATTTGTGGCAGGTTTTATCGCCCTGACAGGATGTATATCCAGATCCACTATGATTCAGTCTTATACACCTTGTAATCAACAGTGTAGGATGAAAGATTTGCATATTAGTCATATTAGTTGCTTACTGGAGCTAAAGTATTAACACCCTCTAATGTGTCTGTGGTCTCCTCCTTGTGGTGCAGTATTGACTGATGAGAATGAGCCAGGGTAAATAGCTAGATAACTTGTAACTCAATGCGAATTTCCTGCTGCACAGCTGTCATTTTGTCAAGGATTACAATATCCTTGGGTGGACACTGGTATTGCTGGTCCTACTTTTTTTGGTTTTTTTATAAAATGAAGGCATGTAAAAAAAAAAAAAATATTTCAGAGTCTCTCACCGTAATTAAAGGAATAAAAGTGCAGAATGCTTTAAGTGCTACTCTGGCAGAGAAGTCCAAGCTGTTGTCCTTTGGACATATTTAAAAATTCAGTAAATGACATGTTACATCTGAATGCTGAAGCAAATTGAGTCTTATTGAAAGATTTATAAATGTTCTCCATCTTTCTGTGTGTTTGTTGAGAATCCAAGCTCATCCAACCTGCACAGGTCCTTTACAGCAATGTCATGAGCCCCTGCAGTTCTCTCAGATTTGATCTGGTTGGCTAACCACCATCACTGCAGGTTTGATGAAGAGCATGAAACCTAAAGAAAAGCTCAGAATTGGTTGTGCACTTGGGTGGACACTAAGGTTATTTTTTACTCCTTTTTTTACTTAATACCCCCCTATGCTTTTAAAAGGGTAGCAGACACTTTCTGACCACATTACATATTTTAACCACATAAACTCTGTGATTTGAGTGAAAAAAAGAAATATTGTTTCATGTGATCTTACATCATCTGGAGCCAACCTTCAATTGATTGGATGCCAAAGTGGATCCGGTGTATCCTTAGGTTCGACTCAGGTTTTTTTTGCACATGTAATGCAGCACTACTTTGTTTTCTCTTACTTCATAATGAACATTTTCATCTCTTTTTCTTATTCATTCATAATTCTGTTTGAATAGAACATGTAAAATGATATTCAAATACAAGATGCAGTGACTGACCAATCAAAAAACATGTGTTGATATTAAACTGTTGTATTGCTAAATTATACATTTAAATATGGTAGGATTGGACATAACCCTTTCTTTGATATCAAAGTCAGAATCTTAGACAAAGAAAGAGTTGGAAAGAGTATTTCCCGGAAAGAGTTGGGAAAATACTCACAGTTACAGATGTTTGACTGTGGGACCACGGTGGTGTCTGTACTGTTGGGATGGGCTGTCAGTGGCCACAATGCTGGAACAAAGACAGTATCCAAAACCTGTAATAATTAATCTTGAGAATACATTCAAATACAATAAGTGGCTTTTGCCAAAGAGACAATTTCATCCTTTTTTTGTAAACCTGTCAGGAAAATGAAAAAGATGCATTTCATTGGCACTTTTGCTACAATTCTGTTGCATTTCAACTATTTTCATGAACTGTTTTAATTGCTCAGTCCAAAGCTGTTGTTTGTGTATCCTATTAATTATTAAAATTTGTTTTTGCTCAGCATAACAGCCCTTCTTCTCTTTGAGATTATCCATTCTGTAAATAACAAACCATTATGTTTTTCACTTATTTTACAACTAATTTTCTTGTTCTTTCCTGGTGTTTTTGCCTCCCTCCACCCTCCTGTGGTTATGGATCAGTGTATTTGCACCTTGTCAATAGCTTCAACAACCATTCTGATTGATCAAAATTTAAATAGCTTAGCTGCTTAAATCTTACTTTGGTCAAGATTATAGATGTTGGATTTGTTATATTTTTCAGATTGGCCTTCCTCTCTTCTTTATATTTTCATGGATGATGCAAACAGAGGGAGTTTTTGCATTTATTAATGCTGCTGTGTGGGTGTTTGACTCCTATTGTTCAGTTTCTTACTCTTTTTTTTTTCCTATCTGTTGGCCAGCTAACACTCTTCCTCCTTAACATGGACGCACACGCAGACACATCGCAACACCCACTACCTTGTTTTTATTGTTTTATTTTTTATTTTCTTCTCTTGTGCAGCATCTCCAATCACCCCAAGCCTCAAGCAGCACTCTCCATTCCCTTGCACTGAAACGGGCCAGTTGCCATGGCAACCCCATACAGCCGCATATTATTCCTCTTTCAGACATGAAACATGGATAAATTAGCGATGATGTCACTGCGTCAAAAAGCTGAGATCCTGATCACGATGGCATCAAAAGCAGTCAGTCGCAGCTGTGTGTTTGTCTTTGCATGTTTGGGGAAAAAAAGTGAAGATTTGTTCTTTTTCTCTGCAGCTCAGGATGGGAGATAAAGGCAGACCTGAGGTGCTTGAGTCACCACTTCACGCTGTGTGGGAGGACTCAATGGTTGTAGGATGGGGATTAAAAGTAGAATTAAATTCATAGCTTTCACCGTGGAAAGAAAAACACAGATGTTTTTTTTTTGGTACCAGGAGAGAGAAACTGGAAGTGGAAAAGTTCGGTACAATGCAAACTATCTCAAAGCAAAGGTGCTACACATGAAATGCAGACTTCACACTGCCTTTTCTTGTTGCAATATATAAGTTGGCAAAATAACCCATCTTACACTGCTGAGAAGAAGTCTGTTCCTTTCAACCCTCTAAAAGGAAGATGAAGGAGCAAAGAGGTTACAAAGGCTTGATCACATCAGTGCCAAGTGCTGCTTTCAAATGAACTCAGTGTTGGAGTTGGATTCACACATCTTGATCTACTGGCATTTCATCTGTTTTTTGTCTTTCATTCTCCTGCAGAGAAACCAGAGTTCAATAACAGTCAAAGCAAACAAAGAAGATGTCAGGAGTTATTTCAAGTTATACATCTGCAGGCTTTCTCCTCTTTGTTCACATGTAGAAACAAACACATAACTAAGCACTGACTTGGTGGTCAAAGTAAATATTGATGAATATCTCGCCAAATGTTGATCCTCCACTAAAAATAGTTGAAATTCTCAGAGGCTATGACAAATCTGAACATCATACCTCATTTGAAAGATGTAGCAAATAGATTAGAACTAATTTTTCAGCTGCAAAATTCTCCACCATGAAATCTCCTAAATGCATTCAATCCACACATTTCTATCCTCAAAGATGTGAAAAAATTAATTCGTCATTCAGCACAGAAGCAAAATGTCATGTTAAAAACATTTTTAAAAATCTATGTTTAATATGTTTGTTTGTCATAGAAAAAAAAGTGTCTTAAAATCATTTAGAGTTTTTTCTGCGCTCTTCTCTTACAGCTCACCCCTTTTCTACAGGATTTAGGTCTGGGGAGGAATTTGCCTTAAGAGAAGGTTCATTTATTGTCTTGTAAATTATTTTTATATTGATTTTGGCAATTATCATGAATTAATAGCCTGTTCATCACAGTAACGGCCCATTTTCAGTTTACTGCCAAAGGTCAACAAATTTTCTTTTTTTTTAGTAAATGTACCTAAGGCCAAACAAGCCCTGGGGATGTTAGTGAGGTTCTGTAAACAACATTACAGAACCTCTACCCAAGTGAGTATGGAATGTTCTGCAACTTATTGCCACACTTTTTTCTTCCACTCGACTATCCAACATTGCTCTGTGTGAACAGCCCGTTTGTAGTGGATGTGGGAGCTGTTGGACCGTTGGCATTACAATTCTGGATGAAAAATCACAGTAAAAATGCGTCTTTCTGATTTCCAGATAAACTAAATCAAAATTAAATTGAAATTGAAATTGAAGTGACAGTCACCAAAGCTGGCATCTATCTGTCTGCAGTGAATCGCTGTAATATGAGTTTCATTCTGAATTGTCCCACAGACAATAATAAACTTTTCGATTATATTTAACTTTATTGAGCTGGATCTGGCTGTGTTGTGATCAGATAATGCAGCAACCCTCTAACACATCAGGTCTTCTCCTTGCTTTGATTTTTTCCTTCTGGCATCCGTAAAATAATTATGATGGCTGTCCATGGTCCCGGCGTCTGTTGTTTGGACTGCGTGATCCTTCATGGTCACCCCAGGGTCACACACACACTGGCCATTTGCTCCACTTTGTCGCGCATCCATATGGTCTTTTTATGTCAAATAGGGTGACAGTAAATGGCTGAACCCGCTCCGTTTGAGTCATACCGTCATCTCCCAGTATTGCTCTGTGATTCATTTTGCCCGCACATATGAGTGTCTGTGTGTGAGTTAGGGTGAAGGGAGGGGGAGAGGGAAGCTGAGAGAAGAAGACGGGGAGCTTAGTTGAAATGCGCAGCGCATTCTTGCGTGGAGGGCGAAGCGATCCGCGGGTCAGCGGCATCCCTCCAAATAATCACAGATCTGATTCTGCTTTTTAAAACCTGTGCTGGAGAAACAGACTAAAAAATATTGCTGCATTGTTACTCGGCCTGCAACAAATATTTTTACATTTTTTTATTTCCTTCCGTAAGTTGTGTCGCCCTGAAGCACCGAGGAATCCTTCTCAGTCTCAACCCGGAGAGGGTGGATTCGTCACCAGCGTGCAGGAGCTGCACTGGGAAGATGTGGAGAAAATGGTAAGCTACATCAGAAAATTATGAATTAGAGCTACATCACATAGAACTGAACACGGCAGTTCTGCGGGTAGGAGGTGGTGCATGTACGGGATTGATGGAAATGGGTCTGCTGGGATCTTGCGGCATGTGTCGGCTCATGCAGCTAAGGAGGTTTCCCATTAGTGGCTGGATACTGAGCGCAGTTTGCGCGGTAGAGCGCTGGACACGGGATCATAAAACAACTATGAAGGTGCAGTTGGGTCAAGTTGGTTAGCCAATACAACTAATAATAGCGGGATTGGAATATCAACATTGTAGTGCAGTATTTATCCTTTTTATGCAGTTATTATTACAGATCAAGATTCCTGCAGGAATTCTGTTCTAAATGACATTCACACATACATATCTGGTTATATCCATTGCATGAAACAAAGCTCTTTGCATATAGAGGCTGTGCGTGACCTTGCAATGCTTTCATTGAAATCCACTTGCAGCTTTTTCTCGTTTTTATGGATAACATGGGTGGATATACATGAAATATCCTCCCTCTGCTGCTTCCTTCTGTCTGCTTTCTTTCAGTGCCTCAACGCCCCTAACTGTTTGGTTAAAAAGAGAAAGAGTGTGGGTGTATTCCAGTTTGTTTGTAATAGCCCACATCCGTCTGGTTTGGTTACACAGTTAAAAAAATTAAACATTGCTGAGCTATTTGTTTACATTACTGAGTGCTCAGCTGCAGCCTCATTCATAAAGAGTGATGAATGAGTTTTACGTCCACCCTGAATCCTTGTTCGGTGCCAAACAGGTGATACTTGTTCACCTATGTCCAAAATACGAACCCAAAACACAACAAACAGCAGGGATTCATCTGTGAGAAATGTTGAACAGATCACTTATTTATCCCAAAAGCCAACACAGCATGTGCAGTTCCTCTTTGTTTAAATATGTTGTTCACATCTGGGTACAGAAACCACAGAGTCTTGTTTAGATTTTTTTTTTTTTTTTTTTTGAAATTATGGCAGGGAAATACATCCAAATGCATAACTTGGACACTGATGTTCAAATATTTGGAGAACAAGGACACAGCTGCGAATGAAAAAGGCTGACATTTAAATCATCCAATTAGCCTGGTGTTGGCCGGCTTTCAGTCCAAAAGAAAATGAAGGAGTGGAGGACAGAAAGATGTCGGACCCAGTATGTGAACAAACAGTGGCGATCAAGAAGAAGTGGATGCTGATGCAAACAGCTGCAAGAGATAAAGCATGAGCGTCTTTAAGGGGTACGGTTGCCTCTGGCTTGACAGAATACCTTTAATGTTGCAAGACTGAAAATAAGCAGGGAACGTATCGATGAGCTTTGCACACATTTTCCCAGAAATCAATAGCAACACTGATGTAAAGTGAAAAACCAAAACACAGGTGTCTCTCATTTTAAAGTGTACACAGTGCACATAAGGTTGCAACTTTAGTGCTTACAGCTGCATATAATATTTTTGTTTTCCAAGAGAAAAAATGCTTTAATCTGAACTATTGCACTGGTTGATTTGAGCCGTTGTTTTGCTGAAAGGTGAACCTTCGCCTCAACCTGAAATCTTCTGCATCTCAACCCTGATTGTCTTCTAGGATTGCCTTGTATTCAGATCCATCCATCTTCCATTGTATCTGGGTATTGTTCTTGTCTCCGCTAAAGAAAATCATCACCACAGTGCAACTCCACCGTGTTTCATTGTGCAGTGTATCTTACATCACTCAACTGCAATCATTCTTTATAACTCTCTTTTAGTAACTACTTTGCCATTTCCACCTTCCTACAAAAATCTGATTTGTGTAGGGTTAAAGTTGTCCAGTTCATGGATCGAACAAACTAATCTCTGCATCACCCCAGAATATCCATTGATTTCATGAATAACTTTCTGATTATTGCTTCTTTTACCCAAACTTTATGCTTATGCTGAAAGTAATGACTTTGTTGGTTTGTGATTTTTCCATTTTTAATTTTTAAGATATGGACCTGTGCTCTGCCAGATGTTTAAAACTTACGACTTTGCTTTATGATCCTTCTCTCTGCTGTGTTTTCTGGTCTTCATGATGCTGGTTGTCCACTTGTGTCCTCTAGCTAATACAGAAGAGCTGACATTAAATTACACGCAAACCCTGTTTCCTAATTAGATGACTTCTGAAAGCAATTGCTTGCACTTGATTTTATTTTGGGGATATCAGATTAAAAATGGCAGAATACATCTTTGAATAAATTTTCAGATTTTATTTAGGAAAAGAAAAATTTGAAACTCAAATCAATTGCTTTCCACGTCGGAATAAAGCATCGTATTTTGGTTTACTACATAAAACCATAATGAAATACATTGTCATCTGTGGTTTTAATGTGGCAAATTGTGAGAAAGTGCAATGGGTGTGAAAATGTTGCTCTGATTTTAAGGTCAGTGTTAAGTGGCTAACCAAACAAAGCAATATTTTTGAAAGTGATCCAACATTTGGTGTTAAAGCTGTGAAGACCAGCGGCCTTTTCCATGTCTTCTCATGCTCGCTTGTTTTTATTATGAGATCATCTTTAACAGGGTGAAGAGACCCTCATTTTTAATTGTCATTATATCTCATTTTCTGATGTTTACTGTACATTAAATTTTATCGCTGTGGTAACCATTTTGACCCATCTGGCAAATGGGGAGATTGTGAAGATACTTGCTTTTTACAGCTGAAATGTTTGAGTGTGGCCATGAAGAAAGAGATGACAGATAATTATTCAAATTTACATTAATAAGCCTGAAAGAGAGTGGATTTTTTACTTGTGCTGCAGACTAGAACCTGGGACTATAAAGATGCTCCCATTGTTATGTATTATGGTGCAGTCATGCAGGCAACAAGCCTGCAAGTGTCTCTGGATAAAGACATTCTGGGAAGGAGCTTTTACTTATGCTGTCCCTGTGAATGCTGCTGGTTCTTTAATACCAAAATGGATTTTTGTTTCTAAAAAGCAATAATTTACCTCAGTGTTGGGTTTAACACTTCAGCCTCCAAAAAAACATTTTTCCTTTAAAAATTAACAAGTTTATTTTTTTCAGTTGGCCAATCATTCATTGTCTTTGATTCATTCAGAAAACTAAGTTGGAACTGTGAACATGTCCTGTCCAAATCTAACATAAACAAACATCTTTATGCTGGTGTCAAATTAGCTTTAACTTTATTCTTTAAATGGAAGGCAACTTTTTATGTCTTCTCTTTGAGGCAATTTTGTGTAGAAAATAAAATTTATGGTGAGTCCTTGTTATTTTAAAGCAATTTTAGTGTGACCTGAGGCTGGACTAAGTCGCTGGTAATCAGAAGAGATATTATTTTAACACAAGCTTCCCTTGGCAATGGATTTGATCCTTATCTTAAGCTTGCACAAATTTAAATGGAATTACTCACCACAATGTGACTTCAAAACAATTTCAACATATAAAATAAACCTTAAAAGTGTGCCTTTGACCTCGTCGATATTAGCTTGATATAGTATTTCTCTTCTCTTTTCACTTTCCTGTTCTATCCTTCCAAACAGAACAGAGTAATAATATGTGTGTATATAAAGGAGTAAAGGTCAAAGATAATAGAACACTTCTTTTGCATCCTCTGGGGTTGGGTTTTGAAAACTGGAGCTAGTCAAAATCTGGGACAAAGCATCAGTTTATGGGACAAGATAAAAAGTCTTTGCAGCCCAAAGAAAGAGAACACTTAGTGAATCATTCTAAGGATGTCCTGAATAAAAATATTCTAAACACAATATTCTAAAATTCACATGCGCAAAGTTTGAAAAGTGTCAATAGAGAGCAAATTATTTAAACCACAAACTGTTAAAACACAACAATCTGTGGAGAGGTGATGCTTGGATGCTGAAAAACTACAACAGGATGAAACTCGTTCTCCATTGGTCTCAGGAAGCCACATCTCTTTTATGTAATAATACAACCTAAATGCACACAACCACTGAGCCAAATTACTTTGAAATTATCCACAGAATGTGTTAATAGTTGAGGTGGGGTATCTCATTTTCAGGAGAGCAAAGTGATTGTATGAAATACTATATATATATATATATATATATATATATATATATATATATATATATATATATATATATATGGGTCTATATATATGGGTCCAAGACCCAGACCCCCCAGACAAGACCCAAGGTGTAGGTTGTGCAAGGAGGCCCCTGAGACAGTCCAACACATAACAGCAGGGTGCAAGATACTGGCAGGAAAAGAATACATGGAACGACACAACCAAGTGGCAGGCATAGTGTACAGAAACATCTGTGCAGAATATGGACTGGAACCCCCAAGATCAAAGTGGGAAACACCCCCGAAGGTAGTGGAGAATGACTGAGCTAAGATCCTGTGGGACTTCCAGATCCAGACAGACAAAATGGTGAGGGCGAACCAACCAGACATAGTCGTGGTGGATAAACAGAGGAAAGCCGTTGTGGTGGATGTGGCAATACCAAGTGACTGCAACATCAATAAGGAGCATGAAAAACTAGAGAAATACCAGGGCCTAAGGGAGGAACTGGAGAGGGCCTGGAAGGTGAAGACCACAGTGGTGCCTGTGGTCACCCTCGGGCAGTCACCCCCAAACTGGAACAGTGGCTACAACAGATCCCAGGAACAACATCAGACATCTCAGTCCAGAAATGTGCAGTCCTAGGCACAGCCAAGATACTGCGCAGAACCCTCAAGCTCCCAGGCCTCTGGTAGAGGACCCGAGCTAAGAGGAAGAAGAATCACCACCATGTGGGTGAGAAGGAATTTTTTTATTTTGTAATAATACAACCTAAATGCACACAACCACTGAGCCAAATTACTTTGAAATTATCCACAGAATGTGTTAATAGTTGAGGTGGCGTATCACCTCACCTGTCGCTGGATTAACTCTGTGAGTTCTACCTGCTCTTTTTCTAGTGTAAACTCCATTGTGCCATGTAGTCCCTGCCAGAATGTCAAAAGTCATAGTGTGTGAAAGTATATCCAGTGGTCTTGCCTATTTTGATTCATCATTTTCTGTCTATCCTTTGTTCCCTGGATTTGATCTCTCTCCTTGCCCGTCTGGGCATACTCTTCCTGGTTTTCCATTCTGATTTTGATCACTGACTCTCGCCTTCATCCTGCTCCCTTTTTAATCATCCTAAAATCTGCATTTCTAGTAACAACCTCTTCCTGTCCCCTAACCGAGCTCTTGCTAGATTAGATTTGTCTGTTTTGTGGATTTTATGTGTTGTGACGTCACTTGGCAAGCTGGCTTTCCCCAAAAGTTATTGTTGCCTCTCTCAGATCTCCACAATCTGGATCTGAGCACCAGTGTCATCCTTTGGAGCTGCTAATTAGTGTTCCTCTGCCAGTTCTATACTCCCACCAAAATTGTTGTTTAATAAACTCCTTAAGCATTTCCTGTTGTGATTGTCATTTTGGGTCCTCAGAGTCAAGCAATTACAGAAAACAACTTTCCTTGTTTATTAATTAAATGCATTTTAAGTTGCATGTATGTCTCCATTTGGGTGTATTTAACAAATATCTTGTGTGTAAACCTTAGAAACTTTGGTCTAATAAAGTCTTTCAACCTCAAGCCATAAAAACTACTTTTAAAGCAAACTGTATCATATTTCGCCTCAATCTCTTCACCAGCAATAACAGAAATTGTATCGCTTCCTTTTGTTTATTTTGGTTGTTGCAAAATGTCTTTCCTCTGTCACTAAAACCTCTGTCTCTGTTTATTGACAGTTTATGTTTCAGTGTTACCTTTTCCCTAATTCTTAACAAGGCGTGATCTCCTATTGTAATACCTGTTAATCACTAATGACGCTGAATGAGATCTAAATACAGAAGCTGGAATTTTACAAATTGAAAATGAACTTTATTCTGAATCCACGCTCCAGTACAATTTAATCAAATGAATGCTTATTGACAAAGCCGTTGCAGAACTTACTGACATGCCAAGGACATTATTTATTGTTTTGGTTTAGGTGTGTTGGAGCAGGGATGCATCTAAAAGTTCCAAGACAGTAGCTGCGTTTCCATTTACCACAGAATTGCGCAAATTGAAATTATGAAAATAAATTCCATCAATGGTAACATGTCAAAACTAAAGAAAAAAAAATCCTCACATTTAAAAAAATAAGATTCCCCCTAAGATGTATTTCACAAAACAGTTTTTCATGAGTCACATGATCAACAGCCTGATGTTACTACTAGCAAAAACAATGAAGAAGACGACAGTA
Source organism: Gambusia affinis (assembly GCF_019740435.1). Lineage (NCBI taxonomy): Eukaryota > Metazoa > Chordata > Actinopteri > Cyprinodontiformes > Poeciliidae > Gambusia > Gambusia affinis. Next base: position 20,115,128 of record NC_057877.1, on the reverse strand, counting down.
AGTAGTAGGAGGATGATGATTTGTTTTGTTTTTTGTTCAGATAATGTGTAGCTGGATCCAAGATATCTCTCACAGCATTGTACAGTTCATAAAAAGTTGTGTCATTTGAACCCGTTGAATACATGGCTCTTCTTTAAAATTGCCAAGTGCAATTTCCCTGAAGCGCTGCATATATGGCTGCTTCACATTTTAAAGAGCTTGCTGCTCCAACGCCTGGATAAGACGTCAAATTCTCCTGTAATGACTGATAATCGCTAGCACCAAGGCTGATTTATGAATATATTTCATATAACTGTTTACATCCGTCACTGCCATGACTCCATTTAATAAAAACACAGCAAGTGCAAAATTATATTTTTTCAACATTAGGAGTACACAGACAAAGATTTGTAGTGGAAATGCAGCTAGTGACTAGGATTGGAGTTAAGAATACCAGCTCTAAAATTAAATTATATAATCCCAATAACACAAACCTTGTGTTGTCTTGCAGGTCCAAAGTGACCCACAAACTTGTTTAGCTGAAGACAAAATACCTTAAACATTCTTTTTCCATTTTGAAATTTTATGTTTTTTTCTAAATTGACCCTATTATCAGAAAAAGTGATACTTTGTTTTTATTTATGTTCTCATTTAGGTTGTATACCACTAGGGTACAACGATTGTCTTCGGGGTCATTTTTGACCCGTGAATTATAAAACCATTTAAACAGCAGAAAAAAGTCACACACACACAACAAATAAACTGGATTGATATATAATTGAATTTGTATTTGACCTGCACCTGCACCTACAGTTAACCCCTCACATCCCACAAGCTCCCAAACACAACATAAAACAATCTCAGACATAATAAAAACAAATTCAGTTTAGAGGACATAAAGGTGTCCTAAATTAAAGTACTCCTACTTGATTCCTTGCTGAAGCCATGAGTAGATGTTTTACCGTCCAACAGGTCATAGGTTGTACGTTCACACATACTGTCCAACACAAGATGTTGAACATCTTATATAAATTTGCAGGATGTTAAACAGAAAATATTGAACATCTTGATCTGCAAGATGAACATAAATCCTACAAAATTATTTTGCAGGATGCTAAACATAAGATTCTGAACATCTTACGGTCAACATGTTGAAGTTGTTCTTATGTTGAACATCTTCAACATTTTATGTTGAAGGATGTTGTATGATAGGAGTATTTTCATAATTGACATCCTGAATAGTATAAAAGAATTAACTGTTGACAAAAAAGTTACTGATTGTTAACTTTTTTCCCTTTCAGTGTAGTTAATTCAGAAGTAATTACTTCACATTTATAAAATTACAATAATGAACTTTTACTGTGTAAAAGAAAACTTATCACAGTTGGGTTGTTGTAAAAAGAATCATATTTTTGTGCTGTGTAACAAAAAAATATATTATAAAAATGAATTAAATTGAGTTGAATTGATAAATAACAGATTGTTTCATTATGCAAAATAAATTTTGGATTTAAAATTCAAATAAGCTGCTTTACTTTGGGGATTTTATTAGGGAAGGTCATTTTTGAGCCGTAGGACAAGGGGAGTAAAAAGAATGTTAAGATCACATGAGGGTTAACTCCCACATCACTAGAGCCCAAGAAATGTCTACCGAAAAAAACTGGGGTTTAGTTCAAAATTCTAAAATAAGTTCAAGGAAGGACTCTGAAAAAATCAAACAGCAATGTCAAATTACAGATGTAAAATATGTAAAATCATAAAAGTAATTTTGTGGTTGGGATGTTTTACTTATTTAACAAAATGTATTTAATTACTGGTTTAGTGTTTTGGGACCCTGCCCGTTTACGTGTCTCTCAGGATGATGTGATATTATTTTAATGGATCCTTTATTTTTATTTTTTTGCTTCAAAGTGTTTTCTCCTCAGACTTGTGATGGCCCAGTTCCCAAATGAATTGTGGGAAAGACGGAACCTAATGGGACTGAGAAACCAGGCCAGTTTTCATATCCCTTCTCTGTCCATTCCTCTCAGTCCACAAATTAACCAAGTCATGTCTTGGTGTATTAATTCCTCACATAATTCTTTGAGCTAAATTTAGCGACATGGACTTGAGTGACTTGCAGAGATATTCAGAGGGAATTAGATCGTCTGAAGATGGATTAACACATTAGATGATAAATCCTGAAGCAGAGAGTCGATTTAGTTCTCTCAATGACAGATAAAGAGAAGAATTTCAGAGGATGAAGTCAGGGTGGCTTTCAAATCCTGACAAACCGTGTCCCAAAGGGCAAAACTGTTCTCACTTGAAACCAAAGTGGGTTACGCTGCTCTCTCCTTTCCATCTTCCTTGTCTATCCAATGCTGCATTTCATCAAAACGTTTCTGCAGAGAAGGTAATTGATCATCACTGTGTTTCCTGTTTATTCCTGAAGGAAATATATCCTCTCCCTGAGAGGATTCATCACGGCGAAGACAAACACCCACTCACATTCTCAAACTTTTTTCTCCTCCTTTTTGGTGCTGCTTTCCTCACACGTGAGTGGAAACCAGCGTGAAATATGTGCTTGTAATTAATCTGGAGGATGGACGTGCCTGTTTGTGTGTTGTTTTAATCAAGTACTTTTTAAACAGAGTTTCAGACATTACACACACTCAGGCTGACTGAGTTGAACATGAAAGCTCCTCAGACTCATTAAACAGCTGATTACAGCTCAGAGAGGACGGTTGTGAGCAGCTGCTGCGTTCACAGTCATGGACAAAGAAACAAACAAAAAAAAAAAAAACACGCCCACACACTCTGATTTTCATTTTTGACCAACTTTAAACATTGTGTGTGTTTTGTTGAGCTGCTTACACAGCTGTTTCCAACATGGTGTTGGTGTCTCTTTGAGTTTAAGTGAAACATATAATATTCAAATTGGCCTAGGGGAGTAATATGGTAATTTGTATCTTGGAGTATGCAGGAACAGACATTATAATTTCAAAAATTGCCACTATAAACGCGAGTCCCTTTTTATGTTATGGCCTAGTAAAAGTTTTAAAAAGCACAGTGGGAACTAGAAGAGAGCTGTTTTTCTTTTGTTATTTTTTTGTAATTTTCACAAATAAAAATCCAAAAAGGGCTTTTAAATCCTTCCATTAAAGCTCTGCCTATATGTTTAAGACTTTCCTCAAGAAAGGAACTCCTCCAGAATGATCCTGCCCCTATCATGTTTCATTATGTGAATTAGGTATTCACCACACATGGATTATGAATGTTGGCCATTTTCAGTTTCTTGTTTCCTTGTAGGTTGTGGTTGCAGCAAACTTTAAACAATATTTCTCATGAATTTTTTCTTACTACTCTACTCTGGCGGCCAAATTTGCAAAGTACATGACTTACAATCAGTCTCTTTGCTGCTCCTTTGATTCAGTTTCTCCTTGACCAGCATGCCACAGCCATATCTTGGTAGATTTGAATTAGTGCCATGTGGTCACTTGTTCACATGGTGATTTTAACAATGAAATGTTCAAAGGTTAACATACTGTTAACTGACTTATCTGGTGTTCTTTTTTATTTGGTCTTCATAATTTTGTTTGTTTGCTAATGTTTCTAATAAAGATGTGAAGAATTTATAGAACATCTTTATTTGATATTTGTTAAATTATAACCTAAAACTTTTGGAATGAGAACTTTTCTTTGGAAACACATGAAAACTAAAACTGTCTGTGATGCTACATGCAAATGTGATCACCTGTTTAAGTACATTTTTATTGTATGTAATCTTGTTGCTTCAGTTTGTAATGTTAGATAACTCCAGCAATTGGGCTTAATGTCTTCTCCCCAAACTTTTTTCTACATTCAATTTGAAATATTTTCTGTTGCTCCCGTAAAAGGAAACATAGTCAAATCCAAGAGAGTCTATTTCCAGTTGAGCAGAAGAAGAAGCAGGAGGAGGCTGCAGGTCCACGTGCTCAAGTTAAGATCCAAACTCAGCAGCTCTCCCAGTCGTTGCCATTGACAACGCTTGCTGCTGGCAGGTTTTGGTGGAGTAGGAATGCCAAGCTGCCATGATCTCCCTGCGGGACGAGGCCCGAGTGCCTGGTCCTGCTACTTGGCTTTGTTCAGCAAAACCCTGCTGGCTTGACTCATGCTGCATGCACCCAAGCCTATTAAACACTCACATTCAGAAGCTTGTAATTGGACCATTTTCATCAGAAAGCATCAACTGCACAAAAAACAGAGTACAGTTTACATAATTGGTTAATCCTGTTGATAAACAATATGTCTGAAAAATCTAATCTTTACAGTGTTTTTTGGTAGCAAAACCATTTTCAATATGCATAAATGTCTTTGAAAAGCTTTACACTTTGTTTTCTTTGCTCGGAACCCATCTGTATCTATTAGGAGATGAGTCTTGTTTTGTGAGAAGACTTTTAAAAAGAAAGACTTTGAATGCATAGCATGAATAAAATGCAACAATAATAGCCTTATTGCCCAACTATCTGGACATTCAGATGGACCAGCAGCAGATTGAAAAAACAAAAAGAATTAGAAGCTAAGCAGTGAGGGCAATTTTACAACTCAAGAGAAATAACACTGTAGAGTTAGTAAAATCTGCATCTAAATAAATTTGCAACTGAGTAGGGATGTTTAAAAAATTTGTATATTTCTGCATAGAAAGCACCAACAGGCAATCACTCATTTTTAGTATTATTTCAATGAAACAGATTCGAAGTTGAACTTAGTTTAATAGAGTTTTGTTCAAACGCAAAAACTCTGAACTGGATTTTTTATTCAGGTGTGTACTTTTAAAATACAGCTTGAAGGTTGCAGTGCAAAAGGGCCGTGTGATGAGAAAGGACGTAACATCTTTCTTTCCCATGCTGGTTTCAGATCCCGAGGTGAACTGGCATCCCGCTGTGTGGCGTCTGTGCAGCTGCAGAAACTCTGGAAACTACTAAAGAACAAAATGTTTGCTGTTAAAATCAACTTCCTAACCCTCGCCCTTCTTCTAATTTTGCCTTTGGTAAGTTCTACATTTTTGTGATTCATGCTTCAGTTGACGGTGTAAAATCATCAGGATCAGAAGCCAGCTTAAGATCTAAATCTAACTCGGATTCTGTTTGACAGTTCACAAATTACCAAAGTAGTGGGATCAAAACAGGGCTTCACTCTGTTTATGTTCACAGCAGAACACTGAAAAGGTTTTTTTTTCTGATTTGAACGTGTGGAATTCTTTTTAAACAATAAAATTAATTTAAAATTAATTATTTGTTTCAAAGTTTCAATAATTTTTTTCAAAGTGGATTGGATATAAACTAAGAATTGGGTGGACAAGTTAGGAAATGTTGTGAATTTTCTCTAATGAAATGGTTATGAATGGAAATGTAATTTTTCCTCTGGGCAATATGGCTAGATCCTATTTTTGAAACAGACTCATCTTTTATGCCCAGTTCATAAATTTTCAGTACAGAGGCTAATTTCATTAGCCTAAATGCTGGCCAGTTCAATTTATTGCAAAACCATTTATTATTTATATTTGGGATCATTGTATTGCTCAAACCAATCCAATCCAACTGTGTACAAGTTTGAACCATCTGGTAAATAATTTGAGGTGTGTTGGAAATAATCCTGTTTGTTATTATTCCATTGTGTGAGGCAGCAGAACCACTGGTGCTAAGGCATTCATGCAGCATGATGCTACCATCTCTGGATTGAAAGCATCCCTGTGACTCCCACAGACATGGTCATTGTGGCCAAATGGTTAAAAAAAATTTCTTGCCTAGCCACAAAATTCCTCTCTCGAAGAATGAAATGTGTAGCTCCTCATAGGATTTGTTCACGTGATGAACAATCCCTACATAAATCCTCAAGCAGGAATGAAACTACACATTTCATTCATGGTCAATTTTTTAATTTCAGAACAAGGACTTCTTTTGTGGTCAGCACCCACTTAGTTTATGGTGATACAAACTAACTTAATAAAGTAAACCAACCGAGTCAGCTGTAGGTGTTGACATCATCTGAATAAATTCAGTAAACAAGGATTGATTTTCACACACTTAAAGTAACCATATGGAGTGTCTGCATCAATAATTCATTAATCAGCATGTGACAGGAACAATGGATAAAGATCTTCTCTCATCATTTATTCAGTGTTTGTTCATCGTTATTCTGGGCTGTTAACTGCTAAAAGTTCAACAGTCCTGATCAGTCATGAAAATTTTCAATGATTGTGTGTTATTATTATGGACAGGAGATATCACAAGCCCTTTCTCTTCATTGGGATGAATCAGTTTCTAAATGTGCAACTGGGTGAAGTACATATACAGTAACTTCACTAAAAGATCTTGTTTAGATTTTGCAGTTGTAGGATTCAGTTACAAGTGGACAGCTCTGAGCATGAGTCTTCCCACCTGGCAGTAAAATAAGACTAAATTTAAGGGATCAGACATCATTATACAGGTTTTTGCCCAAAATATTTATTAATTACAGTTAATTACAGAAATTAATCTCTTCCCTTGAAGTTCTACACACTCATACCCCCTTTAGAAGAAAAAACATTTTGAGATTTTTGCAAATTTAAGAAAAATAGAAGATAATTTTTCTTAGTCTTCTATTTAAGAAAAATAAATAGACAATTTTTCTTAAATAGTCAATGTCAATGTCTCAACAGGATTCACATAATTAATCTCTTTATTTATATACTTTTTATCTGTGTAGAGGTTCTATATTTTATGCTTCTCTTTTTTTCTCACATTAAGCTCATCATATTTACATTGTTTTGTATTTTGTGCATTAATATGTCAGTCTGCTTGAGTCAATTTGCTATTTTGTTCATAACCACGTTTGACTTGTTCAGCACTTTGGTGAAATTCAGTTGTTTTTAAATTGCTCTATAAATAAGCTTTGACTTGACTAGATCTCGTTTCCCTGCTAAAACTCAATGTTTAAATGCTCTCCTGACACACTCTATAGCTTTGATGTGACGTATTCTTGACCGGCGCCTGCACTGAGACACAAAATTCACATAAAAAGACCAATTTAATATCCCGTTCAGCCTGCCTCACTCCTGCCGTCACCTCTCAGAGGAGCTGTATAAATGGTGTACGTGGACTTGACCTCCATCTCTGTGGTCGTATCTCAGAGCTGTGGCCGCCTTTATGATCTCTATCCCCGATTGTGAAGTCATCACGGCAGCAAACACCTCTTTCTGTCCTTGTCTGAGTGTTTTAGTGATTAGGAGCAAGTCCTGGCCTGGACCAGTATGAAAAAAGTGCATGCCTGAAAGCTTTTGTTTTCACCAGACTAATGCGGTTATTCCAGGGTCAATTCGCATTGGGATAGCTGCCAGCTGCAGTGCAATGATTTGTTTAACTGTGCTTAAACAGTTCCCCGAGCAATGACCTCTGCTATTTGTGTGTGGGTTTTTCTATCCTATTGTCTAGGGTTCAAGGCAACAGGTCCCCTCTAACTGCGTCATCAAGAGGGAGCAGGAGAAATGTATGGAGATGATGGCTCTGGAAGATTCAGACTCAGAATTTGGTAGGTTTTTAATTCCTTACCGACGTGGTAATTGTTCTTTTAACAGTTTTCAATGAGGAACTAATTAAAATAAAGTAATACTGAGATTAATAATTAGAACATCTTGAGGGTCGTCATACTAATGAGCAGTAGATAGTTCTACCAGCTGTGGTTAACTCTGACCTGCTTTGTCTGCTGGGAGATGATAAAAGGCTCCCCTGTGTGTGTAAATCCGCCTTATTAGCTGCATAAAAACAAAGAGAAATATATTTTTTTCAGTCTGTGTCTCCAGTTTTTATACAGAGATCTTGATGGTTTTTGGACTACAAGGTTTTCTCATGATCACGATGAAAATTCAATTGGATTAGTGACTGATGGGCATCTCTCCGGCAGTAAGCGTGGAGGATGAGGGGGAGATTAGACTGAGACGTTTTTCTTCCCCGTGTTCTCTGATTTACATGGTCAGAAATAATAAGCATAGTGTTTCATCCTTTTTCATGTTTTGGTTGATTTGAGCATTAAAGCAAGTGATGCAACAAGATATTAGCTGATTATGCTAGAAACAGCCTATCTTGCTCTGAAAAAACATAAAAAAATGTCTGCTTGCTATGTGTTTTTTCTGGAAAAAACATAAATTATGTATCATTATATATAAAAAGTAATTTAAAAAACAGAAAGAAATTATGTTTTTAAATATATTTGTATGACCTTCCTTGATGTGAAGGAAGTAGCTTGACTGGCTAACCCAGTTGTTTTTGAAACTGGACCATGCTTAAAACATCTTGACACTTAAAGATGTGCCAAGATGTTTTAAGATACCAGTGATCCAAATAACTTATATAAAAACATTTCTGTAGCAGTTATTTAGTTTATTAAAAAATGTATCTTATGTCATAAGGAATATATGTGTGATTCTGTAATTTACTGCTAGCCAACCAGCTGGGCGCTGATCTTATAAAGTGGTATTTTGGTGTTTTTGTGAATGTGCGGTGGCCTTTTAAAACTAAAACGAGGTGATTGTGTTCACACTGCGTCCTCAGACTGTCCGTGGTTATGGGACAATCTTACATGTTGGCAGCCGGCCAAGGTCGGGGACGTGATCCAGATGAACTGTCCAGAACTTTTCTCTCAGTTCATGAGCGAGGAAGACTACGGTCAGTCCTTTCATATTATAATATTTACTAAAAGCTGCATTTACATATTCTGGTAGCATAAAAGCCTTTGTTTCAAGTATTTACATTTCAAAACTTTATTTAAAAAATTTAACTGGATCAGTTTCTTTGTAATGTTTGTTTTATCTCCATTTTGTTTGTTTATTTTTCTTATTTGGATGTAATACGCTCTTTACTGATTCATTCAAAACTTTTCACATTTATGCATGATCAATTGATTTTCTGTACATTTATTCTACAGTTATTTCATCTAGAAAATAACTGTCTTTTTCTGTGCGAACAGAATTGGGGAAGGTGAGTCGTAACTGCACAGAGTTTGGCTGGTCAGAGCTCTTTCCTCATTATATTGAAGCTTGCCTGTATGAGGAAGGAAACAGCAGCCACCCTGTGAGTTTACCACCGGCTGTCAGGTTCAGACCTTCATATTGCAGCCTCTGCATTCAGTTCTTATTGTATTCATATTTTGTTTTTTTCAGGACATGTATTATGTGTCAGTGAAGGCTCTGTACACAGTGGGCTACAGCACCTCTCTGGTGTCCCTCACCACAGCTATGGTCATCCTGTGCAGATTCAGGTGATACTTTCAGAAGAAGGAAGAATTGTGTTATTGATGTGTTGCACATTTGCACAAATAAAAACATAAAGCAATACTTAAATAGTTTAATGTGACTAAAGCTAAAAAAAATCAGATTGAAATCCAGAAGAAATTAAGCTACTAAAAATCTTTCATCTAATCAAAAGTCAAAAAGAAAAGATAACAAGGACAATACTTGATACCTAGATGTGTTTTTTGTCATTGCACAATATACAACAGTGGTGTGTTTGGAGTGATCCAGTAGCTGTTTGAAGATGGCAAGAATCATGTAAAAAAGGTCCAGTTTGATTCTGTGCTATCATTCGTGTTGGTGTGACTGCAGAGTGTTCAAGGCTCGGGGGGGGGGACAGTTTCACAAACTGTCTGTATGGATCTTTGGCGTCTGAATCTGCCTGAGGGGAGTGTGATGAAGAGGTGGTTCGGTTATTCAGGGATGTGGGGGTCCCGCAGGACTTTTGTGGCCCATGTGAGGAAGCAGCTGCCCAGTGTGCTGTACGCTGCCCAGCAAAATGAAAATTCTGCCAAAATTATGATTATAATGTTACAATTACTGCAAAACCAATGAGTGGAAGATTATCTGCCATTTAGATATAAAGAAACATCATCTGGTATAGCAAACCAGTAGATATGCTAACATCCATTATGATAAATGGATTCAGGTGATAAACAAGTTGTTGGAAACCAGCTTCCCAAATGCCAGTCATGCAAATGAGTTCATTAGCATTTTGGTTCAGTTTCTTCGCCTCTGATGATTTTTGCATAATATTTTCTTTGATGATCAAACAGTGCAGGCAGAGTGGGTTTAGCATGGTCTCTGACTAGTTTCTCATCAACTTTGTTCTGTTTAAGGCTTAAAAACCTTAAACAGAAATTATTTCCACTTAATTATGTATCATTTTATGTTGGTCTTTGATATACAACTAAAATACACCATGGTTTTTGGTGGTAATGTGAAAAGGTTTGTATGCTATGAATACTTTATACAAGGGAGTTCAAAAATGTAAAAAATAAATAAATAAAAATCGCAACATCCTAAAACAGAGATCTGTTTATGTTTGTGTCCCAACATTAGCATTTTCTCACCCATTTTATTTCTATTTCGTTTTACTACCAGTTGATAATGTTTATCAGCAGACAAAGTAAATACTTGAATATGAACATCTTCAGCATGCAAAGCTCTTGTTTGTTGTCCTCACAGGAAGCTGCACTGCACCAGGAACTTCATCCACATGAACCTTTTCGTGTCATTCATCCTGAGAGCAATTTCTGTCTTCATCAAAGACAGTGTGCTTTACGCAGAGGAAGACAGTGACCACTGCTTCATACACACTGTAAGTTACATAAACACACTCACACATGCACACCCAGATCTTTTCTTTCTCATGGTGATTCTTAACTCTCTCCTTTTCATCGTTCCTGAAGCTGGAGTGTCGAGCCGTGATGATATTCTTCCACTACTGCGTCCTCTCCAACTACTTCTGGCTTTTCATCGAGGGTCTGTACCTCTTCACTTTACTGGTGGAGACTTTCTTCCCTGAGAAGAGATACTTCTACTGGTACATTGTCATCGGCTGGGGTGAGATCTTTAAACCTAGTCTGAATGAGATGGTCAAACATTTGATGCATTGATTACATCAGTGTTTGTGATTTTCAACAGGAACGCCAACAGTGTGTGTGACCATCTGGGCGGTCCTGAGGCTGCATTATGATGACATAGGGTTGGTTCTAAATAAATGATGAAAGAAATCTTGTGCTGAGGTTTGTGTGTGTGCATGTTGTGAATATTTTTTGCTCTCTCAGGTGTTGGGACATGAATGACAACGCTGCCATCTGGTGGGTGATAAAGGGACCTGTACTGGCTTCAATTATGGTGAGAAACAATGATATAAACACTACATACATTGTCTCGATAATATACATTTTGTTCCTTTACAGACTTTTTCCAAAGCCAATTTTAGTACAGTTTTCTTTAAATTAAAGGAGGTTTTCCTGTGTCTTTAAGGACTAATATCCACAAATTCCTGAATGGTGGTGTAGTGTATATGCACCATTCAAAATAGTGTTTAATCAATTGAATTTATCCAACTTGACCATAATAAAGTTGCTGAAGGTTCTCAAGGATGATTGGTGGAAAGCAGACGCACCCGAGCTGTTTTGAGTGGAATAGGAATAGATGTGTACATATGATGTTTAAATGTTTACATGCTGTAAAAATTAACAAAAAAATATTACCAATTTCATGTTTGGTGGTTTTTTGTAAATGACAGAAAATAAAACCTATTTGTTTTAGAATATTTAAAGTAAAAATCTGGTAAAAGGAAATGGGTACAAGTTACTGGTGAAACTACTTTAATAAAAGATTTTCTATTGTTGGATGATTTACACAGTTAGGTCTAATATTAAGGGAAATTCTTCCACAGTTTTTCTATTACTGACACAGATTAGTGACATTTTCCTGTGTGTGTGTGTTTGCAGATCAATTTTGTACTCTTCATTGGTATCATCGTCATCCTCGTTCAGAAGCTGCAGTCTCCAGACATCGGTGGGAATGAGTCCAGTATTTACCTGTGAGTAAATCTTATTTCATATTTTATGTCTGTATCAAAAACATTTAAGACTAACGAGTGAAGCTTTATCAGTACTTTGACTTCTATAAGTGTGCTTAGGTTTGCTGTTATTAACAATCGTAATAAAACACTGGCAAAATCACTCAAATATTGGCTGTGTTGCAGGAGACTGGCCCGTTCTACTCTGCTGCTGATCCCCCTGTTTGGGATCCACTACACTGTGTTCGCCTTCTCCCCGGAAAACGTCAGCAAGAGGGAACGTCTTGTCTTTGAGCTCGGTCTGGGATCCTTTCAGGTGACTCCGTCCACTTCCTAAATAACCTGTTTAGCTTATTTGCTCATAGAACTTTTACATAGAGAAATGTATGACTTGAACCTGTGTCAGACTGAACCTACAAATTTGGACTAATTTGATTGAAACATTTAAAGCGTTTACCTTGGTTTCCCCCTACTGACAGAAAGAATAAATACACATTCACTTGTTCATCTTTCTGAATAATTATTTAAAGTCTGTTGGAATCCATTTTCTAATGTACCAAAAGAAACTTTGTTCTTATTTATCTTTGTCTTATTCTTCCTTCTTTTCCTTTATTATTGTTTAAACTTGTTAAGCAAGAGGCGAGATAAAACATCAGAACCGAAAATACATACAAAACTAAATGTTTTTCAAAACTAAAATATCTGCTTGTATTTGAATATAATTACGTCCTGTACTTCAAAAATAGATTTTGTCTTGATGAGAAGTCAGAAAGACTTTGTGCCCAAACTGACTTGGATTTAATTTTCACTCAGTTCTATAAAGTTTAATTCTACATGGTTTTACAAATGCTAACCATTTTTGCAGGTCAGTAAGGTGGCTTTCTAAATCAATCACACTATGCAACAATGTTACCATCTGGCATATTATATGTAGGGTTGCATCTCCTTTTAGAATGAACTTACATCATTCTGCATAATTACAGTTTCATATTGCTTAGACATTTGTGTTACAACTTTTATTGCAGAGGCTTAAAGTTTAATCAAAAAACTTATAAAAATCCAAACTTGATTTAATGGCTGAAATGTAGAGGCATGTTTTCCAGCAGATGTGGTTCGATGTTCAGTTGTGTTTTATTTTCCTCCAGGGCTTTGTTGTTGCTGTTCTCTACTGCTTTCTGAACGGAGAGGTAAGTCTCAACTTAAACATTTCAAATCATCTCATTCAAGAAAGTGTATCAATGCAAGATTCAAGAAATAATTAGTTCCGGATCCCAGATATTTAACTTACAAAACCTAAATTGGCTGGTTATATATATATATATATATATATATATATATATATATATATATATATATATATATATATATATATATATATATATATATATATATATATATATATATATTTATGATTTTACTCCTTGAATTTATTTTTACTAATGTATTGTTAAAAAAATATTTTTTTTTCAATGTGGTCATTTTACTGAAATCTGTAATAAGCAGCTCATTACACAGAAAGAATGACCTCATAATGCTAGCGCTAAAACATTTTAGAGGTATTTCATTTGCAGTTACATAACAAAAATGAAAATAAAATCTAAGCTACGTTTGTAGCATTAAGTGATGTCAATAATAACAATTTACCCATTAATTTAAATTGGTGGGTTTTTTCCATGTGCGTGTAAAAATAAAAAGACTGTCGAAATGAAATAAAAAAAAATTGTGAAGTAAATAAACTGATGAGTAATAATATTTGTAACACAGAAGTATGATGGATAAGAAAATATTTCTATGAAAGTAATAGATAATGATGGAGAGAAAGAAAACAATACAGAGAAATTGATTTCTAAAATGTAGAAAATACAAAAAATTTTATAATTTAAAAAATTATCAAAAACCTTTAAACAAACAACATAAAATAAAAAAAATATCTCAGTTGATTAATTAAATTTGTATATGAAATAAAAATAACAAAAACTAGTCAAACTTCTAACAGTGAAATCCTAAAGTCATATATTGTAAATGAAATATTAAGTAATGCCATATTTTCTAGATCAAAATTCACTCAAAATGTTTTGTTTTCTCGTTGCAGTTTTTAAATATCTGTATTTATTCTTGATTTTTAATTTCCTATTAGTCAGATTTTTTGTTAATAAATAATTGCAATAATTCATTACATGCTTTTTCATAGTTAAGTTTTTAAAATGCAAATTTTGTTAATGTAGCATACTGCACCTGGTGACTCATTAAGAAAATATTAAGGAAAATATCTTGTTAATGTATTTTATCTCCTAATCTTTTGGTAGAAATTATTTGCTTTATCCTGTGTTTTCCTTTAGTCTTTATGTTTGTAGTTTATCCGTTTGACATGCGGATGCTTTTGGAGCTTTTTTTCCAGCTGATTTTGATTCAGCACAGATTACTTCAGGTCAGTTGTAGAGAATGAAGGGCAGCGAGCTCGTCTCTATCCAGCGCGGTCCATTAATAATGACCTTGTGAAGTATATCCCTCAAGGTGCAATCGGAGATCAAGAGGAAATGGCGCAGCTGGACGGTGAACAGGTACTTTGCTGTGGACCTGAAGCACCGGCATCCTTCGCTGGCGAGCAGTGGGGTGAACGGGGGGACGCAGCTGTCCATCCTCAGCAAGAGCAGCTCGCAGATCCGAATGTCCAGCCTGCAGGCCGAGACCCCGGCCACCTGAGTGGCCCCTGTGGGGATGTCTCTACCGGACCTGCCGCCAACGCCAACCCCAACCCGCCCACCATCGTCCCAATGACCAACCTCACCGACCCGTTCTTCAACACGGACCTTGAAGAATCCACCATGGAGACACAGCTGAACTCCAGCGACCCCAAACAGCCTCTTGTGTGAACCTGAATGTGCCAAATAGGGACTCACTGCACTCTGCTGTCTCCTGGATGAAACATTAAGAAGTATCGCCATCTGTCTCTACATGTTGTGATAGTTTTAAAAGTTGTCTGGTGCTGCTGAGCAACGTGACGGGACCAGTCCGTTAATTAGGGACGTCCTCAAACTGTTGATTCCGTCCAAATGTTTCTCAGCATTCCTATTTAGCTCGTAGCTGCAAAATGACACTAATCATAGAGCTGTAAATACATTAGAAGAGTGAGAGATTGCTTTTTATTTTACACTGGGTTTTATTTACTCTGCAAAAAATACTTGTGTGACAGCTTCAGTGGCTTTGCAGGAGCTGTTGTGGTGACTGTCATCATATCTTGTATATTTTGAATCGGATTAATCCTGTCGCAAAGATGACTGAAACGTTAGTGGAGAGTAAAAACAATAATTTGTGTTGCATCAAGCGAAATGTAACTGTGGCTTAAAGAGCTTACTCCAAATTCCTTGCTGACATTCAGGATAAATCTGCCTGCCTTGCACTGATTTCCAACACTGGTGTCTAAAGCAACTTAAAGCTGCAAGACTAAATTCATGTAGTGACCTTTTAAAGGACGAAGAACCAGAGAGTACCTGCTGGTGTTTGTGTCTGGTTTTACCTACAACAAAATTATTTAGACAAACATCTGCAGCCAATATAATATAAAGTGACTACAACTGATTTATTAATATTATTACCTACTGTCAAGCTGTGACTGCTCTATAGCAAACATGTGTGATGAATCCAAGCAGACAAAAGAATGTCAGGAAGAAAAATAAATGAAAGAAATGTTTTCTACCGTTATGTGAAAAGCCAAAACAGACGCAGGGTTTGGATTCTAACTTTAATGTTTGAGACGTGCTGAGGTTTGTCTAATACGACCACAAACACCTCTTTTGAAAACTTCAGCGCTGCTTAGTGGACAGCCACCAGTACAAAAAATGTCAATGAAAACATTGTGAGTTCATTTACTTGCATGAAGTAGAAGTGACTGTTGTTATGCAGTTGTCTTTGTCTTTCTCTCTCTCTTCTTTCTGAGAAGTCAGTGCTTTAACTGGATGCAAGGTTTATTTTAGTGTTGAATGGGATGCTGTGGAGACAGAGCATTGTAATGTTAATTATTCTGTCACATCTACTGTCTCTTTAGCAGAGATAATGTAAAGGTCTTCAATGAAAGGTCTACATCCTCAGAAACCTCAATCACGTTCCAGTTTCTGTTTCTTGAGGTATTTGGTGTCTTGTTGCTTGAGAACCCAAGAGGAAGGATTATATTTTTACAAAAATGTACACCCTGTTTTAACTGTTTACATATCACAAGGATAAAATGATCAGGCTTTTACCAGGTTGTAAAATAATTTAGATCTACCTTCAAGTGTCAGAAAAGTCCAGACAGTACTTAGGAAATGAAGATGAAGCAAAAATGAAGATGCTGTGTATGAAAATCTAAATTCACCTCATACTGTAAATCATCTACTTGTGGGACAGATTTTAGTAGCAGAAGCTCTCAATAGTCATTTTCTTGTTGTCCGACTGGATCAGCCTTTCACACAGTTCAGATTTTTTCTTTTTTTCTTTTCAACCATTCATAGATCCATGAACATTTGCAGATGTTTGTTTTTGCACAGACTTTCAATCAGATTGATGTCTAGACTTTGAACATTAAACATCTTCATTTTATTTTATTTTTTTGCTTTTTCAATCATTGTAGATTGGCTGCTGTGTTTATCATCGTCCTTTAAAACTTTATACCTCCATTACTGTATGGGACAGTTCATCTGCAGCTCTGCAAAACTAAGTTGACTCGCCATGTTTTTTCCTTGAACTCACTTCACATAAGCCACATCTATTCAATCTTTTAATCTGATCACTTTGTAAATGACCCTATCAGTCTATTCCAGATGGTTGGACCACAACAATTGTTTTTCCAAGATTATTGCTGATGACTTTTCATCTGTTAAATGTTCACCAGCAAACTGAAAAGATCCTACCTTCAAAGAGGTGGCCACACTTGTTTATTTGATCAGATCCTTTAATAAGCAGAACCTGGCTTTGACATTCCAACTTTTGTCATAGTCAATCTAAAAGAGTCTACTTGACTTTTCCATCTTTGAGAAATAACTATAAGGTAAATCTGTTGTGTTCTGGATGCCTGATGTTGGATCAAAAATAATTTTTATTACCTGGTTAAAAAAAGTTAATGTTTATTGTTGCCTGATACATAAAACTCTCCAAAATGAAAGAGGGTGTACTTTAATTTTACAGTGATGCCAGAAGAAGATTTTTGTGTTAATGTGGTATAATCCTCTCATTCCAAATATGACTTATTTGATTACACACTGAGTTTGTTTTGGAGAGGTTATTTTTGCAGATGTGTCCGTCTGTCCTCTGCATCTCAATGCTCCACACTGCTTTGTGTCTCCAGAAGTGCCTTCAAGCACAAAACCAGTATTCTGACTTCTGTTTAATAGAGTTTTATTAGCTTTTAAAAACAAAAATGCAAAGTAAAAACAAGAGGTTAATGCACAGTTTTTCCTTGCTTGTGGTAAAAATCTTGTACTTAAAGCATGGAAGCCCTGAGAGTACTTTAATCATTTTCAAGGACGAGTTAAAAATATGACTATTTAATTGTTTTCACTGAAACCGTGTTTTGTCTTACAATTACACAATCGCACTGTTCCCTACATCATATGTATACAATTCAGTGAAGTTTTATGCTTTTCAGGAGCTGTAATGGACTCCAGATATTTTTAAAAATATGTAGATTGTGACATTTTGATTAAATACTGATTATTTATTTATGCCAGATAATGACAGGATTGTATTGTTTTATGTATTCATTATACATAATTTGGTTCATTTTCAGACTGAACGGTATTTTCCTTTGGAGCCTAAAAAAATGACAAAATGGACCAAAATTGATGTATTTAAGCTTCATTGCATCTCTTAACCATTCCTTCTTACACAGAAACTTCGAGCACATATTAGTGTAATTCCCACACACATCTCACCCATGCATTGAGGGAAGGGCTGATCAGAAACTGTGCCGTCCTGCTGTGCTGTGCTGTGCTGTGCGTTCACCCTGAGCTGCAGTAATAGCAGCGCAGATCCAGCTGCAGCCATAAGAGGGCCCTGTTCAATCTGGGGAAAGGGCTGGACAATCACACATCATCTCTGCTCTGGCTCATTTAGGCATCCATCACAGACATTAAAGACAATCTCAACTGCTTTATTTTCTTTGGTTGTTGAATAAAGGAGTTGGAGCCTTATATTGCCAGTACTATGTTGATGTCAGACAAAGGAGTTGCTATTATTATACTGCATCTATTATTTGAACTTGTTCTGAAGTATGAAGTAGTTAGGTGAAGTCTTCTGTAGCCAACAGTTGTGACTTAAACTGCAGTTTAAATGTGCAAAACAGAAACAAGCTGCAAATGTTGTACTTTGTAAATGTAAATGGAGTTTTATGTGAATAGCTGCCATCTAAAGATTTTATGCTGATTGTTCTCATGTTTTTAATATTTTCTTAAATAGGGATATTAAATAAAGCCTCACGTAATTCCCCTGTACTCTGAAAGGCCGATGCATGCATTTTCGTGAGACAAGGTTATAAGAGAGGATATTCTCTTGTGCTGAAACTACTATAATGACTGCATGAGGCAGCAAATAAGCTAAAAGGTGTGTTTTGCGGGGTTAACTGTGAACTGTTTTGTGGATCTTAGTTCTCACTCTGTAAAAATCTTTTCCTTTGAATGTTAACAGACATGAGGGAAAGTACAGTGCCATAAAAGCTGCAAGACTTTTCGTTTTTACTGTGAAGCATGGCCAGGTTTTTTATATTTTTTTTAATAGTGGTTGTTTTAAAATGATATGCTTAACTATATTGCTTGAATCTGCTGAAATAATGACATTGGGCTCAGCATTTTGTTTCTAGGTTGCTGAATGTATAATGTGAGCTTCTTTTAATTGCTCCTTTTCAATTGTTTTTATTGTATCATTTTTTTTGTGAATATCAAGTGTTTTTGTATATTATGAAAAAAAGTGTATAAAAATAAATGTTTAACTTGTTGGCTCACTTGTTGGCACAAATTTTTCATGCTGTCCCAAAATGTTCACACCAGTAAATTTTCTTTACTGGTTTAATTTTTTTATCACTTTGTAACCATAAACTTTGATGTATTTGATTAGGACTTCATGCCAGTGTATAGATTAGTGTCATGCACCAGATCTATGTTTATACTTTAAAATCTACTCTTTTTTTTTTTTTAAGTGACAAAAATCTATTTTTTATCTGTTTTCCCAAACAGATAAGTGACACCTTAAAAATTATTTTTGTATTGCATTCAGAATTGTAAAGATAAACTAAATAAATTACATTTTGGATTCTTTACTAATTAGATGATTTCTCAAGATGAATGGCTTCACTGAATTATATTTAGGTGTATAAAGAGACAGAAGAGAAACTCATCCCACATTTTTAGCATTTTATTTGTAAAAAACACTTTTAAAAACCATGTGTCATTTTCCCTTCACAATTATGCAATCCCTTGTATTGGTCCACCACACAAAAGCTTATGAAATATAGTAAGTTTCTGGCTGTAACATGACAAATTAAGTAAAAGTCCATAAATTAGTTTACCAAGGCTCAATACTTCCTGACATTTGAGCAGTGAATTATTACATATGTACTCAGTTTATGATCATACGGTAAGAGAAGAGTATGCACACTCGACGTGGGCAACTTAACTTCATATTAATCACACTAAATCACCCTTTCTAAAATTACAAAAGAACACAGAGGCAAATTTGTTCAGCATAAAAATATGTCTATGATGTACAAGATACAGTTGCGCAAAATCAATAAATGTAACCCACCTGCGCTGATGATAAACACTGTGAAAAACGGTGTGGAAAAAGGCACGGAATTGGTCAGTAGCAGAGGCCTATATCTCCGTCATACAAACAGTTAAATATACACCTATATAAACACATTATATGTATACATTGCCTGGTGAAAATAAGAGTTGCCACCTGAATATAACTGAACATGTTGAGCAACAAATCCTGTGGTCGTGGGAAAGATGTTACTCTGTTTAAGAATGCATTGGCATCAGGAAGAGAGAAAATTTACTGAGATTGCAAAAACTATTAAACCTGTCTTGAGAAAAATGCTTGGGAAAAACCTGTGAATGACCATAATTTGTGATCACCGAAGTGTTTGGTGAAATAAATGGAAGATAAATGGAAGATGTCTGCTATGTTTAATAATGAAATTAAAAGTGGTTCCACATGCATTATGTGAAGCGATTTCAGCCAATTGTGGCTAAACAGTTGTTGTGTAGCCATAAGAAAACAATTAATTAGTGAGCCTAACTGGAGAAAAAGGCTACAATTTGTAAGGGAGCATATAGATTGGACTCTGGAGCGATGAAAGGAGGTCATGTGATCTGATGAGTCCAGATTTACTTCCTCTCAGAGTGACTGGCACATCAGGGTAAGAAAAGAGCCAGATGAAGGGACACACCCATCATGCCTAGCGTCTACTGTACAAGTTGTGGTGGCAGCTGTAGTTGCTCAGGTTTATGTTCAGCAACATTATGAGGTCAGCTGTCTACCTGAATATACTGAATAATCATTGTATTCCATCAATAGATATTCGAAGATGACAATGCCAAGCTTCAATGGGCTCAAATTGTGAACGAGTCGTTCAGGGAGCATGAGAGTCCAGCGCTTAATCCCACAGAAAATCTAAGCAATGTTCTGGAGGAGGCTTTGCACAGTTGTCATCATCAATTTAAGATCTTGGTGAAAAAGTAATTCAACACTAGATGGAAATAAATCTTGTGACATTGCAGAAGATTATAAAACCAATGCAACTACAAATGTGTGCTAAAGTCAAAGTCATGGTATTCTGTGACCACTTTTTGTTTTGGTGGCAACTTTTTTCTGGCCAGGCATTGTATGTATATATGTGTATATATATGTATATATATATATATATATATATATATATATATATATATATATATATATATATATATATATATATATATATATATATATATATATATATATATATATATATATATATATATATATATATATATATATATAAATGTATATATATATATACACAATGTTGTACATTTGTGCAAATTACCTACAGTGTCACAAAGGAGAAAAAACTACATTGATACATTAGTAGTGTCAAAGCAGCCTATTCAGTCAGTATAAAGACAACAACCTAATTTATGCCTAAAATGTGGTCTTCTTATATGGTTTTACAAAAGAACTGTGTCATTAAATGCCCTACAGAAAAAAAAATAAAATATATATATTGCCTGCAAACACCAACTTGATACCGTAAGGATTCCATAGCCAAACAAATTTAACAAATTCATTATGGTCAGTGTATAAATCATTTGAGTCAACTGCAACAGTCACAAGACACTGTTCATTCACAAAAACAAATCGAAAGGCTTTTACAGTCTAGTGCTCCAGATGTGCGCTAATGCACTGTGCAACATGTTGCAGACATAGCCACAGATGGCGTTATGGATTTTCATCTCCTAAATGTAACACAGGAATGACCAAAGTTTAAAGAAAAAAGGAAACGGAGGATCTTTCAAAATCACAAGTATCAAAGCTTTTTTTTTTATTTTTTTTTTTATATGGATCGTTGGACAAATGTAAAGAAACTGGTGACAAATAAGCAGTAATACCAGGTAACTATTGGGTTGATAGTTTCTCGAAGTAATTACAGGAAGGTCTTCATGAAAAGTACATCTATGGATATTAGAGTATGAAGGACAATGCACATGAGTGGATTAACGGATGGTGTTGAGCTGATAAGGTGTGGTATGGAACCCTGCAAACCTTTTTCAGCCTTTGTCGGTTCTGATAAAATTTGTTGGAGTATGGGTGGATCCTGGTAGCAAAAAATGATAGAGTATCTATGTGCAATGGTCATCAAGGAATTTTATAGTGGCCTCGTGGCTGGAGTATATCTTCTTCATGGTCGTGCCAGGCTGGTAACACACAAATTGTTGACATCCTTGAAAAAGAGGCTTCTAGTTATATCTCTTTTTGCAATCTAATGTCATAGGTCCAAAGAAAAAGATGGCTAAGCTATGAAGCTGATGAAAACAAACATGGAACCCCTTGGATTCCTTGACTTCAAAAGTAAAACATTAAGATTGAGAAAAGCTTATAAATATGTTTGAATCTGAATTCTTCCTGAGAGCCGGCAGAATTGTTGTGAAATTGGGTGTTTATATTACACTACATCTAAGGGATTGTAGGAAACCTTCAGTTATTCAGCTACAGGCTAAAAGTTTAAACGTAAAATATGCTTTACCTACTGAAAAGGAACAGTATCTCATTTGTTAGTCATATAATTTTATGTCAGAGTAGCAACTGATGAAAAGAATTGATCATCTTTGTGTACAGGTATGATTTCCTCTCACTGCACCCAAGAGTTCCTCATAAAGGTATCGGCCAGATTTAAATTATTACACATAATGAAACAGAATACAGGCAAAAGAAATGGCTACTTATGTTCAGGGTTCAGGTTAGTATTGCGGTTGCAGGTTCAGCATTGACTGAGAAAGAAAATTTACACCTTAATCTTTTATCAAGTATTTTGTACTTATAGTACCACAAAGCCATTTTAGTTTGCCAGTGTGGCATTTGTGTCTGTTGGGAAAATGTGAACGTTTGACATAACAAAAACTCTCTTGGTTCACTGTACAAAATCTTTTGTTTTCTGATGTAGTGTATTTTGTTGCTTTTAGTTGAGTTGCTTGCAAGTGTGAAAATATTCTAATTTAACTTTATAATACGACTGGTGAACCAAAGTTTTGGGACTGTGTTGAATGAGAATGTACTTCTTTTCATTTATGTTCCACCTTGATTTACTTCACTTTTGAACAAGGCTCCAGTTCACCTTTTGATTTTTTTATTATTTCTTCTTTACATAGCAGAAAGAATTCAGTGTTTGGAAAGAAAAATGTGGAGGAGTTGCCCCAAAGCAAATGACGTAGTTTTCCAGCAACACTGTAAACTCTGGTGTCTGGGGGGAAATCTGAATATGCTGTAAATGTGTGTGGGATGATGCTGACTTCTTGCACAGCAAGTTCAGAGGTCTCACAGTTCAAGATAAACAGTCCCGCCAACAACCAGGCTCTGAGGTGTAGTCTGTGCACAGCATGAGCTGTGCAATACAAAAAACAACAACTCATCTGCGGGACCCGTCTCATGGTTTTCAGACTGCAGACACGTTATTGAGTGTAAGGGCTTGTGATTCGGAGCTCTGCTGCTCTTTGGGACTGGATTTGTCCAGAACAGATATCTGTGTGACCATGCTGCTTTCGTTGAACAGCGTACGCCGTCGTTTACTGTAGCTCAGGTAACTCTCAGTCTGCCACTTCCAAAATCGCTTCTTCAGTTCAGCCTGCACCTAAAAATCAAATACAGCTTTGATGAAAAGGTTCAGCACTTAAGGTTTCTTGTTTTAGCTTATTTTTGTTATGTGTCCAGTGATTACACAAAAATTTGCTCAGACATTATATTGTTTATATTCTGAAATACATTGACAAAAGCTAGAGAAATCTGTTTTGAAAGATTGTAAGGCAATTTGAAAACTGGGAAGGGAAACATAAAGAACAAAGAGATCATTTAAATATTTATACGTACGAAGCTAAATAAAGGAAGAAAGATACCAGGCAAATCAACAATTTTATCCACCAGGTGGTGGTAATGACCTATTCAATGGCATAATCAAACTTGTCCTGACATCATAAAATATTTTCAACATTTATCTGTAGTTATAGACTATGTGAGATTCAGTTCTCTGAATGGACAGATCAATGCATAACATGTACTCACCTCTCCATTTAGGAAACAGTACAGCAAGGCTACAACAAATCCCTTTAAAAGATGAACATGTGATAAAAGTTGTGAAACTTTATATTGCTTTATTTGTAAAAATGTGTTTCTAGTCGTACCTGGAAGGATCCCATGCCAACCTCGATGATGATCCGAGCTTCTGCTCCTGTATTTTCCGGTAGGAAGGCGAACACCATATAATGCATCCCAAAAAGTGGGATGAGCAGCAGTGTGGATTTGGCCAATCGCCTGGAAAAACAAACAGCAGAGACATAATGATTACATGGGTCTACAGCCATGTATCAGCATGGATGCTCATACAGAAGTATTTATGCTCTCTCACTTAAAGTGACTTGTATTGTTGCCACCAACTCCAGGAGACGTCAGCTTCTGAACCAGAATACGGATCACGTTTAGAAAGATGATGAAGTTCACCTACATAGAAGAAAAACGTTACATTGTTTATTTAATATTTTGGTCCTCAACTCCTCTAGCAGCAATTAACAAACACTTGGTGGAGCTGCATGTCTGGTGAGCTTCACATCTCACTTCTCAGTCCATTGTTGTGATGACGTACTAAAGGCGGAGCGTTGGAAAGAGTAGGAGCTTTGTAAAGAGACAGAGGCCAATTTTTAGGATTCCAAGTTATTTTAGGTTTGATATATACAGCATTTGTACAACTTAAGATAACATAATTACTTGATTGCGATATAAAATGGCATTAAGTGGCTGAAAACTACGTAATAACCCCTCTTTATGGTTGCATCACATCATTTCAAACAGGTTAGGATATGAACTTTGACTGGGCCATTTGACTATATAAAACATAATCATAAAGAGGACTTTATGGTCAACGCAATGACTGTGAGGTGATCAGGTTTTGTCTTGGGAAAGCAAATCTAATTCATCAACTTTCCTTCACTATGCTCAACAGTTACAATGTTTGTTTTTTAAAAACATGGCGCTTTGCAAATTGACCAAAAATCTTTGTTTTGGTCTTATCCGTCATTAAGACAAGCAAGCTTTGTTCACATGGAGCTTTGCACACCTAAGTAGTCCTAGCATTCTTTCTTAAAAAAATAAAAAATAAAAAAAGCTTTCTCATAGTAACTATCCATGTAAAATATGATACATGGATAAGGTCTGTGGAGTCTGAGATGGAGCTCTTGGGATTTGTTCTTTCACTGAGAAATACCCAAAGTGACCCAGGGAGGAATGTGCTACATTCTCGGAAATGCTGGACACTGCCTTAAATGTTTTCCACTTATAAAAAAAAAATGTTCTCATTGTAGAATAATTGGCTTTAAATAGTTTGAAAATGACCTTGCAACTCTTCCCAGATTGACTGGGAGTATTGTTTGCTTTTCTACAGATTGTTGATGCCTTTCCACCCTGGCATTGTGCTAACAAAGAGCTGATCCCACAGGCGATAATCAATGAACCAAATACTTTATTTTAACGCACTTGGCTTCAACTCTTCCTTTTATTTCCTTTATAACAGCAAAGGTGTTGTTTCACACACACAGCAGTTCCATTCAAATATAATCTATAACAACTAAAGAAAATGTGAAATTTGTTGTGTGTTTGTATTGTGATTAATTTAACAATTTGATCGTTTTTAGGATCTACTTATACGTCAAATCCCACCAACAACCAACACTTTTTAAAACAAATAGAAAGACGTGTAAACATATTCAGTTATTTTTGTCTATCATATGATCAAGCCTCAAACAATAAGTTGCTTTCTTGTAACTACGGATTATTGCCAATCAGATAAAAACAAGATAAGAGTCAAACGTCAGCACAGATCCTATACTTTTGATCCGTCAAGAGCTCCCACTTTATCTGCAGTGTACTCACCAGTAGGGAGGCAGTTATTGGACCCTTAATGATCCACCAGATGAAGGCCACATCTGTGTCATCCCAGCACCTGGGAGGCATAAAAGCCAGATTTGCAATAAACTGAGCAATATGAGGCCACACACTTTTAAGTCTCATCATGAAATATGCAACATTTTCTCGAGCCAGAATGTTAGTAATTAAACTGTAAATCTTTCTCTGAAACACCTTCCCATCGTAATTTTACCAATTTTCTAAAGGGACCATATCATATTAGATTTAACATCTTCGCAGAATTGCCTGTTTATTGGCTGAGTCCATCTGGAAAAATAAGTTTTTGGTGACAGATCAATGCAGAATATTGTTTGGCATGCTAACCATACAAATGATAAAGCTACTTAAAATATCAACTATGTTTTAAAATATAGGTGAACCTAATAATCACTCCCTTGGAATACGATTTAAAATATCTATTTTTAACACTGCTACCAGGTGCTACTTTTCAAGAGTGATCTGAAAGGGATGACATAGATATAAATACCTCCAAGCTTTATAATCACTGCAAATCAGAAATAAAGGTAATACTTCTGATTGTCATCTCTCCAAACTAGTTTTCATTTACTTAGAAATTACTCTATGTTCAAGCAGCTTTTATGAGCTCCATCTTCACTTGTATCCAAGCACATTGCTTTTTATTCTGCAATAAAGAATAAAGAATAATAATGCTTCCTTATAAAGCATCTAAACTTCTTTAACTGCTAGCCCGTCAACAAATACATTTTCCATAAATTCTGGACAGGGAGTTTTATT
This sequence comes from Gambusia affinis, assembly GCF_019740435.1. Lineage (NCBI taxonomy): Eukaryota > Metazoa > Chordata > Actinopteri > Cyprinodontiformes > Poeciliidae > Gambusia > Gambusia affinis. Next base: position 20,088,900 of record NC_057877.1, on the reverse strand, counting down.
TCTTCTCAAACTGAAACCATAATTAGAAAACTGGCTTGACATGCTAGATTACAACTCTAAGCAGGAAGTCTTGAAAAATGGAATAAATTTGAAATTAAAAAAAAAATATTTGTTCCAGCCCCCACTTAGTTAAATCTGTTTGTGTCCCTTTTAACATGAAGCATATAGGTGAGAGCATTGTTGTTTAAATAAAATATGTGTCTGCTTATTCTTACAAGAAAAAACAAATCTGATTTTCACCAGCAGCCACAGCATTTGCTCACCCCTTATTATTGTAGAAGTTTCTACTGAGAATCCAGGTTGCAATGATTATCGTTGGTATACCTGGGGGAAAAAAACAAAACAAAACACAGAAACCAAATCATTACGCAAAAGAAACTTGTTACCGCTCTAACAAGAAACTTTGAGAAAGTACCAGAAAAACCCACCCCAACCAATTAGTATATACCACCAGAAGTATTTCTTTTGAAAGACGAAGGTGAGTGCTAGCAGCGTCTGTAGATACATTCCCTCCACCAGTAGCCAGAAGTAGTTGGCCAGGATACTAAACTGGAAAAAGGCCACAGCGGACTTGCAGGCTGTCTGCCGGACAAGGCAAAGACAAACATCAGACAAGATTGTCAAGACCACTTAACCTGGCAGGTTACAGTACCAAAGTTTATAACAACGTTGTTCATGGAGTTTTTGTTCTTGTTGAGAATGGAAATGATTTATTTATTTTTCATTTTCTTTACATACCTGAAACTTTGAGTGACAGAAATTATTCAGTTTGAGGCATTAACATTTTTTACTGAAGAGAAACTGAAACATTTGCAAATTTAAAAGTTTTTTTTATTTGCAGATAAATAGACAGACAGATAATCCTAGGGTTACCACCTTTTAATCTGTACAGATGTTTCTGTATATCATCCCCTTGGTTATGGTGTTCCATGTATTCCTTTCCTGTTGGTATCTTACTCCCTGTTGCAGCTGGGGCCTCGCCTCGTGTGGTACATCTGTGCCTTTAATGCTCTGGTGATCAAGGGCTGCTCATGTGCTGCCAGGACATTACCTTCTGTGCTGTACAGTCCTCTCCAGCCATTGGTAGGATTTGGTCATATCAGCCACTTCAGCTAACTGTTGGTGGTACATCCAATGCATGTTCTTTTCCTCCCATCATGATTCCTTCAGATCCTTCTCTTCTATTGTCTGAGATTTTCACTGAGCATTACATCCCTTGGGTCCATCTTTTCAATGTGTTCTTGGAGTTTAGATGACAGCTCTGATATACTGCAGACCTTTGCCTTTTTCTGTGATTTGAGGTTTATATATACCAACGTGGGTAAATTGGCATCTATGGCAGAGATCCAAGGAACCCCAAAGCACATAAAGACCAATCTCACATTTGACAAGACATTCTTTATAATTATCATCATCATAAAGTTTATGATGATGAGAGTTTTGGGAATGATGAGACAAAAGTGGAACAATTTTGGAAATTGTGCATGATGTCACATTTGTTCCAAAATTAGCACATTTCCAAATCAGACCATCATACTGACAGTCTAATTTGACGCTTTGGAACTGCTTCGCTTCCTCAAGACCTGAGAAGCTTGCCATAATTGATGATGTTGACCTAACCGTTATTACAAACTTTTGATGAGAGTTGTTACTGTTCAGATCGTGCAACTAGTTATTACGTTTAAGGGACATTTACTTTATTCCAGAGGGCCAGGTTGGTTTGAATAACTTTGAAAACTGTTTATTTTATTTACGCAAGTCAATTGTATCCAATATTAAAATTTAGTTTTATGTTCTAAAACATTTCAGGGTGAAAAAAGGCCAAAATTGAAGAAATCTGTAAGAGGAAAAACACTTTTTCACAGCAGTGTAGTTGTCATGGTAATGGCATGATTTCTCTGTGGTTTGCTCCAGTTGTGTTATCGACAGCTTGCCTGTTTTCCTGCTTTATATTTAAAACGACCACTGTGCCAGCATCTAAAAGACTGTGTTTACTTGACGGCAACAACTGCTGCAGCCACTGGCCCATGATGCTGAAGGGTCAGAACTAAGCAGCAGTCATAAAAAACTTAATCTCAAGGTGGACATGAAAGATTCCTTAGTGAATGAATATGGCAATAAAGTATATGATAAATTATTTGGTGTAGATCCTGTATATTAAGAAGTGCCCAGAGGTCACTGTCTGAATTGAGATTATAAATAAATCCAGCTTGTTCTTTAAGATGGGTACAGAGAAGTAGAACATCCATGTTAAGCTGGAGGCCATGTGGCTACTGATTTGTTATGGACAAATAAATACCACAGTCCTGGCTGAGAATGCACAGCAGTGGCTGTATTTTCTTAGAAAACTCAGGATAATAAACCTGTTACAACATCTCAGAACATCCTTCTATAACTCCTTCTCTCACAGCATCTCGGTGTGGTATGGCTCTGTAGAAAAATAGAATTCTCTACAGTGATTTATAAATACTGCCAGGAACATCATCGACCAACAGCTACCTACTCTGGACAATTCATCAACTGATGTTGCCTGTAGAGAACATACAATATTCTGACAGACTCCCTCTATCCTGCCCACCACCTGGATGAATTGGTGCCTTTGGGAAAAACAGATCCATCAAAACTCATACTTTAACATTTCTTAACAGCTTTTTCTTTACAACTATTAATAAAGTTAGTTTTGAACTAAACATTCCGTCCTAATGACTAAATTCAATTAGTATTATTGGATAAGGTAATTTTTGTTTTATGAATTTGAACTGAAGACAAGCACTAGAGTGATAATAAGTGCTGATTCACATCGAACCCACATGAATTTGATTTACCATACATATATATGTATGTATGTATTTTTGACAACAAAAATTTTGGTCCAACTTTGTATGTCTACCTTTGTGATTGTCACACAAAAATGCTGTTATTTAGGTGGCTTCCCATACAATCAGTTGGCTTGTAAATAGTATCTAATGGTTGTTATTTAGAGGTAACAATATGCCAGTCTTTGGAATGGTTCTCTAACAGTAAGCTTCAAACTTTTTTTTTTCTTTCTAATTTAGAAGAGTATGATAATGACAGCAGCCATCCTTGGCATTTGTACAGCACCATCTATGTTTATAATCCATTAATTCTCAGTATATAATTTAAAAATACAAATGTTATTGTCGAAAATGTGTTATTCCATTTTAATAGTTTGATTAACTAAATTTAAGAAAGTAAAATTATCATCTTCTATACATTGGCGTATAAAATCCAAAAACACCTGCGTTTAACTTACATCTTATTTGTATTTCCATTCATATTCAGACTTGGAAAGATGTCAATCGTGGTACACGTTTTGTTAGTACTGCAGAGGAAAACTGTAGTACTCTTACCCTTCCTATTTCAGCCTGACTTTATATCAAAATGAGTCACAGAATGTGCTTATGCTGAGGCCTCACAAACAAATAATAGGGACACTCACACCTCTCACAGCAGCTGTATCAGCAGTAAAGCAGGAAGTGAAAACCTCATCATTAATGCTCTGAGACATTCCCTGTATTTTTATCCTTCTATTTCTTTCTTTTCAAGAAAACAATTTGTGTAAACCTGTCCAAGATGCTCAGAGGAGGTTCAGAAGCATTTTCAGATGTTAGATGTACAACAATTTATGCTTTTTCTACTGGTGAGTTGGTGATAAAACGGGGGCACTCACAGTTGACATGAAGCAGTGATCCTGATCTGCATCAGAAAAAAGAACCATGTCTTTGATGAAGACAGCAGTGGCTCTCAGGATGAAGGAGAAGAACAGGTTAATATGGATGTAGTTTCTAGTGCAGTGAAATTTCCTGCAGAGAGAGAACAAATATATTTGAATTACCTTGTGTTTCCCCACTGTATGTGTCTACACAAATAAAGGTAGCTGAAGATTTGAAATTGTTACCTAAAAACAGTGAAGACAAAAATAGCTGATATAAGTGAGATGAGTGAGGTAGCATAGCCAGCGGTGTACACCTGTTTAAAGTTGGAAAAATATGTTGTCTGAAAGAGACAAACAAAAAAAGTTAGGACATTTCATTAAAGTGTTTTCCAACAAGTTGTTCAATCATCAAATCATTTTGAGTTTGCTGAAACCTAGTGAATGAATAACTTAGGTATGTTAGTGAGATTCAACAATGATTTTTGAAATTCTGAGGAAAGCAAATTGAGTGAGAGTCTGTTCAAATAAAAGTTCTGGGTATGCAAAAGAAAAATAACTTTAGTACATAATTTTTTTTATCTTTAATGTGATTTCAATTTTGAAGCACAAATATATTTGGGTTAATAAAGAACATTACTATTAACCCTAATCTGGTTGCATGTTAGTGCAATGTGTCTCTGCTCTAAAACACTTGAAACAAATAATTGAATTGCCTGGGAAATTCAGCCATTTGATTCAGCTCTGCTGGAACAGAAAATCTGTGGGGACTGTGAATAAGAGAAGCCTTTACAACTGAGCCGAAGAACTTGGTAAAACAGGATGGTCAGATAGCAAGTGAATATATGCATGCTGACAGATGAAGTTGAATGAACAGATGATTCAGCAACTATCAGTTGAAGTGTCCACACTAAAGAAAGTGTGGACCCTTCCACACAAGCCTGTTTTTTCCCTACTTGATCTGTTTGTTATTCAGTTAATTATAGGGTTTATATCACTAAGAAAGTTATTTTTGAATTATCTAACATGATCAAAATCTTGCTTTTAAACAGTGCACATCTGAAATCCCTAAGTTGAATATTCATGTGCTTTTAAAACACAACTTAACCTGTATAGATGAATATATTCTCAACTCTTATAATGTATTTTTCTGTGTGTCCAAGTGCAACAAAGTCGACAGCAGGGGATTTATTGCAATAAAAACAATAACATTTTCTATTTTTTCTGTAAGGGTTCATATTGGTGCAGACATCTGTCATCTACTCTGTCTAATTATGAGCATAATAAGAGCAGAAGTCTATAGCTAGTAATTAAATCTGTAATAGTAGGTTCTTATTTTAAAAGTGCTGTCAACCAAAAGTTCTCACTATACCACAGCAACACAACAGTTTTGTCTCAAAGGTGAAAATAAATGTAAAAATAAAAATGGGCAATATTTAAACAAACCCTAGCCCAACAGAAATTATAGAAAATATGACCCAGAGAATAGAAGCCCAGCACAATCAATAAAACAAAAAAGGTTCAGAATGAATATTATAACTCCACCAACATAATAATAAAGTCTCACTTACCTCTGGCTCTGGCTCTTCAACATCTTTAAACACACAGGCCTCATAGTAGTTCAGATGTTCGGACCAGCCCTTTTCTGTGCAGTTCCTTGAAACATAAGCTAAAAAAGATAAAGACAGAAAAGAGTGGAAATGTGCTGGAGGTGTAGCAAAGGAAGGACTTAAAACCAACTCTGATCTCTGATATAAACTAGGACAATTGAAGAGTTTGGAAATGGACTACGGTGAATAGACTTTCTAGAGCAGGGGTGGGCAATCCTGGTCCTCGAGGGCCAGTGTCCTGCAACTCTTAGATATCTCCCTGATCAAACACATTTGAATCCAATAGCTGAATCACCTCCTAAGTGCAGTCAATTTAAAAAAAGTAACCTCTGCAAACCTTCAGAATATGGTGTGTAAACACTCCTTGGCAAACAATGTACAATAGTTGGAAAACCAGTATCATATGTAAAGTCATTTAAACAGGGAAGAAATGGGCCTATGTGTGGTTGTGGATCATGTGATATTCACAAGGGAACAGCCACTCATAGCTAAAATCAGCAAATACTCTAGACACCTTCTAAAAATGCCAATGACTGCCTGTAGTAGCAGTTCACACATCAAATACCCTAAAACACATGGACAGTGATAACCATCATAGCACTACTGCAGAAGTTAATGTCTACAGTACACAGTCTTCCTTATTTTTACACTTGGAGACACAATTAGAACCAGGTGTCCCTAATTGCAAAAAACAATGTACAGCTTTAATAATCCATTCATAAAGTATAGAGGGAATGATTGGTGACCAAAGTGAGTTGGTGGAGGATGCTAAACAATTCTGAGAATTAGTGAAGCGTATATAAAGAAAATCTGAAAGAAGCATGAGAAGCAGATGTGATAATTAACTGTCAAAGTTTATTTCTAAGATGATTTTCTCAAATACAGTCACAAAACAATTTACAACAGTTAAAACTAAATTACAAAATAAATAAGAAGACTCACATTAATGATGCAAGTATATTAATAGGTAAATAGGGAACAAGTGTTTATTGTTTGTAAACAAGAAACCTTTGTGGTGATTAGTCAACAGGGTACAGGTGGGATGATTAACAAGAAGCAGGTGTGACAATTAGTAAACCTGGAACAGACTAGAAAATCCATCCATATCTATGAACTCCAACATGAGTGACATCTGTGTCAATGTTGAAAAAAAGTTGCATTAATTTATATGGTGCCCTTTATTCACTTTTGCATTGTGTTTCACAAAATCAAAGCAGAACTGATGAATATCAAAGCAAAAGACAGACAGTAAGTGAAAGTCTGGTGATGAGAACGAGCAAGGTTTCAGTGAATGAATTATCTGCTCATTGGTTGCTTCTTTATTTTTGTGTAGACTGATACTTCTGAAAAAATGCCTTCCTATATGAGATCAATATATACATATATATGTATGCACAGAAATTCTTGAATTTTAAACTGTATCTGCACCAGCTCAACTGAATTTAAATGAGCTGAATTTTGTTCTCTGTTCTTCTACCATGGTTTAGAGATAGAATGGAGGAGCTCAAATCGTGAGTTCCTGAAGTTTTATGATGCATAAAGAGGTTTTCCGATACCAAAACTGAATTCACCCTTTCAGCAGAAGTGACAAGGTTTACAGTGAAATGCTAGGTTTCATGAAGTGAAAATGCGAACCTGCTTCTTGGTACAGCAGAGTGTGGGGGTTTGAGTCGTGGGTGGATTTACCGATATCCAGCAGCAGAACACCATAGCATGTAGAGCCTGCAGCTACAGCAAATGGTTGGATGCGATTTAAGGTTTGAAGGTTACGGCTCTGGGGACAATGCTAAAACTCATATTGCCTCTTTTAACAAGCAGTGTCAGCTCCAAACTCATGCTCCTGGCTCTTGACTGAACTGTTTGATTTTCCAATTCATTTTTTTTATTTTTTTATTTTTGCAGAGTCTCATTGGAAACTCTGGACCAACCTGTGGAGGAGGAAATCCACAAGGTCCAGGGAATGACTAACACTGAGTTATGAAGTCATTCATAACAACCTTTGTCTCCTGATGCATAAAAGCAAAGCTTTCAGTTAACTTTCACTCATAGTCATTTTTTTTTTCTTGCACTAAGAATTTCACAACAGGAAATATGCAAGTGTATTATCAGCATCCACAATTTATTTAACCACTCTGCTGATACTAGTTTGGTTATCTGCTGATAACCATTATGTGACATGACAGAATTTTCTTTGTTTGTTCCAGTGCAATCAAAAGGTGCAAAATCAAGCACATTGTTGATCTGCATAGGTCTTGAGTCATTCAACATTCTTGTGCATCTTTCATCCTAGCAGCCTGACTTTCCCATAATATTTCAATCAAAGTATCATCAGGCTTTAAGAAAGTTTTTGTTTTCTGCTATATTTTACACTCTTTTCTATGTTTTTATGCACACAATGCACTATTACTAAATCCAACAACTGTTTTTGACAGACATTTATTGTTACATTTGAATATGCTGTAAATCATCCTATTGTTGCTCTGGTTGTAGGTTCATAGTCAAGACCGAACTCCGTACTAGTCTCAAACCATTTCCAACCTCTAACAGGTTTTCTTTCTGTGTTTAGATGCATCTATTTTTTTATCAGCTTTGACCAACTCTCCTTGTTTCTTGCACTTTGTAGACTAAAATGTTACACATGGTTTCATTTGACAAGAACATTTCTCCTTCATTGTTTGCAGTATTTTTGTCAATTAGGATTTGTCTTTCTTTGCTGAATCCTCATTTGCTCTGACATTCATTTGGAGCAAATGAATGCTCTGAATGCATTCATTTTCTAATTTGCTCTGACTTTCATTAATTTTTCCATCGTTTCATCTATTTTTGCTGTTTATTCCTGCCTGCATTAATTTTAAACTTCATCTTGACCAGCTTTCCTTTCTGCTTTTTTGCATTTAATGTTTTGATATTAAAAAACAAAAAGACCAGCTGGTTCTGACAGGGTTCTGGAAGAGACAGGAGGAGTAATCTAAACAGTCTGTGCACACAGACAGGCAGCAGTGCACACTGAAAACTAAACAGTCTTCATAAACCACCCAACAAAAACACAACACCGTCCCAGGGGACCTCCAAAATAACATGGTACTTTTTCTGGGCTGTGTTATGATGGATGATCAGAACTGATCATAATATTAGATTTAAAAGATTTAAACAGGATTCTTTATTTTGTTTAAGAAAAAAAAAAAAAAAAATTCAGCTGCAGAATGTTAAATCATTGTTTCTTTAAGACAAATTAGAAACTGAAAATAATCAAGGAGAGAAAAAAGCAAGAGGATGTAAAGGTCAGCACAGCTGCTGGCAGGAACATTAATTTCTTGCTGACCAGAGCATTTGTGTGGGACTCAAATTATAAACATAAACAATATATATTTATATACATATATTTCAGAGTAGATTAGTCTCTTTAGAGCAGGGACACTCTCAGAATCAGTGACATGTAGTCAGGGAAGGCACACATGTCCTTCCATATTATCCATGGAAGGATAATATAATAACATAATTTATACTGCTATTTTCAGCCTGTGGTTTGTACTGTGAAGTATTTATTTTTCATTTAGCTTTACCAATTTTGAATATTTTTTTTTCTTCAAAATCGCTGAATTTTCGCATTTTTGTATTCTAATGCTCTGAAGCGAAACCGGTGAGGCAGCAGCGAGCTGAGTCTCACCTGGGATTGCGAAACCTCTCGCTAACTGCACTGCCATTCTATGAGAGCATGCTCCGCCTGTTTGTACATCGCTAATAAAATGGTTAAAAAACATTTAATATATGAACTGATTTTCAATCATTTAGCTTATCTAAATCCGCGTCTGCAGAGTAAGAGACAGCGAGGTGATACAGTAAATAAGGGAAGCTGCACCTATATGGCAAGGCGTTTTAACATAAATTCGGTTTTGCCACCCTTATGCAATGCACAACTTTCATGTTGAAAATGCTTTGACAATATCAATTTTAGCTTTTCAAAGCTATTTTTAAGTGCATTCGGTTTGTCGGAAATGAATAAGCAGGAAATTCTTTGCAAATTCAAACTCAAATTTTATTTGTGTAGTGTGATGGCCAAATCCATGGCCACCCTCTTTCGGTAACTCTTTTTATGCACAGTTTATTTTTTTTCATACAAACACAACACTTTAGTTTCAATAAAAACATTTATTAGTTGATTTGGATACATTTGTTCTATTTGTTAGCGTGCACATTTAGTTAACATATGTATTTATTAGTGATGGGCTATCTGAAGCCAGGCTTCGAGGCTTGTACCGAGTAATAAGGGGGCGTGTCCGATGAAGCCCCGCTTCGAGGCTTGTGTCGTCTTGCTGAAAACCACGTGACTGGCAACAAACGAGGCCTCGCATTGCATGGGTCACGTGACTGCTTCATTTTGCGTGTCGGTTTTCAAAATAAAAGCGTGATGAGCCGCTGCTTGATCGCATGAGTGGAGCATTTGTCTTCATAAGTGGCCGAAATAAAAGGAACCTTTTATAGTTCATGTGTATTAATGATTTTGATGATGACACTCATCAAAATGTAATGTTTGTTACCAGTTTTCTCAATGGTTTATTGTGGCATATTTTATGACTTTATATTTATGTGTTTTTATTAAGTAAAACATTTTGACACTGCATCGTTGCTGAAATGTGCTACACAAATAAACTTGATTGAAATGGAGCCAGCAAGAAGAAAAAATCTGACATCAGGGAATACTTTGAGATGATTCACTCACAAGATTCTTAAATAACAATAATTAAACCCTTCACCTCTAAAATTTTCACCTTCTTGAAATTTTCACCATTTCTTTGTTCAGCAAAAATATATCAGTCTTGCACAGCAGAAACAGACTTAAAGCTGTTGGACGAGTAAAATTCTGGCTTATGAGTAAAAATATAAGGGATCAGATCAGAGAGCCAATAGAAAGTTTTTCAGGAGGCAAATCAAAACTCAAAGAAAACTGTCTGCCCCAACAAGCACTGGACTCCGAGTACACCAAAACAAATGTCTACTGTTAAATCAGTCAATGACAGAAGAAAACAGCCATTAGGATTGGCAACAAATAATTTTAATAACTAAAAAAGATTAGTTAAATAGGATTTAATTGACTCTCCTGTTACTAAATGTGAGTTTGACAAAAACTTTGTGACAATATTGCATTTACTAATTGTTTTTAAATATATCTGTCTGAGTAACAAGGCCACAGCTTCACCAGCAGATGTCACTAGTGAGAAATGAATGAAGCATCGAGTAATGAACTTTTGGGCAAAGCAATGGGCCGGAAGCTTCATTGCTTCATGAGGCTTCATTTGCCCATCACTAGTATTTATGTCAACTTAAAGTTAATTTTGTTTACTTAAGATTAACTCTGTTTGTTTTCCCATTGGTACTTACCTGCCTTGGAGTGCCAGACAAAGGATGGGGGCCAGGGCTCAGCAGGCTGAAATACTGATTGGACTGAACCACTAGTTCCTGCTGGCGGAGGGAATTTGTAGTTTCTTTTGTTTAGATAAGTTTGTATTTAAGTAAATATTTGTATTTAAAGTTTATTAATTTTGATTTTCATTTAGGTCTTTAGTTTAGTCAAACTTAGCTGTACTGTTATTTGTTTTGTGTTGTTTGTAATTGTATTTTGTTTAGTTACCCCTATTGTGTCTTAATTGGTCTGATCAGCCAGTATTTAAACCCCTGTGTGTCATTTCTTTGTTAGGTCTGTTATGTTTGTTTGTGCAACTGGTTTGTTTACATTTTTGCCTGAGTTCAGTTTTGTTTTTTTGACCTCTTTTATGAGCTCAGTTTATCTTGGTGTTTGTAATTTTTTGGGTTAAAATAAAAGAAAACCCTATTTTTCTAATATGTCCTGTGAGTCCTCCTATTTTTAACTCAGTCCATCCATTTCAGCAGCAAGGCATTTCAAAGTGCTTTACATCATAACAAACACAGAACACAAACACATTAAGTCCAGTACCATCAATAAATTTGTAATTGACTACGTTTCAAATACAATCCTAAACAGGTGAGTTTTTAGTCGAGATTCAAAGGAAGTCAGTGTTCCAGCTGTATAAGTAGGGGGTCTTATAATTTTGATGATCAGTGCTTTACCAACCATGAACCTCACCGCACGTGAAAATGTAACGTTGCTCAGAATGCAACGTGCAACAGCACAAATAAAAGAAGTAAAAAAACACAGACACACCCACACACATCTCAGAATTTTAGTTGTGGTATTTATGTCACTGACAGTGATTTGAAAAATGTATTTACCTTGGTTGTCGGCAAACAGCTGAGAGACATTCGTACATGAAACCCTGACCACCTGTCCCACACTGGCCCGGTGCCAGCAGTAAATATTATCCCATTGTGTTGGGCAACCTGGGAAGACAATCAGAATGTAACATTTAGCAATGTTACTGCACCAATGTAACACATTTAATAAAATTATACGCACTAATCAAACATTAGATTAATAGACAGCTATAGTTAGTTGACTTTCTTGAATGTGTTTGCTTAACCTAAGAGTTAATGTTTCTCTTCTCAAAATAAACTGGACCTTAAGAGCAGGACATTTTGATCTCAATCCACAGCTATGTACTGTCATTAAAAGGCCAAACAAGGGAAAAGGGAATTTTATGTGCCACAGCCCTTACTTTATCTTTAAAAACTTTTTTTCAAAAAGCCTCAAAATATGTAAATACTCAAATTAAAAAACTTCATTATAAATAAGAAATATTAGTTTGTGGAATGTTGTATTGGAGAAAATTGTATAGTACTGGTTTAAAATAAGACGTTTATGGTCATTAAGAATAGGGTGTGAATTTTAAATGTATAATCAAAAACAAAGGTTTTCGAAATAGTTGTACTGAAATATGTAAAGATATTTAATGATAAAATAGCATGTAATGTACCTGCAACATGAGACCAGATCAAACTTTGCACATGACTGCATTTTTATTGAAGTATTAATAATGTTAAAGAGGAATGTATTTACCAGGACTTCACTTCATTTTTTTAATATATTTTCTACTATATTCTTAAAACATATCCGAAGCATTTTAAGGTCCTGATTTAGCTTCTTTACTTAATTTCTCAAATTGTCCTTGTTGGGGGAAGTGATGAAACAACAACCTATGGATGCAACGCAACCAGAAATGTTCTTTCTTTGGTTAGTTTTAACTCACAATTGTCAACAATTTTACTTACACTTTTACCTACTCACTAACCTTCTGCTGTTTACACTTATATTACTTTTATCTACTTACGTACAGTTACTTACTTATACTTGTTCTTTTAAACATACACTTTTGGTACCTTTACATACCTATACTTAGCAAAACTAAATTGCAGTTGCTTGCTTTTACTTTCAAATGTTTGCTTACACTTCATTATATACTTTCCAACTTGCACTTTTATACTTACTTTAACCTACTTAAACTTTAATTGTTTGTTTAAAAATAATTACCATTACTTTGGAGTATTTAGTTAAACCTATCTGCTACTAGAAATTATTTTTCTTGAATTTCTAGAGTCCTTTTACTTCTCTAGTCTTAAGCACTTACCCTTAAGTTAAATTTAGTTCTACATACTTACTTTGCATACCATCGCTCCTATTTTGCTTTCACTTACTTACACTTACTTGTTAAAATATTAAACTTACTTGCACTTAATATATTTCATTAATTTACCATTTTACTTTACTTGCTTAGAGTAACTGAAGCATCACATGCACAACTTAAACATATAGCACAAAGAGATATTAATACCTTCAACGGTCATAATAACAGCATGTGTCTAATTATATTGTTGATACTAAAGGTTTCTTTATTGGATGACACACTGAAGCCTTTAAACTTACTCTCCCATTAATAAAATGTTGAGGTATAGCATGTTTGACTGAAAAAATGCTGTTTGATGTTTCATTAATACACTTTCTGACCTTCTTTGTAGTCCCGTAAAAAGCTAGCACCTGGTCATTTTAACAACTTTTCTTATACAACACACTTAAGATTCTATAAGCAGCAGACTTTTTTGACCTTGAATGCATCTAAATCCTGCAGAACCAGCTAATTAATCATTTTTCTGTAACAGAAACTTAGTTCTCTGATGTTAGTTTTCAAGGGGTTTCCCTCAGTCTGGAAAAGGCGAAGGGTGTTTGATTTTGTGACGTTCTCAGCCCTCCTCTCTGCCCACGCTTCCTCTCCAATGCCGCTCATATCACATGGCCGACGAAGTCTCTCCCTGCGGACCCTAGCGCTCTGGAGGAGAGTGTGTTTGTGATAAGAGACGGTGGTAATGAGGCGCCGGACTCAATCCGCCATCTCATCGTCTCATACATCAAAGCTCCTCGGCCTTGCGTCAATTAAAACGGCCGCACGGAGAGATGCAGCAGCACTCATTCATAATGAAACACAGCGTTTGGCTGCTGCTGCAGGTTTTCCTGCCAAAGCTGTGAAGAAGAAGACATCTCGCAGGATAAACGAGGCTTTGAACTCGTTTTTCATTTATATTTTCCACTCCATCATAGCTACAGATGACATCTTCATTTATTATGTTCTGCAATAACTCAAGGCCTTTATATTGTTAAATACTGTAATATTGACAGATATCCCCTTTAAACTTGGACTTCATTTAAATGGACATAGTGGCTATGGCTTTATTATGGTTTCAAGAGGTGATGGGAAACAGTTCCTACTTCAGATGCTCACTAAAGCAAAGCAAACAGCATTATAGTGAGATTTAGCAATGGATAAACGGACTTGTGCATCTTATTATATAGTCATGGTTGTCTTTTGGTCTTGTTTACAATGAATAAACATGAGTAAAATGCTAGTAAACATCAGTGCCAGAGACAAAATGCTGAAGGATCAGTGGTCTGTGGATGAGAATTAGAAACATAAGAACTTGAGCCATTTGAGCACAATGAACTCTCTTTCTTTTTCAAGAAACCAGTTTGGGACAAACTGAGTTTTGTGACATGCTGCATTTTCCTTTTGGAAATATAAGATCTTTACACTGTGGTCATAAAAGGATGGACATTTTTCAACTGTTGCCAAGAAGTCCACATTTTCTACCCCGAGTTCAGATTCAATGAACCAGAAACATTTCCCGATCGATCATGGTCAAATTTTACCGCGACTTAATTCACAGGCACAATGCCTGACTTGACCCTTCGGTTTCAGTGGCCCCTTTTCTTCAAGGCGCAGTGTGCACTACAATCAGAAATGGTATTCCCCATACTTTAGTTGTAATGAGCAACTGTTGCCTCCTATCATCTCAGAAAAGGTTTTAAATTTTTCACTGATAAACAAGATATTTTCATCCACACAACTGTTGCTCTCATTGTGTCTGAACTACCCAAACTAGTCTGTTTGGCACAGACAGACTAGTTTGTCATGCCATGTTTAAATCCATTTAAAATTCTTCATCTGGATTTTTTGTTTAAACAACAAGTCATCATCAGCATATTCTTAAATACACTAAATGTCGGATTTGATATTTTGCATTCATAAGCAGTTGAGGAAGTGGATCTAATAAATTATCCAATAACACAACAAACCACAAATATATTTTGATATGTAAGATTAGAAAACTAAACACATTAGTAAAATTTAAATTTACAATCGTGCAAACACATAACAACCAACTTGTAGTCTTAGAAAACAAAATGTATCCTCGTCTATTTAAAGCCCACAGGGCATCTAAAGTGACTTACTGGTTTGTTTTTCTTGGTGAGGGCTGTGAAAGGTCAAATCTGGCTGAACAGTATTAAAGTAATTTCTCTGTCTCACCTTCTTTACTGCGACATTCAAGGATTCACCTGTCTGACATTTCTGTATCCGATTAAAAAAAGGAAGGAAAAAAAAACATCTGCAACAACTTATGAAGAAAGATTTGTCATTCTTGAGGACAGACATGACGGGGGAAGGAGTATTATATCGATCAAATGTCAGCCTAAATGGAAGGCCTTTATTTCCTCCTCAAGGTCTGGCCATTTTATCCCTCGATGCTTCATTTCTCAGTCTATTCTGGATTCAATAAGGCACAAGTACACTAACGGCTATAATAGTGTTTCAAATATTAGAGTAGTGAAACCGCCCTGGGATGGATAAAACTGTGAAATCTCTTTATAACCTTTGTTATGAGATGCAGATAGAAGAACTGTATATCAAGAGATAATCTGAAGATATTGAAGAAAAAACCTGTAGCTTGTCGCTTGTTTAATCAAGCTGTTATATTTTTATGAGGGGAGTATTATATAAAACCAACTTTTTGAGCTTTACTCCATGTTATCATGTTATCCCTTCATCAAAAACACATCATTAGAATTGCTTTGATTATCTCACACATTTTTGAGAAATCCTTGAATCTCCCCTGGCAGCTATTCTGTGCTCTTGCTCTCACAAGGTGCTGCCTACTTTCACAAAGCTCCTCCTAGGGCCAGGAGACTCCGCCTCAGCATATAAACTACTTCTCAGTCCAAAAGCCCTAAGAACAATTGGAAATGGTAAAGGGACATTGTTGTAGTGACATCCAAAAGAGTATCAGAAAGAGTATAACTTCTTAAAGAAACAGATGGCAATTTCAAAGCATCAAATTGCAAAGTAAAATTTCTTTTAAGTTATTTTTGCTGCATGAAGCATTTCTGTAACAACTAAAGGTAGCATAGTTACCTTTTTGTGCTATAAAAGGACACCATGTGCCTAATACAAGGCTTCTAAGGTTTTGTTCTGAAAAAACTGTTTTTAAATTTTGTCCCTTGAATTCCTATCATTTTCCTGCCTTGCAAACCAAAGCAGTAAACCAAAGCAGTAAAATCTTCCACAGGACACAACATTAATCAGATAAAAATAATATGTCAACAGTACATTTATTGGTGGATTACTCTTTAAAAGCTAAAGGCAAAAAATTACAGCATTTTTCTTGAGAAATACAGTACAATACACAGTCCTGGAGAAAAGAAAGTTTCCATGACTGTCAAAATAGTCCAACTTTGTTGCTAACATTTTATTCCACAAAAGCAAATCATTAATTACTCATTACCAGTGTGACTACCTTTGTAAGAGCAGGAGTTGTGTATGTTTGTGAGTTTTTTCAGCATGTAGGCTTCGGTCCAATGCAAAGGTGAAAAAAACAGAAAAGGCCTTGGAGAGCAATTGTTGCTGCCCATCATGTGGGGAACAATCGCAAAGATGGATGGATGGATGGACGGGCAGAGGGATGGATGGATGGATGCTACACTGACAAATATTTTTCACAAAAAGGAAAACAACCTGCCGATCGTCCCACTTCAACACAAACACATCAAACCAACTGCCCAGCACAATTGTGGAGGAGTAATGAACTGATTTTTTTTGTTTTTGCTGCCACAGGCCTTGGGAACCTTGAAATTATTTTCAGTCCTCTGTATAGTCAATTATTTTAGAGTTATATGTGAGACCATTTGTCTTTCTGCTGAAGCTCAGTCTAGAGTGGATAATCAACAGATCAATGATCTTGAGTGTAAATCAACAACAGAATAGCTGAAAAAGAAATAAATTAAGGTGTTACAATGATACAGTCCAGGTCATGACCTCATTGAAATGCTGTGGTAAGACCTAAAGAGAGCTGTGGAAAAATTAGGTTCTGCAAAAAAAAAAAAATTCAATGTAAAGTCACAGAGTAAACAGCAATTACATATGCCATTGATGTTTCATATATGTTGTTTATCCTGTGAGTGTTATTGACTGTCATGGAAAGTGCTGGTGATTTGAAAATATTAACAAATCATGTTGGTTTTTATGGTCTTTGGTTGTGTCTTTTGGAAAACAGACTTTATCAGAAACCAAAGACATATTGGAACAAAACGTTTGTTTTCTGAGTTTGTTGATACATGTTATATAAAACCCAACATAACATGAAGAGGGAGGAAAACTGAAAATACCAACATCCACATTACTTTTATTGCTGCAGTAAACAGTGACACTTTCCACTGTTAATTAATTGTCAATATGGCAGCTGCAACTGCCCTAAGAATATAAAGAGGGCAGAGCAGCCGAGCTGTGTAATGATCTGTGAAAAGGTCAGCAGCAGAAAGTGACAGCCACATGGAACCTGGCAGTAACACACAAACATTCACATGGGTGGCTGATGTTCAGGGTGAGTGTAATAATGAGGATGGAGAAATAATAATAATAATAATAATAATAATAATAATAATAATAATAATAATAATAATAATAATAATAATAATAATAATAATAATAATAATAATAATAATAATAATAATAATAATAATAATAAAAAACATTACTTTCTTACTTTCTTTACGTTGGAACATGATGGGGCATTTCCAAACTGTTTCCAGAAGGATGGCACCATGAAATTATCCAAAAAGTCCAAACCAAGGAGCCATGCCCATCTCCTCAGAAACACCCCTATGCTTAATGAAATCAGACGAGTGTCGTTCTGGTATCTGTCAAATCAAAACTTGCCCTTTGGATTGTCCTACTGAGAGTCATGATTTATCTGTCCAGCCAGCAGGTCCAGTTGCAGTGTCCTTTACACCACTGTTTCTGATTCTTAGCTTTGTTTTGGAGATGTAAGACTTGGATGCAGCTGATTGGGGATAAAATCCATTCCATGAATATCTATGCTGTTCTTGAGCTAATCTGAAGGCCAGATGGGGGTCTGCAGCTACTGAATGAAGATTTTTGGCAACCATAGAAACTCCCTTAGCTCTGGTGATTTTGTATGATTTGCCATTTCATGACCAACTTGAATATAGTTCTTAGTTGCTTCCACTTTGTTATAATATCACAATTGACTATGAAACTTTTAGTAATGAGGAAATTTCATGAGCAGACTTCCACAGTGAGTCACTGTTACACAACTTTTTGTAGTCTGTTTGCCTAAGTCCTTAAATTTAGATACAAGTGGAGTGGGAAATAATTGTAACACCTTAATCCAGTGACGGATTGATTGATTGATGGATGGATGGATGAATGGGGGGGTGGATGAGGGCTCCATCTGGAGTAATGCAAACACTCAACCTTCCTACAAACTGGGATGCCTTGCTGCATTGAACTTAATCCTAATTTGGGGTCTTTCTGCATGGAGTTTATGTTCTTCCTGTTCATGGAAGAACATAAACTCCATGTTTAGTTTGAGGAAGTTCTCTGGCTTCCTCAAACTATCCAAAAATATAATTGTTATGTTTATTGGTCTGTAATTTGCTCTTAAGTATGGGTGTGTGTGTGCATGGCTGTTTGTCATGTATATCTCTGTGTTGCCTTTGTCCAGACTTTACCCTGCCTCTGCAATGTCAAACTGTATAAAGAGCATTCCAGTAAATCTCTACTTTTTAAAAAAAAAATTTAGCTAAATGTATGTAGGTGAATATTTTTTTTTTATGTCAAGTCCTGTAAAAACTGGGAAAATTGACAGTAAGTTCTAAGTTGTCCAACCAATTCTTGTTGGGTTGAGAATGTTTAAATCCATCTGGGTTTATTGATGTCAAGAGGAGATAAAGGTAAACCTCAGGAGCTGTGTGGTTTATATCTGAGTCGACAGTTTAGCATGTTAAATTTCCGGTGAAACACTTCTTTCCAAACTCAGATAAATATCTTCGTACACGTAAAGAGTTAAAACTATTTCTCAAATTACTGCAGTAGCTCATCTGTTCAGACACAAAGACCCTCTGTTTTGCCGCCTCAGAATCTGATTGTCACATCTTCTCTTTGCTTGAACGCAAATGATACAATTAATTATGAGCAATAGCAGCTGCGGTGTAGACTGGAAACCCCACTGGTGAGCAGATGACGCTCATCAAGCGAGAACAAAGCTTAACTGCTTGGAATGATCATGTCACATAACTGAAAACACTTCAAAACAGAGCATTTCAGGTGTAATAAATCTGCCTTCAGACAACATCACAGAAGGAAAATGAAGCCCTCCACCCCCTTGTGCACAAGCTGTTCGAGTGTTTTGTTTTGTTTTGTTTTGAGATGTGGAAAAACCAATGAAAGAAGAATCTTATCAGATTCAGATAGTTCACCTTCTAAAAACGTAGGTAGCAAACCTTGAAAAGGTTAGAGGCATTTCTCTTTAACTTTGATTGTAATCTGTCAAGCCAGATAAAGATAGCATACTTTGCATTTGGTAAAAAAAAAATCAGTCATTATTTACAGAAAGGTATCCAGCTGGACTACTTTGTACATCTATCATCAAATGTCAGACAGGAAAGTCGGACAAACACCCTACCACACAAACTGACTGGTATATAAAGTTACCCAAAGTTTCAACTAATTCCCTCAACACATATTTTCTTTTACAAGTTAAATGAGGCTGAAAGACAGTTGAAGGACTCATCACAGACTTGTATAAATTTGTTTTCTGGTTCTTTGGGGAAAACAGAGATATTTCCACTCGAGACTCGACATACAATTTCTTCTAGGAGTTGTAGCTGTGAGCTGAGGCCTCCTCATATCAGGACACTTTTGAATCACTTTTAGAGAACTCAAAAAAGCATCAAAACCCTATAAATACAGACTGTCTTTATTTTTTAATTGGAAAGCCTGAACTATTAAAAAGGGAGGCCTGTCAGCCAATAGGAGAATTACAGATTGGCTAATTCCCATTGTATTCCCATTCATTGGAGCTTTCCACAGCAATGACAGACCTGCAGATGCTCGCCCACATTCTGACCTGTTTCATTCTGCTCCAACACATGAAGACCTTTTGATTCAGTTGAAAAAGCAAATAAAAGGATACATTTTATTATAAAGACAAAGAGACCTAGAGGTTACAAACACAATGTTTTAATTTCAGATATCATGAAGAAGATTCATTTTGATGATTTAATTTAAAACTCTAGCATAGAGGCTTTACAATATGAAATCTAGCATTGATTTAATATCTCCGTACACAGTATCAAAATAGCAAGACCTGCTTATACTGTAATAAATATTAGCAAATAACATAATTACAATGCATTCGTCCTGACTGATGAGAATTTACTCCATGCTTTCCCTCATATTAGATAGATAATCTCTTTCCCCTCTTTTTGTAATTCTTTTACCATATCTTTATATTAGTGTTTAAATTTGTCATCCTTGAAATCTTCTGAAGCCCATCCTCTCACCTTGAGATATTGGTTTTTCCATTCTCTCTGCAAACAATATTTAGCTTGAGGATAAGTAACTCATACTGTGGTAGCTACGTGGGTGAGCACATTTGTGAAGAAGATTGGCATGTTTGGCTTTGAAAGGTGAAGAACTAAAAGCATGAGCCACTCAAAAATGAAGGCAGGTATGGCTAGTATGTTCCCTCGCCATAAATTTGAATTCATAACACACATGAAAAAAAGGTTGAATACAAATGGGGGCTACTCTTTCAGGTTATTTTCAAAAATATTACAGAGAATGAAATGAAAATAAAAACTAGTATCATTTTCTCTTCAATTTTAGAACTGGTATTACTTCTTTACTTCTTATATACCACTTGACAAAATAAAAAAAAAGTTTCAAAGAGTTTTCTAATTACTTTTGCAAAGACTCTGAGTTTCTCTACAGCAGAATAACAACATACTAACTTGTCTTGGATGAATAGTTGTTTTCCTCCTGTTCAAGAATATTGTAGCATTCTTCTTGAGCCTTCATGTGCTGCAACACCACAGCACAGTCTGGGTGCATGGCCTCCGCCTGACAAGAAGAAAAAATCCAGTTGCACTTAAAATACACGACTGAGAGATAATGAATAAACACAGCATCTCAGGAAACTGGTTTTGTTTTAGTTCCACTGGTCTTTTCTTCAAACATAAAACTCAATATGGGGTAAAAAAGTAAAATATTTCCACAATCTAACTTACTTCGGTGGTCTAAAAAAACTCCCTGATTATTTAAAGGTCACAGCCACAAGTAGAGTCTCATTGTGACGGCATAGTCCTATCATATCTGTCCTGTAAGTTTATGGAACAAATCTACTTTATACAAACATGATGGTGGCAGAAGACCTTTCCTCCTGAGGCCACACAAAGAGTA
Source organism: Gambusia affinis (assembly GCF_019740435.1). Lineage (NCBI taxonomy): Eukaryota > Metazoa > Chordata > Actinopteri > Cyprinodontiformes > Poeciliidae > Gambusia > Gambusia affinis. The sequence goes on along the minus strand of NC_057877.1, from coordinate 20,067,619 downwards.
ATTTTACAGTTTATCAGTATGAATAGGATCTGGAGCACCTCGCATAGACTCTGACAGATGTTTTCATGAAATCATCAGATGCAGGTGAAAGAAACCCAATTGTGTGTGAGAGACTAAAGGATGCCCTCAGAGTGAACTTTAATTATTGTTACCTTTCATCCTAAATGGCAGCTATTTTCCCAACATCATCATTTAAATTCAATCATTGTCGTAATGAGGTCATTATCGCAGGGCGCCCGATGCCGATGGCCATTCTTAAATAAGGCGCCATCATTTACAGTCAGAGTTTCACAGCAATGCAGAGGGTAGATTATTGTGCGGTATTTGACATCCTGACTGTGGCATGAATAATTTTAGTTGACATTTAAAGACGGAGGAAGTTCCCTGTTATGTTCAGTTTAATTTTGGTTGCATGTGTATCGTGAATTTAAACCACCATGTTAAATCACTTCCAATTTTGGTAAATGTTTTTGTTTAGTCTGGGTTTAACGTCATTTCTATATTCCTATCTGAATGCTTCAATTTGGATCATATTTAGTATAATTGCAGAAGTGCTCATTCTGCACTCCAATAATGTGTTGGCCTGATGGACAGAATTTCACTGCCCTTGATGCCTAAAATGGATGTACAGTGGAAAAGATGCTCAAACTCTCAAAGACCATTTGACTGCATCATTATTGTAAATTATGCGGTCAGGAAACTGTAAGTTAATCACAATCAATATCATAATTGTAATATTTAGCAATAAGATCACAATTAAAAACATTTCTGATATCATGCAGCCCTTCCTCTGTAAGGAAGCTCAGAGTTTCTGACTCTGGGTAGATACATGTTGATATAAAACCTATATAAACATGTTTTATATCAACATGTGTTTATATAAAACAGATGAAATTTGAATCAAAATTAGGTATCAACAGAATATCAGTAACACTGATGTGTGATTAAACACAAATGAATCTGATCCTTTTAACTATGTATTTAATAAGTGTGAGGCAGGTGTTCCCTCACATGGGCACATAAACAATACAGTCTGACCTGGTTTTAATACCATAAATTATTTACAACAATATTTACTTGCCTATTTTTAAACAGCTTTTGAGATATATTTGTGAATATAAATATAAAGAGATTTTGAAGCAGTTGAGTTTTCTCTTGCTCTTTAGAAAATCTTTGACATTTTTATATATGGCGGTTAATAATTTGATCTAAAAGAGAATTGCTCTCAGACAGAATGCTGTATGTTTTATTTCCTTGTGATTTTTTTTTTATTTGCCCTCTCTGAGAACTGCTTTCTTTTTTATATTTTTGCTAATAATAAAACAGCAATTTTCAAATGTTTAACTTCCAAACCACTAAATACCAAACACAGAAGCATGAAAAACCAAGAAAATAATATCCTATAATTGAAGTCTGGGGGAAAAAGTAATAAAAAAAGCTTTAGCAGTACTTATTCTCAGTAGTTCTTTCTTTATCTCAGAATTTCATGAAGGAATTTGCTCCCCAATGTGGCAGAAGTTCATTTGGGGTTGCTCAAATTGGTTTCTGTTTTCTTAAGGGCTTGGTAAACCTCTTCATGTCCATGTAAAGAATCTGATTTATACTATCATTCATACTATTCCTAACTCATCTGAAAAGCCATGCTCCCCTCAAATACAGATTGCTCTTACCAGGAATTAATGCTCTGAAGAAGAGGAGAAGAAGAAAATACAGAATAAGTCACTTCTTACCAAAACATCAATTCTTTTTGTCCCTGAGAGAAAAATTACATACCCTGAAAAAATAGCAGATCTCTCTTCATTGCGCTTCTTTTGAAAAGCATCTTTGTTATTTACATCTTGTTAGATTCTGGCTTATCATTTTCATCACCTGCTGTGTATTTGGCGCCTCCCTCTGACTGAGAGTGTCATTGTCCTTGGCTCAAGAAAACTGGAGTTTACAGAGGAGTTCAGCATCCAATCAGCGACCACAAGGTGCCGAAGTGGGGTGGCTGCACAAAAGCCAAAATCACCATATTTCCACCGCCATGCTCAACATTTGGTATGTGTTCTTTGGGTTGGTATGCTGTTTGTTTTCCAAAACATTTCGTTTTGCATTTTTGGTCAAACACCTGTATTTCACCCTCATATGTCCAAAACAGATTATTCCAGAGGGATAAAGGATCCTGACAATGACACTTTCCTAAACTAAATTTTCAGCAGAGCGGATACTTTCTTTTTCAACTTTTCCATAGAAACCATCCTTTTTTCTTTTTTTTCCCAAGTGTTTTGGTTGTACTTTAACATTTAAGATAACTTAGACCGGTGGAGCCATAGATGGAGCTCTTTGGTTTTGCACAGTCTGACCTTGGGGGTCAACACCATGTTGGAGTGTCCTTGGGGAAAGATGTAATGCATTGCATTTCCCTCCAACTCTCTCCGCACTTGTTTTTCTTTTCTTTCAAATAGAAAACTAGCATTTTTATTCTTTTCCAACTCCAAATTCTTTCCTGCATCTGTTTCCTAGAATTGGGCAGCTGGCATTCACTATCTGGCCACAAAAATCTATTGATTTCCTTGTATGTGGGAAAGAAAAACACACTGTCAACCGGCAGGGCACTGACAGGATGAAGAGGAAAAAAAGATGACAGCTTGTTTCCTCATTTTGGCCTCCATACTCCAACTACTTATGGCCTTTAGAATTGATTTTAAGATTTTGCTACTTGATCTGCAAGAAGAGACGTGCCTGAGGCAGTAGGTAAGAATTTCTTGCAGAATATAAGAAGAGGAACCTCATTAAGTCTGTGACAGGTTAACACAGTTTCATTTGTTGTTTGAGTTACTTTTACTTTGGCTGTTTTCATTTCTGCTTAATTTCTGTTCCTTATCACCAATCCAGTTCAATGTTAAACTGTTTAGGTATTGTCAAAATGCCAACAGTTCTGATTACTTTTGTAAATTATACTACCACAAAAAATACGTAAATGTCAAAATAAGGTGTTTCAGGTTTGTGGGTGAATGAAAAAAGTGATAAAATATAACATCTGAAATCCTTCAAGATGCAAAAACACTCAAGTGTGGACGCAGCTGGTGGAGATGAAATGCTGTGAAGTTGAGATGAAATGGAATAAGAGCGGAATAATCTTCTCCTTAAATCACCTGCATTGTTGGAAATTCAAACAAGAATATGTGTACTTTCACGAGTGGAGGAAAAAATTCATGATTTTCCTTTATAGCTGTCAGTCTGTAGAGTCCGACGTTAATGGAGTCACAAGAGATGTTCGTTCTTTTCTTTAATCCATTACATTAGATATTCTTAAAGTGCCTGGCTTTTTGAAATGATTGATTCTTTTTGTTTGTGGAAAAACAATGCAAATGGTAAAAAATATGTCAAATAGTTTGAAAACATAAACTTTTTATTGGGCATTCATATCCCAGAGGAAGTAAGAGCTCTAGAGATATAGTGAGATGACCATTGAGGGAATTATGACACTAATTCACAGTTGACACAACAAACAGTAGGGACAGCAGGTGAGTAAAGTCAGGTCATAAATTCACATAAATGTCTGAGGAGTTCAAGAAACTTTATGAATTAACTCATTATCAGTTCACGTTGATTTTAATCAGCAATTCATTCATGAGTTCTCTAAAATGTTGAAATAAATATAGATAATTAACTGCTTATATTACAAAGGCCAACATTAAAAATTTTACTTTCTTGTTTTACAAATATACATTGGGGTCTACTATATTGAATTGTCAATTTTCATGTAAAGCTCAGTGCTTTATTTTATTTGGTAGTGGAAATGAACTTTAATTAAGCTAGTTTTTTTTTTTTTTTTTTTTTTTTTTTTTTTTCAAAACAGTAGGTACATCCATCGGCATATGTATAAACTAATTTATAAGTTCGGTAAATCGGAAACTATCGCCTTCACTCACCGTTTCCCAGAGTGCCAGCTGCAGAAGCAGAGCCAGTTGAAGGAAGCTGTCCATACTTGAGTGTCCAGAAACCAGCAAACTGACCCGGGAAAGGAATTACGCTTCCCAAAGTAGTCTCAAGAAGCAAATTAATAAATAAATCTGTATTAAATAACTCTTCAAGAAGGAACACATTTATGTGTTTCCCTGGCAAGTGTTGGAGGCGAGCAAGAAGTGAGCGGTTCACTGGGAGGTGTGTGGGAGGTCCGGGTGGCGCTACAATGTCCGAGGGGTGAGGAAGAGGATGTCCGCATGACGCGCGGAGGAGAGCCGGCGCTGCAATGAGCTGAGCTCCGCCGCTCTCCTCCTCAAAGGCGGTGACAGAAACAAATGAGGAGGAGGTGGAGGGTGGGAGGATACTCAGCTGAAAGAGTTACGTCTTAGCTGTTGAGTATACTGTGCGAAAGTCCCAAAGTACTTATATTTTGCTTTTAAAGTACTTTTTGTCTTCAGACTGCAGACCTGAAGAAGGTCTCCTTCTGCAGTGGAAACCAGTATATATACTGGTATATATATATACCGTTATATATATATATTTACTTTGGTTACTTTTACAATAGAATTTTAAATAAATCTCTAGTCATAAAGTAACAACCCAAGGTTCTCTACATGGGGTGTCCAAATAGGCATCTTCAGCCCTCTGAATAATTTTGTGTTGCTACAATTTACAAATATGCAGTAAACTAAAATCTTCCTGAAATGGAAAATGTTTGGTACAACAAAGGGTATATGTCTTAATTTACCAGTTTTACTTTTCAGTGACATTTGGTAGTTCATCTAAGTAGACTTGAGCACCATTATTAAACTTAACTGCAGAGGATGAGAATGTGATGCGAGATGCAATGTTCCCAATGCAGAGGCTGGAAAGCATACCTAAAGAACATTCTTAATTAAATAACATAAAGCAAATCATGATAAATGAGGAGTATATTTAGAAAAATACAATGAATGCTGCTAAAGCTGTGCTTTAAGAAAAAGCTAGAGGATAGAAGTGATGGAAAATAAACAAAAAATGGTAAACAAACAAGTTATGTCAACACTTTAGAGTTCAGACTAGAAACTCAGACAGGATCAATGGAGAAGTCTGGATTGAAGACTGGGAAACCATTTCACCCTGAACATAATCAGGAAAGAAATTATCAAATTTCCAATAACATTGAAGGACCTTTCAGACAAATGTCAGGGAGTGTCTTGGGTCTATTTTAGTTCTTAACCTGCAAGGAATCAACCAAAAACACAAGTTACTTTTCTGCAGAAGAGGGGAGCCGAGCCAGACGTGGAGAACTGCCATCAAACGCTGTCTGGGGTCAACTCTGTCGGCTCTCAGTCCCCAACTGCCTTTTATTATGATTACCAGGAAAGAGGTTGGGCTTTTTCACACAGTGCCACAAACAATTAATCAGTGATCTCTACTTCAGGATGTTCTGGAACCTTCTGTGGACATGCCCTTACAAGGGCACGAGGCTGACCGTTACAAATCAGTTTAATCAAGAACAGTTAATAATGTACCACAAAAGAAAGTCAAGTAAACAACACACAAAATAATGATATGAATACATAACCTTTCAAATAAATTCATAAGTAAATGAACTTAGATTTTTTTTTTCTAACAGTGATTCACAGTTTGGACACTTAAAGTCCAAACACTGCCAAATCAAATCCAGAAAATTAGGAACTTTGGAAAATAGTTTTGTTTGATATCTGGCATTTATCCAGAATGCACCAAACTGTGAAATGAAAAAATCACTAGAAATGCCTCTGCAGTAACCATCATAAGTTCATTGTATATTTTTAGGCAGGGAAATTGATTTTAAACAAACTATCCCTACCTCATAATCAAAACATATTAAAAACTAAAACCACAATGTAGCTCTTAGTCTTTTTCTGTCAAAAAAATTCCTTCTTTGATAGAAAAAGAGATGTGTTATGTTAAATACGTTTTTCACTGCTTAGACGCAAGATTATATTTTATCAAAGCAGACGATGCCTGATGTGTCTATGTTGTGCTATTGGGTACACTCTTCTGGAGAATTGCTCCACTACTCAGGACAGTTTAAATAAACAGAATATACCTAAACAATGGACAGCTGCCCACAGAGCAACACTGTCTGTGTGTGTGTGGGTGTGCGTGTGTGTGCATGTACATGTGTTAGAGGCATGATTGATGATTTGCTGCACTACTGGCAGATTCACCAGACCACGGCACTGAACATCTTGCAGACAACTGCACCTGTAGAAAGCAGAAGAGGTTTGGAGGCACTTTATACAGTTTTTTTTTGCATTCATGAACACTGCATTGCAGAAGCCCACCGATAGAATAAGATTTAAAATTGTGCATTCATTTTTGTTTGAAGTTATGTTTACGTTCGTTATCCATGATCAGAGCAATAAAGGTAGTATGATTACAAAAAAGTTGCTGCAGGATAACTTTGTTAAAGACAGCAGATAAGTTTTTTTTCCAGGAGTGTAGGAGGCAGTTTATTCTTTGAGACCCACATTAGGTTGGTAGGTATTTCCATAACAGCAGGTTGTTTGATAGGTACATAGACATTTAGTGCTTAATCTGCATGGTGAAACATTGACTCGGGTCTTTGTCCATCTTGGTTGGCTTCAGTATTCAGCTTTTTCATTATTACTCTAATTTATAACTATCCACAAGTTCTGGTAGTTAACAATTACTTATCAAGATTGACATACACACATTACATAACTGCCCATATAAGGTGTGGCATCCATGACAATTATATCTTAATGTAGGATTTTTTTTTTTCAACACAAAATAAATAAACTCAAACAAAATAGGAAATTTTTCTACATTTTTAGAGTTTTTAGTTTCTTCTGCTGTAAAGAAAGTGAATTGTTTTTACACATCTTTTCTAGGTGTGTGTTTAGTGAAAGATACTTTATTGTGTGAAAGAATAAGCATTCTAATACAGATATGGTGCACACACAGTCATGTTCAACAAGTTCCAATATGCATTTCATTCATTTGATTACAAGTACTTTTTAAAATTAACCTTTAAGCAAGTAGTAAATATACATCTCATGAAACCCATACATTTGTATTAAAAATGTTTTGTTTTTCCTTGTATGATCTAATATTTAAATCTTCTAAAAAAATCTAAATGTTGTGTTTTCTTTCACTGTAAACAGGAAAATTCAAAAAATTAGTGCAATAATAAACTATTGATAAAGCTTTGAAAGTATCAGCTTGTTTGTAATTAATCATTATTTAGCATTTAATTTATTTAAAGTTTACTGAAATAAATATGCTTTATTCTAATTTATCGGCCACAAATTAATTCCTTCTAATAGCAACAATTGTATGTATGATACAACGTGTTTTATGTATTTTTATTATTAGCATTATTTGCAACATACAAAGTCAAAAAATTATCCCAAGAGCTCTTGTATCAGCCAAATGCTCTTTGTGATGATGTTATGTCTGCAGATTTAAAGAATTTTGTGAGTCTCTTAACTTTTAACCTACAGTTTATATCCTTTCTGTTTATCCAGATTTGCTCTTTTTGGGTTGGCCCATCTGAGCCTTGAACAACATTCCAGCTTACTCTGTGTGTTTGCTTTTTGTCATTTTTGGACACCTGCTGTTTGCAGCTGCACATCCACTCACAGCTCCAAGAGATGATCTGAATCTGCAGAGGAAATGTCTGAGGCCAATTTGTCACGTATCATTTACTTGTTGTGACTTTGTCAGTAAAAAGACTGGCAGTGATGTTAAAAGTTAAAAATACAAGAAGCAAAGTTCAAAATGTGGAACCACTGACATTTTAGCCGTTTAGTAAATTTGAAATGACTATTTGTAATTATTATTTTCTATTTTAGCTACTGGAATTTGGATACTTTATCTTATTTCTGTATATGTGCCAATTTGTGCCTTTGGTGAAGGTGATACATTGAGACGTAGCATCTTGCTTTTAGGGATCTTCAAGTCTACTACATGTTTTCAAACAGGTTAATTTTTGGCAATTAGTTGATTGTACAAAGCTGGAAGTAATGAGTTGTAGAATTTAACTAAAAGTTGCAGTTAATCTATGATTTCTTAATTCAGGATTTAACAATGTGAAATATTGTTTTTTTTACTTTGGGTCTGGTTGGTTTGGAGAGCACCTTAATAAATAAAATGATCATTTGGAAAGTGAATGCTATGTTTACTCAGGTAATCACAGTCTTACAATTTGTGGGATCTGAAATACTGAGGCATCACAGTATTCTGCAAAAACAGAAACAAATTGTTTTCTTTATTTTATAGTGAGTAGTTTGTTTGCTTGGATTTCATGTTGTCATACTGTACTTTCCCTTCTGGAAGTCAAACTGAACAAGTAGAGGGTTCTTTCACATGCACACCCACAATGTTTATTTCAGTGGAAGAATAATTTTGTGGGTTGTAATTTTACTGCATAAAGAATTTATTAAATTTTTTTGCGTTTTACCACATTAAATCTATACATTTTAACATATCTTGAAAGCATTACTGTGGAATGAAGCAAAAAAAATTACCTCTGAAAAATTATGTCTAAAGTTATAAATAAAAAAGCAGTAAAAGATAGACATTTCCAGTCATCACAGTTAGGTACACCATTTTATGACAAATGAGACCAGAGATGCAACTGCAGTGAATTGTGAGTCTTTAGAAATTAACAGCTGAATACAACTCTTGACACACTTTTCAGATATTCATCCAAAAAGAAAATGCTGAAAAGTCTCTACTACTTTACATGAACTCACATTTATGTACTATTTTGTGTTAGTCCATAAAACAAATTCCCAATACCCATATATTGAAGTTTGCAGTTGTAACAGAACAAAATGGAAAAAGGGATCACTGGGCCGTGATTGCTGTAGCATGGAACGGTTTGCGTAGGAATATTTTGTGTTTCTGCCCAAGATAAAAAAGGAAAAACAATAATGCTTTCTAGTTGATAATCTCAGCACATAGATCTCCAACTATAGCACCACATGACAAAGAACCCTTTTTTCAAAACTGGTTATCTAAAGTAAATATATAGTCTGGAACTCCAAAGACTGGACTATTTGAAGTAATTTTTGGCTATTTTGAAGCTTTATGAACAAAAAATGAAACAATTTGAAGTAGAGCAATGACATTTGAATCCAAATTACCAATCACAGAGCGAAATTACGCTCAGTCCATTGTAGAAATCATAGTTTGAGCCTGACAGATGTGTCATTTGGTCAAACACGGTTTCTTAAATGTTTTTCTGCAGAGACGAAGACTTGTCTGGAACCACCTTTGAACAACTCATGAGCTCAGGAAAGCTAGAGTAAATTACAACATTCATCATAATACATTCACCAGAGCAGCAGAATGCAGATGGAGTTCAAAACCTTTTCAGGACGTGCCTTTCTTTCCCTTTGTGTGACTGAATATAGATCATTTTAGCTTAAGAAAATGCACCTGACATGTTCTCATATGCAAATTGTAAACAGTTGTATATTTGAGTTGGGGGCTGCTTTGTTGAAGCTCCTTGAATCATCCTCTCTGTAGATCTCAGCATCTTCACTATGCCTTTGCATGGGATCCCAAAGCTAACATTGTTTAGCACAGCTACAAGGTGGTAACACACTGTTTGCACTGCCTTTTTAAGCCTCTAGTTGTTGATTTGAATTGAAGCTGAAGATGAGGTAGAAGGAACAATTATTATCAAGTTTACATGCAATTCTGACAGATTCCTATATCAAAAAAGTTTGTTTTTTGAAGAGTACAGCAGATTTGACATTTCTATAGTGGAAAACGTATGAAATTGTTAATCATGGAACCATTTATTGCATCACCAAACTTTGGCATTTTCACAGCAGAGGCAACCTTCTTAGATCCATTTTACATCTGAATTCATGCAACAGTCTCTGTAGCGCTCGTCCTAAGCCGAACGAAGATGGTCAACTTAAATGTGAGTCGCTGTATTCTGGACACTGTCCTCTGAAGGTCAGATTTAATTGTGTTGCCGAGAGAAGTGTCTAGCGTCTATCTTTTCATGTTTTCTCATCTGATCTGGATACTAATGGGTGTCGTGGGCAGTACTGCTGGTAAACCGGTCAAAAGGCAGATTTGCAGGAAATGATCCAGAGGAGATGTGTTCATATGATGATTATGAAAGGAGTCTGGACATCAGATGTCACATCGAGAAAAATGTTTTCCGACTCCATAAGCTGGTTCTGACTAAAAAGATAAATAAACTGTGAGAAGCAACTAAGCACTTTCATTAGAAGCACACAGGCAGACACTTTCTTTGAGGTCAAAGCAGGCCTTATGTGTTCAACTTTCTTTATTTTACAGAAGAAATAAAATAAGTTAAATTTATGCTTTCTATAATTTTTAAATCGAATCACTGCATTCCACTACATATTATCAAAAAAACACTTTCAACATAGAAAGTAAATAAATTAGGAAGCTGTGTGCTCACATTCAAAGTCTTTTATAAATAGAGATTTTGACGTGGTCTTAATTTTTTTTTATGTTTAATGAGGCAATCATTTTAAGTTTTCATTACAAATGTCTGATGCTTAGTGTTTTTTGCTCTTATTATAAGCAAAACAGGTGCAGCACAGTGAGGGCCTATACTGCGTTTTCTTTATGGCCATGTGACTTTAAATGCTTTCCTTTGTCCAGGGTTCGCGCATTATATCAGTCTAGTAGCAGCTCAAATACAGTCAAAGTAGCTTCACTGCACAGCCACATCCACATTCAGACATTATATAGCGATGCTTCACAGCTGCACTGATCCCAAGGTAACAGTCGCAATTACTGCTCCAACCTGCTTCCATCAACTGCTGCATCTGTCTGTGGGAGTTCAGGTCCACTTGCAGCAAGATTTGTGCCTGAGCAGACCCGTCTGAGGATGTATTCACCCAACATGTAGCAGCAACAGTCAATAATCACGATCTGGGTCTATACAGCATGTTATGTTTATCTGCTGTAGTTTCCTGTAGGACATCTGTATTATGTTCAACATAACAGAGGATCCCACCTTAGAATTCCTCCATCCTTTGCCCGCTTGCTTTCATTTTTTGTAGACACATAGAAACAGCTGGATGTTCCTACAAGAACAGGAAACAAAATTCACTTCAAATTTGTGGAATTGTGGAATGCCTAATGTTGGTTAACATTAAGTTCTGTCTTTTCTTAAACTGCGATCCAATGAAATGAAGCAGAACATGAGCCCCAAGAACTATGCAAGTAAAAGGGTAGAAGACTTGAAAATATGCGATCTAAACTGTTACATTTACAAAGGCTGCAATAATCTGTTTGTTTGCATGCAAGAATGGAGTTTTTTCAACAGTGTGAGCAACTTCTAGGGTTACAGAAGTGCTAATTTAATTGGATAGTTCAAAGATATTGCTTTGCATTTCCTCTCTGTCTAATGGTGTTCTTCTACTTGAACTCTAAAAGCCTCATATTTATCATCATTACCTTAACAAGACCAGACCAAAGGCTTTACAAAAGTGTTCATATGACCTAAATGTCACTTTTTGTCTTATTTTGACCACAAACTTTGGTTCATCCTCCCCAAGACAGACTAAAGATTGTCTAGAAGACTTTGAAATTGATTTTCCCGATAGAAAAGGCCTCTTAATGATGACGCAGAGGAAGAAGTTCATGAATTAAGACAGAGTCAGATATTAAATTTGGAGAATAGGATGAGATTGAGGAATAACTAATTCCAAAATGTAGATGAGCCCAGAGGCCAGCCTGGAGGTAGAGAGTCCCAGGTGCCAGAACAGACCCAGTAGCAGCTAGAACATTAAGAAATGTTAATGTAAAAATTTTAACTGGGTCAGTGCTACAACGGACGGCAATAACTCCTTTACTTTTTATCCCAGATTTCCAATAGGAAATTATTGAGGATTCCAATTATTTCTCAGCAAATGTGGATATTTAGAGAGAATACTTAGACAATGAGATGGAACAAAGCTCTTTATTGTTTGACCTTGCTGGATATTTTTACTTTACATGGCCTTTTAAAGCACCACACAATGAAATGCATTAGTATTACAACACATTCAATAACAAAATCTGTTAAATTTTGTGTATACTGAACTTGTTGAAGTTTTAAGTAATATAAAGTGAATAATCAGTTGCTATTTTTTATCACTTTTATGTTTATAGAGAAAATGTGTACTCCATCATCCAAAATATAAACAGTGGGGTACAACTACATCACTGATTAAGCAGTGAGCAACATCCATTAATATCTCAGTGATGTTGCTAAGATATTAATGGAAACTCTGGATGAGCTGCAGAGATTAACTTCCAGGTAGGAGTATTTCTTGACTGGAAAATGAATAGTGCCACATCTGACATTCATGGTAAAGTGATTAAATAAAAGCCACTGTTAACACAAATCAATAAGAAGTCCTCTCTGTTGGTCCCTTCCTAAATGTAACAAGCCATTTAGAAAGAGGAAATCTGACCATATGAGATCAACACCAAGCTTTCATCGCACATACACAGTGGTACATGACTAAACGCACCATACACACAATGCAATATGGTGGTGAAACCATGTTTTTAAGAAGAGACAGGAAAACTGCTCTGAGATGATGAGAAGGTACTGAATGCAGAGAAATCCTGAAAAAACCCCCCCAAAAAACCAAAAAAAAACCTGGATGCACATGTTCACCTCCCAGGAGGACAAGGGCCCTAAAATTATAATGTGTGTGAATCCAGGTTAGAATTTGTGGCCTGTATTTTCATGTCTACATACCCTTTCAACCCAATCTGACCCGCGTTCATTTGCAAAGAAAAACTGCTGAATGTTTCAGTATATAGTTGCTTAGACTTGGAGGAGACAAATCCTTTGAAAATCACACATTTTCCTTCCACTACATTGTATTGTATAAACTCATAATAAAACACTGAGGCTTGTGGCTGCATCATAAAAAATTTAAATAAAAAACAACAAAAACACTTCTTGTCTATGTCAGTTTGTTATTTTTTACAATTAGAACTATGGAAGTATAACCAAGAAGATTGTGCAGGGATTAGAAAAGTGATCTTTGCTGATTATGTTGTTATTTATTAATGTAACAAAAGGATGTCCAGCTTATTCATAAGCAGTTTATATCCAAATGTAATGCTTGTGGAATAGATATCAATCCAAACATCAAAGGTGTCCTAGTATGAAATATAAAGTTGCTTGTCTTTATTCATAGGGGAAGTGGGGAATGTAATGTTTGGAGATTGAAAGGGAACTGGATGATGAGGTCTGCCTTACATTGAGTTATACTTCTATTAAAGATGGAGCAGATCCATGCAGTTTGGATAATGACTGAAAGAATAAGAATGAATCCAAGAGGCTTGAATAGATTTTCTCTACAGGAGGCTACAGGGATTTGCACTTGGCTTCTGCAAAAGAACTTCAGGAAGTTGTAATGAGCCCAAAGCAGACCTGCTGTTCTTCCACTCCCATGGGAGTCAATTCAGGACTTTAAGGCACCAGATGAGTTTAAAGAAGTGATCAGATTTAGATCCAGATACACAATTTTAATTCCAAGGATGAAATGATTTGCTTCAGTGCTCCACAAGAGGTAAACAAGTTGAGAAGTAAATGAAACAAAATGCATTCCCTCAGCAATTAGAGAAAAGGACAGGATATAATTATACAGTGTGAGCTGTCACATAGAGGAGGGGTAGGCTATATGTTGTTAGCTTTGGGTAAGACTAATCTAGTGATGCATAACAATAAAAAAAAAAAAATCAGCTTTTTAATAAAAGAAAACAGCTTCTATAATCGGCCAACACAGTATGCAGTGGTTTTGAGAAATTGTTTGATATCTGCTAACTGGTACACCTCAGAATCGCAATTCAAAGTGGTAATTCCATTGTTCGTCAAACCAAACATCCTACATTCAAAAATGACTGAATCACTGCTGTTTTGTGGTGATATATTGAACATAGGCAAACAAAGTCCTATGGCCAAAGACTTGAAAGTTACAATTTGTGGTTTATTTATCCAGATTATCCAGCAATACCATAAACATATTTATTTATTGGCATTTTATAATCAACTGAAACTGATTATTTTATAATTGGATGAAACTGAACTCTTTGAAATTTAATTAAATTCCAGTTCGGACTGTGGTGGAATAAAATGAAGAGGAATAAAATTGATTAAAACACAGTTAAGTGACATTTAAAATTGCAGTCAAAAATAATAGAAAGGGTCTAATGTACAGATGACATTAATGAAAAATTCATACACTTCCTAATGCTGATAGAGGAAATAATGTTCTTCTGGTTTATGTCATTAGAACCAAATTAGTGAAGTGAGGACTAGTTTCCTGAAATCTATGCCAAACCCACCCAGAGTGTTTGAGTTCTTTGGAAATGTTTGTGTTACAATGTGAAAATTAAACAATTGGAAGATGTCACAACTGAGAGCCATTATTATTTCAGTTAATTTGGAGAGAAGTTTATTGCATCTATGATTCTTCACTGGAAATGCGGCTGTGGAATAAAATAATTATTCACAGTATGCTCACTTTTATTAGAAGTTTATTTAATGTTAATATTACAATGTTTAATCAGTTTATTATATTTTGTGGAAGCTGTAGGTCCATCAAAGTTTCTGTATTAAGGTTGCAAATCAGAGTGCAGCCTCCATACAACACATTAAGTAGGAGATTAAGAGAACTCCACCAGCTGCACTGAAAACCTGCATCCTGCAGGGAATTGATCCGCTATTTGTCACTAATAGCCACGACTCCAGGCCCATTAAGAGTAAACTCATCTCTCTGGTTATTGGAATGGATAAATCAGGGGCAGAGTCTCTGAGCAGCTTCTCACTGTGCAAACAGATTCCCAGCTTTTATTATTGTCTCTTATCATTGTGCTTCACTTCCTTCGCTACGTCTTTACTTTGTCACATCTGATACTTTTCCATTTATGAGCCAGCTTCACTCTCGTCACATGTTCCTGCTGGCGTGGGTGCTGTCTGACGTGTGGCGAACAGAGGCATTTAAACCCCCCCAGCTGAATTTCTGAAACTGCAAATGACAAAACGATAACCTTTCCAGCACTTAATTATGCAGCTGTAGCACTGCCCAACTAATAGTGTTTGCATGCTGATGATGGATGTGGGTTATGATCCCTCATGTGCTGACGTACTAATATCTAAAGATCACATCTACTGCTGCAAATTAATGTCCCGTTCTGGGGACATAAGCGATAGCAATCCCTCCTAAACTCTGCTGTATTAGGCCAACATGTCTGCTTTAATGACACATTTATGATTGCTAATGGTGCTAAGTAACTGAAAGACCATATGGTGAGGAAAGTCATAACTCTTGTGGAGAGGAAGGGGCAATAAAAACTTTACTTCTCATGGGAGAAGAGGAAGCTTTGGTGAAACTGGCTTGATGGAAAGTGCAGCAAAACTAACAACGATCCCCATAAAAACTTTATTGCATTTCATTTTCCAAAAATCTTCAGACCCTGTGAACATTTCCAGATGTTGTCACTTTAGAACTACGGACTTGTACAAATTTATTTTACTGGGAATCTATATGCAAAGAATGCCATGAAGAAAAAAAAAGAAACCTGGTACATTGCTTTCACATCTTTTTTGAAAAAGATAAAAGAAAAAAACCTTGAGTGGGCTGGCCTGTGTGTACCTATTCAGTTTTTATTGTTATACCTAAATAAAACTCAATTGATTGCTGTCAGAAGTCACAGAATCATGAAAACAAAGGAATGCAACTGACAGGTCAGGGATTAAAGTAGAATAATGCTCTGAACATCCTGCATAAATCTGTAAACTGTCTTCTGAACATGGCAAGAGTATTCCAAAATTGCAAATCTGCTAAGAAATGGCCATTCACCTGACCTTACAGGGCAGGGAAGGAAAACTTTAATCAGAGCAGCAGCCTCAAGGATTGTGCTAACTCCGCAGAGGGTTAGCACAATCTCAGTTAATGTAGGACTATATGCTTTCCACAGGACAACTAGTAATCCAGTGCTCCACAAATATAGCCTTTAATGAAAATTTGTCAAGAAGAAAGCTGACGTTACAGAAAGAAGTCCTGCTTAAAGTTTGTCACAGGTTATATAGGGAACACAGCAAACGCATGGAAGAGAAAAATCTGGTGAGAAGAGACCAAAGTTAAAGAAAATACAAATGTAGAACATGCATTTTCATCCTTGAAAAAAAACACTGAAGCTTATAAATTTACCATTAAAAAACTGTGAAAAGTTATGACTAGGCAGAAAGAAAACATCTTCACGAATTTCTGAAAAAAATGATCAGGGAGGACTTTAAATACTCACAATATAAATCAAAAGTCAAACAGGGCAGAAATGATCACACTCATTTCTCAGAATCTGTCGCCACAGGCCTCATCAGCAGGACGTCGCTCTGACTTCCAGTCGGTGAAGGCTGATGATATTTGATGACCTTCCTGCTTGGAAGCTTTGTGACGAAACGCTGCGAGGAACAAGGTGTTCAGATCAAATGACACAGATAGTATATAGGCCGCCAGGGTTTATTTACTGGTGATCAATGCAGGCTGTTTGGATTTACTCTACTGTAGCCAGTAGAGAAAATTTCTAATCAGCCAGAGTTGAATTTATTCTAAAAGATCTTTACTATTTAACTTCAAAGGAGAAAAAAATGTTTATTTTTCCTTTGAATGTTAACTGAGGAGAAGGCGATAGCTCTCTCAGTACACTTCAGAATGCTGATCATCCTCGTTGGCATTGTATCCTTGAAATTGAAAAAGGAACAACTTATAAAATGAAACATTTTCATAACAAAGATAATAAAAAAGTGAAAAGAATACAAAGCCAGCCTTAATACCCTCAAGGTGATATTGTGATGATGTTAAAACTGTAATTCAAAATGCTGCTGGGCCGTGGCTGCTATAAAAACTTTTAATGTGCGACTTTACTCCTGTTTTAGTGTCCTGATGTCTTCCACAGTCATCAAAGAGTGGGTGGGTGGATTAGATGATAATCTAACCATATTTGTGTGTATTTCTGTAGATTACATCCAGAGCAAGATACACAAGATTGTAAAAGGCAAGTGCTTCTTGTAACACAAAAGATTACAATAAAGATTTTTCACTTTGTACATGAACATTCTGCCATGATGTTGCATTTAAAGGGGAGGTATTATGTAAAATCGTCTTTTATTAGCCTTATGTAATGTTATAATGCCATTCCCTCATCAAAAGTATACCTGGAGTGTTGCTTTAATTCTTTCATGCATGTTTGAGGATTCCTTAGCTACAGTCTCCAGTCGAGTTTCTGCCTCCACCACCCATCTTCCCCACTACGCTTCTTCAGAATAGCAGCAGCAGCAATTAGCAAATACCTGGTGAAACTATGAGTGTGCTGAGCACATCATATGAACCACTTCTCAGTCCAATACTCCTAAGAACGGTTGTAAACGGCATAATGGAGAGGCATTGTTGTGATGAGAATGATTCACCATTGTCATCACAACAATACTTCCTGTCCCTTTAAAGATGAAGGATCGGAAGGTCAGAATTTTATTAGAATAAAAATCTGCGATAAATTCCTAAACACTGGATAATCTTTAACAGTCTTTGTTAAGGATCAGGCTGTTTGTTTCTTAAAGAAAAAGGGAACATTATCTTCTTTCAACAACCCCAGCAGTAGACCAACTTTACTGCTTTGACAAACACAACTCTCCCCCCTTATGTAAACACACACATGCAGGGTCAGTGAATTTTTTTGCATATTGGTGAATATGCTGAGGGTGTTGGATGAAAGGACGGCTGTTTTATAAAGTTGCAGGGCTTCGTTTCACGACTCAAGGCTGCTTCCTTCATTGCAGTCCGTGCCCTCGAGTGTATTAAAGAGCCCGACTCATCAGGGCGGCACAGCACAGCTCAGCACTCCTTAAGCTAGTGTTAGAGGTCACTCAGAGACCTGATCACAGCGAGACAAAGGGAGACAGCAGGATCAAAGGCATCCAGATCGAAGACAAATATCCAGGCAGGCAGCGTTTGAAAGAAAGATGAGGCAGAGGGAGCTGGAGCCAGCCGACTTCTGCACTTTAATGGGGGAGAAAAAGCTTTTTTTGTATTCTAATCGTGTCACGTTGTAGCAGATTTGACACTTCAAAGCCAAAACAGCAGCATTTTGTTGTACTATAATTGTGGCAGATATTTTACATCCTAGCGGTAATCTAAATGATTGAAGAAGTGCTAACCCTCCTTTTATGCCTTTTTTTTCTTTTTTCATAGAAACACTTACTAGAGTAAACTCAGATACAAAACAACATCATGACAACTTGTTTTTTAATCAGCAAAACCTTCCCACCTGATTGGAGACTAGACTTCAGACTCAATGTGGAGCCAATTTTGCTCTCAGCGTGAGTTTATGCAGAGACAGGAGGCTGCTATGAAACAAGGGAAACGGCTGAGCAAGAAATCAGCACTAACAACATTTTGAAGGGAAAAAACAAATCTTTGAGTTGGTTGTGAGTTCAGTCTGACTCCACCGGCCCGAACTTTGTCTCTGAAGTAGCCCCCCACCCCGAGGGATCATACTGAGTGTAACCACCTTTTACTGCAGATACAATTATTAACTTTGCACATCCAGAAACTGCCTGGATGTGCAGGTGATATTCTTCTTTGTAGAATGGTTTACAAAGCAAAACATTACAGATTCCTGTGTAGATCTGGACTTATGTTAAGGGCTGGTGTCCTACTGGAAGGTGAACTTTCTCTCATTTCACATCTGTTTCACCGTACAACAGCTTTGGTTTTCATTGTCCAGACCAAATCACCTGTGTATGACTTGATAAAAAAAACCCAACAAAAAAACAATGGTTTTCTTTGACAGATTAGAGGAGTGAATGGCTAACAGTTCTATCAACAGACTCCTTTACCTTAGCTGTGCATCTCTTTCCTTTCTAGTTGTCATTTTATATGGAAGTCTATATCTTGGAAGGACTGTGATTGTACCATACCATTTCCTTCTTTGACAATAGACTGAACAGTACCCCAAAAATGTTTAATAACTTCTTCAGATGTAACGGTCTCCTGCTTTCACTGGAACAGTTCAGCAGTACAGCAGCTGGGATGAAGGTCAACGCCCTCAAATCTGAGACCATGTGTTTTAGCTGGACAGGGCAGAGTGCCCTCTCTTCTTTGTAAATGCTGCTCCACGTTGTGTCAGTCGTGAAATCTTAATGCAACACGTTGAAGTTTGTGATTGTGATGTGAGAAAGTGTAAAAGGTGTGAATACTTTTGCAAGGCAATGTATCTTAGTTTCTAGTTTAATTCAGTGACAGAATATATTGTGTGATGGACAGGTGGATCTGGGGTTTTCCTGCAGAAATGACGGCGTTGCTCTGCTTTCAGCAGCTGAGCTGAAAGGGAAAGTTCTGGATTTACCGGTTCATCAGCATATCAAATCCCAGTTATGGTCATGTGATGTGAATCATGACCAAAACAAGACTGAGATAACAACCACTTCAACTTATACTGATTAGTTATCTATACTGTTAAGGTCAGTATCTCTGTTACGTGGTGGGGAATCTTGAAGCAGCGCTGATCCACTTCTGCATCAAAAGGACAGAAAAGTTCACATTAAAACCTTAAGCAGCACGCAGAAACACATTTTCCGCTTCATAAAAAGAGACAAATACTGATGCTTTCAGAAATCAACATTTATTTCACTAGATTCAATGTAATATATAACAATAAGAGGAGCTTGACATAAATTGTGAATAGAAAAGATCACCATAAAAGTCTTAGCAGCTATTCTAAGTGCAGTTTCCTCAACTTTATAGTATATCCCACATTACCTTTACACCAAAATATAGAACTTCTCAGAAAATCAGAACAAAAAGAAACATTTTTTTTTACTTTTGGAGCTTATACAAAAATAGTTAACTTTTGGAAAGGAAATTAGCAAGATTTACTGTATTATATGTTGCATTACAGCATTTGAAAACATTTTGAATTTTGTTTCCTTGGTAAAATTTGGTCTGAAATAATTTTTTGATCATACTGTACACTCTTGAATACTACAAAATTTCATCAGCAGATTAATATTACATTCAAATATTCCTTATCAACAAGTCATTTGTTTGTTTTTTTTCTCCTTTAGTGCAAAATTGCACCTGTAATTTCTGTCAGTTTGTCCTTCATTCATACAACAAAAGTCAGCATTACTATAAATTATTCAAGCTTGAAAACGTTTTCCTTGGATTAAGAGGGAAAATGTTCAAGGAAATTTTTTTACGTTTGCAAATATACAAAACAAATTTACAGTTTGTGTAAGTTTCCACACAGAGCCATGTAAAACTGAAGCAATGCAGCAAAAGGAAATACTAAAGAGCAACTGGGTTTCTGGGAAGTGGTGAAGTGTCCCCTCAGCGATAGAGACACATGCTCACACTCCGGTACAGGTACATGTAGGCATCGCAGAAAAGACGCTTGGCTACACCTTTCATGTCCCGCGGCACCTGATTGGCCAGCTCGGCAGGAGACATTTCCAAATACATGCCAACCTCAGGACAGGCTCGCACCTCAGGGATGTTGAATCCATCTCTCTCTCCTAAGAACAAAGCACAAACCGAATAAGCTTTCTCCCCATTTGGAGAAATGTTACGTCAGAACTCAACGCCCACCTTCTCTATCAGCCATGCTGTCAAAGAAGATCCAGTCACATGTGTTTGGTCCATGTTTGACAAAGGACACATAGTGGCTTGTCTCGATGCAGAGCACAGCGAACAGCTCCAGGCGGTCTCTGGTGAGCGAGTGGGAGACGCCGCGGTCGATGTAGCCTTTGGGGACATCCAGGGCTGCAGGCCGATGGGAGAGACGCTGAGGGTGAGAGTGCACCTGGGGAGAAATACAGACTGTTATGGGAAAATATTCAAAATCTGAAACACTCATTATAAGACAGAGTCCAACTGAGAAAAATTTGTAAAAAAAATTCCAACAACTGAGTTGCAGCAGATGAGCAAATAACCCTCAAGTTGACTGGTGTAAAATAAGCCAACAAAAGTGCACATACAATGCAAACTAACAAAACAATATTAAACCATTTTACTCTAAAAATATTAGAGTGGTGGCTCCAGTAATTTATAGATTCTCAAAAAGTGATCAGCGACCATCAAATGAAGTTAAAAACCAGGGAGAGGCAGGCAGGCTAGTTTTAATACAAATGTATATAGACAGCCATAGCCCCTGAATCTGATGGCATTCATCGCCATCATGGTGTGTGTTCCAAACAAGAGCAGGTAGTGAGAGTGTAGATCACCTTCAGCGGATCAAATTAAATCATAAAGTTCCTACAGATTACTGGCGCTAGTTTCTTTTCCACGCTGCAACTTGAAAAAGAAACCACTTTATGTTTTACTTAGTTGACTTAGAAGGTATGTTATATTTTATTATTTCATTCACATAGGATCTTAAAAGACAAGTGTTTTATAAATAAACTTCAACTTGAACAGAAATGTTGCAGTAAAACCACCAACCTGAGTGGAACACGTCTTGCAGAAGACTTTAAATCCTGTTTGGCTAAACACTGGTTCTTTAAAACAGTCGGTGCACTCTTCCACCGCCATGTGTCCACACATAATGCACTGCTGAGGACCTGAAACACACTCAGACAATGAGTTTTATATACTGTGTTGCATCATGTCTGATCAGATGTGTTTTAATTTTACCCTCAGAGAGGAGGTTGGTGATGTCCAGCTCCAGGGAGGGAATAATTTTGTTGAACATCTTGAATTTCTTCCCAAAGCGAGGCATCTGAAGGATGAGGCAGGACGGCACCTAAAGTTTAAAGACAGAGAAAAAGGCAAAGAGGAGTGCCGAGTAAAATGTTTAACTGAGGCACCTAGTGGTGGAAAAGGAGCAGGTCGGAAAAGGCTGAATCTAAAATATCTGAGTATTTATTGATAGTCACTAAAGAAAAGAGGGAGCACACCTCTGCCAGTTTGAGTCCTTCACTGTGAAAGGAATGTTCCAGTAGCTGCTGGACTGTGGGCAGAACCAGGCTGTGGTTCTGGTCCAGGAATATCTGATAGCAGTAGCTCTCCTGCACTTTGCCAGCAGCCGATCTAAACAGAGAAAGACAAAGAAAGAAATTATAAAAGCATGTTTGGTACAGTTAAATCATAGAAAGGAAAAGGTGAAAGAATACAGCTTCAGCAGAGGCTCCAGGGCAAGAATGTGGTGCATCACAATGATGAGGAACTCCTCTGGATCTGAAACAGACAAGTTACATCAAGACTTTGAGTTTTAATCTCAGAACCAAACTGGACCTGTTAGGAGCTGGAGGATCAGACTGACCCTTCTCATCAGTGGTGAAGGACTGACAGTAGCCATGTTTCTGCAGCTGCTCTCGAAACCTCATGATGTGTTGCCCAGGAACAAATCCCTTACTGCAAACAGCACACGAATCATTGAACACTGCCTTCCCACAGCAACACAAACAAAAGATGCAAAAGAAGACACACACACCTGCGGAGTGGGTTGACAATATTATGGAGTAAGATTCTCTGGATTGGAGCATCCTGAGGAGTTGTTGCTTTGAACAACATAGAGTCCAACACAGAGGAGCAGGAAAACAATCTGAAGGCCACAAAGGAAAAAAATAAAGTTCAGCTATTTTCAACTTTTAAATATATCCAGAAACTATAGGCAGTCTTTTTTTTAACTTTGCTACAAATAAAAATCTTTATCTAGTTCTAATAGATTGTTAATAATGTACTTCATAATTATAAAAGTATGATTCTGACCCAAAGAGGGCAGAATCCATGTAGCAGGAGTTGCAGTGTCCTTGGATCCCCTTCATTCGTCCAATCAAAAGCTTTTCGACCTGCTCTGTGCTGATTGGAGGGACAGTCTCCAGCTTCCCTGTGTCCTGATTTCCATCTTCCTCTGTTCACAAAGATTAACAAGATGTCATATCCATCAAATATCCACAGATTACAAGATACAACACATGTTCAGATTGAGATAACTCCATGCTGGAAAACTTGCATGGAGTTATGTCAGATAAATGTAAAAGGTAATATAAATATCTTCAATTTTAGTTTATGAACTAACAACTTGACAGGGGTGAACACAACAGAAAAAAAAGATCTTTGAAGCTTAGCTGCCAATATAGTCAAACCAATAAAAAAATAAAAAAGTTATTTTGAGACTTCTCAAATTAGTAGGCAAGGAGGAGAAACAGGTTTTCAGTTGTATGTGTTGTGACTCAGTCTGAAACATAGAACATGATGTATAGAAAATAGAAAATCAATTTGGGCACAGTTTTTTTTTTATTCTACAACTCATTAAAGTTGTGCTTCTTAGAACAAAACTATTTATACAAATCATTAAAAGGTTAAAATTACCATGTTATACATCCTGATAAATGCATCCTGCAACTCTGAACTTACCATTTTTAACCAGTTCTGGCATCATGTTGTTTTGGGCTGATATATTCTGAAATCGTGAATCAGGACGGCAGGACGACAGCTTCACAAACAAAGCTCTCTTTGGAGGACAGTCGAAATAACGCTTTCCATAAATCGTTCCGTTGCTGACGCCACAGGCTTCCTCCTGCAGACAGTTTGAAAGAAATCAAATCACTTCAGGCTAAATTACTAACAATCATTATTAGAGATGCACAATGTATCAACATCGACATCGGATGATGTTAGTAATTTTTTAACGCCTATCTGTCCAATCAGTAGAACTGGGTCAATATTAACAACTGATGTTTATTTCTATTTTGTTGCTGTGTTTTTGTTTGTGTTACTGGAGGAGAGGAGTGGGTTGGCCATGTGGTATTTGTTTGGTAATGTGAGACTGATAGTGATACTAACTGACAAAAGGTCAGCAAAATATATATAATTTATAATATACTATCGGCCCAAACGTTTTGTATCTGAGCTATGTTCCATGTTATATTAAAATTACAGGCATCACAGGTCTTGTTCACAGTTTAATCTAAACATCAAAACATCAGCAAATAGTTTTACCAACTCAAGTCCAACCATCACATCTTCACGGCCGGGTAGGCAGCCGATCCAGCGGATAATTCCATACGAGTTCCCTTTACCTAAAGTCACCTCCACCACAGAGTTTAGACTTATGCTCAGATCAGGGTGAGCTTCCACAGGGGTAATATCGATGTCCATGCTTTCAGACCCTACAGTGTGTAGAAAATATCATAATCAGATTGAACAAAAGTGGAGAAGACAGATATAGAAATACAAAAACACTTCTCAAACCTGAAGGAAATTCTCCTTTGTTAACCAGGTAGAATGGAAGCTTAATTTCTCCCCCTTGTTTTCCATTCTCATCCTTGTCCTACAAACATAGAAAACACACTATAAATATATTGTAAATAGTTTCATTGTGTTTAGAAAGAGGTTGCAAATTTATTGTAAACTTTAAAGCAGCAGTTTTAGCAAGCAGTTGCAATTTTAGGACTGTTTGGAGTGAAAAGTCAATTGTGTTACTAAAGTTTTGTTTTGATTTTCTGAATGCATAGTCAGAGGGTGTCCTCATCTGTTGGTGACAGTGTAAACAACGTCAGACATATGAGAAAAATTGTTCTAAATCACCAGCGAGTTGGTTTAAGGTCAACATTATGAATCTGTATCTATGTTTGTTCTAAGAAACTTAAACTGTATATGATAATTGCTTGTCTACAGTTAAAACACAAATTCCTTGTATAAATTTAACTATACTAGTATAGTTAAATTTATATTTGAATAGATTTAGCTATTTAATTTATTTTAGGTTAGTTTATGTATGTGAGGTAGATTCAAAGCAAATATTGTCACAAGGAACTTAACAAAACTATCAGATCTAATTTAGACGCAGAAAATTACACCCTCGAGATCCCATAAATTCAAAGTCAGTCACATAAATTCTAGGTAGTTTTAAACAATTCACTCAAGTCCAAATTATTGTGTAAACTTGCAACGAACGATTTCCATCCAAGAAAACATAAGTAATTATGTAGCTATAGTGGAAATGAAAGCTCCCAGCTAACATGACAAAACATCCAACAGAACCTGGCTTGATGTTCCGGCCCATCTTCCACAACTGACTGAGGCTTGAGGCAGAAAAAAAAAACATTACATAAAAGCTAAATGGGTTAGGGTTAAAGTGCTGAATTCTAAATTGTATTAAGTTTTCTCAGTTATAACAAGGTTGTATAGAAAAGACCAGTGTTACTTGAACTTTGATACTGACATCCACCAGCCTGCTATTGTTTAAAATTGCCCTCATGGTATATTCCACCACAGTAGTAGACCCTTGATTTTTCTCTGCGTTCACTAGGAATCAGTGTGTTTTGGAAACAAAGCATTAAAATAGCATCGGTGCAGGTGGAGCCAAAGCTTTCCATAAAAGTTCAAAGGAATACTTTCAACATTTACACTCATAGTGAAATGAAAGTTTGTCTCCTTTGAATTCTAGGTCTTACTGTGGCATGTGTCTCAGGTTTATGAGAACACACATCTTTCAAATTATATACTTACTGTGGAGATCTGCACAATACGTTGTCCTTCCTCTTCCTTAATGCCTAGTACTATTCCATAGCGATATTTGCCATCAATGAAGAAATATACGTTGTCTCCAGGAAATATGTCTTGCGCTTGCTGTTGAGTGTGGGGCTTTGCCATGGAAGGCAACATAGGGGTAGAAACTACAGGCTTCACTCTGGAGAATGGGGCAAAAACGCCACAGTTTTTCTCACATTGGAAAAATGTCGTAGATCCATAGTTTCCATCGGTTTTTCCCTTCCCTTTGTCTGGTTTCTTGAGAGGAAAGACAGCAGAAAATACTGATGAGACACACACAGATAAAAATACAAGAACACAAATCACACAAAATTACAAACGTTAATATAATTTTAAAGCAGTTCAGCTTTAGGTTTGTTGAAATTTTGTGTTGCTCAGATCTCAGAAAATTGTTGGTATATATATATAAAACGATCTTTTTAATATATATATATATATATATATATATATATATATATATATATATATATACCTTTCTGTTAATGTTCTATTATAATTATGCAGTAAAAGTATTTGTAACACCAGTGCTTATGTATTTTTTATGAGCTCAAGAGAAAAGTTATTTTATTAATAGGTTTAACTAACGGTCATACCTGCAGTTCAATTCCAAAGTATCTTCCTGTAATGGGATCCCAATAATCTGGTCCCACAATCGGTCCAATATAGCGAATGATGCCTGTCAGTATCTCGTCTTCTTCTTCCACCCTCACATTAGTTCCTACGATGAATCCCAGGGATGTCTGGACAGCATTTTTTTCTCTGAACCAGTACAGCCTCTCATCTTCAGGCTCACAGGCCAACAGATAATCGGCCTCCTCTAGACTGAGTTTCTCCATGCAGGTCAGGTCAATATCACAAGACGATCTGCTCGTCGATTTTAAGAACGTGACTGGTAACTTTGTACGACGACCAGGCTGGGAAGTATTATATATATTATACGTGGACTCACGGATGTAACAAACACTTCCAGGCTTGATATGGTGGGAATATTCGGGGGGTTTTGTTATGATAAAATAAACGTAGTCTGTTGGACTCATGTTGTTCTAATCTGCATATACAGCAAGGTTCTAAACAGAGACACAAAACAAACAATGGCAAGTTTTAAGTTATTGATTTGTATGGCAACACTGAAGCTAAGTTAATAGCATGTTGAACCATTAATTACAATAACTGAAACTGCCAGCTATTGTCAAAATAAATAACTTAAAATTAAACACTGGAAAAATACACTAGTGAGTGTTTATTAAGAAAAACAGCATTTATTTAAGTTTACCTTGGCAACTTTGGAGTTTAATTTCTGCTGCTTCGTCGTTCTTTTAGCTAAGCGTCTCAGTTCCTAGGTAAAGTTTCACTTCCCCTTTCATCCTTTCGTTTCACTTTCTCTCCAGCGTAGCTTTCACGGAGGTCCCATGGACCTGACACTTTGTGAAAACGTTTAATACAGTTTCTAAACAGCTCCCTGGACACCGATAACTTGTCCGTCTAGCGTTATTTGCTGTTAAACTGGGTAAAAATCGTAATATTCAGAGAGTGACAATGTTGTTTTACAATCTGTTGACGCTCAGCGAGAGTTGAAAGTGAAGCCCTCGGTGAAGTCTTACAGGCAAGAAACAACAACAAGGCCCTCACTATTTCTAAGGGGATTTTCCATGGCTGCTTTGGACCAATTTTGTGTGTGGGTACATTTTTGCTTCCTCCTCTATGTTGACTGGGAATAACCATTTAAACATGTTTTTTTCCCCTACTTTTAGGAGTTTTGTTATCCTTTCCACTGCTTCACTTGATTGCTTTTGTTTTGGCCTGATCAGTTAACTGCAAGTGTCGACAAATTGTACAGCAATACAAACTAATAATTGGCTAATAAATAGTGTGCTGGTATCCGTTTTAAAAATGCAAATTAGTCACTGTTCGGTAAAAAAATAAAATAAAATAAAAATAATACGAGCTAGAATTTAAAATTTCATTTAAATAATTATTTTACAAAGTTCAAAATATCTCATACACACAGAAAATACTATGAGCCATTTCTGCTTATTTAATTTAGTAATTAAAAAATCAAACAATTGAATGAACGTCCTTCAAAAATAACTTTTTTTATTTTCAGAAGGTGATTGAGCTTAAAATGTGCATAAATCCATTTTTATAATTATGTTGCTGCAAGTAAAGCAGTCTTAATAGAATACAATTACAAAGTAACTTCTTTATTGAGCACAAGTTTGTTGCTCTTCATACAATTGAATATCAAATATACATTCTTTTTAATAATGTAAATGTTCGCACATTTAATATTTTGATATATGTTTGGAACTGTAGAGAGAAAGATAAAGTGCGAAAACAAGAACAAGAATTTTTGCAAAAGTACCTACTTCATGGAAATTACTTTTTAAAAATAGCATTTCTGCATCAACTCCTTTTCCCCAAAACGATATTGAAGCCTGCAAGTCAGAAATGTGAGCAAAAAGGCTCAGGAGACTTTGGACTCCCATTGGCCAGGCCAATGTACGTCATCAGTAAGAATCTGACGTTGAGGAACATCGGACGTAAACATGGAGGAAAGAGAAGCCCTGAAGAGGCAGATTGAACTTCTACAAGGTGTTTTTCTGTTTTTATCAATGTCAACTATTCTGTGTTACCCCAGCGAGGGAGAAAACCTTTTTACTCTTGTGCTTTTCCCTAAACCAGTCCTGTGTAGGGTTGAAAACTTTTCTTTCGGATAATTTAGAGACAAACATTAACCGTTAGCTTTATGTTTGCGTTAAGCTTTAGAACTTTAATGTCACTGAAATCAAATCAAGTGCAGGAAAAAAAATACATTCAGTTAAGGTAAACGTCATTTTAAATACTTATAAACAAGCAAGACATTTTCCTCTGGAGAATGATGAAATTTTAAGCAGACGTTATACCAAAACATTAAAACCAACTGGTAAAAATTACATCTTCTTTCAATATTACGGTTTGACATCCGGACATAAGAAATGGCGCCTTCCCAGGTTCTAACATAGTTTAAATCAAAGCAGGTTCCTCTATTATTCTTCTACGGCAAAAAACAAAACTAATAGCCAAATTAACACTTCCTGCTCATATATGGTTAAAAGTCAAATGCACTGGAATAATCATAATTAATGTAACCACCTGTGCACGAGCAGGGGTTTTGATTGCTTATTGCTTTGCAGCTGAGCGGTATATATTATCACAATAAAAACAGAAAATTCATCATCATTGACTCAAGATAAGATTGTACCTGTCTGACAAACTTGGATCTGCTTTAAAAAAGCCACGTCAAACTGGGGAAAGCAGGGAGCACTGCCAGGATCCTGTGATCTGAGACACAGATGGATGCTTCTATAATTACAATGATTACTTCAATTAGAATTTACAAACAGCTTGTGACCAGGCGGTTAGCAGCATAGGGGCACATCTGGGGACTGTACTTGCATGGTTTCTTTAAATTATTTACACCTCAGACTTTCAGTACACGTAACAGTAATGTTATCTGCAAAAGTACTGAAATGACTGCAGTTTTCAGGTATGTCAGGAAGTTAAATACAGAGATCAGATGGAACATTTAGTGGCATGGTGGAATGGAATACCCCAGCCAACTCCCTGAGAGTCAACTGGTCTTAGTAAGTTAAATGTTAAAAGACCATAAGACTATAAAAAACAAGTAAAACTTGTTTAGAAGGGTGAAGAAGAAAGCCTTTTCTTTTATTAAATAAGATAACATAATGACTTAGGTTTACAAAGTTTCTTCTGAATGCACACAATAGTTCTTCAGCAATTTCCTTTTGATGCAAGAGACCACCATGTTCATCTTCACCTTAATTTAAACCTGGAGTGCCCAAAGTCGGTCCTGGAGGGCCGGCACCTTGCACGTTTTAGTTCTCTCCCTGGTAGTTCCAACAATCTTTTCAGCATGTCATTGTTCTTCTTAGGCCTTCTAATGACCATTTGATCCAAGTGTGTTAAACCAGGGAGATAACTAAATGATGCAGGATGCTGGCCCTTGAGGACCGACTCTAGGCACCCCTGGTTTAAATCAAATGTTGGGGTTTATGGGTGTAAGACAATGGATGGGTGGATGGATGGATATATATTAAAAATATCCAACTTGATAAAGACCAGATCACTTCTATGATGCCGATATGGTAAACCATGGCATAGAAAGAAGGTGTGCTTTGTTTTTACAATGACTGTATGTTGGCGAAATAATGACTCCTTCACAAATGTTCTTGTCGCCAAACACATTTGCACTCCAGTTCCATCACTCATGGATGGTTCCATTAACTGTTTCCAAACCCATATACACAGATTTTTGAAGTAGGAGGACCTGTTTCTGTATCTTGTTTAGGCATGTTTGTTAATTTACTGTAGATGCAGATTTTAGCTATGCCATCAAAAAGGCTGTTTGTGTCAGTTATTTTCCTCTCTTATTGTGTTTTTCATTATTTTTATTTTAAGCAACTAATTAATTTTATAACTAAATCAGAACAATTTTTAAATCCTCAGATCTTATCAATAAGCATAAGAGTGTCCATGGAGACGCACCGGTTGCTGCAGCAGGTCAGAGGCAGCCTGAGGTTTCTACAACAGCCAGAGGTTTCCACACGTCTGCTGTCCATCCTCACATCTCCAGAGGGAGGCCGTATGCTCCTCAGAGTCGTGGAAGTTGGCGGAAAACATACTCTTTGAGGAACAACTGCCCCCAGTCAACAGTACCAGTACCCTCAGCTGTTCCTTCCACTTCCCTTCATCCAGCTACCTCTCAGTATGGAACTAGCAGCATCTCTGCAACAATTAGAAGCACAGAGTATGAACCTAACTCCAAAGCTGCTACTTCTTTGTCAGGGAATCTTATGCAGAAGAAAGCGGGAATTACAGTCAGGACAACTGGAGTGAGTGGAGCAGCAGCAGAACGATTAAGCACACTTTCTGAATGGCAAGGTTCAAGTTCAGGTAGCACGAATATCCAGCCAGATGCACAAAAGGCTGAAAACAGGCTTGTCATTCTACCAGCAGAGAAAACTGAAGCTTCATTCAAGGCTTCCGCTTCTGTTAATGCCAACAGATTAATAAGTTCTCAGAGCAAGATTCAAATACAGAACAAACTTTCCCTAATCAAGAAAACCAGCCCAGAAACTTGCAAGACTACTAATTCTCCAACCTTACCTTCTCTTTCCAAAGAATCAAATCACTCACCAGAGACCCTCCATGGCCAGGTTAATGCGCCATTTCTAAAAAAATCCAAGTTCACCTGGGTGAAGAGTCAGACTATGAGCTTGGAGCCCAAAGCAGCCAGCTCTGTTTCCATACCAATGAGCAGAGTCACAGCTTCTCAGACATCTGTCCTCAAAGCTGCAGCACCTGCTGGGAGTCCGTTATCAGGTGGATCAAATAAGAAAACGCCTCCCAGGAAGTTTCCTCGAAAGCTCAGTCCTGTCACTGTAGCCCCCAAGACTTCAAAGTATAGATGGGTTTCTTCTTCCGGAGTCCAAACTAAGAACCAGCGCAAGCCTTTGTCTCCCAAGGCCCTGATTAATCCTCAGAGAGATGTTGCCAAGAAACTCAAACCAGCCTCTACACCGACTGGAAAGCCGAAGAGGGGAATCACTGCTTCTTCTGCCAGCTCAACACACATGAGCCGTTACCGTTGGAAGGCCGGAGGTCAAACTGCAGCCGAGTCGGTGACAGGAACTACACCAGTGGCTCGTCGTAGATCCGCTTTCCACTGGACAGCAGAGAAAAGCAGCAAAGGGCTGAAAACGGCTCATCCTTCTCCTACTGTCCCTCAGAGAGCGTACCTTCGCTCTTCCTCCCCTGCTGGGTTCAAGCTCCGCAGCAGAATGAAAATTATCAGGAAGTCTGGCAGCAGGTACATTTACACACTGATTCACACAGTTATCATTACTGATCTGATTTTTACCTGTTAAGATCTCTGCATTTTTTTTTACCAGAAGGTGGCAGCAAAGAGTTTTAAAGATAGATCTCAATGAAGTATAAAATAAATGCATATCAGTGATACAATTTAAATAGTGAAACTAATATATTTTATAAATAGTGACATGAGAATTTATTTGTAATTATTTAGATTGCATGGCTTTGAGCTGCTGAAATATTCAATTTACATAAATATAATCTTATATAACACCATTAAAAGCTCTAACATGCTGACACGCTTTTTGTAGAGGCAGGTTTCCTTTCCAATAATGCTTGGCACCTGCACACACTGACAAAAGTATTTGTACCTGATAGTGTCCATTTCATCACCGCGCCTGATCGGACAGCAAACACTTCTGACCTAAACCTCACAAAGAGTTTAGAGTATTAAAAAGAAAAAGATGAGAGACACCAGAGCCAACTATGCAGATGAGCTGAACGCTGCTATCAGTCTTCCTGAAAACCTCAGCAGAAGACATTTCTGTGCAAAATGTAATGTAATTGGTTTTATGTAATATAAAAATTTTCCATGAAGCTGATTTTTTTTTAATTATTATTTGAAAAGCGTAATTTAAAAAATGTACAGAAATAAATGAATGAAATATGTTTGTCATTCTGTATTGCTAAGACATACTTGTATTATTTTGCTGCTCTTTATGTTCACCAGCTCTGTTTGTTCTGTTCTCTTCTTCACCTTAAAGCTCGGTTCTCTGTTCTGCTTTCTTACTTTGTCCACAGTGTTGCTGCATCAGAGAAGGCGAGCAGTCTGGCTGCAGGAAAGTTTCCCCTGCGTAGTCGAATGTACTCCTTCACCAGGAGTCCTGCAGGAGTTCGGAGGACGCCTTCCAGGGACCTGGTCTGCTTTGGCAGACACAAATTGAGGCGTCTCTCCCTGACCTCGTCAAAAACAAGTAAGAAACACACATCAGTGTTTTAAGGGAGGAATTGATTTGTAGTTATTGATCAGTTATCTGCAAAATAATTAATGGACATTGATAAGAGTGTGTTGGGTTTTCATAGTTTAGTGGTTGTCCTTTTGTGCTGGCTAAAGTAGCTTCAGAACTAATAACAAATTTCTAGCAATTATTTTAAATTTCTAAATTTGCATTTTTTTCTTCCACTTGTTGTTTTATAAAGGTTTTAAAATAATAGTTTAAATAGTAATAAATTTGCATGGGTGAAAAGTCAGACTGTGAGCTTGGAGCCCAATGCTAAGACATACTTGGCTTTGGACTCCAAAGCCAAGTATGTCTTAGTTGGCATACTTGGCATCACAAAGCATTAGTTTGTGATGATTAGCGCTTTATATTTCTGATAATAAAACTAGATTTTTTTTCTGATATAATCTCAGAAGTTTTCTGAAATTATAAACTCGGACGTCTGTGTCAAAAAGTGACAGAAGTCCTCTGGTAAATTTAGGAGATGCACATCTGGATGTTTTCCAAAGTGTAAGTGCCACATCTTGGCTCTTTTCCTGTATCAGAACTATATGTCAAATCAAATTCCTGACTTTGCAATGTCAGATAATTTCCTAAATTTTATATCATAAATGTAGGCCTTTAATTATGTAAAATTTTATATTCTTTTTCAAAAGTTTATGACTTTCCAACATAAGAGAATCTCTAAGTTTTTTTCCCTGAAAAAACATGAAATTATTGTAATTTTTTTTTTTTTGACAGTTATGTATTCCTCTTATGTTTATTGTTTTTTTTTATTTACAATGGTCCTAATTTTCTGTCATAAAAATAAGAAGAAACTTTTACCTGCTTCGGTGTTCTGCATGCGATTGGTGACAATTAGTATAAGATGGCATTTAAGTTTATTTGTTGAACCACTTCTGACAGCACCAGCTCTGCTCAGGATAGAGCTGCGAAAAATCCTAGAAATGCTTTGAATCAATCAATAATTCCCACAGACTCTCTGCTTTTACTGGTGTTTCTGTCCTGCCAACTAGGACTTTGTGGCTCATTTGTCTTCCTCCAGCTGACACAATTATGCTACAATGTATTGTAAAAGTCTTATTCATTTTTCAGTCAAACACAACTGTCATTTGACTGATTCCTGTTTTAATTTTAGTGTTGTGTACATGCTGAGAGGTGCACCATTAATTTCCTTCCAAATGTTTTGGTTAGGGATTGTGGCTGATGTTGTTTTCTAGCACAGCAGTTTGTCATGTCTGTTTTTCTCATACCTGCTCCATTCTTGGGTCCACATAATGGTTTTGTTCAGTGTTAAACACTTTCTCCTGTAGTTCAAGTTAGTTATCCAGGTGTGGATTAGAACATAATGCCATTTTCTGCCTTCTTAGTGCAGACCTTCATTTCAGAGACATGTCCTGTGTTCTGGTGGAACTAAAGTGATTACTTTTAGTGCAGTTTGCTTTGTGATTCAGAGATCAAAGAAGAAAACACTTTAGTGTCTTTAGTATGAAGTCTTTCAACAGCTGTATTCTCAGTAGATTTTAGGAATTGTGTAATCCTTCAGGTTACTTTACAAAGATAAAGAAGAACATGGAACATGGGTTGAACCTGTAGTGTTGTGACTAGTGAGAAGAGACGGCTAAAGCTAAAAGGATATGTTGCCATTATTTCTGGGAATTCAAATATTTTCTAAAGATTAGTATTTGTTACAGATATTAATGTCTGTCAACCCTCCTCCTCTTTTTGTTTGTTTCCCTACATACCGGTTTCTTTTTTCTGTATTTTTTGCTTTTATTTTAGGATATATACACTATGTTGTGAGAACCATATTTTGAGTCTACTTCAGTAGAGGGCAGCAAATCGCAGCCACATGCTGCCTGTAAAGGCTTTGCAGGGCTTGCTGTCACAGAAGAGGTTTACAGACAGAGTGTAAGAGGAGCAGAGGGTGGAGTGTGGGGGGTGTTAATTGATTGCCCAATTCAGCTGTGATGGCGAACAAGTGCCGATAGCGGGTAATTTGCAGAGGTGGAGGCGAGTGGCGCTTCTGCTATCAAGCTCTGGCACCACTCTCCCTTCAGCAGATAAAAAGGAGCTAATGCATAATTATCCTTTTGCAAATTGGATTGTTTTAACGAACTGTAGAATATAGGCCTAACCTGATGGAAAGCAATCATTGTTTTTACAGCCCCCTCTCCTCCCTCGGTCTCTCCCTCCGCTGGCCCCTCCAACCCTCTGGTCGTTCTGTGCGCACCCTACACGCCTCATGCCCATCTTGGTGTAATCTCCAATTCTCAGTGAAGTCAGAAGACATTAGAAAAGCCATCACTATTAACATTAGGCTTTATTCCTCCTCACGGCTCTCTGTCGATCAGCCTGACTCTCTAACTCTGCCTGGATTCTTTCAGACTCCTCCTGTTCTCCTTCTCTCACCCTTCATTTTTTCTGCCTGATTTTTATTTTTTTTTATGCCTTACAAACAACCTAAATGGCATGCAGTGGGGACATGTGCATCTCTAATTAAAGATGGGTGTTAAGACTCGAAAGAAGAAAAGGTGGAACAGGGGTGAGTGAAAAGGAAGATGGAGCGAGAGAAGCTGCTCGTAGCCGTCTGCACCTCTGATAAGAGCCGCTAATAAAGAGCAAATTGAATTACTAATGATGGGAAGCAGAGTCCCTATAGATGAGCCCGTTAAAAACAACCTTATGACCACTCACACATGCATGATAATACACTCACAAACAATGTTTCTTAATTTCCTCCTCAATGACTAGTTTGAGCCTTCTTGGCCATGTTAACGGGGGAGGTGGCGTTCTGAGGTGCTTGGTTATCTCTGGTTTAATTTAAAGAGGGCATAAACCCAAGAAAGCAGTGGGGACCGTAATGAATTGAGGTGTGTGTGTGTGTGTCTTTGGTACCATGTACCCAGAGGCATCCATGGGGCCCAGATAATCAAATAAACAGATAAATGTCAGGAAAATACAGGAGACGGTGAAGAAGAGTGCTGAGCTGTGCGGCTTCAGGCCCCATGTGACAGCTTTCTGGAGCGTTTTAGCTCTCTATCTGAACTCTTTCCATCACACAGCACGTCTCTCTACTCACTCTTGCTGTCTTTGCTGTGCTGATAATAACCCTTAATCCTACTTCTGAATATCACTTTTCACATTACCACCTTTTTTACGACATAAAAGCTAATCAGGCTTTCAGATTTATATTTCTGGACAGTTATTAGTTGCGCAACCCAGAAATCTGGTCTGAGAGGAAGAGTCGCAAGAAGAAATCCATTTTGGAAAGAATGTCAGAAGAAGGGTGCTCTGGTCAACTGAGACCAACATTGAAGCCCATGCAGAAAACTTTGTGTGGGCAACCTTTACATTGATCACACTATCTCCACTGTAAAACATGAGCATCGTGTTGTTGTGGTGCTATCAGCTCATCAGCATGATTAATCCTCTTGGTGTGCAATTGGATGAGTGCTGACCAAAACAACCAGACTGAGACCACGCACCTCCTTCAAACTGTCTCAGTACACTTACAAATTAACTCTTTAACTATTTTGTTAGGGTGTGAATTATGATCCAACATTGATCTGATACAGCTACCAGGTGCACGCTCCAAGTATGTGTTGCATTGTGGGATGTGGTAAGCAATGGATTCATTTTTACCATTAATGCCCTCTGGAATTTTCAAGATATCTTCTCAAAATCTTTTGTAAAACTTCTAAGATAAATTTTATGCAAATAAGATACTTTTAATCTAATTCAAACCACACTGAGCAAACTGTAGGCGTGGAAGACACCCGGAGACATCTTTCAGCAATCACTTTACAGGTTTTTGGGGTTTTTTTTAGTCTGGAAAGCCTCCAAAGACAGGCATCTCGAAGACATCCTTTTCAGATGTTTGACTGTGTTTGGCTGACTATGTGACACTTTCAGCTTTAGCTTATGAACACGCTGCCCGCTCCAACATGACACCATGGAGCCGATTACCACCACAAAAGAATCTTCACTCCTCACCACCGCCTCTCTTTCCTACACGGATCCTGTTGCCGTGCTTGTAGCAATCCCATTTGTTTTTCTCATAAATCATGAGAGCTGCTTTGCTTTGCTTTGCAAGGAGACCCATCTCTTTGACATTTCCACTCTTCTCTGTGATGCATCCATGCATTCTGCTGTATGTCAGATACATGCAGACATGTTGGGATGATATCTGCGGCAACAGTGTGTTGCCTTGGTGTGCTTTAAAACTCCTTGATGAACAAGTTTATCTCAAATTCAGCTTGTGATCAATCGGTAGATTTTTGTTTTTGTTGTTTTTTTCTATCGTAAGGTGATACAGGATGTCCTATGTAGAAATTACATATATATATATATATATGCCGATTTGATGTATCGGGATGTTTATTGCAGCTACTTCAAGGTTTCTTTTTTATTGTGACATGAAGTTATAGACTTCAAATTGTATTCCAATTAGTCTTGATAGAACTTGATTTGATGTTGAAGCTGTCTGAAAAATAGTTTATACTTTATCTGCATTGAAAGTCAATGGGGCATAAACTTGATTTCCCCTATTGCATGCATACTTTTTACGCATAACCTGTGTGTCTCCCATCTTCCCTGATGTCACTTCTGTTGTAAAGTTTCATAAACTTTAGAAATGAAGGAGTATGAAGGGATTAAAGACGGCAGCTATTACATGCCCCTGCTGACTGATTATTACAAAAAAATCCTTGCAGCCAGTGTGTTCTAAGTCTGTGACTTGTGCATCTCCTCACTGTTTCCTTTTTTGACTTTGTCTTGGCTCAGCAGCCATTTGTTTATTTTTGCTTGTTTATTTGCATCACTCTCTGGTTCACACTTGATCCAGTTTCTCCCACTTTTCCTTCACACTGCGACCACTTGTCCCGTAGTCTGGTTTCACTGACTCACTGTCCCACATTTACACTGCCGTGCATGTCCGTGCACATTCCCACACACAGACTGAGCCAGCCTATAGAGGACTAATACAGCTCTGTTGAACCAGTTGCACACAACTCCTGTTGCTGTGTGCATGCTTAAATCATCATTGTATTGTATCAGAACTCTATAAGTCGATTGATTTCAATCATTTGTGTGAATGATGGTTCCATCAGCTGTTTTTTGGCACGCGGTTCTCTAAATGCCATTCCTGATCGTATTATCGGTTGGTAGAAAACACTCGCACACATTCTGCTCATTCCTGCTGACTTTCTCAGGCTCTCTGTGTCAAACAGGTGGAGGTCTGTCTTCTCTTTCTGGCTACGGCCTTCGCCCACTTCCTTTCTCTTTGTCTCTGTCACCATTTGTCTCTCTCGCACATGCTCCCTATGACATGTGTGCCCTCACACACGCGACAAACCACATATTCAGTTTGGTAACATTGCCGTAATGATATAAGGAGGAACAGCAGTTGTTTCTGCAGACAAAGGATGTGCAAACTTTTTTTTGGTCGCTTTACATTTTGAACTTTCACACATTTCTGTGGATGCTTAACGGAGCATGAACTTCTGCATGCATTAATCCTGGAGGCTCTTGTGTTGCATGAATGATTCTGTTTCGCATGTAAGATGATGTGTTGTGCTGAATGAGCTTAGTATAGCTCTCTGCGCTGGTGCACTGTAACATTTGGCATTTTGATTAACCTCTCTAGACTCAAGGGGCCACGCATGCCAGTGATCCGAACACTGCACCTTCTCAACTGTGTCTGAGGTCTCTCCGCGTCCTCTGAGCGGCTATCAAACTGTCAGCTGGCCATAATTAAAATTTGACTCATTTGAGCTCAACATGTTGTTCTTCCACTGTCCACCAACACTGTTGCACTGAGGTGAAGTTCTTAATTTGAATAATTTTCTCAAAAAATATCTGTTGTGTGGCATCCATAGGTTTTATTTCACCACTTAATCCCTGTTTTTTTGACTGAACTCCCTGATCATCTTATGTGTCTTCAAGAGGGGAAAGATCATGTGTGTTGAGGGGGGTGGCCGGCATGTGTTGAAATGTGTAATCAATACTATTGAGTACAGAAACTTGACCCTGAGATGATAGTGACTCATTCCCAGTTAAGGAGGTAAATGTTTTCTTGGTATCCAGAGGAGTGGCCCACGAGTCAAGCTGTCCGAATAAATCAGAAACCTAACAGGATGCAGGCAGAGGCCTCTAATTATTTGAGAACACATGGCAGGCAACATGTGTCGCTTATTGGTAAATGGCTCAGCTGCCAAGAACTTCCCTTAACTGGACTGGTGGATCCACAATTCCTCAAAATCTTTGTCATTGAACATCTTCTGCCTGCATCCTGCGATTAATTAACTAATTAATTTATTAAGTGATTAATTTAATAAACTAATGCATTCAATTAAGAAATTGTGATCAACTTTGCTGTTGTATTTTACCTCTGAGCTTTCTTCCCCTTGTGATGTGCCCCATTACTCCAATTTCTGTGTCATATTTTTGTCTGTTTTCGTTTTTTCAACAACCACAGCTAATCTTGTGGTAAACTCTTATTCTATATACCGTACATTACATAGAATAACACCTGAAGATCGTTTGTACACTTTGTAAAGTTTAATAGTAAATGCAGACATGTGCAGACACACAGATTTTGGTAAAGTCACCCATCCCCAGCTGTTGCAAAGAAAAACAGAATCGTTAGACACAAAATATGAAACTAGTTAATAGTTTTATAAATTCAAAAAATAAATGGTGGATTATAAAATGATTTACTATTTAGAACTTCTGTGGAGGTGGTACTTATTACATGAAGGTGTGTGTGTTTGTTCTGGTAATGGGAGGGGAAAGTCAGAGGCCATTAGTTGCTGCTTCATAAATCTCTACCTTTTGTCAGATGGAGAGCCTGCTGGTGTCAGTGCCCGGCCCCTATCCCTGCGACCCTATGACAGTAACCCAATCTAAGCAAGCTCTCCTCCATATGTCTTCCCACACTGACGTGTTTCCATAATAATCATCTGGAGGGGGGTGGACGTTTACATGGGAAGACAGTCTGAAGAGCTCCCAGCATTTTATTCTCGTCCCACACATCAAGAGCCTATAAGCACCCACAACGTGATTCAAGATCAGTAAGTTCATATACTTTTGATGAAACCCTCAAGATAAAAGCTGCTCATTTAATATTTACAATTAAGAGAAAAGTCCTTAAGAAATTAAAGAAACAGACTGAAAAGGGCCTCTGGGTTAAAGTTGCACATTGTAAAAACACTCAGTTTTATTATAATATTCAATTTTCAGCTGATCTGTCTGTAATAACAAGTAAAGCTAAATGGAATTAAAATTGTAACAAATTCTTCTAAAAAACAAAAAAACAACTGGAATGCAGAGTAAATGCATTTAATTCTGCACTGAACTGTAAAGTTTCATACGTCTAATTCAGTCTCACTTATTTTAATAATCTTGTTGACTGGATTATTCCAACTATCTTGAGCTGTGTGACTGAGGTTCCTGTTTGGTCACAATAAAATTCAGGTGTAAAAATTGCTCTTTACACTGATTAGTAAAGTTTTTAACAGGATACACAAACTGTATAAAATTACAAAACTAATGCCAACAATGCCTGTGCTGCATGTGTTGGAGCCAACTCTTGTGTAGGTACTGTAGAACCAAACTATGATCAGCACTGCCTGGTTATAAACAACAACGCGTCAACTTCCAGGCAAATTAACAGTAGTCTTCTAGTTACCTGATCATGTTAAGTATTGAAATTATTCCAGAAACTGTGCCTTGAAATTGTAGCAGGCCTTAACTGTAGCTTGCAGCTGATGACTTGTTAACAACTTTACAGGAACAAAAAGGGCAAGGAGTGTGTAATGTTGCATAACTGGGTTTCATTTCACTTCAGTGGCCCTAAATACAACAGAATTTAAACAGCTTCAAGATTTGTGAAGAGAAGGAAGTTTTATTCAGCAGGAAACACTTATCATTCTTGTTTGACAGCAGAATGCATCAATGGAGCATCTTTGGCTATTCTACCGCTCGATATGTAAAAAAGATTGTAATGACTAGTAACGTAGAATTGTGCAGATTTTTTCTGTTTCTTTTCAGCACATATTTTCTGATAAGATGATGGGGTCACAATACACCCAATCTACAATAATATATGTTCTTTTAGCTGATTGTCTTGAGTCTCAGACAATCAGCTGAGACTCTAGCTGATTCTCAGCTGAGGGTCACAAAAGAACCATGACTTCTTTTGTGACCCTTGATTTAGCTGCATGTTCTCTAATAACTCTCCGTCTCCGCCTGGCTCTCCACTCAAGCCACAGAGCCAGGCTGTGGGTCATGCCCCCAGCCCGCAAAGAAACTTGATGCTTCATCATCTGGAGCTTTTTTTTCCCAGCCTTTCCAACTTTCCATTTCTGTCATGCTGGCCTGGACATCCGAACCCCTTTACTCCCCTACCATTGCTATTCCGGTCTTAGTCAGTTCTTCCCTGAACCCCACCGACTGCTCCCCTCAGTGCTCTGTTCCCATCTCTCCAAGTATCTTAGTAAAGCTGGTTACCACTTGTACCACGTCTTGAGGAAACTTGAGTTTTTGTATCTTTTGAAGCCACTCTGTATTTGAGTAGTCCCTCCAACCTTTATTGACATTTGAACCTCCTAAATTTGATTTTCCAACTCTCCTCTACATGTATGACCTTTTTGTTTACAAGCAGAATGATTGCCTTCCAAAGCCAACCATAACCTTCCTTCACATGACCCCCAGCTGGAACCACTAGAGACAGTAATATTAGACCTAAGCAACAGGTAATTAAGCCAGGCAAAACTGACCAGTCTTCACTGATGAATCAATGTCTTCCCAAACTCTGATTATGTAACATTTATAAGTACATATTCTTATTGCTGACAACTTAAAATTTACCATTGACATGTCTATCCACCTAAACTAAAAGCCCGGGCAAACAAACATTAAATAGCACTCCATATTTACAGTCTTTCAGTTAATGGGGTCTTCAGTTAGAATTTATCACAATAAATCATAATTATTATAATATAATCTCTTGAAAACAACAAGCATTAATATAATTACCCATTCCCAGCACCTGTTCATCTGATAATTTTTTTTTTTACAAAACCCACAGGTTTTCTTATTGTAGAGTTTTTTTAAAAGGATATCTAAATTCCAGTGCAGTGACATTGAAATGATTGAGTTTTAGATGTGTTTGCCCTTGGTTTTAATCATTGGGCAATGGAGAAATGTAAATCTGGCTTACTGTTTTTAACCTGTCTGCTGCTCCCTTCAGGGCCCATGTTAGATTTGTTTGTGGTACTTATTTAATAATGGATGATTGTTTGTGTTTGTCAGTCAAAACACTTTAAGACAGCTGCTAATTCCTGCGAGGCTTTATTGATTAACCATGCTGGGTGCAGATTGTTTTATAGCCAGATAGGAGCAGAGGATCCAATCATTCCGCTTCCAAGCACCTTCAGTGCCTGCTCCTCTTGTCGGGAGTTCTTCCCTTTCTCTGGTTGAATAATTAATGTTCCACCTATTTAATTAGTTAGATTCTCTCTAAATAGAAGCAGAGTAATTGAGTCTACTGCTCCTTTTTTGTAACTGTTAAATGCACAGAGAAGTAGCTCACTCCCCTGCCGAATGCTGCTCCTAAGATTTATTCCTACTCTCTGAAAAAGGCTGTAAGTGAGTTGGCACTTGCACTGGTGGCATTTGTGGTAGTACAGTAACCAGTATAGTACCACTTGCAGCGCCGGATGCTGAAATTTCCTGCTAGCAGGGTTGGCATGGAGAGCTGGGCTGAGAGCTGCAGATGTCATATCAAAAGCTACCACAGGCCAGGTCAATATATATTTGTTGATCTGCTTAAACAGCTAAACACAATAGTGTTTATCTTCTGATATGATGACCCTGCATTGCATTACACACCAAATTAGAATTGAAATATTACAACTAAAACAATATTTTTTGCCTAATTATAATTTTAAACAGTGCTATAATTTTAGACACTTGCATGTGCCAAAAAAACAAAATCTGGAACTGAAGTTTGCGCATTCAGGACCCACAGAGACACAACTGCGTCTCTTTTTATGTTATTCCACATGACATAAATGGTGTAAATTTAAAGAAATTTTACAGTTACAAGGAGAGCAAAGGCCGACAGGTTTTAACTGAAAACCTGGCAGGTTGTTAACTCCAGTTTAGCTGCTGGCTGTTTGTAAAACATCAGCAGGAAACACTTATCAGTTACAGAAGAAGAGCGCTGAGGATTCTGTTGCCGGAAAGTCAGGAGGTCTGGTCTATGCTGTCAGTTCTCACCTTTGCGTTGATCAGGATGTACAGCCAGGTCCAAGATTCATATACACAGTGTACATATTCACATACACCAGCATAAATTGCCTTCCGGATCTCTGCCAAAGAGGCGGCACAGGGGTCTCTGAGCATTGTTTCTGCTGGATCAGCAACTTTATGGTGATGAACTTTTGTCTTTTGCTTCAAGTAGAACAATAGCTTGTCTTGTGAAATTAGAACTGATCTTAATTTAGCATGAGCTATTTTTTTATCCAATGTGGCAGCCTAATGTAATGAAGAAAACCAATAGCTAATTTGTTTTCTTTATTACTGTTAAAAAAATTATTTGTCAACACATAATATCATGTGTAATAGTTGTAGTATGTCTTTGATGACTCATTCAAAATTTAACATGTGATTTCATGCTAATTCTATGAGACAAATTTTGTATGTAAAACATACAATTATGCTAATATAATTCATTTTCTTTGAGAAATGCACACCACATGCTTAAACAAGAAGATGTCTGAGACAATGATTTAGGTGTTTGCTACAGCTTTGGCATTCTCCATATAGATAACCTATCTATAAAAATATGACTTATATTAAATGTGCTTTTCTATGAGAAATACTTGTTCAGCTCACATTAGGGAAATAAACATGAAGATAAATCCAGTAATTTGCCATCATCAGCATGGGAATGAACCCTTTGAGATTTCAAGTGGAGACATAAAGGGCTTTATAAATAAAATGGATTATTATTGTTATTAAAGAGAGCTTACAGACCTTTATTGTCTGTTGCACTAAGCTGATCTACAGAAATCATTAC
Organism: Gambusia affinis; assembly: GCF_019740435.1. NCBI lineage: Eukaryota > Metazoa > Chordata > Actinopteri > Cyprinodontiformes > Poeciliidae > Gambusia > Gambusia affinis. Next base: position 20,024,156 of record NC_057877.1, on the reverse strand, counting down.
AACAATAAAAAAAATCTGTCAGCTAAAATGATGGTAAGGATTGTGAAACTTTTTCAGGAAGAAAAATGTGACTAAAGATGTTGATGTTCCCAGTTTGAACAGCCAAATTCCCATGCCAGAGAGACAGGTCTGTTCCCTCAATATTTGGAACAATAATAAGAGTAAGCCATATATGATCTACTTTGTATAATTGTTGACTGCCACCATAGTATGCCCCTTTGCAGACTATGGTGTGGCCTGGTATTGTCCCAGGCCACAACATGGCCATTGATGGACTTTTCGCCATTTTCCTCTGCTGGACATGTTATCTACGTCAGCTAGTTGAGGTACTGTGGTCCTAACCATCCATTCTAATGACACCTTCTGACTGCTTTTGTTCTGTTTAACTTACATTGGTAAGTTAAACAAGCCTCAAAGAGACTTTGTTGTCTCTTTGAGGCTTGAGATGACTCGAAAATCTAAAATTAAGAACAATAGTAATGATTATATAAAAAAAAAAAACATATGTGGTTAGTCCTGTATTCACCATTTATATTGCTGGCTAAAGGCATAGGTTTACTTCTTAAGTAATCCTAACCAATTGATAAACTTAATCAATCACATCACTCTATGGGTGAAAGTAAAAGTCGAGTTAGGGTTTTAAATGGTAGTTAAACCAAACAGATGCATCCTCATTTTATAACTGAGGCAAAACTTGTTATATTTTTAGTGGGCCTTGTGCAGCCTTAGAGAAGACGACAGCGACTCTATGAGAGAGTGCAGTATTGATCTGGGGTAGTTCATTTTCTGCTGTTGGTGGTGAGTTGCTCTGAGGGAAATGGCTACTTTGTCTCCTGTCATTGTAGCTTCAGTGTTAAAAAGGAGTTTAAAAATAGAAGAACTGGGAGAAGAATGCCACATATCTTTTAATGTTCAGCGTATCATCCGTAAAGACCTACTCCATCACAGAAAAAACTCACACTTTATGTGGGACACACATTTGTGTGTTTTCCCATGTACTTGTGTTAAATGTTGATATTGTGTGGACGCTCCCCTAAAGCAGGCAGTATTGATCATTGACCATTTATTGTCCCTTGCTCCTTTGTGATTTGCTCTCTTGAAAGTGGTTAATTTGTCTCCTGTCCACAGTTCTCTTATGTCTGTGTGTGCATGGACCTGTGATGTGTGTGTGGGTAGTTTGTGTCATGTCATTGGGGGGTCTTAGTTGTTAAATACTTCACTCTGTCTCTGCAGAGACACAAGCAGATATTATTGATCATCTTGTTCGATGGCGGTAATGCTGGACTCATTATCCAAACGGCCGTCATTAATAATGTAAACTCCAATTTAGAGAAAGAAAATTAAACTTGGTGTTTAAACACGGGAATACAAGAAAATCATGTTTGTTAAGCTGTAAGCCATCGGACAAAATATAGAGTAGACATATCAGGTGTTTCTGTTTGTTTCACCTTGTTAGCAACCCTCCTCGGATATGTAACAACTGAAATAAAACGCTGTCTAGAGACCAATAAAGAACAAAAACACTAAATTACTCAATGCAAATGCAAATACTCCTACATGGCTTGTATTAAAAGTCAATGAGCATCATGATTGATGAGCAAGATTCAATAAAAATGTCAACCACATAAAATCTTGCATTTCTTATATTGTTTCTGAGAAAAGTAGACATTTATGTAATGCAATCCTGCTTTGCAGTGTTCAGTGTTTTTCAGACAAACTGAGTTAATAGATTACTTCTTAAACATCAGGAAGAACTGTCATAAATTGAAGGATAGCAAAGATACAAATGGATTATATAGATGAGGGAAAACTGATATATGTTAGATCTTGTCTGTTTCAAAGGTTTTTAGTCATTTTTAAGAAAGTGACCTTGCTAATCCTGACCAAAGAAATAAAACAGAGAACATTCATTCAGATATTGTGACAGTTGTAGTAGATTCTTATGAGGTCATCCTCTTTAAAACCTCATGTCGTGATTCATGTAGCATTAAAATATCTTGAGAAGATAAACATCTATGAATCTTGCTGTAATTTTCTGTTAGGCATCATAAGATTTTTTTTTATTTTTTTAAATAATTACATCTAGTTGTGCTATACTGTAGCCTGCTGTGACTTTGAAAGACCTTTCACTGTGTATATGGCTAAGTACATGTGTATATAAATGTGTGTGCGTGTATTGGGTATTCATGCCAACGGTTCAGCAGTAGCGTTTCTTCCTAGCAGATGCCCACTCCTCTTGGTTGTGATCAGCACTTTAGCGGACTGTTGCCAGCTCCCTCTGGGCCCAAAGGGACCAATTAGGCCCTGGCAGCTGCACCCAGAGTGCCACTGTGAAAAGAGGGGGCCATGAATGGGTGAGGATACTACACAAGAGAAGGGCAAAAAGTGCTAAGGACACATATGTGGACATACAAGGTAACAACCCAGAGTTAATTCCATAAAGGCTTACTATTACAGCTAAAGTTGGTGAAGAGAAACAAGTAAATTCCTGGAGAGAGAATTAATTAGTAAGAAAAAGTCTAAAAGTAGCCTGTTTATTCTTGGGCCGTCCTGCTTACTGCTTTTCCACAGAATCAGAGGGGGGAGGAGTGAAAGTGCTTTGACCTTAACACCCTTACCAAATTAGCACCCTGGCTGACCAGAGTCTTCCCCACCTTTTGTCCCTGTTGATCTTTAACCTGTGAACCCTCACTTTTCACCTCGGTAATGCCAGGATCCTGAGCTCCTCTTATAGATCTGATCAAGGCTAAGGGCCAAAGTGAACCATCAGTTCTTTAGTTATTTAAGCTGGTTCTTTTCATTACACACAGACTCGGAGGTCAAATATCAGTCTCATTGACCTTGATCATCTGGAAATCTACACTCTTTGGACTATTTGACATACAAACCTTTACATTAACACGTGGAGGCCACATAGTCTTAGTTCACAAATGGTTTGAACTAGAGGTAGAACCCCCCTAATTGCATGTTTATCCTCTTATTACCTGAAATGTAGACGTTTATCTTGCCAATGAGACAAATTAGGCATTAGACGGCATAAGAATCAACTCATATTAGTGCGGTACACATATTATGACTGTATTGAATGAGACCAGGAGCAGATTGTGACAAATTTGCAACAATCGTCCAGATGGGGATAACAGCCGACAGTCAGATGGTTCAGTTAAATAACAATTAATATGGGATTATTAGTGTAACTCTATGAAGAGCAGAACAGCTAAGAGACATTAAAAATTTGGAAGCTAGTGACGTAGCTACTATTAATTTTATATTTTTACTTACGTCTGTTTTAAGAAAATAAATATCACTGTAGATAGACTTTACAGGTAATATTCAAAATATAATAATCAAAAGATGGACTTTTTTAGTGATAGAAATAATTGTTATGTTCTTGCTTTCGTTTGAAGTAAAATCTGTTGGATCAGATTTTTTTGAGGGTTTTATTCTTTCAGTTACAATCCTAGAGGGGACACTCTCTAAATACTTTTAGCGCAGTAGCATCCTCTGGTGTCTCCTTTCTCTCTTAACACTTTGACACATTCATGATGCCGGAGTGACTCCCGTTGGCCTTGTACATCACGTCCTTGTCTCTCACTCTGTGGCTGAAACAGAAGTTGAGACTCAGTGTCTGACCGGCTGACTGGGGCTCATCACTCACTAACCCAAAAGAATCAGCAACATGATGGATGTGCACCATTCTGGCGTCTGCTGCCAGGAGCTCAGTTCTGCTTTAAATCTACACCGGTGATCCACCTCTGCTCTCTATGTGTGTGGTGACTGACAAACTGCAGGATACGGCATGTGTCTTCAACCCATCACTCAGTATGATGGAGTCAAACCAACATCCTTTCTTTCTCAATGTTGCTTCATTTCACTGCAACAGTCTTGTCAGCCAACATGTCCAAGCAAAAGTCATTTTCTGTTTGTAGCAACAAAAAATTCAACAAAGAAACCACACAGTGTCTCAGGACTTAATCCTAAGTGTTCTGCCTGGAATCTTATTTTGTTGACCACATAGCAACAATTTTGCAAGGGGAAAACTGACTGCATTTAAATACATGTTTTCTGAATTTGATCCATATGGTTGTGACTTTGTGCTGGAGAGAATGTAAATCATTTAAAAATGGAAAATCTATAGGCAGTATACTGCTTGGACTATTTCCAGATCCTTTCTTGATTTAAGGACCTAATTTTTACTTGCTTGTGAAGAATAGCTAATATTTTTGAATAAAGGCTGTTGGCATTCATACCTTATGAAACGTTCAGTCGCCAAAAGGTTTCTTTTTATATAGGATGCAAGAGCAATTTAAAGTACAATAAAATAGAATTCATCAAGAATTCCTAAACTGTCTTGAAAAATCTGGGATTTGATTTTACTATTTTCCTAACCAATGTAAGAATTGAGATTAAATGCTGACATTTTTTTGTTCAGATAAAAAATATTGTTAATATTAACTTGAATCTCACATTTTGAAAGGGAAAAAAAAAAGATCAGTCCGTCTGTCTGCCCCTCTTAGGGTTGTTTATTAGCTTAAAGATCTTGTCATATTTCTCTCAGGGCAGAAGTTCATGTCCCTTGTGGAATATTGTTTTGTCCTTTAGAGATTCTTTCACTTAACCTCCAAGTGGCCCAACCTCTCAGAGACAAACACTTTATAAGCCGCACTTATCCTTCCATTCACAAATACCTACACGCCCACTCTGTGCTCACAAATAGATGCACTTGTAACTTATGTAATAATGACTTGCCTAAGTGGACAAAGCATTGGGCACTTCTTCCTGATGTGTGTAATGGATCTGCTGATTGACAGCCAGCATCATCCTTTTGAGCAGGCATGACTTTTACATGTGCAACACAAATATCATGGGACACAACTGGATGTGCTCGACAGCATCATAAAGTGAGGGAATGTTGATCAAGGTTAAAGATCTTGACAGCTCTCGGGATCAGGTCGAGGTTAAGGTTTAGTTCACAGGGAAAACATGTTTTCATCATGTTTTATTTACCTTATTGATGTTCTTTATGGCTGCAGGAACATTCAATTGCTCTGGAAAAGCAAATATAGAAACTATTATTTAATTATTCATCAAGGATGTTGTCATTGCATATTCTTCAACATAAGGAGAGAATAAAAAAACTTGGATTGTGTTTTCATTGTTTAGAGACAATGGTAAAAGAGTTTACACTTTAATTCAATTTATAACTGATTGAACTTAAAATCAACTTATAATTTTTAAAGATTACATATTTACTACAATGAAGAAACTATAGACTCTTCTCTTCTAATCCCTCAAAAGGGTTTTATCAATGGCTTTTTTGTCAGGGTTAACTTGTCTCCTCAGTTATTGGTACCACTCCTGTTAACACTTTGTACAACCTTATTTTGGCTATAGGATGGCACTTAGTCTTATCATGTTACATTCTGCAAGGTTGGAGCATACAGAGAGGGAGCTTTGACAATCTGTCTTTGACAATTGACAACCTGTCAATTTCTCTAAATTCAGGTTGAACAACAATTTTCCATAGAAAGAGGCCATAAAAGAAAAAGTTACTTCTTTTTAAAGCAGATTATATTTATCAATAAATCTTAAATATAGTTTTTCATGTCTGTTTGCCAGTTGTTGACTTTATAACTTGCCCTACTAATATCTGAAATTTAGTATTTAATTAATATAATCTTTTACAAAACAACTTACAAAATTGTGCAAGATTTTTTATTTTATTATGCATTTTGTGTCAGTTTAGATTCAATTTGTTGAATGTAAAATATCTGTTTTTCTTAAAACAGCCCAACTTGTCAAGTAATTGAAAAAAAGTTAGACATGTTCCTAAGATTCAGCTGAGACCCAAATGGATATGTTGAAATATGCAAATATCCATAATAGTTCTACTTCAAAATGTATAAAACTTGTTGTCAGTTGTCAAATTTTATTTTCTCGCGTTGATAATTTCATGCCAAAAACATGTCAGTACCCCAACAAATTAACTTAAAATACATATTAAACACACAAAGACGATGATTTTCTACAGTACCTTCCTAGTTTCTATAAATTTAGTTTTGTGCAGCAACCCTTTGCTGTTAATTTGAGTAGAGGGTTCCTCCTGCCCTCCTTCCCCTGGTCAGGCTGAAGTTTTCCAGGTCATCTGGTGTCGTTTACAGCTTATGACTCTGCTATGATGATGGACGAGGCACAAGCGAATAGCCCTCCCACACACACACACATGAATTTTCTCCCCCAACCAACACCCCTGCTTTTAAACACACCCCTCTGAACTGAGGTGACATGACATCACTACCACCCTGCTGGCTGGCATCATCTGCTCACAGCAAGCGCCAGAGGTCTACAATTTCTGTGGGTGGCCTCATTGACCCAACAGTTTGTGCCAACTAATTTCTTCATGCACACATGGTTGTAGATCCCTCAAGTATTCCTCTAAAATCCTGAAGGAGATTCAGAAGACAGGGCAAAATGTTTTGTTTTGTTTTTTGTTTTTTTTTTTGCTTAGTGGTAATTTATATATAAAGTTGTTTTTCTATGTTAGCTGACTTGCAGTCATGCATTAATATACCGGTAGTCATGAAGCAAAGAGGAGCTGAACCATCTCTTAGTTATCAACATTTACAGTTACACTGGGTCTTTGAATCAACTCATGTTTTTACTCTTCAGGAATAAATTAAGCTCATGTGAAGTCTGACTTCACATGAGCATTTAGTTTTAGAAATCCCTGACCCCTTAAACCTCATATTTTTCTAATTATATTTTACTTTGAGGGAGCTTTTTAATCTGAGGAAAATACATGAATGGGTGATTGACTGAATGTAATGTAAAGCTCTTTGGAGTCCTCAGACTTGATAAAAGTGCTGCACAATGTTGGGTAACTGTCATTTCAGCAAAAACGTTGCTATAAAGTATTGATGAAAGGCAGTTAAATACATTCTTTATGTAAAAACAAGCTTAAGCACCAATTCAGATATCCTGCCCCAATTTAAGAATGAGCAATAGCTCAAACATTGAATGCATCATGAGTAAGGGGATGTAGGCTTTTTAAGAACAAGGAATGAAGTTCTATGTTGGTACGGTTTGGCATTAAACTGTCCTGGCACCTCCAGATAGTGTGTCAAAAAGCATCACTGAGTGTCAAACACGCAGAGATCATGTTATCATCCTTGTGCTGGCTCACACTGAGTTATTAAATCGTGGTAACTCCCTTGTTAAATCTGATGTTAGCATGACACGGCTGTCTTCTGTGAGAGCGCTGGAGCTGTGGGAGTCAGAAGATGAGCCCCAGGGGAGGGGAGCATGGAATGGCAGCAGGAACAGACACTGTCAATAATAAGATTTATTATCCATCAGCTTGTCCCGGGGAGGGGGCATACAGAGACCGCTGTTCACTGGAAGAAGCCGTCAGGTATGGAGGAGCAGACTTCGAGTAGATTCATAAGAGGATGGAGGATTGGATGTTCTGTGTTGTGACCTGTCAACCGCCTCAGTCAGAGGGCTGAAGGATCAAGAGGCAGAACTTTTCTCAAAGCCTAGTCCACACCATTTAGTCGAAGCTCAGTCATCTTAGTGAAGGCGTCTACGTTGTTCATCACATTCAGATCCATTTGTGTGATGCCCCATCTGTCATTTTATGCTGACAAAACAGCATTTAAGTGAGTGATTTTTTTTTATTTTTTAGAGTTTTGACCAAATTTTAAGCTGGTTTAATGGAAGCGGATCAGGCCTGTAATCGTAGAGCAGACATGACAGAGAGTTGTGCAAGTTGTGGTTGTATTATTTTAAATAAACCAGAACGCTGCCTCAAAATTTTTACTGTAAGGCAGCCATGTTTAGTAAAAAGTATAAATTTTCACAAATTACAATGACAAGAACATGGAAACCAGCATAGCCTCAGAGTTTGTTTGTTCATAACAACCTATTTGTACATCTAAAATAAATAAATTAACTCCACTGTAGAAACTTTAACTTTTCACTGAGACTTTGCCACAAATCTTCCCGTAAAGCGATTGGTTAGAAAACATTTTAAACCTACTGTTTATGTGAGCAAGATGGGAGACTGGTTGCAGACAGAGCGATGAGTGCATGGTGAGGCAGCGAGAGTAGATTATCTGTGGATTCACGGCGGTCCGTCAGGGAGAGATGGATGGGCCCGTGCAAGCTGCATGCGTCTTTCTAGAGCCGAGCGCCACTTGCAAGGCAGTCCACTGTCAAAGGTCTATTAAGGAAAGATTGAGACCCCAGGTGTGTGCGAGTGTGTTCACATGCTCATTGGTCATGGTCCTTCACTGAAAGATTGAGACCCCAGTGCTCCCAGAGCCACTCAACCAACACAACCTGCATTGGTTTACAATCAGCGCAGCACCGTCCATCCATCCATGTTCCCATTCAAGCACATACACACACACTCAAATATATATCAAAGGACAAACACTACCACCAGGTGCCATTAAGCAGCAGCCGTGGTGGAACAGCTGTGTGTCAGCATCCCGGACATGGTGACCATCATGCTGTTGGCAGCAAGGATTTACAGACGGATTAAGGTCCAGGTTAGGGAAGCAACTACGGGCATGTACAAGGTTGCAGGGTGGGAATCATGGCAACACCTTTGACAAGCCTTATTTGTCATCTGACTGGGTGCACAAATCACACTGACTGCAATACAGACTTGGGAGAAAAGTAACTTCAAGCTGGGCAGCTACTTCTCTAAAAACCAGCAGCACTGCGCTTGTTCTCTTTGCTGTCCTTTCCTTTGCTGTGTTCTTTGAAAACTCAGCACTCAACCGTTGACCCTTATAATCTCTAGAATGAAATTTACTGCAGAGTCCCTACAGTCTTTAAAAATTAGAATATTGAAAAAAGAAATGTTTGCAGTAGGAGTGTGTGATATGGACTTAAAATTTTATCTGGACATTCTTTGGTAGTGCTGTGATAACAATAAAGTGAAGATAAGAACTATTTATTACTTCTTTTGTATGGCTGTAAAATGCATAACACAGGGATCTCTACTTTCTCAGTGTTTGAACTTTAATTCCAAACAGGTTTTTATTTCATCTGCTTAAGACTGGGTGTTATGTTATTACTAATTGCTTCACAGTGCTTTCATTATGTTATATATGCACGTTAATTTAAAGACTTCATATGTGCTCATGTGTGAGCCTTCGCTTTCTTTCAGCAGATGTCTCAGCAGCTCTCCTAATTCTGATTTGTTCTGAGCTAAATGTTTGCCTGAGATGGGTTCTCCTGCTGATCCAGAGCTGCAACGCGACTGACAAATGAAACTAACACCTGGGAGGGGAGGCAGAAGGTGTGAAAGTGAAAATCAGTGTATTGTTTGCTACCACAGCTTTGTAATTCATGCTTTGTTTTTGGACACTAATTAAAATGGTGTGGGTTATTAAAGACTTGTGCGAAAAAGATGATACAAAGTGAGCTTGTCATCAGACACATAAACTCATCTGTTATCCCTCTCTCACTCCTCCAACCGCTCTGTGGGCTTCGCTCATTAGGAAGACTGAGTGCTGTCTCTGCCATAGAGGCAGGGGGTTAGGGTTAGAAGAAGTGCACATGATGACATTTTGGGCAGTATGATTATTCTAATAAAAATGTGGAGCTAGTGATATACTCATACCACTTAAATCTTATATTAATAACACAAAGGGATTTCATATTTTCTTCAGTTAAACCAGCCTGGCTCTGTGGGAAGAAGCAATTGTCTCCTGATTAATGGTTGTGGCACACTTCATGTCTACCACTGCCATCATCAAGTGTTTGTGATAACTACCAAGGAGTCTTTACAAACTTCTTTGCAGTATTGTTTTAATTCAGCAATAATAGTTCACTTTACAAATGCCCTTTTTAAGGTAATTTAACATCATCTTGACTGAATGTCACAGTCACGTATGACATGACCAATTCTAAACATTTTTTTTTTATCCATTTAGATGTGATCATGCTGATGAGCTCTTCTCTTACTTTGTGTGCTTTAAATACATAACTCAAGGAGTGTCAGTGGGGTGATAACTCTACATACTTTAAGTTGCTTAAAAGTTTAAACAGCTTAAAAGCAACTTTAAGTTGCTTAAAAGTTTAAGCAACTTAAAGCTAAAATAAATTGGATCCTAATCCTGTTGTTTTATTTGAACAAATTTTAGCATCTTCTGTTGCCTGAAGAGTTAATAAAAGTTGTGGGCCACTGCTCAGGGTTTTATATTAAGCATCAACTACCAGATGCAGCGAACAGGTCTGGCAAATGCAAAGAATAAAACCTTACCAACATTTTATTTCAGACTTGAGTAGACACGCTCTGCTCCTGCGACGCCTTCTGTCTTGGTAAACTGATTTGAACAGGACCTCTGATTATCCACAATGTAAATTCAGTTCTTTGTGTGGGAGTGTCATCCAGGCCAGGCCTTCATAAAACAACATGATGGATATGCAGACAAATAAATAAATAAAAACACAAGCACCCCTATTTTTCCCCATTCCAATCGCTCTAGTCTTGTGCGTCTTCTCTGATGGATTTGTAAAAAGATATAACGAATGAGACTTAAAGTGAGAAGGAAGGAGGAGGCTGGGCAGGAGGGATGAAGGCACAGCACAGAGAGACAGAGCACATGATTTATTAGACTCATAAAAATTCTGCCTCTGTTATTCCCTTTCATTTTTATATGTGAAGCTTATTAAAGAGCACACCTGCCAGAGTCTTCAAACCTGCATGTAGGTGCGTGTGTGTGCGTGTGTGTTTGAAGTGATGTGAATGTGCATTTGTTGATATGCTGACTGGATAGATTTACCATGGCCTCTGTTTTGTGTGTGGTCAGACTCATCCATTCTTAATTACTGCTGTCCACAGACGCCGTCTTCACATCCCATCTAAGCCCTGCTTCCAAGCGGGTGTTTAGGACCCGCTACAAGATGGTGACCCGTCCGGGTACAAGTGCTGCACACAACCCGCACTACAACACGGGGCTCTCCTGGCGAGCCAGGAAGATCCAGTCAGCCAGGTAATATATGATAACATTTGTTTTTTTATCACAGGCATCAGCAGGAACCATAAAAAGGGAAGGGAATTATTAGAGAATAAAATGTTGACATCAGTAAGCCCCACCCACAATGGCTGGCTTTTCCATTTCTTCATTCTCAGCCCATTTTTGGTGAATTTACAGATGTGCATTTAGTCACACAGATCTGTATACCTGAGTATACTTGCATGAGCTCAGGCAAGCAAAATCTCATGTTTCAGTGTTTGCTTCAGCCTTATTTTTTACAGACAGTCTCACATTTTACTCTGATAAATAGTAGATTTCCTATTGGATTGAATTATGAGACTTCCAATTATGAAACTTCCAGCTCCATGTTTCACAGTTGGTACAAAGTTATTTTCTGTCAGTGCTGTATCTGGTTTGCACCAAACTGGTCCTCTCTTCTGATATCCAAATAATTTGAGTCTTAGACTCATCTGTCCAAAGAGAATCTTTCCTAGAAGTTATGGGATCAAAAAACTTGTTAATTTCCAAGGCAACTTTAGGGTTTTAACAACTTACTGATCTTTTCTTTACCAGGTTCCAATTTTCTTTAAATCTAATCTCAACTGACCAGGAACACACAATACAAATTGCACCGTATAATTGCTTTTGAACAACCATAGAGTAAAAGCTGAAAGGTTTGTGAAAAGTTGGGCACACCAGACCTTGAAGGAGGTTTTCTTGTCAAGCTGTGTGGAAGAAAGACCATGACATCATGTTTATAAAGAGAAACAAGAAAAGGGCAAGTAAAATCTCAAAAAGGTTATAATGAAATTTCTAGTTTTTGGTCCAACGGTAAAAATTATTTTGTGGTATTTCACATAAATTTACTTTTATTGTTTTTATTGACTTTTCAAATATTTCCCGGGTTCTTGCAAATTGAGGTTTTAAGGAAAACTTCTCTCCAGCTCTTGTTTTTTGAAAAGGCTATATCCCAAAATAAGAACTTGTGGATCTTTTATTTTTGTTTGTTTTAAAAAGGTTTATAATTTTCACATTTTTATTAACTTTTGTTAGTTTTTTATTCTGTCCAACCATGTTTTTGAAGGGGTGAGGGAGTTGAGGAAGTGGGGGAGGGGTCATTATTTTGTATATTCCAGATTTGGTGAGACAGAGAGGCCTGGAGCGTGGCTGCCCGCAGCCTCTCTGGTGACTTATTACTATTCATTTAGCTGCTGCAGTAAATATTGATTCATCAAGGGATTTTCAATTTGAGCCCGTTGACATGCTGTGAAATATCACCATGTGTGTACAATTGAGGAGAGAGATAGGAAGGGAGGGGAACAGGTCAGGTCCTCTGGGACAGGGTCCTCTTTCTCGTTCATGTCTCAAGCTTATCTATCGGTAGAACTCCAAAAACCAGCAGGTCCTTTCATCAGTTTGATGCTATTGAGCTCATAAGCTCATATTCTTTGCTCTTAACTACTGAGTGCTCCTCTTTATCTTTGACCTATCACACCTACATATCCTGGTTCACATAGGTCTTCAGCTCTCATCTCTCTTCATGCTCATCGCTGAACCACATGCTGCTCTTAAAACTACAGCCTTTACCAGCAACTTAACACAAGGTTTAAATAGTTTTGACCTTACTGGAGACTGGACTTTTTTATTTTGTTATTTAAATATTAAATTAGATTTACATTTGACTTTGTCATTCATGTAAAGAAACTGATACTCTTTACTGAAACCGTCAATCTGTAGAAATCCTAGATGTTTTAAGGATTTAATTAAGGACACCATAGTTTTCAGTGTCTTAATAAGCTGTAACTAACGCATAGTACAGAACAATCCCCAAACAAAAATCATAGAGTTGTTTTTTCATCTAAAGTAGGGTGCTTAAAGTGCACATTATAAACTACACACCAGTTTTTAAATTGAAACGAAGTTGCACAAATAACCATGAAAGAGAAGCGGAATGGATTAGCGGTGCGAACGGAGTAGCTGCAAAAGCAGTGAGATTGCGAAATTAATGCAAAATTTGGATATCGGAGCGACTAGTGACATCCACTTTGTAATTTGTCTTTAGCTTGGTGGTTTCTGTTCTGTATATAAAAAAATCACCTGAAGGATGAACACGCAGCATGCAGTTGCGCTCTGTTTTGAGCTGGAAAACAAAGAGGGGAAACCCGCAGCCGCAGTCTGGGCGCAGTGAGGACAGTGAGATGATGATGGCGGATCAATCATTCTTATTAGCAACTTGCAAAGAGTATCAGAGAATGATGAGATTCTGGCAGTCTGACAGGTAGCTACTCAGAGATCCAAGCAGGGGAATGGCGGCGCTGCGCAGATGCGAGGAATCGATCACTATGAGGTGAGGCAGAGCCATTCCCACAGCAGCTAGTAGTAAACAGCTTACCGTCGTGGCTAACTCTGGGAGCCAAGGTAGAGAAGCCTTTTCCCTATAGTCCAAAAGACTATTTTTACTTCAAAATGCAACCACTGTATGTTCAATGGAAAAACATAAGTGCAATCATTTGCTTATTGAGAGTCTACAGAGGCTGATAATCTCCCCACTCAGCTCCTAGATCACTGTTGAAACTTTTAGTCTTATGTCAAATACATATGAATTAAATGACAGAAACTAATTTTCTCACAGCATCTTTGATTCATTTTGTCCAGCTGTGGACTGTTAGACTCAGTGTCTTAACTTTTTTGTAAGGAAGGTCTTGGAGATGGGAGGCGCTTGTGGTCATGTGTCCACCTGGGCCCGTTGACATGAATGGAACGAGCGAGGAGCCCTTGAACCACAAAATGTGTGGGAACCAGCTTGTGGTTCGAATCGACCAAAAATGAAGGCGTCAGTTGACCAGACCCGGGAGCAGATGCTGAGACCTGTGAGGGCCAGCAGGATCATGTCCAAAGAGCGGTGCAGCGGTTCCTGGGCCACCGCCCACTACTCCTAAACATCATTTTAATAATGAATGCCCTTAAAAGGTCGTGCCCTCCCAGTTTTTTGTTGCAGTCAACTGAGTCGGGTTGTAACACTGCTAATTAGTTCAAAAACCTCTTCTCTTGTGAGCATTAAATTACATGCTATATAAACAACAAGCAGGAAGCAACTCCAACAGCTGAATGGATGTTTCAGTTTTAAAACATCCATCTTCATATTTGGCCAAATTTTTTTAAAGGTTTTTTTTGGCTCCAGTGGCCTTTATTTAACTGAGTGGACATGGAAGTGGGTTGTTGGCAGTTAGCAATGATCAACAGGCCAGGATTCAAACCTGTGACTGCCGCATAGAGGACTGAGGCCTCTATATATGCTTTGCCCCTGTGCCATCACTGCGTCTTTGGCCACAACTTTTAAATCATGCTTTTTCTGACACCATCTATGTTCCAGTGTCAGAATGCAACAACATCCCCAGACCTTGGATGTAGTCAAGTCAGGTAAAATGCAGCACTGTTGTTGCAGATTTTAAAAGTAAGGTATTGCCAGCTTACTTGCCAAATGCAGGTTCAGAGTTGTCTTTAATGTCTGCATTGATATTATGCCACTGTCTTTAATTAGTCGACCAAATGTTTCCAGACGCAGTTATGAATCATTTGGTCTGATAGGCAAGTATCTTAGTCTGCTGCTGATCAACCTCTCAGGAAATATATGGCAACTCAAAGCCAGATCACATTGACAATGGGAAAAATTAATGAGACTTTTAACTTCTGCAGCAACGGGTTTCTACAATAACACTTTGAAACTCCATTAACTTGCAAATTAACAGCAGACCAAACAAGCTACTTGTAATGATTTATCGACCCAAACTGATTTATGTGTGAAAGCAGCCTAAAATCAACTATATCTATAGTTTGACATCCATCTGCAAAATAATTGCAATCTCATTGTTGCCACTATAAGAACACTGATAGAAAATAGTTTACAAGTGAATATAGAGTTTAAGCATAACATTATACATAAAAGTCTAAAAAACTTTTTGCATTATAACTTTAGTTTGCCTATTCTGTCTGCAATGTTCTGTATAGGGAAAACAGTTGAACAGACCCTCCTTATCAAACTGATTTTTTTTTTACTCACATGAAAGATAGCACATCAGCTATTAAATATATTTCCTTTCTTTGTTTCTGTCTTTCTTTGTTCTCTTCTTGTAGGAGCACTCTCTTTAGGAATGATCTTATTAGAATAAAAGCCTTTTTTTATTTTCTATTAAGCTGTTGGGGAATTGCTATATATTGAGGCCAGGCAGCGAGAAGATATTTCCTTTTTTGAGCACCTACCAGTAATAAAGAGCCAAAGAAGTCTCTTTTTTTTAAGGGAAGCTAGATTGTACGTTGGACAAAAAAATGCATATAATAAAAATATAATCATTGTCAAATTCACTATATGGCTTTATTTCATCTGGCTAATAAAAGAATCAACTGTTGAACTCTTATCATTTAAACTAACATAATTTATTACATGGAATGAATTGGAAATGAATGTTTATTACATTGGAAATGAGCACTGACATGTTTTTTTTGCTGATAAAGACGTTACTTTTTGAAATGTATCGGCCTCTCTGAGATGGGTGAAATCATGGTTTTATGAGCATAATTTGGATTTCTAAATGCCTTACTGCTGTCTTACAAAAACTTTGGAAAAGAATTGAAAAGTCCAAACTCTTCTGTGAATAAAGCCTCTGAAATTCCTAAGTACTTCCAAAAGTGAGCCTCTCTACCCAGTATGCCATGCTCTTACCCAGTTTTAGAAGATGGTGGAGCCAGGGGGTGATTTACTGCTGGGTGGCAGTCTGAAAGAGGAGAGTGGAGGGGGTGGGCTTAACTGCAGTATTTCAGGACCCGCCACCAGAAAATAGATATAATCTCAACATTAACTCCATTAATAGTATCAGGAGTTGAATTAAGAAAGCCGTAAAGCATGCACTCTGGAGGATAAATTACAAGCCGGGCTTTTCTTCATCGCTCTCACACCCCCCTGATTCACCCATCTTATGCAGTCTTTAACGCTCCATCGCTTTGTTTGCATTATATCTCTGTTTTTCTCCTGTTTATACTATCTTCTGTCACTCATTTTCCACATTATTTCTCACATTCGTGTCAAAGTTTGCAACATGGCAATGATTCCATAAGTATAGTTTCTTCAAGACTGTGTATGCTGTATAACTGTGGACACACAAACATACACACACACTCCTGGTCTGAACGCTCATCTTCTTTAGTGCTTCAGTATCGATCAGCACAGGATGTAAGAGACTGGGCAATAAAGTGAAGCAGCGCTCCCTCTTCTTCACTTCTCTCCTCCTTTTCCCGTATTCCCAGTCCTGTACATCCTCTTTTATCCCCCACTTCACTCATTTACTCATTACTTATCACATTAGTCATTTGTCTGTCGCTTACAGTCCCATGCTCTCTCTCCCCCCCCCGACGGGTCCTTTTACCACACTCTACTCCTGGTAAGTCTTTCTCTGCTGTCTCTGTGTCTGTTAGGCACCTGGAGAAGAGCAGCAGTCCTTGCCTTCAGAGTTATCCAGGTGACTGTTTTTGCTGTGCTTTCTTTCAAGGGTAACTGTTTCCCAATATGAGCTCACTAATGCTTGGGTTGCAGACAAATAGACAAGGGCAGCATTATTCTGAGCAGTCGCGCGACCCTCCAAATTCTTCCCTGTCACTAAAACAAAAGTCAGATCATTCATCAACCCGTAGTGCTGAATTGCGCTCTCCTTTATCTGTGCATCGCGCAGTCTGAGCTGACCGCACACTCACACTCACATGCCCACCCCCACCCGCCGACACAAACACACTCGTCTCAGGGGAGTTTCCTTTTGCCCTTTTTTCTGTCCTCCGTTTCTTCCTTTTTCCCTCTGTATTTTTCACTGTTCGTTTTTGATGAGTTTAAGTTCTTTTGCTTTGACCTCCAGACATCTTCTTCCAGTTTTTTTTTATCACACCTAAAGATGGCAAGGTATGCAAAATTACACACCTCACCTACAGGCCTAAAAACATTCCTGAGACTTAAAAGACACTGTTAAGTAATAACAGATAATGTATGCTGATTCGTTTCCATTTTTTGAAGTTTGAAGTATATCCTTACTCAAAAGATAAATGCAAACTTTTACTTGTGGTTTAATCATGCAATAAACTGATATAATAAACAATACAGATATGAAGAAGCCCTGATCTGAATTTTATTTACGATTTCCAATCTCTGTTTTTGTAAGGTTTGACCCAACAACACATTCTGAATGATCACTCTCGGATCAACTGTTTTACAAAGAGAGGTTTAAGAGCACCAGTCAAAATACACCACCTGGCCAAAAAAAGTTGACACCCAAATTTTACTAAGCAAATAGGACATTAGATAATTATTGTGTGAGCAATTATCTTACAGCTGGAAACAGGTTATTTAACCACGGCTGATGCAATAATTTGCTTCTTATTCCTTAAACAACCATTTCGAGAGTCATCTTGTGGGTAAGGAAAATATGTTAGTCTGTATCCAGCATAGATATAAGGAGATACTAGAGCTTTTGGTGAAATCATATTAAAGATAAACAGCAGAACTAGTTAAACGGACTGTTTTGTTTTGGATCATCTCCACATACTCAATGCGTAGGGAAATCGGGGGATTGGGAATGAACAGATATGTAGCTCTAAGAAAAACAGTAATCAATGAAGCTAACTGGAGAAAGCGGCTACAGTTTGCCAAGAAGTATAAAGGTTTGACCCTTGAGTGATGAAAGAAGGTCATGTGATCTGATGAATCTAGGTTTACCCTCTTCCAGAGTGATGGGTGCTTCAGGATAAGAAAAGAGGTAGATGAAGTGATGCACCCATTATGCCTACTGTGTACTCCAAGCCTACAGGGGCAGGGGCATATTCATGACTACCTGAATATTCTTAATGACCTGCTTATCTCATTAATGGATTTTCTTTATAATGTCGCAGACATATTCCTATGACAATGCCAGGATTCACTGGCCTCATGTTGTGTGAGAGTAGTTCAGCAAGTGTGGGATATCATTTTCACACGACTCGACCACTACGGTCCAGACCTAACACAATCTCTTTGACGGTCTTGAGAAGGCTTTGCACAGCGGCCAGACTCTCCTATCATCAATACATAATCTTGGGGAAAAATAAATGTGACATTGGATGGATGTAAATCTTGTGATATTGCAGAAGCTTATCAAACCAAATGCATTGCCCTGTGTCAATCAAAACTGAAGGCAGTCCACCCAGTGCAACCTCTTTCTGATGGATCTTTTTCATTTTTTGGGAGGGTGCGGGGGGGCATCGAGTGTATTTGTTCAGTTTTTTCTGCCATGATAGATCACCCTTATTTCTATTAGGAGCAGAGATTGTATAGTGTTATTTTATAGAGCAGTCACTGTAAAACATATACGAAACCCAGCTAAGACAAAACTTGATATTTTTTACTTGTCACTTTAAATTTAAATTTACTTTTTATTCCAGATGTTTCTCTGCTAATTTTGTAAAATGCAATAAAACAAAAAACTACATCCCAACTTTCTTATCATTCACGCTGATTTCCTTTTACCTTGTAAGTTCATCCTTGTGCATGAATTGTCTAGCTTGTAAAAGACAGAAAATTTAGTTGGTATATGCACTGTTGATACTTTTGTAATTTGTTCTTCATTAGTACTGAAACAACTAAAAATATTTTGTTGAAAGTGTTGATCTAAGGACTTGTAGTGTTAAAGTCCTTCTATTCCCTGGGGGAAAATTTATTGTGCATGCTTTTGAAATTATGCCGTTGTGCTGGGTGCCTTGACAGACATTTTTCTCTTCAGTTAAGCTATAACTCTGAGTTCCAAGTACTTCTCCTTTAATGCTTTGCCATTTATTTCCTAATCAATTTTATGTGTCTGTTCATAGAACAAATTCCGTACTTGATTCTATTACATTAGTATAACTGAATTATTATATTCTATTATAATTATACATATTTCTACCTCAGCAGTTTTCAACCATGACTATGGATATCTAAAGCTGACCTGAAAACGTTCTGGATCATGATTGGCTTTCTGAGTGCAACAGCATCATGTATGCAGCAATGCATCGTGAATGTACCACAACAGTAGTGTCTCTTAACAACAAGGTCTCTGAAAACTGGATGGAAGGAGATTCGAGTTCCAAACATCCATACATTCATCCATCTATCTGTTCCTCAACCATTTTTTTTATCCATCTATACATCCATTTATCTATCCATTGATCCTTCATTCATCTGTCCATCCTCCATTCCCCATCCATTTTCTGTTCATCCGTCCTAGAGTTCCCCACTTCAACATCTGCTCTTATACAGTCACTGCAGTTTCAATGAACTGTGACAATAAACAGCTGGTGATCAGGGGGAACTGCTTGTGTGATGGAAAAAGGAAGCAGAGGAGAGTTGTCCCAACATGATATTCTTGTTTTCGGAAGGTGCCTCAGAGAACATTCAAAGAGGAATGTGTGTGGAATCATCTATGATCTATCTGAAACCTGATGGCGCATATTTACATCACAAACTGCAATGAGCTCAGTATTTCTGTCACTCCGACATTCAAAGTCAGTGGATAAACATTCTAACACAGAGAGCAATAACCCTCCCAGAGCCCCCCTCAGACTGTAGCCCTGTGTCAGGGTTAACTGCTGTCTGTGTTAACTACTCATGTCATATGCCCATTAACCTCCATTGTGGTTGTGGGGGCCACCCTGTTCTTGTTTAAGCCTCCCTGGGTGGCAGTCAGAGCTTCAACATTAGCCCCCATTACGGCTCCCCTGGCTGCATTTGCCCCGTGTAGGGCAGCCACTGATCTTGTAGCAGTGAAACCAAGTGTCTGTGGTACTGAGTTATGGCTCACGCTCAGGTGCTTCATAGACGTGAACGCAGCTGAGAGTTGATATTTACTTTTTCCCGTTATTCGCAACAGTGCAGCAGCTCTGCATGCGTCAAATGTCCATGCAGGTTGTTTTGTGCGGGCCGTGCGTTCGGGGTAACCCTCTCTTTTCTCTGTAATGGAAGGCGTGAACTCTCGCTCTAAACCCATTTCCAGCCCATCTGAAATACGGCAGCAAATTACCACCAGCGGCGCCCTGCACACCAGCCCCAATCCACCCCAAATAGAAGTGACAGGACAGCGCAATTTATCGCCATAACCCCTGCACCGCCCCACCACCACCCAGCAGCCTCCATGTCCAACCGCCGCACACATGCAGCAGCCCACTGACTGGATCCTGGATGCAGAGAGCTGTGATTGTGTGCATTGTACATACTGTAGCAGGAGTGTGTGTCTGTGTGTATGGTCTGTACACTCCAGTGTAGGGGCCAACCTCGCTGCTCTGGCCCCCTGCCCTGCCTATTATCTCATTGATTTCCTCCTCTCCTCTTTTCAATTCTCTCCATTTCCACACTGCCGTCCTTTCCATTAGAGGAGCAATTTAACAGAGTGCTGTGACATGGGAGGAAGAGGAGGGGAGGGGGCGACTACAGGATGGGAAACATAAAGTGAATACGAGAGGTATTGTGGAAGAACTGGAGGGTGGAAGAGGTGTGGAATTAACAGAGGGATGAGCTGATAATATTAACAATAATAACAGTCAGATCTGAACACGTTAAACAGTTTAACGCTAAGTTTAAATTGATCACTGTTATCATATAAAAGCCTCACTTGAAGTCTGACCTTAACTACTTTTCTCTCAGGACTTTCCTTCAGAACCGCCTACGATCTCCACAGGACAGGCACCAACCATCCAGCCAGCGCTGGCCGGGGATGGAGATGTGCTGGATCCGAGGCTCGCTGTACCGGGTGTCTGCCAATAAGCTGTCCCGCACAGTGGCATTACAAACGTCGATCGACCGGAGAGGTACAGGTGGTCAGGAGTCTCACACGTGAATTGTGGCTAAAATAATAGAGGCGGGTTTAAAGAACTGGGTAAAGCTCAAAATTCTTTCATTTCTTTTGATGGAAACTATATTCCAAATCAAAAGATGAGGAAAGAAGTTCTCAAATTTGTTGCCATTTTACAGAAACAGAAAGAAAATGAATAATAACTGCTAAAAAATTCAGTATCAGCATTTTATTCCAATATAAACTCAAACATTTCTCATTTATCAAATGTAGCCTTTTTTTGTGACTCACTGAACTCACTACTGCTTCTGACAACTGCTTCACATCTGTGCTGCATGGATTCCAACAACTTTCTGAGCTGTGATGAGGTGTTCCAGCTCATGAGGATTCAGTTTTTCTTCTCTGCTTACATCAGAAACTGATGTAAGAGACACTGCCATTATTCAGTCTGTCCTGGTACAGGCCTAGAGTCCGGAAATGGGCTGCTAACATCTCTGGTGACCCCTCACGTCTTGGACACAAACTGTGTAGATTTTTACCTTTAGGTTTATCATCCCTGATGATCACTTAACAGTAAAAGTACCCAGATCGATACCATGCCTATGTGCACTATTTCAATCTTGTCTTCATCTTTTGTGAATATATATATCCATCCATCCTTCCAAACAACCATGCACACACACATTCACACCTAGGAGAATTTAGAGAGACCAGTTTACCTAACAGTCATGTTTTTGGACTGTGGGAGGAACCCGGAGTACCTGGAGAGTACCCACACATGCACAGGGAGAACATGCAAACTCCATGCAGAAAGACCCCGGGCCGGGGTTGCTGCAAGGCAACAGTGCTACCAACTGTGCCTTATATATATGTGTGTGTGAGAGAAAACACACACAGGAAAAAGTGAAACTACAGTAACATTTCTTGTGTGCAAAATCTTGGTAAATAAAGCTGATAGTGATTCAGAAGGGGAAAATGTGAATTGAAATGAAATGAAATGAAATTTATTCGAACATGATACAAATATAAAAATAAAATAGTGCACAGTAACAAGAAGTGCATAAGAAAGAAGAGAAAATACAGATTTTTAGTTTCAGTTAACATATCATGCTCAAAATAGGGTAGGAAGAAGTGAGAACTTATAAACTCCTACCCCTAAACACTTGAGACTTTAGAGTCCTACTGTCATTAAAAAAAATCAAAATCAAAGTGGCAGTCAGAAGTAAAAAAATAGTCCTAATGGTAAACTTTCTTCACCTACTTGTTTTATAAACTCTTTGAAATTGTGCCTTGATTAAAAACTACATCCCAGAAAACAATAATGTGAAATAGGTCATTATAAAGCTTTGTGGTTAACAAAGAGGACCTTAAACAATACTAACAAAGTAGCACATCACCTTATATATGAACAACTACTGCGGTTTTAACTTAAAAGTTTGGCTCTCAATCAGGAGCAGTCTGAGAAAAGAATAAGTGAATTAGACCACAAATCTTGCCTGTTGTTCAGGCTTCGATTTGGTTTTTAGCTTTTTTCATTCAGCGATGTGGACACATTTCAGTTGGTATTAAAATTACAGCCTGTTTGGGTTTTACAGCCAGCACTGTTGAGGACTGCTGCTGGTGGTCCGTGACTGTAAGTGTGTGTACATCCTGAGGCGATACAGCCGTGTTTATTCATGTTTGTGGCTGGAACTCCATCCACATGCTTCCTAATAGACTTAGGGGAGCAGCCTGGATTTGCCATCTGAAATAATAAAGTTGTCATCTGTCAGAGCGGCAAGGGGGAGGGCCTGGAGAAGTGGATGGTGCAGATTAAAGCCCCGATCGGCCTCTCCCCACCTCCCTTCCCTGCCTCTCTTTCACACATTCCTGTGCAACTAAACCTTCAGGTGAAATTGAAGAGCTGTGTTCTGTTCAACTCGTGACTGGCATCCAAACATGCTTTTCAAACTGTTTCTGCATCCTCCAGAAACATGCATCAGTGCCAGCAGGAGCTGTGATTTCACCTCATTAAAAGCTCTCCACCCTCTGCTTTGAGCAACGCCAAACCACTGATCCTTCAGGAGACCATTGCGAGCCAGAAAGTTCCAAATTTAGCATCACATTCAAGTTAAACTACAGCCTTAACATCTCACCCTCTCATAACCTCCTCCAACTTCGACACACCTTTTCATCCACTTGCTATTTATAATGTCCTCAGACCAAAAAGGGACGTCGTGATTTGTCTTGGCTTCAATGTGTCAATCCACCACAGTATAAATATCCCGTCACCTCTCAGGTTCTTATTGCATGTGTCCACACACAAACACGCGCGAACAGAGGCTTCATTTTTGTCACATCTGGTGTGAATAGAGAGTAGTTTTTATCTTTCAGATTAAACCTAAAACACAAGAAAGGATGACCAGCACACTTTTGGGTTTATTCAAATATGCAGCCACACTTTTATCACCATGTGTATGTCTGGCTGGATACAAATGCAAAATGTTTAGGTTTTAAAACTCTGCAAGTTCAGATTTTTTTGAAACACTTGTTGCTACAGCAACACTGTTATTGTAGTAATGGTCTTTAAAATGCTCCTGGTCATGGGTTGGCTCTTGGTCTTGAACTTCTTCTTTTTTTTTTTTTTTTTTTTGCCTATTTGAAAAGTTTAATTCTGCTTTTTTTTTTTAAATTTGCTGAAACGTTGTGACATAATTTTTGTAATTTAGCGGCCAGCGAACAACTACATTGGGGAATACAATAAAAAATGTTAAATAACCTGGTTGCAACCTGGTTTGTTGAAACTCTTTTTTTCTTCAAATAAAGCTCAGTTGTCTTAGCAAGTTTTTTACTAATAGACGCTTTAGGTAAATAACAGATTTCACAAAGCTTAAAAATATCAGAAATAACCTCACCTTACAAAGGTACCAGTGAAGGTAAAATTTGACTACTTACTTTTGTGATTACCGCTAAAAAGCTAAAGATTTTATTTGGAGATAAAAATACACACTTTTTGGAACATAAAGTATATTTTATTTTTTATTATTGCTAAAATGAAGACAGCTGTCTTGATGGAAGATTTTTTTAATATGTGTATTGATTAGAATTGTTCTCTTTTTTTACTCCTGAAACTATATATAGTAATATTAGTTAGTTGGAAAACAGCTCTAAATCTTGTCATTGTGTTGGCAAATAAAAGAAACATGTTGTGCTCACCTTTCTTATCTCTGCAAAGTGTAACAACAGCACAAATCTGCATATTTCATGTGCTTCTACTAATAGTGCCAGAACTCATTAGTGACATTTTTTGTGTTTTGTGTGAAACTAAAGACATAAGATTTTGAATTATTCATGTCTTTCCCTCCTTCCTCCTCAGGAAAGTCCTCCAGTGCACAGACGTCTCCTGCCCTGGCCCGTCATTTAGCCAGGTAAATCATTGTTCTGCACTATCAGGACATCTGATAGTGCATCAGATGTTCTGCACTATCAGTGCTTCAAATGTTCACTGATGCACTGTGGCACACTTGCTGTACATATATTTACATATACATATCTGCACTTTTTGAATCTCTGCAAGGACTGCTCTTAAGTTGCATTTTATATTTTATTTTATTTTATCTACAGCTACTACTCAGTGGTAGTTGTTACTGTGTTTTGTCTCTATTCTGCAACTGCGAAATAATTTCCCTGCTGGGATGAATAAAGTACTTCTATTCTATTCTAACAGTTTATATCCCCTTACTAGCCACTGCAGGATCATTTTAATTACTCTTGGTGTGCCAGCTTTGAAAAGTTTATCAAAGTTTTAGATGATCTATAGTTAAATATGGGTCATCCTGCTAGCGCTCTTAAAATGACAGCACCTTCATGAAACTAAATCCAGCCAGCATCTTTGCATTTGATCCTCCTCACTCTCACACAGTATTAAGTGCTTTTCATCGCCATCAGCTCTGGACCATGAGTCCAGAAGTAATCCTTTAAAATTAGTATATAGAGAGCACCTTTACCCAGAAACACTCAAATAGTCCAGAGCTGAAACAGAAACTCTGCTGAAAAGTTTCCTGTCTTACCTCAGACGTAATGTTTATTGTGGATTGTTGTGCTTTGTCCATCTCTAGTCGTGCAGTCCAGCGGAGCATCGCCATCATCAGACATGCTCGTCAGAAAAAGCAACAAAAGCAGTACTGCATGTATTACAACCGCTTCGGCAAGTGTAACCGTGGCACAAGCTGTCCCTTCATACATGATCCGGACAAAGTGGCTGTCTGCACAAGGTAACATTCATGTACAAGAACAACTAAACAGACACAAACGAGGGACTCTAATTTCAACTTTACCTTTTAAAACTTGCACTTAAGTCCATTTATATTATTTTATCAACTGCAAACAAAAAAAAATAGGTGACTGTTAAGGACAAATAGAAATGGAAGGAAAACTTCCCTGAACAATAAAATACACAACGTAATGTTTAAATTTTCTCAATTGAAGTGAAATTTTCTCAACTGAGTTAAATAATTAATACATCATTTGCATTAATTATTTAACTCAATGCAATTAAATATAAAAATGTGGATGTGTTTCATCACATCTGACATTTGAAATGTTAAATCACAAGTGAGATCATGAAACACACATACAACAAATGTTTTGCACATGGCAGATATGTTTGATGAAGTCAGACTTGCTGTTGCCTCATGATTGAAAAATTGCTGAATATGCAAATCGAGGAGCTGCTTATGTAGCATATCTAAAACCTATGGGATAAATTAAAGCCTGTTTAAATCCTTTTCAAAGTTTTCCACGTGTTAAGAGACTATGATATTGTGTAGTAACACATTGTACATGTAAATTATACTGTATGTAGCACAAATGAAGACCCCTTTCACATGTGAAATGTTTTACTGTGTACCTCACATGTGTTCAACATGTTTTTCTATTTGAAAATTACATTAGTAACTTGCAAGAAATTATATCATGTCTGAAACATAAGCTGGGTTAAAATTTAGTGGAAGAATAGATGATGTAATTTGTAAATGAATGATCAAACTTAGATATTTAAACCTAATTTTTAAAATTGGCTTCCTTTATGTTGGTCTAATTTCTTCCCAATTAGTCATTAGCCTGTGTTGAGGTCTAAAGCAGATATTTAAGCTTAGTATGAAATTACCTTTGAGACTATTTCTGTTTCAAACTATTACAACTACAGGCTTTTTTCTTGACCAAAAACTGGCATTGGATTACTGGAGAAAAATAAAGTGTAATACTTTTTTTATGGTAAAGAAAGTAATGAGTCGTCTTGACTAAAATATTTTAAAAAATCAGCTCCTTCTACCTCATTACATCATAGCTTTTTCGTTTTAAAAAGTTTTAGTAATTTTTTTCCTTGCAGATTTCTCAGAGGGACATGCAAGCAGGCAGATGGCACCTGTCCATTCTCCCATCAGGTTGCCAAAGAGAAGGTAATGTATACACCTGCATCACAGCCTACATGTTGGACAACTTAGTGTTTTATAGCTTTTGATGGCAGACACCAGGCTTTGAAATGCTGTGACGGTATAAGATGACAAGCTGCTGGAAAAAGTAGTCATGGATCGTATTTGTTGTCTTGGCATCACTCCTGTTCCCATGGATGGAGTGGAGTTAGGAAGACATGACCTAGTAGTGGACTGGAGCTGCATATGTTGTATGAACCGAGAACATCCTTTTTCCATCTGAGCAACATGTGTTATCACAACAGTTTTTAATTATAGACATACTTTTATTTTTTTTCTTTTATATACTATGTTGTTACACAGTGAACAATCTTTGCATCAGAGCTGTGATCACACATATTTCACACCTCTAACCAGCAGCTGGAGTGCTGAACAAATCATCTGAATATTGGTGTGTGAACAGTTACACCATTTTATGGTCCCTTCAAACGGACGTAATGCCATCAGTTAAACTTGTAGTAGTTACTAAGACAATATACAAGATATTAGTAAATATTGCACTGTTTTATTTCTAACAAATGTTCTCTTCATATAAGTTTATTTGAGGAAAGTTTACACAAAAGATAAAATGGAAAAAATGTCAAAGTTATTTCACCTCTGCTCATTCAGAATTAAAACGTGAAAGTACCTATTCAAATGTACTCAATTAACTGATCGTCACCAATATTAGTAAAGTCTGAATTTTTGTTAGACTGCATGGTGTATGCATAACATACGCCATGCATTTTGGTGTATCGTAAGATAGCAAGACAACAGCAACGACCTTAGAGATGCATTTGTTGCTGCCAATTAGTCTGTACATTATTATAAAAGTTGTGTCCAAACAGTATTTTTTCATTATTTTTGGAAAATAATGAAAAATGAAAAAAACTAGAAAAAAATGTGTGAAACATCTAGGTCAGCCAACAGTCATCTCATTAGAATCAGAAATTTAACCCCATGATCAATCAAAAAAAAAAAAACGGAAGAGTTCAAACGCAGACTCCACAAGCCTTAGCTTAGCTTAACTTCTGATAAACACTGAATAAGTATGACCTTTTGTAAAGATTGAAAAAGAAAATTACATCATGAATTAGGTTTTTAAAGTTTTTAATTTCCATGAAACACAAGACTTTTAAAATAATGTTCTCTTAGATAGATGAGACAGGAGTAGACTTGATAAGACAAAATGTACACCACCATGTTTAGAGAAACCCAAACAAACCATAAAAGCATAAACACCTTATTTGATCTGCCTAGAGGAGTGTGCTTTACTGCCAACAAACCTGGACACCCTGCAGTCACAGAGTCGACTCTGAACTCATTCCTCTGCATACTGATGTGTTCTGAAGTCAGATGTATGGCCATATGTCCGACAGCTGAAGCTACGGCCAAACTGGGTCGTCAAAAAGACAATGTTCGTAAACACAGGAGCAAATGTATGAAAATAGCTAAAAAAGAAATTAATCATCTGTTGCAGGAGTACTGTCAAAGTCCAGTTGGTTATAAGAGTCCAGTGCTGAAACAAAAGTTGGCAAACATCAATAAACTGAAACAACATTGGAAAGACAGTCATCTAAAGTTCCTCCACAGTGACTGTGGAGACTGGAAGGCTTCTGTACAAGAACGTCATATATATATATATATATATATATATAACAGTCCAACTGAGAGTGTACCAGACAACTGACTATGCTGATTTATAGGAGCATGAGTGTTTTTCAATGTCGTCTTTGTGTAGAAACTTAAAAAGAGTGAAAGCTTTCTTTGTATTGACAAACAAGTCTACAACAGGTGCTCTGTTGCCTCACCCCTCTCACACACAGTCCTACAATGCACCACACCTGTGCTGGTCATCACCCCGCTGTTGGTACATGCTGAGAGCCCAGCTGTCTGTTTGCAATACCCTCTCACCTCCAAAAGCTGGTTCCCTCCCTACAGGGGATACACCCGCTCCTATTTCATGCAGAGCCCCCAAGTTGGACCGAACATGTTTAAAGAGGTTAGGGGGGGCTCTAGGGTGATGCATCCTCTGCCTCTCCAAACTTGATCCAGGCACTAGTGTGGATATACAAGCCCATGTCCCAAATCCTGCCCACCGCCATTCTAGCTACCACAAATAGTTGGAAACCAGAGACACGGCAGCCAACTCCCCTGGCACCCGCATAGCCGGGAACGCCACCCCTGGCCCTGGGTTGCGCTCACATCCAGGGCACATAAACACATCATGAGAGATGGCCGAGCTGCAGCCTGGATAAATATTTCTGTAGCAGTTAATTAGGCAGAAGAGATCCCATCTCAGTGAGGTGGAGCCTCTCTTACACCCATCGCTCTCTCTACTGAACTCTCTCTGTGGTAAATTTAGAGCAGGCTCCCCCCTGCATGTCAAACAGGACATCTCTCTGCACACAGACACACATGCTGTCAAGATGCACATCCACTTTCCCGCTGCTCCTGTCAGCTGCAATTAAGGTCATTTAGCTGCTCAGTGTGACAGATTGGCTGCCGCACGGGATTCCTCTGAAGAGAACCGGACAGTGGCGTGGCTTCAGAACAGCATGTGTGTTTACAGTCATTTAATCTCATCCTCGATGGTTCTGGTTTCTCAGTCTCCATGTCAATGTTCCTCTTCCATGTTCATTAAAATTATTTAGCAAATCACAGCAACCAAGATGACAAACATTTAAATAAAAAAAATTATTTTCCACGTGCCCCTTAGTTAAAAACGTTTGAAATACATTGGCCTGCAAAAAGTGTCCTGTAACAACCACAAACTTTTTTGTACTTTACTTAAAATTACTATGATAGACTATTACAATGTAATATGCATTAAAAATGTTTTCAGTTTTTACATAAAACTATCCAAGCTTTATATTTAATTCTTTTTAATATATCAATAGAGCACTGGTAAATCTAGCATGCAAAAATGGGAAGATTATAGCACAACTGCAAATATATCAAGACACGAATGTTCACCTAAACTAACAAGGATATCAATAATTAGAGAAGCAGCCAGAAGGCCCATGGTATCTTTGGAGGAGTTGCAGAGATACGTAGGTCATGTGGGAGAACATTTAATACTTGTACACTCTACAAAGGGGTAGAGTGAGCAGAAGAAAGTCAGGTAATAATTAACATCGTTTTTCTTTTTGTTTATTTTTTGTTGTTGTTTTTTTGGTGTTGCATATGTGGAAAGTGTTATTTGTGGATTAAAACCGGCACTGCAAATTACCTTTAAATCAAGGGCGGCAGTACCTTGCTTTGCAGATGTTTTTTTTTTTCTTAATAAAATGACAGGAAAGTAGAACTGAGTCAATGGAAAAATGGATGGAGCTTAATAAACTGTAATCGTGGAAGAAAACCAATTAGAGGCAGCAAAACAACTTGAGACTCATCTTCCAGCTGGACGATGTCTTAAACATACAGCCAAAGCTACAGAGCTGTTCTTGTGTTAGAATTGCCTAGTAAAAGTCCAGATCTAAATCCTTTTGAGAACTTAAAAACTGATGTCTTATCTAGTCTAAATGAGATGAAACTAGTTTTCAAGAAAACATAGGCAGCTCCTGTTTTGTAAAGCTAATAGAGATGCTGTAACATGACAACATGTTTGAAAAGAAAAAGTTGAAAGGGTATAAATACTTTTGCAAGACAAGATGAAATAACCTCAAATTTTGTGATAAACTCATCCTGTCTCGGTTTGAGTTTGCTGACCTCAAATCTCCGATCTCCTCAGATGCCGGTGTGTTCCTACTTTCTGAAGGGCATCTGTAACAACAGCGACTGTCCCTACAGCCACGTTTATGTGTCTCGTAAAGCTGAAGTGTGTGATGACTTTGTCAAAGGCTACTGTCCAGAAGGAGAGAAGGTAAAAACTGTTAATATTGACAAAAATGTCCCAAGTTCTTGATAATGATTATTTGACAAAATTTTGTGATCTTTTTTGCCCAGATTTATTGATAACCACATGCCACAAAAGGAGTCCTGGTATGCCAAATAAGACTGATTATAAAAATATCCATAGCTCATAATTTTTGGAAAGCTCAGCTTTGGCTAGAGATATTCTTGCATACACATTTTATGAATTTTAATATTTTTGTTTGAATTTTTGTTTTCATCAAGTGATACTGATACTGGATACATTGTTGTAGTTGTTGTTTTTGCCAACTCATGTTAAATTAAGTGGTGAAGTTTGTTGCATTTTCAGATTTTCTTGACATCCGACGTTACCTCAGAGTTCTTCCTTTAAGCTGTGCTCTTCACATCAACATGCAGATTTATTGTGTAACATGTATAAGGTTCCCCTGAAGTTAAACTGAGGCTTAGGTAAACAAGTGGTTTGGTAACCAACACGCTCCCAACACACACTCACACTCACACGCCCACACACACATCCATACATGTACACGCAGACACACTGGCAGCAACAGCTGCAGGGGTGCTGGTCCATAATGGCATGACTGTAGTGTCTGAGTGACATATTGAGGGCCTGATGGGTAACAGAAAGCCACTTACACATAACTGGAGATGCTCACTCCGTCCCTCACACACACTTTCTCATACCCCCACACACACACACAGCATCCCCCCTGTCCTCCTCAAACATCCCCTCTGCTCCTCCCCCTCCTAAGCTTTTACCTCACTTTGTCTCCCTCTTCTGTCTTCCCTCACTGCTCATCTTTGAGTGTGAAACAGATGCTTTTTCACACTGTCAGGCCTCATTTAAATGGTGCGTGGGGAAATGAGGGTATAGAAAACAAAAGGGATATTAATATTTATTCTATTAGCTGAAGTGCTTAGCTCTGTGATTTTCCCCTGTGTGTGTTTGTGCCTGAGTGCTTCTGTGTGTGTGTTTACGGAGCGCTTCGCTGTGAGCCACTGGCGGCTGCATGATGGATAGCAGGCAGTAATTATAGATGGGAAAACTGCTGAGGATGGCACTCTGATCCGTGCAGGCAGACACCGCAGCAGCTCAGGGGTTAAGTCTGCTCTTCGGCTTCATTCCTTCTCCCCCTCCGTCTCTTTCATCCTGCCTCATTCCAGCTTTGTCTCATCCTCTATCGTGACCAGATCTCCCTAAACTCTCTTCTGCAATCATTTTACTTTTACTTTACAGTTTCTGAGTTTTTCTCATGTAGTCCCCTTAATTCAAGTTTTGTTTTGCCAAATTTATTTCTGTTAAGATGTTTGGAAACAGGAGTTATTGATTACATCAGATCAAGTGTCACTCCCCACTCTCAGGTTGTTTAATTTATATTTTATTTTAAATAATTTAAAATCAAATATAATAGTCTTTAACAGAGATCTCTGATGTGCTTTTTAGAGAATCAGCAGAATAATGTTTTTGCACTTTTCCTCCAAGCAGAGTAAAATGAGTAAAAAAGCTTTTTATTTTTTTCTAGGTACATTGCAGCCTGAAAGCATTCTGTGCTTCACTCTTTTCAGATTTTGTTGGTTTTCGCTTTTTCTGAAACTGATTTGAGTTTCAGAATAAGTCTAAGCAAAATAGTTTGTGGTGAGAAAGTGAAATGGTGTGTTTTAGGCTTTATGTTTTGCTTAAAACTAACATACAATACTTAGTTCATAAGTATTTGCACCCATTGCTGTAACACTCAAAATCACTAATCATCATCCAGATGTTTCTGCCACTTGGTTGGAGTCCATTTCTGCTGAATGCAGAACTAATTTATCTGTATAAGTTATCAGAGTCTATATTGGAGTAAAAGTATAACAATGAAGTCTAAGCAATTATCTGTAGAGAGATGAGACCTGATTGTTTCAAAGCGTAATTATTCTCTGTGTGCCTATAAATCCCTGTAGTCTCTATTATTTGGAAATGTAAGAAGTTTGCAAAACCTTCCTCGATCTGGCTGCCCAATCAGGCTGAGTACTCAGGGACGAAGAGCCTTGGTCAGAGAAATGCTCTGACCAAGGAGCATTTCTCCTTGGTCAGAGCAAGGACCAACTTTAATGCAGAGCTTCAAAGTTAAGGAAGTCGGAAACCAGTCCAGAAGGTTGGCCATTTAATGCACTTCATCAATCAGGCCTTTATGATCGAGCGACTACATGAATTGTTTCTGGTAAACAGCTGACTGCAGGCTTTACCCAAGCAGCAAATGTGACTAATTAACCAGCTTGTCACATTTGTGTTCCTGTTTGAAGAACAGAATGGAAGGAGGTGTAATGTTCTCCTCAATAAGCAATAAAAAGTATTTTTTATATTTATCTGGCTTTTATATTTGTATATAAATGTTCTGAAGACATATCTTGAAGGGTAGGTATTATGGAAAATCAACTTTTTTAAGCTTATCATGTTTTAAAGTTATTCCCTCATCAAACACATATCTGTAGTCTTACTTTGATTTTTGAGAACTCCTTCAGTCTTTTGTGACAGCCATTCAGGGGTGCCTTAACATGCTAATCATTTTCCTTGTTTACCAAAACTCCACCTTGAAGCTGCAGTCTCCACAAGGCGCCCCTCCCCCATGTTCCACCCACACGGATCCACCAGACTAGCGGCAGCATCAATTAACACCTGGTGAAACTGTGTGTCTTTTGAGCTCCTGAGAACGGCTGTAAAGCTCATCAGTGGACAGCACACAGAGCATTGTTGTGGTGACGTGCTGAAGGGGCACAAGATTTTTAAAGAGACAGAGACCTGTTTAAAGGATACGGCCGTGATGTAAAGTCATATGAGTTTTATGTCATGTTTGATATATGCATCATTTTCATAGCAACTGAAGGTAACACAGGTACCTGATTGTGTTATAAAATGGCACTATGTGGCTGTAAAATACACACCCCTCACTCTTTAATAACATAAAAGAATATAATATAAAGGTTCATCTGTTTACATAATTTGTTAAAAATAATAATAGTATATAGATTTATTACAGACAATCAATAGGCATATATATTTTAAGTTGAATCCAACATTTGTTTTCCCAGAAAATTAGAATTTTACATGAGCTTAATAAAAAAGAGATTTTTAACATAAAAATATTTACCTACTAAAAGGTATGTACATGTACTGTACTAAATATGCACTCGGTACTTGGTCAGGGCTTTTTTTTTTTTTTTTTTGCATTACTTACTACATTACTGCAGCGTCGCATAGAAGTGATCAGTCGGTGGCTCTGCTGGTATGTGAGGGAAGGCCAGGTTGCTCTGAAAGCGGCTTTCAGCTCGACTGCTGTCTGTCTTATTACTCTTGACGATACTCCATTTTCCACTACTTTCAGATTTCAGATACAGGACAGCAATGGATCAACCCTAAGATGTCATCATGCTCAGAACTGGTGGAAGTTCTAATGAGCTTGTTATTGTAGCATCATTATTTTTACTGAGTTTAAAGGGAGCATTTAGTAATTGACAGCCAAATCCATTAAGAATGCTAAATTAAACCGTGTGCTGCTGATATCCTTTGAAAGTGCAGTAAAACCAAAGCTGAGTTTCACTTTTGGCAGCGGTACTGCACAACAGTTTTTCTTTCTGTTCTCTGCTCTGACACGTCGACTACATCAAACATGGATTCATTTCAATGAATTTAGACGATGCTAATTTGACTCTGATCACAGCCTGCGGTGCAGTGACACAATGAACCCCCATTTTTCTGTGTTTCACTCTTGTGGATGTGATAATGTATCAATCTGGGCTCATTTATTGTTCCAGCCACTCTGGGTGAACAGCCCTCAATGAGTGTTGGCTAAATGCCTGAGTTGTAAATGCATGTGAGGTCCCTTTTTTATTTTACTGTCTTCGCCATCTCTCAACCTCCCTCCTTCTCGTTTTATGCCTTGCTTCTTTCACTCCCTCTCTCTTTTCTTTAGCGAATCTGCTGACTCTTCCTGGTTTTGGCCCAGCAGAGAGCCCTCTAATAGGCCCCAGAGACATCCCAGCATTCCTTAAATCAAGTGGAAAATTGTTAACTTGGTGTGGAATAAAGATGTTCTGTTCACTTTAGCTTTTTTCCTCCCATTTCCTCTGTCCCTCTTGCTCTGTCTTTTTATGAAAATGAAGATATATGGAGCTGTGGATAGTGGACTAAGACACTTTCCGTTTGTCATGCAGCTTCAGGTTTAACCCATCACAGTCCCACACACAAAAAGAAATCTTTATTTATAAGGCATGCAAAACCTATTAAAAACCTGGATAATAATTCCACATTTAAAATACCAGAACACAACAAAGGCAACAGTGCCTCACTTGTTGGCATCCTTCTTATTGAAGCCACTTCTCCTCTGGAGCAGCTTCGACCAGTTCTGCCCCAGTCAGACTCATCTCCATTACCAGATCTTTCCATGTTTCGTAGTCACTTCAGGCAAAGCGTAGTCGTGCCATTGGACACAGTGGATTTGATTGACAGGAGACTGGATTTGTTGTTTGGTCAGTGATTTACGTGACTGCAAACTTCAATAACATTTCAACCACCGCAGTGGACCGGCAGACATGCCATCTGCTCTCAGAGAACTACTCTTGTGGCTGCGCATAATTGTGAGTTTAGTTAGGAGCAGCGCCAGAAACACATGCGTCAACTTTAGGAGAGGAATGATGCGATTTAACAGCTTTGTAAAGATTATGTACCTCTGGAGAATATATGACTGTTTTAGCACTTTCAACTCAACATTGTAAGTAAGACATTGTTCTTAACATTTTTTTTGTTGTGGTTTGTTTGTTTGTTTGTTTGTTTTTGCTGGTGAAATGAAGCTTTTTAGCTAACAAAATAAATATTAAGCCAGGTTCTACTGGAGGTTAATCACAATGGTGCAGGTCTTTGTTGAAACCTTTTTTTTTTTTTTTCCAATACATTCCCAGGAGAGCTAATGTGTTTTATGTGTATCTCCTTTCTCCCGTCTCAACTCTCAGTCGGTGGAGACAGGTGGCTATTCAGAGGTGGAGATGGCAGGAAGAAGACACAAATAAAACACAGTAGCTCCCCCAGGAGTTTGTGGGAAGAAAGTAAAAAATATAATAATGTAATGTAAAATAATGTAAAATGGCAGTTATTACAACATTGATGACTCTATAAGAAAAATAAGTTTCAACAAAAATCTACACCATCATGATTGCTGCTGTTAATATTTCATAATAAGAGCCACACAATAGATCTGATTACATGTTTGTA
The DNA here is from genome assembly GCF_019740435.1 of Gambusia affinis. Lineage (NCBI taxonomy): Eukaryota > Metazoa > Chordata > Actinopteri > Cyprinodontiformes > Poeciliidae > Gambusia > Gambusia affinis. The sequence goes on along the minus strand of NC_057877.1, from coordinate 19,988,755 downwards.
ATTCAAACTTACATAAAACAATCTTAAGGATTTTTAAATGTGTTTTATTTTTTTAAATAAGTGGGTAGAATTGTAATTGTTTTTTAGCCTACCAAAAAATAAACATAGCTTAGATCCTCGAATCTTCTCATAAAAAAACTCTTTGTGGCGTGACATATCAGTCCTGCAGCTACAATGTTTCAGCAGCTGATGCTCATTTCAAGATTTGGTTGCACAGATCTGCGATTGGCTTAGAAGTTTGCAACCATATACCTCTTCCGTTAGGTCTACTACAATATCATCTGTACATTTTAAAAATTATTTTTAGAAAAGTCTTTAGCCAAAGCCATAAAATGATTCGCAACATCTGAGCCCTCGGTGGGTTCAGTAGTGACGTCTGAACCAAACAGAGCACGATTATCATCTCTGACACCTGCAGCAGCAATGATTTGTTTAGTGAAATGTTGCGTCAAAACCACAGGCCTATAAGATGATCCGGAGAAACATTTGACAGCGAACTGATCCATGGCCTCCCTGTCTCCCAGAGGGGGGCAGAAACATGGGTGTGAGGTTGGTGAGAGGGGCTCTGATGGCAGTCTGGGGGCCCCAAACTCTCCAGAGGGAGTGGACCCAGAGTCCACAATGTTCCTGGAAAATCGATCTCTCCCCTACACACACACACAGGCGCACACACGCACACACACAGGCGCACACACACACACATACAGGCGCACACACACACTGTGCAGCCTGCACTCCGAAGTGAATATAATTAGCTTCTCTGACAGGTGGGAGGGATCAGATCTCGTGGAGAATGAAGCTACCAATTTACACCCGTATTACACACCCGGACACACGCCGTTGCAAACATGTGTGTGAACGCTCACACTCCCATGCACAGCCCTTTTCTGAATGGTATTAAAATAAGCTTTTTTTTTTTCTACATATACCTTTTAAAGATAGTATGACGGTAAAGCAGTTAACTACCAATTAAATTGTTTTAGTGTCAATGGATTTGAACATTTGATATCCAAATAATTTCAGTAGGAGGACCTAATTAATCTTTGAAGGACACAATCAAAATGTTGATTAATATGAAGAAAAAGCGGTTCAGATTTATACTTAAATTGATTTGAAGCTTTTTTCGTTGTTGTTGGGCCCACACTCAACTGCAGACACAATGAACTATTCAAGTCATTGATTCATTTAGTAATTTTTAAATAACAACAGATTCTGCTGAGTCACAAACAAATCTGTGGTTCAGTCCAGGAAGTGTCTCCAAAAACAACAACTAGCCTAAGGGGCAAGCAAACTAAGATGCTGTTTAGAGCATCCAAATTATCAAGGGACTCCCTTTAGTACTTGCATTTTATCATAGTTAAAAAACTAAAAACATTTTATTTGTTAATTGACAATGATTTTTGAGTTTATGGTTCTAGTATAAGTTAATTTAACATTTTTAATTGTTTAAAATTTAGTTTCAGGAGTTAAAGGAATTGGCAGGTTTAAACTGTAAAAGTGCAAACTTGTTGATTTTTTCTTTTTCACATAGTTATAGTCTGCCATGAATTTAATATTTTCTGTGTGTTTCAGCTTGGTTTGTTCACAGATACATCTCATCAAATACTGACCCATTATCCGTGATTGCTTTTAAGCTCAGCCAATTAAACTTGGCCTCTTCTCCCAGATTCCTCCAGATCCGTATTAAAACGCTGTTAGTGTTGCTAATGTTCTTAACAGTAAGATGCTCCCAAAATCAGATGCTGCTTTAGACACCTATGCAACCTTGGCCAACCCTGCCAAAAACAAAATACTTTTTAATGCTCTGTCTCTTACTAAATGAAGTTTAGTGTTGATGTGAGAAGATGTGTTCATTGAACCTGGTCAGTAAGAAGAATGTTTAAAATAAAAGTCTGCCAATGCATACTTTTTTTATTCATGAGGTTCAGATTATGACTGATTTTGTTTTGCAGCAAAGTCATAAATGACATGATACTAAATAAAAGTGACTGTGTGGAAAGGTGACATGTTGCTGAATTGTGATTGATATTACACCCAAATTATTTTAACCTCATTTTAAATTATTCAAAATATTTTTTTTAAATAAACAACTTGCACAAGAAGCTTACATAGGAAAATAAATTTGGTGTTACAAGAGTTTTATATTTTGCGTTTGCAAACCAGGTGTTGTCCAAGGCACTTTCACCATAACTACAGCTGTCAATGTAAAAAGAAAGTAACCCTTCTTTACCTTAGAAATTTAAACTAGCTTTGCTAAGTTCTGAAAAATAAACAATTGAAAATTTCTGAGAGCAAAGAAAATGCCTAACTTTGAGTGTATCTTTGATCATTAGTGTAAGAAGAAACACACTCTGGTGTGTCCAGACTTCTCCAAGACCGGCTCCTGTCCACGAGGCTCTCGCTGCAAACTGCAGCACCGCCAGCGGGTCAAGCGCAGTGCCAGCAGCACTTCCACCATTCCAGTCAAGAAAAGTCGCTCTAAAGAGCCGATGAAGAGGTTAGAAAGGCATCTTATGCCTAATTCTTCACAATCATTGTACTCTTTATTGTGGCCTCTGCAAATCTATTTTTCTGTCTTGCAGGCCTCATCTTTCCGTCGTCATGCCAGAGAACACTCAGGCAGCTCCAGGAAGACCTATTGCGGGTCCTCTAGCTCTACCATCCTTCATCTCTCTGTCCAGCTCCCCAGAGGAGGCAGATGCACCGGATTCACCTCAGGCTGACCCAAGACAAGTCAAAGGTATAAACCCTCACAACTTCTTAAATGATGGTCACACAGAATGGTCATAAAACACCTGGATATTTAATATCCATTTTAAACTCACCGTCAGAGTTAAGCTGGGTATCAGAGGGTGTTTGAGAAACAGTTATGACTGTTTGGAAGAAACATTAAAGCTAAAGCAGAACTGGACTCTGCAACATAGTATTAGTCCAAAATATTACTCATCTGAAGAAATTTGAAGTCCTGTGAGAAACTGAGACTACTTCCACCTTTGTGGAGTGGACAAATTTGGAGATTTTAAGTCGAAATCTCAACATTCACTCATTTCTGTTAAGTTCTTGCATACAAGAGTCATTGTCCTCAACAGTTTCATATGTGATGTTTTATAAGAAATGTCACATGTATCTACACTGCAGTATAGATACATCCAGCGTTCCTCCAGCGTCCCTGGAGGAACGCTGCAAATCCAAATCGTCCTGTTATTTTATGCAATGGAGGAAGTGGTTAAGTGATTGAGCTGCAAACAGATAAAGATGATCAGAGTCAGATAACAGAGTGTGATGGAGGTACTAATATTTAGCTTTCGGACTTGACCGAGGCTCGGCTCAGCTCTCTGTTGACAGATTTGACAGATAGAGGATCAGGGTAGAGGCCTCTTCGGCCCAATCACTCTCATCCCCTCCCCCCTCTTTCACCAGGATCCAACTGGCACACACCCACATGTACATGCAGTTTAGTCTGTGAGGAGCTATTATTTTAATACTTTGATTTAATAAACACATGAATGCTTGTAACATGAGAGGAACCCAGAAGAAACCAACACGTACATGAAGATAATGTCCAGCTCTGATTGGTCAGCTGTGCCGGCCTGTTCAGACTTTGTCTTTACTTCTCAACTCGACTGATATCTTACTTATTTTAACAAGGTTTTAAATAGAAACAGAGCCAGCATTTACCCTGTCAGATCATTTTAAAAACATGTACACATTGGGGATTATTCTCATGATACAATGTATAGTTTTAATCCCAGCTCAGTCCAGGGTACAAGTTACAACAAATGTCACCATTCAGAACTTTACAAGAGACACAGGTCCAATTCATGACCAGCAAAATGGATGCAAAATTCAATTTGATTAAATATATTCTACTGCAAAGCAAAGTTAAAGTCCAATTCAGATCCAAGAAAATATTGTTCAGTTTAATTCATCATGATACAGCAAAATTAAACTGATTATATCATAAAAGTTGATAAAAAATTATACCAGTTGATTGAAAATTGAAAAAAATAAAAGAGCATGACGCAAATGTGGACAGATGTTTGCCTTTAGAAGAAAACAAAATCAATTGCTTTTGCATTTTTTATGCATACATATCTGGGACACAACTTTAAATAAAAGACAATTGTATTCATTTTTTGTTTAATCAAAACTCAAGAAAATATGTTTAAATGTATTTTAAATAAAGTGCAGCTGGTCTTATTTTCCTCTCTTCTCACCAAAAGCAATTAACAAAAATTTATGTGAAAACTTTGATGTTTCAAAAGACTTGTTGGATTTAAAACGATATGTTTGCCATGTTTTAGCAGCTACTGTAGTCCAAATCCTTTGTTTCTTGGCTGCCGCTTAGAACCTCAGAGCTTTTATTCCTGCCACAACTTTTTTTCTGCTGTCGACTCTTTAATCTTCTTTTTAGCCACTGCTTTGTTCCCTCCTCTGTACGCTTTGAGCTGCTGTCATCATGAAAAACTCAGATCTTTTTATCCTAATGGTACTGATGGAGAAAAACTCTTCTCCAACATTTTTGATGCATATTAGATAACTTGACCACCTCTTAATGTGGTCAAGTTATCTTGTTCATTATCAGAAAAACACTTGATGCTTTCACCTCTGTGCTTGTGGGTATATTTGTCTTCTTTTAAACATTGGTGGGTTGACTTTTTGACAAAGAGCTGGTTTTTGATCTCATCTGACCAAAGGAGGAGTATAAAGCATATATAAACCAAAGCAAACTTATTGATTATAAAAGTTAATTCATCTTCTGATCAATGTAGATCCATCACCTTGGACATGACATATGTAAGTGCATAAATAGAGGGAAATTGAACTTCTGTTTATTTTTTTTAAGGTGCTTCACTTCTCATCCAGAAGGAATCTTGTTCTTATCATGGGTTTAGAGTATCAGGTTTCTGTTAACCCCCATTTTTAAGCACAGTAGTTGAGGATCATTGTAGACACAGAGAGCAGCAATTTTCCTGCTTGTCCCTCCATTCCTGCAGTCCAGCTGCTTTAAGCTCTTAAGTATTACTAATGACTATGTGCTCCCAGAGTAACACACTGCACCACCCAGAGCCTCATTAAAGGTGGAACTTGGCCAACCAAGCTGCTCTTCACTTTGCATAAACGAGTTCAGGCGTGATGTATTGCTGCACGCTCCTCCGTCCATCGCCACTATTTTGCTCTCTTCTTCGTTTACTTATCACTTGAGACGTCATCGCTCAATGTTTCAGCAGGATCTAACGCGAACTAGATTAGAGGCGGTTACACAATACAGCATTTCATTTTTTACGAAAGCTCCTTCTCTCATAACTGTTTCCTGTTACTACTTTTCCTCCACAGAGAGAAAGCTGCAGATCAAACCCCGACTGAGAGACCAGCGAGACTGAAGCTGGAAATATCTGACGGAACTGGGATTTTTTTTAGCCCCAGTCCCTTTCACTCAGGGCCCAAAAATGTTATCTTCTTTGTGTGTAAACATATTTTTCATTAATAAATGTTTGTAGTCGAAGATTTTTGCCCCTCGGTGTATGTTTTAAATAAATGGAAATAAAAACAATGAACCTTAGCCTCATGCTCCTTCCTAGATGTTTCTGTGGTAGTGTTAATGGTTGGTGCTCTGTGGGTTCCTGCTGCGAGCGTCACATGATCCGAGCGTGGTTGTGAAAACTTTCATCGGCGAGGTGGTGACAGAAGCAGCCGGCACAGAGGAGACACATGAGCGCAGAGTGACTTCACCCTCGGCCGGCTGCAGGAGGTACTCGCTGCAGACTGGAATCTGTCTCTCTTCTGCCTCATGTGTTAAAATTACAGTTATATTCCAGACATACACAGCAGTCGCACATTTCCATCAACGCCGAAGCCCCATTCAGCCTGGATTAACATATCACACTCTACACAGCATCTTAAACGTTACGAAATTAAACAGATGTTCTAAAACTGGTGGTTAACATGTTCCCAAATAGCAAAGAATGCAGTTGGCTTGTTCTGCAGTTACAAAAGAAACAGAAAGCATGCTAGAATTAACTTTATGAAGATATTAAAGTTTGAATTCATTTGTGCAAAGTGTAATTAAGAATCCGACTTTTCCTCCTGTCTTATAAAAACTGCATTAGTAAAACATCTACAGAAAAACTTTCACTGATGTCAAAATGTGAATAAGTGAAACATTATTACCTCTTAATTTGGCCCTTATTTGGAGCTGATATGGTCAAAACAAACAAATTATCTAAGGTTACTTTTTCAGAGATATCTTTTAGCAGTTCAAAAGAAAAGCTTTTATGATGTCTTTTGGTATTAATACTAAGTTGCTGACTGCTACTGTAATCTTATGTTTGTTTAGTACTTCAGCTGTTTTGGGAGAAGTGGGTTGCTAAGTGCCTGTTTGGATATCATCGCAATCATAGATGATTTCTTTAAAGTAAAAGAATACAATTTGCTGACTTAAAATCAAAGTGTAGACTCCTTATTGCAAGGAGTTGAATTACATGTTTATCTAAAATTTGGCAAGAAAAATTGAGTTGCTGTGTTTGAGGTCATTGTCCTGGTGATGATCCAGTTCGAGCAAGCTTCACCTGTCAGAAAAACGACCTCACATTAGACTATAGATTACTTTCCAAGAGGATTTCATGGGCCTCTCAATGGCAGCAAGGTACCCAGGTCATGTGTCTGTGAAATAAGCCCAAATCATCACCTTTCCCCCCCCGCCCATCATGTCTGACAGTTGAAATGAGGTCTTAACAAATATATGCATCTTAACAAACCTGCATCATTCTGCAATGTTCATCTTAGAGAATTTATTCTTCAGTCATTTTAAGCAAAACATATTTGTTGAGTGTATTTGTGACTATGCTTTCATGAATTTTAATATTTAACATGCTAAATGTGGCCTGTAGAGTCTTAGAAGGAACTTTTTTCTGATAAACTCCTCGTGTCTGTTTTGAATGACTCTACAAGTCGTTTGTGGTGCTAATCCTTTGCTACTTAGACAGATATTAAGATTTTTTTTCCCATTCCACCTCATGAATTTGAGTCAGCATACCATCCTAGATGCCAGGTCTGGGATTTAAAAGGTTATCAATAACCTAAACAATGCACTCCCAAGCATTTTTGTAGCTGAAAACTTATCGCATTTGTGGTAATTTCACAGTTCAGTGTGACAATAACCAGCTTAACAGCACAAATGCTCTTTTTTGGCTTGTCGTTTTAGGCTGTTTAAGAATGATGCAAGGCTGCGGCAAGCACTGAGCCTAGTAAAATCTGGATTGTCATCTTTAAGACAGCTGACTGGGAAAACTTTTGTTCTTGAACCAGTTGTCATACACTTTTAAACCATGTTGAATCCTTTCTGACAGTATGGAGTCGTGTATGTATGTGCGCGCGTGTGTCACTTTTAGCTCGTTTCTTTCTCAGATGTATCGACAGCAGCAAGCAGAGATGGAGAGCTCGACATGTTCCTTAGAAAAGGCAGGAGACAGGGAGCCATCACTCTTCTCTCCTCGCCACCCGTTTCTCTCCCTTCCTCCTCCCCCTCACCCACGTGGCTCCGCTCCTGCGCTGAAGATGTAAGTGCCTTAGACAGATGTCTGCTGCCTCGTGTCTAAAACCCTCAACGCGAGCTGCTGAGCTCGGCAAACTCTAATTAAGATCAATATTTCAATTTTTAGTAAAAGCGCACGAGATGGAAAGGAGTCTGCTGGAGAGAAATCATCAGTTCGCCCAGAGTCGGACAGACAAAAAGAAAGGTCAACCGTGATCCTTCATGGTGTGTAAGTGTGTGTCTTGGACAGGCGGTTTGGCAGAAGGTGTGTGATTTACGAGTTCAAATACTTCTGTGGATTCTTTACAATTTCTCCTACTTATCTTTACCTACTTAAGGTTTATTTTCACCAAGCTAGGAATGAATGGATTCAAAGACTGTAGTTTTGATCAAAGGTTTACAACAAAATTCATGAGTTTTCAAAAGGTCGAAGGTGAGATTATTCCAGAAGCTTAATGTTAGTGCATCATTATGTGTTTGGGATCAATTCCTTGTTACATCTAGTTATGTCCAAGTTTCAGCTGTTCAACTGTTCAGCTGAGGGCAAGTTGAAGGTTTTCCCCTGAACCTTGCAGAACGTCGTAAAACTTGGAGAGCATCTTGTAGTTCACGGCAGGCTTTATTTTCGGTTGTTCTTTACAGTATTTTCACTTCTGACTATACTTGGCTTGTGCCTTGACAGATACCAGCATACCACCCTACAGGATCTTCACAACCTTTCATCAAACTCCTGACCTAATGTCCTCCTGATAATTCACATGGGATTCTGAAATTTTTTTGTTTTTGTTTTTTGTTTTTTTGTTTTTCTCCACTGTAGTCGGCTTTTTCTTTAAGGCACGAAAAGGCCGAAACTTACAAAAGAATAAACATTAGACTTTTCTCAGCTAAATCTGAAGGGTTCAGTTGACTATTTTTATGCCTACTGGGTTGTCTCTTTGAAGGGTTGTAGAAGGCTCATAATTATTTATTGGTGACTATACCTTGGTTGGTAGATGTCACAAGGCAACACAGTGACAGAACTGACAAGGTATATCCATACCTATGGGCAATTTAGAGATGTCAATTAACCTGACAACAGTTATGTTTTGGGATTGTCCAAGGAAGCTGGAGTACCCAGAGAGAACCCATGACTCCACAGTGAGAATTTGCAAACTGAACACACAAAGGCCTTTGCCTGGATTCCAGCCCAGGACCTGCTGTTCTCTCAGAGTACTCCATCTTCTTCCCACACTCCAAAAACATGACTTTTAGATTTATTAGTCTCTCTAAATTGTCATTTTGTTTGAGTGAGTGTGAATGGATGTTTGTCCTGTGTATCTTTGTTGTCCTGTGATGGATTGGGAAACTGTCCAGGGTGTACCCTGCCTCTTCCACATTGACCACTTGAAACTGGCACCAGACCCCCTGTGGCCCTGCAAGGACAAGTTGATATAGATAATGGATGGATAGATGTTAAAGTTTGAATTGATGTGCTTTTTCTTATCTCTGCATCTTTCTGACTGGAAAATTATTACAATCTGTGCATGTCTAACAAATTGCCTCATTTGGTTTCAGCAGGTCTGTCCCTGATTTGAGTGAAGCTCCTCAAACTTTGCTTTGGTGAGTAGCCTGCAAAGTTATTAAGTGATGCAAATCAGTGTTTAGATTTGCAGTTTTTCCATCTTTGAGACCACAAACATTTTTACAGGTCGGAGGGACAAACATTAAGCCATACCTTAACTCTACTCTGTAAAGAGAGATGACCCTTAACTTTAAATTAAAGCTGATTCTTGCGCTGGAGCATTAGTGACAGAACCCCCTCCATCCGGGCCTGTGATAACCCTGAGCCCCTTCAAGGAGCTGAGATGCGGGGCCACCTTGGCTCTAAAGCCCAGCAACGATCCTCCACCTTGCTGATGTCCGTTTCACTTAAGTCGCCAGAAGTGCATTTGCAGCGAAGTCCTAATATGTAAAGGCACAAAGGAAAAGCCTGACTTCAAATATTCCTGTCCCAAGCTGCGGCCGCAGACACTCCCCTTTCCCTCACGATGAATGGACCACCGCAGATCTCCTTAACTGCGCCATTTCAATGCAGACTGCTTAGCTGGCCGTTTGATGGCCAGCTCCAAAAAGCCTCTTCTAATGACTTTGCGCACCTAAACTTGAAATACTTTGATATGATTTCCGTCTCTTCATCTCATATCCTCCTTTTCGTCCCTGCCAGCAGATTTGAAGCAGGAGAAGGAGGAGGAGGGGAGTATATTTCATGACCGCTTCGGACTGGAAATTAAGCTCAGCAGCTGCGCAAGGCTTTCCTCTCCACATCTGACCAAGTTAAACTTACTACCACCTGTTTTTTTTACACTGATCGGCACTTTATTCCTCGGATATATCGCCCGCTGAGTATGTGTCCCCCGGGGGCCCCGGGGCGCTGCTGAAAAGGCTAAACAGGTCAGGCGCAGCGACGTCCCTGTTTAAGTCGTGCTCCCACGATGCTTATCAGCGGTATCGACATCCTGCCCCTCCACCCCATCACCTGGAAGCTGCCCGGATCCAGAAATAAAAAACACACAGAGAGAGACAGATGTGTCCCGGATAGAGCCGGGCGGCGGTGCAGCTTAATTATCCGTCGATCCGCAGAGATGAGCCTGGGGATGCGATTTGTGGTTAATTGGGAATGAAAACCTGCTGGGACTGCCCAATCATACTTAACACACGCGCAGCCACGGCTCCACGCAGACTTGCGGAAATGCAGATTGATTTTTTTATTCCTCTGGCAGAGGGCCTCAGATCGATCAGTGATTGATAGATTTGCTGATTTGTGGTATCAGAGGCCCTAAAGGAGATAAGTGGATATAAAAAGCAACGGTTTACACAGAACAAAAGTGGGAATGCTCTATAGATCACAGCTTTAAATTTGGGAAGCCTACCTTTGATACGCACAAATTTAATTATTTTTTTTTTCTTCATTGAGTTTTGATCGGTGATCGGAAGATCAACTAGCCTATAGCTACTGCAAAATGTGACAGTTTATCCTCTGAATAATGAAAGAACCAAAACTACCACTCCAGTCTATGTACACTCTGATGCACTTCCTATCTAATAAAGATTAGGGATAATGTCGCAATAAATTAAAATTATAATCGAAAAGTCAGGGTTTTTTCCGTGTAAATCATTCTATATAGTTTCACCATGCAGACTGACCTTTGTAAAGTGTTTGTTTCTGTTAACTTTAATTATTACCATTTACAGATAATGAAAATCAAAAATCTAGTTTATTATAAAATCTGAATATTAAAACCATTAAAAATATTTTATACAAAATGTTGTTTTTTTCAGTATTATGAGGAAGATTGCTGAATCAGCATTATTTACATTTTCCGAAATGATGACAAGACACAAAGTGCTATTGCTTGGCAAGCTCACTGGTACCCAGGTATATTAATAGAAAGTTGAGTGGAAGGAAAAAGTGTGGACATGTGCAGAGTTAGTGCCTCAAATTTGTGACATTCACTACAACAATATGTTCTTGTTACAATATCCTTTGACCAGAAACTTTATAATCATATTTTCAATGTTAATTAGAAATAAGACTCAGTGATCTAAAGTCTAGAAGAAGAGTGAACAAAAACAAAAAGAACACAAAATCCAAGTTGCTTCAGGTTCAAGGTGAAGTTCCCACAAAGTCCACAGCCAATGTTTCATTCTGGTAATGTGTCATCAATAAACGCATCCACAATCATGAAGCAAATTAACATATTTCCAATTTGCATAATACTGCAACACATCAATACTAAAGCCCAAGATACATTAATCTACATTTACTTTTGTAATGAATGCTGATTTAGCCTCTATATATCCAATATATATATATATATATATATATATATATATATATATATATATATATAGATATATATATATATATATATATATATATATATATATATATATATATATATATATATATATATATATAGCTATATAGCTCTGTTTTACTGCACCTAAAATGTATTTATTTATTTTTTTTCAGAGTGAAGTTATTTTTCTTCCAGAGGTTTCCCTGGTGTCTATCTGGCCCGCGCTCCACCGTGCAGTAGCGCCTGCTCGGTCACTAGAGGGGGGGATCTGCTGCACCTGTTTTCCCTGCATGTATGCATGCATGCGCGCTCCGCTTCTCTCGCCTTCTTCGGTTTCGTTCGGCTATCCTCGGACGGAGCAAGCAGCTTCACTTAAACCACGCACCAGCGGTGTCCTCCCATTGGCCTGTCGCCTCTCCGTGTGGGAGGGTCGGCAGTGAGGGGAGGGCGGGACGCAGCATTTATAAGAGGCTGCTTCCCAGCACCTCGCTGATACTGCGTGGTTCTCACCGGGTAGCTTTGGGGTGCATATAAGAGACAATTAGAAACAAAGCAAAGTGGAATTTCTCACCTCTTGTGTACAATTTTACACACAATCAACACGTTAAGATCAGGAACGCGACCCGGCAAGGGGGACGATGCCAGCTTCAAGTAGAAATATGGACTGAGGACAGCAACAAGGAGCAGCTTCTGTCTCCAAGTAAGACCTCCAACTTTCATGCTTCATCTCAGACTTTTATGAACTTTGAGAACAGGCGTGCCTGCAGAACAGAGTTTGGAATTCCTGGGACTGTTGACACTTTTACGCACGCCTGCGCACCGCTCGATGTGACCGAGTGCGAAACTTTTGAAGCTGGGCCATGCTGCGGTGACTAGAACTGCAGAAGGAGACGACCGATGGTTGGAAACTAATTCTGACCAACAAAAACAGAACAACAGAGGGCAATAAATCAGGGAGGGGAGCGCTCTGCAGAGGTGAAGCGAGGACAACACACGCTGGTGTCTCCAAATTCAGCGAGCTCCAGTTTCAGCCGCTCCGGGGGCTCCTGCTATTAAAGCCTTCATCTGACCTGGGATAAGTTGTCAACAAGAGCTGCGAGTGGAGGCGAACTGGCAGGTGTACAAGTTCATTTACATGCAGACGTATATTCACTCCGCTATATATAGAAGTGGCCTGTGGAACTAGCAGCCTTAAGTAGTTTCTCCTCCCACCCAGCGGGCCTGCAGCAGTTCCACGCACCAGGCGTGTGCGTGTACCTATATATACACCATACAGGCTTTTAATTCCCTGTGCAACTTGCCCGCTGTCGGTTTGGCTGTGAGGCCGGGAGTCGTCGCATGGACTGACATGGCCACCGACCTCGCCATGAGCGCAGAGCTGCCTAACAGCCCTCTGGCCATAGAGTACGTCAACGACTTCGACCTGATGAAGTTCGAGGTGAAAAAGGAGCCGCTGGAGGCCGACCGCTTCTGTCACCGCCTACCGTCCGGCTCACTGTCCTCCACCCCGATCAGCACACCCTGCTCCTCCGTGCCTTCCTCGCCCAGCTTCTGCGCCCCGAGTCCGGGCGCGCAGCCCAACCAGGGCCTCCCCGGCGGCGTCAACGTCGGCAGCAACAGCAACAACAGCAGCGGCAACAACAATCACAGCAACCCGGGCAAGCCTCAGCTGGAGGACCTGTACTGGATCCCCAGCTACCAGCATCACATCAACCCGGAGGCGCTCAACCTGACGCCGGAGGACGCGGTCGAGGCCCTGATCGGCAACGCGCACCATCACCACCATCATCACCAGGCCTACGAGGGCTTCCGCGGGCAGCAATACGTCGGAGAGGACCTATCCGCGGCCTCGGCTGTGCACCACCATCAGGCCCACCACCACCACCATCACCACCACCACGGCCACCACACCCGCTTGGAGGACCGCTTCTCGGACGAGCAGCTGGTGAGCATGACGGTGCGGGAGCTGAACCGGCAGCTGCGGGGCTTCAGCAAAGAGGAGGTGATTCGCCTGAAGCAGAAGCGACGCACCCTGAAGAACCGCGGCTACGCGCAGTCCTGCCGCTTCAAGCGCGTCCAGCAGCGGCACATGCTGGAGACGGAGAAGTGCACCCTGCAAAACCAGGTGGAGCAGCTGAAGCAGGACGTGGCGCGCCTAGTCAAGGAGCGGGATCTGTACAAGGAGAAGTACGAGAAGCTGGCCAGCCGGACCTACAACTCCGGCGGGCCCGCGAACACGAGAGATCCGTCCGGGAAACAGGCCAGCACCGAGTTCTTCATGTGAGAGAGACATTACCGCGCTCACCTCCACACTCTTCTGACTCTAATCGATATTTTCTGATTTGTGTTTACAATTATTCCGCAACAACAACAACAAAGACTTTAAATTTCATCTACTTAACAAATAAAGGTTAGGTGCGCACAAGCGTCACGTCTGTGAGTCTTAAAGATGTTAAACTTCTGTAAGTCCACAACAAACAAGTCAGGTCGGCACATGGGATCACTTTCAGGCTGCAGACTCCTCTCCTGTCAGAAGTCTTATGAACCAATGACTGTCTTAATCCAGAGAGACCGCCGGGTTTGTGTTAGAACCAGGCAGAAGCAGCAGCAGCACAGACTGCAGGAGGAGAATGCGCTGTGGTGCAGAGACTCTCAGTAATGCAAGTGTAATAGTTCCCCCCGACCCCCTTCCTCATCCTTTTGCAACCCTGCATGCAGGACATGTATGGTAACCTCCGGCCAAAACCCCATCCACATATGTATGGAAAGCATGACCCATGGGTTCTCCCCAGCCATCCTTCCACCCCTCAGCCATCAGTAAGGCCTGGGTATGCAGAAAAAGCCCACCCCCCCTTCGCCCCCATGAGAGGTGCAAAGAACTGCGGACTGAAATGCAAAAACAATCTGCTTCACTGCGAAACACATGGATGCGTCTTTACATGCTGTTTTCAATCAGTTTTTTCTATTGTTTTAAAAAAGAAAAGAAAAATGACAAAAAGAGATTACCTGAGCCAGATTTTAGACTGTATTTATTTCCACCTGTACATAATGTGTAGAAAAGAAAAACCAACAAAAAAAAACAAGCAGTGACCTGTGCTATTTTACCTTCTCTCTTTTTAAGGCTTTTGTTGCTTGGATTCTTTGAAATGTCTTAATCCAAAAATGTTTGTATGTTACAGCATGCAAATTGTCTGTGGTATCCTCCTCCTCTTGCTGAACATGTTGAACCTGCACTAAAGAGCAAACTGGAGAAATGTTTCTGTTTTTAACCTGGATGTAAAATTTGATTTAAAGGATGGAAAAGGACTGCTGCTAAAACTCTATGCACCAATCTGAAGATTAAAAAGACTTAATGATTTATTTTCTCTCTTTTTTATTTTTATGGTAAATAATGAAAAATGTTGCTGGGCCTTCGGGTTTTCCCCTGCCGCCCCGACGTCTTAAAGCGAGCTGAAGGGGAGGATGCTTGATTGTTAGAAAAAACGGGACATTTTTGCTTGGTGGTACACAGCTGATCATTACCCTGTCAACAGAAAAAGTTCGTGTGTTATCTGCTGCCTAAGATATATGTGCAATATTGTGCAGAAGCGCTCTGGTGTTTGTGGAAAAACGAAACCGAGGATTCATGTTCCCGCCAAAAATCTCGGCCGATAAAAAAAAAAAGAAAAAAAAAAAAAGAAAAAATCTTAAATAAGTTGAATTTGATTAATGGTGATTTGATCTATCTCAAGACTCAGACTTCTGCACAGTGCTGTGGATGTATATCTGTACATATGATTTCTATACTTATCCGACGGACCTGTCCTGACGTGTCAACAAGTGGAAAAATCTGCAAAGTGGAAAAAAGTTTGTTGAGAAACTCATGTTTTCATAATGTTTAATAAAAAGTTCTGTCCCAAATCTGTAGCGCGGCTGCTGTCTATCGTTGTTACAGCGAAATGTTTTGCCCAAATAGCTAAACTAATTGGAAAACAATTAAACAAGTGGCACTTAAATGCGTTGAAGTTTCAAAAATTCACATTTCTGAAACTTACGAAATGTTTAGTTTCTGGACCCCGCCTGCTGATGGAAGGGAGGTTTTTTTTTTAAGGCATCGAGCGACATCAAAACTTTATTTGGTTTAGAAACAATTAAACAAAACGAAAATTGAACATTTTAAATCAATGTATATTATTTACTGCTCATTAACAGAAAATAAATATGTCATTTGCAGCTGTAAGCGCAACTTAAAACATTCGTTTTGAATAGTTTTATATCACAGCGGATTACATTTTAATTTAAATATATTTGTAAACGATTGTTGAAAGAAAGGATATTAATAAAAATATGAATAACAAAAATTCCGCGCATAAAAAATTATTATTATTATTATTATTATTATTATTATTATTATTATTATTATTATTATTATTATTATTATTATTATTATTATTATTATTAAATGATTATTTATTTATTTTATCCTCTGTTTTTCTCTCCACATTTTTTCGTCTCATTTTAGTATTTTAGAGGCTGGTTTGTACTCGGAGCCGGTGATGGAGCTTCTCTCCGCGGGCCGCGCTGACTCTCTCACCCCGCCGCAGACTGCAGGATGTTGGGGCAGCAGATGCTCTGACCTCCTGCAACACTGATTTTTCTGATTTTCAGATGCAAGTGTGTGTGTGTGAAGGACTGGACCACACAAAAAGCGCCCACTTCTCTGTCGCGGTTCCGGCCGCTTATTTACGGGCCTCCGCGCACCTCGAAAGTCGGTGATCGATGATGTTGGAAGCCTGGCTGGTTCATTGCTCTCTGCCCGCCTGCTTCCTCTGACCCACTGAACACGTGTTCCACGGGGGTAACTTTGTATGACACCTCAGTGGTCCGCGCGTGGCGTGGGATACATGCATGCACGCACGCACGCACGCGCTCTCGTGACTGTGCCAGCGCTAAATGAAGCTGTTTGTTGGCGCTGGATGGCGCACAGCGCAGCTTGAGACGAGTGCCAGTCCGAGTTGGTGCTGATGTGACACCGCCGTCAGACCCGGCGGCTTGTGGCTCACTTCAAACACGGATCATAAACCGCCGTGAAGGAGTGTGTGATTGGGAAATGGTGTGCGTGCGTGTGTGTCTCTGAATGTGTGTGTACATGAGTGTGCTGAGACCTCTGGGTGGGTGCAGGTCAGTGATCCGCTACAGCAGCTATATCTTGAGTTGCTTCGCTGGTTAAAGCTGTGATGTGGCTTTTTTTTTAGTCAGAAGTTCATCATCATTAATAATTATTGGATACGGTGCAGTTTGAGGCTAGATTGTTGTTGTTGATATTGATTTATCTGCTGTTTTATGTTTGGGAATATACACTCTTAAGTTATGTATGAGTGTTGTCAGCCTTTGTCACTGTGCCAAACTGAAATGTGTTTTTATTATGATTAAAATCACAAAAAAAAGCCATTTTAGGCTACTTTACGTTAAAACAAACTGTTCAAAATGAAATATTTAACCTAACTCCGTCCAATCAGAAGTAATGTGTGTGGCATCCACGGTCGGATCAACTCTCAAGTAAGTCCCCAGTAAAACCAAACTCGGTAAGTTAAAACAGTCTGTAAAAACGTCTGTCTGAGGAAATCTGTGTATAATCTTCAGTTTGGTCCTGATGTATAAAAATTGCTCTTTTTGTTTCCTTGCTGTACAAGCTTCTACACTTTTAATTTGATAAAACATAATTTTCAATTAATATTTTTTGAATACATTATATGCCAATCAGCTATAAAATAATATCTTATAGCTGATTGCTTCAAATAAAAAAAGGCTGCATTTTCTTAGTTTAAAATCAGTCAGTTTCCACTTATCGCCCATGGAGCGATGATAAAGATGAATGTTTTTGGCTGATATGAGTGCATGCATCTTTCTCATCTCTGCACTTTAACTCTCCAAATTAAACAATTTGCTGAGTCTCTTTATGGGCTGAACGTTCAGCTTTGAGTTGAAATCTTAATTTTCTCCTAATATCTCTTCTCCTGCTCCCTCCTTTCTCTCTTTCTCTCCTCTCCAGGCTCTCCATCACTCTGCTCCTCCTGCTGCTTTTGCTGACTCAGAGGAAACGTTGAGCTGTGTGACAGCCGTCACCTCGCACACAAGACGGGGGACCGCGTGTGTGTGTGTGTGTACCTGGAGCAGAATGTGGTGGTATGCAGTGGACTTTCGGGGCTCACTCTGTATGTGTGCGTGTTATATGTGGGTGTGGGTGTATGTGTGTGTGGAAAAGAGAGATATCACTGTGACTACTCTGAGGGCTTTTCTTTCTATAAATCAGGGCAGAGTCCATCTGAGCTCAAACAAAGCGAGTGAGGAGGGATGGAGAGAAACAGAGATGGAAGCGGAGGGGGGGTGGGGGTGGCGCGGGGGCTGCGGTGCGTCTCTGGCGTCTGCTGCTGCTGAGATTCGACACAGTCAGCGTCTCTTCGGCTCGGCTTACCTACAGCATACCTACACACACACTCACACACACACACGCGCACGCACACGCCCGCACACACACCCACACACGCACATCATAAACAGAGTGCAGACAAACAGCAGCTGATGGATTCACATCCTTTTAATCAAACTGATAATGACCTCCTTCCCTTTGTCGTTTCACTGCTGCTGCACGAGTTTCTCCGATGGAAGCTGTGGGGGAGGTTTATTGGTTCTGTGAATTTGTTTTCAGCACAAAGTTTGCTTGATTGCTTCAAAAGCCCTGATACTGTTTTTTTTTTTCTTCTATTTTTCTGTCTGAGGCATAAGCCGTATCATGTTATTGGCTGTGATACTGGATCCACCAAGATTCAGTCAAATGCTCCCAGGATGCTCTCAGAATTTGGGAAAACTTCTCTTTTTCTTTTATAGTGCTTGGAAAAAACAAACTTTGACAGTAAGATAGTCCAACTCTTTTATTGGTCTAAAGGGTTTTTTTTGTTCAGATTATTGAAAAATGTTTTTGCTTGTATTTGCGTATTAATTATTCTGTATTGTGAAATTTTATGCAATTTTCTACCATCTTAACATGGTAATTCTTTTCTGTCACATCTGGATAAATTTTTTTGGAGCACCCAAGCACATTTTTACCTCCATGACCAAATTGTTTTGACGCATTTAACTGAGCTATTATTTTGTGTTTGCTCATACAGCTTATAATGTTAAAGCCCTTCAATAATTTGACTTTGCTGACCATCTACTCAGCTGAGAAGATGACTGGAAACATCCTTCATCATGACTTTAGTTTTAGCTAAACTTTTCATTTTTATATAACAGAGATGATCAGACCCTGCATCTCTCCTGATGCCACCAGGTTTATTTAGAAACCTGTGAAACATGTCAAATTTTCTAAAAGTGAATGATCTTATTCCAATAGTTTATAACGCCATAACTTTTCAACATAACCCACAGACGAAGCCACAGAATTTACAGAGTTAAACTGAAGTCATTCTTGTATTTTCCCGCTTTGATTATTTCTCTGCATCTCTTAGACCTTGAGCACAATCAATACTCTTATCAAACATTTGGGATCTGTCTCTTTCTGTAACATGAATATGTTTTGAAAAATATATACATATATTCTTCATGATGGCCGTCTAATGCTGAGTCCAGGCAGATTGAGAAATACGGAGAAAGATGAATCAAACCTGTTTCATTTAAAGTAAATATCTTCTGCTTATTTCAGGGTCAGATTGTGGGGACAGCAGCCTTAGCAGAGACCCAGGTTTCCTTCTTCCCAGCTACATGGGGCAGCTCATCTGATCCCAGCATGTTCCTGTACTGGGTCTCCTCTTGATGGGACGTCCCAGGAACACCTCAGCAGGTAGGCATGCTGAAGACATTCAGACACCTGAGACACCTCAACCAGTTCCTCTCCATATTTAGGATCAGCCGCTCTGCTCTGTGTCTCATCTATGTCTAAAGCAGAACTCATTTTGGGCACTTGTCTCTACGCAGAGCTATTGACCTTAGGTGAGGGTAGGAACGTGGATCCAACAGGAAATCAAGAGGTTTGAGTATCAGTTCTGAAAAACAAAAAAACAAAAGAGTTTTTATTTATATTTTGTTTTAAAAAAGATGGCATGTCAAAATATTTTCATTCTATTCTCAGAAATCTTTGGCAGAACTTTGTTTGGCATAATTATTGAACCTTTCTTGTAGTTGCTGAGCAGCTTTCTGCATATTTCCACATTAGTTTTGGCTTTCATGTTGAAAGACCTCCTTTCCATCAACCTAAGCTTTGCCTTTCTCTACAGATTCTCTATCACATTACAATAAGAACTCAAGCTGAGTCACTTTTAAATATTCATTACTTCTGGTCAGGAGAAACATGTTGGTAAGTTTAAAAGATGAGCTTAAACCTGTATCTGCCAGGGGTATGAATAATTTTTGGCTCATCTCTAGATGTTTCCTAATGATTGTTATGGAGATTTGCTGACTCCTCTCTGTTTTCTAGCAGTATTTACTTGGTTTCTCATCCAATCTTGTCTGTTCCAATTCTATTTTTTTTACAAAAAGATTTTCATTACTTTTACTAACTACACAGCACATACAGACAATATAAAGTTAGCAGTTATTTTAACAAAGTCATGTCTGACATACATAGCTCAACTTCTACTCATTTTTATAACCTGCATCTTGAACATTTTAGCTTCAACTATGTTACAGTTTGTTGTGGATTTAGAGTTAAATTTTTATGTATTTATTTGTTTTATTTGGTCATCTTCGGGTTTTTGTTTTTTTTCGTCCTCTGACAGCAGTAATTCTGATCGGTTTGTGTTGAGATTGTTATTTTATTTAGCAGAAACCTGTGAGTGCCGTCTTGCAGCCACTGGCTCCATTTAGAGAGGCTCCTGTGGGACATGCTCAGCTTTGAAAAGTTGTCACCCCGCGCAAAACGTAATCGACGTTTTTGATAAATCACCTGCGTGCTGTTAACACTCAATGGGGTATTAATAATTATTACTCTTGATCTGGTGATGGAGTTAGTGACCCAGGGGCCTGAAGCTCCACCTTCACTTAAGAGGGGGAGGGCGGCGGAGGTTCACCACAGCGGTCCCTACCCGACACACCGGGGAAAAGCAATTTGGCACCATTGGCGCTGCGACCCCCTGACTGAGCTGCGTACCCTGCCTCCACACTGAGCACACACACACACATTCACGCACACTGACATGCTGCATGCTGAGTGGACAAATTCAAACATGCTATCACAGGAGAAAATATGCCCAAACAGCAAATCTAAGCTTGTCCCATGCTTTGAAAATACAGTAATAAACCAACAAACAAACAAACAAACAAACAAATGAGACCGGAGGGATGATGTGCTGAAAACACTGAGGAAGAGGAGGGCTGTAAATCAAAGGAAATGGCATGCTTGTTACCTAAAAGTGGTAAATTAAGCGTTTCAACAATGCCTCAAAGGAGGAGTTCCCTCCAGGTCGCCAAGCTGAAAAGTTTAACCAGAAAACTAGCATCACTTACTGGAACGATTTATGTTTTCGATGCCTCTGTTTTATGGTCTTAATTTGCTTCCAATAATTCCTTCAAATTTGCTTCCAATAATTCCTTCAAAGATAATTGTGCTTGCCTTATATTATTTTCAGTTGAGCACTAGCAAATTTACTTAGTCAAGCTTTTAAGGAGGGGTCCAGTTCCTGCTGATTCCTTCAATCTGCCACTATCACTTCCCTTCATATTTCACTTCCTCTCTCTGTGTGTTTGTGTGAGCGCCAGTGATTCAGCAATCAGCCACTCATTGTTTCTCATTCACTTTTATAGGATCAAAAAAAGGCCACTCAGGCCTTTTTGTTTGTTTCACCAGTGGTTATGGCTGTGGTTTGTAGTATTATGAGCCATAAATACCAAACGGCCACAACACTGATATCAACAACCAAATGTTTTACTTCTTGGTCAGTACCAGAAAGCACTGACCTCTCTTGAATGCTCTCTGAGGGGGTTATGTAATGGAAATCCCTTTTCTCCTGGTTCTTTTTGAGTTGTGAAACCTTTACGCTGCAATGACAGAGATGCACATAAAGTCTTTGCTTTGATTGAAAATGATGTTTTGTTTGTTTTTGAGTCAAGCATTAGAGCTTTACTTTGTTTAGTATACAGATTATGTGAAGGGTTAAATGGCATTTCTGGGCAATTCAACAAGTTCTGCTTCAGCAAAACATAGAAACTCTTTATTATGCAACATTTTAGAACCATAAAAAAACATAATATTTTGATCTTTCTGATGTTAGTTCATCAATTATATTAAATAAATAATACAAATATGTAAGTCACTGCTGATTAGCTGCAAAGATATATCTAGTAGCCAAATTTTTACTTGAGTTAGAAAAATAAAGTGAATTGCTTTACACAAAAGGAATGAGCTGTAAAAAGTTAACTCCAAACACAAGGACGGTACTGAGTTTAATTCTGATGATGTCTTCTTTTCCTCTCATTTATCATCCGCTACATAGCCAGCATAGATTTAGCTTTCTATGATCCTCCCATTTCTCCTTTTTGCTTTGTGTTTTCTGCTTTCTAAGATAATAATTTAATAGTTCTTGTAGGGGGCTTTCTTCCGAAAGTCCAGGATCATTATTGCGTTATTCTTTTTTTTTTGTACCCCTCATGGGCGTCTTTTGTGGGCTCTAGTGTCCCTTATATAAAAGTAGGCTGACAGGAAAGGGGGAAGACATGCGGCAAGCGTCGCCGGGTCCGGGAATTGAACCCACAACAGCCGCATCGAGGACTCAGGGCTTCCAAACATGGGTTGTGCTATCCCCTATGCCACCACAGCACAACCCATTATTGTGTTATTCTTGATGGCGGAGCTGCTGCTCAATTGTTGTCACCTTCCCTCCTTCTTCTTGCCATGTAGTCTTGGTGCAGGATTTTGAGTAAAAACTGTGTCTATTGTTTGGAGGTTCTTTGTCCTGAAATCAGCAGGACTTTGAAATATTTTGTTATGGATGCCATAATGAAATATTTCAAAGTGGGATCAGGACACAATCTTGTGGCTTTTATGTGTTTTGTGAAATGATGGGGTTAAAGTCCATCTACCTCTGTCATGCCCTTGACTGCCATTTCATGGATATAGTTGCAGGTTTTATCTGCTGTAATGAGGGAGTTTCACTGGTTTATTGGTTGGAAAATGTTAAGCTGAAAAGCAAAGGTCTCTTTAAAGTAAATGTTTTGGAGACATTCAGGCTCCTGCCCAAGTTACTGGAATCTCTTTGTAACATTTATCCAGCTTGTCTGCTGTTCACATAAAATAATTTAGGTAGCCAACATGAAAATTTAATGATAATGCAGTACCACTCTCCCAAAATAAAGCTATGATTCTGTAATTGAGATCTTAGTTTAATGTGGTGAAGTAAATCTTTTGTGGATTTGGATTTAAAAGGACAGCTTGGGAGATATCCCTGTAACGATTAGGCACCAATCCTAATTTTTATTGTATATTTTTTCTCACTTTATCAATGAAGAAATACTTAAAAGTTTCACATGACAAGCTTTTTTGGAGTCTCTATATCTGTTATGTAGCACTATTATTTGTCATTCTAATTTATAGTATTCAACAAGCCTGTAGGAAGTACATACTGACATACTAATGTTTCTTTTTTCAATTGATGTTTTTCACTCAGTTGAATAATTTATATTCTCATGATGCTGCTGTTGGTCAGTCTGCGCAGTAATGCAGTGGAGAAGACTGTCCGCAGTGGCAGTGGAGGGTCAATCGGCAATCAATTATTCCACTCGGCCTGGCCTGGAGCCACACCACAGACTGGCTTTCTGCACTGAGAGCACATACACACAGTGCAAGACACTCTACTCACATTCACTCAGTCTTGACTGGACACACAGGCCACAGAACCCACAGGTTTAATGTAATGAGGAAGCCATCTTGGAAGGAAGCTCAGAAATGCACTTTTCAGTCCAGATTCTAAGTATTAACTATAAATGCCAGAGGAAAGTGCTTATGGTGTGTCTGAGCCTTGCATGTGGAACTGAACATCTGTATCAGTTAAACGGCACATTTTACTTCCTCGTTTTTATTTTAGCCCCCATGGGAGAACAGTTCTTGTCAAACAACTGATGACAAGAACTGTTCTTGTCATCAGAACAAAATGATTTACAGTGAGTCCTCCCGTCTCCCTGTAAACACAGGAGGACGTCTGAGATTTAATCGCCTAACCGGACATTTTTTAGTTTACAGTCAAAAATTCATTAGTAACATGAATTACACTGCACACTTTCATTTTGTCCCTTTTTATTGAAATACTGTATATTTGATATGTCTTAATGTTAAGACAAATTGGAACTGAAATCAAATTCTTTGTGTGCACAAACCAATGGAAAAAAGCTCATTCTGATCATCATGATTTTACCTTTGAACTTTTATGTATCTGTCTTTAAATGGTTACATTTCAAACTCAATCCCTTACTTGTAAAAGTCAAGATACACTTTAGAAATATGCACTTTCACAACTTTGTGTCTTTAAAAACAAAAATAAATGTGAGGAAGGTTGACAGTCTGTCCAAGTCGTCTTTTGCCTTTTGTCCATTGACCACTTGAGATAGATATGAGCTTTTCCATGAACCTCCAGCTGAGTTCAACAGTGGTTTCAGACTAGCATGCACCCATTCTTCATTAGCAAATAGCTCAAGCCGAGTCAGATTGGAAAAACATCAAGTTTTTTCTAAGGAAAACTTGCTTATCTCATTCCATTCATGGTCAACTTGGCACAGACTTCTCGTAATAGTTTGCTCCAATTCTGCTCCATTTCTCCTTATGGAACTGGGGTAGCTGAATAAAATGATGACTGAAAATGTGTTAGAAATACTTGTATTTCTTAGTGAATCTGAGGAACTGGTTTCAGCTACCAGTTGCTTTAGATGGTGCTAAAACTGCTTTGATTAGCCTTTGGTTTGACTCTCTGTGACAATTTCACAATGTTTCCTAAAGCAGAAATACATTTGGTTTATGCATATGTAAAATATTCACCACCAAAAACTACTCTACACAACCCCACCCCATAGTGAAGCATCCCTTACGGCTAGTTAAACAGTCAGGTTTTAGTAAAAAACAAAACAAAATCCAACACCACTTCCTGTCGTGCGTCATGTCCACACACATAAAGGACTGGGCAGGCAGTCATGTGGCAAACACACCACAGCTGCAAACTGAAGTGACTGAGGTGTCACTGAGCCTGACACACACAGTGAGGACACAGGCCTGGAGGCAGACACACACTGTCTTTACTGACACACTGTCTTTACTGACCAACTTGGAGTGTCTGTGTACTGATTGCTAACTGGGTTCTGTCATGTTTGTCTTGCTGAAAGAACACACAGTCAGGTTTGTGAAGACGTAAAAATAAAAAGAGCAACTTTACGTCTACTGAAGGTTTAACATCAGGAGATAAAGATCTGGCTGAGTCCCTTCTTATGTGATATTGCAAGCAAGACCAAATATCATAGCTAACAGAAGCCAAATTTCTGAAAAATCAACCAAATGCTTGACCAACATTTACAATTTGCTAAAAAAGCTACCCTTCTTGTTTACATAGGAATTTAATCAATCTGTTAGGAAAGAAAGTTAAACATTAAATAGATTTTTGCTACTCAACAATCTCTGGTTCTTGTCAGGTTTTCTTCATGATGCTGAGAGCATTTATATTTATACCTGGACTACAGGCAGATCAGTCAAGTAAAAGCACACATTGAACTTGATCAGATCTACTATACACACGTTCTGAAGACACTACATAAACATCAAAGTTTGCACATCAAAGTTTACATTCCTTGCAACTGTCTGAATGGTCTTTCTATTGGATTGTAGAACCAGATATTGTTCTTTTTCTGAAACAAAGACTCATTTGGGTGCAAAACCTTTTCCACTGTGTCTTTAATTAATTGCGATAATATCCAGAGATATCCTCCTTTTAGATCCAACACTGACATCCTCACTTCTAAGGAGTTAATCTGAGTATTCAGGGAGAAAAGGAAAAGTTACTTATTGGCATTTTGACTTTTAAATACATTTTACCTCTGACAGAAGGATCTGAAGTGTGTTGTTGACATCAAAACTTGCAAAGACTCAGCCAAATAATGCCAATGAAAACTAAACTAATTCAGTGAATTGTGGGGTTTTAATTGTGTGTTTATTTATTGGAAAAAATGCATTCCACATTTACTTTCACTTAAAGTAGTGAAACTTTGATTTCATTTGAAGTTGCTTATCTCATTCGGTTCATGCTTTCTGTGGTATAAGAAATAAAACTTTATTAGAAGTACTTATGTTAGAAATGACTTTTTTTGTGGAGCGTACTCCCTCAGTTTTATTGCTGGTATTTAGTTTCCAACTCAAATCCATAACCTAACTACTGAACATGTTATACTGACCTAACACCTTTTATGGCATAAGATAAATAAAATATTGTTAAGTTCCTTAAAACGTAAAGTATTTTTAAACTCAGGAAGTCTAATCTACTTTTTTTTCTTACCCTCAGGAGAAAGTAATTTATTATGTGACTTTGGTACGAGACTTTGGTTCATTCCCAGATATTTTGTTGTAGATTTTCTGCTGTGTTTGAGACCATCGTCCTGTTGATGTTTCAGTTTGAGCTCAGCCTCAGTTGCTGGACAGATGGCTCATATTTGACCAGAATACTTTGAGATACAGAGGAGTTCATGGTCCACTCAGTGACTGAAAAGTGCCAGATGACATATAACTGAAAAACAAGTCCAAATGATCATCACTCCACTATCATGCTTAACAGTCAGTATGCAAAATAAACAAGAATATTCCTCCAGACTTCTTGTGTTTCAATAGGATGGAACCTCAAAAAACTCATGCTTTCATGTATTCTTTGGAAATAAGAGAGTTTCAACCCAGAGTCAGCGAGTCTTTTTCTAATTGAGCAGTCTTTATCTTCAACATTTAACATACGAACTGAACATTTTTGCAATTTCTCTGAGCATTGCATAGCCTGATCTCGGGGTGAATTTTGCTGGTTTGCTGTTAATAAAATTGGTTCCTGATAAGCTTGGAAGTGTACTGAAATATATTCTACTTGTGAGAAACATTTTTTTCTTTAGTATGATGGACTCGAAGTTGATTAGAAATCTTCTTACAACCATTGCAGTTTAATGGGCCCCAACAATAGGTTCTTATGTCTTTCTGTCTTGACGTTGTGCTGACACACCAGCAAAATGCTAAAACTCCTGCTTTAATCGAGGTGATCACATCATCTATGTATAACTGAGCAAGTGTATTGATTGGCAGAACCTGGTGGCCCTTTTAAATTCATGAAACCATGAATTTGCTATGTCCTTTTTGTCATAGCAGGAATGTTCGGTTGGGAAACAGGTGCCACGAAAGGCAGCAGACGACTCTAATAAAGACAACTTCAACATCTACCATGTGTGAAATGTTGTGGTTAAAGTTTGCCAAAAGTTTTTCTCAAAGAAATAAAGAATAAGAATATTAGAGTGGGAGAAAACACATTGTGACTGTCAGTGAAACACAAAGCAGCAGTACAACGATGTCTTGCTTGTTTCTTGTGACTTTAACTGGGGTACATTCAAAGCTTTTGCCTTTTAAACGCTCGTCCTCATTTAGCATGTTTAATACGGCGCACAGGAGTTCTGCAGGAATACGAGGAAGAGGAGAAGTAAAGAGAATGAAGAAGTGACTGCGGTGAAGGAGTGCAGAGTCAGCGGTGCCAACGGCATACGGAGGAGACGGAGCGCCCAAACTGTCATGGCAGCCCCTGTTGGGTGACAGAGCCGTCACAGTTTGAGAACAGGAGGCAGAAACAGAGAAAAAGTAAAGGAAGTTAGCAGAAAAGAGAAGCTTCTTGTCTGACATGTTGCCTTTTTATTTAGAGCTATTTTTTGTGGTAAAAGATGTTGGCAGTTTGGGGCCAGCTGTGCTGTTCCTCTGAGTGAGAATCCTTCTACCTTTGCTGCTATTGATGCGGTCGTCACTGCTGTTTTTAAGAGACGTATCGTTCTTATTGACTGTTGGTTCACAGTTTCACTCAAGTGAGAGTTATAGCTCAGATTCTCTTCCGGTTGGAGTTTGTCTGAGAACATAGCTCGAGGTGTTCACAGTAAGGAGCGTTTTCTTTTTCCTGATTAAGCACTTTCAACACAGTTGTTTGAAAAGGTTTCTACTATTAAATGTTCTCCTGAGAATTGTTGTGACATTTAATATGGCATTTTGTTGCTCAAGTCCTGCTATGAAGACCTGCTCCTGGATAAAGGACCTGTTCTGACTGACAGTAAAGCTTCAGGCTGTACAGTAATTATCCATTCTTTGCACCTGCTCTATCTCAGCAGGAGGTCTGGTGCTACCAGGACAACATGGCCATGAATCACCATCGGCTATTCAACCACTGACTGATCTAACATTCATGTTTTGAAGCTGGAGAACCAAAGTAAGCACAGTGTGAATGTTTACTTCCAAAATATGGTTCTTATGTACAACTTTCTATACAGAGATATACAAGCAATGACACAGATGTATATTAAATTGAAACAAAAAAAGAAACACTCAAATAATAAAATTAGCAATACAATCATCACTGATAAAAACTCTGTAAGGCATTTACAAAACAATTCATAATTAAACAAATTGTCCATCAGAATAAAGATAAAACAATTACATGTACAAAATGTAACACATCGTAAATGTTGTGCTGGTATGGCAGTTTAAAATCTCTACAATTCAAGTATTATTCCACAAAATAAAAACAAATGAGTCTTTAACCTGAAAACATCATTCAAAAGTTCACTCTAGCTTTCCTTTAGAACAGATTATTACCACACAGGTGAGGATCCCTGACGTTGAGAAATAATATTACTTAGTTCCAACCCTCCAGGACTGGAGTTGCCCTACAAATTGTCCCGCATCCCTGAGCAAATATTGAAGACTCTGAGGACAGCGGCCTCTTCAGTAGCTTCATACCACCAAAAGCATCGAAACTTTTTCTAGACATTAGTGTCATATATGGAGTTTCTGAAAGCTGCTATTCTACTTTTTCAATAATTCTAACAAAATAGGGAGCTTAGACATAACAAGATATACAAAAAGCTGATGAATGTAAAGTCTTTTGTTTTTTTAACATTGCAAAAAATAACATTTTTAAAAATACTGAGACTTGACCTGAGACAAGGGAGTCAAGAATTATTGATAAAATTGAAATCCCGTCACATGAGATGTGCTAAACCATTAGGAACATAATAATATCTAAAGAATATGATTATTTGGATTTATACCATAGATTAAATTTAAATTTATAAACTTTTTGAGTCCCAACTTTTTACAAAATAACAGCAGCAGAAATTTATGATCAGTTGCCTAAAATAGCAATAACACAAAGTCACTTAAACAGGACCAAAGTACTGTTCTAATAAATTTTTAAGTGCTTTATTTCTCTTTAAATATTTATTGTTGAAATATGTTTTATTGTGATGACTTTTGTTATTTACACACATTTCTTCATTCATAATGACTTTTGGAAGCACAGATCAATAGGACTTGGAGAAACCAGGATTAACTAATTGAGAACTGTTTTCATACTGACAAATTGTACTGTACAAAGTATCAACAACAGAGCAGCAGAAGCAAATTTATATAAAAAAAATTCCCACTGAATAAAATGACAGAAAATTTTTAAACTGAGGTTTTGCAACTTCAGAAGACAATTCAGTTGTTTTAAAGCTTTTTGCACATTGTTACCAGGAGTTTTATTAACTGTGGAGGAGCGTCTGCTTCTCTTTCTCCCTTACTACCTCACCTATATATTCACATTGACACCACAACCTGCTGTCCTGCTTGGTTCGCATCAGTGTGAGCAGCAGCCGGACACATGTTAGTAGTCCTCCTTCCTCCTCCTGCAGGTGTGGGTCAGGTAGGCCTCCATGAATAAGTCATTCTCTGCAGTCCACTCACCCAGGCCTGTTTATGTCAATTAAAATTGCATGACCTTTATTAAGATTTAAGGACAAACTTTGAGTCGTGCTTCTGTTCCCTTTCAGCGAAATGCAAAGTTTGAGTTATATGTCAAATTTCCACTTGTTTATGGGATGTTATTAACAGATCTGCACCGTCAGAGCTGAAAGGATGTTCGGTTTAAAAAAAAAAAAGAAAAGCTTTGCTGAGGCAGGACCGTAACACTGAGGGGAGGTGGGGGTCTCAAATACATGTTACACAGCAGAAAATATTTGGAAATGAGATAAAATTATTTAAATTTCCTTGTACTTTCTTGCTTTCACTTCTTGGATTGAGCCAAAAGGAGAAGTTATTAAGTAATTTTGCTCAAACAGAAAAATGGTAGTTCCTTTCCAGCACTGACCCTTCACATTTAGTTTAACTGAGTCAGCTTCAAGCATCTGCAGACTCACAATGTTTCAAAGCTTTTGTCTCCAAACTGTGATAATAAATCTTTGTTCTGGGCCAAATTAGTGTTTCTGATATGTAAGCGTGCCCAGTCCTCGGACTCTTTTTTTCCCACAGTTTCAGCTAAACTGTCTATAGAAGCAATAATTTAAACAAAACATCTTATCTTTCCATAATTTTAAATTATCTAAAGCTTCTAAGTAGTAGAGGAAAAATGAAACGTCATGCTGAATGATGGAAAACATATATATATATATTTTAAATCTTGTGATAACTTCACACTACATAAGCAGGGTCACACTCTTTTCTTGTGGAGGTGCTCACGTTTATTTTCTAGAACAAGCTTTACACTCAACATGTCTTACAGTCTGCTTCTTTTCCTGCTTCGCAGCTGAAACTAAACTCACAACTCCCTCTGGTGGTCTGGAGTAATAACAAGTTAACATGGACAGAAACTAAATCAATATACTACATTCCTCCCCCTTTAAGATTCAACTCAGTCAGTGAAATTACATAAGAACTAACCTTCCAATTATTATTTTTTTTTTTACTTACATTGAAATAACATATATATAATTTTTTTTTTTACGTGGAAGGAAAATCAACCATTGGGTTCAAGTATCCTCTAATGTAAGAAAAACTATCCACACACAAAATCACTCAAGTACGGGGGAGTCTTCCTTTGGCGTTCAGAGCGGCGTAGTACAGGAGGTGGATCGGCCCTCCGTTGGTTGTCCACATCTGGCACACTTTCCGTAGGAAGTAGAACTGGGGCCGTGCCGGCAGGATCCACCACCACTCTTTCTCCAGAAAATGGCGCCCCCGAGACTGATGACCAACGCCACTCCTTCCTCCGGACTCTGAAGAGCACACCTTGCTTCCATTCCATCCATCTCCTTCTGTATCACATGTCGTTTCCTGACTTGATCCACATGACGCCGCACAACACGTCCATCTCCCATCTGTACGGTGTAAGACACTGGACCAGTGCTCCCCACAATGATAGCAGGCACCCACGTCGGACCATGACTATAATTTCGGACGTATACATCAGCGCCGGGAGAAAAACTCCTCCACTTACTGTGGGCATCATGATATTCCTTCTGTTTAGCTTGTTTCTTACATACTTTCGCTTTGATGTCCGGCAGCAGGAGATCCAGTGTAGAACGCAATCTCCTCGACATCAGTAGCTCAGCAGGTGACAAGCCTGTGGTACTTTGTGGTGTGATTCTATAGTTAAACAGGAATCTTGCCAACCTTGTTTCCAAAGTGTCCCCTTTTACTTTCTTGAGGCCTTGTTTCAAAATCTGAACAGCCCTTTCCCCAGGCCATTTGATGCGGGTGAAAAGGTGCAGACGTAACATGCTGTATTCCATTCTGTTTACAGAACAGTTCAAACTCCTGACTCTTGAAGCATGTGCCGTTGTCCGAAACAAGCATCTGGGGTAAACCATGTGTGCTGAAACACTGTCTGAGTTTCTCTATGGTCACCTGACTTGTTGCAGTGTTTGTGGGATACACATCAATCCACTTTGAAGGCCCACCACAACAAGAAACATCTTGCCTGAAAGAGGGCCGGCGTAATCCACGTGCAATCTACTCCAGGGTGACTCTGGCCACTCCCAAGGGTGTAGGGGTGCTGCTGCTGGAGCCTTCCTATTTTCCTGACAAGTGTGGCAGGATTGTACTTCCCTCTCTATGTCAGCATCCATTCCTGGCCACCACATGTAGGAACGTGCCAAACCCTTCATCCTTGAGATTCCAGGATGCATACTATGCAGTTGCTTCAAAAGAGTAGACCTTCCTTTCTGTGGAATCACCACTCTGGCACCCCACAGGACACATCCATCTTCAACGCTCAACTCCAACCTTCTCTGACTGTAAGCCTTGAACTGAATGTCCACTTTATTAGGCCAACCTTTAAGACACCAAGCCCGCACTTGTGACAGTATTAGATCCTTAGCCGTCCATTGCTGTATTTGAGATGTTTTGATGGGTGGATTATCCATCACATCCAGCATGAAAACTTGTCCTGAATCCTCCTCGTCATCCATCTGTGGTAGTGGCAGGCGGCTCAAGGCGTCTGCGTTGGCTTGATCTTTACCTGGTTTATATACAATTTTGTACTCATATGCTCCTAACAAGCTAGACCACCTTTGCACTCTTGGCGATCCCATCTGTGGCTTAGCTTCATGAAAGAGAGAGATCAGAGGCTTATGGTCAGTATAGATTGTGAATTTACGACCATAAATGTACTTGTGAAATCGCTTGATCCCAAATATGATGGCTAAACCCTCCTTGTCGAGCTGCGAGTAACGCTTTTCTGCTGGTGTCAATGTCCTTGAGACAAACCCTAAAGGTCTCTCACTTCCATCTTCCATCACATGCATAACACGGCTCCCACTCCGTATGGTGAGGCGTCACATGCAAGCACACCAAGTCCTTGTCTGCAGAGTAATGACACAGTACTTTGGCTGATTTCAGCAGCTGTTTAGCTAAGCTGAATGCTTCCTGCTGTTCCTTATTCCAAGACCACGGAACTCCTTTCCTCAGCAGCTGATGTAACGGTGCCAAACGTGTGGCAAGGTTAGGAAGGAACTTGTTATAGTAGTTTAAAAGACCCAAAAAAGCTTTCAGTTCAGTCACTGTAGTAGGAGGTGGAGCTTCCTCAATAGCTCTCACTTTGCTTTGTACTGGGTGCAAACCTTCTGATTCTGTGACCCAGGTATTCCACCTGCTCCTGCAAAAATACACATTTATTCCTATGAAGTCGCAGTCCAGCTTTCTTCAGCCTTTTTAAGACTTCATCCAGTGTTTTCAGGTGTTCTCTGGTGTCACTTCCAGTCAGCAATATGTCATCCAAATAGACTACAACATTTGGTAGACCTTGCAACAAGCTTTCCATGGTTCTTTGGAAAATAGCTGGGGCTGATGACACTCCAAAAGGTAACCTGTTATAAGTGAACAGGCCACGATGTGTGTTTATAGTCAGGTATTTCTTGGAGTCCTCATCCATTACTATCTGCTGATAAGCATGACTCAAGTCAAGCTTAGTGAACAGTTTGCCTTCAGTTAGAGCATTGAAAAGGTCTTCAACGCGGGGAATTGGGTATTGTTCCAGTGACGATGCATTGTTTACTGTTAATTTATAATCACCACAAATTCTGACAGAGCCATCCGGCTTCAGAACGGGAACAATGGGCGCTGCCCACTCTGTCTTTACTGGAGTTATAATATCCTCCTTTAGAAGTCGTTCTATCTCCTCCTCCACCTTAGTCCTCATTGCATATTGGACTGAACGAGGTTTGTAAAATTTAGGATGGGCGTCTGCCGAAACTCGAATGGTTGCATGCACACCTCTTAACAGTCCTAACTCTTCTTTAAAAACCTCTTCGTGTTGTAAGAGAACGTCCTGTAAGGCCTGTGCCTCTGTTTTCACGTGTTTAATCTCATCCCACTTTAGCTTTAATTCTTTCAGCCATCCTCTGCCTAACAGATTTGAGCCAGTCCCTTTCACCACCACTAGGGGAAGCGTTTTCTTCTGGTTCGTATAGTGCACTTCAACCTGGGCCACACCCAAAACTGTAATTTTCTCCCCACTGTATGATTTAAGAGAGAGTTTACTTTGTTCTATCTGTGGTCGACTGTGTGCAGGCCACAACTCCCGAAACTGGGTTTCATTCATCAAACTGACACTACAGCCTGTGTCAATTTCAAACTTCACTCTTTTCCCATTTACTTCCACTTTCACCTCAAAAGGCTCAACTCTCTGGATAGAAGTCCCAGTTGTTAAACAGGCTAGAGTGAAAGCCTCTTCCTCTTGATTTAACATACTGTCATCATCCTGCTTGTCACATACCTTGTGTGATCTGTAGAAACGTCCTTGGCGTCCTTTGACGTGCTCCTTTTTCATATGACTGGACTCTCTTTATTTTTATTCCTGGATCTGCAGGCCTTGGCAATATGTCCAAGCTTTCCACAACCGTGACATGTGGCGTCTTTAAATCTACATTCGCCAGCACTGTGTGTGGTAACATCGGTAACACACACTCTCCGTCTTTTTCCAATCGGTTTTCCGTCCGTGTCCCTCCGCCACCATGCTGTGACACGCTGCCGACTGGTGCAAGTCCGAAACGTTCTTATTCGCTGCTTCTTCAGCCACAGCAATCTGAAATGCAGTTTCAAATGTCAGGTCGCTCGTCGACAATAGGCGTCTTTGAATCCTGTCGTCAGCAATCCCGCACACCAAACGGTCTCTCAACCTCCGGTCCAGTGTAGCTCCAAAGTTGCAATCTTGAGCCAGGCGTCTGAGCTCTGCCACATAAGCACTAACGGACTCAGCGGGTTGACGGGAACGAGAGTCAAACTTATATCTCTGCACAATCTCACTCGGTTTCGGATTAAAATGCTCTTTCATCCGTGTAACCAACTGACTGTACGTTTTCGAGCTGGGCTTGTCCGGGCTCACGAGGTTCCTCATTAGCTTATACGTGGCTGGTCCCACCACACTAATAAGCACAGCCCTCTGCTTATCACCGTCGTCGATGCCATTTGCCTCAAAAAACTGTTCCAAAATCTCACAGTATTCTTCCCAAGTCTGTTCTTTAGCATCAAATGCTGACAGAGTGCCTATCATTGCGCTCATCGCGGCCTACCGAAGTACTTCTGTCGGAAATTTCTCCGCTCCGTGTGCGACCCTCTGACAACGTGCTTCTTCTCACGTCTTCCGTCACGGAAAAAAAAAAAACAGGTGCCTCCTGATAGCAGCCAGTATCCTCGTCGCCAATATGTGATAACTTCACACTACATAAGCAGGGTCACACTCTTTTCTTGTGGAGGTGCTCACGTTTATTTTCTAGAACAAGCTTTACACTCAACATGTCTTACAGTCTGCTTCTTTTCCTGCTTCGCAGCTGAAACTAAACTCACAACTCCCTCTGGTGGTCTGGAGTAATAACAAGTTAACATGGACAGAAACTAAATCAATATACTACAAATCTGCTACACCAAACTGGTGCAGTTATATCACAAGCATGTCAACATCAAACTTTCACAAAGCATGACTCAGCAAAAATGACAATAGGAAAATAATAGTAATCTCCTTTTTTTAGTTTTGTTGAGAAATAAGAAAAGACATATCCCAAGGTATAAAAAATATTTATCATGTCTTCCTGTAAACAATCTATATAATAATTTATATACTATAGACTAATTACAGACAACAATTTGTTTAATATAGTTAATGAACAGTGGGCATGCCCATTTAGCTCTATGGTTTTCTAAATGACAAAACCAATCTCAACCAATTAACTCAAGGTGTATTATGTCAGAGAGCAGATTTTAAAAATATCAACTATTAGATTCATAATGGAGTGAGTTGATTTTAATAACCATGACTAAACAAAAAAACTAAGAATGAAGAAAAACCTGACATTTTCTCTTGCATTTCTGGAAGGACAAGTTCAGTTTCTCAGTTTCCTATTAAAATACCAGATAACTGGAATGCATATAACAAATCAAAAACAATAAATTATTTTTCAAAATGCCTTCAGCCTTTAATGTAGCATATGAACTGTACAATTCAAGTAAGGACAAACAAAACCTGTTAGAAGAAACATATAAATAAATAATGCAGCCGACGCTCTTCAGGGGACCCCACAGACATTCTCACCCCACAGGTGAGGACGACTCAGAGAACTGACAGTGAACGCAGGACTTGTTGTGCTGTAGTTATACTCCTAGATCCAGATTTATGGAGAATACAGGAGTTGTTCTCACATGAGCCTCATCTGGAACTTTGACCATTGAGGTTTTATTCATGTAAAATCTTTGTTTTAAGTGAGTAGTAAGTGCAGTCTTGTGTAATCGAACAGCTAATATATATAAATATATATAGAAGAAGAGCTGCTGGTTAGAGAGACTTAGTACCTGCTTTTGCTTTTGGACTTTGATGAGTCAGCTGTATCACTTTTTAGCTTGATGCAAGGAAGACACTGACTGCTCATAATTACTCAGCCTAATCTTAAAGGAGTATAGTTTTCATTAATCAAAGATTTTGACTACACTCAGAATCGATTTGTTTGTTTTATTTGCTGTAAAACGATGCATTGATACTGATTTCACCCTCAATCAATGATTCCCTTCTGATTAGAATGCACTGTACATATTTACTTTTTGATTTCTTTAAATCGGTGCATGGAAGATGTGCACATGTGTGTCCCAGAGTGGGTGTGTCAGCTTTGTATTGATGGTTTCCTCATCCACCTCCTACCAGGACTTTTGTGATGCTTTTAATCTGGTGTGATATGTCATAGAAACAGTTCTGATTACATATTAATGAAACATGCAACTCTGTGTGTAAAGTGATGAGATATGAGGTGAAGGTGGTGTCATTTCACCCAGCAGGAGGTCAGCTTCATATTGAGGTGGGAAGGTGATGGGTTACCAAGGAGATAGTTCTCACTCCAGCCAGGAAGAGAAACGCCCTTAATAAACACACAAATTTTATTTAAATCCTGTTGCAACTGTTACTTCATGAATATCAACAATTTTACACTTATACAACAAATTAAAATATGATTAAAAAATTCATGTTTCAGTAAACTCGTTAAGTAAAACATATAAATATACTGTATGTTTTCAAGCCTTTATTTATATTTAATGTGATTTTTTGTTTTGCATGCAGATGATAAACACATAACATTCAAGACTGGGATATTACATTAGACCAATTAAAAGAATTGCGCCAGTCATCTTTTATGTAACTGCTAAAACTGCACAACCATGCGCTCTGATATTTAGTATTTGAGTGAAGCACTGTTGGTGCAATAATGGTTATTAAGTGCAGTGTAAATAAAACAACTTGATGCATGTATTAGATTGCTAAATGCACTGGGCCATTTACACACACACTCTCGCATATGACTTTTGATAAGGTTATATGTGATACTTTTTTGTATCAAAATAGTTGCTTCAAACTTTTCTTGATACAGATGCTGGAATTTTGAGTTAGTGCATTCTTTGTCTTTAAAACTTAATTTTTAAAATGGGTCACTTTTTCTTCCTGGTTTTCTGGGTAAAATGTTTGCATTCCTCCACCAGGTTAACTGGATCAATTCAATTCCATTCAATCTGTTTATAAAGCACCTATGGACATCGTCTCAAGACACTTTACAAAAACAAGTCAGTTTATCCCAAATGTGGAGATTCAAAGTCAATAACGTACGCTTCCATTGAGTTTTAATGATGAAACAATGCAGTTAAGTTCAGTTTATTGTCCAAACTGGTTAAAACAAAAGTAATACAGCTAAAAGGCAATGTCTTTAAAACATGGAAAGATTTTTACTTAGACTTCTATAATAACACTTTTTATGATCCTTCGAAATGAAATTGTGCTGTTAGCTTTGAATTCAATAATGTTGAAATACATTTCTGAAAGCCAAAATTTATTTTAGGCTAATGCTTTAAGTTGATTCAGGGATAAATTACTGCATCTTTAATATTGTAGCTCATATTAAAGATAAGCTACAAATAACTTGTGTTGAATTCAAAACTTACATTTGTTAAATGTCTTTCTTTGTATTTGTAATGCAAATATCTTTTGTATGATGCTATATTTTGACGCCACCTGTCTCCCTCTCATCCCTCTTCACACGGATTCGTGTGTTAACATGTGAGGGTCATAATCAAGTCTCTCTGGAAAGGTGCAAGTCAGCGATTCCAGCTTCTCATCAATATTAATCAGAGTTGGTCAGAAGCTGCATAAACATTCATTAGAGCCTCATAAAAACTAATCATGGGCATCATCTGAGGTCAGAGGACACGCAGGCCTGCATGAGAACATACCGGACAGGACACTCAGCAACTTGTGTTTCCACAGGTCACTCCAACACCAGTGAGGTGAGGTGTGTGAGTGTGAGTGTGTGTGTGTGTCCTCATCAAACAGGAAGCCTTACACCTTCCATCAATGTGTCTTTGGCCAAAGTAGAAAACTTTCATTACTGTTTTACTTTTTTCAACTATTTCTTCAGGTGTGTAGTGTGCCTTTAGAATACCGTTTCAGTGAATGAAAGCTGGAGCTTTCAATTACACTGAATAAACTTACTAGTCACAGGAAGGAAATTTGCTGCAGCAACGCTTCTGGAAGCCATGTTTTATTTTTCTTTAAACTCCAGTCTCTAAAAGGCCGGTGCCTTTCAGACTTTAGATGTGTCCTTTCTCCAATGCAGCCGAATCAAATGTCTGATTATCTATATCTGCTAATTAATTTTTAGGGCATTCAGGACAAAATCTAAAACATGCTGTTCAGAAAGGTTGAGGATTGTCTTTGGACACCACTATTTAAATGTAGGGAAAATGTATTTTAAGCAGAAGATTTTAAGATTTGGCAACATTCTGTATGTGTTCAAAACTTTGAAAAATTTATGTTCTAATTTAAAAAAGTATAGTTTAATGCATTTGGGGAAATAGAGGAGTTTGTGAGTTGATGTAGATATTTGAGCAGCGTCACAGGTGTGCAGTTGCACCTAAAACCCTGATACTTAATCAGATTAAACAGATAAAAGGCATGCTGAAGCAGCAACAAATCTCAGATTTCTGTCTCTGCACTTTCACTTTACATCAGTTAGGATGAAAAGTCTAACCTAACTGGTCCAAAACTTCTCTCACAGGTCCTGACTTTAATGTGTGTGTGCAAGAATCCAGATTTAACCCTGATGTGCATCTGAAGTCCAGCCGGCAGCTAAAACACACACGGAGGGAATGTGTACATGCAGTCGCTTTTGTGAGTGTAAACTTTGAAGACATCGTTTCAAGTTCAAAAATGCCCCCAGAGCTGGATGTGTAAAGTGGACAGACCTTCTGTCAGCAGGTTGGTTTAGGAGAGAGCACGCGCCATACACACACGCACACACAGGAGGACATGAACACACAGAGTGGCTGAGCAAACAACAACAGCAGCACATAAACAGGTGTAATCAAATGCGCAAAGTGCTGAAGAGGGTGGAATCAGTGACGTGCATGATAAAAGGGCTCTTTGAGCAGCTGAAACGCCAACAGTGAAGACCACAGAAGAAGAACAGAGAAGAGGAGGCCTTGGCCTGAGGCGTGTTGGTTTGTGTCTCTAACAGCAGTTTGTTTGAACCTCTGCATGGCCTCTTGTCTTATTGACGGTTTCTCCTTCATCACCCTACTGGGGCCACAGGGGGTTGGGAGTGGGTGGGAGGTGGGAGGTGGGTGTGCAGGAGGTTCGACACCTCCCCTCAGAGCTGGACGCTGGCGGTAAAGCGCTGATGGTTAGCTAGCACAGCTCCCTTTGTGCTGAAGTACGAGCTTTAAAATGCTGCGTCTGCCTCCAACACACACATACGCCCGCTCACATCTCAGCAAAAAAAAAAAAAAGAATAAGAGAAACACACACACACACACACGCAGTCCGTCGATATATACCCGTCACCTGGTGCTTGGAAACCAGAGGGTAAAGTGTAGAAGACACACGCGAGAGTAAACTTACACATGTGCAACGACCGATGGCATCACCTGGGCCCAGAGGTGCCTCACTCAGCTCTTCCATATGCACTGATCCCCTTCACACACATACACACACACATCCACGGTCATGTTGCACCCCAGAGGATGCCACCTGCCCCAGCAGCACTGATACGGTCATCATTGGGGTCATTCATTGTTTTGTCCCTCAGGGGGGCGGGCGAGGTAGCGTTCTTGTTGCGAAAATGTTTTCCTTTTTGTTTTTTACTATTATTATTATTATTATTATTGTGAGGACCAGTATGAGATCCTGGGAATCTTTCAATAAAGTTATAATGTTTGGAGGACAATGTTGGGAAATGAGAAATGTTAAAAGATGCGAGAGAATCGACGGCAAATATTAAGTATACTGAGACAGAAAACGTAAAAGTATTCATGCACTTATTTTCTTTTCCAGATTTTGTTATATCACAACACAAATCTATAAATTAAAAACACCAATCTTCCAGTTTTTTTTTATATGAAAGGCCGACACAAAATAGTTTATTACTGCATTGGTGGGGGGGATTAACATTTTTCAACTAAAAGTCTTGGTGAGGTTTATATACAGTTGGGAGTTTTTAGGGGTGATTGACATACAAATATTTACCCTTTCTTGAAAATAGCTCTGGTTCTGTCTGACTGGATTGAACGTGTTTCTGAAAACTATATAATATATGCTGGCATCATTTTTATTCAGAGGGATCTGCACTGATGTGGCTTAGTCATTGGACCCTGGTTGGTCTCTGTCTAGTGTGAAGGGAGCCTCTTGAAGTGAACACAGACAGTTTAAAGCAAAGCACAATTTGAAGGGACATGCCAGAACAAAAACATGTGAGAATCATCATTCATTTCTTTCTCTCAACATCAGTTCCTGAGTTTACAAGAATTATAAGATTTGCACAATGAGCTTTAGGTTTTCATAGAAAACCATGATGGGGGAAAGGCTGTAAGCGCTTTTTAAACTCAAGGCCTTGCTTAAGCCTTATTTGTTCCTCTTTAAAACATAACTATGCATTTTGTCCAAATTAAGAATACCTTTAAAAGCCTCAGACTACAAATAAAGGAAGATATGCGCTGGAAGGCAGTAATTGAAAATATCTTCATAAAGAAGTAAGATTAAAAAGTTTGTAAAGTTGGTTGGAGTTAACATTAACAGTGAAGTGGGTTCTGCATAAAGATGGTCCTGTAAGCCCACAGAAATGCAAACATTTTTTCCGTTTCTATGCGTGTGTGAAGAGGTTACGGGGTCACAGTGCTGCATCTGCTGTGAGGTGGACATTCTGCTTGTTTGGCACTTTAGCATGCTGCTGCTTTACTTGTGTGTGCATGTATGTACAGATGGCACATTTGTGGACTGCATATTTTTGTAAGCCAATGTTTGAATATTATTCTCACATGCATTTACTTGTGAAGGTATTCCGCCACAAAAGAAGTTGTGAGCTTGTAACTGACTTAAATCAGCCTCACTTTTACCGATCATGTGTGCGCACAAACCAAACACTCTGGAAGCTTCTGTCTCCAGTTTTGCTGATTGTTTTTTGTGTCTCTTGATGTGTGTGAGACAATGAAATAATGCTCATGTGTTGTGCCGTAAATCCCGCTCTGTTTGTCTGCGTTCTCCCTCATTAGTGTGAGAGAGTCAACGTTAGCACAAGTGTCCTGCGCTGGACCGTGAGATTAGTAATTAACGCCGAGCCTAACGAAGGGAGGAAAAACAACACCTCGACAAAGTCCGACCATCAAGCAACCAGAGCTGCTGACGGAGACAAACCCGTCTCCTGATGCTCCCAAACTCAGGCTCCAGAGCTCACCCCCTCAGGAAGCAGAACAGACAGAGATTTGTGTGTGTGCGGTTGGGCGTGTGTGTGTGTGCGTTTTAATGCATCTTATTTCATCTGTAGAAATCAGAGGAAATGTGAGCAGGAAGAGTTTCTCACTGAATTTCTCAGCTCTTATTTCTAAAAAAAAAAGAGAAAAATTTAAATTAAACCACAACATCAGCTTCTAGACCAATCGCCAACTTTGGGTCGCTCATTTCCCCCCCCAACAGAACAAATCGACTCACCCAACCCTTCACCGCCTGGCTTACGGAAATCCCAGAAATCCAAGCGGACGGTTAATGATGTCACAGGCTGATCCATTCGTGTGTCCGCCACGCTCCCGCTCAAATCCCCCACAATTCCCATATGTGTTCCATGATAAGTTCCATCATGCCTTTCAGCTGACCCTTCTCGGCCCCTGTTATTCATTCTGGCCGGTCTCCTCCTGAGCCTGGATTTGGGCGGACCGGGATCCGGTTTGGAAGGGTTAATGGGAAGCTAAGAAGTTCGAAATAGAAGAGGAGGAGGACTAGAAAAAGGTTTGCCTCACCTTGAAAAACAAGAAATGTTCAATAGGAGAGTCAGAGGGAACAGGGGACGACCGCCACTTTACACACAGCTGGAAATCCTTTTACAGCTCCGGCTGTAACGAGGAGGAAGATAGATGTGGTGCGTCTATCTCCTAAAAGTGAGACTGACTTGATATCTAAAAAGAGAACAACTTCAATTCCTGCAGCTACTTTTGCTTAGTTACAATTATATATTAAGATTTAATTTCACATTTAGCAAAAATACAAGCTGATTTTGCTTTTTCCATCAGAAGTAAAAGTGCCTTGAAAACTATTTTAATCTTTGAACTTGACCAAATGTTTTCACACCATAATAGAAAAGCCTATTACTGAATAGACTGAACTACCAACTTTTTCAATCAAAGAACCATCTTTGCTCTTTGTCCTGCTAAATAAAATGTGTCTAGAGTCACACAAAAAGATTTTGAAAATTATGATTTTTATTATGAAAGTTAATGAAATTCAATAAAAATGTATTTTTACTAAACCTTTATAACATTTAATAGTAATTTCGAAAGTAGGAATCTAACTAAATACATTCTTTTATGCATGTCTTTTTGTGGATCTCTATTATTGAACATCTCAGTGTATTTATAATAAACCACTTTAATGTCGGAGCTCTGGCGATTTACTGATGAAGACGACACTATTTTCCTGTTCAGGTCTGTGATTTGATCTTTGACTTTTCCAAAAGCATTTTTTGTCAAGCAGGGTCTGCTTAGTTCAAACATGTGTCCTCGTCTCTGGTTGCGTTTTTGGTTTTGTTTGTTGGCCAGGCGATTTACTTTCTGCCTCCACCAGTCGCTCTGTGGGAGGAATCAGAGGGAGAATGCGGTGTGTCCGTGAATAATTGATAATAAGTAGATTTCAATAGGCTGAACACGTCCCTCCTGATGAGCCACCTGTCCATCAGCTGGGACCTTTTTGTCATTGGGTGCTTTAGGTACTGATGGATCAGAGATAGAGGTAGAGCATCAAGAAGTAGTGAAGGAGGTAAAAAAAAAAAGGATGGAGGAATATGTGAGTGGACGGTAGATTTAAGGGGCAGCTCTCCTCGCACCTGGAGAAACACATTGGGAATGTTCTGCTGCAGAAGCCAACCCGAAACGTGTCTTGAGCAGAACCCGTGAACCTGTGAAAAGGAGCTGAATTAGAGGAGGAAAGTGGCTAAAAAGCCCAGAGGAAGCTGCTGACCGAGGCACTTGTGTGGATCAGCTCTCTCAGGTGGCTGCCGCCTTTCTCCCGCATTTCCTCCAGGTCTCACCAAATGAATGTGTGTGTGATGGGACGCTGGTAATGGCAGCAGCGACCAGCCGTCTCTCAGACCAAATGGACCTCAGCTGTCAGCTGCACTAGACCTAAACTGAGTTTATGAGAGATTAACACAGAGTGACATCCTGTTTCCTTCCGTCTAATCCTAATCTACTTTGACGGGGCTGCATGTGAGAAAATGTTGGGCTCACATGGTCTCCTTAAAACAACTTTCATTAAATATTCTTCCACAGTTTCAGATAACACAAGAAAGTTTGCAATGAAATTTCAGTGGTTGAGGCAACTTGAGGAAAGTTGAAATGCGCACTCAGTTCTGAAGTGCAAATAGGGATGCTCTGATAGAATTATTAATAATAAATCATATTGATGGGTGAATTAATTGAATGATAATTATTGAGCTGTACAAATAAGGCAAGAAAAACACTCAAAATAACATAAATACATTAATAAATTGATAGGTTTTGTCAAATGGACAATAATGGATGAATAGTAAATTATTTAGTAAGGCAAATAAAAAAGTTTTAATTATAAAGAGATCAGTGAATTACGGGATTGATGACTAAGAATCTAACAATATATATAAATTTGTAGTTCGATATAAAAAGTGAAAGAGGTATAGAGTCATTATACACAGCGTTTATTTCTGTTAATATCGGCATAGTGTTGAGGTTAATCCTGTAGGCCTCTTCAATTTATTGAGTGTTATATTTATCTCAGATCAAAAATATTTTACTACTTCTACGGAAAAAAATGGAGACTAAGCCAACAATACTCTGAAGACACCGAAGAC
This sequence comes from Gambusia affinis, assembly GCF_019740435.1. Taxonomy (NCBI): domain Eukaryota; kingdom Metazoa; phylum Chordata; class Actinopteri; order Cyprinodontiformes; family Poeciliidae; genus Gambusia; species Gambusia affinis. The sequence goes on along the minus strand of NC_057877.1, from coordinate 19,945,003 downwards.
TCAATGAAAACATTTTGAATCTAAATATATAAAATGTAAAAAAAACTTAATGATTTTTTTTTTTCTGTTAGAATACAGTATATATAATTTCTACAAAAGAGGAAGACAAGATTGAATGCAAATATGCAGTGGAGCATTTAACAAAATATATTCATATTGATTTGAAAAGTTTTAATTGCCTAACAGACTGAATCGTTTAAAGTACACAGTTTTTTTTTTCCAAACATACCTTTCCCATTTTAGCTTCGTTGTATTTTAATACATAAGGGCAGTGCCGAATTTGTTGTGGGTTTTTGTACAGTGATATAATAAAACTGATATTGTCGGGTAAAGACAATATCAGTTTTATTATATCCTGATATTTCAAAGTTCTGAAATAAGAGGGTGTTGTTTATTTCCCTACACCTGTGGAGGCAGATAAGTGAGTGGATGGATCTGAAGCACTAAGGAAAAGCTGAACGGTTTTAGGTGGTGAAACTTCTCTGAAGAATGCAACTGATTGGTAATTTGCATGAGTTTTCCATGACAGTTGTTATGTTACTGTACATGTGCAGTAACACATGTAGCTCTCTGCTACAGCATGTAAGAACTAAAGTGTTCCCCTCTGTTTTATCCACCCCCCACACACACACACACACACACACGCACACACACACACCCACACACGTGGGGGAGAAGGGGATGCAGGGAGTGTCGGTGATATAAATTTTTCACCATGGTGATCCTTGATGTAAGTGGCAGACCCTTGAATCTTCTCTGCTGGGAGCTGCTCCACACATGTGAAACACTGCTAACAGCTACCTAGGGAGGAATGCCACAATCGGGCTGTGTGTGCGTGTGTGTGCGTGGGCGTGCGTGTGTGTATGTTTGACATTTCAAATGCCTTCCTCTGAGTGGATAAACCTGAATAAATAAACATACTACTATCCTCCCTTCATTTATTTAAACACAAATCTAATATTCCCAATGACTTTTACCCAAAATTACTCAGGAAAAACAAAAGAAATGCTCATATTAACCTCTCTTTAGTCCCCAAACAATTTTGAAGTGTGTGGATCTGAACCAACCTTTGTGTCCTTGACAGACCTTTTGAAAAATTAAAGTCCGTCTCTTCACCCCTCCTCCTCTTCCTCACGTTCTCATTTTTTCTGGGTCCTCACTTTACTCAGAATGATGCCAGATGTTAAGCTGTTGGAATTTCCACCTTGTATTTGTTATTAAAGTTATATAAGGAACAATATTGCAAAACATGTTTTAGTAACATATTCACACATAAAAACAAACTAACACACTTGGAAAGATGGATTACATCAAGTATCACAAAATCTTGGGGAAAAAAACTGTTATGTCTGCGAGATTTGGACAACTCTGTCATTCAAACAGGACAATAAGCCTAAATCTAGCTCAAAGTACACAATTGGTTTTCAAAACTTTTTTAAATTTATGTACGTATTTTTTAATGTGTCCTGTCCTGCAGTGTAGCAGTCAGAGTTGTTTTCTGATTGCAACAGAGTAGTCCATTAGTTTTACTTCCACAAGTGCAGCATTTGTCACATCTGAATATTTGTTGTAGATAAACATCTGATCAGAAGATTGAACATAGCATTGAATGCTGTTTAGCAGAAACAAAGTGAGATGTAAATGCCTCTTTAAATCCAAATAATAACTATGAAAGTAAAATGCACCTTGAAGTGCACTATAAGTATTTGATCACTGCTTGTTACCACATACTCTGATCTGCTTTACATTGGTACGAATAATAGTGAATTATTTTTTCTCCTCAGCTCTGAGGAGTCCTGATTCTGGACTTCACACTAACTTCATGTCCTTTTCTTTCCCCTTCGGTCTTTGTCTTTTCTAAGCTTTGAGGAGTTTCTTCTTGATCCTCTGGAAGCTGTTTGTCATATCCAACTGACTGACAGCGGCGCTCGCCTGGCCGTCGTTTGGCCTGAATCTCTCAGCTTTGGGTCTCTGCAGCCAACACTCATCCAGGACTGATCCTAAAGAGGAGAGCTGCACATCCGACAGGACGGATTTTAGACTCCTTCCTCCTTCCAGGGATGTCCAAAGTGCTTTAGGAGTGTGTGAAGAAACAACCCCTTCTGCCTCTTTCGAAGAGCGACTGTGGGTAAGTGTGGGTGAAATAATGTGTTCACTTGATTTATTTTTATTTGCTGAATAAGTCAATTTTTCTTGACGTGATGAATAAGATTAGACTGTATAAGAGTGTTTGCATGTTTCCCTGGCCCAGAAAATGTACTCAATCAGCTCCTACATTTCTATATTTCTTTTTCAGAAAAATTTCTTTCAAAATTTATGTTTTGTAAAACATAAATTTTATTGAGGGCAGGGCATCATCCTGAAATTTATTTTTAATGCCAAGTGATTTCCCTTTTTTTAAAAATTTTATTTCAGAACAACAATCTAAATGCCTTAACGATGTCATAAAAATGTAGCAGTGGTTACAAAAATGTATTTATGGAGAATACGGAGAAATATATTGGTGTTGGCATCTTTATATTAGTTGACAGTTTCTATTCACAACAATTAACAAGCAACACGGATTTTCCAACTTGACACTTAAAAACAGCTAACCTGGGTTTGATATCAATCCAAGGTCAAAGTTCTGGTATCTCAAGTAAATGAAGAGCAGCATTAGTTCAACTCACAAATGTTTATTTTTGTTGGACTCTATTAAAAGCCTGAAATAAATTCTTAAGTAAAACTGATTTCAAGTGACATTAGTTATAATTTAAATACCCTTTGAAGTTTCGATATTGAACCCCTGCATGAAAGTCGCTAAGCAGTAACTTTGTAACCCTCCATTTTCATGCTAAATGTGTGTCTGAGCACCAGGACACAGACAGGACATTGACTGGGTCAGGAAGTGACTGAAGACAGAGAAGTTGCAGCTGAACTTCATTGATAAAAACCTCCTTGGGTCCCAGACAAAGGAAGGAAGCAGTCCAGGCTAGTGGAGGAAGGGACATGCTATAGATCCAGTATTGGGACAGGAGTCCAGTCGTTGCCAGCCATTGATCAAGATCACAATCAATCAGGGAAGCATTGAACAACCTGGCTCTAAAAATAGAGCGGAAAATACCTGAGAGCGAGAAGAGAACAGGGTCAACGTGGAGTCACAGATGAAAACTCTCTGTCCCCACTCTGATTTGTAAAGGCAAGAAGTCAGCCTCAGAGTTGTGTTTCATCAAACATTTTTTTTGTTTCTTTTATAAGCAGCTATAAGTGCAGCTTAAAACTGCAAAACAAGATTTTGTAAAAAAGAAAAAAAGGATACATTTCTTCAGCTTTGTCTTGTTTTGTTGTCACATCACCTGTTACCACAGCTATGATGAAATTATAATTATTGAGACTTTCTTGTGCCACTAAAAATTAATTAAGTAGATAAGGACTTTCTAATACCAGCTTCAGACAGCATCTTATCAATATATTCTGAATAAAATCTAGGTTGTGTCAACATATTCTGCACAAAAACATGTTTATCTCTTAGATTCAGAACTTGTCTCCTTCCTGCAAATCGATGGCTGGATTTTCACAAAGTAGCTTTACTATTTAAATCAACTTTCTTAAACAGATGAAGGTGGGAGCTTTGGGCAGCTGGAAATTTGTCCTAAGGATTAATCAAATATTTCCAGTAATTTTCCAGGCATTGTTTTTGTTAAAATAATAATAATAATAAAAAAAAACAGAATTATTAGCAAATCTAATCAGTTTAATCAACTTTTTTCTGTGCTCTCATCAGAAGCTGAAGACTTGAAGATTCCCAACAGCCTTACTCTGCAGGTTTTTATGGTTTACAGACAGCAGATATTCTTAAAAAAATAATAAAAATATAAATCTCTCCAGGGAAAGATGGGATTTATTCAGACTCATGTCTTCTGTTTTCAGCCTTTAGAAGGGTAAGACAAGCCAAATGGAAGGAAAACTTGCAAAACTCCCTCCAAAGTTGCCTCATGTTTACAATATTTGTTAGTTTTTATCCCAAATGTATAGACTGGAATTACATCTAAGATGTTGAAACACTTTTGACAGGACTTTCACATACCTGTATTATAACAAGGAATATACACTGCTACTCTGGAGTGAAATATCACCTTAAGCTTCTTCACTTTGTTTGGGAGCCAGCGAGCTGATGCTGGTGCCAACATGGAGTAAATCTTCTTGGGTTTGTGTGTTAAAGCCTCAGAGAAGGAAGGAAGAGGATGGAGGACGAGTGACGAAGAGGCTGGCTGAGTGGGGGGCCACTGGAAGACACCTAGGTCCTGCCCACGAGAGATAAGTGTCCTACCCCTTCAACCTCATACACCTCTCTCTGAGAACATGTGCAGTATGTATATGATATGGAGATACACACACATACACTCAGGATCCAGATAATCTGCTGGAAGAGGTTTACGCAGACCTCACAGCCTTCACTTGGTGCACACACACGCATGCAAACAGGTTTTTACACACATGGACGTATCCAAAGATAGCGCTTAATGTGCCGAGGACGGCGTGCATCCTGCGCCGGCTGTGGAGAATCGGCCTGACTAAGCTCTGAATTTACATGGCTAAGCAAAGTTGTTAACCCTGAGAGGCAGGGCCAGAGTAGTAGCTAATGGGATTTCTCTGTTAATGAAATTTATAAAAGAGAGGGAGAGAAAAGAGAGAGAAAAGGACAGACAGATACAAGCTATGGAGAGAAACAGAAAACGCCAGCCCACTTTCCTGAAGATTTTGTTTACCGTATTCTGAGTGGGATTGATGGAAAGAGTTAAAAAAAAGAAGTTCCCATATGGCATAAAAAGTTTTGGTATGTCAAAGTGTAGAAAAAGTGGACACAGGACAAACAAGCATGCACAGAGATTAATTATTACCCTAACAGTCATGCTTTTGAACTATAAGAGGAAGCCACAGTACCTGGAAAAGAAATCACTAAGAAAGCATGTGCAGAAAAGGTCTCAGAGGCTTATTTAAGCTGTTTCTAGGTGCATTGGGTCATAATTTGTATATTATGTAATTGAGAGATAGCGCTTGTGTTCCAGTTTTAAATGACTGGTTGCCACCGTTACGCATCATTATAAATTATAAGTCAGGATCTGAGGGTCAATACAATAATGTGCTCTTTCTATTTGCATACCTTTAGTGTGGTTGATCCTGTGCCTTGCAGCAAACATGTCCAGGTTCATCGTGTGTACTCCGGCTTCTACACACAGCTCAAAACATGAGCGTTGGGATAATTGGTCTGTCTAAAATTGCCTATGGGAGTGAGCTTTTACGTGGTTGTTTATTTTTTGTCTCTCCTTCTTGCCCTGTCATGGACAGTACCCAACCTTAGATCCAATGAAGGCAAGAAAAATACACCTTCCTCTCATCCAGACTCTGCAAGGATAAGCAGGAATGGACAATAGATGGGTGCTGATTTCAGTTCAAGCAAAACCACAGTTTGATAAACATGCAGCTTATTCAAACATCCCAACAGATAAAGCTGACATGTTGGATGATGTCAGTTTGTGTTTCCTTCCTGCCCTCTGGTTGTGTGCGTTGGATCTTGGCCTCTCAGCAGCCTTGATTGCCCCGGGGTGAGTGGGCAGAAGATTGTGATGAGCGGGGAAGAAGAAGAAGAAAGAGAAGAGGGCAAGTGTTGAAGTGAGTGAGAGTGTGCTGATAGGGGAGGAAATTACCCCGGAGTCTGCACATTCTGCCCGCGAACACACACCTATGTTTTCCTGAGTTTGGTTTGCTGTTTTAGTTTGATGCTGAGGCAGATTTCTGCCCTACTCCCCCCCACACACACTCATGGATCTAGCACACCCCTCTTCCACCGCCTCACCTCTTCACCTCTCTCGCCCTCCGAACCCGGCACAGTCAGCATCGGTATGGCGACACCAATCGATGCTCCGCGCCCCGCTGAGCGTGTCCGCAAAAGGCCGAGCGGAGGGCCCCTCCGCAGGGGATTGTGGGAAATCTGATTTATGATGCCCACTGTGTTGCTGACCACCAACTTTTACTCCCTCTATTTCTCTTCCCCTTTGTCTCTCCATCTCTCTCCCTCTGCATTTTTTCCACTCTCTGTGACTCACCTTTTCAAATGTGTCTTTCTGCAGAACATTGTCGCTTTATGGAAATGAGAGCAACTGTCAAGGAAGCCTCTGAGGAAGCGAACTGGAGGGGAAAAGTTACAGTGTGCTCTGTGATGGGGCGCTGCACAAACAGGAACAGAATGGCTTTGTTAAGGAGGATAGAAAGAGATAAGGTATCTGAGAAAGAAAAAAATTAATCTGCTTTGCCAACTTAGCGACTTTGTAACTATATTTAGTTTTCAAACTCACAAACTGAACATACTTGCACTAGTTAAGTAATAAATACTCCTTTAATTTATTAATAAAGAAAAGAGACACTTGACTTTTTGACTAAATGTTCTGATATTTCTGGAGTAATTTGGAGAATCTAACATGGAAATGTATCCTCTTTACTCTTCTGAACAGGTACAAAAGCCTCACAGGTGGACATGTCCTCACACATCAGTCCCTCCCAGTTGTAAACAGAGTAGGAGGTGCAGGCTGATCCTCTAAAAGAGGCTTTACTAAGGTTACTTTTAGGCCACTTCTACTGGGTTGGAATTATGATTTTATAAAAGCATAGAAGAAAGTCATTTTGTACTTTTGCAACATATATTATACTTGCATATTGTTTCTTCTCCAATGTCATTCTTCTCTCCTTCAAAGTTTTCTGCAATTACATGCACGTAGCTTTTTTATGTAAAAAAGTTTAGGTAGTTTTGGGTCTTTTAGAAGAGCTGATTTCCTTACTGAGGTGTTCTGAAATAGTTTGTGATTTACAGAAAAAAGTATAAATGGGAACGTATCAAACGTGTCAAAAGTAAGAAAGAAAAACTAAACATTTATTTTTAATTTGCTACTTCCCATGTTCTTCTGCTTTAGAAGTCTTATTTTACATGGCTGTTGCAAATTTTATGCCCATGTTTGTAACATTAATTTCATAAATTGTTTAATTTAAAAAAAGAACAGTTTAATACATAAAACATATTGTGAAATGTGTGTAAATTGCACATGCTTTTTAAATTAAAATTAGATTTAAAAAAAATATAACTCCCTAAATTAAATTAGGTACAAGAGTTCACTTTTAGGAACTTTTTTGCATACTGTATCAAAGAAAAAAATCATAAACAACAGATATGATCTAATGCTTTTGGGTGTTTCTGTCTGCCTCTCTCTCTCTCTCTAAGCTGTAATTCTATAATCACACTGAAAGGAAGATGTATATTTAATATCTCATCTTGCTGTGCTGATGACATGGCATGTTTTGAAACATTGGTTTCATAACTATATCAATACCTCATCTCTTTTTCATGCCATTGATAATTGTGTCTCCTTGGAAGCGACATCCGCCTCGGAGGCAAACCGAAGCACTTCGTTTCAATACCTGATTGGAATCTGCTGCTTTGCTTTATTAACACCAGACTCATCAGGATGCCAGAAAGCAGTAAAGGTATATAGAAAAGTTTGCACTCTACTTTCCAAAGATAAGAATGGATTGCACAGGACATAAAGTCGGCAAACACAAAGCAGGCCAGCAGATGAGAGTTTCAGGGTTTCAGTACAGATCACCAGGATTTTTCTGTTCTATCTGATGCTACAAATGTTTGTTTTTTATAAAGAACTGCTTTTGAGATTAAGTAGTTGTGACATCTCTGCATCCCAGGTCCCACACGGGAGAAACTGGCTGTTAGCGATATTTCCCCAGCGACAGGCCAGGCTGGGGCTTTACACCGTGTTACAGCAATTAGATCTCAATTAGCTGAGGAGTAAACACACACAGTGGAGGAAAGGCGCAGAGCACTGGAAGAAAAACTGGCCCCACTCTCTCTGGGGTCTTGTTTGAACCTCGTCGTCCCACATGCATGCCTTGCAGCCCCCTGGGCCGGATTTAATCTACAGATACAGGACGTAAACACACAGAAGTGGGAACGCAGACAGGACAACAACAAACTGGAGCCATGGTAATTCCTCATGAGGTATTCAGGTAACTTCTTAAATATGAAATTGTCTTGTCTCTTGCTCACTGCATCCTCCCTTTCCAACGCCAGAATATTTTTTTCCCCCATGTTTTAACCTCAACCTTTCCTTTTCCTTTTTCCTTTCCTGCTCCATCCTGACAGTCCCTCTCCTCTCTCCTCCTCTCTGCCGGGTCGCTGTGCTTGTCGCGGGTGATAATCCGTGTCACGGCGCCTGATTGGGGATTAGGACTAGCAGTTTATTCACGGCAGGGAGAATGATACAGCGCTTAGCGGCACAGGCTCCCGCGGCAGCCGCTCTCTGCTGAATTAGCAACATGTTTGAATGAGATAAAAGAGACAGCTTACCCCACCGCACTCCACCACCTAATCCCTATACAGCTGTGAAATGAGCCGGGCCGGCCACACCACACCTAGACCCACACTGGCTGTGGCTTTCTCTCCCCCCCACCTCCACACACACTACCCAAAACGTATACACACATTACAGCATACCTGCATGAGCACATACACTCAGACCAAACTGTAGCACCAACCTGCACAAATACTCTGAAGGTGTTTTCAGTGGCAGATAATATTCATGTTTTAATTTCTAAAAGTGTAGCTTCATCAACAGTGATCCAGTTGTCACCTTAAAATAGCTTTTATATCCCAGAGTTACTTTAGATAATTATTTGTGCACAATTCAATTTATTCATGCTGCATATACTGTTGAAATGGAATCAATTAGATAACATGCTTCGAATTCCTTTTTGTCAAGTTTTGTTCACTTTATTTTTACTTCCTTCAGTTGTTTAATCTCAAATGCTAAAAGTATGTTTACATTTAAATGCACTATAAGTCCTGGGATCCTAAATTCAGCTTCAAACAAAATTTGGAGTACAACCTGGAGTACTGAAACACAGAGGTTGTCCACCTGTTTTGTTCAAAATGTACACTTTAGAAGACACGTTTTCCACCAGTCTAATTTAAAAGACAGAATAAAATCATCCACGCATAGATCTGTGGTTTATACTTGCTTTTCCTTGCAGGGTCTCAAGAAAAACAGAGACACACAGGACAGAGGGGTAATTTAGAGAGACCAATTAACCTAACAGTCATGTTTCTATGCTGTGAGAGGAAGCCGGAGTACCCGAAATGAACCCATGCATCCACCGGGGGATGTCACAAACTCCATGCAGAAGAGGGGGAATGGGATTTGGACCAGGGACTATTTTGCTGGAAGACAACAGTGTCACTGTAGAGCCATTGGCTAAACCCATCAGGAAAACAAAACAATTCAATTATAACACAGTGCCACATGCAATAACTCATTCTGAGGGTTCCGCTTTAATTTATTATCAACTTCTTGTTTACATTTTCATCTTCTTATTTTAATTGACAATCCCATCAGCTTTTGTGGCGATATAATGTTTTTTTTTTCACTGCTGCACATTACAAGCTGCATATAGGATCCAGTTATGGTAATTATTTTTCACACACCAGCTTAGCATAAACCTCCAGACAGCTAAAAGCGTTGATTTGTTGTTTATTTCTTATTTTTCACATCTGATTAAGCTCTAAAAATAGTTCCCATCCCCTCAGCACACAACAATTTGAAAACTACGAGGAGACAAAGTGTGGTCCATTCTGTTAATGGTTTTGGCCAGAAGGGATTGGCCATCTCCACCAATAAGCCCCGCTGTATATCTCACTTCATTTGGCTAGCGTTGTGTCAGCAAAATAAGGCAGGGAAGTAATAATGTGAGGCTATCTACATATGGAGAAGTAATGAAGGGGAGAGAGTTGGAGTGCAGGGAGGAAAAATGAGGGAAATGAGTACAGGACTGAAAAATCACGGCTGATTTTAAAACAGCAGGATTTGAGAAAGTTTTTTTATTCAAACCAAAAGATAATTTACTTATCTCTTTATCATTCACAGATAAGGAACTAAGTAAGGATGTGTTCGAATTTCGTTCTAGGATGGTATTTATGAAGCGCTCTGAATTGCTAATTCATCACATGCCAAAACAATGTGGCGAAAGGTTATGTTTTTGCTCTGCCTGATGGGTGTAGTTGCTGTACATTTCATCATATAAATAAACTTTAAAGTTATCTGACACCACTTTTGTCACCAGCAGAACGGAGGAGTAGGGCAGCTTTTCCCCAGGGTATGGTCTTAATGGTCTTCTGTCACTACTGCTGTCTATTTTATAATGTAAAATAAGAAAGGACTCAGATAAATTAGCTTTGACAAAGATAACCCTCGGTTGCAGCGCTATTTCATCAGAAAGTGTGATATGATCCCTCGAACTGAAGGAGCACCTTGACACAAGTCATGCTGGGAAATCTGCCGCAGGCTGCTGTTAATGAGACTCAGGTATCACGCAGCCTAATTGATTTGTTGGTGATAAACTCACAACTTTTTAACAATATTTTCAAACCAGAAGTGGAAATGAATGATGAATTCTTTCAGGAAAAAAAAAATTAAAGCCAGAAGCCTGATTATTTTACAATGTGTGGAATCAAAACACAATTTGCTCATTTTTAGATTAGTGCATTGTGACCAGTACCATATTGATTACTACTAAATTATCCATAGCTGCAGGTGTAAAATAATTATTATAGCAACAATGAAACTTTAAACAGTTTTCACAATGCATTTATTTCTCTTGTGAATTGTTCTAAATTAATTACACAAAGCTTTGCCTCCTTCTGGTCCATCCCAAAGGTCTGAACCACATTGCAAACTTAACTTTGAGCTTAAGTTAATAAAAAATATTAAAATATCCTCAGCTCCTTTCACAAAGTGGGATTAAGATGTATTTTTAGTGTTGGGTAGTCAGTGTGAATACTTGGTAGTCACAGTTCTATGTCACTTTTGAAACAAGGCTGACCAGGGAGCGTTGCCTTGATCGTTCATTCTTTGAATTTCCCTTGGAAGCTCTTCACGAGTGTCTAAAACACTTGCTTCCACAAAGCGGCACCCATTTTCACAAAGCTCCTCCTGCTGAGCTTTCACCTTGAGGAGCATCCCCCCCATCCCCCCCAACTCGGCTCCTCCAGCCTAGCGGCAGCAGCAGTTGACAAACCCTGGTGGAACTCTGCATCTGCTGAGCTCATCACATGAGCTACTTCTCAGTCCAAAGAACAAAAACGTGAGAAATACTGTTGTGATGACGTGCTGGAAAGAGTTACGTTATGTTTGATATATATACAGCATTTTTAGGGTAGGGTGAACTGAAGGCAGCATTGATTGTGCTATAAGATGGCATCATGTGTTGAAAATGCTCGACCATCCTCTTCCCTCTGCCCCTCTTTCATAAAGTAAAAGAATATCAAAGAAAAGTTGATCTGTTTAGGTGATTTGTTAAAAAAATAATAATAATCTCACACTGATTGATTACAGACAATCAATAAAAATCCAACATTTATTTTCCCCAAAAAAAATTACATTACATGAGAGACATAAGAAAGAGAGTTTTCACAAATTAAATTATGCTTAGTCACATATGGTATGTTTGCAGTTTTTCTATAATAACAAAATTTATCCTCAATGTTGGTTTTTAAGTTTTTCAGCCATGTCTTTCTTTTACCAAATGCATTTTCTTAAATAATTTTCCCAAACAACTTCCCCATGTTAAACCTTCAAGGCAATAAAATCCCAATATAATCAGCTATCATGTTATCTTTTTTGATATTTAACCACAAGGTTTCTGTTGCTATTAGGCTTGAGGTTTGGACTAGACTTGACAAAAAAGAGATTTTGATTTAGATATAGTCTTTGATGGAGTTTCCCCAGTGTGACTCTAATGCAACAGCATAAAATCCCTGGAGTTCATCTCAGCTCTCTGAGGTTGTGCCAGTGTCACCTCCCGCCAACTCAGAGTCATCTTTGGTTACCAGTGGAATAAGCACTTTGCCCCTGATTGGTTTAGCCAGCGTCTCTTAATATCATATTGATGATAATTTCCCTGTAATGCGCCATTTGCTCTAATTGTGATGCAGAGAGTGAGTAATGGCATGTGACTGCAGCCGCTCCTCAACACTTAATCTCCTGATTGTCCCAGAGAGACGAAACGTGACAGGATCACCATAAACAACCTTCCCCACCCCTCTGAAGGCACTACTGACCTCTGGGCTACCTGGATTATCAAACATGTTCAACTTTATCTTTTTGGGTTCCATCTATGTTCTATATAAACTCCTGCTAAAACTAAAAGTCATCATATTTGCACTTGAATGTGATTGCAAAGGTTTGCTTGGATTGGGCTTTTCCCCCATTATTTATTTTGTGTTGATGAAAGAATCTCAGAAAGTTGTGGCTGAGTCACTCGTTTCTCTTTTTGTCTATTTAAAAGTAAACCAACAACAGATCAGAAATAAGGATATAAAACTCTTCCCCAAAAGGAGTTTTGTTTTTCAGCTTAGTCACATTTCAGATTGGAAAACTGTTTGCCAGGCTCTTTATTTTTTATTGGTGGGGTGATTATTTTTACCATGTGTAGTTTGTCCTGTTGTTTGCCTTCTCTGTGACTCTCTTCCCTCATGCAATCTAAATTGATCTTGATTTGTTCTTAAATAAGTTGTCATAAATAAATAATGTGTTGACTATAACAGACACATTAATACCATTTAAACAAATGCAATTGCATAATTGGGTCCAGCAGTTTAATGAATTACCGTATGTGTTTACTCCATATGGAATCCGCTGTAAAACAGCGCATAATTCAGGTGGATCCCACCTTTTCTATCTGGCTAAAGGCTCTAGCTCAGTGCAGTTGGTGTTTACACACATCAAAAGCACAGATGACAGCAGACCAGCTGATTTTCTTCTCTTTATCCAAGCTTCGAGTGTGAAATCGATGTAGGTGGCCCATCTTCTGCCCTGCAGGGGGTAAACATTAACAGACCTCACCAAAGTGACAGCAGGAAGAAGATGGAAACTTGCAGAAATTATGATAATAATCACAGAAACAGATAATTTTGTTAGTCATAGTTTGAGTCCCAGATAGAAGGAAAGGACTGCTGCTCTTTAAAACCAAATATAAACTGATTTATATCTCTATGTGAGGAAAATATTCGACTACTTTCTTTCGCCAGATTGTTTTTTGAGATGTGGAAGAGGATGAGCTGCTGGGTGGGGGTTTAAAATGGAGAGCTGAGGGGTCGAGTCAGGGACTGTTAACCCCAGGGGAGGCTCTGGACCATCAGATCTGATTCTCGGGTCATCTCATTGTTGTCGGGCCAGCTGTAATTTAGAAGAAAAGTGGCATAAAGAGCCCATAAATCGTCCTTGTGCTGAAAGCATCCCAATCTCAATCTGTCACTGAGCCATTGGTCAGCCGGTAAATACTCATTCCTTCCTCCTCCTCCTCTGATCACACATATGGAGGCCAGTTTTACACAGAGTAAAAACAGCAGTTGTGTTTGTGTGCACGTATATCTGCTTTTTAATTTCTACAAGAGCTGGCCGCTCTTGCTGAGGTGGCAGTTTTACAAAAAGAGCTGCAAATGCACAGATGTGCAAATACACTCACACAGCACACTGTCTTACAAACGCACAGATTTTGCAGGAACTCCTCATGGTTGCAGACTTTTGCAGCAGAAACAAAGAAGGTTAAAGAACATAAGTAAAGGAAGTTACATGCTGATTAGTAGAGCTGTTGTTATATACAATACAATGGATTAAAAAGCTTTAGATTTTCAGTAAAAAAATATTTCAGCAGTGCCCATAATCAGAGGAAGCCAAAGACACTTACATCATGAAATGACCAGTAATAAGTCAATGTCATTCAAGTTTTTCTAATCCAAAGAATGATTTTGGTTTAGCACAACCATTGCCACTGAAAAACAGGCAAATACCCAAATAATGGACTGACATTGATATAAGCATAAAATTAAATACAGGTTTTTTTAATATTCTTTCTTCATTAATAACATTGGAATTAATAAAGCAAGAAAAAGTATGCTTCATATAAAGCCAAACTGAAAGATGAATATTTAACTATGATTATATTATCTCTTTTAAAGTCTAAAGGGTTTTCCCACATGTTCCAGTCTATGTTACTGAGAAACTTTACTTACAAAGTTCCTACTAAAATTCAGGAACTCAGTTCATGTAAAGTAACGCTGCTTACTGAAATAACCAGTAGTACTTTAAATGTGGTAGTAGCATGTAGTACTAGTCATTAATTGTTATTACAAGGGAGCTTTATCTGTATAAGTACGTTTTCCAATTAATGTGCAATTGAGACCAAGTGAAAAGTTAAACTGCATGAGAAGATAACCATTTTTCCATTTGTTAGGATCCCACTTAGTCTGAAACATCCTTATCTTCTGTATTAACACATGCAAACAAATAAACACATGCATGTCAGCTGACAACCAATGTGCATAAAGACATCCTTGCAGTCAATCAATAACCTTCATAGATTGTCAATTACTGCAGAGAAGTGGAATGAATGGGATTTGCATATATATAGAAGCAGGTTTACCCAAGCGCTCACTGGACGTCCCAAAGCTGCTGCCTTCAGCATGCTGATTTCCCTCTACCCCCAACACAAGGTGAGGGGTGGGGAGACACGACAGGACAGGAACGGCTCCCCAAATATGGAACCCGACAGCTGAGAGGTTACAGTGCAAATTCACGTCATGCATAAGATGATTATGTTGCTTCGATCCAAGACATTATAGTGTGATTGCCTGGAGCATGATGTTTAGGTGAATAGGTTAGCTTATGTATAATGTCGAAGTTATTCATCTTGTAAAACTTTAAAACTAGACTGTGGAAGCAAAATTCACTGGAGAATTACCTAAAAAGATTTACAACTCTTGGGCAATTAGATTTAAAGACTAAGAACATTCATCAGGAATAACATTGTGACCAGTAAATGACACTGTTTATCTCTTAATCATGACACCTGTTAGTGGGTATGATATGTTATTCACCAAGTTGATGTTGATGGTTGATAAGGGCTAAATTATGATAGATAGACCAGAGGGTCAGACCATCTCTAGATATGCTGCTCTTCTGGGATGTTCCCTGTTTGCAGTGGTCAGTATTTTTTACAATGGTGAAAGGATGGAGCAGAATTGAACTGGGGCAAAGATCATTGGAATCACTGGGGGAAAAGAACCAATGAAGTTTTTACTTTCTAGCTAACTACAGTTTTAATTAGAGCAACATTGTCATCTGGTGGTCGAACGCCCTTGTAGTTTAGAGTTCTTGTGCTTGATTTTGTTAGTTTTTTTTTTTGTTTTGTTTGGTCATGTGCCTTTAAGAGTTCCTAATTTTGGTAAAATAAGTGTCTAAAAATGTTTCCTAACTTTATTGGATTTTTAACTTGTAATTCCTAGAAAGTGTAACTTTGTGGTATTATTCTCAGACTTGATTTTTTTTCTAATTAAATTACTTTAACTGTGTCCCTTAGACATAAACAATGCCTCAAAATCGTTTTGTGGGTGTAATTATTTTTGTTCAGTTTTTAGCATAGTCAACAAAAAATGTATTTTAGATTATTTTCCCCAACTTCATATCCAAACTTACATTTTTGTTGATGTAGCCTGATGTCAAAATTAGTGCAAAAAAACCTAAGAAAAACAGTATGATCTTAACAAGTATTTTACTTTGGACCAAAACCTATTGTGCAGTTTGATATTCTGATATCACAGAGCACAGCATCATATTTGCCTGGAAAAATATGCCATTATTAATCCATCCATCCATTTTCTGTTCACCCTTGTCCCTAATTGGGTCGGGAGGATTGCTGGTGCCAATCTCCAGCTACGTTCTGGGCATTCCATTTTTAATATGTACTAAATATTTCACATTGTAATATTTTAATCATTGAATAAATGTGTTGATAGAGTCTCAGGTGTGCACGGGATGATATAAAACAAGATTCAGACTGTCGGTTCTCAAATCCAACTACCGTATACATTTTAACAATTTCCGGTGGAACATTTAGTTAATGTTCATTCAGCATGACAAAAAAGTTTCTGAAAGACTTCCCAAAACTTCCAGGAGTTAGTCATTTTCCGCCCTTTGCTTTGTTAATCTTAGCTTCTGTTCAGTGGTGGAGCAGCAGTGTGAGAATGTGTTTCCAGGTACCTGAGTCACTACAGAGGCATCAGGGGCCAATTAGCAGGGTGGATTAAGTGTCTGAACCAGGCTCCTGAGGGAGAGAACTAAGCCACACTGTAGGGAGGGGCTGTTAGGGGCCCTCACCCTATGAAGCTGTGTGAATTACACTAACGCTAGAATAAATCAGCGCACTATACCAATACCATATTAGCTGTCATCACAGTGAGGCATGAGCCTGACTTGTGATGTCTGTCAAGTCCTCAGAGCAGAAAATGTACTTAGACTGTAAAATGTGTATTTGTGGGAGATGAATAAAAAGATACAAATATAAAAAAGTATTTTTTTTCTCATCAGTTAATTTTTTCATTATTGATGTACTTTGGTGTATTTGTTTTACTGCTAACTGTGTATATTTGTGGAAATTTGCCCATTCCTCTTGGCAGAATTGGTAGACATGTAAATTGATTGGTCT
The DNA here is from genome assembly GCF_019740435.1 of Gambusia affinis. Lineage (NCBI taxonomy): Eukaryota > Metazoa > Chordata > Actinopteri > Cyprinodontiformes > Poeciliidae > Gambusia > Gambusia affinis. Next base: position 19,928,425 of record NC_057877.1, on the reverse strand, counting down.
CCTGGCACAGACCCATTTTTTGAAAAGAGTTCACAAGTTTTGAGGTCTTACTTTGGGATGGAGGCCAATATTATCCTGCTTTATCCTTTCTAAAACCAACTGGAAAACTATTTGGGAACACTTAAATGTCTAAAATATTCAAAAGCTGTTGAATTGAGGTCAAGCTGAATACATATGAGGTTGTACTCCTCCTTTATAAATCCATTCACTCTTTTTATACTCCCATTTTGGGCTCAACTACTACTGAACAACAGCCCAAGCACATGACAAAAGAAAACACAAGCTGCTTTTTTGGTAGTTGTTCTTTTGTTGCAGTAACCAAAAGTTTATGTTTTTCAGTGTCTGGAAAATGGGCCATTTCAAAAACCTAACAGTTGTTGAATCACATCTGAAGGGCACTGTGCCATTATCTAGCAACCCCAGCAAAGCTCCAGCATGTTTGGCCAGCTGGTTTTACTTCTTCATGCACTGTACAACGGCTGCTGGGAAACACAAGTGTTTTGTTGTTGACTTACTATTTTGGAACAACTTGCTGAATTCTTATTTGTGCATGAGGCTCTTCTTCTGCTTTTCAAAAACACGGTTGTTATTCGTACATCTGTTTGCAACTATTTTCATGTGAGTGTAAACGTTGAGTTTGGCGGTGTGGCCAGCAGCAGCTTATTTAGATATAAAGTGTCAAAAGGCCGTAGAACAGCTCAGTCTGTAAGGAGTAGGCAGAACTAAGCAGACTAAGATCTCATTATCTAATAGTGATTTTGTACAAAAATGTAATGAACATGTTTTGTATAGCCTGTAGAGCTATCCTAATCCGTTTAAGGAGACATAATATGTCACCTTTAAAGCCAAGCAGATGATTAGTCCATATAAACAATCAGCACTGATTTAATTTCTTAAATACCTGTAGCATTCAGTTCATTCAAATTATTTGAAACTGTGTGTTCCAAGAACTGCTGTTCAGCCATGCAGGCTGACAGTAGCAGCCAGCAGGACCTCTGTGTGTGGTGCGAATCGGTCGATGGGGACATGAAGCATAAGCTCAACCACCAGCGTGTCCAATAGGATTGATCGATTTGTTGTTGATTGCCGTAGCGACTCCAATAGAGGCTTTAATATCTTTATTCCTACTGACTATAGAGCAAGTTTTACTTACACCACATAGCCTGGGTGATTTGAAAACATAAAATTTGTTTTCTGAGAAATTTAAATGAGTGAGCTGAAGACAGTTTGTGAAAGTCTTTCTGTGTTGGAGAAGCTTTGTAGATGCAACACTGCATCAAGCAAATAATGTTCCCTGTTAAGAGGTCCTGCGATGTTAAATCACTGAGGTGAAGGGTTCAGAGGCTTGGTGTTGAGGGGGGAGCTCTGGGTTAATATATGTGTCTGGCAGGCGGCCTTTTCATCCCCCTCCTCCATCCATCCCTCTCTCAATCTGTCCAACAAGATCTCCCTGCAGGCACAAACCTCACTCTCTATCCAAGCGGAGTGTTTTTGTCACTGGTCCTGTGATCTTCAGAGATTTGGCTCACCAGAACACACACTCACACTAACACCACGGTGCATTAGAGGGGTGATTTCCACTCCTTCATGCCTATGCTATGGCCTCATTTATCATAATTCATCATTTTACCAAACCCATTTCTCCCACTATTCACTTGGGCATTATCATATTGTGTTGTGGCTGCAGGGTAAACAGCGCAGGACATTGGTGTATCTGAATGAGACTTTATCCCTTTAAATACTCCCACTAAACATCTTCTTAAAGCTTTACAGCTCGACATGTTTGGAAGTTTAAAAGCATTTGTAGAAATCATAGCAATGGAAGAAAAGCATGTTAATGATTCTACAATATGCAGCCCTATAAACACAGTAAACCTTAACAATGTCACATTTGCTTTATTAATTTTATCAACCAAATCATGCCATTGTGTTTGTCTCTTACAGCCCATAGGTGATGCTGGTGTTATGTAAGTGAGATGTCAAAAAAGAGGAGTGCAACTCTGTGAGTTAAAATATCCACCATATGATGTAAACTATAAAGCAACGCTGCTACAATGCTAAGAAATCATACACTACTAGTCATTTATTGTTTCTCTCTGCAACCCCAGAGTCGGTGCCATATTTACCACAAAAAGCCAAATTTAATTTCTCAGGCACTGAAGGAGAACTGAAAAGTGTTTTTATGCTATCATCAGGTGACAAGAAATCATGAAATATGCTTGTTGTAAAACAAAAAAATACTATTTTCTTTTGCATTTTTATTTTTAACAAATTTTCCAGCCCACATACACACACACACGCACATATATATATATATATATATATATATATATATATATATATATATATATATATATATATATATATATATATATATGTATATACATACAAAGGTTGCACTTTCATTTTTAACAAATTTTCCAGCTCATTTGGTAGTCATCAGTATTTTGAATTTGGGCTTTAGCTGTATGTAAAATTAAAACAAAATTCATTTTGGTTTAATTAAAATCTGCTGAATAAGATGATCCATTTCATTGTCGTACCACCAAAGTGCTTTGTGGAAGAATATAGATTAGATTATCAGCTCCACTTCAGTAAAAATATACTCACGCTCTGAGCTTAATATATTCCCATCCAAGCGACCACACAGACACATACAAATTCCCCTCAGCATCACTTTGCTCTCCAGATCCTAATGAGAAGAGAAAAACCTAATTTGATCCATCTCAGCCCTTCAGTCACCCTCTGGCCCTCCCTCGCTCCTCCCCGGCTGGTCGTGGGCTATTCCCGCTGCTCTGATTATTGTTAATCTCATCATATGTCTCTTTCTGCTCAATAAACCCCCCCTCCTCCATCAGTGCTCCCCATTTTCACTCAAATCAAATTGTTACCGAACATAACCTGCCCGAGCCCCGGCATGCCGCAGCAGTAATGCAGTTTGTCATAATTAAGTGCCGAGCCTAATTAATTAAATGGTCGGGGGGGGGGCTAATCAGTTCATTCTGCAGCCAAACTGCTGCATGATGGGATAGAAGTAGAGATGAATAGAGAGTGAGTGATGTAGATCGCTATTGACGGTTCAGCCTGAACTGGAATGACAAAGTTAATTGTGGTGGCATCCCGGTGCATCTTCAAGGTTTAGAGCAAAATTATGCAGTCTCGGTGAGTCAAATTCTCTCTATGTAGCATTTACATGCCGATGGACCTGGAAACACATAAACACAATGCATGTGAGAACATCTGTGCACAAGACAAGCATGCACACATACAAACCAGCAAACCTTCCCTTTAAGTCCAAACGTCACATTATGCTTTTCATTGAACTGCTTGAATACACAGTGCGTATTGATTGAGTAAATGTGCTAATGAAAGTGATGCACAAAGACAGTTCATTAAAGTTGGTCTTGATTAAAAGGGATAATTTAACTTAGCCCAAACACACATACATACACACACACCTGCACACAACCCCCTCCCCCCTCCACACACACACACACACACACACACACACACACACCCAAAAACAACCTTCTGCAACGGTCTGCTGGTATGACTCGTTGCATTTTCTAATTTAGAAACTTTTACGATTTCTTTCATGGTTTCAGAGGGCAAACCTCCTAATGCAAATGCCCATATTCATTATTCTGTATTTTCTACTTTACATGGAGCACAGAGACAAAACCTTCAAAGAAGGTTTTTGCTTTTGAAAGTTTTAAAGTGGCAGTATTATATAATTTCAAGCACAAAGTTCCATTTTAAAGCATAACCAAGTAATTATGGTACGTTCAGTTGTTATAAAATGCAAATATAACTTAAAAGAAATCTGACTTCACATTTTAACGACTTGGAATTGGGCCCCTTTAAGAAGCTCCTACACTTTCCCATACTCCACCATTAGTGTGTCATCACAACAATGACCCTCCAGTAGGCCATTTAAAACCCTTCTTAGAAGTGTTGGACTGAGAAGTGCTTCCTGTAATACGATGAGGTCAGCAGATACTAATGCTAATTGCTGCTGCTGCTAGTCTGGAGGAGCTGAGGATGAAAAATGATTGAAAATACCCTGCAAGTACTGGAAGCATTCTAAAAATTTCCAATGATGCCATACAAATTCCTGAAAGGGATTTCTTAGCTGAAGAAAACAACCTTTAAAACTTGTGATACATCCTGTGTTTTAGGTAAACAGTCTGTAAGATTCTGAAAAAATCCAACCAAACGTTATGTATAAGTCACCTGTAGGTTATAAAATGTCAAAAAATAATAATAATACAGCAATTCTTATTTCCTCAGTAAACATGATAACAGTTTGCTGAAATGGTGACAGACAAAGACTACTTGTTCATAATTAGCCATTTCATGTAGAGACACAGTGAATATCAGCTGCGTCCAGATTTAGTTTGAACCTCACTTCTCAGATGGACTACTGTCCAGAATAGCTAAATGTACTTAATTACCTATTAATTAAGAAGGTTTCATTCTTTTCTGAGAGTTAGATAATTCATATTTTAGAAGTGTGCACAGTTTGTATTTAATTATTTATCAAAATCAATAATAAACTGTAAATACCTGTATTTACGTGTATTAGGAAGTACTTAAACCGATTTGATATTTGATAACATTAAAATTTGATTGTAGAATTTCAGAAGAATTCTAATTCTAGTGTACAAGATGTACTTAAATGCACCACCAGGTTTTTATCCACGGCCATAAAAAACGCATTAATAATAATAACCGATAAACAAACATTGCTAAATGTTGTCGTGGTGCCACTTCATTACCCTCAATTTCACACAACAAACTCTGTGTCACTTAAGAACAATTAAATATTAAAATCAACAACAGCAATATAAAATATTTTTCCTTTTTTTTTTTTTTCTAACTAAGCCTAAAATCAAAAGGATGTAATAAGAAAATAAAAAAGTGATTAACATCTTAATTTGTGAAATGAAGTGAAGAAGGAAAGAGCAAATGGTCCATGGATTAATAAGATGTTTAACATTTGGGGACCAGGTCAACTTTATCCTCATAAGCTTTAAGTTATATTTCACAATATTTAATTGGATGTTCTTATAAACCCAGAAAAGAGTACTCACAGATTTGGGGGGATCTGCTGTATAAATATTGAGGAATAAACATTTGTTTATTCAGACTTGTGTGTAACTTATTGTTTCTCTGTTTTGCTATGACAAAAGCATTCCATCTTTGGACTAACTGGTAAGTCAGTCACATTACTTCCAGCAGATACAGTGTATTTCTAGTAGTTTTTGATTCTCAGGGCAGAATTAAAGAGGAGTTGTCTGCCTTTTTAAAAAAAACAAAAAAAAAACAAACAACTGTCTGTGTTTTCCCTGCTTCTTCTTTCCTCCACCCTTTCCACAACGAGGGCACCGTGGGAGCAGTAAGCGCTTGACCACGGAGGGGAAGTTGACTCGGAGAATAGGAAGTGCTTGCCGCAGCAAGTCGGGGACTAAAAACTTTGCTAAGTTTTTTTTCCCTCCATCTGTGCCTCCTGCTTCGTCTCTCTGTCTACCACCCTCTCTCACTTTCTCATTTCTTCCCTTGAAATTTCTCTTAGGAGATTATCCGCAGGTAAGCTTGTTACCTCTGCTGCCCTGCGTCAGCAGCTCTTCCCTCCTCACTGACCACTGAGGGATGGGGAGTTGTAGTGGGAGAGAAGGCTGGATGGTTTGAGGAAAGGGTAGGAAGCCAGGCAGAGCGAACGAAGGCGCCTCACAACTCAACAGTAACACGCCGTGACCACATCATAAGGCTGAGCAAATGACTCTACTGCCTCTCCAGGGGGTTGTTGAGAGGCAAGAGGGGGAACAGGGACACAAAGCTGTCCCCTTGTGAAAAGATCTTCATTCCTGCAGCCCCCTTCACTTTCCCTCATGTCAGAAACCTCACTCCTATCCTCAGAAACACAGGCGGGCCAGCTGTGGTGATCAGGTAGCTGGACATGCTGGAAATCAGCCAAAACTGATTGCATCCACTTGCTCACGGAGCACATTAATGGAGATGACAAACAGAAAAATGGACATTACGAGACCTGAGATAAGCCAGACTGTCTGTCTCTATGTTTGTTCTCCCACACTCTGCACCTCCCAGACAGTCAGTTCATTTTATTTAGCCTAACCACCTCATGATGTTTTTTTATTAACATCACCAACCAACAAATTATGTATTATTGAACGATAAATCCTACTTTTAAATATCAACATTTTAAAACCTTCAAATTCATTTGTACTTGACAATTTGTGATTTTGGGAAAATTATAACATCCTGGTCACATGACCACTATTTTGTCGCATTTTGTGCCAAAGCTAAAGGTGAAAGAAACTTCTCAGTAGCAGGACCAAGAATCCAGAATGATCTTCTCTTCCGTTTGGGATTTTCAGACTTTGTTGAGCTTTTTAAGAACAACCAGAAACTCGTTTTTGGAAATCAATCCATTGATTTGTTGGATGTTCTGGTACGATTTGTAGTGTGTATCGTAATTTTTCACTTTAAAGCACTTTCAAAATAATGAAATTATTTAAGTTAATTTACTAAATGACTAAAACTTAATTTAGTAAAATAAGTTTCACTTAATTTAATATTACGTAAAGCTTAATAAGAAATTAAGTTTTGCAAAGGATGGGTGGATCAATATGTAATCTTTGACATTTTCCTTACCAAGGGCTCTTTTATCCATACAATTGATGTTGCATATATGAATGGCCAAGGTGTAATCTAATGATTTTAAAAGATGAGAATTAGAGAATCCAAAACCTAAATTGTCTTCAAGTGAAGTTGTTCTTTTGTTGATTAGAATTGATGCTCACATTTAGTATAGGAAAAACAATCCTCCTAATCTTCAGGTTTCTTGCAGACATCTCAAGGCTTAGTCCAAATATTCCAATTTCATCAGGAACAGTTCCTAATTGCCACACAGACAATAACTCCCGCTAGGCTCTGGGAAGTTTCATTCAGGCTTGTATGTTGTTCTATTTGGGGGAAAAAAAGCCTTTTGTGATGCTGTCCTGCTCCTTTTTCTAGACAAATGGAAGTATACTTTGCATTTCTTGTCTCAAATTCTCCATTACATATACATTCATTTTATGAACTCGTTTTCCAATTTGTACCTTTAAAGAATTTTTAGTTTTCTTGTACCATCTCTGCAAGGGATGACTTTTCTTAAAGGATGCAGAGAAGTGCAATAAAAGAGTCACGGACTGAATTTTATTTGAAACTTCCTTAATTGCAAACTGCATTGTTTCATATGATAAATGACAGAAATCCTGTAAACTATAATTCAAACTTTTTAATACATGAATCATAAACTCTGGTTGGGTGCAAGTTTGCATTGGCGTGAGAGTTTTTATTTTTTGTATTTGTGTTTGTAAGTGCGTTTTTTGGGGGGCGAAGGGGAGGCTTACAGGAAAAACCTGCACAAACAGGGTTTCCCCCGTCTCGCAGACTTTGGGGGAAGGGGACAGAGGGATTGGAGGAGGTCTTCAGACGAGTGAGGAGATAAACGGGAGAAGTGAGGGGGATGAAAAGGATGAATTCCTCCAGACATGGAGAGGAAATCTGCTCAAATCTCCTCTTGTTAGAGAAGAGAGAGGGATCAATCCCTCACTCTCTTCTGGCTGCAGCTTCCACTTCAGCACTAGCTGAGGAAAAAAATACCATCCAACATGATGAGTTTTTCAACTTTTCCTCATCCTCCTTTCTTTCTTGTTTCTCTTTCACCTTTCTGTTCTTTATACTTGTTCCCTTGATCCTTTTAAAATTGAAATACAGGATGATCTGACTGACAGAGGAAGAAACCCAAGACTGAAAAAAAAATAAAGCAGCTAATTCTCTGAAGTTTTAATTAATAGCTCGTTTTCTTTTAGTGTCACCACCAGTCCCAGAGGAGGGAGAGGGAGTGAGAAGAAGGGATAGGTGTGTAACAACAACACAACTAAAAGGGGTACAGGTCTATAAAGAGGTAAGGGGAAGTGGGACTGGATCACATGGGAGCCCCTAAGACCGGGGGGATCAGCTACCTGTCATGAATTAATCAATCTCCTACGGCTTGCTCTGGTGAATTCATTAGCAGCTCCAGCTCCCGTGTCCTCACAGTATCATCCAATAATTAATTTAAAAAGGTGAGACTAAGTTTTGCTCTGAAATAAACTTCGCAGATGTAGATGACTGATGTACAGCCATGTGAGATCTGTTTCTTTTTTTTTTTTGTGACATTCAAATGATTTCAATAATTTCTTAGAGTTTTCTGTCCTTCTGGCCTCATCATTTGATTCAGCTGCATAAAAGTTGCCCTGTAAGAGGTTGGTAACCTGTGCAGGCTATAAGGCTATAAGTCAGTGAAAAAGTCTGGTCGATAGTGCGGTTTAAATCATCATCTTAAAATTGAGATTTCTGTTGTCCACTGTGACACTTGCCTGCAGTAAATTCTTCACTCTTTGTGCTGTAAAGAAGTTGTGACCACATCTGATATCTCTGCAGCAACATATATGATCAAAATCAAGTACAACAATAAATCTCCTTCTGCTGAAAACAAACAACACAAAAGTCTGTTCCGCCTGCTCAGATCACTGCCATGGTCAAGCTTGCTGCCTCCAGGCAGTTGTTGCTGACCGCTTTGAATAGATTAATGAGCGTGGGATCCTAGTAATGTTAATTAATTTGATTATGCCAGAAGAGGGGAGGGGTCTATGGTTAGGTGGAGGGAGAGGTGAGCATGCCAGTGGGGGTAGGGGGGAGTAGGGCCTCCCTCAGAAGATGAATAGGTTCTGTGGCTTCGGCCAGCTTTGCCTGCCTGTAATATATAGCATGTGCTGCCACATAGTCAATGCACTTTTAATTCACTTTTTTCTGCACACACAGACATTAACAGTCCCATCTGCACACACACACACACACACACCTTCATTACTCTGTTTACTAATGGAAATCTAATCATTACTCCACCTGCTTGTTCACACACACGTGAACACAGCCCTGTGGTTTATTTATCACTGATATCCCCTGATGTATTAATACTGGACCTCAGGGGGTGTTTATATGCTTATGAAGCCACACAGCAGAGTCAGACTAATTGTATTAACCAACCCCAAAGAGGAGCTCATGATTCTGACCCCACGTCGTTTATGACCTAAAGATCAATTGACCTCTTCACTCTTTTTACTTCAGTTTTTCCTTCTTTTTTTCTTTTCTTTTTTTTACCTTTATGCAGTCCATCACCCACCTTCTCCACATTTTGTCTGCAACTAAATTATCCCTTTCACCTACTTTCTAATTACCATCATCGTTAAGATACTGTAAATGACGGACTGTAAAAGCATGTCGGTAAAACGGAGGAGCACAAACAAACGTGAGCTTTACTGCTGCGGCCTGGCGATGCTGATATGGGACAGCAGTTATGGCCATTTGGGGTCTATCCAGCTGACATTTTCATTCCAAATTTAATTGCGCATTGGTGATTAAGGCACTTAAGGTTTTATTTTGAATTTATCTAAAGCTGCTCTGGCAGCCAAGTGGTGACACTTTTTTATTTTATTTGGTAATCAATCAAGCTGAATTTACTGCCGCTTTGAGTCTTTCTGCCCTGCATAGTAGGCCCAACATGTACAGTGTTGTCCGACACATGAAAGGTAAACAGGATCAGAAGAGGTGCTTTTTTTTCATCCACACCTTCATCTACATGTAGATGAAGGTGTGGATGAAAAAAAACATTGTTCATATTTCCTTTTTCCAGCCCGCTTCACCTTACTTCTTTTGATGCAGGAAAGCAGCAACTTTGATCTAAAGATCTCTCTGAATGACAGAGTTGACTCTAGTTGACTTCCTAGATTTTAGTTTGCTGAATCTAGTTAAGGGCTAGCCTTTAGACCTTATTGAATTTTTGGCTCGAAAACTATGACTTTGTTCTTTTCTGAATTAAGTAGAAAAAAATGAGTCATCAGCATATTAGAAAACTCTTTAACCTGCTCTGTCAGGAGCAGGAAAACAAAAGTGGTGCAAGAATATTGTTTTGAGGAACTCCACATGTGATCTTTCATTCATCAGAGTTATGACGGCCTTATGGCACGAAGTAATCCTGCTCTGCCAGGTAAAATATGTTTGATCTGATCAGCAAAGTCACATGCAGTGGTGAGATCCAGAAATACCTTTGGTGGAACTTTAAACATTTTCTTGAGCAAAGCATCGTGTTCGGTTTTGTTTTATTTCACTTCTTTAAAGTATTACATGAGTCATTTAAAACAAATCAAAGTTTCTGCTCATTCTGCTAAAGTCCACAGGTGCAATCTAAATAATTTAATTTTTTTTAAAGCGTTTTGTTTGGTCTAAATAGTACATAATCTTCCTCAAATCTTCCCCATGCAGCACCATTTAACAGATGTGTGTATTTTTCTCCGAACATCCTCTGACAGTCCTGTCACCATGGAGACAGCCAGTCACCACAAACAGCGAGTCACACGGAGACGGGCCCAGGCAGGGCCGGGACAGCACTTGTCACACCGACCCAGTGTCCCAAACGAGCCGCGCTCGCAGTCAGAGCTCATTGCTTGCCGGCTTCTCCGGCAGTCAGCCGGCTGCTGTGCGAGAACAGACAGGTGGAGGAGAAAAGAGGAGAGGATGAGGAGAGGACAGGTGGAGGGGGGAGTTCAGCAGGGCCTTTTGTTTACTGAGAGGAGTCATTAAAATATTTTCTTTGTCTCTTTATTGGCATTTTGTTTTCTTTGACAGTCATTGTTTTCCGTATTTGTTAGGAGACAGGAAAGGTACGCACTGTGACAGATGCTACTGGTTTATTAATAAAACTCATGCCTTTAAAGCAGACAACATCTCAATAGGAGGCCATTACTCTTTTGTTTCATATGTTATCCTGCATCTTTGTTTTGTACAGAGGTAAACAAATCCCCCTAACTGTGGTTCTCAGGGAATGAAAGGAGCCACAACTTTCAGATTTCCTGTTCTGTCTGTGGAAGAATGTTTTGGATTGGCTATAATTTTGTTCTGTTTTTTGGAGTTCTGTGTTCTCTCATTTACAGGTCAAGGCTTTCCCTGATCCCTCTGTTTCCTGTATGCATTTATTTCCTGTCATTTCCAGTCAGCCTCCCACAGTTTTCTCAGTCCACGTGTCCTCTGTTACACTTCAATGTAATCAATCGTCAGTTTCCTCTCCAATTATAACAGATTCTTCTGTTTCCTTTCATGTGTCACTTCAATTTGTTGCTTGTTAGTTTTTCTCTTAATTTTTATGTTAAACTTTGGTCTTTTAAGTTCATCTTGTTGTTTCATTAAATCACTTTATGGATGGTATCGGCTTGGTTTCTGCTCATCTTCGGTTCTTCTTGACGAGAGCTCAGATTTAAATCAGGTAAAAGAAAATATTTGAAGTTTATGTTTTTTATGTGATTTTCCAATTTCCTGGGAATCTGATTTTTTATTGTTTATTACTTGTAATGAACAATTTTTTTTAAGGCCAACAAGCTATTATTGTAAAACTTTGCTCTTTCGAATTATGCTGAGAAATTAATACGATGTACAAAAGGCTGGATCTGCAAACAATATTTCTGGCTAAAATAATGAAGAGACCCAATAAAAAAGGTCTTTTAGGAGTATTTATCGTCTTATGGGTGAGTGGTCCAAAGATGCCATTATGGAAATAAAACTGGTGGTGGTATTTTATGTGCAGGCTCACCTGCTGTGTGCTTCTAATCACTGAGATAAACCCTTTCTTATCTTGTGGGCTTGTGCCCTACATCAGCGCTCAACCGCATGTCTGCAGAACTTGCTGTAAATGCTCTGTAAGCACTTTATCAGAAATGCTTGTTCTTTTGGTCTTTTTCTGCTTCCTTGTTGTTTTTGTTTTTCTTCCCCACCCCTCATCTGTCTTATAAAAAAAGAAACCTGCATGCTGACACTCATTAAAAGAGAAAAGAGGCAGAGGGAGAAAAAAAAGAAAACATCAAGAGACAGAAGCGAGGCACTCTCACGCTCGCCTCTCTCCATCCTGCGGTCACATTCAGCCGTCACGGCGCACGGAGGTGCGCTTGTTATCTAGATCAGACTCCCTCTGTTTTTGACTCACCCGCCACCTCATATGAAGGCGATCAATTATGGATCAAATGAGGACTTCTCTTTATTTCATCCCAGCTTCCTTCTGTGCTTTGTGTCCTCCTGCACTCATTGAACGTGTGGGAATAAAACGGACACAACGTTCAACATCCGCCTCCACATGTGTTCACTGATCATCTCTGAGTGAACACATAGAGATTCAATCTGTCTATATTTTACAAAATTATCTGACATTTTATTACAGTATATGCCCCTTGTTTATATTTTTTAGATATTTTACAGTTTGCTTGATATTTATTAAGTGTATGTACTGTTTTGTAATGGTGTTGGCTTGATCTGAACCCTAATATGTCCACTGTAAGAAAATATAAAAAGATGTGTTTGACTGGAAAGCTTGGTAAACAGAGCTGCGCGGAGGAACAGGAGTTTGTTCTCTTCATGAAGGTTTAGATCTCAGCTGGTTGTTTTCTCTGTGGCGTTTGCATATGTAACATTTATGCTCTGGTTTTATGCTCAAGACTGACAGGTCTGAACTGACCTTACAGATGTGTGAGCATGCAAAGTTTGCTACAGTCGTACCTGATTGGGTTATACCCCACCTCTCAATCCTGTCACTGGTATGTAGGTTTCAGCCAGCTTCACATGATGAAGTAGTCATAAAAAACGGAAAACTTTGCTATTTTCAGTAAATGTCAGTAAATGGGAGAAGTTAATTTTCTCAGTTTTAACCTTCTAACATCTAACTTTTTTATGTGGTATTTATTATAGTGCCTCTCTAACCAGCTTACATTTTGTCATAGTAATAGGTCTTTTTTTTTTTTTGCTTTTATAGTAGAGGCAATAAAATAAATGAATAGTACAAGGTTAAATTCATATAAATATACAGGATATTTGCTAATAATATTTTGATTAAAAAGAGACCAAGTTTATCCAAAAAGTCTGTTTTCTTTTTTTAATTAAAATATAGAAGTTTAATTACTACACATTTCATTTCACCTGATTTTTTAAGGTTCACATTCCTCCTTTCCCCCCATATGCAATTATTTTTATTTCTAACTTTTCATCTTTATTATTTGTTTATTATTTTTATTTTTTTAACATTTCCTCCTAACATTTTTTCTTGTTCTATTTAACTCATTTTGTAGCCCAGTTATTTTTGATTGAGCTGTATGATGGCCTTATTTTATTATTTGTACCAATTGCTTTACTTTAGTTTATTTAAAATAAGCAGTTCAATGTTGGTATTTTTTGTGCTTTAGATAAGTTGTCATCCCCTCTTCTCTATGCTATATAAAGCACTGAAAGATTTTAGGCTTAATTAAATGTCAGTGCTGCTAGTCTTGTATGACTGACAGGAAAGTGAGGCAGCATTTAGTTTCTATGCTCCAGAAAAGTACAGAAACTTTTGGATCTTTCAAAAGTACCCAAGGACTGAAAACATTAGTGTCTATTATATCTTCCTAACAAGAGCCAAGGATTATTTTATCAGTTCTATCCTGTCGCAGCTGTTCATTTGTTTTAACCTTTTGGCGGCTTATGTCTCATGCCTTTATGCTTGAATGTGATGCTTCATTTTGCCGTATCTGGTGGTTTTTATTATTATTATTATTATTATTATTATTATTATTATTATTATTATTATTATTATTATTATTATTATTATTATTATTATTATTATTATTATTATTATTATTATTTCTGTTTTTTGCTGTTTCTGTAAAACATTTTGAACTATCCTGGTTTGAGTGGTGCTTTGCAAGTAAGTTTGCTTTTCTTTCTACATATTCTCAATTAAAAGTAAGCCATGATTTTTGTAGATAACTTGTAAGTGTGTCACCCAAACTTCTAGCTGTAACAGAGTTTCTTTTACACTCACTAATGAAACTTGTTTGATTTTCCCATTTGGTGATGGGATCATATGGGGGAAAGAGCTCTGTATGATATACCTGACATCATGTGTGTCACTTCTCTCCCCCTCAGCTGTTTAAGTAAAACAGTGGGTGACACCAACGTCATTCCTCCCCCTTCTGTCTCCTTCCTCCTCCTTCCCCTCTTATCCCTTCCATCACTCTCATTCATAATTTATCCGGAGGCTTTTTTTTTTTTGTTTTTGTCGACACAATCCCAGCACAGCAGCGCAAACACACTCTCCAGTTTCCCCTGGGCTGCGTGTCCACTTCCTCCTGCAACAGGAAGCAGGTGCCGATAAGTACAGGAAGTGAAAACTGGCACCAGCCTCAGGTGAAACTACCCTCTTAGGTGTTAGATATCCCTTACCATTACTTCTTTTGATATACACACACTAACGCCCTCACATACGCACACACTGTATACAAACACTGCTGTGTAATGTATCCCTGCTAAAGGAAAGTTAATATTACACCTGACTACAGATGCACTGATCAGCTTTTACAGACTGAAAACAACTTCCGGTTTTCCTTTTACATCTGACCTGCTGATTGTGAGATTTTAAGATATTTAACACAAATGTTTTTAAGATGTGTTTTTATTTCAGCAATTAAATATAACAAACTCTGAGAAAAAAAAATGGCGTTGGTTCATTTGATGAAGGTGACCATTTAGAACCCAACAGAAAATAAAATGATTACAAGATGACCTCTGTTGTAGGAAAGCAAAGTTTCATCAGATGTGAAGTGTCTTTTTAATTTAATTGATTTAATCAAGATAATCTTTGATCTGATGGTAGATGATGTGACTAATTGGAGACACATGATTTGTTGTGGCAACTCTTGAAGGGAGAGAATAAAAAACATAGTTTCGCCATCAATGTATGATTGAACTTTGATATGCATTGACATGTTTTATGTACACTGAAAAAAATACCTCTATGGATGAACATAAAAAAATCATGGAAAGGTTACTTTGCTTTATTTCAGCACCATGTAATTCTGTTACTCCTACTTAAAGCAAATGTGTTAGGTCAACTTAATTTATTAAGGTGATTCCAATGTAAAGCAATTGTGTTGGATCAACTTATGTTATTATAGTTATTCTATGGTTGATTCTAAATCAAACGTGTTGGCTGAAGTTAATATATTATGGTTATTCTAATTTAAATAAAATGTGTTGGCTCAACTTATTTTATTACGGTTATTCTATTAATTGTTGGCTGAACTTAATATATTATGGTTATTCCAATTTAAAGCAAATGTGTTGGCTCAATTTAATTTATTAAGGTTAATTCAACTCATTTACTGTAGTTGGACCCAATGTAATTTAAAAGAGCCAGCCCAACTAATTTGCAATGCTTTGGACCAAATAATTTACTTGACTAAGATTAATGGCAATTAGTTAAAACCAACTCTTTTTTTTTCTCCGAAGAGTTTTTCTTGTATTTTTTTTTTGAGACAGTAGTCAGACAGGGTGAGGACATGGCAAAAGTTGCCAAGACCGGGAGTCGAACCAGCAACGTCTGCGTCGAGGACTAAGGCCTCCAAACATGTAGTGTGCTAAACTCCTGCGCCACCACAGCATGCTGGAGAAACTAACTTATGTTACAGTGATATCTTCACACTACTTATTAAGTTGATCCAACTCATGAAATTTAAGTTTGCTCAACAAACATGCTTCATGCTGAAAGAAAGCTATTTAATCGTGTGGAAATGCTTTCCATGATTTAATTACGTTAATTCAAAGACTTTTCTTTAAAAAAACTTTTCTTTTTTAAAAAAAGACTTTTTTTACAGTTCTTAAATGCTGAAAGAAATGCCAATAGTGCCCTGCAGAGAAAAACAAATATCTATAGTTTAATGTGTAACTAAAACCTCTTTGAAGTCTTCCGAGGCAAAAAACAGTTCTGTCTCATAATCTCTCGTAATCCCCTGATCTCGCTAGACCCTCTTCAGAGGGAAATGAATCTGACTAAATTGAATCACGTTATCTCAACTTGAATACGTTATTCAAGTTGAGACAAAAACGATTGTCTCGCGTGACATCCCGTGATCTCACTCGGCTTCAGTACTATATCAGTCTGACTATAATGAATCATGTTATCTCAACATGATTAAATTTCATAAACATGAAGTTGTTGAATTTTTTGTTCATCCAACATGATTGTATCACGTTTTTGTTTGAAACATGAAATTATTTAGTTAAAAGTACATGATATTCTTTTTACTTTCAGATGAAGGGAGAGCAGTAAGGAAATGTAGAAATGTGTGGAAATGTTTTTTTGAAGATTTATTAAAAAATAGAAGACCAGAAAATCTGATTTATATAAGTATGAGAAACAACATTCTCTGGTCTGAAGAAACAAAGATTCACTCTCTTTGGTGTTAATGCCAGGTGCAATGTTTTGAAGAAACTCCATTATTCCTGCAGTGAAGCATGGTGGTGGCAGAATCACATTATGTGCATGTTCCGCATCAGCAGTAACTTGAAGACTAGTCAGACCAGAAGGACAAATGAATGCAGCAATGTACAGATTTATCCTGTAGTAAAATTTTCTCCAGTGTGCTCCTGACCTCAGACTGAGGTGCTGGTTAATTTTTCAGTAGGACAACACCCAAAGCAAATGGCTGAAATCTCAAAGGAGTGGCTTCAGAACCACTCTGTGAATGTCCTGGAGTGACCAAGCCAGAGTTCAGATTTGACTCAGATTGAACGTTTCTGGAGAGATCTGAAAATGGCTGCACAGGCGTCTCCCATCGACCTGATGGAGCTTGGAAACTGCAAAGAAGAATGGGCGAAACTCTTTAAACATGACTCAGCTGAACTTTATGCACCATATTCCTGAAAAACCTGAATTGCAGAGTAATTGCAACCAAGAATGGACCAGCACAAAATTA
The DNA here is from genome assembly GCF_019740435.1 of Gambusia affinis. Lineage (NCBI taxonomy): Eukaryota > Metazoa > Chordata > Actinopteri > Cyprinodontiformes > Poeciliidae > Gambusia > Gambusia affinis. The sequence goes on along the minus strand of NC_057877.1, from coordinate 19,911,545 downwards.
AGCAAAACCTGTGAATAATTACATACATGTGATTACTTAGTATTTAATTTTTAATACATTTGCAAAACCCTCAAAAACATTTTTCTACATATTCATGATGAGAAACTTTTGTGTAGAATGCTCAGGAAAGAGATTAATTTGATAAAATTATGAATAAGGCGTCAACTTAACAAACTGTGTAAAACGTGAAATTCTGTGAATAGTTTCAGGATGCATGTCTGTGTTTCTATGTCCTGTTGAGGACAAATTAAAAGTTTTTCCCATAAAATGATCATGTAGGAAGATGGAAAAAACTGAGTAAAACAGCATCTTTATAAACTGGTGCTTTAATTTAGAGTTTTAGTTCTGCTGTTCCAGTTCACAATAAATAAATGTTGTAATATATTGGTGTACAGTTGTCAGAGCTGCGTCACAGTAACACTGTGCTCAGATACAGTGAGTTGCCTTTGACTGCTGCAGCCTCAGAGTCTGAACAGGACGATCTCATCCCCAGCAGTCGATTAGACAAACTCTCTTTCTACTCGACCTCCTCAAAGAGGCGTCACTGTGAGCCAGATAGACATTAGTAACTGACCCTCTGCTGTGAGACGCTGAGAAAAAAGACCTGGATCCCTGAGAGAGTTTTCATTGTTTTCAATTGGAGGAGACTCAAGTAATGGACAGCTGATGACCAGCCTCCTCTTCTTAATGAGACAGAATAACTTGTACATATTTGCTACACAGTTAAGTCTATCAGCAAAGTCATACGAAATCTCATGATATTACAACATTGCACTACTTCTGTTTGAGGTGACTGAAATCTCATGAGCACTAGCCAATTGCGGTGATTGTGGATTTTCCTGATGAAGTTGTAGTATAACATGCCCCAACTACTTTTAAGCCATTTGTTTGGTAACAAATTTACATTTTCAGTAGGAATGATGAGTGGTGACAGACTGACAAACAAGACACCAGCAACATGTAAGTAAAGCAAGTTGTTCAGATGCTGAAGGAGGCAGAAAACATTGTTAAATCCGCCAATGGCTGGACCTCTGGACCTCTCAGAGTTAGCAACGTGAAAATGCTAAATGTTGTAACTGGTTTCTCAGGTTCTGTTTGCTATTGCATCATATCTGTATCTTTGCTATTATTTTATTCCCCCCCCCCCCCCCCAGGGGGTCTTTTGTGGGCTCTAGTGTCCCTTATTTGAAAGTAGGCTGACAGGAAGGGGGAAGGAGAGGGGAGAAGACATGTGGCAAACGTCGGCTGGGTCCGGGAATCGAACCCGCGACCACCGCGTCGAGAACTGAAGGCCTCCAAATGTGGGTCACGCTATCCCCTATGCCACCACAGCACACCCCATAGCTGTGCTATTATAGCACAAATAGAATATTAAAATGTAAAAAACATTTTGGATTAAAAAAAAAAAAAAACTTATAAATTGTAGTACAGTAATTGAAGAAAAACTCAGATTGACTTGGACTTTCCATCTTGTGGAAGACTGTAGGCTTGATTCCAGCTTCCTCCTGTCACATGTCGATGTGCCCCTGGGCGAGACACTGAAGCCCAAGTTGCCTCCTGATCCGCATGTTGGTGTATAAATGTGTGTGCGTTTGTAAGTGCGAATGGCTGAATGTGACTCTACTGTAGGGCTCTTTGAGTGTTAAAAATGACTGGAAAAAGCGCTATATGAGTTCAGTCCATTTACCATTTATTTCATCAGCAACATTTTATAAGCCTGCAACTTTCAACCATGTTCAAAACTAAAGAAGTTTTTTGGATGAAAGTTGAAACACTTTAATGAAACAAGACAGAGAAGAGCAGTCACCTTCTCTGTAATCACTTAGGATTAGTAGAGCACATTAAAAAAATCGAGACAAAATTATGAAAAAGAGAAATGCAACACAAGTGCCTTGTTTGATATTGATTTCTTGAAGTCTAACTAACCTGCATTGTGTTTGTGTTACAGGCAAATGAAGAATGCAATGCTTTCATATCTATGCAAAAACATTCTTTTTCCTCCCACTTCATATAAACAAGGTCTTATAAGCCTTTCAGTATATTGACTTATTGCTATCGATGAATACATTTTATAACAAAACGCAGCAGTTTCAGCTTTCTTCCTCTTTCTTATGAATCATTGTGTTAAAGCAACTTTAATTTCTCAGGTTTTAGCAACATAAAAAACAGAACAATCTTATGAGACCTTATTTAAGGTGTTACAGTAATAAAAGATTGGGAATAATTTCTTTACAGGGCAAGTGTGATTTGTAGAAACCAACTTCTGAGTAGATCGCATAAAAAAAGGATGTGGCTTGCAAATTTGCAGCAAAGTAAAGGTCAGAGTGATGGAATATATCAGCTCTTGTGGAAGCAATGAAAATTCACAGCACATATTGTAGAAAAACCATATTTTTCAAACATCTCATTTTAGACTGTGTCAGGTTAAGTAACTTAGACTGGATTCTTGTGTACAAAAGTATTTGCACCTTTTGATCTTTGTAACACTAACAGATAAAAAAAAAAAATCCTTTTTTGCTTTTTGCTTAGTTAGACACAATGTCCAACTTGTTTTTACTGGGATTTAATGTGATAGACCAACAAAATAGCACATGGTGGTGGGGTGAAGCTAATACCTGGTTTTAAAGTAAAGAAGAGTATTAATCAAATAACAAGTCAGAAGATCCTTGCTAACTCTGGAGGAGCTGCACTGCTCGGGAGGGAAATGCTGTGGCCTTCATGAGGGTGGTACATGGAAGAAAGTTGCAGTTTGGAGTTTGCCACAAGTAATATGAATTCAGTTTTTTTCCACGGTAGTATTCACCCTGCATACACCAATTCCATTTTAAAACATGGTGGTGGCTCCATCATGCTGTGGGGATGCTCTCTTAAAAAGAGACAAGGAAGTTGGGAGATTACTGGAAGGCAACTTCCCTTTCCTGAAAGACAACAATCCACAGTACACAAACAGAGTTACAATGGAATTGTTTATATCAGTGTACTCATAATTTTGAATGGCCCAGTCAAAGTCCAGAACTAAACAATGCAGAATTTGTGGCAGGACTTTATATTCACAGGTGATTTCAATTCAATGTGACTGAGTTTGAGCTGTTTTGCAAAGAAAATGAGTAAATATTTCAGCTCCAGGATCTATGGTTGAGACGTACCCCAAAAATATATAGCTTTTTAAAGGTTTTCTACAAAGTACGCAATGATGGAGGCTGAGTACAAATATACACTATGCTTTTGAAGTTTCTACTTGCAAACACATGTATTTTGATTTTCACTTCACAAATTTACACATAAAGTCTAGAGCTATGAACATCTGACTCTGAATCTGTGATTTCCACAAAATTCCCACAGAAATCACAGTGTGAAACTCCTATTTGAAGTCTCTTATCAATAATTAAGAAAAAAGCCCTCAAACTGATGGGCCCTAGATGACCTGTTTCCCACATCTAACAGCCCTCTGTCTATGCCGTTGGCTCGCCATGGAGACATTCCCAAGAGACTGTTTTCCGGACGGTTTTCCATGAGCGGTATGGAATGAGCTCCACATCTCTCGCCCGTAAAGAGACGTGGGGAAAAAGCAGCTGCCTCAGCACCTGCCGGCCCCCAGCGAAAATCAAAATATCAATAAGCTCTTATAGCATTAAAGAAAATGCCTAAATCTGACACTTTCTCTCCGTCCATCCCATTCTCTTTCCCTTTGCCAATATCACTCAACCACTTACACTTGGCATGGGCCCACTGGAGAGTTTTACATGTACATTAAGAGAGGCTTTCTGCCTCTATTTGTCCTCCTCCGCCTCTTCTTCCACTCCACTATATCTATTAAAGTAAATATACATTGGGTTGTGTGGTGACACATAGTCCATCCTCATTCATTTTTGAGCAGGTGATTGACAGAAGTTGAATAATAGCCCCGGTCAAGGAAGAGAACCGCAGCGGGATTGCCCGGCGAGCCCAGTAATAATCTTAATGTTTCACTGCGGTAAGGAAATCAGAGGAAAACCTCACCCCTGTTTGTTCCATTAGAATACAGCGGGAATAACTCAGGTTTAGATAATCCATCACTGTAAAAGTAAAGACTGACCTCGTGAAAAAAGTGCCCTGCCAGGGGAAAGAAGGAGGAAGATATGACACATATAAAAGCGCTACAAAAGTGGGCCGAATAAGCAAAAAGAGATATCACGGAGTGAGAAGAGTTTAAGTAGGGAATAAGGTGTGGAAGGGATGAATGGCCTAGGGCAGGAAGAGGATAGAAAGAGGAAGAAAGGATTGGGGGGGCCTGGGAGGAAGGAGAGTGGTGGTAAAGCTGAATGATTGCTCTGTGAGAAATATTATTGATGATTCAGGCAGTGTGAATTATTAATGGGGAGCGAAAAGCATCTTTGAACGTGTCTCTGACATTCAATACTGCCAGAGATCAATGAGCTGGCGTGGACGCAAAGAGAAGAGATGAAGGGAGGAGGAAGGAAGAGCGTTTGGAAGGGAGGGAAATAAAAAAAAAGTAGCAAAGAGAGGCGTGAGGGAGGACGTTTTTTTGTTTTTTTGTTTTTTGACATGTGGAGTATTTCAGATTGGGAGCTTGTCAGAAGGGGTTAGGATGGAGGAAAGCATGATGAGACGGCCAACTGCAGGGAGTCATGTGACGGGGTTGAAAGTGATTGGCTGTGACATTTTCCAGGGTCTAATGCTCCTCCTCAGACATAGGAAACAGCAGAACAGTTCCTCCTCCCCCACATGCTGGACAAGGTTTTCTGTCCCGCTCGCCCCAACCATATCACTGCATGTGTGTGAGTTTGAAAATGACAGTCCAGCGTATTTTCCCACACAACACAATGCACATATAGTTAAAGATGGCTCTGTGAGATTTTTTTTCCCAGCAATCTGATCCCTCATCACTGTCTGCACTTTTACACCGATAATTTCTCAACTTCAGTTGACACCACCATGACCTTCCCATCGAGTTGAAATCAGAGAGAGCTGAAGTCTTATCAAAAAAATAATCAACAATGCTCCCAGCATTGATTTAAAGCATACATAATAATGTGCTGCAGTAAAACTTAAAAATAGCTCCTCTAAATTTACTTTGTGTAAAGATTTTATAGTAACTTTTTTCACTTTGATCAGGGTGAGAGGAATATGCTTAGGCTACTTGTCTAAATAACATATTTAAAAATATTTAAAAATAATAATTTCAGCACCAAAATCCAACCCCATCCCGTAACAAAAATAAAACAAAGCCATGCATCAATTTTCCCTATACCTGCATATTCTTTGCTCCAGTTGTCCCAATAACAAAGTTTCAAACTTGATTCTAAAACTAAGAAAAATGTCCAATATGGTACAGACCCTGGGTTGATGAAGATCAGGAGAAGGTATCTATATATTGCCTTAAAAGGGCAGTATTATGTTATTCCGGGCACATAGTGGCATTTTATAGCATAATCAAGTAACTGTGATACCTTAAGTTATTCTAAAAATGTTGTATATATCAAACATGACTGAGAAGAAATTTGATTTTACAATTTGATATCTTGAAATTGGGCCTCTGTCCTTCTATAAAGTTACCACTCTTTCTGCCTTCAGCACATCTTCACTAAAGATTTCAAAGAGCCAAACGAAGGGTTTGTGAAGATGTACGTGCATTTTATGTCTGTATCATTTTTGATTAATCAGGCAATCAATTTCTCCCCCCAAAAAAAAAGTTTAATGCATTTTTATTTTTGAAGAATCCCACTGTGGAATAAGATTTGCTTGGAAAAATTGGAAATGCTGTAAATTCTCTCAATAAATGCTCTTATTTTTTTCATAAAGTTCAAACTTAACCTTCACAGAAAAAACTCTGAAATTCAACACCAGTTCTTACTCAGTTTCTAAGGGTTTCAGGTTGTTTTCAACTGTTTACATTTTCTGGGCATCATCTTCAGAAAAACAATGTGATAAAAAAAAAAAATGCATAAATGGAAAATATGTGCTTCGTCCTGTTTCTGTGCACCTTCCGATCATCGGTACGAAGTAGAAACCTGAACCTATACTGCGAGCTCCAGGGTCAGCAGACCTTGCAGAAAAAGCTGATCCTAAGGGACAGACTGTCAGGCCTACTCAGACGCTCCCCCAAAACACAAACACACACTCAAGCACACGTGCTGTTTGTTCGGACTGTCAGTCCTCGCACTCTAACATAGGCATTGTTGTGAGTGACACTAAAAGGAGACAGGGCTCAGCTCCTATCGCCACTGTAACAAGCTGATGGGGAGACAGACGAGCTCTGGCCGCCACACCTGATCACGGTGCAGGATGAGAGCTTTTTTCTGATAGACATGCAGCGAGCATTCACTTTCTGGCTGTCATGTAAACAACCAAACAACCAGTGCAATGGCTCAGTGTGGATGTAATAACATGTGTCTTTACCTCTGTGTTTGCATTTATGCATGAATGGCCGCATTCAGCCATCTTTTGTGGTTTATTGAGTCCAAAACAGAAAACTGAAAATGATCCCTGCCCTAAAAAAGAAAAAAAAAAAAGAAAGAAAGATATAATAGTTTTGGAACTGGACAATTACAACAGCAGTCTTTTTTAGCCTTTAGTCACAGTTTTTTTTTTATTGGCCTAAAGTTGTTATTGTTAGTTTATTTACTTCATTTTCTTCAGTGTTTTTCTGACCCCAACCCCCTGCAGCCTGGCATGCGTCCAGGTTAGACACAGTTCCCATCACAAAGCAGGTCCTGAATGCTGACATACCTGTTTTTTTATGATCTGAGAGCAATGTGAGCAAAATCCAATGTTTTTGCATCTATATATTGTATGACATTTAATGCAACACTTTATGATAAAAAAGAGCACTCTTTGACGGGAAATGAAGATTGTACAATATTCCTCACTGATATGTCTATTTAGAGTATCTGAAGCCACAAAGAATACTCTACTTCTAGCAGTTTTTTACAGTAAAGTGGATATTTACATTTGCAATAATGAACACTCTAAAGCGGCAGCACATTTTGAGTCTGCTTTTATTTTTCAAGGGCTGGTGTTTGACATAATCTGAGAGCATGGAGTTGCTGATGTGCCAACATTTCTTAATCAGGCTTGGGAAAATCACATGTTTAAAAACTGGAATGAAAGCATGTAAGACACAAGGATAATTTAATAAATAAACCTTGATTTTCTTTACTAAAACAACGAAATGTAGATGTTACTGACTTCAACATTAACAAAAGTGTCCAGTATAAAAAACAAATACACTAAAAGGTCCATTCTACATACCAAATACTGTAATGACGACTGCTATTGTTGTACAATAGTTTTCTGACTGTAGAGTTGTAAATTAAACTAAATAAACTGAGCTAAGCCTGATATTTACAGAGTATTATGACCAGAAGGAGCCCAGTCCGTCAGGGGTCAAAGTATAAACATAAGGCGTACGATCGACGAACCTGCAGACACAATACGATCGGCAAGATAAAATGCGGTTGGCCAGGTGAGACTAGGGCCTCTCAAAAGTACTTTCAAAACTAAGAATGGTCTTGGTGCTACAACATAAACTGAATTGGAAACAGTTTTTCCATTTGTCCTAACATCCTGAGCTCCCCTCACCCAGCTTATCCTTCTGTCTTTCACCTCTGAGCTCTAATACAAAGGGACGTGTACGATTGACCCACTCTAAAGCACTAACAGACTGTCTGGCCCCAGCATGGACACTAAAGAGAGACGGACTATTAACCTCCATCACCCGGCCTCCCTCGGTCTCACTGCCCTGTCATTCTCCCCTCTTCCTCAGCTTCCTCTTCAATATCACCACCTGAAAACAGCTGTGGGTGAGTTAGTAGCTGGTTTGCGGTTGGATCGGCTGGAGGCTTGTGACAGGGGTTAAGAGCCGGGTCAGTGACTTAGTCGAACACATTGTGCTGGTTTGTTTTATATGCATGTATGCCATTGTCGATTATTTGTCTGAAATAACTACTGGGCCCTAGACTTAGACTTAAAGGTTTTCACTCTCGTTCCAGCCCCTTTAAAAAGTCACAACCCAAACCACTCAGGAACTTGCTGAAAGTCATGGATTGAAGAGATTAGCAGAACTACATCATTAGGAAAAAGCTAAAGGTGACTCCTCACACAGGATCACAAATCAAGCACCCTCGTCTCCACAACTAAACTTGAAATCTGTCCATGAAAAAGGTCAACGGTACTTGGCTAGAACATGGAGCAGCCTTTCAATCCAACATGTAAACACTGTAAACAAGCTTGATTCCCTCTCCAAACTATCTGACTGACTTTGATTAGCTCCACTTTCTTCTCTGACTCAATGAAGAGTTTGCAAAAAATTCCTCAAAGCAAACCAAAAGCCGTTGTAATTTCCTTTCACCTTAAAGTTTTTACCAATGCATTATCCTTCCGACTGATTCAGGAATCCCAATCAAGCCCTGAAGCATTGCCATTTCATTATTGTCATATTGTATACAGAATAATATTATTAAAAAAGGTTTGTCTTGTTTTTTTCTTGATTTGGGTTTTTAATTATATGGCTTTTTTCTATATACGAGTGTAATTGAATTAACTAATTAATAAAAACTGAACTGGTATACTTTTCCAATCTATAACAGGACATTCCTGCACAAAAAAATGTTTCACTTCTTATTTAAGCTTTACTGTTTTAGGCTATAGACCATTTCATGATGCTAAACCTATAAATCCAAAGATGGGCCAAAGCATCTCTAAGGCTCTACAGGATGCAGAGCTTTTGAAATCCAGCTTCAGATTCAGTGTGATTAAAAAGCTCTGGTCTTTTCTGCTGCCTCTACAAACACCAAATGCATTAAATGAATAATGAAAAAGATTTCCAAGAAACTTCAAAGGGATGTGACCTGTCATGGATGAAAATTACAAGCAATGCATTAAACTACCAAAAAGTCTGGCTTTAAAAAAAAAAAAGCAGATGGACTTTGCTGAATGGGTCGATTGTTGCCACTCATTGAGCACACATTGGTGATTTTTAGCTCTAACAGATAGAAATTAAGGAATTGTTGCAGAAACTACAAGAGTATTGATTCTCAAAGCTTTTACAGAACTTCAAGAAACATTTCCATATTCTTCTTCTTTGTGGTACATTTTTGGATAATGCATGTTTGAAAGTATTTTTCTTCTTTTGGTACATTTGGCACTTTTAAGCCTGGAGACTGCCCTTTGTGTTTGACTAACTGCCCCCAGTCAAGGAGAAACAAATCACTTCTCATTTGAAAGCAATTCTCACTATGCATCATTTGCTCTTTTCATGGGACGTTTGCTAAGAGGATCCCACACACAGAAGGAGGAAAGAGTACGATCAAGAGTCAGAGAGGCAAACAGGGACCTAAGGCAGCAGTGGAGTCCCCATAAAGCCAAGGTTAATCCCTTTGCCGCTCCATCCATCACTGAGCAGCGAAGAAGAGGGGTGTCTTTGCAGGGTAAGGGACCACTTTCAAGCCACATATATGTGTGTGATGAAGAAGAGAGAGGTGGTGTGGGGTAGAGGGGGAATACAGTTGTTGGGGAGGTGGAGGGGTCTGTATCGCCCCATTGTCTCCCCAAGCACCCATAAAGGGCGTAGGAGCAGGGGGATCATAAGCCTCGTTTGGCAGGAGTTATGGCCACTAACACAAAGCAGGCAGACCAGAGCAATAACGGCTCAGGATGTAGTTGTCACAGTAACCAGCAGGTACTGATGCTGGCGGACCAAGAAGGATGCTGGGTGGACAGCAGCCAGGACAACACACAGAGAGAAGTAGAGACATCACTATCACTGGTGATCAATGGTCAGTAGGAAGACTGGGAGGCAGCAGCAGCTAGCCACCCACAGAAACAGGTAGAGTTTTATTACAGAGATCTGAGTCGATAGAGGCTCAAAATGACGCTTTTCAAAAGTACGAATGTGCAAAATTAACAACTGCAACAAGAAGCAAATTTTTACAGAACATCCCAGTCCAGGATAGAAAGCCCCTCACACTGAGTCTCAGTTAATGTATAACAGGACATTATTTCAATATCGTGAAGCAAGAAGATAAAGTGCTCTGATAACAGTTTTATCATATTACTAAAATATCCCTAAATTAAATACTCAAGAACCTCATTCCCTCTTCCTCAATCACAGTACAAAATTACATACAAGTCTATATGTGAGGCTCAAGACACACAAAAACATTTACTTTTAAAAACAAAATTTAGACATCAACTTTAGATTAAGGATGGGTGTCCTGCTTGAACAGATATAAGATGCAGGGGGGGGGCGGGGGGGGGGGGGATACAACTTTGTATAATAAAATAAAAATAAAAAAACTGCTGTTAGGACGCTAAGATGGTAAAAAGATCTCTAATGCTGCTCATCTTCTCAGGAGGGATTTTGGACCCGTTCTCTGGACACAATCTGTTGGGTTTCTCAAATTTTCAGCTCCCTCCAAACAAGTGTTTGGAGGGAGGGTATTCCAACTCCTTTGTTGTCTTTGATTATGTAAGTCCAGATGTTCTCATGCTGAATGAGATGTAAGCCATCTTCAGGGTTCTGGTGGGGAAGGAAGGTTCTCATCCAATGTTTCTGTTTCTGGTAGAATGTAGTGATGGCGGTTATTGAGTGATGTAAAGGATCCATTCATCTAAATGTGTTGTGATAAGTTGATGCCTAGGAGCTTGACTTTAGGATGATGTCACCACAGGATTTCTCTCCAACCTTCTCTGAAGTATTTCAGTATTTGTCAAGAAGGCAAAGGGGACCTCTTAGTGTGCTTTCTAAAGCAAGTATAAGATTTGAATGTATTTACAGCGTATAATAAAACTGTGGTCCTACCTGCCTTCATATAATTGACAAGCTCCTCTTGTGTACAACTAAAAAAGACCAAATCTTTTTCATGTTTATTGTCACCTCATGAGACCAGAACAGGCATCCTGCCTCAAGAGCAATTCTTGCTGTTTTCATAATGAATCCATTTCCCAATATTCACACTGACAGTGGTCACATTCTCACTGAGCTTCTTGCAGACGGTCTTGTAGATCATTATAGCCAAACTGTCATTTTCCTTGGCATCATCAGCTCGTTGGTCTCCCAAAACTGGGGAAGATGATAAAATGCCAAATTGAGAAAACGAGTATTTGTGTTTGATTAATTTGTCAATTTCTGTGCCAAATCATCACACAAGCACCTTGAACTTTGTCTGGGCACTGAAAGATCAAATGCTTATTTTGACTTAATAGAGCGTGTTCTTTTCTTTCTAAGTGATAAGATTCTCTATTATGATTATCTTCACCGCATCTTTAATGCCCTTTGTATTTCATGTACAGCCTTGCTGCTTGTCTTGAATCTGTGAAAATACTGCACAAATCATTCAAACTTAAACAAAATTCACAGAAAACCAACTCCCTTCTCAAAAACATGTCTTAAAAGACACTGGAAGCAATATTAACACGTTTACTTTTAATGTTTGTTTTGAAAAAAACTCAGTCTGTTCTGATCTTCAGTATTTTTTGTGTTGAAGAGTAAAATTTAAATCATCCACTTATACATTTTCATTTTCTGTAGATCTCCCGGGTATTAGGCAAATGTGCGGTGTCAAAGCCGCAGTTTGCACATATTTTGCTCTTTCCCTCCGCCTCTCACTCCTTATGTCTCGGAGGGTCATTTGCCTGTTCAGATGAGATTATGAGCTATAATGGAGGAGGTGTGGAGTGCTGAGACAAGGAGAAATGGCCCGCCGTGTAGATAGAAGATTTGATGGTTAGTCGATAGCTCTTCTCGTTCGTCAGAGGCAGAGGAGGAGAGCACAGAGAGGGGCCACACATGGACCTTGATTCTATGGAAATGCATTATTTGTGAAGATTACCTGAAACGGTCTCGGAAAATCATTTTGGCTTGAACTAACCTTGAACATTCCCATACTTATGTAAATGATCTCCATCAGTGGCAATCAATGAATGGAATAGCCTTGAGGTTCTTAAATGTTACACAGAGCGTTTTCGGTTGTTAGTTTGGTCATAACAGCCTTGTAAGACAAGATGAGGGTCACACTGTCAATTCATCTTTTTGGCCCCCTCACAAGTGTAATCAGATTGTTTTTGTCCCATTGATATTGTTGTGTGTTTAGTAAAGAGTTAAAATGTTGTGCAGTTTAAAATGTGTGAACCTGCTGCTTTTCTCTCAGTGATTTTAGAAGAAAGTTGCCTGCAAGCTGTCAGTCCACTTCAAGGCTGTGTTGTCTGTCCTCGTAAGGCCGCTGTCTGAGTGGAAGAAGGACACAGTGACACGAAGCCCCTGAGGGATGAGTTCATCACCGACTCTGGCAGGAGGCATGAATGACGTCTGACATGTGGCTGGACTCTGAGTGCCGCCTGCTGCTAAATGCTGCACAGAAAAAGCCCTCTGATTGACCAGATCTGACACAAAAACAAGTGAGCACACAAGCCTGCGTTCACACAAGGAGGTGTGATGAGGATAACAGGATTTCCCTGCTGGTGTAATACTAACACCCACGCCTAGAACAATTTGTTTATTGATGGATAAATATTTACTATGTAATCAGCTTTGTGTCATTAATATTATTCAAGCAAAACAATTACTGAATGATTTTTTCCCCCTTCTTGATTCTTGTCAAAGCTCTAAAAAAAATCAATTTATTTATTATATTAAATCAGAATACAAAACCCCAAAGAAGAATTTTTACTAAACTTGCATGCTTTTAATAATTTTTGCAAAAGTTGTCCAAAAACTAGTCTAGTTAGTATTTAAAGACCAACAGGTCTGAAGTTTAGGACTGCAGAGGTGTAGTGCTGGTGGGAAGCATGGGTCCTTTAAACAATTTGTTCTCCATTTCATCAAAGTTTTTTTTTTGTTTTTTTTTTTTTCCTGCAGCTCACTTTATGTTGTTTTCATGGTCATTGTTTACTTTGGCAGACTAAACTATTTTTTTAGGTTCAGGAAAAAAAACTAATATGCTGAAGTACATCCCTCAACTGTAAATGAGCCCAGCTGGAAATAAAGGAGCTGTGAGATAATCTCCAGGAAAAAAAAGTATATAAAATGTTGGAGCTTAATGATCAACAACAAACCAAACAATGGTTAGATTGTTTGTTTTAGTTTTAGTTGTTCGGTTTGACACTATACCTTCACCTTGTCAGTCTGGTAGATTATCGTCTTTCAATCACTGTTTCTGAAAATAGTGGTTGAAATACGGTACATACAGCTTGATCAGTCACTAAATGTTAAAAAGTCTGGTGGAAATCATTCTCTCATTTTGTGATCTCTGTTTTATGCTTCCTGGATTTGTACCTGATGTTTCCCAGTTTTTTTCCAAAGCTCAACCTCAAGCCTCTCCTGGAAAAGACCTCAAAGCCTCTGCCACACCAAACCGAGAATACATATCTGGTTTATCATCTCTCATCGACAACCATCCACTGTGGAACCTTTACTCCTCTCAGACATTTCAATACCAACCCAGCTCTCCATCTTCTAAACTCCCAATATCAGCTAAACATGCAGTATTAACATGGCCATGCTTCTTTACAAATCAGCTATCATTGGCCAAGAGGCATAAATTAAACACACAAGATCTTCCATTTTTTCTGTTGCTGTATAATTGCATCCCATTCAGTAGTTAAACTATTAAATAATTTAAACAAAGACAAAAATTTTCAGACAATTTATGTTCTTGTGGTTTACTGCTGACTTTAAGGAAATGCTGGATTGTGTTTTTTTTTTAAACATAAAAAAAAGTCAACATACCAACAAAACTTGAAACCTCGGCCAATCTCTGTGACGTGCGTGCAGAGCTGTTTGTGTCTAAAATGCATGAGAATGTGTGCAGTGAGCTGGGACTTTATGCATGGCTGCACCCACCTTAATGCATGAAGCCTATTTACTGCTCATTCATATTTATCTACAGCACATGTGTGTTCTGGCCCACAGCTGTTCCTGAGCAGGTAGCTGAGCATTTCCAGGTTTTGGATGTGAAGCGGCCCTCTGGTGCAGCACGTGAAGTTCACACACTTCAGGTGTTTGCAAAGTCTGACTAATCCCGATATTTTCTTTATGAGGTCATGTTTTCTGTGAAAAACACAGTGAGAAACTACAACAGCTCTGTGTCTGGCTAATTCACAAAGAACACACACCCCAACAGACACACACTCAGCACCTATCAATGAGGATACTGAGTCATCGATTAAGTAGAGTCACAATTATCTTAACCTTCGCCCTGAGGCTCCTCTGCTTCTACAAGCGAACAAGACGCTCCATCACAGTGAGAATAATGGTGTGTTACATCTGTTAGTCACTGACAGTAAGCATTTACTTCACACAGAAATCATCCATGGGAATCTCATGTTGGTCAAATTGATTTCATTTAATTGCATATTGCTTTCTGAGGATTTTATTTTCCATCCTATTTTCATTGACTGTGGTTTGGATTCCCATCTGGGCCAGGTATGACAAACCAGCAGAACTGTGAATGACTTCCTACTGAGAGAAAACTATTGGAACAATGTTGCCACATTTACAGTAAACAATGGGCTAAATAAAATTACCTAAACACTCACTTATCTTACACAGAAAATAGGACGGTATTAACAAGCTGTGTGACTTCCAAAGGGTTAGTAGATGAAAACCTGGTATCCAGAAGAATTTCATAGGAAAAACAATGGATCTGTCAGGTCCTGTGCCAAGTACTTGATGGACGCTTTTCTCTACTATTGCTCAAGCTCCAAAAATGTAAAATCTGATGAAAAGATTAGGCGATGTCAAATAATTTAATTTAATTCTGTACAATTAAACAGAAAAACAATAAATCCATAAAAAGAAAAAAATCATAAAAGGTCCGTTGCCACAAATTTGCATCAAACCACCACAAGGCTCAGTTGTCAGATACTGTAACATCTGACTATGATATTTATGTGTTTTGAGCCAAAACACACAGATGGTTTATATTCAACACATACCAAGGATTAAATTAAAAGCCAGAGGTTGGAAATACAATAAAATATGCATAATTTTCATCAAGTTGGATTGTACATGCCTAGCCATTTTAATGCATGTGTAACGTTCAAATGAACAATCTCTTCTTAATTTATTAATTTACAATGTGCTTGGCAGCAAGATCCCACATTTTTTAACAATGATAAGTAAATCTTGTGTTCGATTTATTTCTTAACTTCCAACTTTGCTGAATCACATTTCATTTGAATTCCAGGATTCAGATAGGAATCTATCAGCATCCCATATCCCACACTGTATAAAAAGAAAATGTAACAAAATTCAACGTCTTAAGGCAACAATAATTATGAACTCAGGACTTAAAATTTTTGTAGATCCAGTAAAAGTTGGAGGGATTCATGAGTCTTTCTTACTCACATTGAATCAGTGACTAAAACAATATTTTAGACTAACTATGAATGATAGATATTCCATCTTGAAAATAAGCTATGGACACACTGCAAAGAATGAGTGGACTTTAGTTTGTGTGGAAGGAAGATAAATGTAAAAACAGCCACTTTATGTTTAGAGGAGCTCATGATGGATAACTTACTTTGTCAAGTTGTTGTGCTCTGATTGTAGATTTTTTAAAGACATTTTTAAGTGGGCTTATTAAACTTCATTATTGGGGAATCCCTGTATTTTAAAAAAAATATATAAAATGTGCTTATAATACTGCCTACTTTGACTTTTTCTTGACTATGATTTAGATCCAAACTCAACTATGTGAGACAATCTGAATGTTTGACAACTTGATTCTCTTTCCTGCTTCTCCCATGTATTGCTTTTGACTTTTCAACGTCCCACTGTCTCTTCCTCTTTCAGCATCACCCCCACCCACACACGTCTTTCTCCATCTCACTCCGCCTCTGACACCCTGATCAATTCCCCATCAAATCCTAATGCTGCGGTTTAACTCAAGTGTGGCATCTTAATTAGAACGATAACTGCACACTGTCAGGGTCATCGACTCCGCCGGACGCCAACCAATGCCTCTCATCGACAGGCTGCCAGCGCTCAGAGAGGATCTGAAAGTGGGAGACAGAGGGCGGGGTGGACACAGAAAACTGGACGGCCAGAGTTGAGGACGAGGCGGGTTCCCAGTGACGGGAGAGAGATATGGTTTACCATAGAGGGAAGGAAATTAAGACATCTGAGGATCGCCCATTGTTTTGTCAAGTATTGCTCCACTTGACCTCAGTTAACACTCAAGAGAATTGATAGCTGTAAGGTTTTCTGTGAATAGGATGGGATTGAAAAAGCAGAAAGTGAAAAAGAGGTCAAGTCAAATGAAACAGAAGACTGTGAGAGGAAGGACAGTTTTGATAATGGTTGCAAAAAATACTTTGATGTAGGATATACAGTAAAGAGAAAGATTTAATATAAAGCCATTTAAAAGAAATCTAGCAACGATGAAGGCATTAAATTTTATTACGGAATCAAAAATGTATTAGTATCATGAATAAGGTTAATTTCTCTCATTTCTATTAAAACTGAACCTGTAGGATGATTATTTTTAATGATCCATCATAAAAAGCAATGAGTTGATTTTTTAAAATATACATTAAAAATATGAGGTATGAAAGATTTAGTATTCACAGTTTAAATAAAATTAAAGAATTTCTGCTAAAAGAATCATCCTCTAACGTTAGTTATCACTCTAATTGTTTTTGACTGTTAAAATAAACTAACAGAAACAAAATGTGGAAAACCAAAGAGCTTAACTTTCAACTCAATTTCTCCAAAGTTTGAAGAAAGCAGCTTTGAAAATAATTTATACTTATTTTGCCACATTTAAATCTAAGGAATAGGTTTGAACAAAGAAAGTAAAAGTTTCAAAGATGATCTATAGTCACCAGAAAATGCAACTTTACCTGCTTGATGTTTTTGAATGTTGAAGGTTCTACATGCATCCAATCCGTCTCCGGTTGGATGCATGTAGAACCAGAGGCATGAATAAAAAAGAAACCCAAGGACTGAGAAAGAGAAAAATAATTTTAGCTTTCAGCGAGAAACAAACTTTAATGCTGATTAAAAAAGAAAGTATTTTGGGGTGTGATAAAGAAACAAATGAGCACAGATGTTTGTTGCTCCCTGTCATTAATAGAAACAGCATTCCAGGGACAATCTTTGGACAAATGTTAGCTGTAAACTCCTTGAATGGTCAGATTATTCACCACATAACTGAGCAACAACAAAATATTAAAACAATCTAGGCCTGTTTCAATAATCGAATCCTTGTTCTATAAATATCTGAAAATAGTTTTCCAAATTTCCTCCCCAATTTTATAATATAATCTGGTGCCAATGGATCCTAAATATATTTGTGTTTTGTTGCATAAAAACACGTTAATTTGCATGTAATCCAACAAAGAGACTTGGAAAAATTGATATAATTCAATGGGAAAAGGACCCCTAAAACAAAACTTTTACAACATGACATGAAATTAAATGACACACTTTATGTGGCAACAGGGAATAATGTTATGTTCTTTGTGTTCTTTGTTGTACTCAGGTGGAAAGTGTTTGTCTCAGGTGTTGTCACAGAAGACAGACAAATAGGCATCACAAACAGAGAGTTACCAACCTTCACCTGTAGACACACAGTTGTCAGCCACAGCACACTGTGTGCTAAAAGAAGAATTTTTCACACCAGGCAGGGAATTCCCTCCTGTTCATCTTGTCAGGTGGCCATTTGTCCTCTTTTTTCCCCCCCTTTCCTCTGAGGAGAGATGAGGAGGAGAAGAGGCGTGAGAACAAGAGATGAGAGACAGAGACAGGAGGAGCAAGTTTCCCTTTTTCTTGTGACAAATAAAGAAATCAATAAATCATTGCAGGCCTTTGACGGTTGTGGTGAAGGGGGGGCTGCCTGTTCTTCATAGACTATTTATGAAGCTGTCGTCGCCGTCCCCCTCTCTGTAAGTGTGTGTTGGACAGCCGCTCACGTCGCGAGTGAGAGCACTGTCTGAAATATTTAAATGTTTGCGTGCATTTCACACTGGACCTGTGGCCCCTCTCAGAGGATGCTGTGGGCTTTATGAGTGGGGTGGGCAGGAGGCGAGATGTGTTTGTCAACATGTTTGTTTATAACAAATCTGACCGCCAGTGGCCGGATGTAAATAAAGCAACCTTGATGCTCCTCATCTGTCACTCAAAGCTTCCTCGGTTGTTTTCTCTCTATAGTACTGTTGTGCAACAAGGATTGCAACAATGTTTGGATTATGCAACTATTATTAATTATGATAGCTATTTAATAAAATCAACAAAGTATTTATTTTTTTGTTGAACAAGTTGGGGCACTACCTGATGACCAGCAAACATTAGCCAAACACGTTCAGTCACTGATAAACTGATCCTGGATCCTGTGACTGTATGCTAACGACTGTCGCTGCTGTTAGCATATGGATTTGAGCTATGCAGTGTTATGCTAATCAATAGGCAGACATTGACATCTTAATGGCTGTTTCATATTTGGGTTTACTACATGTACTCTGTGCACTCTTCACATGGATGGTTAAGATTTTGTAGTCGAGTGAACCTATACGCATATACTTCTTGTGACAAATTCCTTAATTTCCCACAATCTGACAGGACACCAGCAAGCTTGATGAGCTAGTTGTGTGCATAGCCCAGTTTCCTCTCTACCAGGGCAGCTGGAGACTCTTTAAGAAGATGTCATATGTTGTTGGTATGGTACGAAGTGGCAGCCTGGCTGATGTGTGTCCTTGTGTCTGGTTGTGGAGACTTAAGTTAACACTGTGAAAGTTTCAAAAGTTTTCTTTTCCACCCAGCAGGTGAGAAGAGTATAATCCACTTAAATCTGTGCCTCCAATTCAGGTGTGTCTTCCTGGACTGGCTCTGAAATGCTAAACTACAGGCCTTTTATATTCACGCTCTACACTCTGTGGCTTGGAATAAGTTTAACAGCATTCTTTGTTGTAAACGATTATTCATATTGTGGCCGAAACAAGAACAAAAATCTCTTTAAATGTGATGTATATGCAGAGTATTCCTTGAAAACTTCATGACTTCTTTAAAACTGGAAGAGAAGACACTCCACTTAGATTCCTGCAAAGGATGTTTATTTCTGCCAATTCAATAGAGTGTCTTGTACTTTGGGTCATGATCTATATCTTATGATAGGCAAGGGACAGAATGAGGATGCACCGATCAATTAGGGGCATTGCCTTTCTACTAAACTATTTATTTACCATAACACCCTAGAGTAACAACTTTATCTCTCCAATCAAATCCACAATCAATTCCTCCATATCTATTCTTCTGTCTTCCCCAAATGAACAAAATGCTTGAATTCCCCTCCCTTGATTCAGACACTCAACCCAAACCCAGAGGGAGCACTCAACCTTTTTTCAGAATGAGATTAATGAGAAAATATGGAATAACAGCAGCTCGCCTAGTGTCTTTCAGAGCTCCACTGGGTACCGCTGTGTCTGAGTGAACCTTCACTGGGCATTAGTTCATTAATAAATTAGAGTTTAGATCCAAATGGAGCTCTGCCAAAGAGTACCACTTCACAACCCTGCAGTAATCCACCTTTTACAGGAAGATTATCCAGATTATTACACCAGCTCTGGCTCAACAGACCCTGAACTCAAATTACTATAAAAAAGGGCTGATTGAAAACACTGCTAATTTTTTACTTTAGGATAATCCCCAAATGAGTATTAGTACCTTGTAAAACCTCTGTTGGAGGGCTAAAGCTGAAGTCTCTTAGACATGCAGTGAAACACTTACCTAATAATTAGTTTTCTTGGGTCTCTATTCAATGTGGTCACATTTTTTAAATTCCCTCCCAGAATTTTTCTAACTTTGAATCAAATGTAAATGTTGTGTGTTGTGAACATGTTTATGTTTAACTCAATAATTCTCTTTTCAGGGATACATTCTTTACTCATTTTAGATTTTTCCTGTTCCCATTACATTTTGCCACATATATTTGTGTCTTCAAGCCATGACCAATGAAGTGGATCTAATAAATCTCCTCTAAGCTTAAGGTCTTGTTTCTCGTTTAGTCAAAGCAGAAGTGCTCCTTCTGTGCCTGAGGTGGAGGAGACTTGTCTGATCTGCAGGAGTTGTTTTAATCATGACTGATAGTAGAATGAAGCAGAAGATGGTCGGACATTGGTGGTTCTACCTCAAAGACTGGAATTACAGGTGCAACTTCAGCCAAAGTTGTTAAATTAGGGAACATTCCTCCATTTAAAGCAATCAGCAGTCAGCAAGACTCTATGAACAAGATTAACCGATTTAGTTACTTGTACTATGTGAGTAAAGTTGAAAATGTCTGCAACACATGGCCTCCAGATGTTTCTATAACCAGTTCAGGTTTTTTTAATCTAGTCAAATAAAGGTTGTTGTTGTTATTATTTTTTTAATCTAGTCAAATAAAGGTTGTTGTTGTTATTATTATTATTATTATTATTATTATTATTATTATTATTATTATTATTATTATTTTCCCTGCCACAATCTGAAACTGAGACAGAGTCAGTGGAAACAAAGTTTGTGTGTCAATCACAAATGTTTGGTAGGAAATAAGGAGTAAATCTCCATTAAAGCCAACAAGTATTGTACATCATGAGAGTGATATTTAATGTTTTTAGCAGACGCGTAACTTATATAGTCATAGAATAACTTTTGCAGAAATTGTAAAGTTTGTATCCTTCATTTATGTTTTGCATTTTTTTAAGTTCTGAAGAAAATGTGTAGCTCTTATTTAGCTTTTGTAACCAGGTATTTTTTCAACCTGATCATGTGTAGATCACACAGTCTGTGCTACTGTGTTAGTCATGTAACTGTGCTGTAGCATCATTTTACCACAGTTGTCTATATTCATGCACCATAGAAATGTAAGTATGTAAATGTGTGGTGACAATATTAGAAATCAGCTCAGATTTTTTCTTTTCCTTGAGAGTTTTACAGCTGACAATAATCTGTGGATTGAAACATGGAGGCTAGCTTTGTAGGCTCTCAAAAAGTTCCCTGTAAATTGTTAACTTTTCAAAAGCTGCTACATTTTTAACCCCCTTGGAAAACTTTCTTTTCTATTTTCCCCACACATTTTAAGCACACTCAAATAAACCCACATCCAACACTTACCTGTCAATGGCTACGTGAAAATAAACTGATCTGAAGCTTTAAAAGGTTCTCCAAAAACTCGGTGCATGGTAAACTTTTGACATCAGTGACATTCCCCGTTCACACAAGGATATCTTGGTTGCCCTCCTTCATGGTGAGTGTGTGTACCTGTGCAGCATAACAGTATGAGAGTGATCCAGAGAGCAAACACTAGATTAAGCACTGTGAGCGCTGGCGGCGACGCTGAGATTTAAACTCATTCTGTCTACGGCTGCTTCAGATAACGAGCTGAATCAGCATCCACCATGAACACACACCCATACACATGCACGCGCACACCCCCACACACACCAACACAGCGTTAAAGTGAGCATGCATCTGACATCCAGAGAGGAATGAGAGAAAGGCACGAGCTGATATAATGAGCTAAGGTCCTTTTAGAGACACAACTGTCACTTTATCATCTCTTGTCTTCTTTTCTTTTCTTTCTACCCTTCTTTTTCCTCGACATCCTTGTTTCATGGAGTTTTCTTTCTCAACAGCAGCAGTTCAGGACATTTGGTTTAAGAGTCTGACAAGGTCAAAAGTTAAGTGAAGATGTCAAAGTTTATTTAATATCCAGACTTGCTTGCCCTAATCTGAAGTTCTCATTGACATCTGGTGGCCCAACGCAGCAGTACCAGACTCAGCGGTTCATCTAGATCCTAAGAACAAACCACATACCTTTGATGACAACAATGTGCCCCTTCTGGTCAGGAAAAACACATGGCTTGAGATAGGGAGGAGGAAGCGATCTACATTAAACATAACAAAATAACATTAAGCAGTGGAGATGGAGTGAGGTTTAACCATTCACATCCAAAGACGTGAAGAAAGCAGCTTGTATCTTGGCTTTATTAAGTAGCCTTTTACAAGTGATACTGACCCAAACAATGGACGGGTAGTCGGGCTGAGCCCTTGACTTCTGTGACTTAAATGACTCTATTCATCTGATTGTTGGGAACTATAATTTATACTCTTGATGCTCTGAGCTCATAGTCACTCCACACCAAAGAAATGCCCTAGTGGGTGAGTATGATGGCATGCAGAGACTAGAGAACCCATTTGCCTTTTTCTATAAAAAAGCAATGTGCAGAAAAGAAATTCTGAGCAAGAAATTGAGGCATGGAAAGCCCAACAGTGATATAATAGAGAGTTTTGTAATGTGTGATCAAAATTTAAAAAACACCACTAAATATGCCACCATACGATATCAGATACTAAATGAATACAGGTAGGTACTTATCAATCAATCAGTCAATCAAACTTTATTTGTATAGCACATTTCAGCAGCAAGGCATTTCAAAGTGCTTCACATCAAATCAAACACAAAAACACAATGCAACATGGAATCAACAATAAAAACACAACATCAAGTCAGATTCCGTCAATAAATTTGCAATTGATTACGTTTCAAATACAACTCTAAACAAGTGGGTTTTCAGTTGAGATTTAAAGGAAGTCAGTGTTTCATATAGAGCACTACCTGGCATTTAAACAGTTGTTATATTTTGATTTTATAATATTAAAGCATTGTTATTTACTTCTGTGTTGTATTTTTTTGCAGTTTTGATTGACCTTCTTAACATATTTCCAATTTCAATTTAAAGTCCGTGGCAGATGAATCCTGGCTTTCTATAGCAGCAATTATGCTTATTTATACATTTTGTTAAAATCAATATTGGCCAGTCTTCTAAGACAATTTATTGATTAAGCTATTGTCAAATATTTTATTTGTTAGGCACATGTGTAAAAGGAAGGTTAAATTGTCCATCGGTATCACCCTGAGTCTAAAGTGTTGACATGGATAGGCAGAATGAATTACGACAGCATCACTCTTGGAAAAAGTGGCTTTAAAACGATTGGATTTGCTAATTACAAATTTTATTCAGTGAGGAACAACACACTACAAATCCGTCTTGGACAAAAAGGAAAAGTAAAATTGGTTCATCAAATCATTTGTACAAATACTTTATTAACCTATTTCATGTTTAGCAGCATCAGGGAACAAATGAAAGACGTGATTTTGAAGCCTTCATTTGGTAGCTCTAGTAGCTTTCACTTTCTTTCTTTTTTATTTATCAAATTTGATAAAAAAATTTTTTTTACTATATTTACATTCAACAAAAATACATTTTATAACAAAGTACATACAGACAGAACTGCTTTACGCATGCAAAACTAAATGTTTTAAAATTTTACATTAACCATTTCCTCTTGATAATTTTAGAAGTTTTTATCACAATTAGATGAGAGCAGATTCAATTATATTTTAGAGAAATCATCGTACAACATTTTTTGTTTGCCTGTTTTCAATTAGCACAGCAAAGCGTTGGCTCTGCTCCTTCTTCCTCTGCAGACGTTGGCCTCTTTGTTAGCTTCGGATCACTTTCAGAGTCCCACTGTCACTGCTAACAGCAGCATGACCCTGATGACCCTGTCTTATATCCTCTGCCTTATCTATCCCAACTCAGCAACCCGCACCCAGGCCCTGCCACATACCCTGCTGGTACTCCTCCCCAAGAGGAGCAGAAGGTGAAGGAGGTGGTGCAGAGCTTCAGGCCTGTCGCTGCTCATTTCAGGTTAGCTTGTGTGCATTAGCACCAAAAGAAGTGACAGCTGTCAGCATCACCGAGCTTGCTCCGGATGCTACCCCCACCTCCCACCAACCCATCCGTCCTTGGAGCGTGGCCAGGTTGAAGAAGAAGAGGACAGAAGCATGTTAAACAAGGAGGGAAAACAGAAATCTCTATTTAAAGGAAAGAGAGGTGAGTAAGGAAAACATTCTAAGGAAAGGAAAGAGAAAAGAAGCAATAATCGTCATACAATTTAGAAATGTTTTTAAAAAAAGAGGGAGAAAAGAATCTGAACCATCAAAAGAACAAAACTGGTTAGGATAACTTAAGGAATGGAAGATAGAGAAGGAAAATTAATAGGACAAAAAAAAGAAATCACCTTTATTTGTCTCTGA
Organism: Gambusia affinis; assembly: GCF_019740435.1. Classification (NCBI taxonomy): domain Eukaryota; kingdom Metazoa; phylum Chordata; class Actinopteri; order Cyprinodontiformes; family Poeciliidae; genus Gambusia; species Gambusia affinis. The sequence goes on along the minus strand of NC_057877.1, from coordinate 19,887,468 downwards.
GAAGGTTAATTCAGTGAATTTCCAGAAACATGAACCCACATGCTGAGTAACAATCACTAAAAATAAATTAAAAGAGTAAAAACTATGTACTTTTCAGTAGCGAAAAAATATCCTAACTTATCAATGTGAAGTAAATGTGACTGTTTTTTGTTTGTTTGTTTGTTTGTTTGTTTGTTTGTTTGTTTGTTTGTTTGTTTGTTTGTTTGTTTTGTACAGAATGTTTTATTGGTCCTTTATGAAGTTAGCCAAAATAAAATCTGATCCTTACCCGACTTGTGACCAGTGCAATCAAGCATCAGTAGACCACTTCCATCTGTTTTGACTTTTGTTTAAATCATTTAATATTTTAACCACAAAGAAGATCATTTGAAAGTATTCTTCTCTGTGTTACCTGATGCTGTTGAGATGGAAGGAAATATAGCACTCTGCACACTGGTTAAAAAAAAAAGTGTAATTATCCAGAGAGAAAAATGTCCTGCACCAGCATGGGCTGAATGGCCACTCAGAGAGGAAGAAGCCATTACATTAAAAGCAAAATAAAAAGTTTTTTTTTTTGTTGTTTTTTCGTCAGTTGAGGCAGGAGCTATTAGCTAAATGATGTTTCAGATATTTATCAGAAACGGATAAATATCTGATACTACATACATCCATCCATCTATCCATTTTCTGTACATCCTTGTCCCTTAGAGGGGCCAGGAGGGTGCTGGTGCCCATCTCCAGCTAACGTTCCAGACGAGAGGCATGATACACCCTGGACAGGTCACCAGTTTATTGCAGACAGTATATACAATTGTATAAAAAAGAGAAGCTAGTAATGGGACAGGAGGAGGAAAGGGAGGAACAAGGAGAAGAAATAAGGCCAAATGTTGTGTCATTAAATGATTAAACTGTGATGCAAATGACAACCATTTTTATTAGAAATGTTCCTTTCCCACCCATTAAATCATATGTATGCATTAAAGCTGCTTCAAGACCTCTCATCCCAACCTACACCCAGCTATTGGCGGTCCCTGGCCTCTCTGTGGCCCCGGAGCTCCTCCGGGTCCGTGTGCGAGCAGTGCCGCCTGCTGGCCAGAGGCGGAGCCGCAGCCTGCCGCAGTCAGCGCTCTGAGTTCTGTGGAGCTTCACATCCACTATGACAACAGCAGCTGTGGAGCTGCGGACACGGGACAATTATTCTGACTAGCAATCGACGAGGTTTACTTGATGTAAGTATGTTTATTTTTCTTTTTAGTTAGTCATTATCTTTTTTATATTTTTCTCTAGAAAGATCAAATAAAAAAACAGATTTAGATTTTAATGATTACTTTTCACTTATGTTATAAGAGACTTCAGGTCACAAAAAAGATGTTAATGAAAGACTAAGTGATTGTGAAGAGTAAGTCTTTGTTTGCTTGTTTATTCTTCACATTAACAAAGATGGAAGGGAAGTAGCATTCTGCACATTAGTAAAATAAATAAATAAATAAATAAGGTGTTATTATCCAAAATGAAATGCGTAATTTTAATTTATAGCATTTCTGAATCCTCTTATCCTCTTATGTTTTTAATCTTTACCTTATAAAATAACAGATATTAAATAAAGGTCTACCAGGTGTCTTATATTTTTTCAGCATTTTTATTATAATTTCCTCAATCTCTCCACTACTTTTTTTGGAATATGCAAAGTCTTATAAAAAAATTAAATAAACAAGTAAAAATATAAATATAAATCTTGCTGGTGAATAGGTCCAGGGAGTTTTATCTGGGATTCAACATGAAAATTAAGTGTTGAAGTTTCAATCCAGCAACACTATCTCTGTCCTATTTTTGTTGTTTACTTCATGTACCTTATGTTAAAGTAGCGCTGAGCATCTTGTTTTCACAATGTTTGCTCCAGGGGTCAGAGGTCCCTGTAATGATTACATGAAGACCATGGATTTCTGAGGTGCAGAGAGAACATGCACACACTCTGCTTTCATTGACTCCTAGCACAGAAAGTGAGTGAAGACCACCACAAGAAGCTTTAATAAATGTACACATGAATAAATAAAACACACACACACGTAGAACTATCAGCACCGCGGCAGAGCGGCTGTCTTGATTCCTAGACAGACACACTCATGCACTATTAATGGGATCCCTCTCTAAAACCATGGGATTCCTTTGCCAAGTGCGACCCTTTTCTTTAGAGTGTGTGAGTGTGCATGGGTTTGTGTGTGTTTGCAGGAGGAGTGGACAGGGGGGTGGCATCCACTGGCCCAGGGGTACGATTTTAGTTTGCCAGAGGGAGGGGAACTGAGTGGTCCCAAGACCCCAGAAAACCCAGAGGCTTGAAATCAACCCTCACCGCGCTCATACACTCAAAACATCCCAGATCTCCTGCTGACATGCAGAAGGGTCTGTTTTGGGGGTTTTTAAAGTCCAGAAGCAGAGTGATCCAGTTCACGGCTCCAGAGTTCACTTTCTGCTTCTTAAAATAAATGAAAACCATCTTCTATCTGCAAGGAAATTGTTTAGATGTTGTGATGTTGTTGGAAAGATTCAGCAAAAGTAGATGCACACTGCTATTTAGTTAAAATAGCAGTTTGATTTAAAAAATATATATATTTATTATTATTATTATTATTATTATTATTATTATTATTCATCCTGGTCTCATTGTTCCTCAGAGGAGGAGCATCAGAAACATTATAATGAGAAAGAACAACAATAGGTTTCCTTTTAACTTAAGATGAAGCAATCAGTCAGTCAGAAATCAGAAATAGTTAAATTTTCTTCAGACAGCTTTGATTGCTGCATCGGATGATCAGGTTTTCTATTTTTTGTTATTAAATGCATCAAAACTAAGAAATTCCACCATTTTTAGTCCATAAATTCATAAACCAACTGTATGAACTTTGATGTGCTACTTAGAGACTTTAAACATCTGTTTTTATTGAGCATGCCAATTCTTTATAGAACAGAATTAAAATATCAGAACTGGTCAAATTCTGAACTTCTGGATGTTCAGAACTTAATGGAAACCAAATAGGAGTGGACTGATCTGCATCTTTCATTTGAACGCACAAATTTCTGGATTTTGTCTCTCAAAGCATTTTTTATGTATAACATTCAGAGTTACCTGCTCTGCTTTGAGTCGGCACACAGCATCCACAGCTAGCTGGTTAAAAACAGGCTAAATCATTTATGTGTGCCTTGTGGTTTTTATTGTTACAGTCAAAAGTTTTGAAAAAAATAATATTTTTTTATATAATTTGACAAATAACGATTTATTTGGAGCTGACAAGCAAATCATTATTTGCACAAACATATGTGACTAATCCCCGCCCCCCCCCCCCGATCCTCCTGAAATACCTGGTAACAGGTAACATGTAGGCTTGTAAAAACCTTTAGAATCAACCAGAAGTAAAACTAGTAAAAAACCATAGATGTAAATTATTTGCTACATATAAGGAAAAAAACAATTTGGCCAGGTTTGTGAAGAAAAAGAATTCTGAAAATTATCAATATGGTATTTCAGGAGGACACATTTTTCACATGATTTTGTGCAAATAATGATTTGCTTGTCAGCTCCAAATAAATCGTTATTTCATACATTTGCTCAATCCTCATTTGAACTAATCCCATTAAACCATATAATCCGAATACATTGGTCATGCTTTTCCAGCTGTTGATATACTTAAGCATTTCTTTTTATTGTATTTCACTCACTGCTTTCTTTTCTTTCAGTAGCAAGCAAATATAATTTGAAGCATACAGAATATAAACTGAGTAAATGTTTTAAATGGTAAAGGTATGTCAGCATGAAAATTAAACCAGTTTTACATAATGAATAACTTACCACAATCAAAAGTGGATCAGTGAGAAAAAAAAAGTAGCCAAGTAAAAATTGAATGGATCAGAATAAGAATAAGAAAGATTTTTATTAGGTAACATAAGTAATACACCAAAGTTTCCACAGCATGCTGTCAGTTTTCACTTGATTTCAAGTCCTGGCACTTTTAAAATGTATTGCCATTTTCCAAACATAATTGTTTCTTTATTTATCAAGTCTGACTACTGGGTAAAACAAGAGTACCATTTTTATTCTACAGACAAGTCCCCCAAATGCAACTGGATATATTTGTTGATTAAATTTTGGAAGACTTTATTGAAGAAATATTGTTCCCAATTTTCTGATATTGATTTTGTTTGGTGTTGTAATTACCAAATGCTCTTGTTTCAGATACTGAAAGACATTGTCTCTTAAGCTCATTTTTTGTATGTATTTTGAGATAACTGTAAATCATTTAACATTATACAAAATGTAACAAAATATAAGAAAGTAAAACTTTGTTCAACCAGGACGTGTTTAAATATTAGAAATGCTACCTTACTATAATCAGGTGCTTTAGGAATTCACTCAAGAGGTGAGAGAGTTTTGTTTAAAAACAGCAGTCAAGTTCATTTGAAATCAAAAAATTTCTGTAAATGAATCCATCTTTAAGTGTTTAATAGTTTGATCTCTGAGTGTTAATGTTTCTGTGCAGGTTTTCCACAACGCATTGTTCTGAAACTACAAAGTGTGTGATTTGGTGAAATACTTCTGCAGACTGAATAAAAAATGAAAGCAGGACGCAGCTGTTCCATATTTATTACACAAAAGGCACTTAGAGGCTGAAGGCTGAGGAGGAAAATCTGTATTTCGGCTGCCGTGTTACACATCTGAGAACGCAGCTGCACCGTACCAAATGTTTGTGGTTTTTGCTTTTGCTTTATTTATTTATTCATTTATTTATTTGTTCTCTGCAGAACGGGATTTACCTCTGAATTATGGAACAGTCCCCTTTCTCTCCTTAAGTAAAAAATAACATCTGTCCGGCAAATGGAGAGCTTAGTGTTTCTCTATAATTAATGGTAAAAGCCTCCAGAGCTGCACATGAAATATACATCCTCCACACAGCAACCCACCACCATAACAAAGAGAGCAAGAGAACACAGAGGAAGAGGAGGAGGGACAATGGGTCAGTGAGAAGAGAGATTTAAAGAAGGGCTTAGAGTCTAACAGCACGGAAGATAAATATGTAATCAAATGAAAAAAAAATTGCAAATCTTCTACCAAATCATTTTTCAAGACAACCTGAAAAAATGACAAATATTACAGCCACACTTTTGCTTTTGGATCGGCACTTTATTTTATTGTGGGAACAATATGCTAATAGAGTTCACTTCATAATTATTAGCAAACATATTTAAGAAGTGTAAAAACCTGCTAAATAAGTATATTATATTGCAGTTCAGTACATTTACATTGAAAACAAATAACGTTTTTAAAATTGTTAATCTGAATAAATTTATTAGTTGGGAGAAATTCTTTAGTAAAATTTAAATTTTCTTTACAAAATCCTTGATACCCTTTTTTCTAAAAAATATATATATATATATATATATATATCAAAAATTTTATATTTACACTACATAATTTATACCTATTTTTTTTAGTTTGTAATCCATGCTGCTTAAATATGATTTGGTTTGTCTTTTAGCTCGTCATTGAAATGGGAAAGACAAGAGAACATGCCTTTGAAGTAAAGCAGCCATGTGTTCATCTTCCTAAAAAAAGAAACGTTACCATAAAATACGAGCTTGCTCATATCCATAGTCATAGCACCATCAAGATAACTGGAAATGTGACAAGGGAGATGGACAAGGTCCCAAGTTTCTCCTGAGAAAACACAGGAGGGAGAAATCTCCAAAGGTCATTTTTAAAGAGTATGGTATGGTTCTGTGACCAAGTCTCCAAAACAACCACTAGTTTCTTTTTACATTTTCCCCAGATGAATGAAAGGTTTGTCATGCAAAAGTCTCTTCTGTTCTATTGTCACATGTAAACATGGGACATTTGACAAACTATACCAGGACTTTATCTGGAAATCTGTGCTGTGGTAAAGAGGATAGTTAGATTGAGCCTTTCAGCAATGACAACTTCAAGAAGGTCGGGTATCAAACAAAGGAGATATATTTAGAAAATAGATCCCCTGTTTTGTATGAAGGAAAATCTGTGAGGGAGGAGGTTTCAGCCTCAAACCTCCTGCTAACTTTTAGCTGCTTTCTACCTGAGCATCCACATAGATAAAAGTGTGTTATGTTTCACTGTGCAATATATTGTTTTCTGTTATTTGGAGGTGAACAACCAGAAGGTGATCTGACAGATTTTACAGTCAAAAATCTCCTTAGTGTGTAAATATCCTCATGTTCATATTCGGCCAACCTAAATTAGGCCATAAAAAGGATCTTGGAGCTTTAAATTTGAGTTTCTTTTTTGAGAAACTGCCGTCCGTTTCATATTTTCCGTTGCCTTCTATCAGTGACATATAATCACACTGTTATCACAAAGAGTTTGGACTCTGTAAATGTTTGTATTCAAAAGGATTTTTTTTATACAGCAAACTGACACTGAGCTGCAGCAGGTTCTGAAGAAGACAGGTGCAGCATTTTCATCTTTAAAAGCTTGAACTCTATTAAAATTGATCGTCTCACTTCAAATCGACTTTCCTTTCAGAAAGTATGATAAATGCTTCTGTCTACATAATGACTGAAACTTGAAAAAACTTCTTAATAACTTTGACAGTACAGAACAAAGGATCACTTAGGCGTGTTGCCTGATCATAAAATCCACCCTTCTTTTTTCACATTTCCCTGCTGCACAGTAAATGACGTCATAGAGTGAAGAGTCAACCACGTGGTGATGAACAGCTGAGACACAATGTGAACACATAAACACAAACATTTTTGTCGTCATATGCTCAGCTCCAGAAGCACTGAACTGTTCCGGGCTGCTCTCTTTATTGATCAGAAGAAACTGAAGAAATTATTGTGGAGCGTAAACACTGAAGCACTCAAACCATCATGAGGGAAATGCACATGAAATTTAAAGCGTCTGTGAACATTTGCGCAAACACACACAGAGAGATGAGTGTGTGTTTACATGCTGTGAGGACAGGACACAGGCTGCAACAGATTATTGCTGAGCTCTGTGACCGACAGATGATGGTTTTAACTAAAGATAGAGATAGGAGCTGAGGATTGAAGCAGGGGCAAAACATAGTCTGTACTGGCCTCTTCAGGGTAACGGGTGTCTCAGCAATCACATACAATCTACAAGCTCTTACTATTACAAAAACTTACATTAGGATATGAAATTTCATTTCATATTTCCATTAAGGAGTTCTTACAACTTCACAGTGTTTATTAATAAGGCTTTAAAAATAGAACAGGTTTGATATAGGTGGCTGTAGGCCTTCAGGCAGAAAGATAGATAGATAGATAGATAGATAGATAGATAGATAGATAGATAGATAGATAGATAGATAGATAGATAGATAGATAGATAGATAGACAGACAGACAGACAGACAGACAGACAGACAGACAGACAGACAGACAGACAGACAGACAGACAGATAGATAGATAGATAGATAGATAGATAGATAGATAGATAGATAGATAGATAGATAGATAGATAGATAGATAGATAGATAGATAGATAGATAGATAGATAGATAGATATTTTTACCGTACGAAATTCTACTGATTCTCAAACAGTTTACTAGCATAAATTGAAGAGAGAGAGAGAGAGAGAGAGAGAGAGAGAGAGAGAGAGAGAGAAACACCACTTCTGGTAAGGCGGAACCAAAAACATGCGCCGCCACATATGTGGTCGGACTATTATAGATGTGGGACGGCAGCGATGGAAAGATGTCGGCGGCGTTGATGCAGATGTCATGTCTCTATCGGGGCATGTTGGCCGTCAGGGCCACCGGCACCAGGACGCTGATCCCCGGGCTGGTCCCAGAGCAGTTTCGGGCCTTCTCTGTGCGAAAGAATCCGGAGCTGGAGGAGAATCCGTTCTACAGCAAGTACCAGGACAAGATCCAGAAGCTGCGCAGGTCAGCGAGCGGACGGAGCTAGCAGGGTCCAAAACCCCATCATGTGTCTGTCATTTTAAAGATCATCAGATGCTACAGCACAGAGAGGAGTCAGTGGAGCCAAGGAAATTGTGACTGAAAGACCTACTGTCAATTAATCATTTCGGCTCATTAGTCCACGCTGTTGCATTAAGTCCGTAAATGTTTTGAAACCTTATTGTCCAATCTTACTGCTGTATTATCCCATAGAAAAAGGGGTGAACATGTTAGGCCAATTCAGCAGCAAGCTTAAACTTAGTGCCGAATTTTAGCCCATGGTTATAAAGAGTGGACATGACCAAAATAATCAACCCTTTACATGCTAACTATTAAAAATTAAAGTTAAACTGGGAAAAAAATGCTTTGCGAAAATGCAGTGTGAATGCTGTACATTGAATATTTTAGTGAACATTTCAGAAGGATTTGAAGTCAGTTGCAGAAGATTTGCAGAAACGTAAGGAATAGACAAAAGCAGCAGAATAAAGCAAAATCCTGGAAAGTGCAAATAGAAAAACTGTAGAAGAAAGTGAATACCAGTTTGAAAATACTACAAAATGCATTGAGCATATTCACTGCAATAAGTCAAATATAATCTAAATTGACTAAGCTACATATGTATGCAGGACGGTACCACATCCTGTGGCCATAGTAACACAGTAAAACATTCAGATTTTTGTACAAAGAGCAAATCTCAACTTCCGTACAAGTACAACAGTCTTCATCTCTCACTGGAGTCTCATTGTTTGGCTTGGCAGATTAAACACAGGTCCATCAAAACAGCAGGAGCCTGGAGGAAATACATTTTAAATTTAAAACAGCTAAATGCCTGTGAGAACTACTAACCTGCAGCTTTAAGGTGCATCCCTTCTGATCAACCTAATTTTGATGGAAAAAGCACTATTTCCACTGGCAGATTATATCACTTACAACAAGACATTTTTCCAATTTTTTAAAATAAAATAATCTGCCAATGGAAGTTGTGTCTTTTCCATCAATATTAAGAAATTATTGACTTAAGCTCCTCCTCCTTGCTGAAAAGTTAGCTTTGTCTTATTTCAAGTGTTCCAAGATATTTTCACTAGAAACCAGACCAAAAATACTAGTTAAGATTTTGTGTTTTTGCAATGCATTGGCAGTAAAATATGAAAAGTATTCAACTGAAGAAGCTTGTTGTGGAGCAAATAGTGATCAGTTTTCTGTTTGCTTTTAGTGCGAAACCCCAGGAATATAAGGAGCGACTGGAGAATCGGCATGAGGCCAAGAAGGACGTCCTAGGACACTCCAAGCAGGCAGAGTTCGTCCGGTTCATGGAGCAGGAGGTGATGTTTCTGCTTAGCTCCTCGTTCAGGCATTGGCTATTTTTAATCAGACAAAAGAAAGAACTCATTTTGTTCCTTCCTCTTTTTAGTTTGAGAAAAGAGATAAGATGGCGGCCGGTGATGGAGCATCTGGAGCTTTTACAAAAAACAAGGTGAGGTTCAGATCTTGAATGTGTTTAGCATAGCAGAGTCACTGTTTGAAAGGCTGAAAAATATTTTAGTTAGTTGGGTTTTTTTCAGCAAAAATACTGAACAATTAAATACTATTAATTTAACTTTTTGTATATAAAAGAGAGAAATTAAAACCTTTCACCAAGAGGAAGATGTGTAAAAACAATTTTGTGCTCCTTTAGACATTAGGTTCTATCCTTAATCTGGAGATGATCAAGGACAAGACTGGCGAGGAGATCTCACAGGTGAGTTTGGTCAATGAGCTTTCTGGTTAAAAAAAACAAACCAACACTTCAACCTAAAACAAACTGTGTTTACTTGTATTCTCTTACTGTGGATGGGACAATTCAAAACTAGCATTCCACAATATCAAATGTCCAAGTCAGACCAAGTTCATTTGATTGAATTTAACTTCAAGCTAGATTTGGTTTGTAAGATGAAACCACATAGCAAAAATTGGTCTAAGCAAAGTCTATGTAGGTCACATTGCGTTCCCTCATCCTGATCAAGCACATGGTGATAGTGGAGAGGAGCTGGAGGAGACTCCAGTAGAACCAGGTTCACGTAGAAGTTTTAATATCTGACTGAAAATTCACAGAGGTGAATATTCATACTCTATATTCACACTCTGTTTAACATTTATAAAGGCTATAGTAATTAGTGAGTGGCGATTTGGGCATTTAATAAGTGACATTTTGTTGAGTTAAGTACCCTCAGTGTAAATCTGTGTTTCTTAACTCTACTGTAACTGGTAAATTTTGTTAAAATAAAACTAGCTTAACTAACTAAAAAACTAAAAGAAAATAACAAAAAAAAATGTTAGGTTCTTCACTTTGGTTCAGACAATATTTTTCTGTTCTTTTTGTCCCTGAAGTCAAAACTTCAGATTTACTTTCACTCTATAGCGCCCTCTGGGGGTTGTTATTTGTGAATTGCAAATTAGCTCTAGACTGAACTTTTATCTACCACTCTTCCAGCTTTGGATGCAGTTTTATTCAACCAAAGATACAATCAGCGCCGCCATTCCAGTGAGTTCATGACCGATGAATCCTCAATGTAAATAGTTTACATTGCCACTTTAATGAGGTGCTGATCTTCTAATATCTGCTTTCTGTCTTGTTTGCAGTCCCAGATGTATGATGTGATTTTCAGCAGATCCAAATCCTGCCCCATGGTAAGATCCCTGCTGAAACTAAGCCATGGTTCAGTTTCAGCACAGTCACCAAATTAGGGTGTGTATGTGAGAGAGATTGTGAACTGCAGAACCAGAAATCATTTCAGATTTTTCATTGCTATTGTTCTATCATGGATTCCCTGCTCACCTCTGTCTGTGTGCTCTCTCCAGTTCCTTTACGCTCTGCCTCAGAAGGAGGGCTATGAGTTCTTCGTGGGTCAGTGGTCCAGATATGAGCTGCACTTCACCTCACTTATAAACATCCAGGTAAACCGATTCACATTTGATACCTCACACTTCTGACAGACCGGAAGTGAGCTCATGTTTAGTTCAGGTTGCTTCTCAAATTTTCCTACAATTCTTTGAACAGCCTGGAAATATGAACTCTGGCAAAACAAATGTAATCAGGTCATTTGAAAGGTTAGTTGTTTGACTTAAGGTAATATCAATTCAGTAAAATTTTACAATTTCCGTGAATGGCCAGAATGGTCCACACTTAATTTCTCATATCTGTCATTTTATTTATTTCCAAAGAACAAGCAGAGCTTCCTCAAACAGAACAGAAGTCAAACACCATATCTTTTTTGTATTTTCTGGTTAGTCATTATTTTAATATAAAATTGTCCGAATAAGTTCCGTCAGCTCCTTTCTGATCCAAAATGAAGTTTAAAAATTCCTTACATTGTAACTGGATTATTTCCTAACAACATAAAATATTAAATTAAAAAATACACCTAAAACGCAATGAAATGATATGAATGGATAAAAACATTTATGTATGGATATATATTCTAGAGATTAAACTGTTAAACAATCTTCAAACAAATGTAGGATTTCTGTAATGTCAGACATTGACGTCATGACTTCACTTATTTTCCAGCCTGATATGTTGATTGTACCGTTGTACTCCTAAAAATATCCGAACATATTTTTATATGTTCGGATATATATAATTATGTAAATATTTTATGCATGGACATCTAAAATCGGCAAATCTGCGTAAAAAAATATATTTGCCAGCATTCAAAGTTTTTTTCCTGTGTTTGCACCCAGACACTTGGCGAGAACGCTCCGAGTCAGCTGATCCTCTACCACTACCCGGAGCTGAAGGAGGAGAAGGGCGTCGTGCTCATGACAGCAGAGATGGATCCCAAGTTTATCGTAAGCCTGTTTTAAAATCTTGTTTTTTAAAATGTCTTCAGGGACATTTAAAGCATCTCTCTGTTTCTCAGACTGTCCACCAGGCTCAGTGCTTGGCCAATCAGGTGCAGCTGTTCTACGGCACACAGAAGCAGGAGACGTACCGATTGGTGGAGACGTTTAACCACCAGCCTGAAGACTTTAAGCACATGTCGGTGATAGCGGAGCTGGAGCAGAGCGGGCTGGGGTCAGCAGGCACTCCTAAGATCAGAAGATGACCAGGGACTATTTATCTGTCTAGGACTGAAGCGTCATGGTTCCTCTCTCCATGTGGATCCAAACTCGTAAATGGATATTGTGAGCAGAAAAGACACAGGAACAGCATCTTATGAGCCGACATTTAGTGATTTAGGAAATAATGTGGTGGAGTAAATGGAAACGTTTGCCCAACTCTGTTCCAGACTGGATCCAAGAGACTCTGTAAACACTGAAGCTAAGCTCAAAGTTCTACCTTTGATATTTAATTAAAAAAATAATAAACCTTAACAGTCTTGAGTGTTCTTCTCTTTGGTTATACGACAGTTAGACATGCATGTATTCATCTTCTACTTCATTTTTCACAATAATTGCTATATTCATTAATAACTGAAAGTATTATAATGTGGGGGAGCTTTGTTGCAGCTGGACCTGGCCAGCTCATCGCCATGGATTCCAACTTGACTTCTATAGAGTATCAGAGGATGTTTAAAGAAAATGTGAGTTAATCCAGAACTGGAACCTGTAGCATGCCATGGTCTGAAAACATACCAGGAAGTCCTCCAAGGACTGGCTGAAAACAAAAAAATAAAAACTGCAATGGTTGAGTGAAAACTCCGATTTTGAATTTACAGAGATTCTGAGGTGACATGAAACGAGCTGTCCATAAAATAATTTTTTAAATATTTCATAGCTGAGGGTGAGGAGTTGGGTACGGTGGCCTAACATTTTCCTCAGAACTCACCATTTTAAAATAAACCTTTGTTTACTTTCTTTAAAATAAACAAAGGTGACTTTTCATTTATATAAAACAATTCACTAGGTTCAGTTTCCTCACAAGTGAACTATGTGTTTATCAATTTGATGGCATTTTATACATCAAAGACAGTGCAGACCCCTAACTGTTAGGGATTGTCAACAGGAATTCAATTTATCATGGCTGACCTTTTTCATACAAAACGACACAAAACCAGACGTGTCTAAAAACAAAAACAAAGTTGCTGACAATAACATGCTGAATTTATCATAAAGCAAAGGCTTTCATTTTGAACCTATTACAAATTGTACTTCTGGGTGAATTTTAGATTTTTATGAAACCCAAACTAAAGAAAACATATAAAACATTTGTGTGCTTCATCTGTGCATACGGAAGACTATCGCTACAAAAAACAACTGAAGTGAAACGACACATTTTGATGGGAGAAATTTACCTGAAACAAGCCATACGATGAGGCTGTTTTAGTTGTCAAAATTTAAAAAACAATGAAAAATATTTTGCCATTAACATCCTCAACTAAAGAAACTAAAACAGTGACTCGACTCACATATACATACAAAAAACCCACTGTTGACATTGGAATAGTCGCACCACATGAAATACTTCACCAGACAAATCACAGCCTCAGTGTGAGTTTATTGTTGCAACAATAAAGCTACAAAAAAACAAAAAAAATTTCACAGTGCATTAAAGATGTCTAAACTACAAACAAATACAAAACAAGTGAAAATTCAAGTGCCTATAATCTAAAGAGAAATGAACTAAACAATTATTAGAAGGAGAGTTGAGCGTCACACCATAGTTATCCAAACTGAGAGATGTTTCTCATCGCCATGGTTACAGAATATTCTCAGAGAAACCTGAGTAGCACCACTACACAGTTCATACGGTATGAACTCTGTATGAATCCAGAGTTCATTCATAAATTTCCCTTCTCGTCCAGTTGACTGTTAGGGCATTTTCACGTTTTCAAGGGTACATCGAGATTTTTCATCAAAACATTTAAAGCCACAGTTCCTGCCAATTTCTTCCTATTGTAAAATGAAATAAAAAAGCTACATTATGCCTTAGAGCAGGGTCAACCTTTAAATTACATTTTATACATATGGTTTGCTCTTAAATTGTTTCCTATTGTAATTTGGCCTGGTGCGCAAAGTTTGCAATAAATGAAGGAATCAGGTTCCTTGAGTAATTATTTACCAAAAAATAAAAAATGTTCATCTTTAACTCAAGTAAAAAGAGAAAAACAGTCTCAAAATATTTCTTTCCATACTTCATTTTCTGTTTTCCATCCCCATATGTGGAAAGTAAAGGTAAAATAAAGCAAATTTAATACTTTTACAAAATGTGTAGGATCTCGAGACATAACTGTTTTATTTATCTACTGCGATGTTTACCAGGTACAGTACCATGAAGCACAATCAGTAACTGATGCTCTGTTTAGGATTTTAGAACAATGCATTAGTGTATTTTTACGGGCTCAGTGAGGTTCTCCTCTCAGGGCGGCTTACTGCATACCCTTGTCAAAAATGATGCAAAAAACTTGAATCATTTGCAGTCAGAGCAACTTTTTGTTATTGCATTTTTTTTGTCCGGTCAATGTGAAAGGGCGCCCCCTGCAGTGTGAACTGAAAATCGATCTGATTGGAAGCTTTTAAGTAATAACTCCTCTCTCCAAATGTTACTTTTATATTTTTTCCTCAATATTTGCCTTCCTCAGCAACTACTTTTTCTGTCTGTGCTAAATGAACAGCTGTATTACAAAGATAAATTTCAATCTTCTTGAATCTCCCTAGGTAATATTTTAATCCATTAAAACACAGTAAGCATCATTGGATTATAATAAAACATTAAATATTTGTACTGTTTCTACTTCTTAATCACAATGCCTGTAGGCTCCTTCAGCAATGTGATAGATTTATCTTTTCTGGATCTGGATTTTTTCTTTTGAAGTAAAACCAATAAAAACAAACGACTTTCCATATATTTGATGATAAGTGTCTTATTCCAAGACCTGCATACAACAGGTTCATGCTGATGAAGACAAAGATTGAAAATAAAATAAAAACAACATCATTCAACTTTTTTAAGTAAGAAATTTGTTATTGATTTGTCTTTTGACTTAACATTTTTTTAAGTCAGCATGATTTTATCTACGGTATTCTAAAATCAAGAACATAAACTTTTTCAACTAACAACACATTTTTCAACCCTTACAGCATACCTTGCTACAGTATGTACTAAAAATTTATGGATGCAACCACTGAGGCTTTCTTAGGTGGAGAAAATAACCTATTTTTTCAATAATACTGACACTCGCTTTAGAGCTGTTGTTGACGTCTGGTCTCGTTATTGTTTCTTATGATTTCCATAAGTGTCATTTTGTAGAAATAGTAAATTTACAGCAGAGAAAGTCAGGACAAATTTACAAATACAATCAAATTTTTAAAAAGTATGCAAGGTAAAAACAAAGCCATGATGTTTTAAAGTAGACTTTTTCATTACATGATTATGTCACAGCTTCTTTGCCAAACAAACTCACATTTTGACTTAAAAAATTGTCCAGTCCTACAGAGAGACTTGCCTTTCTATGCTTGAGCTCCTCTGCTCAGCACCAACCGTTGCTGTACACCGTACCTTCTCTGCTGTTGTTGGTCCCTGAGTGAATCCGCCACAGTCCCGTCTCAGTACATGGCCTCCGTGTCACGGATATTTCCAAAAGACAAACTAAAAGTGCTTCCTAGTTTCTTGGCGACACCGCTGCCTTCCCTCTTTTTCTTCCTGTTCCAGTTCAACAAGGAGGCGGAGCTCTGACCCTTTGCCCCGCTCAGCAGCCTTTGGCGACTGTTTTCTTTGTCTCTGCTGTGGGACAACATGGCCGCCTTTCTCTCCACCTGCATGGACAAATATGATTTATTCAATACGATTTCTCTTTCAGATCTGCACCTGCTCCACACAAATCGTCACATTTACCTGTGTGTCATGTGAGTGTAACGTCACCACACTGATTTCTACTTCTCTGTCGCTGCTGCTCGTCAGCATGAGGACAACCTCCCCGTGTTTGGCCCACTTACAGTCTTGTCCATCCACTGCTACAATGTAGTCTCCCTCTCTTAGTCCTGCCTCCTGAACATCAAACAAATGTAATTAAATTTTACATTCTCTGTAACAAATATGTAGTTTTTACTAGAAATTGGCTAGTGGTTGAATTTTCAGTTGATCTGTCTTGATCAGTGACCAACAAGTAAGAAAACATAACAATTTGATCTTTTTACTGATCAAACATAGATTCTAACAAGTCATGGAAACTAAACTAAACTAACAATTGTTCTTATTGAAAAACTAGATAGCATGGACAAAATTCTGATTGGTGCATATTTTTTTACATAATTTTCATCATCCTCATCTCTTATTTTCTGTTCTGGAACTTTATTCTTTATTTAATAAAAGTTGAACATAGAGTCTGTTTCTACCATTTCACTAAGGAAGACACCAGCCAATCAAACACTTGGTTTCTTTTAGTTCCATGACCGATCGTTATTACATTGATGAACTTCTCGTCAATAACATTTTATGCATACCAATACTTTCCAGAGGATTCATCTTGCCATTATTTAGTTCTTCTTAAGGCTTGGTCCTAAACACTTGCAGTTAGTCTCACCTCTGCACAGCCTCCAGGTACAACTCCAGCAACCAGGACAGGGGAGTCCCCTCGGAGTGTGAGACCCATGCCACCTTCTCTTTTCTGCAGGCAGATCACACGTGGGGGGCCCCAACGGGCCCTTGCACAGAACACTGACAAGGGGCCCTGCGGCACAGGAAGCAGTTCTGTCTGACTGTCATGTTTTTAATTGTTTCTAAATAAATATTTACAGAGTCGCTCTAAAGTGTCCACACCCTTGTTAAAAGATCCAGTTATTGTGATGTGTGTCTGTCCCTATCAAATAAGCTTAAATGTAATGTCAATCCAAACCATCTAATGTGACATTTATTATGTCAAGATCAACTGAAAAACAGACTAATATGCTAAAAAAGCTGAAGCAGAATTATCCTTATTATTATAGGGATAAATGTTTCCCCTTATAATAAGCATGTCATATCTTGGACTTAGAAATATTTGCTCACTCTGCCTCCAAAACCTTCTCCAAAAATATCACACAGAGTTTATTTATTATCCACATTAGCTCCCTCTTCTGGCAACTTCATCAAATCTTGGTTAGACTTTGTTCTAAAGTTCAATTAAATCATTTTAAAGCCCTAAATTTCATCTGGTTAAGCCATTCTTTAAGCTCTATCTTCTAGTCTTGCAAGTATGAATTGTTACAAATTATTCAACACTTTTATTACAACTGTAGCCAAATAACAACTGCTTGCTACAAACTCTGGGGCTCTCATAATTCCCCTTGATATAAATGAAAGAAATCATAGAGACAAATTATACACATGATTCAAAAAGGCATCAATTTGATGTCTCCCATATCTAAAAAGAGGCTTTCTCTTCCTCACCAGTCTTTGAAAGATGTCAGAAACCTGGACTGTGGTGAAGCTTGGTGGAGTGATGTCTGGTTTCTGCTGAGTATGAGCTGCAAACATAATAAGTCACACTTAGTTATTTATGAATTGCTTAAATGAAACACTGCATTTATAAGAAGTTCTCACCTTGTATCTCTGGGGCTTCTGCTATTTCATCAAAGTCGTCTTCGCGGTCCAGCTCCAAGTACTTCTCCAGGGCACGTTTGTGTGTTTGACATAGAACGTCCTGCAGGATGTCCATCTTCCTCAAGATCTTACACAGACTGTGGACACGCATGGCCTCCTCGTGTCTCATAACCGCACGCCGAAGGTGGGCTTTACCTTCATGTCACCACAAACGATTTTAAAGCAGTGAGTAATAAATCTGCACTAAGTCCACGGTGACAGTGATGTAATTCCTGCTGAGAGCAGATTTCTGAAACAGGTAGCCTCACCGAGCTTTCGCCTTTTTTCAGGATTCTGTAGAATCAGGCTGAGAGTTTGCCCTGAAGCAATGTTGACATAAAACTTGAGGAAGGCCTTGTCTGACTCCTCATCACACTCCTCTCTGTCAGAAGATACTAAAGGAGGAAATAATACAACAAGTTAAGTTCGGATGAGTTGTTGGAACCAGGTGTGGTGGGATTGTGAAGTGATGCGCTTCAGTGACGTCAGAGAGGAACAAGAAAGATTCTCTGTCTTTTTACACATTGTTAATATCACAAAACCCACATTTCAAAAAATTTCTAAGCATCAGTAATATATAAGGTTCCTATTCTACCTGAATACACTTATGCTGATGAAAATTCATTATGTTTTTCAGGTTTATAGATGAAAGGAATAAACTCCGCAGTAAAAAGTGATATAAGTGGAGGCCAAAACAACTAAACTAAATAACAATCTTGGTATCTCCTTACCTGTGTGGTCGCAGAGCGCAGCAGCAGCGTAATAGTGTGAAAGAGCACGGAAGTGTTCAGATTTAACCTGAACCATGGAGGCCCATGAAAATGGCACATAGTCCTTCATCAGGGGTTGCGTCATCGTCTGGTGCACCAGCGAGTAAACATCCGACACCTGCAGAACACAGTGTAAAGAAAGTGTGTGTTGCAAAGCAAAAAACTGGCGAATTGCAACCTTAAGCAAAAGTAGCTAAATAAATCTTGATTGTGTTTTCAAATTATTGAAGACCCAAAGTCTTTTTATGACATGTAAAGATTATTTCTGTTTCTTCCGGTATGGAAATGCATCCACCAACAGGATGTTCTCTGAAGCTCTTTGAGTTCACAAAGTAGCAGGTAAAAGTTGTGAACATGCGCTTTGACACATAATTTTCTACTAGATTCAAAACACTGATGATGACTTATCGAATGTTACACTAAAAGCAAAGTTAACTCACCTGTGCAGCTTCTTGTGCCAGCTGGAGTTGGGAGGAAACCTTCGTGTCCCGCGTGGTGATTGTAATGCGCTCAAACACACACTCCTGCACCTGAGCAACCATTAGGCGAACCAGCATGCTGAGAGACAGAGCGCTCATGTCCAGACTTGGAGCATTTGAGAAGTTCTCCTTAAGGTAATTAAATGCACCTAATGGACAATGAAGGCAGTATCTCAGAATGTGAAATATCAGATTAAAGATTTTGCTCAACAGTGGAAAAACCAGGAAAAACTCAAAGAGAAGGAAAATCAAAGTCTCCCTAAAATTACCTTGACTGTGGGATTGTGAACGACGGAGCACAATAACACACAATAGTGTTAAATGTCTCCTTTTACAAAGACATATTCATGTCTTATTCATGACATATTCATGTTTTTGTAAAAATAAGATAAAACTTACAGTAACAAATATTTTTTATCTCTTTTGTTTAAAAATGTTCTAAATTTAGTCAAATGTATCATTTATAACAATGGTAACTTATAAATCAATTTCTCAAGTAAAAATTTCAATAATATTCAATTAATTAAAACGATTTATTAAATCTACATATTGATAATCCTAATGATTGGCAACATGTAATGGACTGGAAAACAGTTTAGGCATTAAATTAAAATTAGATCTAAGGTTAAAGACAAAAATAAAATGCAGTTTCAGTGGAAGATTACGCAGAGCAACTTCAGAGATTCTTCCATTGCGCTTCTATTACACAAGTCTCACAAAACAATTGAATTAAATATCTGAGGTGTTTTCGTAAATGTGAGCTCAGTCAGCACCTGCAGCTCGCTGAAAGGCGTCTATGGCCTTGTCGATGCCGGCTGTAGCGGAGCGATCCTGCCGCGCTCCGATCTGCGTGTGCAGGGCTCCGATGTTGAACAGCACGCTTCCCTTCTCAAAAGCCAGCGCACGCTGGGACGACGGGACCCCCGTCAGAGAGTCATACCTGAGGGATTATGAGTTTGCACTAATTTAAATAAATACTTAAAGAGTCCAAAATTAGAGACATTATGTCCACTTCAGGCTGGTTCTATATGGTCATATAAATGGTAATCACCTTAAAGGTGATGTATAAGTGAGGATAATTTCCCAGATTTTTATTGAGAGTGAACATGTTGTACCAGTGAAAGTGAACGCCCAGGTTCCTGTGTGAGGAGAAGAAGCGCTGGTCCAGATAGTACAGCTGATTGTAGTACTCCATCAGCAGTTCTAGTCCAGCCTGGTTTCGACTGGGTGTGCGCATCGCCTGACAAACAAAAAAAAAAACAGAACTATAACAGATATACAAAATCCCTGCTAATGTCCATCACTGCTGATCATTGGGGGGTTTTCAATTTCATGGAAGCAAATCCAATACTGAACCTCTGGGAGGTCTGCTGTGTATAAAACTGTGATGGTGCTTTTATGAACCTGTCTGAGTTCAATCAGCTCTTTGATCTCCTTGTCATACAGACTGCTGTCCTCTCCGTAGTGCTCACAGATGAAATCCTGCAACAGAGGACAGATAAAAGAAACTCATTGTTTTTATGTGTTTATATACCTTTAACAAGCAAAAGAGGATTCCGTGCCACACAAAGTTTAGCTATCCTTAGGTAAAAGACAAAAAAAAGATTCTCTTTTTGCTGCACAATCTTGACTTAATATATCAAAGCTGAAACAGATCTTGTTGCACAGTAAGAATCCTTCATGAAGAGAGAAAATGATGCACAGGCGTATGTGTATCAGGTGCCTAATAAATGATTAATTATTTATTTAATTATAAATACTTATAATTATTTATAATTAAATAAATAATGAATTTATTAATAATTAATTTATCAATAAATTATTGATAAATGTATCAATAATTTATCAAAATATTGATAAATTCAATGTTCTGAGTTTATCAATGATTCAAAAATATTCCTGTTCAGCATATAAACCCATTTAAGGGTAGAGGTACATAAAGTGCTTCAAGAGAAATTATTATAATTTCTGCTGAAGAAATTATTATAATACACAGACAATCAGTCTGTGTATAAGCACATATTTGAGGTTTTATTATTTTAACTGAAATAATTTCAGTCTTTAATGATTTTCTAACTTATTGACAGTCACAGTTGAACTGTTTTTGCAGTTTTATGTAGAGATTTAAAAAAAAAACAGCCTTCTTATGAGTAAATTAGAAAGTTAAACAAGTTTAGGCTTCTTTGTTTGTTTCAGGTAAAATATTAATTTCCCAAATTAAGTTGAAAACTAATCTATCATGCTAGACTGGCTGTGATGTGCTTTGCGTGTGTTCAAACAGATATAACTTTTAATAGCAGAAATATTAAAAGGTATTTGGTATGAAGGTATGTTTATTCTCAGGCAATTGACTGACATGCCACTAAATATCCATATTTTTTTAAGTGAATGTTGACAAAATGATCAAAGCTCTTCCTAATCTTTCTGTTAACAAGCAGGTTATGGATCTATGTGTGTAGAGACTCTTCACTGTTCTGAAACCAGTTTAAACTGGAATAGGAAATGGTTAACTTGTAATGAACATTTATTTCTTTAGGATATGGAAGATCTAAAGATTATCTGATCGAGGGTTCATCTCACCGCGCTTTACGATTTTCCTTTGAGGTCTGCTGATTGGCTCAAATATTGGACACTTAAATTAACAGAGTGTTTTCCTGTGGTTCCACTTGGATAATCCAATTGTGTGACTTTCGCTCAAATGCCTCATCCAATCAGCTGTTTGGAACATCAGGTCCATAATTAGTTAAATTGAGCTCTTCTTACAAAAATATACAGTTTATCAGGCAAAATGTTTTTTCATGAACAAAAAGCTGAATAATGATCACCTGGATGGGAACAGTAAAATCCACTTCTTTGGTTTCTTTAAGGCCAAGGGGGATCATGGGAACACTGATGGCATCACTGTAGACAGACATAAATACACGTTGTGGATCTTAGTCATACGTAAGCACTAAGCAGGTTTCAAACAGAAGACAAGGCCACACCGCCATCTGCTCATCTTAAAACCCAGCAGGGGGCTCCACTCTCTGACTGATCCTGCTAACAAGCAATGTTAAAGCCAATTATTAAGCCTCACAGGCCGCTCAACCCAGAGATAAGCCCCCACCATTAACTAGCCCTGCAAATAAAGCATGCATGCATGTGATGGGGTCATTAAAGACACAATTGAGGGGGTTCATCCTGGCCCTGACCTTGGACTGTGAAGCGAAGAAAACCTACTGACAGACAAAATTTGCATCTCTATAGCTGTAAATTACTGGCATAATTACTGAACACCCAACTGTAAAAGCAGTCTAAATTAGACCTAAAATGATCCTTTCTAAGGAAGAAATATATTACTTTGAAAGATTAAAGCACAAACATAACCGTAGACAGATATGCAACCTAAACAGAGCGTGACCATAAAAAAGAATATCCACTTGTTTTTGCCCACTGTAATTAGTTTAATGAGTGTGGCCTAAATTGCATGCAACAAACAGACCATGAACTATGTCTGTGTGACTACCTGTCTGTCTGGTAGACCTCCATGTTGCTGTTCAGCTCTTCCAGCTCTTCTTTGAGCAGCTGCAGATTGGAGTTGACAAAACTGAGCTCCAGAGCCACTGTCTCCTTCACCTTGTTGTTGGTTGTTGCCCTGCAAAATAAAATTAAAAACAGGAACAATTATCAAAAGAGCCCCCCGTCTGTTCCCCTAAAAAAAGTATTCCTGATATAATAGAAGCTGCCTAATAAATATTCACACCTTAATGTAGGGTGTTGAAAACACACCGCCAGCTCAAATCTAACAGGCATGTGCATATTTTTACAGTTTGGGGGTTCAGAAATGTATATGGACATATTGCTCACTTACCTAACAATAGCGTACACAGTGTAATTCAAATAAATTTTATTTTATGGACCACTTTTTTTACACAGTTAAAAAACAATATATGGATTTGCTATTATTGGATAACTCCACTGTCCTATTAGTCGATCAGAGCCTCTACTGTTCTCTAAACACAGACTTGGCACAGAGCAAAGCCAGCTCACACTGTTGTTCCAGGAAGTCTCAGGAATCATTGGGTTTGGCAAGTAAATTATTCCACCTCCAGAACTCAATAATTGAATAAGCCCATAAGAACAGGCTGAAATAAAGTTAACTGCAATGCTAACACAGAATAGCAAATATCTCCACTATATTTGGAGAACATTCATTAAAAAACATGCAGTTTGTAGATGAATTAATAAGTGTGTAAGGAGCTGAAGCTGTACAATTTCACAACTCTTTGATCACAGGGTCTTTTCTTGTCAGCACTGTCTGGCTTCATTTGCTTCTCCATGTAATCTGTCAAGGAAAAAACATTTTGCAATTTTCTCCCCCCGCCCCCAATTTCCTTTCATGGATGTTATTAACTTCAGTCCTCATATATATTCATTTCTAACTCTCCAACTGTTTTTTTTAATTTACAAAACAAAAAGAAAATGTGGGATTGCATAATATTGGGAAATCATTTGAGTTGCGATAATATTGCAATAACTTGGAATAAGCAAACAACTAAAGAGTCTTATTTTCTTCCTACTTTGGGTATAAAAAATGGAAAAAAGCAAAACAAACAACAGACCAGCAGGGTTAATTCAACCAATCAGAGCTCCTAACCTTTACCAGTCTCTTTACTGGTCACTCCCATCTCAAGTCTCAACATGCACACAAGCATACACATTTATCTAGTCTCACGCCAAAGGCAATCTGATTAGTCAGCTTTACCTGGGCTGCCAAATATCCCCTTCATTTACACACACTTGCACGCACATCAAGCAAAAAACAAAAAACAAAACAAAAAACCCTGACTAAGTTTTAAGAGGAAACCTGAAAGCGTGGCCCGTCTTTGTTAAACATCAAGAATCACTGAACACCTCCCACAGGACAGCACTCCTAAAAACAAACCAGTTTCCCAACAGTCTCAGTGAGTAAAACTGCATGGTGAATAATCAAACACACACTAACAAGCTATGAAGGGGGAGGTTGCCAGCCAGATGAGTGGGGGGATGAGCTCAGTGAAACTCACTGGGAATCTCTGCATGGGAACAGGACGGGAGGCGGACACAAAGCTGGCTGATTACAGGCTGCCAGGCTGTGTGGGGGTCCTCTTTGTCTCTGTGACCAAGCGTCCAAAAAGAAGGCGCAGGAGTGCTTTTTTTTGCTTTTTTTCATTATCTGCACAGACCTGAGTAGTCATGTTTTAACACAACAGCTTAAAAAACGGCCAGCTCTAATGTGTGATTAATCGTTTCAACAAAAAAAAGAAAGCAGAAAATGAGAAAACAAAGGGTCAAATCCAAAAGATCTCACAAATCACAAACAACAAACCAGTGTACAATATGATTTGTAGACTTAGCTGGACCACAATTGCTACATTTGTTACATTTTCAGCTGGTCCAGTTCACTTTCATTACTAAACCCTTTGAAAAAACCTATTCAAGAAGCTACACAAAAACTCTGAAGCTCTGAAGAGGAAGACATGAGCGCAACTTTCTTTGTAAAATCTAAACAAAAATGAATATTTTAGAGTTTCTAGGATTTCTCTTTTGTCTTTGGCAAAAGACCATAAGTCATTTCTCCCGCTGGCACCAGACATGTGCGTTTGTTTTGGTTCTATTTACCCAGAATTCCCTTCGCCATAGTCCGCTTCCGCCCTGTGAAGCGGTCTCCGGTCCTCTTGGCATTCACATATGCATTTAAACTGCTTGAGAGTTCACTTCAACCACACTGAGACCTGGCAGAGTTTGCTTTTATAGTCAATCATAGCATCTGATTACACAGTCGCACTTCTGGAAACATTTACATAAAAAAAACAACTGATAAAGGAGATCTTTTCTAATTATACTAGTTGACTTTTATTTGTACAGAAGCACAGGTATAAATAACCTGTGAGATTTTACTGTACTAGTAGTTTTACAGTAACACAGAAAGAAACTGCTTTGTAACTTTTGGATGTTTCAGATAAAATGCAATGTTTAATTTTACTATGCATGTTACTGTAAAGAGAAGCACATTTTGAATTTAACCACACCCAAAAAATAAACGTTCTCCTTTTCTGTGGATTTACAAACCATAATAACAAAGTTTTACCATCTGAAAATCAGCCATTTATTTGAAAGTAATCTGACAGGAACGGGCAGAGAAAAGGTGGAAAGACCTTCTCTCTGCCGAGGATGACCTTCTCCCATCCTCGGCAAAAGTTTAATAATGTTTTAAAATTGGATTTTTGTTAGTAGGCAAAAGACATTACAGTGAATAAAAAAACACGGTTTCTACATCTCTTATAGATGTTTTATGGTAGAGGGCGCTTTAAATGTGCAAGCGTTTTTGTTGTGGTGAGCAAAGCAGAACATGGTGAAAGAAGGAGGTTTAAATGCAAATGAAAAAGAGCGCTACAAGAATCCACAAGTGATCAGCAATTCAAACAAAAATGTTCTAAACAAAAATGTTCTAAAAAAAGTATGTCAAGACATCCATACTCCTGTCAGTTTTGTCTAATTTCTGCCTTGCCAGAGGATCAATGTAGTACATTAACAGTGTGGTTCATAGAAAGGCGTCGGTGCAGTAAGTTCATGTTGCTTACCTAAAAAGATTCTCCGCTCCTGCTCTCATGCGCATCTCCTTGTTGATCTGCTGGTTGATGCGAGCTCGTCGATGCTGCAGTTTACTGCGCTGAGTCTGAGCGAAGGGATCACAACCCTACAGGTGAAACATTAAACCACAGGAGGAGAAAACTTTTTTTTTCTGACTCTTACATCCAGCAACAAATCTGAGAATTTGGTTAAACTACTTTGATAGAATTAGGATTATTCCAGAATCTGCAAGTTTTTTTTTTTTTTTCCTTCAGTAGACGGGTTTATTAAGATTAATAATAAAAAGAGAAGAAAATGAGTTCATATCAAGCAGGGGCTGAAGTTTAAACATGATGAATACTCCCTCTGCTTCTCCACATAACTTTTTTTTGTACCCCTCCAGGGGTCAATGTAGCACCCCAGGGGCTCCAGGGGGTCTTTTGTGGGCTCTAGTGTCCCTTATATGAAAGTAGGCTGACAGGAAAGGGAGGAGGACATGCGGCAAACATCGCCGGGTCCGGGAGTCGAACCTGTAACAGCCACGTCGAGGACTCAAGGCCTCCAAGCATGGGTCACAATATCCCCTACGCCACCACGGCACGCCCCACATAACTTTTTCTAATCACCTTTTCCCTCCTGCACGCAGGAAACTTGCACCCTTCTTTCATTATAATGTACTCAATTCCCCGTTTCATTCCTGCTCACCCATTGAAAGTGTTTATTTAACATGCGAATGTCAAGTAATCCTCAAAGTGCCTGTGTGGATTAGGATTCTGGCTGAGCTCCCACCTCTGCTCAACCATCAGGGAGCCAGCAGGACAGAGGCTGCTCAACAACAGAGCACAAAACATCTAAAGGAGACACTGGTGAATCATCACTGCACGCATCCCAAAATGCTCAGTTTTATTTAACAGTGAATGAAAACAACAAGGTGTAATGCAACATGTGAATGGTTTCAAACATGTCCACACATAATTTAGAAAATTAAATCCAAACAAAAAACATGTTTTGCTAAGATCTGGATTTAATTCTGCAAGATAATGATCTACCTTTAAAGCAAGTTATATTTTATACAAGAAAAAAAAATCCTTCCATTTACAAGCTACTGAGAGGATTATATATTAAAGTTAGATATTTTTGCCGAAGCTACTGATTGTCCATCATTTTTTAATGAATACTTATGTGTTTTTTGTGTAGTATGCAGAACAAGGGCTGGACAGCAGAACGGGTTGGAACACTAGCCGGGGTCTTTACTTTTCACGTGAAGTTCCCCTGGAATAGTCCGGCTACCAATCATCTAAAAATAGGTGATTTGAGTTTAAGCAAGAATCTGCAAAAGTTACTTTAATTTAAAAGAGGACCTTGGATCATTGAACAGCAGTCCAGTTTGTTTTCTCCTTACATCTTAGTTATTAGTAATTAACACACTGAATATGGCAACTTGTGTGCCTTTTTCCTACCACTCAATTTTCCCTTAATAAGCTGAAGTACTGAGTACAGCAACAAGTGTCCCTTGTTCCTTATCTTCTATGTGGAGGAGTTAGTGACTGCGTGATGAACAAGTGTCAAGTCAGCAATTTTCTATGACTGTATAGACCATAACATAACATTTCTGCTGTAAAAAAAAAAAAAAAGCAAAAGACTTTTTATTATTATTGGTTGTAACAGTGTAATGATCTGAGATGGAGAATTGTGCGTTTTTATTAGCAGCAAGCCATAATCATCAAACAGGCAGATGAGATATATCAGGGTGAGTTTCTGGTGTCTCACCTTGCGGATGCTCCCGTTGTGGCTGCTGTCTGTCGGCAGCGTCAAGGGCATGTCGTCGTCGTCGTCTTCGTCCGAGGCGCCGTCTGACAGGGATAACTCAAAGTCTCTGTGAAGAGTAACGACATTGGATTTATTAAACTCAGTATTCACATTCACACATTGCACAGTAGTGTGCACTTCACATTTTATTTGAACTAAAAAAAACTAAACAAAACAAGTTTTATTCACTTGAGCCACAACTTGCTAACGGTAAACCACTTGCCTTGTGGCAGGTCCCTCCATCGTAACCCAACAACACCCGGCGGCTTAAACGACCCCTACATCTCTTACAGCCTCGTTGCCAGCTTTGTACAAACAGCAACGCACCAAAAGTAACAAAGTATAGACCAAAGGCAGGTGAACCTTTATCTCATAAAAACAAGCCAAGCTGAACACTTTTTCCTCTTGATAAAGCCTTGTCGTTGTTTTCAGACGGAGTTCTGAAAGAGATTACTCACCGAGGGCGGGTAAAGGAGAAGAAACGTAGCCAATCAGGAAGCGGCTTTTTAATGTGACAGAAGATGGAGCAAATTAAGGAGAAGAAAGAGGCAGATCGGCTACTTCAACTGACCAATCACAAGCTTTTTAGGGCGTACCCTTTCTACTCCTCCCACCTCCTTCTGCTCAGATCGTTGTTATGGTTACGACAGGGGCAGTGGCTTGTGTACCGAGTCCAAAACGGTGGCGGCAGCAGCAACCTCCCCTCGCACATAAAAACAGCTGAAATAATAGTAGTAATACTTTGCTCCCGCTAAAAGTATTCTTTAATAAATAGAATTATAATCTTTTGTTTTCTTAATTAATTGTAAATATATTGAAGATTGACCTGTTCGTCTCTGTACAATATTTTTATCAAATTGCAGTAATATGGAGCAAAAATCATATTCGCCTGCAGTGACGAATATTAAATACATTAAAACTAGAATTAAACCTTATAATAAAAACTACAATGCATAATATTATTCAATAATTATTTTCTGGACAACATGATGCCTGTTTTTCGCAAGATCAGCAGCGATTGTTTTTATTTGGCCACCAGGTGGCAGCCTTGTCCTCCTAAAAATCCTAAATCCTTGAGGAGCCACTCTGTGAAAGATATATTAAAATTCATGTATTATGAAAGTTAAAGTATGAACTGAATTCAATTGAGCAAACTAATCAGTTTCACAGGATTTTCTAAAAAGTAACCAAATACACCCTGCTGCATTTTTTAAACATTTAAAAAAAATA
The DNA here is from genome assembly GCF_019740435.1 of Gambusia affinis. NCBI lineage: Eukaryota > Metazoa > Chordata > Actinopteri > Cyprinodontiformes > Poeciliidae > Gambusia > Gambusia affinis. The sequence goes on along the minus strand of NC_057877.1, from coordinate 19,859,126 downwards.
GACTAATAAAAAAATGTCATTTTTAAACTTGCTCTTTGGGTCAGAGATTAAAAATTGATTAAATCTAAGAAATTTTCAAGCGATTTTATTCCAAACTTATATCTATCTCCTACCTGCCAGAATAATAAGATAGATAATGTTTGAAGAGATTTTTCTTGCTTTCTTAAAAGTCAAACATTTCATACATTATGATTACTATGTTTCTAAGTCATTTGGTGAAATTGTCATATTATGGCTTTTTAAAATTTGATGGGATAATTTCTGATATTTTAGTAAATTGGGGTCACATTTGTAGATGCATTTAAAGGAAATGGCTAAAACACCTCAATTTGTTGTGTGAGATCAGAAGAACTCGTGTAAAATACTTCTGAAACCAAAAATTATGGCTTGTATGACTTGGCTCACATCTTTTGGGTTTGTTTCAAGTCATACAGTTTAAAAGACAGTTATCTCTGATACTGACCAAATACATGTAAAGTTCAGAATTCAAAGAAAGTTACAAAATAATCTCTTAAATGTTCTTGCTTTGTTTATGTGTTCTGGCATTTAGAACAAATAAATAGTTCTGGTAATTCCAACTAATGTAAAACAAGAGAAATTTCCTCTGATTTTACTTCAGAGAGTGAGAAAAATGTGTCTTTTTATTCAGTGTATCCAATTCTGGTTTCAATGGCATGTGTATCAATGCCTGAACAAAATAGCATGCTATGGTGCATGCTGGCTTAAATTGGTAAGAGTATCATTATCAAATGAGTTGTACACTAACATGGGCTGAATAGCCACTCATTGAGGAAGAAGCTCAGAGCAATATAAAAAGCAGATTATTCTTTGCAAATGCATTCAGGGGCAAACACCTTAATTTTTGGAGGCAAGGCCAGAGATCTTATGAAACTGAAACAGAAGCATTTTGCCATTAAACATTTGAAGCTTGTGAAAATAATTTAGGTTTGGCTTTTCTCTACATAGTTCTATTTAGAACAAACACTAACACATGTTTATGCTCATTATTCTTTTGTTTCTTATGCTGTGCATCTTTCTCCGCCATGTTGAGTTTTTTGTATTCTGACTATTTGGTGTCTTCTGTGGTCTACATAGACGTCTGTTTACTATAAAGGCATTTCTGCTTGGGCTTGTTAGAAAAATTAGACACAGTGGACAAAGAAAAACACCATTTGTCACATTACTTTCTCTCTTGTACTAGTTTTAAAATCTTCTATTTCATTTTAGCTAATAGGTATTTTGTTGGGTCCATCTCTAAGGTAATCACGCAGCTGCAACAGCTCAATTAAACCTGCGAGAATTGATTTTGACCTGCAGACTATTACCACCATTAAACTGTGTGATTAAAATGCAGATTGCAGGACGGCTACATTTTTGTTTTCCTAAGTAATAAAAAAAAAAAAAAAAAGATGTGGCAACAGTGGCAATTTTGTAAAGCTTCTGTGGGTGTTTTAGAAATCCAGAATATTAAGCTCTTAAATTAGGATGCTGGTGCATTATTTATTTATTAAAAAAAAAAAACTGTTTGCAGAATCTTATAGTTGTCAGGGGTTAAATGTAAAAGTAGTTGATGCACTGCAACTGCACAGCGTAATAAAGGTGCTCTGCTTTATAGTAAATAGCAATTCAGAAAGTTATTCCAGCCTCCTAAAACTGTTATACGAAGGTTTTCATTTCTTGTAAATGTCTGTTCTTTCCCTGCTTAACACAAAATTCCGCAACATTTTACATTCAATAACCTTTTGCTTTTCCCAAAAATACTTTCAGTATTTGTCTGCTGACCCTCAGAGGCATTCACAAACTTCAGTGCCAATTTAGCTTTACATTGGAAGCATAACATATAATTATATAAGTCATGTTTAAAATGTTAAATACAACTTCACCTCTTTTTATTATAAACAAAATAAAAAAACTTTAACTAAAATTAGATACGTCTAGACATCTTTAAAATACATACTCCTCAAAAGGCCAGTATATTTAGTTTTAAGTAACAGACATGACCTTTTTTTGTTCCAAACTCAACAGCTTTTAGTGGAAATCAACATTCTGAACATTTCACAAGCATGCACATATCCAAAATAATCTTTTAAATTTGCATTTACAGGTTACAAAATAGAAACAATAGCCAAAACACTTTCACAAGAGGACTGAAACAACATGCATGTCTACAGCAACACGCTGTGATGTTAATAAAACTTTTCTTTATGTCCCGAATCAGTATTTTTTGAAAATCAAGACTATATGCAGAGAAAAATTCTGTCCTTCACATTCAATTTAATCAAGGGTTTTCTTTCAGCTTTATAAAAACAAATGGTCACATAAAAGAGAATCACATGGCAACAAATAAATACCTACAAGTCTCACTACAACTTACAGGACAACAGTGATATAATGCTATTCTCACGATAAGCTTAAAGTGGAACATAAAACTGTTTTTCATATAGATCTCAATGAAAAGTAACCCCTGGTTATTAAAGGGACATAATTTTCTGACTGAGCAGCAAATCTTGGACACATTTTTTCTTTTACAGACAAAATACATAATCCATCTCCAATGTTCTTTAAACACAACCTGATTGTTGTGCTGCAGCGTAATACGAGTTTGTCTCAGACTAAAACAAGGAGTGTAAGGTAAAATTTAAGATGTGTAGATGTAAAAAAACAAAAAAAAAACAAGTCAGGTAAAAACTTTCATCTTCAAGTCTAATCTTGCTTTTACTCTAAGAGACTTTTTGTACCTCTTAAACATAAAGTTGACAAGCTGCCAAATCTGACATCAAGTCCTAGTGCTGCATTTGCTGATAACTAATGCCACACTAGTGTCTCCTATATGAACCTCCCCGCCCCATAATGTTTCATATGTCCAGATGTGAGACAAACTGAACAACCATTACTTTACAGTCCAAGCTACTTCTGTGAAGCATTGCAACAGCATATAAATACAAACTGTTTGAGTGTAATGATTTTGAGATTACAAGTAAATAAGGAAGCAAGGGAAAGTCCTAGTAAGAGCTGGAACTCTTAAATTTACTCCAAGGCTATGTTTTTTTTTTCTTTTTAGAAGTATTGAAACATAAAAATTGAGGTACAATAGACCACATTTATGTTTCCATTGTTCTATGTTCACCAGTTCAATATTCTGGTCAACTAGACCTCAGGCAGATGCAATGAGAGAATTAAATTCACCAAGTTTTATCTTAAAAGTGTACAAATATCCAAAATCCAAACTTGCCTGGTGAAAAAAGTCAAACTTTTAGCATGTCTCATCATTTCACAGCTTTAGGTTTGGTTGGCTTTTGCATCATCATATGTTTGAAGGGAAGACGCAATCTCTGGCAGTTTAATACTAAACATATATACATAATAAATATCAGGTTGCCTGCATGTTTTTCAGATCAAAATGTTTAACATCAATTAATCTTTTTTGGCTCGTATTAAAACACAGAACATTGAGATACACTGTATACTTGTATAAGGTGTTTCTACAGAAGTCAAATTACATGTCCAATATATAATCTACAAAAAGACTAATGGAGATGTGTGACATGTAAGAAATATAGTCTCTAATATAATCGGACTTATTTTAGACACTGACTTTAAATTACAATATTCTTATTCTGTGCAATTATGTATGAAAATTTGTCTTTTATTTCAAATTTGCTTGTAAATGTATTGACCTTCTGGTGACCCAAACTAAGCAATCAACAGCTTTTGTTGAGCAGCTTTTAGTCAATCAATGTACTGGTATCATGTGATCGAATGAGCCCAACAAGTACAATTCTTAGGATTAATTGTTACTGGTTAATTTGAAGTACAATATAAAAATAATAATCAGATTCATAACTGAACAGAATAAAAATTCTGTTATAAATTCAACATCCAACAAAAAAAGTCTGTTGATGACACTATATTTCTTATATAAAGAAGGAAAGATAGACAGACACGCAGGAATGATGGGACAGATAAATGTATGGTCGTATTTTGAAAGTTTTAAAGGGATAGTTTGTAAATGCAGAAATATTTTCCCTCCAACTTATTTTTTGATACTTTTCCAGACTGTAAGAACCCTGAAAATGAGAGAAGGTACTTAATCCAAAATCTCCCTCAACAAAATATGAGAAGAATGAAAACATAGAGATCAGTTTCAGGTCTCCTTTCAGTTCTTTATAATTTTGAAATTGAAGCATGTTCCTCAACACGTATTTTTACACATATCAGATTTAGTTTCTAAAACTGGGGAACATAGAAGCACGGAAACATAAACGCAGTATCCTTTGTTCAGTTCCAACATTAGAGTGTAAGCTGCACCGGAATAAGCCCTTTCTGATTTTGCATCTTCTAAAAGTTTTAACAGCTTCAAACAAAAACAGAGAAAAAAAGCAACCAGGACAAGCCAAAGTGTAGTTCCCAAAAGAAAATAGAGAATCCATCTTTTTCTTTTACATTAAAATATCTCTGCTATGAAACTGTCAGCATTCACATCGGGCTGAACAGTCTCAGCTCAAACATCAGGGAGTCACAGTTAAAGTGCGAAGCAACTAGTGGACTAAAACATTGCACGGTAACAGAAACAGTTCACTTTATCCAGCCTAGAACCAAACATGGTAGGCAACATCAGAAAACAAACATGTCTTAAAACACGCTCCACTTTAACATAGCAAGATTAAGATCCAGTACATAGCATGGGATAAGAACCTGCTAAATGTGTCAATCATGTCATGCAGCTTACTGCATAATGTAGATGCTTCAGAGGTCCACAAATGCAAACAATCAGAGCGCGTGCCAATCTGGAACATTTACAGGGCGGCATCTCCTATTTGTTTGAAAAAGGGTCTTTCACAATCGACTGCAGAGAGATGCTACAGTGTGAAGAGAGAGCGGTACAAGCAACAGTCAGTTTCTTCATGGGGTGAGGGGAGCCTTGACTTGCTGGGACAGAACCAAACCCTCCAAACATCAGCTCATTGGGCTAAACCCCCAACACTGCCACAGAAGTTACATTCTTGTATCATTCGTGAAGTAGCATCGCACAGAAATGGAGGTAACAGAGTCACTTAACAGGAGTTTACTGTTGCACAGGAAGAAACTCATAACATGCATCCCTTTAGACGGTTTGTGTTAGCATAATGTTACACAAATCTAACCTGCAGAGCTATGGAAGGCCGTTTAGAGGTCTGAACTGTCCATTTAGTCATGCATTTTGTTGCAGCTTTATGTACAAAGTCCATTTGAATGACTGCGGCAGGATGAGGGACTGGGGTGACGCTCCAGTCACTGGCATCACAACAGCAAAGTCTTATGTACGCAAACCTTTGGAAACAGAAAATCTGCACAAAATGCCTAGGCTTAAAGAAAAAATCCAACATTGGTGATGGAGTCATTTCTAGGTAACTAAGTCTTTTTGTAGGTTATGTTTAATCTTAAATAACAGCTGGCAGCTAAACGTGGATATCAGCTTACTGAGCAGAGAGAAGTGCTCTGTCCAGTGAGGATGTACAATTAATCAAATTAGTAATGCAATCTTGGCTCCAAACAATCACACAAAAGATTGTTTATTTTACTTTCATATATTCTAGTGTTCCTGATTTTCAAAAAAATCAATTTTAAAACTGGAGCATCATGGAAGCAAAAGGTTTTTAAACCTCTGCAACAATGTTAGCAATTGAAGAACATGATAGAGACAGTATTTGTCGCTGCAGCCACCTGTCTGTTAGTGAATAGTCAGGTTTAGCTGTTATTCACTGAAATTTAAAGACATTTCTGATCATATATATCAATCATTTGATTAAATATGCCTTAGGTGAAAAAAAGATTGGCTACTGTGTAAAATATAAAATTCAGAAAAATATATAAAACTTTTGAGCTAAAGCTTGTGCAAAAAATGTGGTCAAGCTCAAATAATTGTCATGATTTTTTTTTTCATAACTGAGTAACCCTACTGTCCACAAAATATAAGCATTGCCAAAAAGAAGAAGGCAACATCAAGCATTAATTTAAAGCTGGATTTATGCTGCAGCGTAGAAACTTTTTTCTTATGTTATCATTTCAAAACACAATTTTGGTCTTTTGATTGTCATACCGCCACCAAAACATTCCCATTCTGCACTTAAACATCAAAACTAGCCTTTTTTGCCATATTTTACAAAGTACAACCAATAGATTTTTGGCTGAAATTGGGCCTAATAAAGTTTTTAGTGTAAGCCTCTACAGTTTTTTTTATTATTTTTATTACAAAAAGCAGCTCATAATGACTACATCTGTCAAAGCTTTCAGAGGAGTTTCATGCATATTTAAGTAAAAACACCTCTAATATGCTTCAGAAGAATAAATCCAGCTGAGCATATGGAAAAAGTTGGATTTTTCCTTTAAGTTCCATAGATTTTTTTGTCATCTCATTTGCATAGGAGTCAGGGTGTGTTGAAGGCAAACAAAACTGTTGATGGAGCTGTCTACTGGACACAATGAACGCTTTAAACCACACAACCCGCCCAGGTGTAATTCCCATTTTGGGTGTGTTTTAGACAGTCTGTAAAAATTTCAATACATTTACACCTGAACATTAAGGTTAGCCAAAAATGATCCCAAAAATCTACAGAAGCCTTTCAGGGAAACTCTGACAAAAAGGCTGAGTCGGACCAGTTGGCACTGAATGCGAAGGTAATGTTGTCAACATCAGCCGTGCAACTGGAAACATTTTGGCAACAAAGATCAGAACTCATTGCAGATGACAATGTAAACGGTTTGGCTAGAAAGATTTGTGAAGTGTTTGTTTTTGAAGCCATTTCTGCTGCTTCTGAGACTGAACGAACAAGGCAGATTTGAGTTTTTGAAACATTGTACATTTCACATAATTACACTTAAGACTTTGTCTTAAAGAGATCTTTAGCTAGCTTTTATGCACCTCATCTAAACAGAGGATATAAACATTCTTCAAGAGAAGTCTTTTAAAAATCTTAGAGTGCATCTTAAAACACTTCACTTGACTTCGGATTCCTCTGTCTGTATCTAACTTTAGCTGCGTTTTTGTTAGAGACCCCCTGTAAAGGAGCACAAAGCCTCCCCATAATTGCATTCTTTACATCATTTCTTGGACATTTGTTTTCCCCCTGTTTTCTTTTTGTCCCACATAAAAAACAAAAAGACAATTTGGCTATCAAGTGTACAGCTATAAAATACAGTACATCGATTTGTTTACACTTTACATAACCACAAAGATTACTGACTGACCAAAGTTTGTCTCAAATACAAGAAAAGGTCAAATATTAAGTTAGGAAAATACGTCGTCACATAAAACACTGAAGTAGAACAGCAGAATATTACTGTAAGGCAAAATCAGGTGATTTCACAGTGACTGAAAAATATTCAGATTTGAATGTACTCTGGTTTAAAACAAATGTGTTACTTTTCAAGTGAACTTCTCAGCTTAAATATAAACTACATTGCCATCAGTATTTCCTTGTTTGGCTCTTAATACATATATGACCTTGAGTGACATCCCACAGTTAATTCACATGGTTTATTTTGTCAGCCTGTCTTTTGCAGCTCGAATGGCTGCGATTCTTAGGGGAAGGACTTTCACAAGGTTTAGGAGTGTGTTCATGCGAATCTTTCAAAAGTCTATTTGTGAGACCAGATACTGTTGCTGGACGATAATGGTGTGTTCCGTTTGTAGCAAGAACTCGGAAATTCTGACTTCCCAGTCTGAAAAATCAACGTCAATGCCCCCTGAAGACGCATTTCCCACTCAATGTGATTTGTAAAGTTGACTTCCAGTTTCAACATGGCTGCTATACATGACATTTTTATGTTCTTTCACACTCTTTCAAACTTGAAAGAGTGTGTCTAAAATCAATGTTACATGTAGTGCCCGCAACTATAAAACTAAAATTAAGAGTGGTGTTGGTGCTTATGGAAAGTAAATCTTAAAATAAAGATCGCAAGAGGTACTGGAAGCAAGGTCTAAGTGGGCATTGCCATGTCGCAAGCAGGACTTCTCACACTATGTTAACTGGAACAATACTACCTTGAGTGTGAGGTAAAACACAGCTTCAAGTTCACACTTTCAAGGTAAAAGGAACATGGCATAAGGCTCGGCCCATAATTGCTATTCTACTTCATCCTAAAGAGAGGTCAGGACCCTGTGCAGCCCAGTCCTGATCTACCCCACCAAACTTTCTAATCCACATTTTTATCACTTCCGTATCCTGAAGTGTTTCAAGCGCTTTCACCAGAACTAAGAGTATGAACTCTTCACCAAACTTTACACCTGACACAAACTACTAGATTCAGACAGCAACGCTTCTGATTCTATATGCTACACTTGATGATGTACGGGAAGGATGTAGCTGCTCAGCCATTGAAACATTTTTCATGAAGTGTTCTATACACTGAGCTAATCTGAAGGATCTGAAGTTGGTGATTTCTGAATGCAGTGCACCTTTTATTTGACCTACCACTTCTGGCTGAGTTACTTCCACTTTTGTAACACTGCTACAAGTTGAAAGGAATATTTAGTGGTCAGCAAATGTCACAACTGGACATATTGTTCAGGTGGTTTTCTATAAAACCACAACTCTCACCTAGCTCCTGAGAATGACACATTGGATATTTCCCCAATGTCTGTAGAAGTGTTCTGCATGCCTAAATCCGGGATTGTATACCGTACACATATGGCCCCAGAAGTGATTGGAACAGCTGAAATAAATTGTTTGGATGGCTAAGTGAATACTTTTGGCAATATAGTGTATATAATGGCATTTTTCTTGATGAGAATGAATTCTGATGGACTTTTCTTTAGTTTTGGTTAAATTTAATTTCCTGACGAGTGATAATCCCAGTAAGGTCCACCTGAAGTGGTGCTTAGAACTAATTTCTAGATTTGCTTGTTGGACTGCAGCACAATATTAAATAATGGCACAACTAACACCAAAAGAGCAACTATGGGGAGGTTTTGCACTCCTTCGTTTCCCAAGTAAAAGCTTAAAATAATAATAATAAAAAAAAACATTTATGTGTTTGTAATTAATTACATCAGTGAAATTTTACACTCCACCTACAGACATTTTGGCATCAAATTTAAGTTATAAAATATCAACCCTTTGACCAAATAAATAAATAAATAAATAAAACATAAATACACAAAGCATAAAAACATATACAACATGAAAATAACATTTGGTTGTCAAAAATAAAGCTTTGAGTGTCAAAAAGAAAGTCATCATGTTATGGTAGGAGAACTTGTTTCATTGAGGGGTAGTGAGTAAACCGGCTATGTTGTTTGTTTTGCTCCTCTTTTATACATAGCCAAAACAATTATTTTACCCAATAAATTAACAGCTTCCTGCTACAAGCAAAAAATATTAAAATGAATGTGGATATGAAAAGAAAATGGCTATAATGTGCATTTTTTTTAGATATATGTGGCATGTAATGGGGCACTGTAAACAAGAGTAGGCTAGCGAAAGCGCCGAGCAACCAATCTCTATCAAAACAACAGCGAGGCCATTCCCGTTGCAAGCCAATGGACGACTTTTTCCCCGTTGTGTTTTTTGGTGGCGCATCTTTCAAAGAGTTATACAGCTGGACGGCCATGCAACGAGGGAGAGGGTTCATCCTGCCCTTTGTTTCTCTTCACTCACGTTAGTGTTTTTGTTTTTCCCTCTTTGCTCCAACACAGCCTCGCTACAGCCTGTCCATCCTGAACGTGTCCTCTGTGGCGGGGTCAGCGAGCACCATGTCGGGGTCATTGAGCATGTGCAGTCCGTCCAGTGTGAGTGGATCTATCTTCAGCTCATCCAGGGGGAACTGGGAGTCGGCATCGAAGCTGACATCACCAACACCTGCCAGAGAGTTGGTCAGCTCTTTAGAGAGGCTGGGCGGAGACTCACCTGTGACTAAGAAAGGTGACAGCAGAGAAACGCAGACAGCTTCAACACAAAGCAGTCAGTTAGCTTCCAATTGGACGGGTACATTTTACAAAACAGATGGCATCTTGAATTTTTGAAATATTAAAACATCTCAACACAAATGGGTCTTTCAATTGATCAATAACCCTGAAGGCCCCCACATACTTGGGCGTTTGGCCTTTTGTATGAGCGGACTCTGCGCACACCGTCTCCGGACAGTTGAGATTTATTAGTCAAGCATAACGATTGCCTATATTTCTCATGACAGATTTCTTTATTTCCCCCAATCTGAAAATCTTGAATTCTCCCACAGTAGAAATCAAGCACTTTCCAATAATTTTCAAGATAAGTCTTCAAATCTTTCCAGCACCTCACCAGCTATTTGGGCACCTAGTCGTCTTTCTTCTCAATAAAAAGCACCCACCATATGCCTGTTAGTGGCATAAAGTGGGAGGCTGTGTGATGCACGTCCTTGCAACTGATTGCAATGACTGTCAACCTTCAGCTTGATGTAACATACAAAGCAGTTCAGTGTGAACACCTGTTTCCTCCCAAGCAGTTTACTGTGCAACAAAGAGCACATGGACATGAAAATAAATCTTTGAGCAGATGTGTATGGTAAATGTGTGCTCTGCATTGTAAAGTGTGCCCAAGTTTGTGGGGGCCTTAAACCTTTCACCAAATTTGCACAAGTGAAACAAGCTCAGTATTTTGATAGCCCTGATCGATATCACTAAGAAAATGTTTTTAGGAAGAGCTGAAAAAGTATGTATGAGCAAGACGGCTCAAACTTGACTCAGTTACAAGAGTTCTGTCAAGACAAATGGACCAAAATTTCTGCAAACTGTTGTGAGAAGCTTGTAGAAGGACATGAAAAGCATTTAGAGCCCAAGAAAATCTCCTAGCACTGGTATGTAACAAATATAACTAGTTTTAGTAATCCTAACTGACCTCAAACAGACAAAGCTCAGTCTGATTTAATAATGGATAGTGGGGGAGAAATAGTTATGGGTTGTATTTTATAGTATATGTAAATATCTGGCCTCAGCTGTATTCCCATCTATTTGCCTGGAAACACTTTCAGATGCACTTTCTGAATGAGCTGGGTTTTCCTTCTGCTGCCCAGATTTGGATGGGTGAAGGGCAATGTATGGATGGGTGGTGGTGCTGTTACCTGTTAGAATGATGTTGGGGATGTTGCCATGGCTACTGTAGTTGAGTTGCTGTGAGTCCTGTAAGCTGCTGCCGGTGAGGCCCATCATGGCTGCCTGCGTGTAGTTGAGGGTGGAGCATTGGCTGAAAAGACTGGACGAGCTGATGGGACTTTCAATCATGTTGAACTGCTCAAGCTGAAAAGCACAGATTTGTGAGGCAGAGCAGAGTCAGGACAACACTCTGTCCTTGGTTACTGGTAGTCTTGGTTACCTGGTGAGAGAGCGCATTGGTCTGCCTCGAAGCCAGCTGCTGATCATAGAAGGAGTCGCCAAATATACTGCCCACTACAGGAATATGCTGCAGGGGAAAGGAAATATGAATTAAAATCAGAAAATAGAATCCTAGTTTCTCTAATAAACACAAATCATCATCCAATTTAATAAGGCTATATTTTAGTGATGGAGTTACAATGAAAACCAAGCAAGACAACAGATCCCACAGCTGTCCAGCAGAGCAGGAAATATAAGCAAGTGGTTCTCATAACCAGGGCTAACACAAGCCTATGAAAGAGTGAATGTTGGCAGCTGCAGCCCCGTTAGAAAAGAATCACAATTCAGTTTATTAAAGTGAGGCCTTGGTGGTGAGCCTACAACTGTATAATAAACACCAAGACAACAAACCCTGGCAATTTTGGAAGAAAAGAAACATAATCAAAAACACAAGAAAAGAAGCAGTGAAGAGGTAAAATCTAGCATAACAGAGAGGTCAAATTGGATTTACAGAGGTAAAAGACATAAAAGAGTTGAAACTTCCCTTAAATAATCTTTTAAAAAAAACAAACGCCTCATACAGCACATTATCAACAATGTGGGATTAGCTTTCTTATGTGATAAAGTCCCTGCTTAAACATCCTTTTAGCCAAAGAGAGCGCAGTCCATGAATGATTAGAATCTGAGGAATTCTGACCTGAACGTTCATTAATTTACCCACAATTAATTTACCCACATTTGCACAGTAAAAAAAAAATGCAAAAATGTCTCTTTATGCACAGAAAAGAAGATTTAAATTCATAAACTGAGTTATTAAAAAACATATATATAGCACTTTCTCCAGAAAAATATTTTAATATACAAGGAGCATCCCAGTGTGGTTCACACTGAGAAAACCAACATGTTGTCATGCACACGGTGAACTGTGACAGTGGAGATGAGGAGATGAATAATGCAGCTGCTGACACCATGAGTGGTGCAAACACACAGAATGAAAAGCAGCCTGGCTATGAACAGTTAGCTTTCCCCCAGAAGCAAAGCCCTTCCCCAGACAGCAGCGAGCTCGGAGGGTGGGCCCTTACTTGAGGCGAGCCTCCAGGGGAGAAGCCTTGATTGGAGACTGGGGAGGTTGGAGACTGAGTGGCTGGTGAGCCAGTCTGATTGCGATACTGTTGGAGGGAAGAGTGTTAGCTAACACTAAGCTTCATGTCTGGCACAAACACACACATCTTTAGCAATAAGATCAAAACATGCACAGTCACAGGTTAAAATTTGGCAGTGACATATGTGCTATGTTTTGCAAATGTTGCATCTTTATTATTATATTACCTAATGATTTGTTGGATGTTGACATGGTATCAAAGTGTGTTACTACAGGGACTGACATAATTGTTTTCTTGTGTTACTCCTGGAGAAAAGCATGCACAACATTTTCTGGACCATTGAGAACTTCAAGGTAAGAAGTTAAATAGGACAGAACAATTTCATGAGGTTTCAGTGACAGTTTTTCCTGATAAGTTCTTCTACAGAATCAAGTTACCAGTGCAGAGCTTGTTTAACATCAGCAGCAGGTGAGTGAGAGTGTATCTGCATGGACAAAGATACTTTGGGGCAGAAAAGAAGATACTTGTGTCTAAAAAAAGATATCAAGGAGAGAGAGTTAAGTTCTGCAAGAGGTTTAGTGATAGACAGTAGAAAGCTGCTGAAAAGGTACCTTCTGTGATTAAATGTCCATCATCCCAGGAAGAGGGTTTATTCACAGCTCTGAACAAGAACACTGCCATAAATAATGATAGGCTAAAAAAAGATTCCAAGAGCTACTTCATCCAACAATGCAGGGACAATTTGGTGCTTTGAGTACATTCCAGCACAAGGAAAAATTGTTGATGGAGGGGGTTAAAAGATTCATGTTGGAATTAAAAAACTATAGTCAGTTCTATAAAGTTGGCTCCTGAATAAACAGGAGCCAACAAACTGTGATCAACTCCGAGAACCAACAGTCAAGATTTAACAGTGTAGAGGACATCCAGGATGCCAGAATAAATTAAGTTATGAAAAGGCATCAAAACTCCACATATCGACTCTCTGAATAAATTTCATATAAAAGTTTTTAGAAGTCATACGTTTGTAGTTGTTTTGTCAGTTGACCATAAAATGTTGAAACCACAGAATAACATCCGTCACTGCCAAAGTCTTTCACTATGACTGTACAGTGGACAAAACAACCAGTTTTATCATCAGCCTCTGCATAAGAAGTGAGAAAATGTTGGTAGGGAGTTCATTTTGTCTGTCTACACAATAGCAGCAAGACACAGTAAAAATGATCATGTCATTTTTTCAAAAGATTTATATATTGAGCAAAACCAACAAAGTGATAATCATGACAATATTAGGAAACATTTCCAGAAAGCTGTAACCCTGCCTTCACTTTCCTAACTGAATTGTGTGTTTCTTACCGAGCTGATGCTCATGCTGGCGGTGGTTTGGCTGTCTGGGGAGGGGCTGCTTGCAGTGGCTGTCCCAGACGAGGCCAGAGTTGGCAGAGCGATGAGCTGGATGCCCTGTGGCAGCGCCGGCTGTTTCTGGAGGTCACTGAGTAGCTGAGCCTGGGCCTGAGGAGTCAGCTGGTTGAACAGGGGATACTGGGAAAGCTGTTGCTCCAAAGTTAATGTTTCTGTTTGCAAAGCCTAAAGACAAGAGCATACACACACATTACAGTGTTTCACCTTGAACACCAAGAAAAAAACCAAGTGAAGCCTGACGCCAGACATTTACCTGTGTAATATTAACAGGTGAGGAGAGCGTGGGTGAGAGCTGCTGTGGGGACTGTTGGAGGTGGAGGTCAGAGGTGAGAGTAAGTGGCACCACGGGTGGCTGCCTGCGCTGGCCCGTTACAGTCATGGACGGCTGAGAGGGTGTGGTGATCCCTGGCAACAGAAGAGTCACACATGCACAAGTCATTGGGTTTTGTTAGAGGAAAGTCAGATGACTAAGCATCCAAACATGAGAATCAGCTAAGAAATCATAGACAATTGGAAAAGTTTAAGCTTCTTAAAGCTTGACTTTTATTACAGGCAACACACATACAGACTGCTTTCACCACAGACCACATTTATTCACTTAAGCCATGTGTCAAAAACAAGCAAGTGAATGTTATTATCGTCCAAAACAAACAGGATAACGAATATGCAGGAAACAAATTTTAAATAAGAATTTTGCAGAAAATAAACAGCCAGCTGGTAACCAGAACAAGATGTAGTGAGTAACTGTTGTCTGTCCAAAATACTCATCAGCTCTGAGAGGATGAGATTTTAGGACATAATGAGAGGCAGCCAGCACCCCACTGGCACAAACAGTAGACCAAAACAAAGCAGCATCTAACACAAAGCTAGGTTCAATGTTTTCTGCACACAGATGGATACACAACAAAACTTATTCTAAAATCATCTGGGTTGTAATGTGCCTCTGTTAGAGATGAATTTTCTGTTAATGTAAATAAAAATTTTCTGTTGCATAGTAAAATTACTTTGGTTTTTAAAAAAAACAGGCTAAAAAAATGCAGCTCAAGATATTGGCTAAATCAACCTACTTTCTTAATTGAGAGTAAAAAATGTTTTTTTGTCTTCCTCCTCCATCGTCCTACTTTTGGTACATGAAAGAGTTCCTACCATGACTTGCAGCACTGATGCCCAGGTGGGTAAGGTTGGTGGTCAGGCTGCCCGTGCTGTTGGCTGAGCTGAGCGAGGGGAAGGACACGGTATCCTCAGGGTCAAGTGGTGTGGACAGCGGAGGAGGGAACTGGATGTTAGTCAGATCCGGCAGCGAACCACCAGTGTTGTGAGCAGCTGGGACCATAGACGGGCTTAATTCCTGGTCTGGTGACGGAAATATACTGGAAAAAGACAACCAGTTGGTTAATGATGTGAAACACAAAAACAGCACCAAAAATGTTTTTGAATAACTTGCTTTAATAGTTCTAACTGCTGATGAGTGAAACAATTATGTGACAGATATTTAGACTATATAAAGTATTTCAGATCTGCAATATGAAAACAAAGCCCTCAAATTATTATAACTCTTAATAACACTAGTTGGTAATTTCTATTTTGGCCTCTCTGAGAACTTAGAAGAGACAAAAATAAATCTAGAACATTAGAAAAAGTTTATCTTATATACAATTTAATACTCTGATGTGGAAAAACATCAAATTACACTGAAGCTTTAATTATATGGTTGGTCTACAACTTCATTACATTTAGCAAAGCATTGTCCAATTAGAAATCTACTTCCACTTATGTGATGATAGTCATAAAAAAAATTAAAAAAATTAAGCATTTTTCAATGGAAGTTACAAAAGAAGCAGAGGTTTGCAAAATCAAAATAGTACCATATTTTCTGGACTATAGCGCGCACCACACTATAAGCCGCACCTACAATAAAAAAAAAAAAAACTGGAAACGTACATATATAAGTGGCTGGTATCTCCACCACTCTCGGTTTTCTGAAGCAGAGGGTAGCATTCTAATAAATCTACTAGATTTATTAAGGCGCAGTCATCCCTCTGCAATGCCGAACCACGGTTTCATTCACGCGAGCTTCCAGCTCTATTTCCCTCCTGTACTGCCAGATCGATAGCCCTGAACTTAAAAACTGCATCATATGAGTTTGACAAAATTTCTCCGTCGTGCCTGCTGCTAGCATACACTTGTTCTAAATGAAAATCAGAGCTTTCTTCTTTGAATTCCAATGATTCACTTCCTGCTAAAGAGCCCCCTGGCGGTTGAAGAAAATCCACAGAAAAGCCGCACCGGGCTATAAGCCGCATGGGTCAAAGCGTAGGAAAAACATAGTGGCTTATAGTCCAAAAAATACGGTAATACTCACTTGATTCCTGGGACATCACAGGTATTAGGCTGAGATGCATCATCCTAGTAAAAGACAAAACAAAACAAAAAAAGACAATTGTGATTAATTCACCACATGAGTTCACATTACAATCCCTCACTGTCCCACTGGTACCTTCTTGTCATCCCACAGCTGCTTCTGTACATCCTTGTCTGCATCTGACTCTGAATTTTCCGTCCCAGGCACTGTAAGCAGCAGCACTATTAAACAAAAAACAGAACACATTTTTGTTGAGACAATAGCCAAAAATGCAAGGCCTTACTGAAAGAAATTACCGTAATCATCAATATCCTAAGCCACCATGCAGAAAATACTACTGCTGTGCACCAGATTCCCACATTTCTAAAAATAGCACAGGTGACCACCAGACGTTGAACAGAGGCCAGCTAATTTTGGCTTCATTGTATTAGAGCTTTACACATAAAAAGACGTGATCGATAAAGAGTCAGTTAATGATTGATTTTGCTCTGTAGGTTGCCCTGAATCAGCTTCATTCAGAAATTTCTACAGCCAGTAGAGTACAAAGTCAAGCAGAAATACTTCTCAGTAGATCAGCTTCCATTTGCACCTTAAATATTTTACCACGCATCTACATCTGCCTCTCTCTGACACCAGCTCTTTTGTGTCTTCAGAGGTTTGCAGCTTGGATTAGCACGTTGCTCATGAATAAATGAAAGATTCTCTATGTCTTTGTCACTGGATCCTCCCTCACCTCGTTTTGGCTGCAGCTCCTGTGATCCTCCTGAAAACACCTCCTGGGGCTTCGGGTTCATGGCGCTCTGGTGTAAGGCCGAATCCGAATTTGTCCTGTATGTGACAGAAAGATGAGACATCAGCAGAATCCCAACACTGGAAGAGGGCCAACTGTTAAGCACCATATCCATCAGGTGTTACAGCCCTCATTACTGAACTTTATTTGCCAAGTTGCCCAATCTGTGATCCATCCTTGTGAGTAATTTCTACTCTAAATAAAGGCATAAAAATAACTGTTTCTAACTGGGTAGTTCCAACCTCTTGCAAACGGACAAGCGAAGAAACTTACCTTCTCCAGCTTGTGTCTGGCGGTGGGGAGAGGTAAACTGAACTGTAGGGACAGCTGTCAATGTAAATCTAGTCAAGGCTAATAATTGAGGAAAAATAGGAGAATCAATCAGACACAGCCTTTAGTTCATCCCTTTGTGCCTAAAGCATTATGAATAAATAACCCTGGACAAATCCTATAGGGAGATCAAATCTCTAAACTAAAAATGGAAAACATTTGTCAGAATAACTCTGTTAAAGTGCAATATACCAAAATGTATAATGGTTATCAGTGGATGAACAAAAAATGAATCATTAATTTATTGATCTTCAAATCAACATAAATATGAAAACAAAGGAAAAACAGACTTTTAACACAGAAATGTTACTGAATTATATATACACTCAATTACAAAATCAAATGGGTGTATCTTACAGCTTTCAGTAGCATATGGAGGGTTTCTCCAGAGCCGAGTTCTTTGATGCAATTCCCAATCCCAGACAAAAAAAATTATCTAAATTTTTAATCACAATCAAATTCTGCTTATTAATATATTTTTCAGATCAGATGGAAGGAAAGATGATACAATCATGAACACATGCTGCCACCTTTGCTTTATACCTCTGTCTCACAAGTTACACAATCCAATTCTATCCAAAACAACATAGTGACTGCAACTTCCAGAGGTGGATAAGAGTCAAAATATTTGTGGGTCAGTTTCAAAGCCAATCATCTAAAGGAACTTTCAGATGACCACAATCCTCTGGACTCTGTGATTTTAATTACCAGGTGAAATGCAAAATGTGGTTCCATCTGACAAATTCCTTTTGTCAGATGAAACCACAACATACATGTCCTGTTTCTCCTTAGTAAAGGATATAAAGAAATGAGAAACTTGCAATTCATGTCCTTGATGTATCTGTGTTCTAGCCTTTGAAACTAACTCTGGCTACATGTTTTCCTTCCACTGAACCTTGTATTATGTTTGAATAAGGTACACTGCACAGTCAGCAACCTTCTGTTGCTAAAAACCAGCAAGTCTTTGCATTTTAGTATTAAAATATATATACTTTTTTTTCAAACTGACTTGAGTTTTCATTAGCTCTAAGCCCTAATAATGACAAAAAACCCAGAAATATAATCTTTAAATAAATTCCTCTGTTTGCAATACACATAATAATTTACACTTTTTGAATTAATTGTTTAACTTGACATTTTCATATTCTATTTTTTGCAGTTGTACCTCCACAAGGAAGTGAAAACTTTGCTAAACATATTCAATCACTAATTTTCATTTAATTCACTTCAGAAAATAAACGGATTTTTTTTTAATTAACACTGCATTTGACTGATATTCCAAATCATGGATAAATAAGACAGATTAGGAAGGTGAGGTAAAGTAATGTCCAAGTCTGATCGCCACATGTGACAGTGCAATATAAAGGATATTTGGCGACCATGTTTGTCCACTGACAGTGGGCGACGGTGAGGAGACGTGATGCGGTTACGATCGCGGTAAACACGGTCCACGAGTCCATGGTGCCTGCTTGTCCGACTGGTGTCCAGCACAGAGTTCTAAGGTGGACACACCAGGTAAATGAGATGAGAGGAGTCCTTTCAAACAGAGCAAATCTTTGCATTGGAATAAATGGTGCTAAACATGTTCACTTTAAGATGGATCAAGCCAAGTTGGCAAATGTAATTAAAGATGAAAAGCCATGACAAGCAATGGTATACTTTAAAATTTAGGAACCAATTCTCAATTTTGAGGAAGAAAAAAAATACTTTAAGACAAGCGCTTCTTTAATTTTTGAGGTATGATGGAACCTAATGGAAGATGCAGCTCTAACCAGCCAATAGTCTTACAGCTGTCGCAGCCAGAGAAAAGCCAGCAGACTCTTTTACTCCTCTTTAAAAATGGATAGTCTGTACAGAAAGTATTTTTCAACAAATCTGAAATACAGCTGAAACCTGTGTGTGTCCAACATTCACCAACAGCTGACAAGGGTACACTGATCCAGAACAAAACCATTGCTGAGAGAGGCTAGGGGCTCACCTGAAAAGGCAGGTCAATGTTGCCATTCCCAATCTGATTGACATTGGGCAGTGAGCCTCCATAGTACTGTCCACGATTCTGCCCTAGTTGCAAATACTGGGTCTTCTGTAACTGCAACTGTGCAAAGTAAAATTGCATGAAAGCATGAGTGAATGACTGATCTGATTCACAAAAAAGGAGATGCTAAAAATGGGCAATGCGTGCAAGTCTACAATGATTATATGCAAGATTAATGAGTTGGGGGTTTTATAAACTGAAAAATGTAACAAGATGAAACAGGCAAATGTGGCTTTTTCATGGATAACTGACAAGCAAACAAAACTAGCTGATTTGCATGACACTGGACTGACAGCTTGAGTTGTCACATTTGTGTCACATACTACTTGCATATATTTGTAATAAAAAGTAATGTATGCTAACAAAAACAAAACACTGACATCCTGTACACCCAGAAGAATTGAGTTGGATGATCAGACATAATGCAGTGACAGAAAATCTAAATGGCAACACAAGAGAATCAGGCAGAGACTATACAACTGAAGAGTGTTTCCCTCCTAGGAAATATAAGTATGGCTGATATGGATTACGCATCATAGTAATAAGTGTGCTTAATTTCCAGCAAACAGAAAAAAGAATATTTCAAACACTTCCTGACGTCAGTGCAGTTTGAAGAAATTAGTCGATTAATTCATCCAATATATGCTGGTGGAGCTTCCTGGATGATTAACCCTCATCATTTGGGGTCTGGGCTGAGAAAAACTTAACTGGCTGCTGCTCATACTGGATGTCCTCAACACCAGCCTCCCTCTTTCGATTAAAGGGACAGTAAACTTTTTATTTCGATAGATAATCCTTATTTTTGAAGAGCTTCACTCCAGAGGAAAGGAGTGGCAGTAAACAAACTCCATCTGATTTATACTGCCTTTCTGTTCAAGAAAGAATTACTTACATTTCTGAAGATATATTTTAAGTCAAAGAAGAAATCTTGAAAAAAACAATTCCAATCCAAACAGAACTATCAGAAAAAACAGTCCTCACATTTAAAATGTAGTAAATGTGAAGGTTTACCACAAAATGCTAAAGGTTTTTTAAAACGTTATAGCTAGCAGTTCTGACATGTCCCTACATTCATTGACCCCCACTGACCCATGTGAAGTTAACTGTTGGTCTCAACAGATACTTGTGATCTACTAAATGTGAACTTAAATTATTGGAAACCTGACTGAACACCCTAGTGGTAAACTGCTTATTAATAAACAGGTAGAATTTCTTGTGTACAGTTACATTACATTATATAATATAGCATAGCATGACAGCCTTCTAAACATGATTTGAAATTAAAAATAATTTGAAGGTGCACTACTCTGAAGAAAAATTAAGTCACCTTTTGCTCAAGTCTCATTAGTAGAAACTCACACACATTTTTTTTATCCCACAACTGACAAGCAATCACATTTTTACCCACATTGCAAAACAAGAGCAGGAAAAAAATGCAACATTTTGAAGCCTGAAAAAACAAACAAACAAAAAAAACAGGTCCAGAATGTTTGCTTAATCTGTCGAGTTCACAAAAGCTCCCACATTTTCAGTTAGTTCCTAAAAGGGGAGAAATAGCTATGTAAAGCAAATTGAAAATATGAAACATCAACAAGTAACTCTGTCCTCTGTTTTTAATTGCACAACTGGTGCAATTTAATTCTGAGTGCCTGATGCTTGCATATTGCCTCACAACAGGGAACAAATTTATATTTTTATGGGTTTCCCAAATAATGCAACTTTTTTTTTAGTTTTACAACATAATATTGTGTTTTCCCAAGGCTGAGTCGCACAAACTCAGTTGGATAAACTTTAATCTAGATCAACAATTAAGCATGAGAAAAGCTATAATATTTAAAACAAAGACACAAAATGGTGGGAATAGTTTTGACAACAGGCATTTAATAAAGTTAAAAACAATTTGCATCAAGCCTTGAGGAAAGAAAAAAAACAACCTGATAATGAGTTGTAACAAATATATGGATTTCTTTCTCTTCCTTTTCAAAATCTGAGGTAAGCAAGTTGTATAGTCGTTGCACCACAGCTCTCCCTTACTTTAGTTTTTGTTTTTTTCTTTCTTTTTATCATTGTGAGGGGTCTTTCTACCACACACACACTGCATGGGCCCAACATAAGTGAGAGACATAATCCAATGTTTCTCAATCCTGCTCCTCCGGGCCCACTGTCCTTCATGTTTTAGATGTCTCTCTGTTCCAGCACACCTGATTCCAATGATTAGATTACCTCCTCAACATGCAATTAAGCGCTGCAGAAGCCAGTTAATCGCCCATTCATTTGAGCCAGGTGTGAAACACCTAAAAAAGTCAGGACAGTGGGCCCTAAAGAGCAGGATTATTTATTATATTATCAGAGTTGATAAATCATTTCATTGTGATCCATTGCTGACTTTCAACAAATCTGTAAAAGCTAGTGCAGTCAGGGGTGTGGCTGGATAAGCCAAAAACATGTAAAACATTAACTAAGCTTTCGTTTTGAATTGTGCGTTTGTTTGAATTAAAACGTGCCAAGGTGGAAACAGTTGACGTGGGGGCGGGAGGGAATCCACGTCCAGTGAGTCTGATTGGTCAGTTAAGGCTGCCTTAACCCTGTCAGAGATCCCACTCTCATTTGCTCCGCTTTAATTTACCTGCCAACAGCCTCAACATGTTGTTATGCGGTGATGTGTGCGCCTGGAAGCAGCCGAAACGCGTGCACTTACCGTTGAAATCATACATAGGGAACAGGTGCACATTACACTCAAGCTGCTAGCGGAGCCAATTAACGGTGCACTAAACCACGCATGTTTTATCGACAAAATAAAAAAATGTAGCGCCCGTCAACAGACATGGGAGTGTGTTGTGATTATGATAGACCGATACAGCTAAGAAAGAAAACATGGACCTTACCCAAATAGAGAGCAGTCGCTCAAACATATCACCGCAGTGTTCGTTAACTGCCAAAAACAGCGATGCAACAAACTGGGACCAGCCTGTGAAGGGGGTGGGGGTCTTACCCGAGCGGCTCTGGTGATGTTCAAGTCCTTCATCACTTCTTCAAAAGCGGCAGTCTCCTCCGCCTGCTTTTGATTATGCAAAGCGATTTTTTCGCTAAATTTGCGCGGATTGTTAGAGGACGCCATCTTTCCCTCTTCTTCTCAATGGAATGTTACGCTACGCACGACGCCAGGCCCTCGTACTGTCGTCACGACGCACGGTCGAACGCATCTATTGATGTTACCCCTCTCTGCTTCAGCTGCCTGCAGAATCTGAGAGGCAGGCCGAGTTTGAGATAAAATAAGACTCACCACAGGGGGAATTGTGTGCCCTAGATGTTCGTTATTAATAGTAACATAAAGGGGGGAAAATAAACATGAATATGCACGGAAAGACAATAAAATCTGGACACAGAAAAAATGACCAGGTGTAAACTGACTGAAATGTAAATAATACATTTGTGATAAATTTTGACATTTGTCACGTTATTAAAGCAAAGTGTGATTTTGGCTTATTAAAATTTTATGTGATACTCATGTAAAGAACCAAATCACTGATGAAGAAGGAAAATTACACATAGGCTTTACATTTTAGAATCTGACTTGAAAATGTATTGTCACTTATTTTGATAGCCCTAAGTAAAATCTAACGCAGCAAACTGAAATTAGAAGTAATCTAATTCGCTTGTAATCCAATCTCAGTGTAATCCAGCTGCTGTGTGAAGGCTTCAGAGGCTTGTTAGTGGGGGTGAGGGGTCTTCCATTACATTAGAGAACAAACGGCATCTTTAATATGATGGAACATAGTAGATTGGTCCTGGATAACAGCTAAGTCGATATAGTTTATTGATATGGTAATTGTTGGTGACACTACTAATCTAGCTTGCATACAACAGTGGTATGAAGAAATGTAATGTTAAAAGACATAAATAAAACATTTTCAGTGTGCCACAGACTTTATAAGAAAAATGGCAGCTTAGTGGAAATGTATAACCTCAAATCACCCTGAAAAGTGAAAAACATTTTACTATGTATGTTGGTCTACCACATAAAATCCCAATTAAATACACTCAAGCTTGTGGTTGTACGTAGGTATGATATGAAAAGAAAGGGATGTAATTTCTTTGCAAAGCACTGCAAATGTTTTATTGTCACATTTCACAACAAATTGTAAATTAAGTAAAAGAAATCCAACATAATGAAAAAGAATATTTACCCTATATTCAAAGTCATTCAAAAATTTCAGATTGGCTCCTCTCTAGAACAGAGGTATAGGTGATAGTTTGTTTTTTGTTTTTTTTAATTCAGGAGAAGTGTCAGAACATATTCATAAAACCAATACAGACAAAAAGTTTACATTTTTAAAACACTATTGACTTTAATAAAGAATTGACATGAAGCTATGCAAACTTGTACATTCCCCCTGGAGTACATCAGTTTTCACTGTATTGCACTTTGACAATATAATGTGCTTTGATTGGTACAGGTAGAAAAAGACACGCTTAGGCAAGCAGACAGCAGACATTTTTCCACAAAAAACCCTCACTATCATGGAGGTGGTCAAGTTCAAAAGGAAAAGACAAAAGGTTTGCTTCTTAAAGTAAAAACAAATATTTAGGTCATGTACAAACACAATATTTCAAACACAGCTACAAAAGTGCAAAGAATGCAGAAAAATTTTAACTGTAAAAATTAAGTGAACAAGCTTCAAGGAAAGAGAAAAAAAATATGCAAAACATTGTATTAAGACAAATAAATTATTCATGTAGCTGCCGCAAGAGGTCTGCAGTTGTGTGAGATTTTAGGACACATCAGAAATCAGAAAGACATTCACATGAAGAGTAAAATCATGTGGAACACATTTTAAACTGTAAATCATCCTATTCTTGTTTTTGTGCCAACATTATGTGCTGATATGCAGCTTGTTGATTAGGATATATCTACAGTAACTGACTTAAAGATAAATTGTTTCAAAAATTAAACAGCATAACAAATAAAACTTCTGTACAATCAAATTGTCCAACATTTTAAATGCGGATTTTCAAAGGAATGTCATATCTGATGTGCCTTTTGTAATGTAAGCCCTTCATTGCTTTTTATCACATTTACAAATTAAAGTAATATTTTCCTCTGAAAATCTACTATAATTTAACTAATGCTACACCAGTTAACTGGGCTGTGATAATACACTTTCTAAATTGCCAGGCGTTTAAGAACAGTGTTCCTACATGTATAAAGATTTCAGACTTAGTTTTATCACCATCTTAAAATATAAAATTCAAACATTCATCATCAATTTATAGCAGGATTCACATACTGTATAAAGAAACAGGATACAAGGAAGGACTAAAGATAGAACATCCATCCATTTTCTAAGACCCCTGTCCCTGGCGGGGTTAAGAGGTGCTGGTGCCTATCTCCAGCTAACGTTCCGGCTGAGAGGCAGGGTACATCCTGGACAGCTCACCAGTCTGTCACAGGGCAACACAGAGACATACAGGACACATAACCATTCACACACACACTCACACCTAGGGAGAATTTGGAGAGACCAATTAACCTGACATTTATGTTTTTGGGTTGTGGGGGAAAGCCAGAGTACCCAGAGAGAACCCACGCATGCACAGGAAGAACATGCAAACTCCATGCAGAGAGACCCAGAACCTTCTTACTGCAAGGCAACAGAACTACCAACTGTGCCACTGTGCAGTCCTAAAGATAGAATGGAATGAAATGACAGAACAGAAAAAACTCCATAAAGGATTGAACAGAACAACAAGAGGGAGGACAAAAAATGAAAGGAAGGAAGACAAAAGAGAAAGAATAAAAACAACAAACAAAGGAAGGAAATGGAGGAAAGACAAGAAAGGAAGGGAATAATGAATGACTCAAAGTACAAAAGGAAAATTACAAGGAATGAATGGGTGCAGAATGGGAAGTAGAGAAGCATGGAAGGAAGCACACAAGTAATGAACAAATGTAGGACACGAGAAAGGAAAGGAGGAAAATCCCAACTAATGGAGGTAGAACTAAAAAAAAAGGAAAAGAAGAAAGGACACAGGTCAAGGAAGTAAGGGTGCAAGGAAGAGGAGAACAAAAAAAGAAGTGACTTGAGGGAGTTCGTAAACAAGGAACAAAAAACACACAAAAAAGAAATGGACATAAGGGAGGGAAGAGAGAAAGGAGGAAAATGTGGACAAAAATAAGGAAAAATGGGAGGACACAAAAGAAAAGGACAGAGGGAAAGACATAAAACATTTGACAAAAAAAAATAAAAAATAAAGGCTGTAAAGATTTTGTAATCTTTTCCATGGTTAACTAGACCAGGGTAATCGGTCTAGCCTTTTCTACAAGAACTCTGTAATAATTATGATTGGATTAATAAATTTTCAGACCTGCACTTACTCTGATTAATAGCTTATCTAAAACCTTGCCTCTTCAATAAAACCTGATCATCAGCAGTCATAGCTATAATTCCTAAAACTTAAATAAAGTTTCTTAAATTTGTTACACTATATTAAAAAAAAGTTAACAAGTTTATGTCAACTGACGCCTAAAAAACTAAAAAACAAACCTTCATCAATGTGTAGGAAAGATGCTCACACCTTCATTTAATCCACTGGGCAGTAGAAGGGCACAGAGAACAATAGTCTTCACAGTTGCAGGTCAGGAGCTCAGCGTTGTGTGGTGCTCTGAGGAAGTATAATCGGCGTACTTGCGATGCCAGCAAAGGATTCTGGAAAGTGCAGATCCCTTTCCCACTCATCCGTCTCGGTGTTGTAGACTTGAACAATGCTTGTGACGTTGTTCAGGTGCCAGTTATATCCCCCTATAATGTAGACCTTAGCATCCAGAAGGCAGCAGCCCGCCTCGGACTGCCCTGCTCTCATGGGACTGACAGTCGTCCACTGGTCACTTTCTGGACTGTAATACTCAACTGCCAGCACATCAAAACAGCGGTCCACATGGTCCATGCGGCCACCCAGAGCGTAAACACGTTGTTGGGTGCTGATCATGGCGTGAAGCACTCTGGGTTCATTCATGGGGGCTTTGAAGTCCCACTGGTCTAATACCGGATCATAGCAGTGGAGCGTTTTCTTGTCATCCGACGAGACCCCGTAACCTCCTGAAATGTACAACCTTTCTCTGCACGAAGTCCCAGCATGGCCCCAAATTCTGCGTTTCAACGGTTCCACATAAGACCACTCATTCTTTTTTGGACAATAACACTCCACGGAAGACAGACTCCCAGATCGATTACGGCCTCCAGTGGCATATAGTTGTCCCTGCAGGACATTAAGTTGAAATTGGATGCGAGCCTCCTGCATGGATTGGATGCGTAGCCACTGGTTAAGATGCGGGTCGTAGCGGAAACAGTTGTCCACAGCCCCCTCCCCACTGCGGTACTGTAAGTGCTGCCCACCGACAATGTACACAAAGTTGTCAAGCACTGCAACACAGGAATGGCTGCACCCTGTCTCCATTTCTGTCAGCTCTTTGAACTGACGGGATGCAGCATCAGCAAGGTAGTAAGATTTGGTGCTCACTGTGCGATCGTTGTCGGTGTAGGGGGTCCCACCAAAGGTGATGAGGGACAACACGTCAGAGCGGATGAGCGTCCGTGAGGACTGCATTTCATGCTGTCGGAAGGGAAGGATCTGGTAATTGAAGGCCTCGAGGAGATACTGGCGGCATAGCACATCCTCCACCATGATGTCCACCGTCTGAACGCTATCTACCAACTCTGAGGAGAGCATGAGTGGAAAGCGCACATGGCAGAGGACGCTGCTCGCCTGAGCCCGGCGGGACTCATCATGCTGGAGCCACCTTATGGCAGCGTGGAAGAGGTCGATCTCCTTGCAGTTCTTAAGCTTGTTGCTCTGGAGGAAGAAGATGAGGCGCTCCATAGGAATGTGCAGAAAGTCCTCTTCTTCAGCGATCTGGAGGAAGTGACAAAAGGTGAAGGCATCCACGGACTCTTTGAGGGAAGACAAGCTGAACGTGGTGGCCATCTGCCCAATGTGAAGGCAGGTCTCGACGCTCATTGCAGACTTAAGAAATTCCTCACAAAGCTCCACTACAGGAACCATCTGGAGAAACACAGCAGCCCCCAGAACGTCCTGAATACAGTCCAGGTCTAAAGTTACATCTGAACTGTAGGCAAAGTCGATGATATGTTTCAGCCCTCGGGCTGACAAACCCTTCAGCTCAATGGTGTCTTGGTTTGACTCCCTCATGCCTCCTGTAAACATAACTCTGAAATCAAAAAGAGCACAATAAATAATGTTATTTACAAGTGTACTTCTGTTTGAAAAAGTTGTTTGAGATCATACTGAGTCTAGTGTAAACAGTCAATGAAAAAAAAAGCAAGAATAAGGGTTTTTTTTTGGCTTAATTGCTTACCGAGCCTTACAAATGTATTCATACCGTTTGAATAACCCCAAAGTTTAAAATGGAGTTGTGCTATAACATATTGAGCACTGGTTAATCATCATCTGTAAGCAGAAAAAGAGTAGCATAACTGCATACCTGCAAAAACAGCATTCCATACAAACTAACGGGCTGGGCAAGGTGAATATTCATTAGAAAAGCAGCTAAAATGCATATGAAAGAGTTGCAGAGATCTACAGATCAGATAGAAAAATGTGATGACAGGGAAACTATACAAATATGCTAATTATGGACGACAACAAAAGCCATTATATCAAAACAAAGCTCAGTTTGCTGAACACCTTGTAGGAGATACAGCAAACATGAAGAATGTGAAGTCAAAGTGTAAGTTTTGGCCTACATTAAAAACTGTATGGAAAAGTTAAACTGTACATCCAGAAACACAACAACCCTACAGCAAAAAATTATATTGGCACCTTTCTGTAGAAAGGCTAAGTCTTCAGCAAGGGAAGAGAAGATGCTCAAAGTTGATGGAAAAATGGATGTAACTAGCAACAAGACAAGGTGGAAGAAACCTTGAGAAAGGCTGCAAAAGACTTGTGACTGGGACGGAGGTACAGCTTAGAGCAAAACAACAATAACCATTTAAAAAAAAAACACTCAAAAAAGTTGAAGAGGTAGAAATATTTTTGCAAGGCACTGTAGGCTTTTCTATTGAACATTTTCACCCACCATTAACATTCACTAAATAAAATCTGATAATATATTGAAAACAACACTAGTTTACAAGTCGTTATTTCCACCCTATTTTTTGCAAGCATCAGCTAAGTGCTTTAGATTGAAAATCCAAATGGACTTGGTGAAATCTCCAGACTAACCTGAAGTAATCACTACAGGCGGCCAGCACTGCTTTATGGACCTGGAAGTGCTCTTCATTGACCGCCAGCACGACATCCAGGAGCTGACCCTGAGCCCGCAAAACCGACAAGCCCTGGAGGAGAGTGGCACTATGGCTCGGGGCGGAGAAAGTACAGCGGAGGGTACTATTCTTGTTAGCCATACTGAAAAGAGAAATACGCCTTGTAACCATCAATAAGCTAGAATGCCATCCCCCCCACCTTTTCAAATGCATATGTAATATATTCCTAACAGATATCTAAGCTGAACCATTGCATCTAGAAGCTGTTATCTGCAGATGAAAACAGGCCAGTGTGTGGATATGTAGTATCCAGTAACATTCTAATGGAAACATAATGTAATTTACTAGTCAAGCAGAGGGGAATGCATTTAGTGTAGGGTTTTTGAATGAGTGAGAATGCATTTGTATACACGGACAAAGACACTAAAGAGAAAGCTATTTATATTTTCAGGAACTTTAAATCTTCACATGCTTCAAGGAATTGGTAAGGAAAAACAAAAATTAGAGAATAAGGAAATATTGCTCCATCAGTTGTTTGTAAAAACAACATCTAACAGTACGAAAACAGCACTGCACAGTGTTGTCTGAGAACTTTTTTCAGCATCACATCAGATAGAATAAAAATATAAAAATGCATCCATTACACATGAGGCCTGAGGGAAATATTTATGTTTACAAACATTTACACAAACTCTTCCTAATTGTATTTCTTTTTTTTTTTTTCTTTTTGAGAGGAAATATCAAACATTTAGGAAAAATAGAAAAGCAGAGGAGAATGACATTGGATGCAATAGTAAAATTAAACCTTTGCAAAATTAAGGTAATAATATTCAATCATCTTAACTTAGAGTGAACCACAAAAAGTTACTTCTTTCCCTTCATTTTCAATTTTTTTATATATATTAAGTTTACACTTACACACTGCTTAATTTGAATATTTGATGTTTTGGTAACATGTAAAAATAAAATACTATTTCTACTTCAATTAAGTTAAAGACAACTTGTAGCCTAAATACTGCAAAAAAAGACATTTAAAAAAAGCACTTACTATGAAGTGAGTTTTAATTTTATTGCTTGAGAAATACACTATGATTAGCCTCTGATGGATATAGATTGTCCACTAAGAAAGCCTAATTTATTTATTAAAAAAAACAAGGCATTTGCTTTTTTATGTTCTATCTGAACTCTCAAATTTCTTGTGGTATTATGACAACTAAAGAAAATTATTAATGTAACTTAAAACATGTTAACTGTGTTGTGTAAGGTAGTATTAATGTAAACGTAATTTAACCTGCTGAAGACATGTTATATTATGTTAACTGTGTTGTGTAAGGTAGTGCTGAAGACATGTTATATTATACTCATATAAAGGTACACCCCAGAGTATAACATCAACTGCAGCTCACTCACCTGTTCTCGTCCGACTCCGCCATCTTCTAGCACATACCAACACGCATAGAGCATTTTTAGGAATGTTACCAGGAAGTCATCGGCACGAATGGATGATTCATAGTACCAGATAAACACCGCCAACGTATAACACCATCAACTGCAGCTCACTCACCTGTTCTCCGACTGGTTCGAGTAAACACGAATCTCCTGTACCACCGCTAAACACAGGAATGTTACCAGGAAGTCATCGGCACGAATGGATGATTCATTATTGTTTTTGTTTACTTCCAATAAAGAGGCTTTATTCAGTAACGGACAACTCTGTATTTGTGAAGTATCCTTTTTGTCAGATCAAATTGGGTAAAAATATGTTCACAAAATATGAAATTACCATGTTGATCTAGGAAGTCCTGCGGTGAAATGACCAGTCCCCCTTTGGTGGCTGTTTAAAACACGAATCTCTCCTGTACCACCGCTACCTGATCACTAGAGGCCGACAAAGTAACGTGCTCCTTCTCCCCAACATAAAAACCTGGCAACACATAAGAGATCTCTACTCTTGATGAAAATACAGTTTTATTTTGTCCAATAAAGAAATGACTTTATTCAGTAACGGACAACTCTGCATTTGTGAAGTATCCTTTTTGTCAGATCAAATTGGGTAAAAATATGTTCACAAAATATGAAATTACCATGTTGATCTAAATCTGCAATGATCAGTGGATGAATGCTCTTCTGATTAATGCTATGAAAACTACTCTCAAAAAGTTTGAATATTTGTCTTTTAGGTTAAATTTATGGAGAACATAAAGAGGGATTGTTCACAGTAAAGCAGTCATCAGTCTAGGATGTGGCCTAAGAGTATCCACTCAGTGACTTTTCCAGTTGCATCAGTAGTTGCAACTTACTGGTGATGACACTGTGTATCACAGGGGTGAGCAATCCTGGTTCTCGAGGGCCAGTGTCCTGCAACTCTTAGATGTCTCCCTGGTCCAACACACCTGAATCCAACAGCTGAATCACCTCTCAAGTGCAGTCAGGTTCTCCAGAGTCCTGCTAATGACCTCATTATTTGACTCAGGTGTGTTGAAGTTGAGATACAACTAAAAGTTGCAGGAGACCGGCCCTGGAGGACCAGGATTGCCCACCCCTGGTGTATCATTTTAACCTTAGTCGAGACTTTTGTCTGAAGGCATCCTGTTTGAAGCCTTGCAATGGCAAGGTAGGGTTGTCAGGTGTTGTCTTGGTCTTGTGATATCAAAATGTATCTCAAAAGCTCAAATAACGCCTGAGCTATGATCATAATTTCCAGAGAAATTGAAAAAGGAGGCTTACTGGATGCAGAGCAGAGAGAAGGAGCAGGAAGTTAAAACCATCCTGTCCATCAATCATAATGGGCAAGAAACATCCTCAACTAGAATGTGTCTGTACCAGACTTTCTAATCATACCGCCAAACAGAGATTTCAAAAGTGAGGTGCTTGCCAATAACTGAGGGTGTAATCCTGGACCTGTGAAACATTGTCTCTGCAGCCTGAATCAAGCTGTTAACATGTCATGACAGTCATGAGATTGTCATACAGCAACAATCTTCGGGCAGAGGCCTTTGCAGATTAAATTTGCAGAAATGTGCAGATATGAAATTTGTCATTTTCCATTCTATATAAATATATGTTACATATATATATACATATAGGGGGCATAACAGGGGTACAAAGCAGAACTGAAACATATAATGCAAAATTCACTGAAACTTTACAGGTTTTTTAAAAAAAATTTAAATTAATTTAACTGGGGCGTGCTCCGGTGGCGTAGAGGGTAGCGCACCCCACGCCCGGAGGCCCCCAGTCCCCGACGCGGTCGTCGCGGGTTCGATTCCCGGACCCGACGACATTTGCCGTATGTCTTCCCCCCTCTCCTTTCCTGTTAGCCTACTGTTGAATAAGGGACACTAGAGCCCACAAAAAGACCCCCTGGTGGGAAAAAATAAATAAATAAAATAATAATTTAACTGGAAGCAAAATGAATGAAGGTTTAGTTGAATGTTTACTACTATGCTCATGCAGACAAAACACTATGCTACTGTAATCACCACAGATTGTTTATCAGATAGATACTTGACGTCCCGCCTGTGGTCAAAACTGGGAAATCTTTATCTCGATGTGGTGAAAGATAAACACTGTTAATTTTGGGTTACAGAAGATACCCTCTGCTGGTTTTGGTCTTTCAAGCTAAGCAATAAGAGACAGTGACTCAAACCTTTTTTTCAAATTCATGTGCAATGCGGTGGAAAATACAAGTAGGTCAGCTCTTTTGTTGTGTGTGTGCAAATAAACAAGACATATTCTATTCTGAATAAGACAGATCAAAAGCTTTTGTGCCTCTTGTAATGAGTAGTTTGTCCTTGTTTGCTTTGTTTTTTAAGGTCAATAATTTTGCTTTGTTGTGACTACTTCCTGTCATGTAGCTTCCTTGTAGCTACTTTGAATTTTTGAGCCATCATGTGCATTTGTTTTTAACTGCTGTGTGCATTTATACAATAACGAGCCAGACTCTTAAGCATCAGAGTAAAAATTAAGTAAAACTTGATGGATACTTAAAATAGAGTGTGATTTAAATAGAGATGAAGTCATTATAGGTATATACTTAGAGTTGTTGCAAAGATGCCCCTCAAGATGCAATAATTATAATAATTACTATATCATATTTAGAAATGAAATTATAAGATTTGGAAAAGAAAGGTGTGCCCCGCCTCTCACCCAGAATGCTAGCTATAGATAGGCACCAGCACACCCTGACCCCACTAGGAACAAGGGTGTAAGAAAATGGATGGATGGAAAAGAAAAACTACATACGCATTTGACAATAAAAATGGAAGAAAAAAGAAAACAAAGATATTGACTACCATACTTGAATTTTAATAGGCAGTAAAAGAAAAAGTACAATGAAGATATTAAAATGCTACAAACCAGCTCAGGATTTCCCTTCCATCTTTTGAAAAATGTGAAAATATTAATGTGCAAATGTGAAGCAGTAGTGAATTATTCTGCTTTCTGATATACTACTGGCACCTTATTGAATTCATGTTGTGTTTGACATCAGTAACTTCCAGAAAATACACACAAAGTAAACATAGAAGAAATACAAAAGTAAATTTAAAAAAAAAATCACATTTGTATTTAGTTATATTTACAGAGACAAACATTAGTCAGCAAGTCAGTCCAATGCTTGCACAGTCTTGTGCTGTTGAGGCAGATAAACAGTTGAAGTGACTCAAAGTGATTCTGACTTCACATCAAACACCAAACCATTCCTGTATATCAGCATGGCCAGCTCTGTTTCCACATGTTCCAGGTTCTTCAAGTCTGCTTTCTTCAAAGTGTCATCTCCCGAGGCAAGACTCGAGCTCTCATCATCAGATTCTCCCGAGCAGCACCCGTCTTTCTCCACCTGCCGTCCTGCCTCATCATCCCATTCGCCCTTCAGGACTGTGGCCTCTGAAACGAGCTTCTGCTCTGGAATGAGCTTGTGTAGCGTGACGGCATGCACTTCCTCTTTTCTCTCCCACATATCCTGTTATTGGGTCAGATCAGTGGAGAACAGTCAGTATTCTGGGGCACAGGTACAACAAAAAAGTTTAAAATTAAGTTGCTTCTAAGTTTTGATCATTGGTATCAAAGATGAAAGTAATACCAGTAAATTAAACTGAGTAATTTTCATACAGAACTTTTTATCTTTATTTTTTATTTGGTTCTGTATGTTTTGAACAAGTTTTAAATGCCAATCCTGGGATGCAATACACATTTGTCTTATATATAACAATTAAAAGCTCTTGTTTTGGCTATTTATTGTACTTTTGAGTAAGAAAATGTGAATCTAATGGGCTGTAAGAACCTTTGACTGTATGACTGCATGGCTAGTTTTGGACTGAAAATTCACATTTTATTAAAATAGTTAGATATTTGCATATATCTCCACCATATTGTTTTCTGACTGCATTCTTTTCTAAATGCTTTACACAGTTTTATGATGTAACATAATAAATAACATTGCTATATGGATAAATTGAAGTATGCTATTTTTCCTTGTTTATGATAAACCAAATATTTATTTGTTTACCACCTGCTCTGATGTTTTTACATCAAATTCAATTTAAATAAAACATGCTTCTGCTATGTGGGGAAATAAAATGTTAGTAGTTCTTTCACATCATCTTTCTACATGCTTGATAGGGACTTTCCTTCTTGAAACCACCATGCCCAAATTAGTGCATTTTTAAAATACATTAAAGGTATATTTTAAAAATTTTCAAGAAACTAGATGCAGAAATGGTCAAATTTGAGCCAAACAAAGTTTTATATCTTACACAAATATTGTTAAAAACAATCAGTAGAGACACAGCTTCCTACCTCGCTCTTTGGTGGACGAAGGCTGAAGTCTGGCATCACGGGTTTCGGCACAGGAGGGAACGCCTTATTTTTTATTCTAAGACATTAAGACAGATCAGAAAATGTTTACACAACAGCAACTTGTGAAACCTTGATTTCAGAAAGCCAGCTGTGAAAT
The DNA here is from genome assembly GCF_019740435.1 of Gambusia affinis. Lineage (NCBI taxonomy): Eukaryota > Metazoa > Chordata > Actinopteri > Cyprinodontiformes > Poeciliidae > Gambusia > Gambusia affinis. The sequence goes on along the minus strand of NC_057877.1, from coordinate 19,824,521 downwards.
AGGACACACATGATTAGAATACAGCATAAACAAAAAAGAACTCATGAATCCTATCGTATGATCACATTGTAGGTGAGCTACATAGAAAATACTGCTAGATTACAAAAAGACATTAAATTGGAGAGTGGAAAATGAAATAAATAATATGAAAGCAGATACAGAATATGAAAGCATATGACAAAGTAATGTAAATAATCAATAACTTTAAATGGAAGGCAACAATATATGACAACCTTTAAAAAATTACAAACTTACACTTATTATATTATTTTAACATGACAGGGTGCCTCAGAAAACTTAGCTTGGTTAACTTTTTAACATTTTGTCACTAAACAATCTTTACTATTCCCTTATTGTTTGCATATTTGTGAAGAACTTTGACATGGACATTTGATATAAATATGTTTGCAAAAGAAAGTCTCACAAACCTCTTCAAGACAACGGTGCAAAATATTGAGAAAAAGAAAAACCCAAACAACAATCCAAAGCTTATCCACACTAAGGACAAGAAGAAAATAGCAGATTAAAAAGCAGAAGGTAAGACATTTGTGACTTGAAAATTCACTGTTATGATTTTAAAGTATCCAGATCTATACAAAAGCCTTTTTTTGACACAGTAGTTGAATTTGCAGGCTTGATACCATTGAAAGGCTTCTCTCGCAGTGTGGTAAAACTCTGCATGGCTACTGGCCCTTCTCCTGTTTGTGTCACTCCAGCCAGGGTGACGTTGTACTTGGTTGCCGGTGCCAAATCTTTCAGATGGTGTTTTGTTGCTGATGCGGATATGTTGATACACTCTGTTTAAATGAGACAAAACACAAGCAAATATATTTTCTTTCTAACTACAAATTAAGAGAAACCATTAGAGAAAAGACAGTCTTTCAAACCTGGAGGCTTGCTCTGTGAATTTATTTTTACAGTACATAATTTGTAATGTGTGAGGAAGCCACGGAGGTGCTCATATGAAATTTGTTTCCAGGTTAGGTCAGCGGAGTCGTGTGTGTCAGAAACAGTCAGGAAATTCTGTGGCTCTTTGCTGGGCACTGAAACAACAAAAACAGCAACTTGTATATCTGTTATTTGTTCATTCGACTTTAATACTGTGTCAAGGGATAAAACTATGAAGTGGTATTCACTGTAATAGTAACAAAATATAGAAATATGTAATTTGTTCCATAACAGTTCTGCCAACTATGCAAAAACAAAGGCATACATGGAGACAATTACAGCAAAATTGTGCAAAAAAAAAAAAATCCCCTCTAAGAGTTTAAATTTGCACAAATATTTTCATGCAAAAATCATAACTAGCCCAAACCCAAACTGAAAATTCTCAAAATGATTATTAAACATTTCAGCAGTGAGAAACGGGACACCCCATTTTCAGTATAACTGATAGACTATCAGGCTGTTTCTGCCTCCTGTACTGTACATGCTTAAACATTATCTGTTACTGATTCCCATTGAAGAACTTGATGGATAGATTACTGAAGAAATACAGAATCAGAACTAAGTGAGAGCTAGATTGTACACTTGTGGGTCACTCACTTGATTATAATTTGGTTATGAAATAGTTTTTGTTAGTAGTGGTACTTGATTACATTTTTAATAGAGTTAATTGCAGAGTCTGTAATTAATTAATCACAATTTAATTGAAAACCATATGTTCTAATTTTACATACCATGTTCTTCTTTGAGACAGAATATGAAAAGACAGAATATCTAAAAATTTTTTGTTTATTTTGGTCGATCTGTCTTAATTCAATTTGTCCAAATTTGTCTTCACCTCAATCGATGGAAAGAGCCAACTAAGTGAAGCGTAATGGATAACAAATGGGAGTATGAACTGGTAAAGAAGTGATCAATGTTTGAGGAGTATAATAGCATGTATGAACAATAATGTTGATAATGCGGTGTTCCACCTGCATCATATTGAGGTGCAGAGCTGAGTGCACACACTTACCACCCTCTTTCTTATAGTATAGGCACATTTTCCCCGTCTGTGGTTTGCCATCATGATATTTATGTTCAAAGTAAAGGTAGCGTGTGTAGACCTTCATGTCTGTAATGGAAACAAAACAGGTGCTTCAGCTGTCTGGGGAGCCATATTTAATCATTTTCATCATGGAAGAGCAAAACTGCAAACATTACATAGATAGATGTGATATTAAAAAGTGCAGAAACCATAATAGCCAACTTACGTTTTTTTACTTCCTTTCTTTTGTTTGCTCTGTTCTGTGAAGTTAAACACCAAACTCTTTCTGGTATCAAATCTGCATCTTGGAGCTCGTAAAACTCAAGCCACATTTTGTTCTGTAATTTCTTATCCAGCATTGTTTTGTCACAAGCTGCGAGCAAGGGAAGGTATGAAAACATTTGTGGTTGAAATGAGGAAATAAACATGTTCTGACGCATACATGCACCCAGTCTGTAGGACCTACTTTTTAAATCTGGGGCAGAAGCAGCTGGCACATGCATGACTGCTGGAGGAGAGAACCCTGCCTCGTTTTTGGCAGAAACAGTGATGTTGGCGGCTGAGTATGACACATAAACGGTGTAGCTGTTCTGTTTGGTATTGTGACTCTTCTCCTTACAGGATTGTGTGACGTTTACAATGTAAGTCACCCCTCCGACGGTTGCTGCCTGGGGCATCCGCTGATGAGACGAACAGAGATTGAATTATATACAGAAACAGATGGAAAATCCCCACCTCCCATTGCACAGCAGTGCAGTATAAAAACACAAAGGAGAGCAAGTGACTTAGAAAATCTGTTGATGGTTTTGGGAAATTCTCTAAAAAGTTGCATGTAAATGTGCAGACAGTATTTGAAAGTACTTGAATTAGACAAGTTTCTTAAAAAAAATTGTTGTACATGATCAAAATAAGACACAAGCTGAAACAGTAAGACAGGCATGATGGAGCAACAGAGCAAGGCTTCCTGACTGGTGAAGAATATGCACCGTTAATGACTAGTGGTTCACTCGTTAACTGTCTGCCACAATATTTTGCAGCTCTATGAGTCAGAGTGGAAACACAGAGGAAACAAATCTCAGTTTGTGCTGAAGTGAAAGACTGGGATCCTGATGCACTCACTACAGTTTAATGGCCTGGAGTTATTAAGAATTTCTTCCTATTTGGCTGTAAAGGAGCTGGAAGGACTTGCAGATGTCAAAGTTATTATTTTGATCCCTGAATCATTTAGTTTCTAAAAGACCTCAGAAGTTTAAAGCATATAGCATTAATGTTACTCACCTGAAGTAACACAGACCCAATTTGTTACAAATTTGTCCAACCCATGACTTAAAGACACAATATGACTGATAAATAGTACTTTAAAAGTAATATTAATGTGTGTGATTCAAAAACTTGAACACAAAAATGTGTCCCATTTTGCCAAAATGTTTGCTATTTCAGTAAAATGTAAGTATTACCAGATAAAGCGTGTTAAAAATACACAAAGTGTTTTGTGTACCAGAGATTCACTGAATGCTCCCAATATCAATTTCTTATTATTTACATAATTTCAGGTTATTTTTCCTGTGAGCTTTTGGCTATTAATTGTTTTTTCCACTATTTATAGAGTTTATAATTATATTTCCTAACTGTAATATAAAATGCACCTTATCAGACTTTAAGGTTATGCAGTAGATACACTAGTTACACATTGCTGGAAGACTGGTTCTAAACTACAATTTAAATAACTCTGTTATAATATTATGTCTCCATTCTATTTTTATTCTTTGATTTATTTATTGTGTAACTCATTTTTGTTTCAGTAGGTTTTATTATGTAGCAAAATATCCAGTAAATTAAACTTACTTACCTCCCAAGTCAGCTTGACTTGTTGAGTTCCATTAAAAATTGTTGTTGTGCTCCGAACTGACGGAGGTTGTTCAAATTCTGTTGGAAAAATAATAATAAAAAAACTTTTACATACCTGTGTTTTAATCAGTCCAAATAAGAGTTAATAAAGAAATCATATTTTTAAAGCACTCTGTCTTTATTTGTGAAAGTAAATGAAAAAGACAGTCTTTCCATTGTTTACAAAGATAATATAACCATTGAAATTGTGAGGTTAGAGTAATGATTATAGCTCATTTTGTATCTACAGAAAAGTTCTGTCTTTGTGGGTACAATTGCATGCACTTGTGTAGTTTTAATGAGTAAGTATGAAGAATTTAAAAGCTTAAATATATGCTTATAGTTTTCAGCTGTACTAAAAGAAAGTGAGGAATTACATCGGTTTACCTGCAGGAACTATCACAACTGGTGACCAGTCGCTCCACAGCGGATTTTCAGCCTGGATGGACCTCTGTCTGATTTGAACCTGGTAGGCTGTATTCTTCAGGAGATTCACAACAAGGAGTTTTTCTGTTTCAATAAAAAATAAATTAACTATCATTTGTAATCTTTTTGTTTACCCATCCATTTTCTATATATGCTCCTCTGTGCATCCGATTAGCATAAATACACCGCTTGGTGCCTATCTCCATTAAATGATTAAATGAGATCCGGGTTACAGCATGGACACACAGATCCCTGTGTGTTCCCATTCACTCCCCAACTGTTCCTCACTGCCTATGATTACATTTTTGGTTCCTAAATCACTCTCCACTCATTTCTCATCATATTTATAGCTCCCTTCCCTCTTTTCCCACTGCTGATTCCGTCCATAATTTTCAGTATTTCTGTATTTGATATTCTGGTGTGTTGTGTCGTTTGTGTTTTCCTCAATGTTTTCCTGTTGTGCCAGAAACCAAGTTCTGTACGTTGCACTGTTTTTATTTGTTAAACTATTCAGGATGAACAGTCAGATTTCCTGATTGTGCCTTGGTCCAAGCTCAACACCACTAAGTATGACACCATGTGTAAAGACACCAGAGTGCGAACCTGAGACCTCAAGCTACATGGCGACAGTTCTAACATACATTATAGTTTCCTCATTTGCTTTTCAGATATCTGAATTTTGCATGTAAGTTATTAGTCTATATGCAACAGGACTGCACATCTCAGATGAAAGATAATAACACACCAAAAATATAATGGATGACTGATTACTCATACTTCTTTCTTATTGTAAAAATATAAAACCCCTGGGAATAAAACAGAAGTAATTTTTTTCAGAGCTGCACATTACATGGTGATTTTTGTTTTATGTTTGCTCTACTTGAACTAAAAAAATGCTGATTTTTGTGTGAAGGTGTCCAGAGAAATAAATCATGCAACTACAGCCAACCTTAAATGAGAACACACAACTGAGCTAAAAGGCAACCAGGTTTCTAAATGTAGAGCTCATCACACCCTAGTACCTTCAGCCACACACAGAAAGAGCAATACTGAACTTCAAAAGAAAAAAACCACAGGCGATGCAAAACATGAAACCTAGGTGTGGAAAGAAAAACCATGCCCTGAATAGGGTCAGAACATCAACATCAACTAAAATATCAACTAATGACCAAGATCTCAACATTGTAATTACTAATGACATGTATTAGTTTGTACAAATTATAACAATTTTAATTATTAAATAATACCAAATTGATATTTCAGGAGTTTTAATAAAATATGTTGCTGTGTGAAGCTGTGAATTAAATAGGATTCCAGCTGTAAAGGATGGTGGAATTTACAGTTGCTTTAATACTGGTGTCTATTTCAATCAATCAGATTTGGATATGAATGAGTAATTGATGTTGAACTGAATTTGAGACTATGAAGGAGGGGAGAATGCTGAACAAACTGTCATCCATCATGGATAACCTGGACCAACCCTGACTTCACCACACACAGATGAGTCACAGAACAGACAGATCCAGGACATCTTTCTTTCCATATGCAATCATCTTAAACAATGACTCACTCTGATTATTACTGGTGACTTGTTATTGGCATTGTTCCACATGCACAAAATATTGCGTAGAAATGTTAAAGGATTACGTTTCTATTGAGCTTATTGTTTGTTTCCTTTATGTCATGCTGTTGCTGCCAAATATCACTATACTTTAACTTACTATAGGCTTTCTCCAGGATTGTGAATTTTTAGATTTTGTTTGTATGGATTTGCATTTCTAAAGATGTCTATATTGTTTTAAGACTGGTGTTTATCTATGTTTGCTAGTTTTCTGCCTTTAGGCATCTGGCCTAAAGGCATCTCTCTTTTCCATCTATTTGATTTGAACCAGGTAAGCTGTATTCTTCAGAAAATTCACAACAAGTGTTTTTTTTTTTTGTTTCAATAAAAATAAATAAATTATTATTTGTAATCTTTTTGTTTACCCATCCATTTGTAAACAAAATGGATGGGCTACATTAAAGGTGCAGTAGGTAACTTTTATCAAGAATATATATTTTAAAATATTTGTAAAAACTATTACTATGTCATGACAATCTGCAGAATTGGACCACTTGGTCAGAAGCAACCAATGAGAGCCAGGAGGAGGGTCTTAACACTGTCAATCATGTTCAGAATTTGAACCTTCTTGCTGAAAGGCTACAGTGCTACCAACTACCATGCCCAGGCAATTTTACATTTAAATATCAAACGTGCAATGTTTTCGAAGCAGGAAAAGGAAACCAAAATATAAGCAGAAATCAAGGGATTGACATATAATTTGAAAGACTAACTGAAGGAATATTTGTGCACTCACGCTTAGGAGGTTCATTGGTAGTATTCATTAGTCTCTGTAAGGAAAGGTCAACATAAATTAGTATTAATTAATAGGTAACTTAAAATAAATGCAAAAACATAAGAACTTGTAAAGAGAGAACTATGAACCTTACTTTTTCCCATGATTCTGTATGATATTTCCTGAACCAGACCTCAGCTAAAGATGGATATTTAGACTCCCAACTTAAGCTGAGATTGTTTCTCAACCAGGACACACTTATATTTTGTGGTGGTTCATATTTAACTGTAGAGAAAAACAACCATTAAACCTTTTGTGAAAACATATGGTTGAGTGTTGTTTGGTGCATCCAGTACCTATATGTTGCAATATTACAGGCTCTTTAGGTGAGGCGCAGGTGGAGTTTCCAGTACGAGCCTCTACCCACATGTCAATGCTTGAAGTGACTATCAGTAATTCCTCGACGACCTCTTTCTGGGCCTTCTTAATGCCTCCAATTTTGCCATTTGAGGCAATTTCATAACTGTCACTACAAAAAAAATAGAGATGTAAAAAATATCAAATTAAATACGTTGGTAAAATGATTAAATACAACTTACCATCTGTGACAGACTGGCGACCTGTCCAGGGTGTACCCCGCCTCTCGCCCGGGACGCAGCTGGAGATAGGCACCAGCAACCCTCCCGACCCCACTAAGGGAAGAAGGGTGTAAGAAAATGGATGGATGGATGGATGGACAACTTGCCATACTAAAACCACAATTTATTCTCATGAACTTTTAGTTTTTACTGTAATTCTCATCAACATCATATGTAGTTCTATGTGTTAAACCTGTGCGGTTCTTGTTCATTCAAACTACACTAGTTCTTTCATGGTTCTCAAACCACAGTAGATGTCTGCCTGTTTATGATTCACTATTTGTTGATTTTTCTGTCTACAATAGTCCAAATTATTTGTGGAAAGATGCCCAATCACAATTGTTTGTGTGTATCTACAATGTTCTGTTCTTTGTCTCTTTTTGATTTGTTTTGCCTGTTTCCTGGTCTGTGTTTACTCTTCTTCCGCTCCTCTTGGGCCATCATTCTCTTGCCTTCATTCTCTCTGTCTGGTCTCAAATCTTAGCTGAAGTTTTTTTTTTTTTACTAATAAGCCACCTGGCCCTTGTCAGCAAAAAAAAAACAACTCCCTAGTGCTGTAGCTACTCTCTTTCCTTTACACTTTTCTTTTGTTTTCTTTGTTTTCTCCCCGTGAGGGCCTCTGCTTCTCTTTGGTCTGTCTGTTCACGCTGAGGACACCCATGCAACCGGCAGTGCTCTGCATCTGTGTCCGACACATCGCAACCTCCACGTGAGGTGAGAAAAAGGCAGATCTTTTACACCTTCTCCAAGGGATCGGGCTGCGGTCTGCACTTCTCTTCTTCTTAGCTGTCATTTCCAAGATTCACAACTAGTGTCATGTATCAAAACCATAAAACCCCTCCTACGGCTCAGATCATCAGGCTCCCCGCCTGCAGCAGCCCCAACAGATCTCAAGGCAGCAGCAGAAGTTACACAGCTCTCTCCTGCAGCAGCAGAAGCTGACCTTGCTGCTGCTATCCTCCTCTCTGACAACCTATCTCTTTCTGGGCTCCTCCAAGGATGTCTCTGGCTTCAGTGCCAGCCTCCTGAGTACCTGAATGGGCTCCAGACACACACCAAGTGTTCCGGCCTACAGAGCTCTTACATGGGTCCCTGTCTCAAGATGCTCCTTGGGCCTCCAGTAAAGTCTACCCAAAAGTTCCTTTGCTTTCATCGCCAACCATCATCTGGGTTCTTCCGTCTTTAGAATCAGTCTTCAGAATCCTCAGTCATTGTTATCAACTTCTGGATTCTCCTACTCCACTATTGCTGGCCTCAAAGTTCCGGTGTTGCTAGCTTTCAGTCTCCAAGCATTTGCGTAATCTCCCTCCTGTGGGTCCTGATTTGCTGCCCAGACAGCCTCTTGAGCGCCTTCGTCACATGCCTCTGGTCTCCTGGCCTCCTATGATAATGGTCTCAAAATTCCAAGCTTCTGCACTGTGCCACAGTCTTCCAGAGCTCCAGCGCTATAAGCCTCCTGACTCCCATCATTCCCATGTCTGACTTCCTACATATTTTCCTGGGTTCCTTCAGCAGTACAACCTACATCCAGAATTTCTTTTAACCAAGTTGAATAATGAACTTAACTTGATTGCACTGTTTGATAGCTAGAATCCATTGGAAGCTGTAAAGTGCCAAAAAGTCTTTTTTTATACACAGGTACTGCTGATGATCTAATCATCAAGAGTCTTTGTCAGACCCACCTTAATCCTATGGAAACAGCAAACAGTATTTATTTTTATTTATAGTTTTTTATGACTGTTTGTATTATTCTTATTCATTCAGTATTGTCGCTTTTATCATGTGACATGTCATGACACTACTGTATAGTTCACTCCACAGAGAACCACTGTTTAAGATTAAACTCAGAGGTGCAACATGAAATAATATACAGAATAGGTTTTTTTTGTATAAAACATCACACAAGGGACAAAACATTTGGACCAATTTAGCAATCATTCAGTATGTTTTGATAAATAAAGCATTCAGTCTATTCATGTAACCTCATGATGACATTTAAATCTGAAGTGTTACAACTTCACATTCCTATTAGAGGAAATGATGACCTATTTTGACTCTTTCGTCCTTAGAGAGAACTGAAAGGAGTTTATCTACATGCTGCTCAACGTTTCTTTCAGAACTTCTGTTTACAAAATCTGCCTCTTCAACGCTGAGCAGTACTCACTTAAACCTCCTGAGACCCGGCCCATTCATTTGTGTCCTTTATAGTGGACATTTTGTTCACCTGTATTTTCTTTTACTATTTTGAGTTACCCTATCAAGCCCTGCATTACTCTTTAGAGGACATCCTGGGCTTTCCAGTGATGTGTCATGTGATAGGTTTGCATGCTGGGAACTCACTTTTTCTTTTCAATCAAAATGGCTGGCATACCAACAACCACATTTTATGGAAAGAGGAAAGGTAAGCAAATTATTCTTTATCTATTGCTATTTTTACCATGATAATTATATATAGTCTTGTTTATTAATATGTCAATGATAATATTTTTATCTCAGAAAACAGTTTAATAATTTCTGTTTTGAAATAACAGTCCTTTTATGAATGTCAATTGTAGTGGACACCAGGACCATTTTAATGTATTTAATGAGTCAACATTCTTGTAGGAGAAAGAAGTGAAGCAGAGAGGATTTTATACTGAATAATAGAGGGAGATTCAGATTTGGGGCTGTCAGATGAGGATGAGGATGAGGATGAGTATCAGCCTGGGACAGGAGAAGATGGTGAAGAAGAAGTAGGTGAAGAAGGAGAGGAAGAAGATGCAGGAGTATCTGATGAGGAGACAGACTCAGAGCCAGAAAGGGAGCAGGAAAGTCGCCGTGCTTTGTGGGCCAGGACTACCTTGTATGTTTTATTTAGTTCTAGGCTAATGTATCCAATTCTATTATCATATTAGATTATTGCTGTATTAGTATTTAGTATTTTAGTACTTATTTGTGTTTTTTTTCCATCCATCATAATAGATTCACACCTGTGCTACCTGGGCTTCCTGTCTATCAAGATGACCCTAAAATCCGAGAACACTGGAGTCCAATCCAATACTTTTCGCAGTACATCGACGACAAAATCTTTGAAGATTTGGCAGCTTTTACAAATCAAAGACAGCTGCAAACGACAGGAGTGTCACTAAATACTACTGCTCAAGAAATCAAGATTTTCTTTGGCTAATCAGTACACATGGCCTGCCTTGGCTATCCCAAAGTTAAAATGTTTTGGGCTAAAAAAACTAAAGTGCCAGTTATTAGCAGGAAAATGACAAGGGATAGATTCTACAAGCTGAGAAGCTCACTCAAGATTGTTGATGATCTGGATGTAACAGAAGAGACAAAGGAGTCAGACATTCTTTGGAGAGTCAGACCATTGCTTGACCGTGTGAGGCAAGGTTGTCTCAGACTTCCAAGGTATAATAAGGTCTGCATTGATGAGCAAATCATCCCTTTCACAGGCCGCTGTCCAGTCAGGCAATATGTCCCAGGCAAGCCAAACCCTACTGGCCTAAAAGTCTTTGTCCTTGCCTCTCCAAATGGTCTGGTGCTGGATTTTGAGGTGTATCAAGGGAAGAATACGTTCAGGGGCCAAAGGTTGGGAGTTGGAGCTGCAGCAGTCTTGCGATTGGTTGAATCTCTTCCCACAGGAACCTGTGTATTCTTTGATCGATACTTCACAACAATCGATCTCATGGATGCTTTGCTTGCAAAGGGTCTTCCAGCAAGCAACATTAATGAGGAACCAAGTACCAAAGCCATGCCAGCTACCAGGAGATAAGCAGCTGCGAAAAGAAGGGAAAGGAGCATCAGTGACGGTGGTCCGGAGGAGGCCTGAGCTGGCAATCACTAAATGGTTTGACAATAAACCAGTGTTGATGGCTTCCACTGTGTATGGGAAAGATCCAGAAGATATCTGTAGCAGATGGTCCAACAAAGAAAAGGCTCATGTCCAGGTGCGACGACCAGCAGTGATCAGAGAATACAATGACAACATGGGTGGCGTAGACCTGTGTGACCAAATGCTGAGCTTTTATCGCATGTCAACCAGGACCAAGAAATGGACATCACGTGTGATCACTCATTTCTTTGATGTTGCCATTACAAACGCTTGTATCCAATACAAGTCTGACAGTAAAGCGATTAATCGATCATCTAAGAACACCCAACAGTATCTGGACTTCAAATTGCACCTGGCTGAAGAGCTGTTGGATAGTCCTTCATTTGATGACAGCAGTGAAGACAGTGATGAAGAGTATCAGCCACCAACCAAAACCAGGATCCCTCAACCAGAGCCCTCTGTACGCAGACTAGGGGCCAGGCACATGCCAGAGATGGTGGATATCAAGCATGCAGAAAGATGCAGGAATAAGGGCTGCAATGGCAAGACATACATGAGGTGTACCAAATGCAAGATGTTTCTCTGCATCACCAAAAGGAAAACGTGCTTTCAGGATTATCACCGCTAAAATATCCAAAAGAAGAACTGTAGAACTGCTTATGTTCAATGTTCAACTAAATACACAGGCAACTATTGTCCTTGCAAGCAATAAGCAACAGAAAACAATGAAGAGTGATAAAGAATTTAGTTTTTGATCAAATTAAATTTATTCTTTTGTTAATATTACTCTAAAGCGATAATCTGCTCATTTTCTAAATTCAGTTGTATTTTTACACTAAAATCATCTTGTTGTCCTCTACAGTGGACATGCTGTGAAATTAAAAATAAAAATATTTTTTTTTAAAATTTAATTGTAAGGTGTTTTTTTAGACCCAAATAGATAGGAAATCACACAAAAACAGAAATTGGAACACACTTTTTTTCTTCAGTTCCCCTATAGCAAATGTAAAATGTCACTTCTGTTTCATTGGTGTTGACATCCCATTCACAGATGTAAACATTCTTGTCTTCATCTTGTCGGAAGCACAGAAGATTGGAAGGAGCTTCACATGCTGACCCTTAAAAGAAAATAGTGTTACACATCTATTTATGTGAAGAAATTAATATTTGAGCAAACAGAAAAATGATCAGTTTGATTAAATGGTATGTTTTTTATTGCTGCTTTTAAGCCAAATTATTCAATAAATAGATTTGCTTACACTCCCTCTTGGAGTGTAATTGTGTTTCTTTTCCCTTTTCTTCTTTAGACGCATCCACTTGAACGTTTTTGTGGCATAACATTCACCCTAAAATAATTTTTGTTTTCCTCTTCCAAAGAGAGTTTGAAGTGAATTTGAACAGAAATCTGAAAGTAACTTTAAACAAGCATCTGGATATCGGTAGATATCGGTTTGAATTTGACCAGTAGGTCTTCACTGAGGCAGCTCAGACAGCACTGAGCGGATGTCACCTGCTAGTGCAAACCACATAATTCTGATAAGCTAACCAATGTTCTGCGGCTGATCTTTACTTTAGTTGATTTGTCACTTTCATTTGAAAGATTATTATCCAGGAGTCATTTTGTTGTCAATAAAAGTTTAACAATGTCTCTTAAGAGAAAATAAATGATGAGTTTACCTTTGCTGATTGTTGCAAGAAGCAGAAATATCACGTATCCATTAAGTGAACTCAAGTGCTGAAAAGTTTCCATGAGGTAAAGTAGAAAGATGATCATAACTCAGTGTAGGAGAGCCCATGTAGCCAACCTGTGTTCGTGTAACTGATTTGTGTTTCCCAGAAACGTCACATTTTCACATCTCAACTTATATGAGTTAGAGCAAAACCACAACGAGTCAGGGGTGGGGGGAGCTTGTGTTCGTCACCCTCGCAGACATCCATTGCAGTGACTCTTTGAAGTCTTTTCTTGATTTTTTTTCTGTGCTCATTTCCCTACAATTATTTTTCTGTTTACGCTTACCATCAATAGTGGCGAAATAATTGGGGAAACTACAGTAAAAGATTACAGACACCTACATGTAGTGTGATGTGTCACATAGAGAGCTGCTTGCACACCTAATTGAGTTATTAAAAGGAGGGGAAAAGTACCAGGTTTTCTCAATTTGGGTAAGAATCTGAGAAACTGTATAAATCATCAAGGTCAAAGAGTGTTTGGCTTCATGGTTTCAGTTAATTGAACATTTATTTTCTCCATCAGACAGTGCTGTCAAGGACAAATGTGCCATTTTTCCTCTTTTCTGACAAGAATCATTGTCCCAAACAGTAACAAAGTACACCAATTTGGAAAAGAAACAATATAAAGAAACAACATGAAAGGGCTCTATTATTTTATGCAAAGTGCTAAATGGGTTTTCTGGAGATCTCAGTTAACTGCAAAATAAGATTTGGCATAAGAGACAACAAAAATGTTGTGTTAAACATAATTTTATGCAACACAGTTTCAGTGTCCTAAAACATGGAGAATCGTGGTCTGAGGATATTGTGATTGTCACTTCCTTTCGTTAGAACTGATGCATTGTGCAGACCACCACCTTTTCTCTGCTTCCTGTCTGACTGCTAAGTGACAGAGGCTCCCTTGCAGGGAATGTATTGCATTGCAACAAGCCAAGAAAATCGCACAGCTTATTTGAATGAAAGCTAAAGAGAAAGCATTTTCAATGTATGAAAATATGACAGTAAAATGTTAACTTTTGCAGGAACTAAGCTGTGCAAAAGTGGAGGAGCAGAACCATTTTTGAGACAATATTTTTAGTTACCGTAAAATCTCTAGCAAATTACCTTTAGTTGTTTTTTACTTAGCTTCAAATCTGGATAGGACATATTTTCCATTTTAACATTTTACTTCTTAGTTATTCATCCAAAATGTCAGTTTTATTATCTGCCAACTTGTCATCTCATGTCATATCATGTTTTGATGCTTTATATAAATATCAAAACATTTATTATTAGAGGGATGCAAAGATCACTCCCATATTTGACCAGTCAAGAAAAATTTATACTTCTTAATTTTGTTAACATCTTGGTTTCTTGAGTTGGTTTGGGGTTTTTGTTACTTTCTGTGCTCCTTAGTGTTTGATTCATTTCCCAAAGCCTTGTGTACTCTCCCTTGCCCCCTGTACACTTTTTCTCTCCCTCCCCTCACACCTGTAATGAGTTAGCTAATCATGAGCCCAGGTCCATTGTCCTTCATTCACACTCCCAGTACTTTAACACTTCTGTCAACCTCCTTTTGATTAGTGTTATAACCTATTATCTCCCTGTAGTGTCTGTGCTGTTCTTTATTTCCTGGATTTCTGTGGTTTTTGTTCTCCTTTGGCTCACTGCATTGTCTGTGTCTCCATGTTTTGTTTTGCTTTTGTTTTGGGTTTTTTTGTAAGTTTTTGTTCTTTATTTTTTCATGAAATTCTTCTACATTATTCATGCTCCCAGCTCCAGTCTGCATTTTGGTCCACCTACAAATTTGCAATTTATGTCAAATTTTTATCATCCATATTGCGCCAAAAGACATCAGTAAATGTCACTTACGATGTCATGAGCTTAACTTCAAATTGTTCAAACTGCAATGCTAATGCTCCAGCATTGTATGTTGCTGGTGTCTCTATGCCTTTGATGTGATGTTTAACCCAGATCTTTGTTGTTTGTGTGAGCTATGGTTTGACAAATGTTAAAAATATCCGGAAGCTAAAACCATCACAGTGCCTCTGATGTGACTGGTCTACACCTAGAGTCTGTTTACTCATAACACTTGTCACTTAGCGGTGGCTGACAACTTGTCAGTTTCATTTACTGTTTCTAACTGGTCATACTGAGGCAACTTTTAGTGTCCGCCAAAATACTACACATAGAAAATCTTGCTTTTTATCTGTGGTTTCTGTGTAACAAATAGCTTCACAGTAGAACTGCTGCGTTGCAGGAAGAAGGTTCTGGTTCTGATTTCTTTATCCTGCATATGTATGTCGTGTGTGTTTACAGCCTAAAATTGGTCCAGAATGAACCCTGCCTCTTGGCCTCTGGAGATAGTCCCTTGAACCTTGCGAGAATAAAGCAAATCTACAAACTCAGTGGAGTTTGAGATCGCGCCTTAAAATTTTTAACCCTCAACAGACAGTTTCTACAATCAGTCTCCTACAGAAGAGAATTGCTATGTAACTTAAAGTGACACCATTTTAGCTTCCAAAAAAATAAAGAGAGGGAACTGAGACATAGTAATAAACAAATAAAACAAGTAAGCTTATAGATTGAGGCAATGAGGAAGAAAAATTAAAACCCAATCAAAATTATCAACTAAGGGAAAGGACAAACTCTGATCTACAGGTCATGATACAAAATAAGACAGTCTTCCCAGTTCCAGCTTAGGTGGTTCTTGTCACAGAATCTGACATATCAAAGTTGGTTCTGAACTTTTTGTTTTATTCAAATCTTCTCCTTCAGATTACGTTTAGGCATGAAAATCCAAAATTTTATGTTCCAAAGCCTCTTTTCCATGATGTTCTTATAGTCTTTTACGTAGTTTAATCATTGTTCTTAAGATCTTCCCAGGTATAAACTCATCCTTCATAGAAGTTTGTATTTAAAAAATAATTAGAGTTAGTCCTATTGTCCTTTAGATTTAGAGAAAAAATAATTACATTGATTGTTTATTACCAGTTTAATTTCTTTTAATTAAAACGAGCATTGATTCTAAATAAATATTAACGCAGAAAAAATTCTAAAATGTGGACTTGACATTGCCCTGGGTAACTATCAACATTAAAATGTTCCGGCTGGTACAAAGTAGTTTCATTCACACACTTATCTACTGATTGCTCAATCCCTCTCCAGATTACCCCACTTACAAAACTAAGGACTTTATTTCTAGCCAACTGAACATTCAACATATTGGAATTGACACAATGTTTACATTTATATGTATAGGTTCAACATGAAAATACAATAGTCTATTGTTTTTGGTGTGATTTGTAGACCACAAAGTGTTTCTTTGTTACCAGAATTTGTGCTTACGGTAAGGCAGAAGTCGTTTGAGGAGCTTCTGGGACTTAACGAACGTCAGCTCACATTGTGATGTGTGAAGTTGCATCTTCCTGTGACTCTTCCCCAATCTGGATCCTCATTCTGTTCCCCATTTCCCAGCCATGAAGTTTCACACCCTGTGATACTAAGTTTGTTTTAAAAACTTGCTTGCAAAAATAGAAACCGTTTAACTGACCAGACAGCCCACAGTTGCTCTCATGAGAAACTGAAAATGTGGTGGTTAAGGTGGCAGGGACGTGTGTGTATCAGTGAGGTGGAAAAACTCTGGTGATGGTGGACAGTTTCAAGCAGCATTTTATTATTTCTAAAATGCAAAGACCATGCTATTTCTACTGCTTTACTGATTTACTTCGAATAAAAAAAACTAATGTTTTGGAAGGCTTTGCATATTATTGTTCTAATTTGGCAAATAA
The DNA here is from genome assembly GCF_019740435.1 of Gambusia affinis. Taxonomy (NCBI): domain Eukaryota; kingdom Metazoa; phylum Chordata; class Actinopteri; order Cyprinodontiformes; family Poeciliidae; genus Gambusia; species Gambusia affinis. The sequence continues at coordinate 19,807,938 of NC_057877.1, read as the reverse complement.
ATAAATAAAATAAAAATTATGTCCATATTTAATTATTAGAATGAGAGCAACCTGAACTGATTATATAAATTAAGTGGAGTCATGTGGGGTAGTTAGTAGTAGTTAGTGTCCTATAGTTTTGCGCTGATCAGACAAATTTTATTTGAAAGAATCTTAAGGAGACAGTTTTAGTTGGAGTCTCAGCAGCAGATCAGTATTGGGTTTGCATGTTTGAGGCGCTCAAAGGAGCAGCTGACAGCTTGTGTTAGCTGTGAATTCAGCATTAGTTGTTTTGTGTAATTCCAGTTGGCTTCATGCTGATTTTGTCATAAGAAGATCTTTGAAGAGAGAGATTATATTTGAGGAGTCAAACTCAGAAATTCAAACAGCTCCTTTAAATAAGGGTTGTTCTCTTGGAAATAATTAATCCAAATACGTTATTTTATCAGGCAATTATATTTTATTTACTCTAGTTGGAACCATTATGAAAACGTTAACCATAGGTTGCTGCTAAAGTTAAGAAAAATCATACATATTCTCTTTTTTTTCCTGTCCTTTTCTGCATAGTGGTCTCCTTACAGCATGATACTACCGTGTCTCCCACAAGGCTCATGGGAAACTACAGATTACATTTTATGGTTTCATCTAAAAACATACCTTTTCTTCTTCTGACAATTCCATAAATAACAGATTTGCAAAGTGAGGAAAGTAATACTTATCCCTGTCATCAGTTTTTCCCAATCATTCTCCTCCCTCAGAGTTACCATAGGCATCTTAGCTCCATCCCATATTAATGCTTTTCTAGCCTGGCCTGTATAGGATGGATATGTCTGGGTAGGTTTTGGTTCCAGTTTTGGATGATGAGCAAAGATAACCAAACCTTATGTTTTTCCTTCACATTCTAATGTTGATTTAAACTTTTTCCACATCTTTATTTCTGACCAGTCAGCTGTGTTCCTTAGTTCAGTATTTCCCAACCCTGATTCTCAAGGCAAAATGACCTGCATGTTTTAAATGTCCTCTGCTTCAGCACACCCATTCAGATGATTGGATTTCAGCAAAAGCCTGCTAATCAGCCATCAAATGAAATCATGTGTGCTGAAGCAGCGAAATGTCTAAAACATGCAGGGGAGAGTGCCTTGAGAACCAGGGTTGAAAAACACTGCTTCAGTTTAGAAATGTCCTTTCTCCTAAGTTAAATTTGATTTGACTTCACTGTGCATGCCAAGAGAGAGTTTAGATATTTGTTTTGATAGTTAATTATAATTCTTTATTGTGTCCTCAACAATAAAATCCTTTGCAGGCATCAAATAATTCAATGATATGATATATAAAAGACATAGTATCTATCTATCTATCTATCTATCTATCTATCTATCTATATGCTGAATACATTAATTGACTCCCCTAAAACCTGTGATGTACTGGCAACCAGTCCAGCGTGACCCCACCTCTCGCCCGTTGACCACTGGAGATAGGCATCAGCACCCCTTCTGGTCTCGCTAGGGATAAACTTGAAAGAAAATACATGGCTGGGTAGATGGACCCCCCAAAAACTTCATCTCTGAAATTCATATTTCATATGACAAAATGCTTCCACCTAGTGGAGAGTTAATTTATGGAGCGTTTTGAAAATTATTAGTAGTGTGCTTTACTGCCACCAGAAGGCAGTCTCAACTTCAGGTGTTTTGTGAGCTGAAAACTATCCAATGTTTAGTACATTTCCCCCAGCAATACATATTGTTTTTCTGTATTATGTAGGAATTTTTTCACTCTATCTTACAAAAGCAACATACACATCTGTATCCAAACAACACAGGTAACAGGATTTTTTTGTGTTGTTTTTTTTTTTTTTTAATGGCTAATTGGAAGGTAAAAGTTGTTTTGCTTGTTTCTTTTTATTTAATTTATTCCAAAATTATCATTACTGTTTCCTTATTGGGCTGCACAGTGGCGCAGTTGGTAGCACTGTTGCCTTGCAGCAAGAAGGTCCTGGGTTTGATTCCTGGCCCGGGGCCTTTCTGCACAGAGTTTGCATGTTCTCCCTGTGCATGCATGGGTTCTCCCCGGGTTCTCCGGCTTCCTCCCAAAGTCCAAAAACATGACTGTCAGGTTAAAAAAGAAAACTTATTTCTTATTTTCTTGTTTATTGAAGAGTGGCCTCTGACCACTGCCATCACTTTGGCCATCGTAAACTGAAACATACAAGACTGAGTATTAGCCAACGGACATCGTTGGCTAATACTCAGTGACGTTGCAGCCATTCTTGCTGCGAGCTAAAATAAATAAATTAATTAATTAATAATAATAATAATAATAATAATAATAATAATAATAATAATAATAATAATAATAATAATAATAATAATAATAATAATAATAATAATAATAATAACATTTTCCTAAATGACTCCAGCGTACAATTATTTACACCACAGTTAAATAAAACAAAGAGACAATTATTATTTTCACAATTAACCAATACTTATGAACAAATCTTGTCCGAAACACAATATATAAAGATAATAATCAGCTTAATTCCATGAACCGTTCGGTGTTGCGTTCCACCATCTTGGATCTATTTTCTTTTTTAGCGTCTCCAAAACAACATAACAAAATATCCACCAGGGGGCGTTCTAGTGCGGTTTTCAACCTTGCTGGTCTAGCTAAACTTACAAAAGGCAGCACAGAAATGTTATAATTTTGCATTTTTTGCTGATAATTTCCCATCACAGAGCTGAACAATACCATGAAGTAAACCTGTCAAAAGATAAATCTCCAAATTCTAAGCAAGTGATGGAACAAAAAAACAAGAAACATGTAGAATAAGAAACAAGACAGTTTATAGAATGCCATCTATATTTTCTCATAGTGCCAATAAAATAAGTTTGCAAATAAATACTGCAAGAAGCCATATGGAAAACCTAGTAGGGGAGGTATTTTTTATAACCCAGTGAACTTTTTTCCCTTTCAGTTTCACGAAGAAGTTTAATTGCATTGCGGTTTAAATCATCTATGCACAGCAAAAATGTAGTCAAAAAGATCAATGCTGGGGTTTGGCTGGAAACAAAGAAACACCCAGATGCAGGGTTTGTGTAGCCAGAGTCATCAGTCAGTCATAGTTTCAGTTCATGAGAACACGCTCTGAGGAGGAAACATATAGGTGTATAAAATATTTTGAGTTATGTGGAGCAAATGAGTGATTTCCCCAATTGAGTTTTGAAACTTCTCCATTTTTAGACTTGCAACTTTTTGCACTTTCAATTTCACACCAACAGGGAAGAGAAACAGTAAGTGATTATTATATTTTGACCAGATTCATATGGTCTAAACACAAATAAATGATTTGATTTCAACAGTCCACTAAAGGAAATCCTGTTGATGATGTCTGATATTAATGGAAACTCATTGCCTGTTAGGGTTCTAACATATGCAGATCTGTGTTCACATCTCATTTTTAGTGTTTATATTGTTTTATGTGTGCAGCTGGACCATAAATATTTTGAAAATCAATGATGGCTGTTTTCAGTTTCTCAAAACCTTAGCATATGTCCTAGTGGTGAACTGGAAATAAACTGTTTAAAATTTTTTTCCCTTATGAAGAGTCCAAAATGTTTTCCTTGCCACCAGGACCTGATGTCATGATATCTTTCAGATTTAAAATGACAAACTAACATGTGCTATGCCGTGATTTTTACATGACTTGGACCCATAATGAAACGATAGTCCAGGAAAGGTTGAGTGGGTTTTATTTCCGGCAATAAAAATGTGCAAACTGGACAGCAACAGCATCCTTGGGTCAGCTTTCTAAACAGACTCTGTGAAGAAAATAGATTGATGAGAATGAACGAGAAGACTTGCATAAACAATAAATGCTGGTTTACCCAACGCAGATGCTTTCCCTGGAAAACATCTTCAGAGATTATGACCTTGATGTGATATCTGTTTACTGGGAAGTTTTTCACCCACAAAGCATGTACAGGGAAAACCTCTTTATGCTCCTGCAACCAGGAATGATTATCTGATGGAGTGCAAAAATTTCATGATCTGGCAGAGTGCGTTTATACACACTAATGCACTATAAAAGCTCAACATAGGTAAGGAAAATACAAGCTTTGACCATAAGTCAGTGCTTAGTAATCAGGTAAATGATTCAGTTCAGTAACAAAGAAAGCAGAGTGGGCAGGACAGATCCACAATCCATGAGGCAATAGTCAGACCTCAAGTATAAAGCTAGGTTTCGAGCCAGATGAAGAGAAACTCAAAGAGTGGCTAAGTGGCAGAAAGCAGGTCACATCACAACCAGGGAGGTGAACATGAAAACCACACAAAGGCTGTGAGACTGGTTGATGAAAGACAACACATTATAGGCACTGATAGTATAGGTGGAAATAATTGGCTATCGGACAGCCAACAAGACTAGGAGAGGCAGTGCAGGAGAGCGAGATAAACCATGGCAGGAAGATAAAAATCCTGACAAGTGTCTGTCACCTTTGCAAATTTACTGCATGAATTGCACAATTCTGGTGTCACATAATGGTTTAACCTTATAGAAGGTGCCTTCTTCAACTTGCTTTTATTTTAAATATTGCAAAGCCAGTTAAAACCAGATGTTTTATCAAAAAAGACACATGACCATATTATTTAATTGTCTTATGCAAAACACATACATGACCTTTTAATTTCATTATCTGAGAGTAAATCATACCACTTCCTGTTAGGGATCAGTTAAAATGATCTTTACCGTCTGACTGAGTAACAAGAGAGAGCAGTTTGTATGACAGTCTTTAAATTTGAAGTTTACATATAATGACCTTACTTTGTCTTTAAATAATTTGGTAAATTCCAGATGATAATACCTTGACTTTATTAACCTCTGATTGGGTAGTTCAAAATATTTTTTGTTGAAGCAAGCAATAGCTTGTTGAAGGGCAGCCACTGTTTAATGGCAATGTAACCAAACACTAATGTCATGTATGTAAAAATTCAACCATAAAATGAAAACTTTGTCAGAGAACTTAATCAACCACAAAACCATAAGCACTATAATCAATTGATGGTATATTTTTATATGCGTTTTCATGATGGTTCTCTAGTGTGACGAAAACATTTTCATGCAACCAATAAAAGCCCCAACTAAAAGAAAAATGTATTAAGATTTAATACCCAAAAAGAAATATGCCCTATATAAATAAAAACTTTAACATCCTATCCTCTTAGTTTTGACTTAAACAAGTAGCAATATAAACAGCTTGACTGAGGAAGTCAAGCTGTTCATTATTCAGCATTCATAATTTGAATGCTGCTCGGCTGAGAAAATGCAACATTTCAGGTAGGGTGAAGTGAGATCAGGCTTTTTTTTTATGAGAAACCTTGATATATAAAAGAGGTGGGCGTTGTGTTGTTTGCACAAAATGCAGGCACATCATTTGTTTGTGTCGGTGTATAAAGTGCAGCATCCAGCATGTACACAAACAGAAAACAAAGTGTCCTCATTTGCAAGTGCAGGAAGGGCAGCAGTTCAGCCTCTAAAATTGACTATTTGTAAAATCTTTCTGTCTAAACTGCTGAGTAAACAAAAAATATTTCTGCTTTGTTTCTTTACATCTGAAGTTATTGCATTGGGTGCTCCTCTAAACCGAAGCAGCTTTGTTTGTGGCTTCTTGTACAATGCCTTGCAAAATAGTTCAAACCACTTGAACTTTTTCAATCCATGACTACTAATCTCAGTATAATTTAAAATGATTTTATGTTATAGACCAACGTGAAGTGAAACAAAAATCAAATATTGTTTTTGAAAAAATATTTCACCAAATAAATATCAGAAGAATTTTGCAACTCATCTAAGACAGATTTTGGGGGGTATATCTGTAGCATCTTTTGACATCAAAAGGCTAATATTTTTGTTTCTTTTTATTTGCAAAACCATTTTGGCAATTATTTGGCCACATGTTTTAGATCATTTAGAGCTTGCTAAAATGTCCAGTGATGATCTATTTTCAGTTTTCTAGGAGAAGCTACCAGATCTTTTTTTTTTAATGTTCTGGTATTTCACAGAGTTTGCAAAGGCAAGATTCCAGGAAATTTGGAAGAAAACCAGCTCCACAACAGAACATAGAGAGGTCATGAAGTGCTCTTCAAAATCATTTATTTTATCGCCCACTGGATTGTTCGTCACAAAAATGCCCGATCGGAATGTCATCCTATTCAAGAGCATCAAAAAGTAAAAAATAAGCCTACTTTTCCTGTAGCAAAGTAGGCTTTGCTACAGGAAAGCCTACTTTGCTACAGGAAAGAACACTGCAATGTGTTCTTACACATCTTCACCAATGATGTTAATCAGTGTGTAGGGCCTGTGTCAGGAGTCCTCTTCAGAAATAAATGCTATCGCTTCAAACTCAGTTTCTGAGTTTGAATGTATGTACTCAAAAACCAGTTTTTAAAACTGCTTAAAGGAAAAAAGTTCATTACATAATACGAAGCTCAAAGCAGAAATTTAGCCTAGCAAGTTCCCTTTCTTCTGCTTCCACCACCAAGTTTGAGATGCTAAAGTACAGCAGAGATATTGATTAAAAAACACAGCAAAAGCATACTTCAAACTTTTCTAAGCAGACTGGAAAATATTTTTTCTTCTCATTGACATTAAAAACATTTAGGTGTTTTTCACTTATAGCTTCCAGATGTTGCTATCACATCAACAAAGACACGTTTACAAGTCTGACTTCAGGCTGTCTGACTGACACTGAAAGTTTCAGATGACTGACAACTGAAAAAGCATCTGCACCCAGAGCCATGTTTGCAGCCTCACAGGCAGCAGCATGAGGGCTTTTCGTAGAAAAGCACATCAGGCTGAAAACGTGACAATACAACTGCAAATGTCTAGATTTGATTTTCAAAAAATACACACATTTAGACTCTTTGGTTCCGATTATTGGAAACAGCAGCTTTATTAAAGGCAGTTTGAAAAACTGAGCTTTACAAAACTAGGAATACATTCTCACTGTCCTATTTGAGTTTATTGTAGCCGTAAGAGGAAAAAAAATCTCCCTTGAACAAGAAGAGAAAAACAAATGCATTATTTGCAGTTTTTGAGACCACATACTTCCCCTTCTGAAAAATAACCGTTATCCTGGATTCAAGGTCAATTTACTTGTTTTCCACTAATGCATAAGTATCTTCACACATCCACAACAGCAGTCACTATATGACAAAGGGATTCACAAAAATGAGATAAGCAAATTAGCACCAGGGATCAGAGAACTTTCAAGACCGTCCTAGGGAAATTGACAGTAAGATAGTGTCAGATTGTGGCTGCATACATACAAACTGCTGTGGATACAGAGGAGCAGTGGAAACTCACACTTTTAAAGCTGACAAAGCTGATCTGTGATTCTGTATGCTTGAATTATGTTCCTAAAATGGTTTCAGGTGTTGAGTAAAACTGTGAAAAAACGCTGTAAATGCCACTGATGAAAAAGGGATTTAATTACTGACTTTTAGATCGGATGTTGACAAATCCTTAACGGTGTCTTAAAATCAAAACAATTTATAGTTTTGTATTTATTAAAGACAGTAAGGATCCCATGTTAGGAAATATTATTATTGTATTGTTGTACATCCCAATAACAGTGTGAAAATAAATGTAAATAAACTCAAATAGATTTTCTTATAAGACTTAATCTCTCCTCCATGTCTTCTCATTTTTCAGGGTATGCTTATGACACGACCGAAAAGCCCAGCTTTTGGTGACGCTTCCAAACGCAAACAACAAGAGAACATGCCATGGACGTAAAGCTGTTATTTCAGAGCTGTAGCAAAGACATCACCCAGATAACCACAAGATTTTATCTACGTGTTAATCCTTAATCTGCAAGTGAAGTCAGAAAGCACAAACATGTTTTTGCCTAATGCAGCAGGAACTTTAATTGGAACTCTGTCAGATGATACCAAGATTGAGCCATTTCAAGCCGAGTGCTCTCTGCCAATGAATACAAGGAGAAGCACGATGGATGATGTGGGATGCTGTATGCTTGTTTTTCCTCCAGAAGCTTGGAACATATAGCAAGAGTGCAAGACGTTATCACTCTGTAATAATAATAGAGACAATACAAGTCATAAACTCCAGTTTATTAGTCCTACTGTCGTACAACATTTGAATGCATCCCTGCTCCAACACACCAGACTCATGTCAATAAATATCTAGTGGACTCTGCCAGAATGCTGAAGCAGTTCCTATACTAGAAACATTTTCAAAAAACATATGGCTGAATCAAGACAGAAATCGTTAAACAGACACAAAATCAATCTTCATCCAGGGCATTTTCAGTCTTAAATTTGTTTGAAAGCCTGTCTGGTGAACTAAAGAAACGACTCAAGAATCTGTAATGTTTAGACACAAACTGTGCAGATGTAAAAGGTCAAAGGTCCCTATCCCTGCATGTTTTTACTTTGTGAAATTTTATAAGAGAATACTAAATGCTCTCCTGTTGGTAAAAGGGGGTTGCTGTATAAAATATTGGGGTGTCAACAATTGTGCTACTAATTTCTTAAATTGGGATCCAACCTCCTATTGAACAAAGATACTGATGGATTTTTCTAAATGTTTATTATTTCAAAATTTCTAATCTTTTCAAGGTTATGTTTCTGCAATAACAGCTGATTTTATAAATATGTCTATTTTTTTTGTTTACTCTGTGCTCCGGCTCCCAACAAATTGGTCTGTTTCCACACAAAGTGGGCAATATTTCATCAGTTATATAAGGAACACCATTTTGATCCATTAACATTATTTCAAGCATATTTCTAGTTGAGCTAGTTTCTCATAACAATAAAGTAAAGATCAAATTTTGCCAGTTTCACCAGAAACAAAACTATTTGGTTCAAGGAAATAGTTGGGTGACGTTGATATTTGTGGTTTGTTACAGTAACTCTTGCCATTTATGTGTGGTGATCACCACACACACAGTGATGTCTTTCATATAAAAACTGGTTCCCCTGACTAATATTGTAAAATGTGTAAAAACAGTCAAAGCACAATTTATCATACATACAAGAAATATATTATTAGATTCTGGGGTTTTAAAGTCTTTTACTGAAACTGAAAAGGATCTGAAGATTTACACTCGTTCATTTATTGATGTTGGGCCTCAGCTTCTTTTCTGGAAGGTAGCTGACTGTGGCGTACTCCGTCTCTTTGGAGCCCAACTCCACAGCTGATGGGGGTCTCTTTGGGAAGTCCAGGACGCTGTAGACCAGTGACTGGTCAGTCGTACTAACTGTCACTTCAACTGTTTCCTGCAAACACAGTCAGATATATACTCAGCAATTTCTGGGAAAATATGAAACGTTTACTTTGACCCGTGCGCTCTGAAAGGTTTAAAATATATCTGTACCTGTGTTGTAGGAGATGAGGATCTCTGATGTCCTTCTTGTGTTTGGTCTGCATTATGGACACAACAGGGAAATGTCATATTCTAAAATGTTTCATGTTAAAAGAACAATATTTTCTCTTGATTACATAAAAAGTTTAGCTTATATTACCGAATGGGTTCAATACGATAATTGAACACATTTTTATCATTTAACTGGTTTCCAGCTGGTAGAACAAAACCAACAAACTGATGACAAACTGATTTTGTCATGGAAATGTAGGAGCCTCATTATAGCAAGGCTGGATTTTCTAAGGGTTAAAATACACCCTTTATTTTTTGTGTTTTATTTCAATAATAAGGTTAAATATGGCACTGAAGTTATAAGTCTTTGGAGAGAATAAGCTATATTTCATTTGTCTGTTCCAGAAATATTCTTATCCTTCCAACTGGTGCTAATTAATTGTAAACATAGCTGATTTCTTTGGGTAAGTTTAGTGATTTTTGAAGATAGTCTTTATTAGTAACCCATTTTCAGAAGCATCTGATTATAAAAGCATGTGAAGTGTTTACTTTGCAGTGTACTGTAAAATCATCTGAAACTATTAGCATAAACTAGTGGGTTTGCTAACACAATTGTACCTTTGCTGATAATGACCCAAAACTTGGTGTCTCAGAAAATGTGAAAATTGCACAACAAATTCCTTAGAATTTGTTGTGCAAATTCTAAGGAATTGCACAATATAAGTAATATTCTAAGTAGAATATTCAACTTAGAATATTTCTAAGTTGAATATTCCAACTTAGAAATGTTAGTGTTTAGATGTTTGGAAATGAGAGAACTGCAAGCTTGTCAAATCCAGTCCTAAATTGGGGGGAGCTTCAAAAGAAATGGACTGAGGCTGGAGGCTTTTTGGTTTATAAAAGACATAAAAATACATTTTTTATATTTTTAATAAGAACTAATAAAAGCGAAAGTGGCTAAAATAAATCACCTGACATTTTAAAATAGATAAATCATGTTTTTGTTTGGTTTTATGCACAAGTGCAGCACATTAATGATAAATCAGAAGGATACTTCATTCTTAGTAAAATCTTAAAAACACAAAAACAAAATTTATGACCCTGAGCAAAAGTTTAACCAGTCTGCTGTGATACAAGAGTGCAAAGTCAGCAAAGCTCTTGTATTTGTGAGCTTGGAAGAGAAGCAATCTTCATCAGTGGTTTCTGAGGTCAAGAGACTTCAAAACTGCACTGATTCAAAGTAGGCCAAAAGGGTTTGCCTCTGAAATGACAGCACACTCAAGGTTCTGGCGTGTTTTTTTTTTTTTTCTTGATTGTTTTTTTATTTCCACCCTTCTCTCTGTGATAGTAGCTACCTTTAAATTTGCATGTATCGAGGCAGAATTCCTCTTTGAAAAATATGAATCATCGCATGCATCGAGAAGATGTGAAACTGCAATCTGGTTTGCATTTCCAGCATCTAACCACACAATTGCACATTTTTTCCACCAAATAAACATTGCCGTCTCGTATGTGTGTTTGGTTGAAAAAAAAAAGTCATGAATATACACATTCCAGTAATCTGCAGATGTCTATGCACTAGACGTGGAACACACTGACTAAAAAACGGTCATCATACCCAGTCAAACTTTGAGATATAAACTGGGATCCAGATGCTACATATTTTATTGAAAACATCCATCCCCAATTCTGGATAACAAAAGAGCTCATATTTTTAATAATGTAGAAAAATAAATCACATTTAAAAAAAATTAAGCAAATAAAGCCAAAGCTTTTTCAACTCACCTTTTGGTTTTGGAAGACAGATGACCACAAATGGAAGCAATGCAGCTAGCAGAAGAAATGGAGAAACCAATATAACTGTGACAACCTTAGAGGAAAAGAAACTGGAACTTCCATTGTTAGTTGTTTTGGTGAAGGTGCTCGTCTCTGGAGGAACTGTGGGAGTTAAAAGAATACGAGAATATTTACTCATCTACTATGAAAGAGAAGTTTTTCATTATCGGGTTATTTTTAACTGAAAACACCAGGTAATGATTCTAGAAAAGATGCCCTGGATCTGAATTGAAACTTTGCTCTGTGACAGTTGACCTGCAGACTAATATTGTTAAATGATCTGTTTCATTAGTCCTAAACCTGTTAGCATTAAGGTCTGTTCCCTTTACCCAAATTAATTGGTTTGAATATATTCTGCCTTTTTGGAAAGGTTTACCACTAGGTTTTAACTGGTAATCTTTGTTTGAATTCCAGTTTAGCTTGAAACTGATTTATTATTTCATTAGTCTGAGTGGTGACTGGCAAACTTTACATATTTATTGGACAAAAATGCTTTTTGAAGAGTGGCTAAAGGAAATGGACCTTTGTGTCACGCCATATTTATTCCACAGGTGATCAGAAAGCTGTTGAGTTTAGTTGTATTTTAGTCCTAATTTTACTTTTATGACTGTTTGATTTTTTGCCTTTTTTCTTCCTTTATTATCAGTATTGTATTTTAATTGGGTTTTGATATAAGTAGTTTTGATTTGTAAATGTTTGAGTGTCGCTATCAGTCTGGGCCTTTTAAAAAAGAAATTTTTAATCTCAATAAATAAATAAAGGTTACATACATACATATTATATTGTATATTGTGATGTAAAACTCAAAATAGTTAATTTGACATAAAATCTCCTTGAAAAAACTACAAGATAAAACTATTATTTCTCAATGTAGATTTTTTTTTCAGTCATAGTTTTTGTCAGTGAATGCATTTACTCAGAGGAAAGGTTGGATTTTACTTAATATGGTAGTGTGAGATTATATAAGGACATTTAAAGACTTATTCAAAATTAGTTTTCGTCAGCGACTGCCAACATGCAAAAACGAGCCATAATTACCAACGTTATGCCCCAGTTATACACAGATTAATTGTGCACCCATTGGTCAGCGGTTTGAGTCAGCATATTGTTGAAATAACAGGGAAAATAAATAAAGAGTGAAATGAACAACTAAACTTACATACTATTGATATTAAACATTGAACTGCATCCATTTGTATGAAATAGTTGTTAAAGATAAAGACTTTTGTACAGTAGTATATTTTAGTGTAAGTGTAAGAAGTGGGATCTTACCTGTGGTGGTTAGGTTCTCCTCTTGAACAATCAGCTTCACTTCATTTTTACTATGTATTTTTGATAAATTTATGACCAAAATGGCCCAGTAAGTTTCACTGTGGTTTAGGCTCAGATTGGTAATGTGAAAATGTATGGAAGAATCTTCAGGGTAAATCTTAAATTCATTTTTGAAAATTGGATATTCAGAGATTTTTCTTTGCTCTCCTAAACATTTATAGACAGCAATGTTACTCTCATCTGTGATGTTAGCGTTAAATTTGAAGTGAAGTGAGATGTTTTGGCCGACGGTCCCAATGACAACTGCATGGCTGGGGTCTGTAAACAATAATTACAACAGACATTTATGAAGTATTATGAATACATATACAGCAAAACAATGCAAGAAGTGTTGGAATGATTACTTATACTTGGGCATGGATTCAAAGTGGTGGCAGTTTTATTGTAAATAGTCACTGTGTTTTATTCTTCTTTGAATAATAAATATTTATAAATTTTGTTGACACTGATGGGATCTAATCAATCAAATTAATCTCATAGTTATAAATATATATCTATCATCTATGAAGTCAAGTAAGACAAAATAAGTTTTGTATTTCAAAATTACACCAAGACTGTAACATGGTGGTTAAAACTCTACAGGAGCTGAAGGAAGTAGCTGAAGACATCCTTCATATTTTTCTGTATTCATTTCTATATTACATTTTAAAACAAAGAAAAACTGATGGTATGCTAGCTTTAATTGCTTGCTATTTGTTTTTGTCAGAAATATTTGACAAGGGGAATTAAAGATAGATGAAAAACATTATATATAAGTATATATATAAAATTAGTTATGAGAAATATGTCAAAACCTTCCTATAAAAAATGTTTTTGAAGCATGAGCCACAAATTTATTTAGCTTTAAAAATCAAGAAAAATAGTTCATTCATATCTGTTCAGCTAATTTATATAGTGCCAATTCACATGTAAACTCAAGGTATAATTAAATATCTTGCATGACTCTTATGAGCGGCTTGTATTGGTGTTTGACTTGTATTTATGTCGAGTGGGTTCGCTAACAATGCCTGAGTGTGGAAATATTTAAGACTGAAGACCATAATGTAATTATCCCCCCCAAAAAAATTATTCAGTATAGCTTTTCAGGTATATGACAGTCACAATGTCCCACTTTTAAGTCTATTTTCAGAGGTGAAAAACCGCAGCAGATGCCACAACCAAATTGTGAACACTTCCCTCAAGAACTACAATGAGGAATAAACCTGTTGCACTTAAAGAATCACTGTGTTGAATTAAGAGAGAGCAAAAATACTAAAATGTCAACAAATCCCTCCTTCACACACAATGTTAAATACATAAACAGGAACAAAATATCAAATACGTGAATTAAGTTGTTAATCTTCAGAGAAAAGTCCTAAAAACGTATAAAACCAAATGTCAACCAGCAATAGTTATGAATAAAACATCTTACCAGAGAAAACCATGTGAGCTGTGACGATTAAAACTAACCCAAGAGGCTTTGCGAAGCCGTTTTCAACCATGATTAAAAAACGCGTTCTGCTTGCAGGCCTGCCGTGATGGCCCTTCCAATTTTTGGTCCTACAGATACTTTGAGTGTCGTTATCATCCAGCCTTAGCTTTTCTTGTCAAGTAGTAGTAGTTTTTTTCTCCTCTACAGGGAGGAAGCAGTAGGCAGGAACTTGCACAAACACCGACATATATCAGCCTACTGCATCAGAAGCGCCTCCTGTTTCGAAGACTTCAAAGAGCTTCATGGACATGTGGTGTAGACTGTGTGGAGCAGGTTGTCACGCGCATGATGTGAATTCAGGAGGAACAAATACTTCTTTCAGGTTTCAGAAGAGAACCACTTAAAACTGTCACATAAAAAACATGTTTTATTTGTATGTGGTAATTTTTAAATAATCAGAATCCTATTCCTAAGTTGACAACACAAAGTTTCATATAGATTTTGAAACATCAATCTAGTCTTTCTTTTTAGAAAATAACTAGAGTTAAACTTACTCAAAATCACAACAAAGTCAGGTGGAAAAAAGTTTTTAAAAATGTTTAAATTGAAAACAAGACAAAATCCTGAATGTTTTCTTTCCTTTGTGAGTCACAGTGTTAGTTTTGTCTTTGACCACAAATTATTACATATTACAAACCATTGCTTCTTTCTGTTTTAGTTTGCTGGAGTCATATTTTATAAGTAATCTGTTAAAATGGTATGGATTAATATTTAATCTCAGCCTTCTTATCTAATGCAATTTTAATGTATATTATTGAGCCTTTGTCTCCCTTTTCACTCGGTTTCAGTTGCTCAGAATTTCCAAATTTCTCTTTTTAATAACTCTGACCTATGACTTGTTCACACATACAATTACTTATGAACCCAAGTGATTAATAAGTGTTCTATTTTTACATTTTAGAAAACTTAGCAAAGAACCACATATAAATTATTCTTCAGGGACCTTTATATGGGGCTACAGACTGATGCAGTTGCTAGTATTGTTGCCTCGCAGCAAGAAAGTCTTCGGTTTGACTCCAGGCCTTGAGTCTTTATGCATGGAGTTTGCATGTTCTCCCTGTGCATGTGTGGGTTCTTTACAGGTACTCTGGCTTTCTCCCATAGTCCAAAAACATGACTGTGATGATGATTGAGCTCTCTAAATTCTCCTTAGGTGTGCGTGCATGATTGTTTGTCCTGACAGTCTCGGTGTTGCCCTGGTGACCTGTCCAGGGTTTAACCCCACATCTTGGCCATTGACCACTGGAGATAGGCACCAGCTCCAATGGCGTCCCCCGGATGGGTTTTCCACTTGTCCACTTTCCTTATTTTTTTATGTTGCATATTATGCCATCATGTTGAGGTGAAGTTAATGATTGAAAAAGCAGCTTTCAGGACAGCACTTTTTACAGAAACCCTAGACAACTAGTAAAATATTACAAGAAGGTTTAAATACGAAGAGCA
Organism: Gambusia affinis; assembly: GCF_019740435.1. Taxonomy (NCBI): domain Eukaryota; kingdom Metazoa; phylum Chordata; class Actinopteri; order Cyprinodontiformes; family Poeciliidae; genus Gambusia; species Gambusia affinis. The sequence goes on along the minus strand of NC_057877.1, from coordinate 19,792,485 downwards.
AAAAATTCAGTGTAGATTGGGGGAGAATGATCTCCAGGCTGAATTCCTACCATGTTGCCAATTTTGAACACAACCAAACTCTTGCCAGGATCCTGCGTTACTTGGTCAACACTATGAAAATAATTAAGCAATTTACTTAAGCTGTTTTAAGGGATAGAAACCTCAAGAAACTGTTGTTAAACCAATTTCTGAAATAGAAGCTGCCTAATAAAATGATGGTAAATTTAACAAGTAAAAGTACAAATCACATTTGTCACACTACAGTTTTTTTCTGAACTGTAAAGCATTTTCTTCTCTTAAAGCAGAAAAAAACATATTTTTTTCTTTATTTCTTAGAATGAAAAACTTTAATTTCGGATGTTTCTTGGGGGAAAACCATGACTTTCAAACCCAGTGGTTCGTTTTAGGGCTCAAAAGGTTACTTTTGCAGATGTTTCAACCACCTAAAGTGACCTTCAGGACTATATCTGATTTCACACCCACACATGCACTCCACTAAACTGTAAACATAATGCTCAATGTCTTCATATCTTGAGTTTTTGCTCATTTTATTCCCTGGTTTACATTTACTATGTTGTTTTTTAAATATTTGCTGTCATGGTGTAATAAAAGCTTCCTCAGCATCCAACCACTATTAAAATTAGTTATGCTCATAGTATGTGCAAAAAATCCTAGAAGCTTCTGAGATTGACAAAAACAAACAAACAAAAAAAAGACATATAGCCTACTGTAATTCCCACACATCACACTTGCAACACCACACAGGAAGTGGGGGGCTTTGAAGATAAAACCCTTTCAGCAGCCTGAGAGGGATTTTGTTGGTTGGATTTCTGGTTTCACAATCACCACATTGGGGGTCGTCTCAGTATAGAAGAGGAAATTGAAAATGATGACTCAGCTGCAAGTCACACGAGATTTTCTGTTATTTTGTGTTGATGTGTGCACATTTTTTACAGCTGGGTTTAGAAACATTAAGAGACTGGGGAAACATTCTGTTGCAATGCTATTTATCACAGAATAATGGCAAAAAAAAAAAAAATCCCCAGGAGAAAACAAATGTCGTACCCCATCAGTCTGGGAAGGGGTAGAAGACAAACCTCTGATACAGATACTGAAGAATTTAGATGTGTCTTTTTTCCAACACAAGGCAATTCAGATTTAAGCATCTGAATTGCCTCCTAAGCTTTATAAATCTGCTAAAACATACAGGACACAAGTCCTTGAGAAATGACTTTAGATATAATTACTGTAGGGTGTCAGAGTTTTATGTTGGAGTACATAATGGTAAAATTAAAAAAAAAAGCTTGTATGGTTTGTTTGGAAAGATTTCTAGCCTGAGGGAGTTGTGATTGTCTAAAATGAATACAGCAGTAAAATTCAGATTATTAAAGCTAGGTCTGAATCAAGCACAAGCCTTCTGAAACAATGTTTTTGGAACAGATGAAACCAAAGTAGGGTTGGTTAGTCGTAGTGTACAGTGGCCTGTTTCAAAGGAAATAACTCATACCACCTGCAGCATGGTGGTAGAAAGTTGTTGAGTTGGGTTTAATTTACTGCAACAGAACCACAGCACCTTGCAGTAATTATGAAAACCCTCAAGTCCTCTGCCTAACAAAGTTTTCAGGGGTAAAGCAAGAAGCTAAAGCACAGGTGTCAAACTCCAGTCCTCCAGGGCCACTGCCTGCAGTTTTTAGATGTGCCACAGGTACAAAACCGCTGGAATGAAATGGCTTAATTTAGTGTTTCCCAATTCCAGTCCTCGGGGGCCCCCCTGCCTGCATGTTTTAGGTGTTTCCCTTCTGCCACACACCTGGATTGAATCTTTGGGTGATTAACAGGCTCCTGCAGTACTTGGTGGCTGCAGAAGACATCATGCAATCATTTGAATCAGCTGTTCTGGTATAGAGGCACATCTAAAACATGCAGAGGAGGGGGCCCCGAGGACTGGAATTGGGAAACACTGCTCTAGAGCAGGGGTCCCCAAAGTCGGTCCTCGAGGGCCGGCCTCCTGCATGTTTTAGTTCTCTCCCTGGTTTAACACACCTGGATCAAATGATGGCTCATTAGAAGGCCAAAGAAGAACACTGACATGCTGAAAAGGTTGTTGGTGCCACCAGGGAGAGACCTTGCTAATGACCTAATTATTCTATTCAGGTGTGGTGCAGCAGAGGCTCATCTATAAGTTGCAGGACACCGGTACTTTGAGGACTGGAGTTTGATACCCCTGAAAAGCATGCCCAAAGCTTGGTTATGAAGCTGGACAATGAACTTTCACCTTGTTGTCTAAAATCTGTCTCTTATACCTCCGAGAGTTTGATGTCAATAAATCCTAAAAACCCGTCTTTTAGCAAATCTGAATCTGGGAAATGGAATTAAGGAATCACAATCACTTATATTCAATGGGAGAAGGGAATGATTATAAATGTTCTTACAATGCAAGACACTGATTCAATTCAAAGTTCTAAACTGTTTAAACTTTAAATAATGCAATTGTTTTGTGTTCCCTGTGTTCACATTTTCATCTCTTCACACCAGGACCATTGTCAAGGTAGACCAGTCCAGCAAACTATATGAATACTGTATGGAAATAATAATAATAATAATAATAATAATAATAATAATAATAATAATAATAATAATAATAATAATAATAATAATAATAATAATAATAATAATAATTTCTCCATAATTTAAGGAAAATCAAATAGAAACAAAACATATCATTTTGGTAATCAATTTTCCCCTAAAAAAGAAAGTTTGTTGGCTTTCCACTGTGTGTCCCCTTAATTAAAAGAATTGATAAATTACCACATTGAATAGTTATGTAGTTATTATTTTGGCTAATGAATTTACAAAACCTGTAAAACATCTTTTATGTTTTTAATTAGGGCTGGAAGTGTGGAGTTATAACATTTTCAGTCCTTAATGCACTTATTGAAAAATAAACCTTTCTGCCTGAGGACAAAATTTAGATGCACGTGTTTTTAATTCTCAGTGTTGTATGCTTACGCCATCTTGTGGATTGATTTGAACCATGACAACAATTTGCAGCAGTAACCTTGTGTTGTTTTCCGTTCTGACACTGAAAGGAAACCTTCACATTTAAAACCATTCACTTCCTCCATGACATTACACTTTGCATTGCATGTTACTGAAATTACTTCCATGGGCATGCTTAAAACCTTATGTGCACTACTGCTGTTTATAGGGTTATTATTAGAAAACACAAAACAGCTTTTTTGAGCACCTAATTGAGTTTAATTGCAGAGGCTCCATAGTTTGTTGTAACTGTTTCATTCCCAAAGCTTCTCACTTCTGCACAGTATTTTATTTGTTTTTGGCAGTATAAAGCATTGCAACCGTATCAATTTACGTGTCTCAGAGTATGCACTTTGGTTGTTCTGCTTCTACAAAAGCAGTCAAATGTCTTCCTTATTGTCCCTACAATGTGTTTCTGTCACTTATCTCTCCACCACAGTTAAGCAGTCTGCTTTTTTTTCTCCCTTCCTGTGCAGCAGTGCTGACTGAAACCAAACCTCACCCCTCACGTTTCACAGGTTTTGTTGCACAGTGAATCCTCTGGTACGCTTGTAGGAGTCTCAAATGTCTATGGGTGAGATTCTGCACATGTGTAGTTAAACATGCATTGGTTATATTGAAACCTCCACTTTCAGTGTCCAGAGAAAGGTATGTTCAAAAGTCTTTTTGTCTTTTCTATACATAATGTGCACTTTTACAGTTTCACTGCTTAGCAAAATAGCTGAAATGTTTGTGCAGTTATCCAGTGCATTTAAACCACAGTGAAACAACAACTGAGTGTTTATTTTCACATGAGTTGTTTGGCAGAGCAGACCAAACAAAGGATGATGTAATGCTGAGAATCTGACTCGGCTGCCATTTGCTGAGAGACGTTCTTTGAGCGTTTAGCTGAGCTTTATCTTGTACAGCAAAGGTGGGAGGAAGAACACAGACTGATGGGAAGGGAAGAGCAGGAAAGCCCTTATTGCCATGGCAACTGAGAATACCAACTCTGTTGTTAAACGCTGTTTTAACAAAACAGTTGGGGAATGGGATCTCTGCACCACCATTGTACGCCACCAGCAACTCACCAAGGCACACACAAACAGACACACAAGCAGTCAGCACAAAACGTGATTTAATGACAACACACTGGGTGGGCATGCTGCTGCGGAATCGCATGGTGTTGATGGTTAAAGATGCAGTGTGTATACGTTCATTTATCATTAAAACATTTACAGACTGGAGGGCAGATAACTGTAAGAATTTTTAATATGCTGCTCCTGGTGAATTGCTTTGATTCAGCTTCTCACCTCACCCACATGGTCATTTGTCTTCATGAAAACACTTCTCCATCTGCTCAGCACCAAACAGCGCACACACACAAACAGTGCCTTGTAAAATTATGCATAGCCTTTGAACTCTTTCATATTTTACCACCATAAAAGTCAATGTTTTATTTAGATTTTATGGGATTGAACCTAGAAAAGCACATGTTTTTAACATGTACCATTCTCTAATGTAAGCCATCTTCACTCTGAGACTCCTAAAGAAAGTCATCAAATGACTATGTTGAATCTGTTAAGAAGTTTAAAGCATTGCTTGGTTAATAAATAGCCTCCCAAATAAGACTAAACTGGCGTATTTATTAGAGAACCAGCACATAGTGCCCCTGGAGGAGCAACAGAGATCTACAGTTAGGAAAATATTTTGAACAGGTGCCTATTCTATTAGTTGTGCACTTCATAAATTTAATATTGATGAAAAAGTGGCAAGAAAAAAGCCATTGTTGAAAGAAAGCCATGAAAACTTAATTTTCAGTTTGTTTCATATTGAATTCTATTGCTGACATAGAACATGTATAAAAGAGGGCGCTCTGGTAAGATGAGGTCAAAATTCAATGTTCTAATCTCCATGCAAAATGTTCTGTGTGGAGGAAACCTAATGTTGTCATTTTCAAATGAGTTAACAATATTGTTAATACAATATTGTGATACTGAAGCCTAATGATGACAGTATCATTCTGTAGGGAGCTTTTGCTACAGCTACAGGTACTGGTGAGACTTGATGTAAAGATGGATGGATATAAATACAAGGCAGTCCTAGAAGAAAACCTCATAAAAACTGCAAAGGAAATGAGACTGCATCTCTGATTGCAGTGAAAAGTGGTTCTACAAAGAATGTAAAACAAATATGTGAATGTAGAAACATTCAAATGTTTCTTCACTTAGAATTTTTCAAAAACATTAATTCTTTTCCTTTCACTACAATTATGTGCTACTTTGTGTTGGGATATGACATCATAACAATATACACTGACACCTGTGGTTGCCTTTAGTTAGTTATGAATAATAGTAAAACTAAATTTCACCATTCTGTGTTTGAACTCAATGAGAACAGAAGACAGATGCCCAAACCAGGAAGGAATTTGTTGAAACAAACAAGTGCTTCGCCATGTCTATCATGCTGCGTAAAGCATCCCCTGCATCTGTAAGTGTGTAGACCACAATGTGTATGCACAGCCAGATTGCACCGTAGAATAAATGTTTCTTCCTTTGTGATCACAGAAAAACTCAGAAAACGAATGAGGTCCTAGAAAGTCGTAGATGAGCGACTACGTGAGTATACATGCAAGCAAAAGACAGATATGCGGTCACTGTTTGCTGTATGCCTGTGCCAAGCTCATTCCTATAGCAACCAGGAGGGCACAGGTGCCGTCGGCGCATCCAAAAAAGTAAAAGGGGGAGTAAACACATTGAATATATTATATTCCTCATGGTCTTAAAACATGTATACTCACAGCATGTCACAGAGGACATAAATGTGTATTTATTAAACATCAGGCAGACTCCCACCCGCAGTTTATAAACGTGCTTTTAAGCATGCATCTGCAAAAACGCATCCTACACATGCGTTAGGCGAATTACTTTTCAAGCAGGCTGTAGAGGCGCAACCTGCAATATCTAGCTCGCATAGACTAAACAAAGGCTCGCATCACACAGTAAGATAACAGGCGCTCGCACACGGACGCGCGCGCCTTCAGCGAGGAGCGCATCTGTCACGTTTTTCAGCGAAGGTATTCCCCAGTTTCTGCATGGATATCCAGTAGAGCGCCACGACTCTCCACTTTCATTCCGTCATTTTCAAATGAGTTGAAACTTTTAATTGCTTTCTTCTTTTTTGAAAAAAAAAAAACAAAACAAAACAAAAAATAAAAACGCAGATATGGTTTGGTTAAAAAGAATTAACAGGAACAGGAGAAATGTATGTTTAAACTGATTTAAACTGAATTTGTTTACGTTTCTTTAAAATGACAACATTCAGAATATGTTTACAGTCTACATTAAGGCCATCTTCTTCCTCGCCTCTGCTGAGTGTCACCCACTAGAGAAATTGATTTGCGCCCCCCTCATCCTCCCTCAGCCCCCCTTCCCACCAGTCACATGGAGCTTCGCGGTGACCCGTCGCTCCCTCGATATCTGTGGCAGTCTCTCTGCGATGCGCCTCATACGCGGACGTCAGGCATTAGATGCGCATTTCACTTGTTTATGACTAGCTCTAGCCTGTCTTGTTTCTTATTTATTTATTTTTCTTCTTTTCGGAATACGCTGAAGTTGCAGTTAGACGATACCCTGTGTATTTTTAGTGAGACACGACGGCGATGAGAGGCTGGAAGCCGGTGGTGAGACCGCGCGTTGAAGGGCTGTGTGAGAACTGAAGCTTCTGCCTCGTCAAGCATGAAGTCCAGGCGAGATAAACTGAAGATTCCCTCTCTGACTTTGGAGTAAGTTCCGCTTTTTATTATTAGTATGTTTATATTTGTGGTGCAGCCGCTTAAGAGCTGTGAAACTGCGGTGTTTAAAACTTGCTGCAAGAGGGAAATGAAAGCGTTTACGTTCATGTTGTGTTCAATGTCAACAGACTTTTTTTTTTTAACTCGTTGTGACTCTTCTCTAAACTAACAAAAACAGTAATATTCCAAAGCACTCAAAGATACAAAAGACAGATGATAACACATGTATGTATGTATGTTTATATCTATATCTATATATGTATATGTCTATATCTATCATTTTTAAAATGAAATATGTATAAAATATACGTGTGGCTGTGTGGTATGCTCTGCAAAGAAGTTGTCTTACATTGTAAGAAAAAAAAAAAAATACAGTTTTCTGTATTCCAAGACAGGTGGTCCACCAGCTTCACATACTGTGGCTCTAGGAGGCGCTATTTCTTTTCTACGATAGGTAGGTAGGTAGATAGATAGATAGATAGATAGATAGATAGATAGATAGATAGATAGATAGATAGATAGATAGATAGATAGATAGATAGATAGATAGATAGATAGATAGATAGATAGATAGATAGATAGATAGATAGATAGATAGATTTCTATAAGGATATGTAAAAATAAACTTTTTTTATGCCAAATACATATTAATTAGGGATGCAACAATGTGAAAATTTGGAATAGTATCAATATCCAATGTAGATATTGCTGTTATGGCCAATAAGTGATATTATCAATACTGTATTATATTTCACTCCCCTTTTGACACCTGAAATAAAAGCTACCATCCTGCTGACTTCTCCGCAGCTTCTTTACTTCAGGAATTGAACAAATGTTCCTATTTTAAAACAACTCAGCAAAAACGTCTTAAGACTCATCATCCATTAGTGTAAACCCTGGATCTCAGTTGTTGCCATCACAGATAGTCGTTTCCCCCATCTAAATGAAATCATCACATGAATACTGCTTTTAGGCTAATATTGTCTGATTTTAACATTTGCATGACTATCTGAAACATGTGGTGAAAGTACACCAACAAAAGTAAGTAAAGAAAATCTTTATAGTGAAAATGCTGTTTCACGACACTAGCTAGCACAAGATGAGCTGCAGAGGTGCGGCATGTTATTCTTCACTCTTTTTCTGTAATATTAAGTGTTTTATTATTTAAATATGGAAATCTAACCAAGTTTAAATATCTTGTCTTTGTTGATGTCGCCATAAAGAAAAACAGCTTGCGTTTCAATTCCATATTTTTAGTGACAATCAAACAACTACTTTTTTAATGTGTTTAATTTCTGATGAGAAAATCCAGTTGTCAAAACACACACAGATGTTGTTGTTTTTTTTGCCTCAGTTCAATTTTTAAAGTTGTATATATAAATTAAATTAAATTAGTCTAAGAAATCAAGAGAAAACAACTCCCTCCTCCTGCTTGTCCATTAATATTTAAACTTGAGGTGTAGCAGTCAAGCTGTCAGTTTTGAACAGGAGCCATTAGCACCTCTGTAGATATAGAAATCAGGCCAAAAAAATTGCAACTCCTGACTGAATATGTTCCTAATATGATCTTTTTAAAGATTTTCAGCTCAGCTGTCTTCTCACCGCATGATTTTTGAATGAATCACACACTGCCCTCCACTCATCAGTACCTTGAGAAACTATGAGTTTTTAGATATGAAGAAAGACAGATATGTAATTTTCTTATTATCTTACGAACCTGTAATTTCCATTTTTATTAAATTATGTGAAAAGACTGCAGTTTTACGTCCACCCACTCTACATCCTAAGTGAATGCAGCCTTTCTTTATATAGTGAAGGAGGGGAAGGGGGGTACATGGTGCCCACAAAATGCTGATCCATAAGGCGTAGGAGCTACTTGCTCACATCCATATTCTCTGATCTACCCATCTGTCTCCTGCATGAACCATCTCAGCTGAGCATGCGCTATTTTCATGTCATTTTCATTTTTAGGCACTCTGTAGCATCTGTTCCTGCATAGAGCGGGGATTCAGAGGAGGAGTTACGGGTTTTTAATGACAGCTGAAGGAACGCATCTCCGTACCAAAACATCAGCATCAAACATGAACAGAAAGGCGCAAAACTTTTGCCTGTGCTTAACTGAGTATTTTCATACTTGTTTAATTTTAGTAGAGTTCTTTTGTATGCAGGAACGTTTGCATAATAAGGTTTCCATGAGAACAATAAGGCAGGAAAAAATAAATAGCTGGAAACATCATAAATTATACTCCCATTGTGCAGTTGTAGCCCCTGTGTACATCCAAGTAAAATTATAAATTCAGTGTTAATGCCACCATTGAGTCATTCTGGAACTCTCTACTCACTTCACACTCTGGACAGAGGTGTTTTTGAAGAGAAGACATAAATGAAGAAAAATGCAGCACAGAAACACCTATGAGGACGTTGTATCTGGGAATAATCCTTGAGGGAATTACATGCCTGGTATTTGTTGAATGATTATGAGTTGAATTTGAAGAACGAGGACTCTTTGTACAAGGAGTTGTTTTTTTCTTTTACCCTCCTCCTGCATTACTATGACAACACGTTCATTAGTGCTGTGCTAGTCAATGCTGTACTTTGAGAAGCTTCTGCAGCACAGAGACAATAGTTGAGCCCAGAAGGCAGAGCTTACATCTGAGCAGATAAATTAATAGGAAATAGCCTCTTTGCCCGGTCAGCATTACGATGTACACTTTAGGGTGGCTGAGCAGGCTGAGCTCACATATCTTTTTGCAAAAATGGTGCATTGTGATGTAAAGTTGAGGATTATGTAAACCTTACATCATAATGAATCTGCTTAAGTCTTATCAGATCCTAAGAAACACTTTAATCCAGTTAAAAGTCAATTTCAGATTCTTAAAGATTTTTAATTTAAAAATCAAACATTTTCAAGGCACAAATGTCCAGAGGATGGATGGATTAAATATTTTTGCCCAACTCTATTTTCTGACCTCTGAAATATTTCTGTTCTGATGAAGTTCTAATACTGAGGTAAATGTTAGTTTATGACACATTAGAAAATAAAATTCCTTTTCTGGCTCGCTGACACATCATTGATCCCTTTCTGCTGACATGAAATGATAAACCTGCCAGATGATGCCTCCAAGCACCCTGTCACAAATGTTTGCGACGTGGTGAAAGTCCATCATTGAAGTGACAGGCACGAACCTCTATACCTACAGGACAACACTCTGACGTCAGTAGATGACTTGCCAAACTCCTGACTCAGCTCTCTAATCCATGCCACCATGTCTTCCCTTGCAGTTTGTCCCCCACTTCTTGCCAGAGCCCGACTCTCCTGAGCCCATGCAGCCCCTGCAGTCCCTGCAGCCCCTTACAAACCTTACATCCATGGAGGTAAGACAGCTATGTCACACAAAAACTGTAATTATTCCAAAAGGTATTTAAGTTATGATCCATCCACACTGGACTTCTCATGTTGACATTTTGACTGACAGAAAAGAAAATTGTTTAGCTTCAGTACTCTAACAGTGTTGCATATGTATTACTTGTCTAGTTTGGAAAAAAAAAAATTTTGTACATTCCTAACTGTTTTTAAAGGCAAGTTACTGCGCATTATACTAATGTTTATAGTTTTTGACATTAATTCCTGACATGTGAAGCACTCATTACTGGTTGCTTGCAATTTTTATAATTTAATTCAATTAATATTTCCTTTAGCTTTATAAAGATCTTCTGACATTTTTTGGATATTAGTTGTTTTTCTTTCATTTTTAGTTTTTACCTATTTTTAGAGAAATTTGTATTTGTTTTCCGCTCTTCAGTTGGAAGAGGGTAAAAAAAAAAATTTAAAATTTTATTTAAACAGAAGACTAAACTCTGGTGTGACCCAGAGTTTTCACCATAAAAGACAACGTGGAATCAGATTAAAATTTGATACTTAGGTCATTTACCAAAGTAGCCAGACACAAAGAAACAATTTGCTCCCAATTCTCTATTTACATCTGTTAAAAGGCTGCAGTCTAGCATCCTCACAATGTGTGTAGCCGTACCAATATATGATGCTCCAGCTGCAATACAACATGAAACAGATCCTTACAGAAGACAGTGAAGGAATATTAGAAAGATTATTTCGGGGCGTGCTGTGGTGGCGCAGGGGGTTAGCACGCCCCACGTTTGGAGGTCTTAGTCCTCGACGCGGACATCGCGGGTTCTACTCCCGGTCCCGACGACCTTTGGCGCGTGTCTTCCCCCCTCTCCTCACCTGCTTTCCTGTCTGCCTACTGTCACAAAAATACGAGCCACTAGCGCCGCAAAAACTCTTCGGAGAAAGAAAAAAGATGATTTCAGAGTCACTACTTTATCCAAAAGAACTGCTATCCTCTTTCAACGTATGTCATTTGGGATCAAACAAATAAACAATGAAAAGAATTAAAAATCATAAACATTAAGACAGTTTGGCAGGAGCTAAATACAGTGGATGATAAACTGAAGAATTACAGTCCTGTGTAAGATCTTCTCTTATTTTTTTTTTTTTTACCTGTCTTGCATGTTTTTACTTGTGCACAATGGACTCCAACAAAAGACCATGAAAGCTCTTGAAAAAGCCTGGAGAGCTACTGATTAAAACAATCATCCAGTATCCATGGAAGCACTGCTAAAAGAAATTAGCTGAGGTTTAAAAGTTCTGTGTGCAGTAGTTAAAAAAAACAAAAACACAACTTGTCTTTGTTGCTCTGGCTTCCTGATTACAACTTCATAATCAGCAAATAAGGCTTGATGTTGCTGTGGATGCCTTCAGAAAATTTGCCATTGTTACCCTTAGGTAATTAGTAAAGGAGCATTTCTAGTTTTTAAAAAGGACATAAATGCAGGGACTAATGGGTGACATAGACCAGAACAGGTTGAAACTGAGTCAGATGATGGAGTACTGGTAAAAGCAAGAGCTGAATAAAGTGAGCTGTTGCACCGAAAAGAAATAACTGGGTAAAAATTTCTGAGTTTTTTTTTTTTTTCCACTGTATATTGAGGTGCTCCTATTTCGACCTATCAGTTGTTCCTCTGTGGGTTGCTTGGTAACAGTGCAGGGTGCTGTGGAGGAAGGCAGCGCCACAAACAGAGACTGCTGCATCCAGCGTGTTTCTGGATGTTTGAGCTGTGCTTGGCTGTCTCAGTACGCTCTGTACTTTAATGAATCTTATTCACTCTGTGGGGGATAAAAAGAAGAAGAAAAAAACCCCAGCTAATTTTACTTAGGCTGCGAAAATCTGTCACAGACGCACAGTGAGCTCCCTTTCAGACAGTCGTGCCACAGCATGGCAGGAGGTGTTTGTTCTTCATTCACACCAGTTTAACATTGGAGACAGCCCCCCCCTTTTAAGCCCACCCATTGTTACTTCACAAATCCAGAAACATGTTCCTACTCTTGCATCAGAGTCTATCTTTGGATGTAAGTGATTTACTTCCTGACATCAGTCTTTGATTTTGGCACATCGTGTGCAGGAGCTTGCCTCAGCAATACTGATGCAAAAGAATGTCTTAAAGTAAATATGACAACAATCTGCCTCATATCTAGTGAAAGGGTTGAGATTCAGCAGATACGATGCTGTAAGCCATTACTGCACAAAGTGAATATGTGGGATGGAGAAACTATAGGTAGAAAGGGGGCAATTATTTCACAACGTTTCCTTTAATATTTATCATACTAAAATTATACCAAAGTTGATTTCTGAACATTGAGTATAGCAACATGCAAAATTATTTTAACATTCTAATGTTTTATCAAGCACCAATTTTTAAAAATTAGGGTTATTTTTTAAAAATTTTCAAAAATAAATAATGACCCTTAAAAATATCCAAACCCTTATTTAGTGGGGCAATATGTTGTACAAATTAAGACCAAAACCCAAACCTCATAATAAAGCTGGGAGCAAAGAGTTAAAGTTTTCTGGGTCAGTTTTCATCTTTGAAAACAAGAAAAATCAGCTGTGAAATACTAATTATTTCAGTTATTATAACTGTTGACACAAAAGTACAAATTGGTAGCAAACAGAGCTATAACCAGCGGAACATACAAAGTATGAAGTTTGACTCAATCTTCCCCCTACCTGGCTCCTCATGGTATGATCCACCTTTTTCAGATGCTTTCAGGTTCTGTGGGACATTTTGCATTCCCTACTACAAAAGAAGCATACGCTGCAAGTATTGACTACACTCTACCAGAATTGTACAGTTTGTGCTGAATGATGATTTAAAATATTTTGCCTAGACTTATAATGGGTTAAAATTTCCTTGTGTGTCATTATTTATCAAATTAAAGATAAAATAAATGTTGATACTTCTGGCAAATAAAGCCAAACAAAACTGTTCAACAGAAATACAGCCCTTCATAAAACAGTTTTTTTTAGCTTTTTATAGACAAGATAACAGTGATTTAATGAGTTTTATCACAACAGTCAATTTCTGCACATTAGCTGAATAGATTTTTTTGCTTATTGTATTTCATCAGATTTTTTGTAAATATTTACTACCATCTATTTGTTCAGTAATTTTCTATATTCTTTTAATTCTTGAAGGTTGCATTGGGTGCTTTTAAACCCTGTATGTTATCACAGAGCAAAGAGGACCCACTAATTACTACTCACTACTAATTTAAAGTGGCCTTAAGGTAAAACCCCTAACAACAACATACCAACAATCAGTTTCTTCATAACTAATATACAGAAACTGTATATTAGTTTCTGTTTATTATAACAAGCTGCTTTGGGATGCTTCTTCTCTTTTTGTAAGATGAATTTCAATATAATTTTGTTTAAATATATATATATTAAACAAAATGTATGTTATTAGTGGATGTAAGTTTTAAAGTGTATCTTTGTGATTTGCACATTTCCTTATTATATTTTGAAACTATGACGATGAAAGTGCTATAAAAAACAGATATCTAGTTTTTAAATGATTGACTCATAACTACTTAACTACCAAAGAAAGAAACTCTTAAATGCTTTAAAGATTTTTATTTATTAGAAATGTGAGGGCATATTAATCAACATGACCACTTCAGTCCATAATGTAAATACACCCAATTCAGCTATTTTCCATTTTCATTTTCTGTATATCAATGGTATAAAGTAAGATTAAAAATTCAAATCATCTGACTGATGATTTACAAAATTGTGAATAAAAAACATTATACAAGAAATGATTGATATGCAATATGCAGCAATTAGTCTACATGTATTTTACAGCCACTGTATTATGGCTGTAGACGATATTATATCTTATATAAGATATAATATTTCTTCTCATTAATAAGAACTTTATGAAATAATATTTCTATATTATATTATTAATAATAAAGAATATTATTTAAACTACATTTGTACTAACTGAGTCAGGTCCTATGGTACAGTGTTAAAATATTTTCTAGGCATAATAGCCCTTTTAATGTCGACTAAACTGTATTAATGTAAGCTACATTGTGCACAATTTGTTCAAACTGAATACATAGTAAAATATTTACGAACACTGTGTAACCGAGATTACCGAACAGCACCTGAACGCATCAACAGACTCCAGCTTCCTCACACTGACGCACACGCAGCTAGCGGCTGCTCTGCCAAAAACTATTGTGTGTACCATTGTTGTTGTTGTCGTCAGACGGTCTTACGCATACTTGACCACCTGCCATGGATTGGGCTTTCCGGACTGAGGGCTGCTGTGGGACAGTAGACCAGAGGATGTGAAGGACAGCAGCTCCGTAGCCATTGGGACCGAACAGCACGCGGCAGACAGAATGAATACAAAAGGAATCCCAGAGAAGAAAATACGATGGTGGAGACAGCAGCAGCAGTAGCGGCGGGAGGAGGAGGGGAAGAAGCGGCTTTCACATCCACCAGAGTTACAGTTTTGTAAAAGAAAAAAGAAAAATCTCTCGTTAAGTTGAAGACAGGGTTATTTCGCTGGAAAATCTTTTCAGGATGTCGGATCCGAGTCACTGTTCTGCGGTTCCGAGCCAGAACAAATCCCGTTTTGTTCCTGTTTCGCTGCTGAAACGATCCAAAAGGTACTTTTATAAGGAGTTCGAATATGATGACAAAAACTATTTTTAAAAGCTTAAACGTAACCCTTTGTTGATTTAAATGTGAGTGATGTTTGCAGCTGCTCTTGGCGCAGGCTAACACACAAGTTGGGTGTTAACAGAGACACAGCATGCTGGTTTAATAATAATAATAAAAAAAGCATCGTTAATCCTTACTGAACATCAGCATTTTCCAGCAGCTCTGCATATTTCTCTGGCTGTGGCTGAACAAAAGGAGCAGTTTGCAAGCTTAAGGAAACAGATACACTGTGTGGGCTACCATGAAACTTGGTCATCTCTGGTAACAAGGTGTCTGATTTCCACAGTTCTGATGTAATGTTTACTTGTAAACTTCCTGAATCAGGGTGTCACACAGGATCCGTTGCAGGTTTCTGCATTCGTCCTGCTTTTTCCTTCTGAGCTGAATTGATTGAAATGTAAAGAGGCATAAATGTTTTAAAAATTACAGTAATGCAACCAACATTTATTTTAGCAAATCAACAACATTGCGATAGTTCCATTGGCTTTAACTAACTGGTAAGTTGTAGAGTAATAAAAAAAACCTAATCAAATTAAAAAAATAAAGCCTAGAAAATAATCTTTTTCACAGTTTCTCATGAAATTACAAGACGATTATAGATTTAAGTAAATAAAATGTCAATTTCTTCCTAAAACAACAGCACTTGAAACTATTTTCAGTTATTTAATAAAAAGTATGCACTTCTTGATGTGTAAAAAATCTGATAAATGTTGCTTTGATGTATGAATGGTGCTAATATTGTAATTCCTTAGTTTTCTCTTGGATTCAGAACCAACAATATGGCAGAATCTCCATGGCAGATTTTTCCGTTTGGTGCGTTAGGCTCCAAGAAAATAAAACTGGAATTGGTAAGCAAAATGTCAGAGAAAATTGGATATTGGAATCAGCTGTGGATGAGCCTGAGCAGTGCATTTTCTCCTTCTGTTTAATGATTATTTAAAATCTGGTCAGGGGTCTATTTATTTGTCTGATTATTGAATAATAATGGGATTTTTTTTATTATTGTGGTCTGAGTTTGTTTTCTATTATTGCTTCTCCAGTCGGATGCTCAAAAAGAAAAAACAAACACACGTTTCCACGGCTCCAGACATCTGTCGTTCTAGCTGGGCCTGCTGTTGCTGTTGATGCACACACAGCCCTCTCCCCCTGCAGCCTTGAGCTTGTTGACAGTTGGTTTCCTGTTGTTTTTTCATGTTTTGGCTCTCAACTGTTTTTCCCTCTTCATCTGATATGACCAAGCTGTTTTGTCCTGCATTTGCCTGTAGCTTTGTAGTTGTAGTGGTAGTTGTATAATCTTCCTCATGGCAGAGCAGCTCTGAAGGCGGAAATAATCTCACAAGTTGAGGTAAATCTCAGAGGGCAAAGATGAAGAGATTTCAGCTCCATGCGCTAAGTATGATAAGTCTCATCTGTATTAGACTATAAAGTGTATCTACTTTTGGTAACTAAGATCTGTAGATGTCCCAGTTGTCCCTGCATTGTTTGTAAATCTTTGCATCTTTGAAATGAAATAGATTCTTTTAAGACATCCCTTAGCTATGATGATGTATGCATGCATACATACATCAGTTAGTTCATAATTGATGTGTTCATGCATCAACTATTTGACACCCGTGGTTAGACTTCAGCTGTCTGATGTATAAACTTGATTCTATTATTGTTACTGTGGAGCGCATTAATACAGTGTTTGAGTGGATTAGGTACTGTCATAGCATTCCTATAATTATGCGCTGCTGTAGAAGTTAGGGGCATAATCAATTTGTTTGAAATTGAGAGCACTAAAAGAAGGAAATCTTTTGGTGATGAAATTATGAAGAAATTTTGCAACTACCTAACTAGTAATAATAAAAATAATGTAAACATTCTAACCATACGTTGTTTTCATAACTCAAGATGTCCGTCTTATCTGTGGGGTGGCGTTGTTTAGATTTTAATTCAAATTTTATTATTTTGAGTTTCGCTGAACAGCTGAGGACAAGTCTGAAGTATGAAAACATATTTGTTAAATGTCAAATATGCTTGATACTAGTTGATAAAATTTCACAAACTGATAAAACAAAAAAGCTATATTTTATGTCTGGAAATTGTGATTGCACACATCCACCTCTGCTAATTACCGATATTTATTTTAAAGGCAGTAGTATGGCAGGTTTAAACAGCATCATGTGTGGTCAATTACTGCTGAAGGTATATTGGAATCAGTGCAAACATATCAGAAACGTATCATTACCTCATACAACAAAGTATTGCCTGGAGTCTAATAAGTTGAACTTTTTTTATGCATTCAGGCTCTTAAAGCCTGTATTGTATTTGGTAATGGTTATTGTTTAATACTGCAGAAAAAAGTTTTAGGAAGTAAGCAGATGGTCAAGTTATTAAGAAACGTCAACTAACTTTCTTTTATTTTCATTCTTGTTTTCAAACCAGCAGATGATGGTCAGAAGAAACTTTATTGTTGATATGGATATTGATATAGGATTTTATTTTATTTTTTTAATAGTTGCTGGACTGACTACTCATTATTGGTGGTCTACGTTTGCTATCTATTTTTGCAACGTACCATATGTTGCATGTTTTCCTTACGTGGTTCCTTCCTATTTATGTTAAAGGCTAAGAAGAATGCTGATGTCATCTTGTAGTCTCTTGTCGTTATCTCTCTGTGTCTACATTTGAAATATGTAAACACATAATGTGTCTGCTGCTTCAACTGTGGATTGTATAGATTTTGTGAGGCTTTTCTTTAGTCTTTTTTCACCTTTTCAAACTGTCAAACATAGTTTTATTGATCAAACAGAAAAAAATTATTTGTCATTTTCCAGTATATCTCATTTGCTTATTATATGTCTGAGTGACTTTGAGATAAACTTAAATTCAAATGGTGGTTTTTACACTTAAAAACAATATTGTATGAAAGATACAACATTACTGTACAGTACGGTTTACACACAAACGGGTATGTTTTTGTGTCATTCAGATCTCCACAACAGTCGGTGCTTAGAGGATAATAGTCTACTACTTTAGAGGTCAAGTGTCTTTTAATCTGCCAACTGATGCTGTCTCAGAGCTTTTATGTCTGCAAGCTGCTGCTCTGCAAACACACACAGTCTGACTCCTGTACATAAAGACAACCTGAAACACTGCATTTAGTCAAATGCATAATTGTCGATGAATACAGTCAGGGCCACTGCAATTACGCTCGGTTTCAGTGAATACACTGGGGTTGTTCCTCTTCTGACTGATGTTATCTTGGGTGGGGATTCAAATAAAGGACTTCAATTGTCATTGTAAGAAAATAAAACCCAGTAATCAGCTTTCTGAGAGCAAGATGAGAGTACACTGTTCGCATAACCCTTGCTTTTCAAATGCAGAGGCCAAAGGGATAAATAAAATTATTTCATTTGCATAGATTACCAGTCATTCCTGCTTCAAATTGATTCGGCTTACTTTATCTTTCCAGTCCTAATGCTGCTTACCATGTGCATTTGAGAGCTGCAATTAATCAGGTGGTTAGACTTGACATCTTCTATTCTTCTATTCCCTGTTCAGCCTCTGTTGCTCAGTATGCAAACTCGCACAGATTCATTTTCATGTGAATTGTTTGGAGAGATGCAGATAAGTGACGTGTGTTGACTGTGTCTTTCTCTGTTTGTGCTTCAGCTGTCGCAGCAGCAACAGGAAGAGTCTCGGCGTCGGGACGCCCTCACCCACGCTGTCACGGCCTCTTTCCCCACTCTCACTCCACACAGGTAATAATTGTTTTGATGACGGTTCCTTTCTGTCGCAAAGCTTAAGCAATGATGGGCATTAATCCTGTTTGAAAACCTTTGAAAGCTGGTTCTTGAATCATCCCACAAGCCAGCTAGATTAAGAAATCTATTGGAAAAACATTGGAGGACAATTTCTGCCAAGCAGTCGTGACGTAATTTTCTTTTCACCTAAATTTGGCATACCATAAACCTAAATTAGTAATTCAGATTATGAAATAATCCAAGTGCAATCACAAGAAAAACCATGTAAAATAAGGAAACATAGTTAGTCGATGCATTGGAGTTGTGCAATCCTAATACAGTAGATTTAAATGAGGCGGGGCAAGTTGACAATAATGAACCACAACTTCTAAGCTTGTTCAAGACAGTGTCATGCGTCACAGAGCTGGAACAGTTCCAGATGAGGAAACAATCTCTAGAGCAGAAAATTGAGGAGAGGTTTAAAATTGGAATCCTTAACATGCTGGTGTTTGTCTTTTGTTTCAGAATGACCAGCTATTTTATTTTGGAGCATAAAATAACTTCATTTACAGAGGGCCAAATGTGAACATAAAGTACTGGTGCAGAACTTCAAACCAGCAGTTAGTCCTGAAAAACTAATTTTCTAGTAATCCTGAAAGTGGTCGTCATGAAAATGTTTGTAATACTTTGTAGACTTTGTTAGAGCAATTACCAGATGAATGTTTGCTTTGATTTTTAATTTATATATTGTCACCCGCAAAATGCTAAAAAGTCAAAGGATCCATGAAGACACCTGTGTCGTTATGTCAGCTAAGGTGTTATTAAAACATGAATTGTTTAATCACAAATAGAGAAAATAAACATCATTGTTATTTATATTCAGAAGAAAACATGCCCAAAATCCCTCAAATATACCAACAGCAAAAATAGTATTTTGTAAACCTTAAGCAAAAACATGATGGATCCTGGAGAAGTACTGCAATAAATCACTTACAAAAGACAAAGAAATCTGGCATTTTGCAAGAAAAAATATAAAGAAGTGAGGGATGACTCAACTGTTTGCTCAGTTTCACATTTCTAAATATTTGGGTGTTATCTTCCTGGTTTTTCAAACAGCAGTTCACACAGCCCCTTAACACTGTCAGGCAGTTGCAATCTATGAAAACAGTTTTGCTCAAGAGCTCTTCATAGCGGCGATATGCAGATGCGTTCCCTTTTGAACTCAATTATGCAAAGGATTTTCTAATCACAGAATAAAATCAAGCCCTAATTGGGCACTCTACAGCCTGGATGTAAACAAACACAGTCTCTAGTTTACCCGCATCCCCAGATTCCAGCAAAACAATGCAGACTGAGGATTTTCCCCAGGTTTTACTGTTTGCAGATCGGTGGCATAATGTTTTGAAAAGTAATGCCAAGCTCTGCACCTCGGCAGCTTGGCATCGTTGACTTATGTTACCCTTGTTAAAGGTTCCAGACACGACGTCACTATTTTTGGAACATTGCCCATTGCAAATAGAACCAAGAAAGTTTGCTTGTGCTATTGCCATGTGTCTGTTTTTACAGCTGTGAATTGTTCCGCTAATGACATTGAGTTTCCTTGCTTAGCTGTGAGCAGCCCTCTAGACAGCCCTCGAAATGTGTCGACCAGTGCCTGCCTCAACTTTCCATTTGCCCGAAGGTATGCCAACCATAACTGTGAAGCTTGTTCTTCCTGTTGGGCTACATCTTTGTTTGGTTGCATAGTTTTTGATTACTGTAGTTGTTTTTAATACACCTGTATTTAGCATTCTTTGTTGTTTGATATAAATTGTATTTCTTTTTATTACACACATTACAGAACCCTGATGTTTACTTACATACCTTTTTTTTTCTCACTGCCTGAGATCAAATCAAGCTAA
Organism: Gambusia affinis; assembly: GCF_019740435.1. Lineage (NCBI taxonomy): Eukaryota > Metazoa > Chordata > Actinopteri > Cyprinodontiformes > Poeciliidae > Gambusia > Gambusia affinis. The sequence goes on along the minus strand of NC_057877.1, from coordinate 19,771,946 downwards.
ACTTTTCATGTTTTGGATCAGTTAGGTTCACACAAAATTATTTCTATTTATTTATATAATGTATATTTTGTGCAGTGCACCAGTCTTTTCTGCACAACCCCCCCTCCTGCAGCATGATGCATCCACCCACGTACTTCTCAGTTGAGATGGTGTTCCCAGGCTTGAAAGTTTCCCCCGTTTCCCTCCAAATCTAACACTTACATTTTAATGTCATCAAGACAGGTTTTGAGAAATGATTGGTCTTCCACAGCTATATTTTCACAATACAGGTATACATGAACAAGAGCAAATAAAATGAAATGGAGATGGACAAGGATAGACAAATGTCTCTGTCACATTTTCATCTGGGTGGTAAAAACACCCATCACTGAAATCAAATGGAAAACAAGATCAATAAGTGTTGTGGGTCTCTTTATACAGTCTTTGCAAGTATCTTGTTTCAATTTCCTTTGTAGTTTGCCGTTTTTGGACTGTAATGTGTTTCTATGCAAGTGATCAACAAGATGAACTAAAAGTAGGTAAATGTTTATGTAGTTTTTTGACAATCAAAATTAACTAGACACTTTATACAAAAGTTAAAAAAAAAAGCTAAATGATATTCTTGATATTGCTCTAGAGGGGTTTCCAGGGAACCCTTCTAGAGCAAGAGGACAGAAGAAGAGGAAAGAAAGGAGCAGCAGCAGCAGTACGGTGATGGAGGCTGACTAAGCCTAGAGCACTCACACCCCCCCAACACACCCCTCCACTGCCAGGTCTTCTTACAGCTGACTCCCCCTCAGCAGGAGGAGCGCAAACATACCGAGGCTACCCCCTGAAGCCCACTCGCACATCATTCAATCAGGTTCCCTTGGCAACACGCTTGTCTTGCTGCAGGCGTGCGAGCCCTTCGAGTAAGGCTGCACCTCGGAGAAACTCAAGAACAGTCATTAAAAACTGATGAGAGGTTTAGGTGCTTCCCCTCTAACCCTCTGCTTAGAGACAGTTTTTGCTGATTTAAGTGAAAATCTTGATGAAAGCTAATGGATGAATATTTAATTTTAAACATTTTACCCTTAGAAATATTATATAATAACTTGGGAG